>NC_134711.1:73290000-74540000 GCF_049634645.1 Pelodiscus sinensis | reverse complement strand
AATTCTGTCTGCATCAATTTGGTATTCTGGTAATCTGTGTGAGTAAACAGATGAACTATAGGACTGAAGCACAGCTGTATGAAAAAAGATTCAAAGTGTCTATGCAAAGTCAGAGGTGTGGAAATCACATCTGGGATGTGTATTTGGAGATTGTTGGAAATTCCCTTAGGATACGTATATACTGCATGCTTATTCCAGAATAGTTATTCCGAAATAGCTTATTTTGAAATAGCATGTTTACACTACAGGGAAGCCTCCAAATTAGTCTTGATTTAGAGATCCAGGAGCCAGTGGGGAGGAATAACTTAAAATAGCCCTGGTGAGGGACTATTTTGAAATAGCACAAGTGGAGCCTCTACACACGCCTTATTTCAAAATAGCTATTTCAAAATAGGTGTTATTCCTCATAGAATGACGTTTACAAATTTCAGAATAAGCCATCTGTTATTTCAAAATTATTTTGAAATAATAGCTGGGTAGATATTCACATTGTTATTTCAAAATAATGCTAGTGATCTTGAAATAACGGTGCAGTGTAGATGCACCCTTAGTAACTGAAGAATCCAGTTGGCAAAAACTGACTCTTGTAGAACTCCACGAGTAACCCATTCACCCTAACTCCCCTATATTCCATAATAATTAATGCTATCTGAAAAATTGTTTGATTTTTCATAGTAGATATTTTTCCATTTTTTAAGTTTTCCTCACAAAATTTGTTCCTTTGCTTTTATCCAACAATTTTAAAATTCAAAACTTCAATCAGCTCTGAAGTTTATTGAAAAACAGGATTCCTTTCTGAGAAATTATTGATGAAAAATGTGCCTGTGTTCCTGAAAGTCAATTTTTCTGACCAGCTATAATAACAACAAACCAAACTTCAACCCTCCTATGCCTAGTTCTTGGTACTTAATTGAAGCTCTCTGGTCTTTTGGGCATGGTGGCCAATATAAGAATTTACTTGGTTTGATTATAGGGACATTTCAATCTTATATTAAATGTTGCTATGATATAATGTAGTTACATTTAATTATATGATGTGTAAGTTATATTTAAAGAAAAGTTAATACAATCCTTCAATTGACATTTTTACCTTATTAAAAAAATGAAATGATACTTCAGCTGCTAGAATCAATCAGTTTTGGATGATTAAATTATAGTCAATTACTTTTGAATCCAAATTAGATCACTGCCAGTCCTTTAATATGGCTCTTCAATATGTTATTGGAAAATGTTACATGAATTTAAAGTTTGTAGAAATATTACAAACCTGAGGCAAGGAATGTCATAACGTAAATTATTTAATGTGGGTGCTACTTTCTTGTACGTCAGCAAACTGGAAACAAGACTATTTAAAATAATTTAAAATTTGTTTTTACTAAAAATACACACTATGTTCAAATGTTATGACTGCACTCTAGTCTTAACTTTCTAATGCATATGCAGGGCATTTATAACACTGTGTGGACTATTTTCCAAATATTTAGTCAATTACAAGTGTTTTTCATGTTCTAACATGACCTGTGATATCTGATCTTCCTTTTTTCTAAAATGAAGAGAGTGTTGTTCCTCTGTATAAAACTTAAAAAATTATTAGAAAGGCTTTAAAATTCATAGTAAACAAAGGTGTATAAGAGGTATAAAATGTGTATTAATAATTGCTCTTCAAAAACAATGAGTAATCATGGAAGATTATTATCATAAAGCACTTAGTTAAAAAGTATGCTTACTAAATTAAAAGTGTTACTTCTTAGTAACATTAAAAAATAAAAATTAACTGTTTACCAAGAGCACTGACTGTTGTTGCACAAATGGCCTTTCTCAGTTGCTATTACAGCAGCTGTGATTAAAACAAACCTACATCATCTCCTCTGAACAGATGCCAAGGAAATCCAGGACTTCCTTGTATCTCCAAAGAGAGGCAAGGAGAATGTCTGAAAATAGCTGGGGGTACGTCTACACTACAGCGCTAGTTCGAACTAACTTAGTTCGAATTAGTTAATTCGAACTAAGCTAGTTCGAACTAACGCGTCTAGAACTAAAAACTAGTTCGAACTAGCGTTTTGCTAGTTCGAACTAGCAAGTCCACATTGAGTGGACTCTGTACAGGGCTTAAGGATGGCCGGAAGCAGTGCCGGCAGGGCATAAAAGGAGGACTTAGAGCATGGAGATGCTGTCTCAGGCTAGCCGAGGGCTGCGCTTAAAGGGTCCCGACCCCCATCCCGGACACACAGTTCTAAGGGGTGCCCCGCTTGCAAAGAAGTTCTGGCTTGGAGTGCCCGGAGTGCCCACACTGGGCACATCACACCACTCGGCCATCAGCCCAGCTGCACTTGCCGCAGGCTGCCATCTGGGGAGAGGGAGTAATTGGGGGGCTGCAGGAGAACTTCTACCCCCAGAAGCCCGCAGAGCCAGCCCAGTCCTCCCCATCGGGGGCTCGTACCCCATTCCTCCCTCACCTCCTTCCACTTACCCTTCCTTAGCCCCCCTTCTTATTGATGTACAAAATAAAGATAACGTTTCTTCCAACATTGACTCTGTCTTTATTGAACAAAAACTGGGGGAGACTGGGAAAAGGAGGTGGGAGAGGGGAAGAGAAAGGCTGGGAGAGGGGAGGGCAACTAACATGATCAGGGGTTGGGAACAGGTCCCAGATGAAGAGAGGCTACAGAGACTGGGACTGTTCAGCTTAGAAAAGAGGAGACGGAGGGGGGACAGGATAGAGGTCTCTAAAAGCAGGGGTTGGGTGGAGAGGGTGCATTCAGAAAAGTTCTTCCTGAGTTCCCATAAAGAAGGACTAGAGGACACCAAAGGAAAGGAATGGGTAGCAGGCTTGAAACTAGTAAGGGAAAGTTGTTCTTCTTGACAAAGCAAATAGTTAACCTGTGGAACTCCTTGCTGCAGGAGGCTGTGAAGGCTAGAACTAGAACAGAGTTTAAAGGGAAGTGAGATAAAGTGATGGAGGTTGGGTCCATGGAGTCCTATTAGCCAGAGGGTAGGAGTGGTGTCCCTGCCCAAAGTTTGTGGAAGGCTGGAGAGGGATGGCACGAGACAAATGGCTTGGTCATTGTCTTCGGTCCATCCCCTCCAGGGTCCCTAGGGTTGGCCGCTGTTGGCAGACAGGCTACTGGGCTAGATGGACCTTTGGTCTGACCCAGGACGGCCATTGTAAGCTCAGGGCTCAGTGTCGGGGGTCTCAGTGGACCCCCTTGATTTTCATGCACACCTGGTCCTGGGTGGCCAGGCTGGCAGCTCTCCTGCCCTAGACGGCCACTTTCCTGTGCCTAGTGCGGAGATCGTGGACGAGGTCCACGATGTCCGCACTAGCCCAGGAAGGTGCCCGCCTCTTGCGGTCCAGGGCAAACTCCCGGGAGCCGCCAGCCTGGTCCCGGCAAGAGGGGGTGGGCTGGGGGGCATCGGGTGGGTGGCTCTGTGCCGTGCCAGGTGCAGGGTCTGCTAGCTGGGTGCTGGCAGGCTTGCACCTGGCACGGGCACCGTAGCCAGCCCGTGCCCCTTTAAGGGGTCCGGGGCCGGGAGGGGGGCATAGAGTTTCCCTGGTGTTGGCCAGAGTGGCCACCAGGGAAACCTGGGGAGGGCTAGCCTCCCACTAGTTCGAACTAAAGGGCTACACAGCCCTTAGTTCGAACTAGCTAGTTCGAACTAGGCGTTAGTCCTCGTAAAATGAGGTTTACCTAGTTCGAACTAAGCGCTCCGCTAGTTCGATTCAAATTCGAACTAGCGGAGCGCTAGTGTAGCACCTATTAAAGTTAGTTCGAACTAACGTCCGTTAGTTCGAACTAACTTTGTAGTGTAGACATACCCTGGGTTATTAGAAATGATAACTTCAAGAAGTGCATTTTGTTAAAAATTGGCAGCAAGTTTTTAAGATAATCAGGGGAACGGACAGCTTCCGTGGGCTCCTGGGCAAGCTGGGGAGGAGGGGGTTCAGGTGGAAGCAGTGGGGCAGGGCAACCAGCTCTCTACAACAGGCCTGCCCAGCGCTCAGAGCCACATAGAGTGCACTACACAGCACTCCAGCAGCTATTTAAAGGGCCTGGGGCTCTATCTGCTGCTGTTGGCACAGTAGCAGTGGTGGTGAGCCAGGAGCCTCTTTGAATCACTGGCCCCAGTGGTAACTGTCCCTTTGTTCACTTCTGCCTCCTCTCTGTCAGTGGGCCTGAAGATGAAGGTGTGCTGAATCCATACATGATTATTACCAAATTGTGTATACAGGCCTCTATAATGAGAACAAAGTAACACATAGAAATCACTGAAGTGTAAATATTTTTTTTTGTTCAGGATTAACATACTTCAGTTAAATCTTAATAAGCTGTAGAATGTAATAAAAGTGATCAAATAATATGAACAACCTTTTATAAAGCTGATCATTTCAGTTTCTTATTTACAAGAGATTTCAGGAATACAGTGAAATCTTTGTTATCCGGCACTCTGTTAACCAGAAAACTTTGTTAACGGCATTGCCCCCAGCCACAATACTTTCACATCTTCAGGTGCTTGGTTTCCCATGCTTGGTTTTTCAGAATTGGCTTAACAATTTTTTATTTAAGAAGTACTAATCATCTTTAACTCAAAATAGAAATGTGAAATCAACTGCCTCACAATACAAAACTACCAATATTAAAAACTTGAGTTTTTCCTAGGTTGATGGGACCCCAAGATAACCAGAATTTTTAGATAACCAGAACACCTTAATCCCTGAGCATGCTGGATAACACAGGTTTTACTGTACTGTAATATGTTATGCAGCCACGAAGGAGCATATTTACATGGCCATTATAACTTCAGCATTAGCACCCTGAAACAAATTTGTACCAGTTGATTCAACCATTGGAAATATGACACAATCTAAAAACATCTGGTTTTCAAACAAGTGAAAATATTTTCATACCTAACCTTATGTAACAGTTAGTACAACATTAACATGTGTGCTTTTTTTTTTCAAGAAACTTTGCTATACAATGCTATTTAAATCAACATCACATTAGGTTACTTTTATGACACATCTATTTATTTTATAATTCTGTCCTTAAGCAGGTACATTCACACAACAACACGGCAAGCGATCTCTTGGAGGTCAAAAGAAGAGATTCAAAGACACCCTGAAGGCCTCCCTTAAGAACTGTAACATAGATCCTGGAAATTGGGAGAGTATTGCTGCTGATCGTTCTGCCTGGCGCAGACGAATACATGATGGTGCAATAGCCCACGAACAAAAGAGACTGCGTTATGCTGCAGAGAAACGTCTTCTTCGCAAGTCCAGGGCTGGTTTCTTCTCTTCCTCCGGTCAGCAGTCCGATCTTTCATGTCCCCACTGTAACCGTCAATTTCGGGCTCGGATTGGACTAATCAGCCATCTCCGAACCCACCCCCAACTAAACTGATGACATTGGGTGGTCCTCATCGACCTTGATGGACGAACAGCAAAGCAACATTCACACAACCTTGTGTAACTGCCACCCAGTGGATGTGCACTGGGACCTCTAGAACTTATTGTAGGAGCCTCTACAGCTTGAGCTGAGGCTGTAGAGCTCCCTTGGTTTTATTGCTCATTGCAAGTGGTCTCAGTGCCACTGCATTGGACAGTGAACCACACTAGCTGTTTGGGATACTCTTGCTCCAGTTCTCTAAATTTAAATGCTCTGAATTTAAGTTGTGTTGTCCTGAAATTTCATCTCTGACTTTTCACACTTTGTTTTACACCCATAGATTACTGTCTCCATGAAGTATTCTTTCACTGGGGGCAATGACATGAGCTGTGGCCCCAGACCTCCATCTTCATATTTCCAACCCACTGTATTTGGAGTAGGAGTATTGCATTTGGGCTTTGGGCCTGTCTTCAAAGTCTGGAAATGAGGCTCTCCATAGAAGAAAATGGTCTGAGCTTCTGATAACTGCAAGCATGTAAATAAAATATGTGCTGTGTCAGTCCTGTAAACATCTGTCAAACCGTATGTCTTTCAAGTAAACTCCTCTGCACTTTTTACTTTCTCAGGTCACCCAGTGCAAGGTGTGTTAAAAGCTGAGGGCATCACTGAAAAGCTTTTCATGCAGCCTTCTTGCCATCCAACCACAATGTGTTGGGATATTAAATGGCAGCAGAGTTTCCAGAACACTGGGTTTGTATTGTTGTTTCTCACAAATAACACGAAAAGAAAAGTACTTTGGCTCCTGTGATATGCCAGCTTGTGTTCTAAGCTGCCTATATATCAGGGGTGGGCAAAAGGGTCTCCATGGGCTGTATCCAGCCCACCAAGCGAGTGGATCCAGCCTGTGGAGGCCCTGCTGCTCTCCTGCCTCCAGGCAGTAAGTGGCCTGGGGGCGGAGGAGCGCGCAAACCCTCCTCCGCCCTGCCATGAGCATGTGGCGCTTTGAAGAGCTGTGCGCTGCTTGCAGGGTGGCAGGGGGAGGGAGCGGAGGGAGCGGGGGGAGCGGAGGAGGCTTCTCATGCTCCCCCACCCCTAGACCCTAATTGGCCTGGGGGCGGGGGAACATGTGAACCCTCCTCCCGCCCTGCCAAGAGCATGTGGCACTTTGAAGTGCCACACGCTGCTTGCGGGGAGTAGGGGGAGAGAACTAAGGAGGCTTCACATGCTGCCCCACCCACAGAACCTAACTGGGCTACAGGCAGGGGAGTGACTGAAATCTCCTCCCATGACAGGGGCATGGGCACCTTGGGGAACTTGGGGTGGGAGCAAAGGCACTCCCTCACCCCCAGACCAATCATTGTCTGGGGGTGAGGAACCCGGAAATATCTTGGCCCCACCGCTTCCACTCGAAGTGGCCCTCAGTAGAAAATTATTGCCCACCCCTGCTATATATCATCATTTTGTTACAGTGAGCCAAAAAAGGAACATGTGCATGAGTGTCCCTGGCTGCAGCAACCACACTATCAGCATCATTATGGACACACCCTAAGGGTATGTCTAAACTACATTTTTTTTAAACTGCCCTTTTTTTTAAAAAAAAAACTTCACCTGTGTTCACACTGCAATCGCATTCTTTCGAAATTAAATCGAAAAAATGCAGGGGTTTTTTTTGACATTGGTAAACCTTAAATTATGAGGAAGAACACCCTTTACAAAAGAGCTCTTTTGAAAAAAGGCATGTGTGGACGCAGAACAGGAACATTTTTTTTGAAAGACGAGGCAATCAAAAAAAACACAGGTGCCCTGGTGGCCATTCTGTGAATAGCAATCAGGGCTTTCTTTCGAGAGAGTGTCTCTCAGCTACCCTAGACTAACACGGCTACATTTCTATCACTATCCTGCAGTCTGGACACTCTCTTTTGAAAAACAAATCATTTTTTCAATCCAGTTTTGAGATGTGGATACTCTCTTTCAAAAGAAGCTTGCACTCAAAACGTATCCTGAAATCATTCTTGTGTCTGCTCCTTCCTGGTGAGTATGAAGCTGATTGATGTCAACTGTTGCTATCAAACACCACACTTGAGCCTAATCTGAAAAGCCCCCAGGAAAAATGATAATTTTATCATATTGTGCTTGTTTCATTAATTACTTTTCTTGTATTAAACACAGTAGCTGTGTCTACATTGGCTAGATTTTGCACAAAAGCGGCCGCTTTTGCGCAAAATCTTGCCAGCTGTCTAAACTGGCCGCGAGTTCTTGTGCAAGAACACTGATGATCTAATGTATGATCGTCAGTGTTCTTGCTCAAGAACTCTGACGCTCCCGCTCAGGAAAAAGCCCTCTTGCACAAGTGTTCTTGTGCAAGAGGCCAGTGTAGACAGGGATAGGAATTTTTTGTGGAAGAAAGCCCCGATGGCGAAAATGGCCTCCGGAGCTTTCTTGCGCAAGACAGCATCTACACTGGCTCGGGATGCTCTTGTGCAAAAGCATACCTTTTGTGCAAAGGCGCATGCCAGTGTAGATGCTCTCTTGCGCAAATGCTTTAATATAAGAACTCTTAGGCATGGAGGAGTTTTTCTGGGATACGTCCGGTATCCCAGAAAAACCATAAACATAGCCTCAGGCTTGCCCAAAATGGTTTTAGGGACCTCTGGTTTGTAACTGGAATGTCCTGTGACAACATCTAAATAGATGATAGATGCAGAATCATTCCAACAATTCCTTCTTATTGTTAAAACTATTTGGAAAGTCCTTCCAGCACCTCTTGGGCCTGTAGATTCCCCACTGTTGAAAACAACGACCCATGATTTGAAAGCAATGCTTTCCTTCATTTATAACTAATAGGTAAACACAGAGTAAACTCAATGGATAGCCAGAAATAAGACTTAATTAGTTTCCATGCAGCTTTACACATCCATTAAATTCACACTTAAATTCACACATTTCAGTCTAAGGCTAATTAAGTACAGGAAACAGACAAAAATAATACAATCACCTCTCTCTTGATTTCTATCAGCAGAAGAGAATTGGCTTGAATATATATTGTCCTGTGCTGTACAGGAAATATTGGAATCATGGACCAAGAACTAAGGGATGACAATTATGATGGCAAAATGGGGTGAGATAATCAAATTAAATTGCAGGATTTCTTTGAATTCTAGGATATTGACACAAATGAGTGCAATTTTGTGGGTGATAGGACCTGAGGACAATAGGCTACCATTGATCAGGTATCTGATATGAAATTTCTCTGTATTCAGAGTTACTCAGCCATAGTGAACCTGATGTCCATAAAATTACTAGAGGCTCCAGAATCCAAAAGCATAAGCTGGGTGTAGCTCACCTAAGGTGTAGATGACATGCAGAGATGGAGCTAGTCTTGCCAATGGGGATGGCTGCAGTCTACAGTTAGTAAAATGCATGTTTGGGTATCTGGGTTCTGTGATTACATCCAGCCAGGACTCTTCTGTTAGAGTTGGTGGTGGTCATTTCCCAGATCGGCTGAAGATCTAATTTGAGGGAGGATTCAGTGGTGAAGTGAGGAGTTAAAAGTGAGTTACTTCTCTTTTTTTGAGGAGTAACATTAATTCGAACCAAGGGGTTTGGGCTGAACTAACGCATCCCGGCGAGCACTTCCTTGTTCGAATCAGCTGTGATTCGAACTAACATGCCGGCGAGATCATGCTAATGAAGCACGGGATATTTAAATCCGTGCTTCATTGATTATTTTGAATGCCTGCATTTGCATCCCTTGTTCGAACTAGGATGCAAGTGTAGACATACCCCATTAGAATACCAACTGAAATGTATTAAGTATTTTGTATGTTTTTTCTACATTTTCAATTACAACACAACATACAAATTATAAAGTGATTGCTTTATATTTATTTTTATTACAAATATTTTAACTGTAAAAATAAAAACAAAATAAATAATACTTTTTAATTTGCCTCATACATGTATTGTAGTGAGATCCCTTTATCGTGCAAGGGCAGCTTATAAAAGTAGATTGCTACATAATTGCATTGAAAAACAAAATAATGTAAAACTTTAGAGCCTACAAGTACACTCAGCCCTATTTCTTGTTCATCCAATTGCTAAAAAACAATTTTCGCTAAGAAATTATTTTGTTTACATTTGCAGGAGATAATGCTGCCTCCTTCTTATTTATAATGTACTTCAACTTCCTGTCTCAGTTCAGAATCCTCTCCTGCACCCAAACCCATTATAGACCCCATATCCCCTTTCTACAGCCCAGTCTCTTACCCAGAGCTTCCTCCTGTACCTAACTTCTGTCCCAGACCCCGTACTACATTAATATAAGGGTACGTCTACACTACAGCGTTATTTCCAAATATCTTATTGTGAAATAGTTATTTCGAAATAAGATAGTTTGAAATAATGAATCTTCACACAAAATGCATTTCAAAATAACGTTTTGATATTTCGAAATAGCGTGTCCACACTGATTGGACGCTGAATCGCATTTAAGGCCAGCTGAAACCAGTTCCAGCAGGGCATCAGGTCAGGAGTTAGTTTGTGTAGCTGCTGCCTGAAGCTATCTGAGGCCTGTGCTGAAAGGGACCCCCCTGGACAGCCAGTTCTCAGGTTTCCCTGCTTGCTTGCCTACCTCGCTGAAGGACAGCAAAGCATTTTTTTTCTCTGTGTGCTCTGATTGCCCTCACTCGGGACACCACAGCACTCTGCACCATGGAACCGGAGCTGCCCCTGGACACTCTGGTGCTTCTTTTGGATGTGTTGCTGCAAGCCTGGCTTTGCTTTCTGCAGGCTGCCTCGCAGCATCTGCTGCAGCCCAACCCCCACACCATCATCTGGACCCTCCTGGGATAAATGTAGGATCAGCTGCAGCTCCTGGATGCCAGCATGCCCCACCAGCAGCTACTGGTGGGACCACATTGTCCTGGAGCACTGGGGAGAACAACAATGGACCCAGAACTTTAAGATGAAGAAGGACACCTTTCTCGAGTTCTGTGAGTGGCTCGCCCCATCTCTGCAGCGATGGGTTCCGCACATGAGTCCCACCATTTCCCTCCAGAAGCGTGTGACCATCGCCCTCTGGAAGCTCTCCACGCCGGATAGCTACCGATCCATGGGGAACCAGTTCGGTGTGGGGAGATCCACTGTTGGAGCGGTGCTCATGGAGGTATGGCAATCTCCAGCCACTATGCCAGGAGGGGAGTGCAAGGAGGGGATGGGCTGCCCTATGGAAAATGGGGGAAAGGGTTTGTTCTTTCCCATCTACACTATGGACTGCCCGCAGTGGCAAGGATTGAAGGGGTTTGCTCCTGAGGAGTGGGGGCGTGGGGCAGTGGTGGGGAAGGAGCACTCTCAGCAACCCTGGTACCCCTGGACTCTCAGTTTTGTGTGTCCCTCTGCAGGTGGTCAAGGCCATCAATAGGGTGCTGCTCCACTGAGTCATCTACCTTATTGACGTGGACGCAGTGATTGAGAGGTTTGGTGGCCTGGGCTTCCCCAACTGTGGGGGGGCAATCAATGGGACACTCATCCCCATCTGTGCGTCCTTGTACGTAAACTGGAAGGGATACTTCTCCATCATCCTGCAGGCTGTGTCTGACCACCGGGGCCACTCATGGACATCAACGTGGGCTGGTCTGGCAAAGCACATGATGTACAGGTTTACTGCAACTCCTCCATGTGCCAAAGGCTGCACGCTGGGACTTTCTTTCCCGACTGACACATCAGGGTCGGGGACGTGAACATGCCTGTCTGCCTGGGGGGGATACGGCCTATCCCCTACAACCTTAGCTGATGAAGCTCTTCACGGGACACCTCAACCCCCTCCCAATAGGCCTTTAATGCCAAGTTCGGCAGGGCCCGCATCACGGTGGACGGGGCATTTGGTCGGTTGAAGGCCTGTTTTAGATGCCTCCTCACTTGCCTGGACCTCTCCGAGTGGAATGTTCTGCACGTGGTGGCAGTGTGTTGTGTGCTGCATAATTTGTGTGAGAGAAAGTGGGAGGCTTTCCTGCCAGGCTGGATGGCAGAGGCCAACCACTTGGCTGGCCTGTACATGAAGCCCTGCATGGCTGCCAGCTGGGAGGCCCATTGGGGGGCTGTCCATATCCGGGAGGCCCTGCTGTATATAGTGCGGGTGGGGGGAGGGGAGAGGAATGTATCCTGTCTCTGTGTAGAGGGGGCTTGTGGAGGGAGGCCATCATGCAGTTTCCTACCCCAGGATCAGGAGCATATCATGTGCCTTCATACATACATGCATTTGGGTAACAGGCCAAGGCCCCTGTGAGGTAGCCAGCTGGAGCCACATGCCCAGGGGTGGCATGGAAAATGCACAGGTTGCTGCATGATCTGTAGTCTCCTTCTCCTCCCCTCCCCTACCCCCCCGCCGCAAAAGGGGACAGTGATGGCACTCACATGTCGTTGTCTCCCCAGCCTCAGATGACACCGGTAACAGGCTCACTGGGACAGTTAGGGGCTTCCTGGGTGCATGAAATGCTCCCTCCAGGCTCCTACAGCTCCTGGCTGTCTTCCTCCTCCTCGGTCTCATGGCCAGGGCCCTCTGCCTCAGGGTCGATGACCACCTGGGGGGCACGGACCGGCCGGCCTCCCAGGATGCGGTCCAGGGCATCAAAATAGGGGTAGGAGTCTGGGTCTGCCCCCTGTGGCACTGGCATAGATGGCCGCGTTCCTCCGTCTAGAGCGGAGATCATGGATGTTGGAGGATTTCCCCCAAACCTCAATAAGATCCATGATCTCTGCACTGGACCAAGAAGGCATGCACCTTTTCCGGCCCCTGGGGAGCTTGCAGACTGCTCCTGGGGAGTGGTGGAGGACTGGCTGGCACTGGCTGCCTCACTCATGTTGAGGCAAGTGGGTCAGGGGCAGTGACTGCTGGCTTTGGGCTGGCAGGCCCGGAGCTGGCAGAGGCACTGTGGCCAAACAGACTCTACCTTTTTAATGGCTCCTGGGAGGGTGGGGAGAAGAGAAGTTTTCCTGGTTGTGGCTAGAGTGGCCACCAGGACACCCTGGGAAGTGCTGGAGGCCCTCTATTTCAAAATAAGTGTCTACACAGCTCTTATTTCGAAATAGCAATTTCAAAATTTGTGTTCTTCCTCATGGAATGAGGTTTGCCAATTTTGAAATAAGCCCTCCGCTATTTTGAATTAATTTTGAAATAGCGGTTGGCTTGTGTAGATGCTAGTGAAGTTATTTCGAAATAACTTTGCTGTGTAGACATACCCTAATAGAAAAGTGCCATCTTTGCTTAACACATTTTTTGAGTGCCCCCCCCCCCATAAAATATTATTGCCCATCCCTGGGGAGAGCTGGTAGCACTTTCTAAATGTCATTTCCTTCTGTTACTTATAACTTTGTTGAACATCAACCATTCAACTTGAAGTTTTCCAAGTCAGATATATGCCTTTAGCTGAATATTTCTGGAGAAGTTAAGACAAAGTGATTCAGAGTCTTCCCAGAACTATGGTAGAGAAAATTATCTTATTTTTCCCATGCCAATAACTTCAAGAAACCTTTCTTTGAAATTCTCTAGAACTCCTTGTTTTGGAGCATGGATTTTAATTTTTGCAGTTGGGTCTATGTTAGAATGATATTGGAGTCTGTGCATTATCTCCCTTGTCTAAATCCAGATTGCTGTTTCCGTATGATGGTATCCATCTGTCCTTTCATTCTAGTCATGATGACTGTTGCTAACACTTTTCCTATGACAGACAAAAGTATTACTCCCCTTCATCTTGAGCGATTGTTTAGATCACCTTTCTTTAGTAATTTGATTATGATACCAAGAGTCCATTCTTTCACAATTTCTCCTCTGTCCATATGTTGTTGCACAACAAACAGATGACTTATTCCACATCTTCGTCTCCATATTTAAGCATCTCAGTATGAATGATGTCCAGACCAGGTGCCTTGTTATTTTTAACTTCTGCAATGTTTACCTTAAATACATCTATATTCTAAGTCTGATGGTTTATCATTATTAAATTCCAGTCTTATAATTTGTTATGGTTTGTTTAGCATTTCTTTGAGGTGTTCAACTCCTCTATTTTCTTGCTCCTCCTTTGTTTTCAGAATTTTTCCTTGTTTTCCTTTCTTTGGGACACTTCTGAATTTCGAGTCATACCCTGTTAACTGTTACAAGATTGTGTAGACTGTTCTTGGAACTGCTCCATCAATAGGATGGTTCAGGATGGTCACCCTAAGCTCTGTGCTTTGAAGGGCCATGTCATCCTATGGGTCAGACAGTCCACCATATTTGTGTTAGTCATGGGACTCAGAGCAGCCTGGAGATTACCTGGGAGGGCCTGATGTGGAGCAGCAGCAGGGGTCAGGCCCCCCTGCAGTTACCACAGTGGTGGGAGCCACAGGAAGCAGAGTGACACAGGGGTTCCAGCCAGGTAAGTCACTCCGCTTCACCTTAGCAACATGAGCTCAGAGGAGCAAAGCTGAGAGAGCCAAAGTGCTCCACAGCAGAGCAATCTAGATGGGAGATGGGCAATGGAGCAGAGCAGGCTGAAAGGTTGTTTCACTTCCCATGACTCCTGCTGCCATAATGACTGGGTTACTATCCAAGCGCATAGCTTATAGGAAACACTGAATAGAACCCAAGGTCTTTGGGCTCAACATTCCTCCATTGTCAGTGAAATCTACTGATGAAATATGTGTTCATTCCCCATTAGTGCTAGCTCATATAAAGGAAGACAACACACTATTTCTATTATAGCTCAGTTAGCTCAAGTGGCAAAGGCATATGGGGTGGATCTAAAGTTTCCAATCCTGCTGATGTGGTTGTCAACATGATGTCACACAATGGAATTTCAATTTTTTCATTATGCTTTTTATAAAAATATAGAAATTACACACAAATTCTCCTGATCATCTTAATTTGCCCCCCCTTGTGTTTATGCCTTGCAATACCATTTTAAATAACATACTCACATACGATTTTTTTCCACAGGACTCCTGCTTTATTCTGTGTATAGAATGGTCTTGATGCAAGGATGAATCAGGATTATGTAATAAATGAGGTTGTTGCTTGTAGGGCCTTGCCTCATTTGTTGTAGAATTTGAAGGGTATATGGTGAATGAGGCAGGCATAAAGGGAAGCAAAAGGGTAGTTTCATGACTAATATTATCCCTGCCTCTGCCACAGAAGTTCTGTGTGATGTTAAGTAAGTCATTTAATTCAAGCTTTTCAGAGGTGGTAATTCTCTGTGCTCATTTGCTGCATGCCAGACTTAATATCCTGAGGTTTGACTTGCTGCATTTGCAGAAATGCTGAGTATTCACAAATTCAACTGCAGTCATTTGAATGCTTTGCTTCAAAGTGCCATATAATGTGAAGCACTCTGAAAACTCAAGTCTTAGGTGTCTCAAATAGGGCACTCAAAATTAGCAGATGTATCTCTCTGTGCCTCAGTTCCCCATCTGTAAAATGGAGATACTACCCCCTCACCTTCAAGGAATGCTGTGAAGATAAATTAACTGTGGAGCACTCAGCTACTATTCTGAAAAATACCATTAAAAAGGTCATGCAGAGGAAATTAATAATTGATCTTCATAACAGTGTTTGAATAGTTTGCAGTAGATAAGGCCCAGGAGAACATGCTGAATAGTAATGAAAAAAAATATTGACTAGCACCTCACACAAGGTACGTCTACATTGCATGCTTATTTTGAAATAAGCTATTTTGGAAGAAACACTCTGAAATAGCTTATTTAGAAATAGCACGTCTACACTACAGAGAAGCCTCAAAATTAGTCAGAGGCAGGCTTCCCTAATGTGGACATACTCACTTGATTTAGAGACCCAGCAGGCACTGGGGAGTAATTACTGTGAATGACCCTGGGGAGGAGCTATTTCAAAATAGCAGCAGTAGAGCATCCACACTACTGCTATTCTGAAATAGTTATTTTGGAATCATAGAATACTAGAACTGGAAGGGACCTTGAGAGGTCATCAAGTCCAGTCCCCTGCCCTCATAGCAGGACCAAACACCGTCTCTAGACCATCCCTGATAGATATCTATTCAGCATGCTTTTAAATATCTCCAGAGATGGAGATTCCACAACTTCCCTGGGCATTTTATTTCAGTGTTTAAGCACCCTGATAGTAAGTTTTTCCTAATGTTCAACCTAAACCTCCCTTGCTTCAGTTTAAAACTGTTGCCTCAGAAACCTCAGAGGCCAAGGAGAACAATTTGTCTCCCTCCTCCTTGTGACACCCTTTTAGATACTTTAAAAGTGCTATCATGTCCCCTCTCAGTTTTCTCCTTTCCAAATTAAACAAGTCCAATTCTTCCAGTCTTCCCTTGTAGCTCATGTTCTCTAGACCTTTAATCATTCTTGTTGTTCTTCTCCAATTTCTCCATATCTTTCTTGAATTGTGGTGCCTAGAACTGGACACAACTGAGGCCTAATCAGTGGAGAGTAGAGTGGAAGAATGACTTCTCGTGTCTTGCTCACAACACTCCTGTTAATGCATCCCAGAATCATGTTTGCCTTTTTGGCAACAGTGTCACATTGTTGACTCATATTTAGCTTGTGGTCCACTATGACCCCTAGATTCCATTCTGCAATACTCCTTCCTAGACAGTCACTTCCCATTCTGTATGTGTAAAATGGATAGTTTATCCCTAAGTGTAGTACTTTGCATTTGGCCTTATTGAACTTCATCCTATTTACCTCAGACCATTTCTCCAATTTGTCCAGATAATTTTGAATTATGACCCTATCCTCCAAAGCAACTCTTCCCAGCTGCAGCCCTCCCAGCTTGGTATCATCTACAAACATAATAAACGAACTCTCTATGCCAATATCTAAATAGTTGAGAAAGACATTGAACAGAACCCATCCCCCAAAAGACCCCTGCGGAACCCCACCTGTTATGCCCTTCCAGGATGAATGTGAACCATTAATAACTACTTTCTGAAAAAGTTATCTGGCCAGTTATGCACCCACCTTATAGTAGTCCTATTTAAGTTTTATTTGCCTAGTTTATTGATAGTAAGATCATGTGAGACCGTCTCAAATGCCTTACTAAAGTCTAGGTATACCTCATCCACTGCTTCTCCTTCATCCACAAGACTCGTTATCCTATCAAAGAAAGCTATCAGATTAGTTTGACATGATTTGCTTTTTACAAATCCATGCTGGCTGTTACCTATCGCCTTATTTTCTTCCAGATATTTGCAGATGAATTTGTTAATTACTTGATCCTTTATATTTCCTGGCATAGAAGTTAAACTGACTGGTCTGTAATTTCCTGAGTTGTCCTTATTTTCCTTTTAATAGGTGGGCACTATATTTGCCCTTTTCCAGTCTTCTGAAATCTCTCCTGTTTTCCATGAATTTTCAAAGATGATAGCAAAAGGCTCAGATACCTCCTCCATCTCCTTCTTGAGTATTCTAGGATGCATTTCATCAGACTCTGGTGACTTGCAGACATTTAACTTTTCTAAGTAATTTTTAATGTGTTCTATTTTATTTTATCTTCTAAACCTACCCCATTTCCACTAACATTCATTATGTTAGGCATTCCTTCATCATCAGTTTTCTTGGTGAAGACCAAAACAAAGAAGTCATTAAGCACCTCTGCCATTTCCAAGTTTCCTCTCCCTTTTCACTGAGTAACAGGCCTACTCTGTCCTTGATCTTCCTCTTGCTTCTAATATATTTATAGAATGTCTTCTTGTTACCCTTTATGTCTCTAGCTAGTTTGTGTTTGCTATTCTTCATGGAATAGGTGTTATTCCTCATGGAATAGACACTATTCCTCATAGAATGAGGTTTACCGAACTTGGAATAAGCCATCCATTATTTCAAATTTAATTCAAAATAACAGAATTGCTGTGTAGACACTCGCATTGTTATTTTGGAATAACGGCTGTGATTCTGAAATAACGCTGCTGTCTAGATGCACCCTCAGTGAGCATCATCTATCCTGTGTACTGAATGAAGAAAAAGGTCCTGTAAGAAAAACAGTATGTGATCATATAATTAAAACTGTATTATTATGCATATTCACAAGAGAACTAAATTGATGTTTCACAGTGAAATGTCTCCCTGCCAATATATTGCAGTCCTTTAGAAGTCACCTACCATATTGCTGCAGAACTCATGCATTTTAACATCTGATCTTGAATTTTCGAATGTAATGCTCTTCATGATCAGAGCACACCTCAGGCCTCCATCTTGCTATTTTCCCAAATCACCTCTTCACCTCAACTCTTCCATTTTCCTACTGCTTCTTCCTCACTCCATCATCCACTGCTCCAGTCCTAGCACAACTACTCATCCTCGCTCTCCAGCCCCATCAATTCTACAGCATACAGCTGGACTTCTTCCCTGCTACACAACTCATCTCCTCCACATCCTCTTATATGTACCGTTCGCTGCTTACACTCTTGTATTCTTCCATCTCTGGGCATCCACCCTTCTTTTATGAGTATGTCAACCACAAAACACAGGTACCTGCACACATCCCTTCCCCCTGTTGCCTTACTGATCCCAATTTTCCATTCCCCCTGGCTGCAGCGGAGGTGGTGGGTCTGAGCTAAGGGCACAGTAAGAGCAATAACAGTTTCACTTTCCCATAACCCTAGGGCAGACATGTACCTTGCAGTTTTGCACTGAGGGTGCAGTAGTGGTAGCAAAGGGGAGGAGGATGAGAAGATGTCCATTGCCTTTGTGAGACAGGGCAAGGAGCACACTGCAGATGGCATGGCCAGTTCCAGGCAGGAGACAGGGTGGGGCCAGCTGGGGGCTGCTGATAATTCCTGAACACAAACAGCCTAAACAAACAGGTTGAAGGACCACCCGGCAGCTGAGCGGAATGGAGCACTAGGGGTCGCCGCCTTTCTCCACACCCCTCCCCACACCATCGCCCCCCATCCCTGGCTGAACAAGGAGAATGCAACTGCGGGCGGGTGTTGCATAGTTTCCTCTGCGTCAAGGGAGGTGCGGCTCCACTCCCTCCCCCCCTTCCTCTCCCCCCCCAGCCCTGCCTTCCCTCCTTCCACCGCTCCCCACCCCCTCGGATATTTTTTGTCCGCCTTTAAGCCGCCTCTGCATAGGACAGCTGGGCATATGTGCGCCAGCATCTCGGCTCCGTCACGCTCATTCATTCACTCCAAGCACCCAGCCTCTGCTGCAGGGCCTCGCTCCGGGGGCCGCCCCACAGGAAAGGTAGGTGAGGCGGCCGCACCGCCAGGCAGGGGGGGATGGCGGAGGTGGGTGGAGGGCTGGACGGGAAGCGGCAGGAGTCGCCATAAGATGCTGGAGGCTTTAGCCCTCCCGAGGCAGCGGTGCTTTAGTGTGCGCTCGTCAGCTGGACTTGGGGGGCTGAGCGGCGGAGGGAGGGGGGGGGGGGAGAAACACATGGTGGGGAGCCACGGTTTGTCTTGTAGATTAGTGCCAGTGGCGGGTTTGTGGACTGTAACGAGAGATCCCCCCCCCCACTCCCGCTGCTTGTCTATAGACAAGGGGGGGGGGGTGTCTTCCCTCCCGGCGTTTCCTCCGTTGCGGGCACCAGGAGCATTGCCACAGACTCATCAATCCCAAGGAGATACCCCTGGCTGGATTGAAAGTCGCCTGGTCGGTGGGAAAGTCGCCTGTCGTTGCCCTTGGGGAGACAGTAGTACGGCCAGATGGAAGGGGGCGCCGCGTGCTTTGTTTCAGTGGGGGGCGGCTTTTTGTTTCTCTTTTGGCGGGGAGTTCCTTTCCCTCGTGTGAACGAACCCAAAGCGTTTCCTTCGGGTCCTGCCGGCTTCAAAACGCCTGGGTCGCCTGCGCGTGTCTCCAGCTCAGGGAAGGACCATGGCATCTGGAGACATACGTTTCTGGATGTAGCTATTTCGGTGGCTCCAAGGCGTATTAGCAGGGAACTGCCTGATCTTAATCAGGGATGAAAGGATGAATAGCGCCGGTCGCGCTTGTAGCGGTTCCCAAATCGGAATCTCTCTAATTCCGGACTGCGACTGGAGGAGAGATTAGGGAAATAACCTCAGAAGGCAGGATCTGCTCAGAGGAGGCGATTGTCACATTAGTTTGGAGATCGGGGTCTGGGGCCAGGATCTGAGATGGTTTTAGCAGTGGAAAGGAAGAGGTCCGGATGCTGTCTCATTCTATGTAGCCATGCAGCTAGTGATCCGGCTGGTGCGTGCTCCCTCTTCCCCCGCCTTCCGTAACCCAGTCTGGCTGGAGTAACTCGGGGGAAGGCACCAGGCTTGGTCTTCTGTGATGACAGCCATGTTTGGGTGGCTATGTTAATGAGGATCTCTCCTCAATTTTTTTTGGTCTTAGATTCCTCCCCCGTCCCTCCCCCCCGCATTTTAAGGCTCATACATCCTTTCCAGCGCACATATACACAAATATATTCTAAGGGAGAGGAGAGATTCAGGCCCATCATTTTCATGCTGTGATTGGACTCTGCGGCTCTTGGATTCCTTTGATAATCCTCCTTATTGCCTACATGCTCCTGTAATGTTTTCCTTTTGGGGCTGCTAGTATGAGCATGAATTGCCAGCCATGCAGTGAGGTTTCGCATTTCTCTGTCTTGCTTGGATTTGATAGAGGACGCACATAGGGTTAATAGATATCATGCCATGATGCGCATAGGGATGCAAAGGAATGTAGATTTCAGTTGCTCCGAATTTAATTGTATGTGTTAAATGTTAAATCACCGTCTTCTATTACTGTGGGAATCAGCCATTTTAGATTATCTGGTATTTAGTATTGCTACATATCAGTTGCGGTGGGTGTAGGAGCTTTGGTATAGGAGAGAGCCTATTTTCAAAACACAAGTCTTCAAAACACTGTCTTTCAAACATAGTCTTTTAGGAGGCAATCATTACTTTTAATAGAGGATAAAAATGCTGTTTTCTTTTGTTTTCTTTTTCCCTCAAAAATGCAAAAATCAGCATGCTGAACAATAATGATTTTCTGAGAGTCAGGTGTTACATCAGACATTAAGCCTGTGCTAAGATATGTTCCCCAGACAACTTTCTCGCTTTGATAAAAATGACAAAAGCTCCTCATGGTCCTTGTGTTTCAACTTTCAAGACATCTATTTGTATTGGGTTTTTTTTATTAGAAAGGAAATTTAGTTAACTAAATGTTAGGATACCCAAATCAGGATTTCTCCATTTTGGATTTCTTAGCCATTATAGAAGTCTTGAATTTATAAATGGGAACAGTTAAGAAAACATCTTCTTGCATACAGACTGCTCCCTAGAAGGTCAATACTACACTCTAACTACAAGAGGAGGGCAACTTCCTGTTGATTTTGATCTTAGAATTCAGAATTGGGTTCTTTCATAGAGGTTCACATGTGCCAGCAGCAGTGAAAGTAAGAAGTTGCTGATGCAATTCAAGTTGCTTTTGCAGAATACAGCTGATGCATTGATTCATAGATTCCAGGGCCAGAAGGGAACACTGTGACCATCCAGTCTGACCACCTGTATAGCATAGGTCATAGGTCACCCCAAAATATTTGCATATCTTTTAGAAAAACAGCCAGAATTGATTTAATAAATTGTAGGTGATGGAGAATCCAACACAACACGTGGTAAGTTTTTCAAATGGTTAATTACTCTCACTGTTAGAAAACATATGCTTTATTTATTGTCTGAATTTGGGTTCTCTCTATTTGAAAAGTGTTTGTATCTTTTAATATTAAAATACAATATTTTCCTTCATGTTCTTTCCCATCAAATACCTCATTGTCATCTTCTTTGGATAACTATCTCATGATGTAAATATCAAAAGCAGTTTTTCAGACAAGTGATTTGACAACCACATGTTTCCGTGAAGGGGCTTTCATGTTGTGAAATTATTTTTGCTGAGTTACAGAGACTTTTGTCCTCACTTGCTGTTTACCATTTCAATCCTCTTTATGCAAAATAATACCTTGTCACCACTTAAGTATTAAGTTCTATAAAATCTAATATGAAATTACAGTTGATTGAATTAAGATATCTGACTAAACCACTTTAGTTAATGCGGGCTTTTAGCATTTTTGGTCCTTGGGAAGAGTTGGTAACAATCCCTAGATTAACATTGCATACCATGTTGTCCAACCAGTTCTGATTACTGCTATAGCGAACTAGTCACGCTTACCTAGCCAAATAGCCACATTGTTACATTGTTCAAACCAAACAGTCACACTCAACCAGCCAAATAGCCACATGTGGCTATTGGCTGGTGTGTTGGACACCACGGGCCTAATAGTTTCTATTATAAAATATTCTTGTGACTTTTTTTTAGAGAAATGCTAACGTATCTACTGTTTGCTGCAGGCCTCAGTTATTGCTTTATACTGGGATTTAAACATCCAGATGTCTAGAATGAGGCAGTAGTACACATGCTGAAAGGCAGGGACATAGGTGCTTAAAGAAGTTTTGCTGCAAAAATGTAGGTGATGAATGAAATTAGACAGTAGCTGAACAAGGTGTTTGTATTTAGTAGTGGTGCATTTAGGTGCTTAAAGTAGAAACTAGGAAGCTAATTCTCCATGTGAATCTGGCCCCTTTGTAATATTTAAAATACCTTTATTTACTTTCCTACCGCAACTAAGGCTCAAGGAATAAGGGTTTTTGCTAAGCTTTTTATCATAATGCAAAGGCAAACTCATGATTAGGGCAAAAAAAGGAAAATCCATGTACATTTGCTTTTGTGCCTTGTGTTGACCAGGTGGATGTTTTCGTCACTACATGTCCATTGCCTTCCTCCCAATTACAATTGAAGGCGTGGAGACTTAAGCAGGAGTGCTGAAACAATTTCTATAGCAAGGTGCTGAAAGTCCTTGAACAGAACTGTAAATTCTATATATCAGAGTTTCCCAGAGTGTGCTCCATGGAGCCTTGGGCCTCCATGCGATTGGTCCAGGGGCTTTGCCAGAAAATATCAATGACAATTGTATAATCCTATTATTTTGTAACTAATTTTCTGGTTGTTTTCTTGGGGGAAAAAAAGAATTTATAAGAAATATACAAGAAATAAAAACAGAATACCAAAACTTTGTCTATTTATTTGAGTATCTATTGACTTAAAAATCACAATACTTAAAGGGTTCCTCCATATTTTCAGGACTCCATAAGGGTTCTTCAGCTGAAAACATTTGGGAAACCCTACTCTATATTATGGAAACCAATTCAAGCTAAGTGGTGCAGAAGCATTCCCAGCAGCACTAATTCCAGCATCTATGGACTTATGATAGTAAACTATTAACCATGAGTGAGATACCCATAGAAAATGATCATAAAGTATGTGACGTCTTTGCTGAATCTAACGTGGAATTTTCTGTAACAATGTCCATATAAACCTGAAAAAGATTCTATCCAGAAAAAATGAACATGATGCAGGACTCATTCAATAGCTCCCGAGTTGTGTGTCACTAATGGGGTCTATCAGTTCTCCTCTCCCTCCGTTGTGGCATGAGAGCCCTAATATTTTCTATCCAAGGAAAATCCACGCAGATTGGGTACCCTACAAGACAGTTCTCCAGAGGCCTAAAAGGGCCACCCAGAAATACTGATGAATTAAGAATGAGCAAGCCAATAAAGAAGGCTGCCTGCTTCTCGCAGGGCAAAGCTGAATGAGACTGGGACAGAAGAGGAGCTCATCAGGAACTAAACATTTGCATTTTGAAGGTGTTTTCCCCTCCTTGGTTAAAGGCTCAGACAGCCAAATCCTGAGTTCCTGTTTATAGTTGCTGTTTTTGTTTAGCTTGTTTTGCTTTTAGTCCCATATAGGTAGCCAAACTTTGCACACCGAAGTGGGGAGCAGCAGCAATACCACAACTTGGAGCTAGAAGTGGGATTTACTTTTTTGTGTAAAGGGGAACCATGGAGATGATCAAACTTCTCCTAGCTCAGCAGCAGCAGGTCCAGGCATATTCCCAGCAGCTTTTCCAGAAGTGCAGAAAGAGACTCAGCAAGCCACCCAATCAACAGCAAGAAAGCTGTAATGGCAGCAACAGTTTTCGGAAGTAATAATTACCAGCTGCTCCCACTCTGAAATGACTCAGCCAGCCCCAGGTATTGTCCTTGCAAATTAGGATCTTCTGCTGATCCTGAGACTTATCTTGTTACAGCTGAGTGAGTAGGCCATGCCACACAGTGGGAGAAAGCCACGTGGGCCACATGACTAGTAGGGATTTTAGCATGTACCCATGTACATGATTTACTGATAAGCCTGGATTAATCAGTTAATCGTAACAGATGCACGCAACCCTCTTCCCCTTGCTGCCTCTGTATCAGAGGCAGCAAGGGAGGGAAGGGGGGAGCTGGCTTTTAAGTCATCTCACCACGTGTGCCAGCTCCTGCAGAGCCCCCTGCTCCTCCCTCCTCCCACTGCTGCATTTCACAGAGGCAGCAGCTTAGCGGGAAGGGAGGCAGGAGCCAGTACATGCAGGGAAACAGCTTTTAAGCTAGCTTTCCACACGTGCCGCTACTGCAGAGCTGCCTGTGGCCCCTGCTGCCTCCCACAGAAGGGGGGCAGACAGGAGCCAGTACATGAGGGGAGCTGGCTTTTAAGCCTGTTCTCCATGTGTGCAGGCTTCCATGGAGCCACCTGCCCCATCTCCCACAGAGGCAGCAGCACGGGGGAGAGGGATAGGCAGGAGCCAATGCCTGGAGACAGTTGGCTTAAAAGCAGACTCTCCACAAGCACCGGCTCCCGCAAAGCTTCCTGGCCTTCTCCACCCCTCCGTGCTGCTGCCTCTCTATCAGAGGCAGTAGTGGGAGAGAGAAAGTGGGAGCTAGTGCTCACAGGGAGCCAGCATAACTACTTCCTTGTCTCCTTTTGCTATACAAGAGATGCCCCTGGTGTCAACAGGCTTCTATCCCTTCGAACCTTTATTTGTCTGATAGCCTCATTGGATCCTGGACTCTTTAAAGAGCCATTCTCAAAGCCATGAAAATAAAAATGGCCGCTGCGCTGTGCTGGCTCAGCTGATTGTCGGCACAGCGTGCGAATCAAGATGCGGATTGGTCGACGAGGGAAGCCTTCATCGACTGCTCCTGTAAACTTCGTTTCACGAGGCATAAGGGAGAGGTCAACAAAGGCTTCTCTTGTCGACTGATCCGCATCTTGACTCATGCGCTGTGCCGATGATCAGCTGAGCCAGCACAGCGTGGCAACCATTTTTATTTTAATGAAGCTGGGGATATTTAAATCCTCACTTCATTGACTATGTCGGGTAGCCTATTTTACACGCCTCTGTTGGCAGAGGCATATAGTCTAGATGTATCCTTTGATTCTAGAGTCTTGGGCGAGTCCAACAATCTCTGGTGTAGCCCAGTGGTATGGTTTACAAAAGTTAGTAGAACCATTACATTCGGCTAGGACTTCTGGAGGTTTCATGCAGTATCACAATTTGATGCCTACATGATACCACCCATCAACAAACTCCTCAACCGCTTTGGGATTCCTAAATGTCTAACTCCATGTGATTTAATAAAATGATGCTGGTAAATACTCTGAATACCAAAGAAGAGACAGTATTTTCCACACATCTATGGCTTTTTCAATGTATCATCATGTCATTCTAGAGGTTTATGGACCAAGCCCTATATAACTACACCCAATTTGCAGAAGCCTATTTGGATGATATATTTTGGTACAACTTGGCTGCTATGAAGGGCGCCATTTGTGTGTGTGTGTGTGTGCTGGGGGGGGGGGGGGGCGGGGAAGAGTAGTAGGGAATGCAGCAGCCCCACCTCCTAAGGTTGGAACCCCTGGATTTCATACTTAAGGTCTGCTTAAAGCTGCATGCCTTGACCCCTAGAGGCAGTTCTTAAATGCAACAGAGTTTCAGCTGCTTGCAGCTTTGCCTTTGGGGCAGGGAGTTCAATTCAGGTAATTGAAGGATTGCTTTATCATCATGAAAACATTGTCAGGATTCTTCTTAGAAAATGGGGCAGGGGGAGGGAAAGAAAGTAGAAATGAGTGTTGTACTGCTGAGATTTGCATTTGGATCAACTCTGTGAAACTTACAAATGTTCTTGAAAAAGGGGTAAACAGGGATTTATCTAAAGCTGACTGCAAAGAGTTACAAAGGGATTTAACAAAACTGGGTGATTGGGCAACACAAAGACAGATGGAATTCAGTGTGAATAAGTGCAAAGTAATGCACATAGAAAAATATAATCCTAACTATACATACAAAATAACTGATACCACTCAAGAAAGAGATCTTGGAATCATTGTGGCTAGTTCCCAGAAAACATTAAATGTGCAGTGGCAGTCTAAAAACTAAAACAGCTAACAGAATATTGGAAATCATTAGGAAAGGAATAGATAATAAGACAAAATACCTTATTGCCTCTACATAAAGTCATTGTATGCCCACATCTTGAACACTGTATGCAGATCTGATCACCCCATCTAAAAAAAGATATATTGGATTGGGAAAAGGGATGGTGTCCCTAGTTTCTGTTTGCCAGAAGCTGGGAATGGGTGACAGGGAATGTATCATGATGATTGCCTTTTCTGTTTATTCCTTCTGAAGCACCTGGCATTGGCCACTGTAGTAAAACAGGATATTGGGCTAGAAGGACCTTTGATCTGACCCAGTATGGGCATTCTGATGTTCTTATATAGAGCTGAAATGTATCTGCCCCCTTGCTGTAACCCACTAGACCCCACTCTCCTTCCAGAGATGAGATAGAGCCCATGAGTCTTGATGGGGTCTGTTTCTCTCCACATAGTTAGTAACAAATTTTAAGGCTTACATTTTTAAATCTAACCAGTCAGAGCTGAGTGGGTCTAATATTTATTTTTCCTTTCTTTTCTATAGGAATTAGATACAGTGCTCCTGTCAGCTAACTGCTAAGTTGTCCGTCAAAAAAAGTAGAGTTTCTCAGTTCCTTGGTAGCCACTGAATAGAGGTGATCTAGTTTCAGACTATGCACACCTTAAGTGGTGGCAGTCAGTGAGTCACTTACACTTGCATTACTTGCTGGTATCTGGAGTTAGAACCCAATGCCTTTTTGTGCAATACCATCCAGGTTCACAGCATCAGAATGCAGATTTCTTTTCCTTGGATGATAGCATTATTGCAGAGTGGGGAGACTGAGCGACAGGCACATTCTTTGGGGAGGAGGCATGGGATGGGGTCTATTAGGCCTTCTCTGCCCCCCTACTAGAGGCATCAGTATCCAAAACTTCTAGCCCATGGATAATCTCAGCACAGGTAGTCAGCAAGCTAGTTTTCCAAGGTCCAGAAAAAAATACTGACTAATTAGGAACCAGCAGTCCAATCAAGAACTTTGCAGATTAAGATGAGGAAAGATCCTGAAGTGGGCACTAGAAGCATCCCTGCCTGCTACAATGACAAGCGTTTAAAAGTCTGTGGAATCTGTTGAGAAAATTAGAGGCACAAGAGATAAAATAAGGATCTTTTGAGGCCACAATTGAGATAATTATTAGTGACAATCTACAAATGCAGAACAAAACTGGCACTCAAGAATTCCAAAATGTAATAATCTTAGATATTTCCCTTATGGCAAATTGGAGATCCCCCAATGTAAGTCCCTGTCGGGCCACTGGTTTGCAAGGAGAAAGTTGCCATTGAGTCAATGAACCAACTGTCAATAAATATTTCCTGAGCTCTGACGATTCCATTAAAATAGTTTCAACCACTAGTTGATCTATATTGTTTGCCTAATAATTTCAGAAGGAATCCTCCTATGGATCTGAGAGTCAGAATGAGAGGGAGAAATGAAGGACTTAGTTGGCCTGTATTTGAGATTGTAAAAGAAGTACCTGTTTTAAGAGAGATCCCAGGAAGATATGTGCCTACTTATGTGAGTGGTGAATTAGGACCTGAGTTTTTAAATTATTTTGATAGGGTCAAAATATTTAATTTCAGGAAGAAATACTTATTTTTCCTCATATCTCCAAACGAAAAATCAAAAGGTCCATTTTTGAGCCTATAATAAGATAGCAATGTCAGATTTTTTTCATAGAATCATAGAATACTAGAACTGGAAGGGAGCTCAAGAGGTCACCAAGCCCAGTCCCCTGCCCTCCCTTCAGGACCAAACACCATCTACATTATCCCTGATAGATGTCTGTCCAGCCTGCTCTTAAATATCTCCAGTGATGGAGAGTCCACAACCTCCCTAGACAATTTATTCCACTGTTTAACCACCCTGACAGGAAGTTTTTCCTAATGTCAGCCTGAGCCTCCCTTGCTGCCTTCTTGTCCCATCATCAAAGGTCAAGGAGAACAATTTTTCTCCCTCCTCTGTGTAACACTCTTCTAGATACTTGAAAACTTCTCTCATGTCCCCTCTCAGTTTTCTCTTTTCTAAACTAAACAAGTCCAATTCCTTCAGTCTTCCCTCATAGGTCATGTTTTCTAGACCCTTAATCATTTTTGTTGCTCTTCTCTGCACCTTCTCCAGTTTTTCCACATCTTTCTTGAAATGTGGTGCACAGAACTGGACACAATACTCCAGTTGAGACTTTTGTTATATTTCTCCACATCTTGGATAGAATCACACAGGAACACATAGAACTGTGTGCCTCTTTATATAGATGAGTTCACCTCTTTCATAAGGGAAATATGAAGTCAGATATAGCTTGACTCCTCTGTTTCTACCACGCTCATTGACATTTTTTTGATTCGTGCCTTAGAGACAATATGGATGAAACTGAGAATGTCATGTTTTCCTAAAAGAGTTAAAGTTCTTAATGTTCGGCTATATAACAATTTTATTATAAGAAATTTGTATTAACTTTTTGGTATTCATAACTACATTAATTCACTAGGGGTATGTCTACACTGCATTCCTCTTTCGAGAGAGGAATGCAAATGTAGCCAAGCGAAATTGCAGATGAAGCGTAGACTTGAATTTCCCACGCTTCATTTGCATAATCTGGCCGCTATTTCGAAATACCCTATTTCGAGATAAAAAATGCTCTGTAGATGCAGTTATTTTGAGAAAAAACCCTTCTTTCAAAATAGCTCTTAAAACTCATTTTATAAGGAGCAATGGTTATTTCGAAAGAAGGGTTTTTTTCTCAAAATAATCGCATTTACACAGCATTTTTTATCCGTATTAGGGTATTTCAAAATAGTGGCCAGACGCAATTATGCAAATGAAGCACGGGAAATTCAAACCCGCGCTTCATTTGCAATTTCCTTCGGCTGCATTTGCATTCCTGTCTCGAAAGAGGAATACAGTGTAGACATACCCTAAGGCAAATGCTATTACAGACAGCTTCTACTGAGGAGCACTATAGCGGCCACTCTTATACTTTTCCACCTTGTAGGGTGCAAAAGGTATGATGGACCGGGCCGGGTCTGGGCACCTTAGGCTCAGGGCAAATTGCTCAAACTCGGGGCTCCTTACAGCCCCAGACTTGAGACCTTCCCAAATAGGCCACAAACCAGTCTTACTGTGCGCTCCAGCTGCTATCTGGCCAGCCTGAAACCTCACTAGCAAAACCCCTCTGATAGCCCAGCTCCCTCTGTGCCACAATCAGCCCCAGGCCTAACACAGGTGAGGGGTTATATAACACAATTCTACCTACACCGAACGGGTTCTTCCGGTTCCAAGAAACCAGCCACAGTTCTCAGTCAATTTATACTCTGGATCTTACCCACAAGATCACGCTGGGCCAGTCCTTTGGAGTCTAAAGGTTTATTAATAAAAGAAAGAAAAGGATAAGTGTAAGGTTGTTAAAGAGAATACATTACATGCATCAAATCACCAAGTTCTGGATGCAGGCTCTCAGCAAAGATGTTATAAATTGCTACCTTAAAAGTCTCTGGTGTACATCCTATGTCAGGATGGGTCCATGGTTCTTTCCAGCTTGCTGTTCCTCGCAAGGCTGCATCTGGAATCAGTAGCTGAACTGAAAACAAAATGGATATTGCCACATGGCACTTAAATACCTCTCCTGGCCTCTTCCTGGCCAGAGCAGGTCACATAGTCGAGTGACCTATCTGTTTCACATGCTGGGAGCCATTATGCCCTGGCCGCTCTGCCAGTATCCAGATTTCCAGATGCATTCCTCAGGTGTGAATTGGCGCCTAGAAATCCATTGTCCCTGGAGCTTTGCTAATTAGCACAGTCACTGGCTGAACATTCTTTGCCTATTGATTTCTGTCTCAGACAGAGAACCGTCCAGCATAAGCACAGAGTACATATTTATAACTCCACATACAGATATTATACAAGTACATGAATAGTCAGGGGTGGCCTGTGGATGTAGGCAACCTTGGCAGTTGCCTAGGGTGCAGCGTTTAATGTGACATCCAATGATGACGTCACGCCATTGAGGGCTATGGAGTCAGGGGTGCCGATCGCGCATTCTGCCTAGGGCACCAGTTGCCGGCAGCACTCCTCGAACCACTCCTGTGAATAGCACATATAGAATCAGTAGAACATAAGCTTTCATTTGACACCTCATATGGCCCCCTTTGTACATACTTTGGGGCAAACAACTCCACCCCCCCCCCCATGGGTGCAGCAATGATCTTTAAAATCCAATAACGTGACAGAAGGGTAACAAAGGGCTTGAATAGGCAAGAAGAAGACAGTGCAGGCTCTGGATACCTGCAAGGAGTATACTGGTGCATTGCAGCAAAAGTTCTGCCTCAGCTTTTTTCACTGTACTTTCTTTGTTCTAGCTCATGAGCAGATGTGGGTGGAGCCTGCTCTGTATTTGAGTTTACTCCTGCAAAGTACCTGTAAGGTGTAGAGCATCCTCATATTAGCTTTGCTCAGAGCTGTTCACACATAAATCTCAGAGATAGGTAAGTATCATCATCATTTTACAGATGAGAAAACTGAAGCATGGAGATGTGACTTGAGCAAGGTCAGAAAGTAGAGTGAGGGATCTTGATGACTAATTCAATGTCTTATCTATATAAGAACATAAATCAAAGAGCCGTAAGAAACCTCAGGAGGTCATCAAGTCCAGCTCCCTGCCCAAAGCAGGACCAATCCCAACTAAATCACCCAGCCAGGGCTTTGTCAAGCTGAGACTTAAAAACCTCTAGCGATGGAGCTTCTACCACCTCCCTAGGTAACCCATTGCAATGCCTTACCACCCTGCTAGTGAAACAGTTTTTCCAACCTAGACCTCCCCCACTGTAACTGGAGACCATTGCTCCTCATTCTGCCATTCGTCACTGCTGAGACCAGCCTCTCTCCATCCTCTTTGGAACCTCCCTTCAGGAAATTGAAGGCTGCTATCAAATCTCCCCTCACTCTTCTCTTCTGCGGATTAAATAAATCCAAATCCCTCAGCGTCTCCTCATAGGTCATGTGCTCCAGCCCCCTAATCATTTTGGTCATCCTCTGCTGGACCCTCTCCAGTGCGTCCACATCCTTTCTATTTTGGGGGGCCCAGAACTGGACACAATACTCCAGATGTGGCCTCATAAGCTTTCGTGGGCAAAGACCCACTTCGACAAATGCATGTATCTGATGAAGTGGGTCTTTTCCCACGAAAGCTTATGCTCCAATAAATCTGTTAGTCTATAAGGTGCCATAGGACTTCTTGTTATTTTGACTTTATTCTCGTTATGAAAATGTCCAAATGAGCACTGAAACCAAGTAAATACAATATATTTATACACTTTCTAAGTCTTTTTAACAAATGCTTTTAATTTTGATTAAATACAAAATAGAATATATAAAAATAAAATAACTACTGTACACCATCCATTAAAGTTGTGTTAGGATTTGTGTTTTCAGATGTTCCCTTTTGAAAGCTATGAATCAACAATAATTATGCTTTACTTTATGTCAAAATAAATATTTGCTTTGGCTTTTTGCTGTTGAGTTACATCAATCGGTGTAATACAATTCTAGTAGGGCTGTCAATTGGCCTGCATTAACGCCTATGATTAACACAGCACAGGATGAACACGTTAATTTTTTAACACATTAATCATGAGTGTTAATGCTGCGCTGCCTCTTTGAAGTGCCACTCTGCCTTGGCCCCACCCTGTGAGGAGCACCTGGCACTTAGAAGTGACGCGCACTCCTGGCAAGGCGTGAGAAGACTTCGCATTCTCCCCTGCCCCCAGGCCCTGATTGGCCTGGGGGTGGGGGAGTATGTGAAACCTCCTCCTGTCCTGCCAGGAGCATATGGCACTTTTAAGCTTCATGCAGGGCAGGGACAGAGCAGAGGAAACTTCACACGCTCCCCCACCTCCAGGCCCTGATTGGCCTGGGGCAGAGGAGCATGGAAAGTCTCCTCCCAGCCAGGGGCATGGGCACTACAGGGAAGGGGGAGGGGGCAGAGAAAGGTGCTTCCCCACCCCCAAACCAATCATGGTCTGGGATGTGGAACCCGGAAGTATCTTGGCTCCGCTCCTTCCACTCAAGGCCCTTCCCCTTCTGATGTGGCCTAGGGTCACTTCAGAAATTTTTGAAGTGGCCCCCGGCAAAAAATTATTGCCCACCCCTGTAATAGTGTCACATCTTGAGTTTAGTGTGGACCACCAGAGTGTAGAAATTTTACTTCTTCCACAGAAATTTCATCACTTTGTAGCACATAGGCCTTTCTGATGCCAGTGCTTATAGTCTTGTAATGGTTGAGTTCTTTGACAAGAATTGTCTTCTCCCCATTCAGTGCCAATACATTTCATGTGGCAAGTGGGAACATGCCTTTAAGGCCTGATTTGGACTTCAAAGAAATTGGAATCATGCGCCTTTCTGTAAGCTGGGTTTCTTTCAAGCTCATTCTGTATGGAGAATACTCCCTTTCTCCTGTTGTTGGCTTTAACCCTTATGCTGATGTTGCGATCTGTCATAGTTGTAAGCACATTTCACTCTGCCTTCCTGGGAGTGAGGAAATGTAGAGAGATTTTATTTTGAGGGACACTGTTCCTCTTTGCACAAGATACTACAGTAAAGTCTTGATTATCTGACCTAACAGGACTGGAGGATGTTCGGATAACCGGAAATGTCAAATAATACGGACGGCGCTGGCTCGTGGCAGGGTGGAGCAGGGGCCTGGCGCACTCTGGCCAAGGGGAGGGAATGGAGCAGCAATGGCAGCAGTGGTGGCAGCTGAGGGTGGGGGCCTCCCAGGTGGGCTCTGCTCTTTGTCTCGGTGGTGGTTGGCACGCTAGCTGCCCCCTCCTCGGTGGATTCCGGATGCTGCGTCCTCATGAAGGGCTGCATCCTCCCCTTTCCTCTTCCTCCCTCCTCCTCTGGGCTGCCTGGATGTGCCCAAAGCCCCAGCGCTCCTGCCTCTCCTCAGCCCAGTGGTGCTGGCGGCCCCTCCCCTTGCCTCAAACACCCCTCCCCTTTCCTTCCTGCCTAAGCCCGGAGGGGTGGGCCCTCCGGACTTCCCCCTTGCTCCAGCTGGGAGCCGGGCTTGCTCCATAGGGGGGCGGCTCCCTCCGTTCCCCCCTCCAGCTAGCCTGCAAAGTTTTGGGAGGGGGAAGCGGGTCCCGGGCCGCACCTAAAAGCGGAGCCGCTAACTTGGCAGGACAGGCAGGATCGGGCCCCAAATGGGGCATGGACCCAGCACATCTGAGTGTCGGGCGAGCCCGCAGTGCGGGCATGAGCTGCCCCAGGTGTGGGGTGGGGAGGTAAGGTTGCCGAGCCTGCGCTGTGTGTGCATGGGATGTCTGATAATTGAAGGTCGGAAAATCAAGACTCTACTGTATTGGTTTCAGAGCATGTGGATGACCATTATGAAGATTTAGTTCTTGTGTATTATACTGTACACTGTATGCACATCCATGGTAATGACTTATCCACCTTTACCACCATTGAGGATCATGGCTCTATTCCACTGGATCTGACATTGACTCTAGTTGGGGGTAAATTTTCCATCAGATGCAATATGCTTTGCTGGACCAGAGTTATACTTCCCATCTGCCCGTGCCAGTTTTTCTGAATGTGGCTGTGAACCTGACAGTTTAAAATTAATAAGATCACAGAAATGTGGGAGGTTCTATGGTTAAGTTACTAGCCTAGTGTAATTACCACTCGGTGAATTTGAACCCAGGATCTCTGGAGCTTAGTGTAGGAGCCTCTACAGCTTTAGCTAAAAGACACCCAACTCTCACCTTATGCTGTAGAGCTCCCTTGTTCTTATCTCTCACTATACATGGTGTAAGTGCCACTATATGGGACAGTGAACCACACTAGGGCTATGTCTAGACGACTGCATCCAGGGAATGAGTCTACTCTTCCAACATTTTTTGCAGAAGAGCAGACACGCTCTTTCAGAAGCCCTGTCTTTTTCATTTTATGAGGAAGAAGGGCTCTTCCGAAAGAGGAGGTTTTTCCAAAATTTTTGGCCAAATTTTGGAAAAGCCTCTTCTGATAAAACTATTGGAAAATGGTACGCAAAATGAGGTTTACAGGCTCTTGCACAAAAGGGATTTTTCTGACAAATGGTCCCGTCTACACAGGGTTTTTTATCACAAAAATCTCTTCTGCAAAAAGGATCAAAAGAAGATATGCAAATGAGCACTCCATTTGCATTTCCTCTTCCGCAAAAAACACACACAGTAGACGTAGCCTGAGAGTGGCACATACATGCCTCTGTGGTATCTTCAAGATCTTGCCCCAGGATGTTTCTCGTGGCATTTGATCCAGAAGGCCTGCAGAACAACCTTACTGCCACTTTCTGGGAAGGCAAAACAGGACTGGAAACCTTTTATTTATTTATTTTTGTGCATGGGAGTCTGGTGGGTGCCTTGTCACAATGTGAATCTTGGACTATAGAGTAATATGTTCATTAATTCTAATTTAAAGGGGCATTTTAGGACAATTTATAGTTGACGGTATCCTCTAGAAACCTGAAAACAAATGCTCTTTATTTTCCTTTTTCTTTTTTTACTTTCCAAGCATTCATTTTATGTTTTTCTATCAAGGCAAGCATACAAATGTGATTTGTTTATTTCTCTTCCAATGCATAGGCTTTGTTACATAATCTGTGATAGTACTAGATATGTGCACATCATTGGCAATAATGCTTTGTATCATCAGAGCAAGCAAATGTGTATGACCCATTCTTGTTTTATCTCTTTTAGAATCAACATCCACTTCAGAGCAGTAGGTTCATCTCAGGTAGCAAAGCAGGCTCTGCGCACATTGACCTAGATTCATTGAGAAACTACATTTTCTAAAGCTGCTGAAGTGAGCTTTGAATTTCTATTGCAGCATTTATTCCCCTTGAAACATTCTTGCATTCATAAGCCTATATAAATTATCAGTTTCAGTTAGTGGTGTTGTGGGTAGCTTTTATATTAAATGGCAAGTACAATTATAAGTGCATTGGGTCTAATTACATTTACTTCTTATTCAGAACAAAAATGTCTTTGTCTACATGGAAACATGTTCTTTAAAATTATCAAATTGTCCAGTTAGGATGACCATATTAGAGGAAGGGAATCTGTGTAAGTAACAATCACAAACCACCAGGACTTATTATAAGCGGGGGAATGGTCCCGCTATTGTGGGGAACTTTCCCGGCTTCTGTACCACCCCGGTGAAATGGACCAGCGAAAGGATCTGAGTCCCCGCTCCCACTTCCTTTACCCTATGGCCTCCCTGTTCCTGAGGGCTCCCCCTCCACTCTCCTGAGTAGCAGAGTCCTCGAAACCCCAACAAGGCTGGGCCCAGGTTTCCTGGGGCTTAATCCCCAACCTTGTAGTCACTAGGGGCAGGAGTTAGGGTGTCCCCACTCCGAGGTGCTCTCTTTACACTGCATGTTTTCTTGGCCCAGTGATTATTTCATAAGGTTCTAAGCAAAATACAATTTATTAAACATCAACTGATTAAAGAGAAAAGAATAAGAAAAAAATGAGAATGGTTAAATGAGAACACACACAGCCCAGCTCTGTAGCACAGGGACATCAAAACAGCAGCCTGCAGAGTGTAAGGACAGTTCACAGTCTCTTCCTTATAGGCCCCTTAGAGGCCCTGGATGTGCTGCAGGGGGGCTGCAGGCTGGACACGCTTGCTCTGGCAGTGACCCCACAGCCTCAAGCTCTAAGTGGCCAGACCCCTCTCCCAGTCTGGCCTGCTGGGCCTCTTGGCTGGTGATATCTCCCTGCCCAGAGCCTCTCCCTGCACTTTGCTGGTCCCAGCTGCTCACCACACCCAGGTGCAGGCTGTGCTGCCTTGTCAGTCTCAGGCTCCTTGCGTTGCTTTTCTGTCCCTTTTGGCTGCTCTGAGCACTGCCAGTCTGCTGCTCAACACAGGGTCTGTGCTCCTTGAGCTGTGTGTGCCTGGCTCTGTTGCTGCAAAACTGCCTCTCCACACAGCTTGCACTCCTTGGGCTGTCTGTGTCTGGCTCTGTTGCTGCAGGACTTCTTCTGCACACAGCTTACACTGCTCTTAGCTGTCTCTCAGCTCTCTCCTTGCTCAGGGAGACCCAGAAGAATCCTAGCTCACAGGGAGGACGGGTCCTGGCCTCTTGCTTTTCTCACCGGCCTGTCCAACCTGTAAAACAGGCTGAGCTGGAGTGTTGGCTGCTTTCCATTGTCTCTGTGGTCTGTCAGTCTCATGGACCCTTCCCCTTTTGATACTGCGAGCTGGCAAACCAAAACTCCCACAGAGTTTTAGGAAGGGGCTAACAGTCCCCTTACATTATGGAAGAGGTGTAAATACAGGCAGTCTCCGACTTACGCGGATCCGACTTACGTCGGATCCGCAGATACGAACGGGGCTGCCCCAGAGTACACGGACTGCGGGACCTCGCGGTCCTGCCGCCCATGTACTCTGGGGCTTTCTCTGCATCTCCCTGGTCTGCAGACCAGGAAGACGCAGAGCAAAGCCACGGGGGGGCTCGGGCAGCGAGGCAGCCCAGGCGCGCCTGGACTGCTCCGCTGCCGGCTTCCCCGCGGCTTTGCAAAGCCGAGGGGGGGCTCGGGCAGCGGGGCACCCCAGGCAGGCCTGGGCTGCTCCGCTCCCGGCTTCCCCGAGGCTTTGAAAAGCCGTGGGGGAAGCCGGCAGTGGGAGAGCCCAGACACCCCGCGGCTGTCCCGCTGCCGGCGTCCTCAGAGGCTTTGCTCCCCATCTCCCTGGTCTCCTGGTCTCCAGCAGTCCAGGGAGACTGGGAGCAAAGCCACGGAGGACCCAGGTGGCGGGACCGCGGTGCGTCTCGGTCCGCCGCCCGTGTCTTCCTGGTCTGCTGGGGTGGGGGGGGGGGGCGCAGCTAGTACGCCCCCCCCCTCCAGCAGACTAGGCTTTTCTCTGGACGCCTGTGGCAGAGTAGCTGGGGTGCTGCCGGTTGGTCCCGCAGTGCCGCTCTAGGCGCTACTGGTCCAACCCAGGAGCACCCCAGCTGCTCTGGTCCTGATTCAGCCGCTGCTGGTCAGTTTCAGCAGCGGCTGAATCAGGACACCTGGGGCAGAGCAGATGGGGTGCTGCTGGGTTGGTCCAGTAGTGCCAAGGAGCGGCGCTACTGGAGCAACCCAGCAGCACCTCAGCTGCTCTGCCCCAGGCATCCTGATTTAGCCGCTGCTGAAACTGACCAGCGCTGACTACAGGAAGCCCGAGGCAGAGTTGCTCTGCCCCGGGCTTCCTGGAATCAGCTTCTGATCAGTTTCAGCAGCAGCTGACTTGGGGACGCTTGGGGTTCTTAAGTTGATTCTGTATGTAAGTCAGAACTGGCGGTCAGTTTCAGCAGCGGCTGAATCTGGACGCCAGTTCCGACTTACATACAGATTCAACTTAAGAACAAACCTACAGTCCCTATCTTGTATGTAACCCGGGGACTGCCTGTATGTGCTAATATGCACATCTCTACTTCCTGAAGCATGAAGGAGCCCTTCAACACTTTAGACTCCCTGGATGAAAAGGGATGGGAAATTTCTGATGGGCAGGAGGTGAAATGCCTGGGTCATACCACTTTTCTATGGCATTATCTCCCTCTAATCTTAGAGGTTTTTCTCACGCAAGAGAATAGTACTAAGATTAAGAGTGAATCCAGCTTTGCTTCTGCAAGCACTCCCGTTCCTTTGATTAGCTACAAGTTGAATTGGGTTAAAATAACTCCCTACATGGCTGTCATCTGGCATTAAGACCTGGAAAGTAGACTAGCTTATCTCGGTGCAGACATTCTAGTTCTATATAGTTAGTCTGAAATTCCTAATACCTCTCTTCAGATCTCAAACTATCCCTTTGGTTTGGCAGGGCACTACTACTACAGTGGAGTCCTACCACTAAAGATTAGCTGCTGCTACAGAAACTCTAAAGTTGAAAGTCTAGAGGAGTTTTCATGCCTCATTTATATTAAAAGATGACTCCCCATCAATTGGGACTCAGGATTAGGCCATTGGGGACTTTGGAGAGCCTGTTCTTAACTCTCCACAATACTTGGGCCTCATTTATAGGACCTGTGTTAGAGGTTTAAATTGTCAGATGGCTTCATTCCAGTCCTCTGACTGGGTTGAATCTCATCCTATGAGAAAAGTGAAAAAATCCTTGCAAAGCACTTCCCCTGAAGTTGAATATCCACTCAGATATATCTACAATCCATTGTGAGCAGTTCCAAGCAAATGTAATGTCTTTTTAAATGACTTATTGTGTTAAAAGCAAACATAATTAAATGTACACATTTTCATATCTGTGCTGTAATATATATGTCTAAAAGGGAAGTGTTTTTTTTTAAACATAGGGTTGTCAGACATCTCAGACTATGTTCAGATATCCCTTTTTTCAAAATAATAGTATCTAAATAACCATTTCCATCACTCTGAAAAAATGGAAATCCCTACCTTGAAAATTACAAGCTTGAAAATGTGTTTGAGGGCTCTGACATCTCCCATGATATATGCCCCCTGCATAGGCTGTCCACTCTCTTACAGCAACAGTACTACTCTGTACACTAAAATTGAAAATTTTACTGATGTCTGAGTTTCAGTAACAATTTCAGAAAATTAAGGCTGTCCCTTGTATAGATTCTTTTGCTATATATTTGAGAGAGTTTGTGTGTCTAATTGTCTGTGTGTCTGTCTGGTTGTCTGAGAGTCTGTTTTTTCAAGAACTCCTTCTAAACTATAAGATCTAGAACCACCACATTTGGTATACAGCTTCCTCTTATTATAACTTAAAGCAAGGTATGGGTTTGGTTGTGCTGGGATAATGGGATGTGCATGGAATCTCATGAAATTGAAAGGGAGGGTGTAATAGGAAGGATAGTTATACTCACGAATGACCACAGGGACCAGCAGGCATGGGGGACAGGTACACTTCAGAATGACCACAGTGGGCAGCAAGTGCTCCAGCCCTGGGGAGCAACCAATGGCCACCCCTACCCCCTGCTCTGAGCTCCCCAATCCCTCCCTTGAGCTTACCTTCACTTCCCAAACCCCACCCTGACTCCTGCACCCTCATTCTTCTACCTTGAGCCCCCTCCTCATCCCTCAACCATGACACCTGCACCCCCCCACAAACACCCAGTCCCTTGCTCAAAACCCTTCCTTAAAAATCCAAGAAGCACTATGTAAATGTGCTAGTAATAAATTCCAGAAAAAATTAAAAGAATAAATTTAAGTGTTTAGCCACATGTAAAATAGAAATTCTGAATTTAAATTTTAAATTTTATTTTGTACATATACCTGATGATTCAATGTATGTAGATATGACTACATCAAAATAGCAGTTGTCTTGTTAATCTGCAAAATTTACTTAGTTATTGAGTAATACTTGTTTTAAATAGATGTTTGAAATCTGAAAGGTAGAGTGAAGTGGATTATCATAACTTAATGTAAATGAAAATTTGAACCTCCACATATTGACAATGTGTGTCTGATATTTTACTTATCAGAAGAGGAAGCATATTGTCACTGTAGCCTACAGTCAAATTAAAACAATCGTCTAAAAGTTGTTAGGCGTTTTCTTTTAACAAATATGAAGATAAAAAGATAAATGAATAAATAACTTTCCAAATTACATTTTCATATATAATTTAATAATTTATTCTTTTTTTTTATTTGACAGGTATATATAGTTCAGACATTTAGAACCAGAAGTCTTCTTTCTCTTAAACACTCTTTATGAAGGAGTAATCTGACATCCTCTTCAATCTAGCTGTTCAGTGAGTTATCCACATTTTTTATTTGGCAGAAAGAACAATTTCTTTGAGGCTTGTCAGCCTGCTTGAATTGAACCTGACACACCTATAACATTCCCTTATTGCAAATGCCTAAGAACAGCAAGGTGGTAAAAAGAGAACTAGATGATGAGGTCATCGAGTCAGTTAAGGATCTTCTCTCAAATGAAGACTCTGCAGATGATGCCTTTAAGAAAAGTGAACTACTGGTTGATGATCAAGAACATAAAGATGTAGATGTTGAAGAGGGGTCAGATGTAGAAGATGAAAGACCTGCCTGGAACAGCAAACTTCAGTATATTCTGGCACAAGTTGGATTTTCTGTGGGATTGGGAAATGTATGGCGATTCCCATATCTGTGTCAGAAAAATGGTGGAGGTAAGGGAAAATGTTTACTAACTTGCTTTGCCAATTTCATTGTAAAAGCCAGGTAAGTTTCTCCAGTGTCTCAAATTTGTCTTTTAATTTTGGCAAGAGTTTATGAGAAGAAAGCATTACATCTTTATGTGAGAGAGAAAAATCTGTTGAAGGAAACAGTACATTACCCTGATATGCTTCTTTGGCCTTGTGTTGTGTGGTAGAATTTCCCTGGTCATGTGACTGTTTTATATTACTTAAGTATTTGCTAAGCAAGGTTCTCTTCCTTATAATTTTTTTTGGGAAGACTGTGGTATGTTAAATATTTAGGGGCTGATTTTCAGTTAGATTAAGACCTCTTTATATCATTCAGGCAGTGTACGAGGGTATTAAAATGAGCAATAAATTGAATGTACACTTACTTTAAGGACCACAGCAGTTTAATGGAGACTTAACATAAGTGATCATCAGGTCCTTTTTAATTACACCTCTACTTCCTGATTAGTTCTTGCCAGAACAACATATTATGGGAATGTAATGGAGTTTCTCTAGATAATGAATACCTTTAATCATACAGTGTACATCAGTGTTTGTTAAACTTTTTAAGACCGAAGAACACTAGACAATAATTTTTTTTTTGAGGAACATTAAGGATTTTTTGTTGAGCAAAAAAAGGGTGGGGGGGGGAGGAGTAATTGGCCGCCATTTTGAACTCTGTTGTTCGCCGCCGCACACAGGTGTTCCCCGGAACACCGATTAAGAAACACTGGTGTACATTGTACACTGTACAATATGAGAAAAAGTGAGTTAATCTGTATGTTAATAGAACATATTGTGCAGGTTATGTAATTGCTTCCATTTGTCTTAACATCTTTCACATAAAATAGAAATCACATCCAGTTGCATTTTACTTGTCTGTTGATGCATGTCTGAAATACAGTGTGAGGTATGAGGCTAGGACCTTCCTTCAAAATATGCAGAAACAGCCTGTTAATCCTCACCCTGGTTTGGCTGACTGCTTAGCAGAGTTGAGAAAGAATCTGTCCATATCTGCTGAATGAAAATTGAGAAGGCTCTGGAGAAATGAAAACAAGGAAGAACTTTTATTCATAGTGGACACTAAGGGGCAGATCCTTCAAAATGGAAAGACTGATACAACAGATACCATTAAAGGCTACAGGATCAGGTCTAAAACTGTTACTTGAATTCCAACCTGTAGTCACAATGGCCCAAATTCCATAGCTGCATAGATCTCATGCATTTATTTTGGAGCTAAAAATATTACATTATTGGGTCCCCATGGAGTCTGACTAATTTCCTTGTCTATGTACTCAATAGGAAGTTTGATGAAGTGGAAGTTGGGTAGAGTGTAATTGAAAGCCATGTATTATTTCTGTTTAAGGGATGTTTGTAGTCAGCTTATGGGTAGGGTTGCACTGATCATGAATTATTAGAACATAAGAGTGGTCATACTGAGTCAGACCAAAGATCCATCAAGCCCAGTAGCCTGTCTGCTGACAGTGGCCAATGCCAGATGCTCCAGAGGGAGGGAAAACAACAGGTAATCACCACATAGGTGAGAGGATTATTCTAAGAGGGGTGGGCAAGATTCTGTGGCCTGCACTGTGCAGGGGGTCAGACTAGATGATCATAATGGTCCCTTCTGACCTTAAAGTCTATGAGTCTATGAGTCTATGACATGAACCCTTTCCTGTCTTCCATTTCCAGACAAATAGAGGCTGGGGACACCATTCCTACCCATCCTGGCTAATAGGCATTGATGGACCTAACCTCCATGAATCTATTTAGCTCTTTTTTGAACTCTGTTAAAATCCTAGTCTTCACAACATTCTCTGGCAAGGAGTTCCGCAGGTTGACTATGCACTGAGTGAAGAAAAATTTCCTTTTGTTTGTTTGTCCTTATTGGCGGACACAAACAAATTAAACTAATGGGCCACTACATGCATCCATTTCAGTTTCCAGGTGTTATCGAGATACAGTTCCATGTAGAATGTATTACAATACCATGTTCATCAAACGTATAGTTATGTATGATTAGTGCTAATCAATTATGAATTTTGCAAACTTGTAGCTTAATTCTGTGAATCAAAAAAACAAGTCTATCAGCTGCTTTCCTTAGATCAAGGAAAGATTGTTTTAATATGGGCAAGCATCTTTACAAGTATTGTGACAACTTGTGCTTGCCAGATTAATCCAGGTGAAACATACATTTGTTAATGCAATGAATAATGTATATTTAATTAAATTATCAGTATAAATCTGGGATTGTGCTATGGTCTGGCAAAATCTACAGTGGGTGTCATTGAGGGTTCAATATTTATCCTTCCTAAGTGACTCTCCTATTCTAAATATAGATAGATGTTATGCTTATTGCAGGGGGCTGGGCCAGTGATGCATTGCTTAACATTGCCTACTTTCTTTATTTATTTTGTATCATTTTGGGGGTCAAGGTGAGCTTCTGACTGGTAGAGAAGATTGAGAAGTATGTTGATCCATTTCCTTGTAATTTAAGATAACAAAAAAGCAAGATGGGGAGACTTCAATATAAATGGAAACTCAAACATAAGTTTTGATTCTTTCCTTTTGCACATTCCACATTTTAAGACTTCAGTTAGAGTGCTTTTGCAGAAATTTCACAAAGCCTGTTCAAAGTGTGTTTATCAGAATTGCTCTACAGTCTTGCTTTTGTGATCATTTGATAAAAGTATATGCATAAGTCCTGATTGTACAGCAGAGCACCTTCATGTAAATTTTCCATTATATGAGCTTTCCCAGTACAATATTTGTTGACCTAAAAACTCTAGTCTGATCCATACTTTATTCTTTAACTATAAAGTACTTATACATGACAAATAACTTTAGAGAAGGAAGATCCTCATGACTATTTTTAAATGTAAACCAATCAATTTCTAGCTATTAAAAATAATATATTTATTGACTAACAGGTTTTCCATTAAAACAATACATTTATCATATTTCCTACTACACAATATGTTCTAAAATCATTAAAAGAGTATGTAAACATTTATGATGGAGTCACCTTCACCATTTTTATCTTTGACACTTGAGACTTTAAAGATGCAAATAACTATAGAAAAGAATATCAGGGTTCCTAATTAGGGTTGAATATATTCCTGGAAGTTTCATCATATGACACACTCTTTAATTAAAGATTAATCTTTAATTCCTAGTTGGCAACACTAATTGTAGGCCTGAAGCTGAATTAGTTACAGTTACATTCTCTAAGGGATATACTGGTATTATATCAGTTCCTTAATGGGACTTGGCTAGACTGGTGAAGAGACTTGGATGCCTCCAAACACTTTTCCTTGGTTCCAGATTTCCCTGTCCACACTGACTTTCTCATTTACTAGTTCTCTTTCTCTGATGTATTCCTGGGGGTTTGAGACCTTTTCTTTGCTTGGTCCCTTGCATTCTGTTCACACACAGAGCACACCATCAATAGATTGGTATGGAGATAGGTTTGTAAAATATTTGCTTTTTTTTAAAGTTTGAAGAAAAAATAAAATGAAAAAATAGAAATTGGTTGGGGATGATATCAAGGTTACAGAGTTAAAATGATGTCTCAGTCTATTAAGGACACCTTACTTGCATACAGAATTACTGTGTAAATGGTGTCTCAAAAAGATTTGAAATACTGTCTCACAAGGCAGACTTCATAGGACTTGCTGGGTCATATCCTTTCATTAGGAACTCCAAAATACAGGTCTTGTAAACTGTTAAGTATCATCTGTAGCATTTTTCTACTTGCAGCACTTTTGCAGTTGATTATTTCCATTCACATTTGATCATGATGCATTATATTTAATCATACATTATTTGTATGATTCAGTTCACAGCTTTCACTAAACGGATGAATCATTTGAAGTTTTAATCCTAGCACTCTGAAATTGATAGTTTGGGACATCAGATCAGAAAATACAAGAATAATATCATATTAGTATGGATAATTTTGTTAGAATATAAATCTATTTTATAGATAGTAAAAGAAAAAGAATGAGAACTGTGTTAACACATATTTTAATATAATAACTTGCAGGTTTAAAAGGAAAAGAGGCATAGAAAGTGAAATGGAGACATTAACCCTTATAAGTTAAATTCTAAAACTTTATTTTGAATATATATGTATATATGGGTATGTCTGCACTTGCTCCCTATCTCGAGATAGGGATGCAAATATAGTGTACCGAAATTGCCTAATGAAGCACGGGATTTAAAAGACTAAAAGACTCTTCATCATCCTAATGTTGATGTCCTCTTGTTTTCATAGGAGCATATCTTATTCCATATTTAGTTTTGCTGCTGATAATAGGGATTCCACTTTTTTTCCTGGAACTTTCTGTGGGCCAAAGAATCCGACGAGGAAGCATTGGTGTATGGAATTACATCAGCCCCACTCTCGGTGGAATTGGATTTGCAAGCTGTGTAGTAAGTTTGTAATTTACATAGTCTGATGTTCTTCAAACAATGAAATGCTTTCTGCTCAGTTTTAACCAAAGGTTAATAATTTAGGTCCTAGCTTCAGGATCAGTTTAAAATGTTTGCATAATTTGTAATATATATTCTAATATATAAAATATTAGTCTCTTGGAATGAAGAGAGTCTGCTAAAATATTATCAAGGTATAAAGGATAAACACAGAAAAAAAAAAGAATTTGGAAAATATTGGATTTTAAGTACAGGTTGAACGTCTGTAGTCTGGCACCCTCAGTACCTGATTGGTGCTGAACCACAGAATTTGCTGGATCACGGGAGTGTAATATTGTCCAGCAGCATTTGCACCACTTCCATTTTTTCTGGGCTCTGAGAAGACAGGTCTAAATTAAAGCTAAATAACAGCACAGAACACTGAGAGCCAGGACTGATGGCTGTAAACAAACTTTATGGGACAATGGGAAACTTGGCCACACCCATGGTAAGTGGACATCCAGCTAACTAAAATCATGCTGACCACTAATGTTGCCATAGTAGAGAGGTTCAACTTGCATACCAATGAGGGCCAAATCTTGGAGCCTTAATTCATTCCTTACTTAGGCAAAATTCTCAATAATTTCAGTAGCAATTTTATGTAGTTCAGGGTTTAGCTCATTGTTTTATTTACTTTAACCTAAGACATGAATTTGTTTAATACAGTTTTTAAAATATCTTTTTTTTTTTATTCTTCAGGTATGTTTCTTTGTGGCCCTCTACTACAATGTCATCATTGGATGGAGTTTGTTTTACTTTTCTCAGTCTTTTCAGCATCCCTTGCCATGGGATCAGTGTCCTTTGGTCAAAAATGCTTCTCATACCTGTAAGTCTGGGATATATTCACTTTTTTAATAAACATCACTTTGGGACTGATCCAAAATCCATTGAAGTCAAAGGCAGTCTTTCCATTGATTTCAATGGGCTTTGTGTCAGATCCTTTATTTTGATAACATCAATTGAAAACAACACTTTTTAAGCTAATATTGTTTAAGTAACATATTAGACTAATGTAACTAAACGAGACTAAAAAAAGATATTTTCTATTTATTTTCTGGTTATTTTCCTTTATCTATTTGACAACGTGCCAATAATAGTCAGTTTCCCACATTCCCCTATATAATGCTTCAGTTATGATTTTACTTTGAGATTTTCCCATAGCAGAAGGGGAGACATTTGAAAGAAACATTTCAAACCACAAATCACAAGGTGGCTGATCCATAAAGACATCAGTACTGTTGTAGAGACTACCTGTACCTCATTGAAAAAAGGATACACTGACTAGATTTTAAACCTAAAATAAGATAGATATGTTATTTTGATGAATTAAAAAATAAAAATAAACCACCTTCTGTCAAGACAAATAAGGCAGAATTTGGAAAAGGCCTAATAATGTAAAAATGTGATTTGAAGGTTAACTAGGTTGGTTGAATACTATCGTCTTAGGAAATATTTTGGTGAGAAAAGTTGTAGGCTAAACTATAAATATATGTTTCTAATTTTAATAGTGGGTTTCATATTTACATTGTTTAAAATGGAGGGAGTAATCTATATTTAATATTGTATGTCAAAACTCTTGTGGACTTAACAAGACTTTGTCGTTGGAGACATTTGTTGTACGATGATAAGATTTGTTTTATATTTTCATTAGTGATGTCAATGGCATATTTATTCAGTGCTTTAATGACAACAGAAAGCCCTAAAGGATCAGTGAAATACCTGTGAATTAAATAATATTATGTTTGCCTCATAAATAAGCAAGAATCAGAGAACTAGCCATTGGCTTGCAGACATAATGCAATAATCCTACCCTGGCACATTATGAAGCACAATTAATTGCTTCTTATATCTAAGATTTGATTATCTCATGATGGCCTAACCATCTACCAAGAAGTAGGAAATATTTCTTTTGAATTAAGTTTTTATTTTTAATCGTATCTTAAATATTCGGTATATTTTCTCTCTCTCTGCATGAAGATGACCAGGGTAATCTGAAAGTTTCAAATAATTTCTTTATGAAGTCTTTCCCTAATTTTAGTCATTTCTTCAGGACATGGAGGTAAATCCCCAGCTCACATAAATTGTCATAGCTCCATAATTTCCAGGCAAATGTATACTAGCCCTAATGAATCTAGAATAATTTATACTAGCTGAGGATCTGCTCTTTGGATTAATTAGATTTTAAAAGAAAACTCTTTCTTCCATAAGATACTTCAAGACCTAGATTTAGAATTCTATCATTTAAAAATGTGAATAAATTTTATGAGTTTTTGTTTAAAAATCCTCTAAGATAAATGTAAACTATTTTGTTTGATATGTATGAGATTACTGAAAAATTCATAGTAGCATTACAGTACCATAAAATATCACTACTGTAATACATAACTTTCAGTTTAACATAATAATAAAGGCCATGTTATCAAGTGCTTTGACACTTTAAATAATTGTTTTGATATGTAAAATAATCATTTATGTGCCTACCTGACAGAGTGAGTGAGTGTACATAAGATTAGGCTATTCTATTGAGGCACCTTGTAAAAGGGCTCTCACCTCGTAAGCACCTTCTAGTGCAGGACTAGGCAATAACATGGTGGTAAATTTCCAGTGTTAGCTCCTTGCAGTTCACCATTGCTATATTAACCTGTGCCTCCACTGATATAGGCTCCTGGTAATTGCAGAGGATGACCGTTCCTGGCCAATGGGAACTGCGGGAAGCGGCACAAATCAGAACATCACTTCCTGCAGCCCCCATTGGCTGCGAATGGTGACCCATGGTCAACAGAAGCTGCTATTGCCCATACCCGCAGAGGCAAAGGTAAACATAACAGTGGCAGCCCTCCCGGGGCTAACCCTGGCGTACCTGATCTGGCCTGCAAACTGGTTTTTGCCCACCCCTGTTCTAGTGGTTGAACCCCTGCATGCTGCTGGCCAACCTTGCTGTGTCTTTAGTTGCTTGACCATGTGGCCAAGTCAAAAAGTCCTAAAGAGTTCCTACCAGATATGAAAGAGTCCAATGACTAGACAGTTTACTTGCCTTTGGTAGGGTCTTCATCCCTGGCTTTGGGCCCTTTAAATTTTGGTGCACTGTTTGGGCTCCCAATAAGTGGTATTTATGCTCCCAAATAAGTGGTATTTATGCCACTTTACAACTGGCCAAAAAGGGAACCGGAGCCTGGCCCCACCTAAGCATTCTATACTTGTACTATTCATGTACTGGTTAGTTCAGTCCTCTGCTGCAGTTCCCTGGGCCACCTCTGCCTAGGCCCTTTACTTCCAGCTCCATCTCAGAGCTAATGTATGCAATCCCAGAGTAAGTGCAAACTGCTATAAAACTCTATCTTTGTCAGGCACTTTTTGTCAGAAAGCAGCACCCTTCTTTAATCCTCGGGTCAGCCAGCAACTGATCTGCTAAGTCCCGCAGTTTCTTGTAGCTGACCCTGCTGGGCTTTGATTGGCAGTTGCTTGCCCTTCTAGCCATTGTAGAAGTCTCTCTAGCTTCCAAGCTAGCTTCTACGATGAGGCCTCACTAAACAGGCCTGGAAGACTCATCTTTGCTGCCTTTTCCTCCTACCTTACTGATTCTTGTGGCACTGGGTAGCAGAGCAGTGGGACCTCCGGCATGGGGCTATGAAGGCCTAGTACAGCCCATCATACCCCTTTACTCGAAAATAACTTTAGCATATTTATTTCAAAGTTAACATCATCCATATTTAAGAATAACTTTATAGTAAATTACTTTCCATAATGATCATGAAGAACCTGGCACATGATTCAGAGGTTCATAATGCAGAAAGTCCAATTTATTCACAAATTTATGAAATTCACCTTTGTGCAGAAAACGACATGCAAGGCCTGTGCAATACTCAAAGTCTTATTTTGAAGTCTTTCTTGGGATTTAAGTGATTCATAAGTTTGGACTGGTGTTCGTCCCACAAATTATTTTTTTTCCAGGGTCATATTCAAAACTTCCCATTCAATAAGCCTCAAATTTCATCTTTGAACTGTGATATTTTCTTATTAAAAGACCAACAACATTATGCCTGTGGATTTACTTTTTCAGTAAAATGATGCCACCATGGTAATAACATACATAAGAACTAATTCAAGGCTGCTGTGATACTTTGCTGTAATATGGTGAAAATACTCTCTAACCAACGTCCAAAGATCAATAATGATTTGTTGACTTTTTTTTGCCAGTTGTGGAGCCCGAATGTGAAAAAAGCTCTGCTACCACTTATTACTGGTACAGAGAAGCGCTGAATATTTCCAACTCTCTCTCAGAGAGTGGGGGTCTGAACTGGAAAATGACTCTGTGCTTGCTGGCTGCCTGGGTTCTGGTAGGCCTAGCAATGATCAAAGGCATTCAGTCTTCAGGCAAAGTGAGTATATTCCTTAATTACAGTATTTTACTTTTCTGTACATTCTTACTTGTCATTTTCTTCGCCAATCCTCATAAAAACATAGGATCATATGTCACATAGACAGAATAAAGGTGACTCACCTAGCATTTTTATAATCTCAAATTGAGAACTGTTGATACTTAAGCATTAAAACTGGAGACCTAATGTTTGGTTATAAAGAGTGAGAGAGTGCTGAAGTCTGAGAACCCTTTTTGTTTTCATTCAGGTCATTTTCACTTTCTTTTATTGCATTACTGATACATGTGAATATGTGTCTGTGTGTCAGATTAGGAGGTGAGATGGCTCTTACTACATCCAAGCCCATTAACAGCATGGTAGATTTGGTTCTTATGATCCCTTATTTATTTGTCTCACAGGGATCCATGCTGCTTTAACAGTCTTTATCAGGAGAGCCAGATGCAGCTCCTTTTGGAAGCCTTCACTGTCCCTTTTTCATTAGCTATCCCCTTTTGTTGCTGCTGAGGAGAAGAATAGTGATAAATTCTACAGAGTAATTGTTATACTTTGCTTTCTCTCATGTGCACTGTCTCTGGGTATGTCTACACTCCAGATGCTTTTTTCGGAAAACCTCTGTAGAGGTGTGGTTTGTTTTTTTTTGCTCAAGAACTTTGGTCCCCCCCCCTTTTTTTTTTCCTTCAACAAAATTTTTTCCTGGTGGGTTTTTTTTGGGGGGGGGGGTTCGATATTTTTCTTTCAGCCATCTGGCAACCCTAGTGATGGCTGAATCAGCCTATACGCACAGGCTGCCCCTGCCTATAGTCTAGACATAGCCTCAGTGTCAAAGAGTTATTTGAGATAGCAGGAAAGAGAGAGCATAAGCACGAAAATGACTCTGTTGTCTTAGAGCACTGGGAGGTGGGAGACTGGGGATCCAGCCCTCCTGTGCCAGTGACTAATTATTGAGAGTGTGCAACTTCAGGAGGAGAGAAGTTCCACATCAGCATATTCCATAGCCCAGTGGCAGATCCCTTCATCTTCTTAGGGAGAGTTGATCTTGAATTGTGAGTCTCCCGTGCTCTAGAAGAATACCCTAACCATTGGGCTAAGTGTAATGAGGGAAACTGGCCTCTCTTTCCTACTTCTGTCTTTTTTGTGTAAAGTCACCTGAGTGCCCATTAGCTGTGCTCAGAGGCTGTCCATCAGGCCCCACACGTGATTGAGGTAACAGAAAACCAATCTTCCCCTAATCCATGAATTGCTCTGGGAATTACTCGAGCAGGCCCACCAATGTGGTGAGAGCAAAAGCGACCAATGTCCCAAGGCCCATCAATTCAAAGGGCTGGAAGATTCTGGCTACCACCACTGCTGCTGCGGCGGTAGTGTCAGCGGCTGAAGCCCCACTTCCAGGTGTGCTTTGGGAAGTGCTGAGAGCTTCCTGGTGTAAGTGTGACATGCTTTGGCAGTGCTGAGGAAACCTGGGGAGAAGCTAACTTCAGTCTTGCCCCTTCTGGGTGCACAAAGCTTCCCCACCACCTTGCCCAGGAGCCCAGGGAATCTGTTGGCCCTAGCATGGGCAGGCTGTTGGAATGCAGGCACATAGAATCAGGCAGCAGTGGGTATTCTCAGAGGCAGAATCATAGGTGCCTAGGGAAATTTTACAGCAAAATCATAGGAGTGAGTTTGGAAACATGGGTTCAGTGGAAGTTTTGTGCCTAAAACTGGGACTGGCAGCAAATACATATATGAGTGTAAATGTTTGCAGGGAAGGATCATAAGTAGGGCTGACTCATCTAGCATTTAGAAAGGAGTTACCTGAGGTGTGCTGCAGGGAGGTCTGCAGGGAGGTCTGTTCTGTTCTACAACAAAAGAAGTTGGAGAAGGGTATTGTGGGATGGGCCTGGAAGGTAGTAATAGCAATAATTCTCTGCCCACATTGGTACTCCAGTTATTCCTGATCCTAAGTGTGGCTATAAAATTTGTATTTATCTTGACTATGTAAATACTCACCTATAATCCACCCATAATCTCCTGCACTGGAGGCAAGAGTACTGTGTCATAATGGCAGGCTGTATTATAAAATACTAGCCACATTTAATGGAATTCATCTTTCTTTCATGAAAAAAAAATTGTCCTTAAAACTGGCTGGCACCTCATTGTTGACAGCATCATCTGCTTGATTCTTTGCAATCAGAAAATCTTGTGATAATCACGGGAAATTATCACATGCCTCTTTAACGTATTCCAGTGAGAGAAATGATGTAAGTGTGGCCTGTTTTGGCACATGATAAAATGATTGAGCTTTTCAAGCACCAAACCCATTTACTGGCCTTTTTAAGAACAGCATTTCACTATTGGATGCTGTTTTCTTTCTAATATGATATCAAACCAGATAACATTAAAGCAAAAAGAGGATTTATCACAAGAGGGTTACAAATAGCTCAGAAAATTAAGCTTTATGGTTACAAAGCCAAAAGAAGTCAGGCCCCAAATATAAAGAAAAACCTGGTCCTCAGCTGAACGGGTGCTGTAGAATATAAGTAGGAATAGGAGTCTCCCAGCTCAGAAAGTTGGGCCACGATTGCATTCTAGAGCTCTAAACTATACTAGCTTCTGGGCCTTCTAGCCCAATGAGATGTGATCTTCAGGTGAGGGGGAAAGGTACAATCCCTATTGAACATGACTCAAATCCCATTGATTGTGTGGAATTTGAACATTGGTTTTGGTTCCTCTTCCTTCTTGGCAGTATACATTATTTGATAGGGTGTAGGTACTGTCTACCTGTAGTTCCCCTTCAAAAGGGAGTACAAGATGAAGATTATAACAATGCTACAAGGAACAGCTATAGTCTTCATCATGATTTCTGCCTGAAACAGAGCAGAAACAAAGTGCTTAAGAGTGGCTGCTCCCCACTCCTTTCATTAGAGATGTTAGAGTTTAAGTGTTGATGCTGATGCTTATTGGTTACTTAAATGATTAAACTCACCTGATGGGATCCCAACGGCCTCCAAAAATGTACAATAGCAGGCCAGCTGATGGGACTCTGCCTGTGCTCAGGAGCCCACAATGTCAGGTCTAACTGTGGTGGCAGGGTTGGTGGGTGGGACCCAGCTTGTGGCTGGGTGCCTACAGCCCCAGGGCTGGCTGCAATGATTGGGCTGGGTTCCTGGACCCCATCAGCAGCAGGGCCAGCTGCTGGAACCTCGTTGGTAGCCTGAACCTCTAGGATCTCGCCAGCAGCCAGGAGCTTGTGGTGGCAGGGCTGGCTGTGGTGGTAGGGATGGCTGCCAGGATCCCAGGAGGGAGGCCACCTGCTGGACCCAGGAGAGGGGTGGAGCCCGCGGTGAGGGGCAGTGACCCTTCCCTACTGCTACATCCCCTAAAACGTTACCTCTCTCCGGGTATGTCTACACTACCACCCTAGTTTGAACTAGGGTGGTAATGTAGGCAACTGGAGTTGCAAATGAAGCCCGGGATTTTAATTTCCTGGGCTTCATTTGCATAAAGCCAGGCGCCGCCATTTTTAAATGTCTGCTAGTGCGGACTCTGTGCCACGCGGCTACATGAGGCACGGACTAGGTAGTTCGGACTAGGGTTCCTAGTCCGAACAACCGTTACTCCTTGTGAAGCCTAGTCCGAACTACCTAGTCCGTGCCGCGTGTAGCCTCGCGGCACGGAGTCCACACTAGCGGACATTTAAAAATGGCGGCACCCGGCTTTATGCAAATGAAGCCCAGGAAATTAAAATCCCGGGCTTCATTTGCAACTCCGGTTGCCTACATTACCACTCTAGTTCGAACTAGGGTGGTAGTGGAGACATACCCTAACTGATCAAATTTTGATCGGTTACACAGTTAATGTTTTTCTAAGATTTTTACATCCCTACCTCTCATCAGGTCTGACATACCCATTGAATTTCCATGGGATCCCAAATCTGTGTTGTTCAAGCAGCCATTTCAGAAATTGTGCTATTATTGTTTCTAAATTTGGGGAACCATTTGAGCAATGGTACCTTGCTTTTGCTCCCTTCTGAACAAATAGAGGGGAACAGATTTAATCTTGGTCATGCAATTGTGTCATGAAAAGGCACTGACTATAGAGAATGAAACGCTAAGAAAATAAAGTTCATGAATATTTTTAATGTTCTTTTCATCTTTTTCAGATCATGTATTTTAGTTCCCTTTTCCCATATGTGGTACTTATATGCTTTTTAGTCAGAGGATTACTCTTAAATGGTTCCATGGATGGAATTCGTCATATGTTTACACCTAAGGTATGTGCCTATTTTCCATTTCATAGGCATTTAAGACTTCAATGGCAAATTGTTCATTTATGAATTCAGCGAATAACAAAACATTAAGCTCGGCAGCCTTCTCTCAGGGTCCGCTTCTTCTCCTATTATAATTGGAAAATTTCCATCGACTTCAATGGCACACAGTCAGGCCCTTAATGCCTACCTGCTCAGAAATATATATGCAATCTGTTCCTGTTTCTGTACAAGTCAGTCCTACAGTTAAGTGAAAGTAGGACTGGCCCTCACAGATGAATGTTAAATAATATATGATAAAACTGAAGGGACCAATAGGTCCAGAGAAAAATAACAAGAGTATTGCCCTTTGTTTGAATGCCAGGAGCGCCGTCAATAGTCTAAATTACTTTTGTTAGCAATATTATTTTTAAATTTCATGATAGTAATTTAATGAGATTCAGGCCCATTGTACTACTCGCTGTACAAACACTAAGGGTACATCTAGACTAAATCCCTCTTTTGACAGAGGGATGTAAATTAGACACTTAAAAATTGCAAATGAAGCCAGAATTTGAATTTCCCACACTTCATTTCCATAATCGCATCATGGTGCTTTTTTCTAAAAAGCGTTATTTCGAAAGTGAGACCACAATCTAGACCTCAGGTTTACAGGATCTTTTGAAAAAGGCTTCTATTTTTGAAAGAACTGTATCTAGACTGCGGTTTCACTTTCGAAATAGCACTTTTTGGAAAGATCGCCATGATGCGATTATACAAATGAAGCACGGGAAATTAAAATCCTGGCTTCATTTGCAATTTCAAAGTGTCTAATTTACATCCCTCTGTTGAAAAAGGGATGTAGTCTAGACACGCCCATAGTGAAAGACAGCCAATTCCCTAAGTTAGCTTACCATCTAAATAGACAAAACAGATGTAGCGTGGTTGTGGAAATTCCAGTCTCTAGAGATGGAAAACCTTAGAGCAGAGAGGATAAGTGACTTGCCCATGGTCGCACAGGAAGCCTGTAGCAGGGGCAAGAACTGAAATGAGAGCTCCTGAGCTGTAGTTAAGTGCTTTAAATATGAGAGTATCTTTTTTTTAATCATAAATACATTCTGGGGCCAGATCGTGAAGGAAGCTAAGCACAACAACTTCCATTGAATAAAAGGGACTCAGCATCTCCATCATGATTTAAAAGAGGTGATGAGCACATGACAAATAGGGTGTGTCTACACTGGCACCCTTTTCTGGAAATGCTTAAAACGGAACAGTTTTCCATTATAAGTATTTCTGGAAAAAGCGCGTCTACATTGGCAGGATGCTTTTCCGGAAAAGCACTTTTTGAGAAAAAGCGTCCGTGGCCAATGTAGATGCGCTTTTCCGGAAAAAAGCCCCGATCGTCATTTTTGCGATCGGGGCTTTTTTGCAGAAAAGACTTCTGTGCTTTCTACACTGGCCCTTTTCCGGAATAGTTTTTCCGGAAAAGGACTTTTGCCCGAACGGGAGCAGCATAGTTTTTCCGGAAAAAAACTGACAATTTTACAGTATATCGTCATTGCTTTTCTGGAAATTCAAGCGGCCAGTGTAGACAGCTGGCAAGTTATTCCGGAAAAGCGGCTGCTTTTCTGGAATAAGTGGCCCAGTGTAGAAACAGCCATAATATTTTGTTTAAAATTCTAAAGATTTTCAATTAAAAGAATTTAGTAATAAAAGAGTTTCAGCTGTTCAAATAAGGAAATGTTTAAAGAAAAATTGTATTCTTAGTACATTCTATTGTTCTCCAGATATGTGTGTCAAAATCTTTTTTTCATTACTATCAAGTGATTGTGATAATAATGTTGTTTGCAGTGTGTATAACCAGAAGAATAGTACTTAAACGCTGGCTTGATGTAGATACAGGTTAGACCTCCCTGGTCCAGCACTCTCCAGGCCTGACCAGTCCCAGACGAGGGAGTTTGCCAGACCAGGGGAGGCCTGAGAGGGGGGCACCAGCCTCCTCACAGGGCTCCTCTCTCCACCCTCTGCTGCTCAGCTTTCTGGTCCTGCCAGCTGTGTCAACCCTGCTGGAACTCCCAGCAGCTCTCCCAGTCTCAGGGCAGCTCCACCAGCCCACCGGAGCTAAGGCGGCTCAGCTAACTGTGGGCTTCAACTCCCCCAAGCTTCTCTGCCCCACAAGCTGCAGGTTCTGGTACCCCGCAGGCTCTGGTGCCCCTCAGTCCCTGCCAGCAGGCTCTGGTCTGAGCCACCAGCAACCTTTGTCACTGGGCTCTCTAGTCCAGTAACATCTGTGATGTTTCCAGACAATGGATTTTTCTGGACCAGAGAGTCTTGAATCACAGAGGTTCAACCTGTAGTAGATAGCGAAATGTATACAGGCCTGAGTCAAAGCCCATAGATGTCAATTACTAAAGTAGAAATACCACACTATGTGGAGAAATGTTTCTTTATATTGCACAAAAAATTAAATGAAATTTATTAACAATGTGAAAAAGTGTTCTGAAATGCTGGTGGGAATTAAGATTGTTTATTTAGCTCCATCTAGTGAGCAAGCATTAGAAATGCATGTGTTTTAAAAAAAAGAAAAAAAAAGTATCAGTAGAGTATATCTGTTTGTACCATTTGTAATTATACTACAGTGTATCTGTAGAAATATGTATGTATATATTTTCCACTTACATTCCAAAGATACATTTATCAGGACTTCCAGGACCAGAATTAGATTTATGAAAACAGCTCCTACACAGTTTACATATGTTTTCTTTCAGCTTTTGCAGGAAGTTGGAAACTCTTCTAATATTTTATTATAGTAACTTGAGGCATATTTTTACTTAAAATAAGGGAAAATAATACATTGATGTAATTATTTTGATACATTTATTTGCGTATACTTTATATTTAAATTTCATTAGTGTTATGTTATCAAAATCATATCTAACTGTTAATATTATATGTAATTTCATAACATATTTATAAAGGTATGGTTCTATTTGATCTCACTGGATTAATCTAATATGTCAGACAATTTCTGACCTTTGAAGTCTATGGAAGAAAAACAACATAAAAGTATTTGTTAGTGTTGTTATTCTGTTATGATGTACTAATTGTGTAGATCCAAGATAAACTGGTAATGGATAATGGATTATAAATTATCTAGTTTCACTAAGGCATTCCTTGAAATTGGATTGGCTGAAGAAGGAATGGAAATGGAATTTACAATCAATTTTCAGCATAGGGACATCCCTACAGATATGTGATCCATTTGAGTCAGCTGGAGGATTATATGTATATTTGAAAATAGACTCTGACCCATAGATAGTAGCATTGGTTATACCGGCCGGAGTTTACTTTGCCTATTGAATCTTACTTTACTGCACAGACTAAAATTTAAGTCCATTAACAGAAATCTTGTTTATACACACATCTCCATTTAATTAATTTTTTCTTTTCAAACAATCTTCAATATATACTTTTTTTTAGTTTTTTTTTAAATGTACACTCTTCCCCCAAATAACAGTTGCAATTCAAATCAATTGATCTATAGTTAAACTGGAAATGTGCTACAATGTGGCCTCCCAATACCAAGGTACAAAGATAAAATAATTGCCATTTTAATAATGATATTAACTCGTCAGCTTTAGAATTTTAATTGTTAAAAGTTATCTTCCACAATTATATATTGTCTAGCCATACAAAAACTATATTTTGTAGCTGACGTATATTGTGTCTAATTTCAAACAGATTGAAATAATGCTGGAGCCAAAGGTCTGGAGAGAAGCTGCTACTCAGGTGTTCTTTGCCTTAGGGCTTGGATTTGGTGGAGTCATTGCCTTTTCAAGCTACAACAAGAGAGACAACAACTGCCATTTCGATGCTGTTCTGGTGTCTTTCATCAATTTTTTCACTTCTGTGCTGGCAACCTTGGTGGTGTTTGCTGTTCTGGGCTTCAAAGCAAATATGATAAATGAGAAATGCATTACTGAGTATGAAATATTCATTTCTCTTCATTTTTTATGGTATATTTCACTTACAGATTCACACAAGATGCCCTCTAATTTATAATCGCTATTCCATTGTGTTTTACAGAAATTCAGAGATGATTTTAAAACTTTTGAAAATAGGCAATCTAAGCCAGGACATGATACCCCATCATATCAATTTCTCAAGCATTACAGCAAATGATTACAATTTAGTGTATGACATCATTAAAAAAGTTAAAGAAGAAGAATTTCCTGCTCTTGGCCTGAAATCTTGTCAGATTGAAGATGAACTTAATAAGGTTAGAATGATGTTTGAGTCTCCAGTGCAAAGGTTTTGAATGACTGAGTATTTTATTAGCCAGATCTTACTGTGAAATATAAAGAATGCAATACTATATGGCTGTGTCTACACTGCCACCCTTTTCCGTAAAAGGGATGCTAATGAGACACTTCGGAATTGCAAATGCCGCAGGGGATTTTAATATCTCCCGCGGCGTTTGCATGAACATGGCTGCCGCTTTTTTCCGGCTCAGGGTTTTGCCGGAGAAAAGTGCCAGTCTAGACAGGATTTATTTTCTGCAAGATCCCGTCTAGACTGGCGCTTTTCTCCGGCAAAACCCAAGCCAGAAAAAAGCGGCAGCCATGTTCATGCAAATGCCGCGGGGGATATTTAAATCCCCTGCAGCATTTGCAATTCCAAAGTGTCTCATTAGCATCCCTTTTACGGAAAAGGGTGCCAGTGTGTAGACAGCCAGCATGTGCAAGTGGTTTTGTCTTCTGAACAGCCTCATTTGTGAATACACTGGCATGATCTAAAGCTCCAATTAGGTATTTTTGGACCAGGCCCCTAAATGAATGTCTCTGAATTGAGCTACTTGTATGCTATGGTCAAGAAAAGCTGATCCTAATTTTCAGAAGTTCTGAACATTCATTATTATTAGTGGGAGGCAGAATTTGTGTACCTATGCTTACAAGAATATGTAAATAAATATTGTTCCACTGTTACTGCAACTCACAGTTTGCTCAAAATCTCCATTAATCATCTCATGTGGATTTCATATTGACAGGCTGTTCAAGGCACCGGCTTAGCTTTTATTGCCTTTACAGAAGCAATGACCCACTTCCCTGCTTCTCCTTTCTGGTCAGTGATGTTCTTCCTCATGCTGGTAAATCTGGGACTTGGAAGTATGTTTGGAACCATTGAAGGAATCATCACACCCATTGTTGACACCTTCAAAGTGAGGAAAGAAATTCTTACAGGTGAGTTTTCATTTCTCATTAGCCTAATAAAATACATCTCCTCCTTAGAGACAGAAACAGCTTTGGAGAAGAATAAAGAGTATTTGATGTTTTTATTAGCATGAGAAGTTGCAGCGCAAAATATAGCATAGTGTTATTTAACTTCAGTCCAGTTTGTATTCTCTACCTCCCCGCCATAGACATATGTCTTTTCATAGAATTATAGATCTGGTAGGAACCTCAAGAGGTCATCAACTACATGGCAGGACCAACATCATCTAAATCATCCCTGAGAGATGTTTATCTAACCTGCTCTTAAAAATCTCCAATGATGGAGATTCCACAACCTTCCTAGGCAATTTATTCCCATGCTTACCTACCCTAAGAGTTAAGAAGTTGTTAAAGTCCTAATGTCCAGATAGTGGAAGTGGTAGCAATCATTATAATTCAAGTTGTATAACAGTTTTTATTGTGGACCCCATTAGAGTCAGTCATACTTAAGTCTGCCAAAATGTTCATTGTTCAAGCCTAGGCATGTATGACAATGATGTAAATAAAAAGGAATGAAAAAATAAATATAAGATGCTAAATGCGTAAGGAGGAATTAAAGTTTCACATGTAGTCTTAATTGTGGCTTGTGGAGATTAATGGTGCATTTTTAATCACCTTTTACTAATCTTTTCTTTGGATAGAGGGAAAAAAGAGGTAAAGAAATTAACAGTGAGATGAAATCTGAAGTTCAGAAAGTTCAAAGAACTGTCACAGAGGACCAGACATATTGCCTATTCAATCTGGTAGCCTACTACTAGAAATGGACTGTGTCAAATATTTACAAGGAAGATAGCATCTCTGTACCCACCGTTCATAAAAGAATATATTTTTGCTGAAAGTTAGGCCTGGCCAGCAATACACTAGGCTCCAATGGGGTCCGATGCAATTTTGAAAATCCCACTAAGCATCTGTCTAATCTTAGGTGCCTGAATACCTTTAAAAATGTGGTTATGGAGGAGTTAGTTAACAAATATGTGCTTCAGTTATTTGCTGGATCAGGGCCTTATAATAAAAAATACTAATTTCATTATATTCTTGAGTACTGAGCCCTTGAGTAGAAATGCTTACCACTTCTGAAAAACAGCCCTCAAATTCCTTTGCTTTTTTAAAACTATAAAAGAACTCATGTAACATTACTATAATTTGAAAACTATCTGCTTGTTCTGAGTGTATATGAATGCCTTGTAAACAGGCAATACAGTTTTATCACTTTGCAATAAACTTTGGTTATGCTTTAGGAATTTAAATAATAAAAAATGAAATAAAGTTCCATGGCACTTTAACATCTAACATTGCTTCTGAGTGTTGTGCGTTGATTTTACTGCATGATTCCATTTAAATCAGTTGGAGTCACAGTATTACAATTTAGTGTAATGTTTTCAGAATTCATCTCCAGTCTCCAAATTGTACTCACGATTGAGTGCCATGCAGTGCCAGTTGGGAGTTGCACAACATAAAAAACAGCAGGAGAATTTTTGGCTAAGGAGTCATGGATTCCCACAAATCTTCAATTTTGATTAAAGCGTTCCTGCATTTGTAACTTATAACATTATGAGCCCAATTCAGCAAAATACACAAGTATTTTCAAAATGTCCATTGCCTTCATTGAGACAATAACATGCTTAAGTGCTTTGGGCATGGGATGTATGTGTTGAGCTACATTAGAGCTCTTAGCTGTGTCTTTTATATAGATTTTTGTATACTTTGGCTATATACAATATTGAGGCACAATGAGGAACATTAACAGTTCAGAAATAATCTAAAATCTGAGGGTGAAATTTTCAAAATCACACAGTATGGGTCTAAATGTGTTTTACCAAAATCTCTAGTATAATTCCTATTGACGTTAGTGGGAACAGTTAGGCTGAGCACTTCTGAAGGTTCCAACTTTCCTTGCTTTTGTCAGTTTGTTTTGGGCTCTGAGTGTCCTGAATTTTTAATTTAATAGAGGTTTCTTCTGAAATGCTTTAATTCAATTTTCCCCCCAAAGGACATTAATAAAGCAAACAACAGTGGCTACATGATAAAAAGAGTATATTTTATATGATCATATTTACAAAATTATTGTTCTCTTCCCTTACTGTACTTAAGTCAATACATATGTTAGCTAGAGAATAGCCAGTGTTTCTTACAGATTATATTACATTTTGTGGCCAATCCTACAAGTCTTCTCTGTTTGGAATAAAACCAACTTCAAATTCTTCCAGAATTTATCTCAATTTATTATAATTATGGGGCCAAGTCATGCTGCTATTAAACCCAATGGCAGAAATCCCATTGATTTTCCTTATTGAATTTCAGTGACTTTCGGATAGAGATTTCCAGCTGGCCTTTAGAAGAAGAAGAGGTTTTAATGCTGTTACTCTGAGGCTACATCTAGAATACAGTGCTTTGTTGGAAAAAGGTACGCAAATTGCACTCCACAATTTGTGTATCTTTTTCTAATAGTTTTGTCAGAAGAAGGATTTTCCAAAATGTGGCCTGTCTATACGGGGCAGAAAAAAAAGTGGAAGAGTAGACTTGTTCCCTGGATGTGGCAGAGCTTTTCTGAGATACCTCTAGTATCCCAGAAAACCCCTGGGCTACGTCTACACTGGCCCCTTTTCCGGAAGGGGCATGTAAATTTCACCTATCGTAGTAGGGAAATCCGCGGGGGATTTAAATATCCCCCGCGTCATTTAAATAAAAATGTCCGCCGCTTTTTTCCGGCTTCGAAGTAGGAATAAGAGCCTCCGGAAAAGGGCGCTTTTTCCGGAGGATCGGGGCCAGTGTAGACGCTCTTTTCCGGCTTTTTTAAAAGCCGGAAAAAAGCGGCGGACATTTTTATTTAAATGCCGCGGGGGATATTTAAATCCCCCGCGGATTTCCCTACTACGATAGGTGAAATTTACATGCCCCTTCCGGAAAAGGGGCCAGTGTAGACGAGCCCCCTGTAGTCTAGCCTGAAAGAAAGTAAATGTAGATAGCAGTGGCAGTGAATGACTCTACCTACTAAACCCATATAGCTATTTGTTTTGAAAATTCTAGTAAAAAATTGTGACACAGTTAACTTTAGTTGATGGAAAGAGGGAGAGAACTAAGGACCAATTTGCAGGATATTGTTAAGTGTAATGTTTTCCTGGATTCTTCCCTTCCATTCACTTTAAGTGTCTAATGATGAATAGTTCTTGATTCAGCAAAGAATTTACATAGGTGAATCAGGGCTGCCTTACAATCTAGTAATCACTTTTAATTTTAACTATTGTCTGCTGGCTAGGGAATGGGTAAAATTGCTTTGTGGCTTTACTGGGCAAGTGCAATGGTAGGAAGGGAAAAAGAGAAAACTAGTGTCAATCTAAAATAAAGCAAAAGAGTAATTATTATTTGATACTTCATAACTCTTTCTTTCTTCCTCCTTTTCTCTGATGCATGATTGTGGTTACAATTCTCATTTCTGTCCTTTGTTCCAGTCATCTGCTGCCTGGTAGCATTTTTAATTGGCCTGATCTTTGTGCAGCGCTCTGGAAATTATTTTGTCACAATGTTTGATGATTACTCTGCTACTCTGCCTCTACTTATTGTGGTCATTTTGGAGAATGTTGCCATTTCTCGAATTTATGGGATAGACAAGTAAGTTCAGAAAATGATGGTGTTGCTTTTTCATGTGATTGTTAATATGTTGATGCTATTCATTGTAATCCTTGTTATTGTGTTAGTTGTATAGGATCAACAGCTCACTTGATGATATAAAGACAGATCCCTTCCCCAAAGATCTTACAAATGATCTAGACAGCATACAAAAACAAAGAAGGGATAGAAGGGTGAAATTAAGTCTTCAATTTGGGATTTTTTTTTCTTGTATGTAGCACATTATTTTTGGTAGGTTATGTGTACCAGGGTGGATGAGCCTGTGTTTGTAGCACTCCTGAGTGACATGCATTTTTAAGGGTGGATTTGGAGAATATATTGGATCAGGATAGGAGGGGGGTTCTAAATCTATGGAGGCAGCATGGAAGAAGGCCTGCAAGCATGAATAGTAAAGGGACACCAAGAGTTTATTAGCCTAGTGCAACAGAAGGGAGTAAGTCAATGAAAAGAGATAAGGTCATAAAGATGGGAAGGATGAGAAAGGTCTTTAAATAAAGGAAGAGAAGTATAAATGTGATCTAGACAGCAGGGGGAAGCTAGTGGAAGGATTTCAAGAGGAGCTGAACATACTCAGAATAGTTGGCAAGGATAGATTGTGGTAGCTGAGATGAGAAATAATCAGGCCCTGGGAAAAAAACTTAAAGTCATCACTGATAAAGTTTGCAGATGACACCAAAATTGGGGCAGTGTAAGTGATGAAGAGGTCACTGTCATACAGAGTGATCTGGATCATTTGGTAAGCAGGTCTCAAGCAAGTGCCATGCATTACAACACAGGTAAATGTAAAGGGATATATCTAGGAACATAAGATATAGGCCCTATTTACAGGATGGGGGTCTTTATCCTGAGAGATAGAAAAAGATTTGGGGTTTGTGGTAGATAAGCTGTCACTGTGCTATGGTAAAAGGGTTAATGTAGCCCTTGGATGCATAAATCGGGGAATATCAAGTAGAAGTATAGGGATTATTTTTATCTCTGAATTTGGCACTGGTGCAAGTGCTGCTGGAAGACTGTGTCCAGTTCTGGTGTCCACAGTTCAAGAAGGAGGTTGATAAACTGGAGAAGGTTCTGATAATAGCCATGAGAATGATGAAAGTATTGGAAAACAGTATAGTGCCTTATACTTATGGATGCAAGGAATTCCTCTTAAAATCAGGAATAAGGGATCTTTCGGAAAAGGCTTTATTTTCCGAAAGATCCCCGTCTAGACTGGCACTTTTTGCCGGCAAAGCCCCGAGCTGGAAAAAAGCGACAGCAATGTTTATGCAAATGAAGCGGAGAAGATTGAAATCCCCGCTTCATTTGCAATTGTGCTGTGTCTAATTTGCATCCCTTTTACGGAAAAGGGGTGCAATCTAGACACAGCCTTATTGTGGGGAAGTTCTATGATCTGTGTGATACAAGAGGTCAGAGCAGATGATCAGCACGTTCCCTTCTGTCCTTCGAATCTTTGAATGATTTAGATGGTGGGGAAGGAAAAGAAGGAAGGAAGGGAGAAATGCAGAGAAACATGTGGTAGAATTTGTTAGCATCAGTGAAGAGTCAGAAAAAGATGGCAAGGGGATCAAAACTTACACTAAGTCTGCAAGCTTGATGGTAGAGTTGTCAGTGAAGGGAAAGGCAGGATTTAGGAGGAAAGATGATTAATTTGTATTTTTTTCAGCTGTTTACTAGATCACCTGACAAAAGTTATCATTGTGTATTGAGATCAATGTGCTTGATCTTGTACAAATATAAAGGATGAAATGGTCCCAGTCACAAGGAATTTGTAATCCAAATCAGATAGAACAATTCAAACCAATCCATTGTAGTGAGATACTGAAATATGTTCATCATTTGATCTCTGTGCTCTGTGAATAAGCAGTGGCATAAATTGAATGTTTCCTTTGAGTTCTTATCTCTTGATTCTTAATCATCAGCCAGTCCCCAGCACTAGACTATGATAAGCAGCTTTGTTTTATGGTTTTCAGAAGTTATTCCAAGACTGTATAAATATTGCTTGATCTACTTGCTCAATAAGGACAAATTCCCATTTTTGGTACAGACATAATTCTATAGTTGAAAATGTACAGAGATGAAAATACAGTGCAGTATTTCTTTAAATTGCAAAGACGAGGAAGAACAAAGGTTCCAAAGAATCAAGTTTAGGTTGCACTTGAGAAGTTGTCTTAGGGCTCGATCATGTTCCCTCCATGTGCTCATTCACAACCCCCCCGAATTAGTAGATCTGCTGTGAATGGAGGTGGACAGGCCAGAAAGTCTGCTACTCCCTATGCAGTTCAGAGCAGTGGCTCAAGATGGTACCTTCCAAGCAGATGTAGGTGGGTTTTTATCTAACTGCAACTATGTATATTCACTAGCCAAAACCACATGGGAATGGATGCCCCTGAAAGAACATACATATAGGCTAGGGGCTGTGGAAGTTCAATGTATTGATTTTTTGTTACAGTGCAAGATTCTGTCCCTCAGATTCAGTTTTCTCAAGCTTTGAAAGGGTGCTTCTGGCAAATTACAAGAACAAAATAATCAATCAGCAACTATTCCCAGAACAACCAACAACCTTTCCAACAAAATCCCTGTTCCATCAAAGCCTTTAATCTGCAACACTCCCAGCTAACACATATGGCTTGCAGAGTGCTCTCAGTGTCAGCTGACTAACTTCAGACCAAGGAATCCAGGATTCCAGCACTGAGGATCCCTTATGGAGAATGGACTTCCTCCGGCTCCCTTCCCTTTAATTAAAGGACAGTGCTGCTTGAGCTTATCTGAGCATATTTCAGCTCTGGCAATATGACAGGAGACATATGGCAAACCGCATATGGCCTGAGGGCCACTTGTTGCCCACTCCTGGTCCTAGGTATGACTTTGTCAGTTGTTCTATGTGGTATCCTGATGGTTCAGCTGAAAGTGCTTGTGAGTCACGGCAGGTACTGTAGTCCAGCATTCAGACTTGATCTTTGAACTCATTGCTAAACTCTGTACATCACTGATGGGATATATTTCTCCACACTAACTTTAATAAGGAACCCAGAATTATTTACAGAGATCGCTTGAGTCAGGAGCACTCAAACTGCCACTGACAATATTTATCTGGTCTGTTTTTTATTCGATATAGGAGCCTCAGTCAGAAGTAAGGATCACATTGTGCTAGGTGCTGGATTAAAAGAACAAAAAGTCTATGCCTGCCCCATAGCACTGATAATCCAAGTCAGGGGTCTCAAACTCCCAGCCTGTGGGCCAGTGCCAGCTGAAGTGACTGCACATTCCGGCCTCAGACTCCAAGCTCCAGCCATTCCTGCCATCGCCACCCTCCCCCACAACTGTTCCTTTAGCACTCAGCTGTGAGGGCCACCAGGGGTGCCTGGAACCACGCGGTGTCACTGATCAGGTCACTGATCAGGTTTACTCAAGGCAGGGGAAATAGAGTGCAGTAGAGTGAATGTATTCACCCTGTGCACTCCACTTCTCCTGTGGTTCCTGCCTTAATGAGTAACCAAGGGGGGTACAGCCTCTGTGCAGAATTAGCCCCCCCCAGTGATCCCCAAAGCTTTGTGCTTGGAGAAGGGGGTGACATGGGGGGGGTAGAGGGTAGGGCAATGACAGGAAAGGGTGGGGTTTGGGAGGTCCAGTTATAGACAGGCAGAAGTTCCAGGCTGGATTGCACAAATGCTCCAGCTGGGACTGGCCCACGGGCTGGGAGTTCGAAACTCCAGACGTAAGAAAAGAATCAACAAGAGGATACAGACAGACAGGGGAACACAAGGCAACTTGAGACAATATTGATCAGCTTAATAGGCAATGGCCTCAACACACCACCTAATCCTTATGTTTTTTTGTGAGCATCACAACCAAGGAGAGTTTGAGGGAGATGATCTTGTGGATGTTTATGGAGGGCCCTTGACAAACAGGATGGGAAGCATAGGAGAAAGTAAAGAACTGTTTGAAAATGTAACAAGTGGGTGACAGGAGATGACATCTTAATGATATATGAGAAATGATAAGTATAGCGGGGTTAGGTCACAAAAAATCTTAAAAGTGGAAACAAGTTACCTACGTTTGCTGTGGTAGAGAAGAGGGAGCTATATATCAAAGGCCAAAGCCATTTGCAAAATCAGTTATTTTCATTGGTTTTAACTATGTGCCTATCTCTGTCCTTTGCCCACAATAAAATATGTTCTCAGTGGTATGTTTCCAGGAATTAGATGAGCTTTTATGTCATAATAACTTTGCACGGGACATTTCATAATGTAAATTATAGTGGAAACATTTTGTTTCAGTAATTTTCAAAAAGGGAAATGAAACAGCAAAAGAGTTAAGATGCTATTAGAATTTGATGACAAAATCTAAAAGAAAGCAAACCAGTTCTAAGTTAACATTCCCATTTTCTGCTGGCACTGGAGCAGGTGTACTCTTTCTTCAGTCAGCCCTAGAACACTAGGCTTTGTTCTAAACATATGTTGCAATTCCAAGACATAGAGGCTGAGTCAAGACCTCACATAGTCATTCAACAATTGATATGGTGCAAAATGGTTGCTTGTTCATAATGTAATTTATTCTAATATATAGCACACTTACATTTACAACTGGTTTGTAAAAGCTATTTTGTCCTTTTGTCCTTCTTGTTTGTGAATTCAAAAACAATGACACATGCCTAAATAGATAACACAGTGCAATATAAAACATGGCAGTAGCTTTTGAGTTAGGTGGAGAGTAATATTTCTTTTTTCATGTATACTGGTTTGAGTTAGGTTCTTTGAACTAATAGACAGCTGAAGGAATGGGTTGGGAAAACTTATAACTGTGTGTTTTTTCCAATGCATTGTATCTGCACACCAGTGTTAAATCTTTCTGAACTGAACACTATGGATTTTCAGAATGCTTCATCAACATTCAAAAAATATTTCTTATCTTATGGTCATCTAATCTATATTTGTAACAGCCCAGAAACTAAACATTGGCCTAACACCATTTAGGGAAGTGGTTAGAACCTCCAGCCCGCAGGCTGCACACAGATTGTCAGGGTTAGCTGCTGCCAGATGGTTTGTTTATCTGAGCATCTGCAGTCATGGTGCCCCACAGCTTCTAGTGGCAGCTGTTTGCAGTTCCTAGTCAATGGGAGTTATGGAAAGTGGTGAGGGCCAGGCCTCTGCTTCCCACAGCTCCCATTGGCCAGGAATGGTGAACTATGGCCACTGGGAGCTATGAGTGGCTGTACCTAAACAAATCTCTTGGGGCCTGCCAGAGGCTAACCCTGACAAATTGTGTGTGGTTGGTGTGCCAGAGGTTCCCCACCCTGATTTAGGGACTAGGAAGACCTCATCACAATTCAAATCTAAGTTTTCTAGCAGTGTATGGGTGCATCTACACAGCAGGGCTTAACTCGAAATAAGTTACGCAAATTGAGCTATGTCAATTGTGTAGCTTATTTCAAAATTGGGAGCGTCTACACAGCATTTATTTCAAAATAGAGCACTCTTTCCCCAACTTCTCTTACTCCTCATACAATAAGTCGGAGTAAGAAGTCCTCCAGCTTGACAGTATTTAGACATCATTTCAGAATAACTCCCTGCTGTATAGATGCGGACTAAGTTATTTCGAAATAATGTTGTTGTGTAGATGTACCCTGAGTGAACTTGATCTGAGTTGGTACAATCCACTATTAATAAAGGTATTATTTGTAAATCTGTACAATTGGTCTAAGTTCAGACATTTCTATGTCTACCCCCTTTGTTAGTGTGCAGATTGTTGCAAATTATCTGACATGTCTCAACTGCAGACATTGAAACCTCAGTTTCTGAATTAATAATGTCCATTTCCCTGCAGATTTATGGAGGACCTAAAGGATATGCTTGGTTTTTCTCCAAACCGATATTATTACTACATGTGGAAGTATGTTTCCCCTGTAGTATTGTTATTTTTGCTGATCGCTAGTATTGTCCAAATGGGATTAAGTCCTCCTGGTTACAACGCTTGGATTGAAGAAAAGGTATGTAATAATATATACTATTGCCAGAAAAATGTAACATGTTTAAAGTACTTTTGCTGGCTCACAAGAGGACACTTTGTAATTCATACATTTCATTACAAATGTGAACATGGCTCTTTTGTTTCTAGTAATATTACTATAAAATACTATCTTTAATATAGCAGTTCTTTCATTTTTTTTAAAGCAGTCATTGGCTGATACCTCCCTTTTATCCTTTGTGTCAGTGCTGATTTGTTGGGTTGTCTGATGGAGAAAGAGGGTGGAGGGTGAGGTATAAAGGTGTTTGTTTGTTTGTTTATTTGTTTGTTTGAATTAAAGCAGAATACAGCATGGCAGCACAGAGCAAGACTCAGTTGTTTTAGCACTTGGTTTATCATCTGTCATAGAACCAAATATCCAGATTAGGCATTTTATGGTCACTTCCCTTGGACGTTGGTACAGCAGATTGATGAACAGCTACTTTATAGAACACTCTATGATTGTCCAGTTTAGTGATAAAAAGAGGTTGGTTTCTTGGAAATCTCTCAATATTGTTTTTCAGAGAAGATTTGGTACTATTCAGTTTTCTAGTTTTTATGCACCATTAGCACTACTCTTAGTGCTATTGTCATCTCATGTATCAGCACCAAATCTGGCATTAACTGCGAATCATAATTTGGGAGAAGTTAATGAGTGATCTCAACAGGAGTTTTATTTGGGTTAGGTTTACAAGCTTTGTCTCTTACTACATAACAATGTATTAACTGTGTTTCTCTTGGCCCATATAGGCTACTGAGGAGTTCCTGAGCTATCCAGCATGGGGAATGACTGTCTGTATATCTCTGATGATATTGGCCATACTTCCTGTCCCTATAGTCTTCATAATCCGCCGCTGCAACCTTATTGATGATAGCTCTGGTAGCTTGGCAGCTGTATCCTACAAAAGAGGACGGATAATAAAAGAGCCTGTTAATCTAGAGGGAGATGATGCAAGTCTGATTCATGGGAAGATTCCAAGTGAGGTTCCATCTCCAAATTTTGGTAAAAATATATACCGGAAACAGACTGGATCCCCTGCTCTGGATACTGCTCCCAATGGACGCTATGGTATTGGCTATCTAATGGCAGATATGCCAGATATGCCAGAGTCTGATTTGTAGCTAGAGAACAACATAATTTCTTTTTTTTGTTTATACTGTATCACTGAACATTGGCTCTCTAAGAGAAGTGGTTTGCTTCACTTTATAGAATGCAATCTCAGGTCTCCACTAGCTGTATTCTTTAAAATATCATGATGGTACATACAGCACGACAATTTCCATTGGATTTATTTTCTGGTTTTATATTGCATTAGAACATAAGAATGTCCACACAGGGTTAGACCAAAGGTCCATCTGGCCCAGTATCCTGTCCTCCGACAGTAGCCAATGTCAGGTTCCAAGAGGGAATGGACAGAGCAGTCAATCATAAAGCCATCCATTCCCTGTCACCTACCCCTAGCTTCTGGCAAACATGGCAGGGACACCATCCTTGCCTATCCTGGATAATAGCCATGGATGGATCTACCCTCCATGAATTTATCTAGTTCTTTGTTAAATTCTTGGCCTTCACAACATCCTCTAGTAAATACTTACGTTGACTGTGTGTTGTGCAAAGAAATATATTTTTTCTTTTAAACATGCTGCCTATTAATTTCTTTTGGTGACCTCTAGATCTTTTGCTATTAGAAAGAGTAAATAATATTTCCTTATTTGCTTTCTCCAAACCAGTCATGATTTCATATCCCCCCTTTTCCCAAAATGAAAGTCTGTCTTATTAGTATCTCCCCATATGAAAACTGTTCTATGCTCTTAATAACTTGTGTTTCCCCTCTGAACTTTTTCCAATTCCAATATATCTTTTTTTTTAGATGGGGCATGCAGTATTAAAGATATGGTTGTACTATGGATTTATATACAGGCCATATGATACATGCTACCTTATTCTCTATCCCTTTCTTAATGATTCCTGACATTGTTAGCTTTTTTCACTGCTGCCATTGTGACAGGGTCAGGCCAGGGAGCTGCTGCAGCGAGGGGAAAAGGCAGCCCAAAAGGGAAAAACTCCTGTTAGAAAAGCAGAGAACTGCAGCACAATTAGGTGAAGCTGAGAGGGAGCTGGCTCAGGCAAATTGGGGCCAGCTGACTTCTCTGCTGTCTCTCTGAGGGCCTTTAAAAGCCTCAGCAGTTGGAGGCTGGGGGGAAGAGTGAGAGGACGAAAGGAAGGTGGTGGAGAGGCAGAGAGGAAGAAACGGAGAGAACAAGTTGGACCAGCATTAGGTAAAGGCAGCAAAGGAGGGAACCTGTGGGCCCCTGGCTTGGGCTCCCTACCACTGAGACCTGCTGCAAATCCCCAGTAGAGGCTTGGGGAACAGGGGACCTTGCCACACGTGGTGCCAGGAGTGGGATCGCGGCTGTGAAGCCTCACAGCAACCCAAATCTAGCTAAGTTGGCCCCTCGCAAAGCAAAGTACCCATGGAGGACCTGGTAAAAGCACTGGTGCAGGCCACGGCGGCTCAACAAGAGTCTACTTGGGTGCAAGCAGCTGCCCAGCAGGAGTCGGTGCGGATCCAACAAGAAACCAACCAGTTGTTGATGAGCCAAGTAGCCCAGGACAGGGCCACCCTGCAGGAGGTGGTGACCCAGCTGAAAGCCCTGACAGTCCAGGTACGTGATCAAGATGGGGCTCGATCCTTGTGGGCCAATTTCTACTTACAGAAAATGGCAAAAGACGATGAGGTTGAGGCCTATCTCTTGGCCTTCAAAAGGACAGCTTTGCGGGAGGCCTGGCCTCAAGCTCAGTGGGCCAGCATTTTAGCCCCTTTTCTGAGCGGGGAAGCCCAGAAGGCATACCTTGCATGGCAGAGGAAGCTGCATCCGACTACCCCCCAGCTGAAAGATGAGATCCTGGCACGGGCTGGGGTCATGGTCGCAGTGAGAGCCCAGAGATTTCACAACTGGCGATATCGAGATGACCAGGGCCCCAGAACTCAGTTGTTTGATCTGGTCCATCTGGCCCGGAAGTGGCTGCGGCCCGACATCCACAGCCCCGACAAGATTATCGAGGTGATCGTTCTTGATCAGTACATGAGGGGTTTACCCCCAGACCTTCGGGAATGGGTGGGCCAGAATGACCCCACGACATTTGATGAGCTGGTGGCTCTCGTTGAGAGGCAATTGACAGCTAAGGGACTTTCCCGCAGCCCCAGAGTCGAGGTGCAGCAGAGCAGAAGGTCCACCTTCCTCCCAAGGACCCGTGCCCCAGAAATTTCCGACCGAGTCCAGACAGGAAGAAAAGAGGCGGAAGAGCGGCCGGGACGGGCAAAAGACCTTGGGGTCTGGACAGGAGAGGGCCAGGGATGAAGACCCAACAGCCCAAAACGAAAGGGGCTATCCCGCCCAGGGTATAGGTGTTATGCCTGTGGGGAGATAGGGCATATTGCGGTTCAGTACCCTAACATAGACGAACCTATGCAATGTGACCTGGGGAACCTACAAAGTGTTCTAGTTAACCTCGTAGGGGTTGCAGTGGGCCCCCATCAGTATACCCAGCCCGTGAAAATGAATGGGGTAGAAACCACTGCCTTAGTAGATTCCGGGAGTGCAGTTACATTGGTCTCAGGGAAGCTAGTGGGACAAGATCAGCTGACTCGAGCCAAGTACACTGGGGTATCTTGTGTACATGGGGATACTAGTTATTACCCCACCATCCCTGTGGAAATAGAAGTACAAGGGCGGGTTACAGAGGTAACTGTGGGGGTGGTCCCAAGGCTCCCCTTCCTTGGGTCATTGGGCGAGACTTCCCCAGGTTTAGTGACCTGCTACCACGGGACTGGGAGGAGGAGGATAGCTCTCTCCCAGCCTTCCATGAGTTCTCCCAGGACCTGTTCTCGGTGCCTGGGGAGCCCTGGAAAACCCGACGGGAGAGGAGGGCCGCAAAGAAATTGGGGACCCAAGGTCGGAAACAGACATGGGTAGAAGGGGAGGCCTACCCAACTACTAGAGCAGAAGCTCCGGGACAGGATGAGCCTGAAACAGGACCCAGCTCATCAAGGGAGGAAAGGGGGCTAGGTTCCCTGGAACCTGAGCAGGTGAAATCCCCAAGGGAGACCTTTGGGCAGGATCAAGCCAATGATCCAATATATCAGAATATCCATAAGGAGGTGGTTGAAGTTAATGGGGTCCCAGTGGAGGGGAGGAACAAGGGCACGGGGCCCTTCTATATAATCAAGGGGGATCTTCTATATAGGGTAGTTCATCTACAGGGCCAAGAGGTGGAACACTAAGGAAGCACCAGAGGGCAGTACTGGAATTGGCACACAGTCATCTATTTGGAGGACATCTAGGGGTGGATAAGACCCTGGACCTCATTCTTCGGAGGTTCTTTTGGCCTGGGCTCTATGTGGAAGTCCAGAGGTATTGTGCTTCCTGCCCGGAGTGCCAACTACATGGGCCCCGACAACACCTGAGGGCCCCGTTAGTACCCCTACCAATAATTGAAATCCCCTTTGAATGGATCGCTATGGACATAGTTGGCCCACTAGAGAAGTCTGCCCGGGGCCATCAGAGCATACTAGTTGTAGTGGACTATGCTACTCGATACCCAGAGGCAGTGCCCCTACGCAACACCCTATCCAAGACCATCGCTAAGGAACTAATTCAAATCTTTTCTAGGGTAGGGATTCCTAAAGAAATCCAAGGGACCCCCTTTGTGTCCAAGCTTATGAAAGACTTGTGTACCTTGCTCCACATACAGGCCCTGCGGACCTCGGTATACCATCCTCAAACCGATGGTCTAGTTGAACGGTTTAACAGGACCCTAAAAGGTATGCTCAAGAAAGTGGTAAGCTGGGATGGCAAAGATTGGGATATGCTACTACCCTACCTCATGTTCGCGGTAAGGGAGGTTCCCCAAGCGTCGACTGGTTTCTCCCCGTTTGAACTTTTGTATGGGCGTAACCCATGGGGCATACTAGACCTTACTAAGGAAGCCTGGGAGGAACAGCCCAACCTGGGGAGAAATGTAGTTTATCATGTGAGGGACAGGATAGCCAGAGTCACCCCCATAGTGTGGGAGCACCTAGAAAAGGCACAGGAAGCCCAACAGGTCTATTACAACCGGCGAGCAACTGCCCGGAAGTTCCAGGTGGGAGACCGGGTGATGGTGCTAGTGCCGATGGTGGAGAGTAAGCTCCTAGCCCAATTGCAGGGGCCATATGAAATAATAGAAGCAGTGGGAGAGGTAAACTATAAGGTTCGCCAGTCTGGCTGGCGAAAGCCTGAGCAGGTATATCATGTCAACCTGCTGAAACTCTGGCGAGACAGAGAAGTGGCCTTGGTTGTGCTGGGGCCACCACCCCAAGGGTAAAATCCATCAAGGCAGGTGGGAATATCTCCCGAACTGACCCCAGACCAACAGGCTGAAGCAGCCGACTTGATTGAGCAGAATCAGGATGTGTTTTCGACAGAACCGGGTAGAACTATGGAGGTTTACCATGACATCATCACAGACCCCGGGGTAAAGGTGCACGTTAAGCCATACCGGATACCCAAGGAAAAACGAAAAGAGGTCCAAGCTGAAGTGGAGAAAATGCTGAAGCTCGGAGTCATTGAAGAGTCCCATAGCCAGTGGTCTAGCCCTATTGTTATGGTGCCCAAGCCAGATGGAAGCTGGCGCTTTTGCAATGACTTTTGAAAGTTAAACGAAGTATCCAAATTCGATGCCTATCCCAAGCCAAGGGTGGATGAACTCATTGACCAACTGGGCAAGGCCCGATTTCTATACACCCTCGATTTGACCAAGGGTTACTGGCAGATCCCCCAGCACCAGGGGCCAAAGAAAAGACAGCCTTTTCGACTCTGGAGGGTCTCTTTCAATATATGGTCCTCCCTTTTGGTTTGCATGGGGCTCCTGCAACGTTTCAAAGGCTCATGGACAAGCTGTTGCGGCCCCATATCAAGTACGCCGCTGCCTATCTGGACGACGTTGTTCACAGTCCTAACTGGGACACACACATTGAAAAAGTAGAGTCAGTATTGGAGACATTAAGAAGAGCGGGACTTACGGCGAACCCCGCAAAGTGTACGATTGGACTGGCCGAGGCCAAATATCTCGGGTATATCATGGGAAGGGGGGTAGTGAGGCCCCAGCTCAACAAAGTGGATGCAATACAGAATTGGCCCCGACCAACCCGGAAAAAGCAGGTCAGGGCATTCTTAGGGTTGGTTGGGTATTACCGCAGGTTCATCCTCAACTTTGCCTCCAGGGCCTGCCCTCTGACCAACCTGACTAGAGCATGTGGTCCCGACATTGTAAAGTGGACCATGGAGATGGAAGAAGCTTTTAAAGATCTCAAGAATGTCCTCTGCGGCAATCCAGTTCTCATAGCCCCTAATTTTAAGAAGGAGTTTATCTTGCAGACAGATGCCTCCGAAGTAGGACTGGGAACTGTATTGTCTCAAATGGTGGGAGAAGAGGAGCACCCAATCCTGTACCTCAGCAGGAAGCTTCTGCCGAGGGAACGAAACTACGCCGTGGTAGAAAGAGAATGTCTCGCAGTAAAGTGGGCCATGGAAAGCCTTCGCTACTACCTTCTTGGGCGGAAGTTTACCCTGGTCACCGATCATGCGCCTTTGCAGTGGATGCACTGAAACAAGGACAGAAATGCGAGGGTTACCCGATGGTTCCTGTCCCTGCAGCCCTTCCGCTTCCTTGTGCAACACTGATCAGGAACCCAGCATGGGAATGCAGACGGGTTGTCAAGGGTGCATTGTTGTCCGACCCAAGTAACCCAATCCCATGGGGTTGAGCAGAGGGGCGGGGGGGGGGGGGGGGGGGAATGTGTGACAGGGTCAGGCCAGGGAGCTGCTGCAGAGAGGGGAAAAGGCAGCCCAAAAGGGAAAAATTCCTGTTAAAAAGCAGAGAACTTCAGCACAATTGGGTGCAGCTGGGAGGGAGCTGGCTCAGGCAAATTGGGGGCCAGCTGACTTCTCTGCTGTCTCTCTGAGGGCCTTTAAAAGCCTCAGCAGTTGGAGGTTGGGGGGAAGAGTGAGAGGATGAAAGGAAGGTGGTGGAGAGGCAGAGAGGAAGAAATGGAGAGAACAAGTTGGACCAGCATTAGGTAAAGGCAGCAAAGGAGGGAGCCTGTGGGCCCCTGGCTTGGGATCCCTACCACTGAGACTTGCTGCAAAACCCCAGTAGTGGCTTGGGGAAGAGGGGACCTTGCCACACCATACACTGAGTTGATGTTTTCAGAGAACTTTCATCAGTGATTCCAAGATCTTTCTTGGGTTAACAGCTAATTTAGATCCCAGTATTGTGTATGCATGACTGAGATTGTTTTCCAATATGCATTGGTTTGCATTTATTGACATAGAATTTCATCTGCCATTGTGAGATCCTTTTGTAGCTCTTTGTAGTCTGCTTTGGACTTAACTATTTGGAGCATTTAAGGGAATGCATACCACACACAAAATCAGTGATGGCCTATGTCTGTCAAGACAGATAAGATATTTTTAAAGTACATGTGTTACCTCCATTTGCTGCAATTTTTCAATTAATGTCATATTACTGATTTGATGTAATTGAAAACCCCTTTTTGCTGAATGAGTAGTCCTTTGATACATATTTTGCTGTCAAGTTAACTGCCCAGTATTAGAAGTGAGCTCCAAAGTAGTTCACCAAACCCATATTTCTGCACACATTTGTATATACATTGTATAGATATGCTGTACTTACTTTGTTAGCACTGATAATTACTTAGGCTATTAGCTGAGTACAAAATCCTGCAAACTATTTTCTTATGTAATAGTTGTATAGAAAAATAGTATTAGAAAATGAAGAAGGAGGCTTATGATGGGAATGTAAAAATGATTCCCATTTCACTGGGGACTGCTTAAGCTCTTGCTTGTATATTTTATGTAAAATATTTGCTTTTTCAGTGTGAAAATGATGTAAGAGTGAGTCACTCCAAGACTTAAGGATTGTGCAGATTCTGCATTTTTTTTCTATGCTGTGTGCCTACAAATCTTCTTGATATTTATTGTGGTTACAAGATTACATATATATTATATTTATATAATATACTTGTAATGTAAATATGTATATTAATACTGTATGTAATGATTTCAAAACTTGAAGCAAGATGGCTTTTTAATTAGTCTCTTTCTGTTTTGCTTCTGGTTTATGCAAAAAGAAATCCTTGGGTTTTTTTAGTCAATAATTGTTAAGAACTGTATGGCATTACATTTTAACCTATAAATAAAGAGAGTGAAAAAAGATGTATGTTATTTCCTGATATGTTTTTTATAGTGTAAAATTCTTGCCTATCAGCTGGGCTAGCTGGAAGAACAATGTTCACAATCTGGAGATAAGTGCTGAAAATTTCTAAAAGCCAAAAAAGAAAAAAATTAAGTGGAAGGTCATGTTTTCATTAAATTACTGCAGCAGAATAAGGATTTTTATTATTACTACAATAATTTATGTAGCCGTGTAAATTTACATTGCATTTTATAAAGCTAAACATATTATGTGCCCTGAAGAGCTCATAAACTATAGACTTAATTCTGCTTTGGCCAGAAGTCCTGAGCAAAGAATAGCAAGTAGTTACGTTGCCTCAGGAGCAGAAAAAACCCCAGCTTGTGTATGTGAGAGAGAAATGCAAAAAAATTGGAACCACCATCTGTTTCCCTCTGCCTCCTTTCTCCTAGTTGTGACTTCGTGATATCCATATCCTATCCCTGCCCCTCCATGTTCATAAAACTAGAAAAACAATGCATAGTCTAGTAGCACCTTAAAAACTAACAAAACATGCAGATTGTATCATGACCTTCTACATACCATCTACATATTTTGTTAGTCTTTAAGGTGCTGCTAGACTGTTCGTTGTTTTTCAAGTTTTTTCAGTGATGCTTTGTCTACACTCCCGGTTTTTGCCGGCAGAGAGCACACAAATGAAGCTCTGATTAGCATTTTGTGCTTTATTTGCGTAATCTGTTTGAGTCATTTTTGCGCAAGGGGTTTTTGCGCAAAAACAAACAGTGTGGACGTTTCCTTTTTACTCAAAAAACCCTTTTTGCACAAGAGCCTTATGCCTCTCCGAGGGATGACTTGTCCTTGGTGAATCCATGTTGACTATTCCTGCATGCTAGGAATAGTCACTTACCATATTTTGCATGCCACCTACCATACTCTCAGGCTATGTCTAGACTATAACTCTCTTTCGAAAGAGGGATGTAAATTAGACGTATTGAAATTGCAAATGAAGCTGGGATTTTAATTTCTCGCGCTTCATTTGGATAATCGTGTCACGGCGTTCTTTAGAAAAACAGTATTTCAAAAGTGAAACAGTGGTCTACACATGATTATTTCAAAAGAGGTGTTTTTGGAAAGAACGCTGTGACGTGATTATGCAAATGAAGTACGGGAAATTCAAATCCCGGCTTCATTTGCAATTTCGAAACATCTAATTTACATCCATCTTTCGAAAGAGGGATGTAGTTTAGACATACCATGGTTGTCCAGTCATCCTGGTTGCATGGAATGCTGTGGACACCAGGATTCCCTGTGCCCTAATACACATCCTGTGGACTGCCACTCAAATGCTTGGTGCTTACCACTGCTAAACAGCCTCCACTGTTGAAGTTAAGTCTGGCAAAAAATGTGTGAATGGGTATGGAGGTGTTCAAAGAGTCACCTTAAAAATAATGGGAGCAAAAGATTCTTTGTAATATCCCTGCTCTAGGAGAGAAGCCAAACATGACTAAATAGTGCCTGCTGAAAATGTATTGAAATCTCTGAGTTACTCCACATAATTACTCTGTTTAATTTGTCAATTTGTTAAAAAACCTCTTGACTACTAAGTTTGGGACAGTTCCTCAGATTTGCCATCTGAAAAAGAGTGGCTTAGGTGCGGGAATCTATCATACCCTTCACAGTGAAAATTGATGGAAAGTTTCTCCACAACATTTGTCCACCTTGATTGTCCAACAGTCCCACTGATGGTTGCCAGGTTTCCTGTTTCCAATGTACTTAAAAACATTGCTGTTCATTTTAATGTCTTTTGCTAGTTGCTCTTCAAATACTTAGTTTGGGCTGCCTAATTATACTTTTAATATTGACTTGTCAGTATATATTTTCCTTTCTATGGCTACATCTACACAGCAACATTTATTTCGAAATAACCAGTGTTATTTCGAAATTACTTAGTCCATGTTTACACAGCAGGCAGTTATTTCAAAATAATGTTGAAATACTGTCAAGCTAAAGGACTTCTAACTCCAACTCGTGTAACCCTTGTTGTATAAGGAGTAAGGGACGTTGGAGGAAGAGTGCTCTATTTCGAAATAAGTGCTGTGTAGACACTCCCAATTTTGAAATAAGTTATGTAATTGACGTAGCTCAATTTGTGTAACTTATTTTGAGTGAAGCCCTGCTATATTGATGCACCCTATAATCCTAAGTAGAATTTAATTCCCCATTCTTAAAGGATATCTTTTTTTGCCTCTATCTATCTCTTTACTCTGCTGTTTAGCCATGGTGCCATTTATTATCAACTCACAGTTTTTGTTTTGTTTTATTTGAGGGGTGCATTTACTTTGAAATTCTATCCTCGGTGTTTTTAAATAGTTTTCATGCAGTTTGTAGGCATTTCACTTTTGTAACTGTTCCTTTTAGTGACCACTTAAGTAGCTTCCTTATATCAGAATTTAAATGGTGCTGTGGTGGGTTTCACTTATATTTCCTCCCACAAGGACATTACATTTAATTACATTATGGTCATTATCAGGATTCGACAATTAGTGTAATCTACTCGCGCATGCCGAACAGCGCGGCTGGTGAGCAGGGCTTGCTGCCGCTTGGCGAGACCTAGTCATTATAACCAAGCAGTTCATATATATTCACTGGTTGAACCAGATTCTGTTTGCCATTCAAACATAAATCAAGACTTGCCTCTCCCCTTGTTGGTTCCAGGACTAGGTGCACTAAAAAGCAGTCATTAATTGTATGTAGAAATGTTATTGCTGCATTCTGTCCTGTGGTGACATATACCTAGTGGCTGTGTCTAGACTGCATTCCTTTTTCTTAAAAGGGATACAAATTAGACACATCGCAATTGCAAATGAAGCGGAGATTTAAATCCCCTGCTTCATTTGCATAAACATGGCTGCCGCTTTTTTCCGGCTCCGGGCTTTGCCGGCAAAAAGCGCCAGTCTAGACAGGGATCTTTCGGAAAATAAAGCCTTTTCCAAAAGATCCCTTATTCCTCTTAAAATAAGCCCCAAGCCGGAAAAAAGTGGCAGCCATGTTTATGCAAATGAAGCAGGGGGATTTAAATCCCCGCTTCATTTGCAATTGCGATGTGTCTAATTTGCATCCCTTTTACAGAAAAGGGATGCAATCTAGACACAGCGAGTCAGTATGAGGATAGCTGAAGTACACCATTATAACTAAGGATGTTAAGAGGTGGGTAATTGGGTAATCATGTAGCTGATACAATTTGGAGGTCTAGGTTGGACATTAGGAAAAACTATTTCACTAGGAGGGTGATGAAGCTCTGGAATGGGTTACCTAGGGAGGTGGTGGAATCTCCACCCCAGAGGTTTTTAAGTCTCGGCTTGACAAAGCCCTGGCTGGGTTGATTTAATTTGGGATTGGTCCTGATATGGGCACAGGGGTGGACTTGATGATCTCCTGAGGTCTCTTCCAGCTCTGTGATTCTATGATTCTGTGATAACAGAGGGTGCTCAGAATGAGCTACCGCCATTGCGGCTCTGCAACTTAAATGTAGCAAGAGCTGGATGAGCAGGCAACTCTGGAGGATAGCTCCAGGTTCCAGCGCAAACCAGACTGAGCCAGGCTAGCTTAGTCCTGGCTTTTGACAGGTACAGCAGACCACCACTTGCTGATAGAGGCAGCAAAGTGTGTGTGTGTGTGTGTGTGTGTGTGTGTGTTGGGGGGAGGGGCAAGCCACACCATAGAGATGGTGCTGGGGGAAAACAGCTTTTAAACCGGCTCCCCCCAGCACTGGTTTGTTTTGCTGCCTCTGTATCAGAGGCAGCAAGGGGGGTAATGCGAGTAGTCAACTTGACTACCTGATAAGCCTAGGCTTATCAGGTAGTTGACTAATCAACTACTCTTTTACATCCCTAATTATAACTGGGTTTTCAGCAGTTACAAATGTAGCCTCTTTGATCTCTCCCAGCATTTCACAATCACCATTGCCATCCTGGGTAGGTAGTTGGTAGTATATTTCTACTGTTTAATTATTCAAACATAGAATTCCCATCCACAGAGCAATGACAACACAATGAGTGAAGACTGTTTTAATTGGACTGGTGTCTTTGTCCAGCTCTCTCCTATTCCTCCATTTCACATTGCTTCAGTATTTTTGGTCACCACTTACTCTGAAAGAAGTGGGGAAACACCCCCCCCTTCCTCCTCAGAAAATGACAGAGCAGTTGGAAGGCATGGGGTGCCAACCGGTTAATTAATAAATCTGTGGAAAAAAAATCATAGTACAAATTTTTAAAAAACCTTCTTAATGTGTAATCCAGTGAGAAAGGCCACAAGGACAAATCATCCATGGGGAAAATGAAAATACATTAGTTCTATAATTTGTTGTAAAAGTCCAAGGTATTTAAAATGGACATGTTCTCTGAAGTCTAATTGCACAAATGAAAGCTATCAAAGACCTGCATCAATATAATTAGGCTTGGCAGAATTCAATATTTATTTATAATTTTGATGGATAGTATTAATATTTATTTTAAGTTTTTTAATGTCAAAGTTTTAATTTTCAACAGTTACAAAAAATTATGGATGGATCAAGCACCGAGGGTGTCAGACAATAATTATTTAATAACAGTAGACACAGAGTAAAACACCTAAAGCTTTAAGAAAACACAGATTGTCAACATCACAACAAAATATACAAAGCAAATATCCTTAAATATCCTATGCAGCATTTTTCTTACTTTGCCTTTGTAAATTTCAGTTATGAGTTTGTGTGTGTATGATGAACTTGACATTTACTGGCATTTGCAGATAAAAAGCTAATCTTCCCATGTCTAAATATTTTGTAATCATGATTCACATCATTTCCTCCACATCCTTGTGCTCATTGTCCACCAGATGGCTGGTGGGCAATGTGCACAGAAATTAAGGAGTCACAATCCGAAGATTGTTCCCTATCTGTGTCCCTGTTCCCTATCTGTGTCCCTATTCCTATCTGATCCCACAGACATTTGCCATGGATACTCCAGAAAGGGGAAGCAGAGATGGAAGGGAATGAAGCATTTTAGTCTAGAATGCCCACAGAGCAGGTTGCTTGTGCTCAGGAAGTCCAGGGTGCATTTTGATACAAGTTGATGATGACCTAGAATTCGCAGGTAGGTTTTGTGTATAGTGGTGCAATCACAGAAGACATAAACCAGTTATGTTTATGACAGTGCCAGGAAAAAAAGAGTATTTGTAAAATTGTTTCATAACCCGGTACTAGAATAGTTGTGCAGGGTACAAATTACCAGTATTAACTGTACTGATTATGGAAAAATGTTGGGAGAACTGTATATCTTCTGAGATCAAGTGTATCTGAATAAACATAAGTTTACTCTCTCCTGAATACACTCTTTGAAAGACTAATAACTAATTTAGCTGTATCAGTTTCCAAAAAATGCACCAAATAAAGCATAACCCATAAAACACTGGATTAGATTTCACGATGTGTAAAAGGAAATATGAAATAATCAAACATAAGGTGTGAGTCAGTTCTATTACCACTGGAGGGTGCTGACATTCCAAAAGTGTGTTGGTGAGATGCAACATGAGATTGTTGCCTGGGAAAAAATGTTATGTTCACGTCCCCTATTAACCAGACAGCAACAGCGAGCATTTCAGAATGAAAATGGATTTCTATAAAGCAAGAACTGGAAAAATCAAAAGCTTTCATTCTGTGTTCTCAACTGCTTTCATTAGAATTTGTATTTTATGTCTAAGAAGGAAATGGGCAACAAACTTGTAATTCTTATAAATGTAGGGGCAAGCTATCTTTTTTTCTCTGTGCCAGAATGGTCTTCAGATTTGAATGCCCAGGTAGATAATCAGCTTCTTGGTCTGATATTCTTTTTTTTTTTATTTTAAACTACCACCATGATAAGAGGTCAAATCCAAAAGGAATAATACAGAAGTCAGCAAACTAATCAGTAAAGTTGAAATAACCTTTTTGATTCTAACCAAGAATGCTTCAGTATTGCTTCTCATTGCTTCCATTCATGAAGACTAAAAGATTCAATGAGGGGGATGTCAGAGAAGGGGGTGTACATGGGAAATAGTGTAGCTCACATAGTGATTCATCTAAACGTAGGTGATTTGCTTTGTAACAAAAGGCAGTGGTTTAAATGCTGAGATATCATGGCCTTTTATGTTGCCTCACACACCTTGTGCAGTCATTTGCACCTGAGGGTAAATCAGGTCTGAAATGTTTTCCACTAACAGTACAGGGACAGTGCCACCTACTAAATTATCCACATCTCTTCTTTTGCATCACATAGATGTCCCTTAAATGCCTATGTTCACCATTGTTCAGAAATAAGATTCATAATGAAGGCCCTACTTAACTTGTGGTATTGCGGGAACTGGGCATTTGGGGAAATTAGTCAATCACCACTGGGAGTCCCCACTCCTAGTGTCAAGGTCCTGCTGAAAGTCATAACCCTCCCCTCACCATCCCTACCCCACTCTCATCTCTAGGTGACAGGAGAAAATCATGTAAAAGTAGTAATGGAGTTTATTACCTTGAACAATAAGGTCCAATATTACTTTTTTGCAATTTTCTGTAGCTTGTCTGCAACTCTGCTGCAATTTTTTTGATGATCACTCCACAATTCAAACAGGGCATTATACATAATGCAATGTTCAAGCCTCAGGTCATTAATACACTCTTTCTTTATTAAATAGGAGGAGGGGCTTTGGCAAAGGACACAGCTTATGATAGCTGGTGCCATCCCATAACTTTTAAACTAGTATGTTAGGGTGAATTAAGTCATTCAATGGAAAACCTCAAAAAGATATCTCTGGTTCTGGGCCATCCCACATACCTGCTTTTGAAATGTCATCCCAGATGTCTCACAAGTGATTCAAATGCAGTGTGTTGAAAAATAAACTTCTCTTCTCTTTGCTTTCTTCATCATTACCGATAACTGCTATCAGATTATTGGTAGCAGAAACGATGGCAGGTTTGAGCAGGAAGACAAAGTTAGAAAACAGTTGTTGATGTTCTAAGGATAATGAGTAGGTCTGTCGAGCAACAAAAATGTCTGAACTGGCGGAAAGAAGAAATTTGTAATGAAGGAAGCCCACTTAAGAAATAGCAGAAGGTGAAAACATAGTAGATGATGAGAACTCTGAGGCTATGTCATCAAAATGAGTGAATGATTTGGTGGATATGAGAGTGAGAGTGTTATCAAGGTAGTAAAAGGACAAAGCTCCAAGGTCAAATAAAAAAAATGTAAGGCTGGAAGGTAGTTCATGGGGTTATCTTGTTTGTCCTCCCATGCGGAGGCAGGATCAAGTAAATCTATACTTGTCCAGCTAGTTCTTAAACATTTCCTGTGATGGAGATGGCACAACCTCCCTTGGAAGCTTATCCAAGGGCTTAACTACCCTTACAGTCAGTAAGCTTTTCCTAATTTCTAACTTTAATCCTCTCTTGCTACAGATTAAGCCCCTTACTTCTTGATTTTCCTTCAGTGGATGTGGAGAGCAATTTATCACTGTCCTTTCTGTAACAGCTCTTAACATATGAGCAGACTGTGATGAAGTTTCTTCTCCCCCTTGGTCTTCTTTTCTGAAGAATAATCATGTCCAGCTGTTTTAATTATGGGCCTATTCACTGTAGCATTAATGTGGGTTGACATTGGAGTAACTCTATCTCCAAAATAACACAAAAAAACAGATGAATACCAATTAGACGAACTGTGGAATACAAAAAAGAAATGAGTTGGTTAGTAACGTTTTAAGGATGGATTTGAAGAAGCAGAATCTGTTAGTTTTGCTGATGTTTACAAGAAATCCTCCAAGCATGAAGAGCAGCATATGAAAAACACAAAAGTGCTTGTTTGAAAAAGTAACAAACGGACAACAGAGGCTGTCACCATGGGGCTATAAGAAGCAGGAGTCAACCCTTCATTAGTAAATGAGAAATGCTAGGTAAGCAGAGATAGGACATGAAGGGTCTTGGAAATGAAGACAAATAGCTTATGTTTGATGCACTAGAGAAGGAGAGGCTACTGGAGGGATTCCAATACAGGGATGACATGTTCTAAGCAATGGGTTAGAGAGCTGATCTTTGCAGCAACAGTATAAGTGGATATGAGCACAACAAGATTGCTTTATCAAAGCCTGAGAGAAGGATTTTGCAGTATTTGAAATGAGAGATGATGACAGCTTGGAGGAGAGTTTTAGCAGTGTGGATGAGTAAGAATGGCTGTGTCTCAGGGTATGTCTACACTAACCCGCTAGTGCGAACTAGCGGGGTAATGTATGCATACCGAACATGCAAATGAAGCCCGGGATTTGAATTTCCTGGGCTTTATTTGCATAAGCCGGCCGGCGCCATTTTTAAATGCCGGCTTGTTCGAACCCCGTGCTGCGCGGCTACACGCAGCACGGGCTAGATAGTTCGGACTAGCAAGCCATTCCGAACTATCTGTATGCCTCGTGGAACGAGGTGTACAGATAGTTCGGAATGGCTTGCTAGTCCGAACTATCTAGCCTGTGCCGCGTGTAGCCGCGCGGCACGGGGTTCGAACAAGCCGGCATTTAAAAATGGCGCCGGCCGGCTTATGCAAATAAAGCCCGGGAAATGCAAATCCCAGGCTTCATTTGCACGTTCGGTATGCATACATTACCCCGCTAGTTCGCACTAGCGGGGTAGTGTAGACATACCCTTAGAGATGTTTGCAGAAAGGACCTCCAAGTTTTAGATATAGTCTTGATGTGAGGATCTAGAGAAAGTTCAGAGACCCAAGTGATGAACATGCTGGTGATGTTGTTCACTGGGATCAAGAAAAGAGGGAGTGAGGAAATCTGAAAAGGTTGGGGAGAAGATTAGGAGTTTTGGTTTTGCCATATTAAGCTTGAACTGATGGCTGGAGAACCATAAAGAGATGTCAGAGATAGGGGTCAATGTTTTAATTTAGACAAAATGAGACCAGTCTAGTGTAGAGAGATAGACCTGTGAGTTGTCAGCACAGAAATGGCGATTGAATTTGTTTGCAAGTCACTGACCAGAAATAAGGTGTAAAGGGAGATGAAAAGGTGACTAAGGAAAGAGCCCTGTTGAATCCCCACAGAAAGTTGGAGAGGTGGAGATGATGATGAGGATCTTCCACAGGACATGCTGAAGGAACAATTAGAGAAGCAGGAGGAGAACCAAGAGAAGGTAGAGTTACAGAAACTAAGATTTCAAGAAGAACATGGTCAATGGGGGTATGTCTACACTACCCTCCTAGTTCGAACTAGGAGGGTAATGTAGGCATACCGCACTTGCAAATGAAGCCCGGGATTTGAATTTCCCGGGCTTCATTTGCATAAGTGTGGAGCCGCCATTTTTAAAACCCGGCTGGTTCGAACCCCATGCAGCGCGGCTACACTGGGCACGAACTAGGTAGGCTTCCTAGTTCGAATTACCGTTACTCCTCATTTCACGAGGAGTAACGGTAGTTCATGCCCCGTGTAGCCACGCTGCACGGGGTTCGAACCAGCGGGGTTTTAAAAATGGCGGCGCCCGGGAAAATGCAAATGAAGCCCGGGAAATTCAAATCCCGGGCTTCATTTGCAAGTGCGGTATGCCTACATTACCCCGCTAGTTCGAACTAGCGGGGTAGTGTAGACATACCCTGGGAATCTAGGATGACAGACAGGTCAAATAGCATGAGGATAGAGTATTGGTTCTGAGCTTTGGCTAGGAATGAGAGATTAGAGATTTTGATGAGAGTGATTTCAGTCAAGCAAAAGCCAGACTAAAGAGGAATGGAATGGGAGGAGAGAATGCCAATGACTGTAAGCTGTGTTCAAGATAAAAAGGAGAAGAGAGATGGGCAGTAGTTAGAAAGGCAAGTGGAGTCAAGGGCATAGTTTTTAAGATTTTTTAAAGATTTTTTTTTGATGGGAGAGATTAAAACATGTTTGCATTCCGGAGGGAAAGAGACCTGAGTGAGAGGTTAAGGAAACTAGAGGTGATGAGTGTGCATGAGGGAATTCAGGAGATGAGAAATAGTCATGGGGATAATTGTACTTCAGACCCTTGAGGGACATTTCCCTAAAGCCCTGATGCTGCCTACATTTAAACATTTGTTTAATTTCAAGTATGGGGGAAAAATCATTCCCTCAGCTGAAATACTCGTGTTCTTGAAGTTAGGCAAATGCTTCATGCTTTGCTCAGCTGAAGCCTGAGATCATATCTGCTAAACCCATTGAGTGCATGGTGACCTTTAAGGAGTCTATATTAATACACTTATTTCAAGTGTACATTATCTAGGGGTTTCTCTTGCACTGTATGCATTGGTAATTGAGTCCATAATATACCAAGTTTTCTGTTAAGACAAAATAATTTCTAAGAAGTGTGCTGAGACAAAAGTTCAAGTAACAATACATCTAGTTCTAAATTTAAATGGCATGTTTTCACACACTCATTGTTTGTGGTTGATGTCAAGGCACTGACTTGGAGAAGAATTTCCTCTCTCTGTGTAAATAAATTAATGTGTTCCTGGCCTCAGATCACAATAGTCATAATACGGGATAAGTACTTTTCCTTTACAAGATGACAGCTTTTTGCTTAGGGATCCCATTTTTCAGAGATCCATGATAAAATGTAAGATAGTCCCTGGATTTGGCTACCAGCATATCCAAATACTTTCTTTCATTCTTTCTTTCTTTCTTAAAACACCAGGGCTATGTCTAGACTGCAAGCCTTTTTCAAAAGAGGCTTTTTCAAAAGATACTTTCAAAAAAGCCTCTTTCGAAAAAGAGCATCTAGACTACAACCAGTAATTTCAAAAAAGCAAGTTACTTTTTTTGAAAAAACCCTGTAGTCTAGACACACCCCAGATGTTTTGAGCATAGTGTGAGTGAGATAAATTTAACAAAAACTTATATGCAGTGTTACAAATTAGAAATGAATGGATATGGAAAGTAAAAAAGTAACATTTTGATATCCCCAAGTGGTTAAAGGCTTACTGAATAATCATGCATAGACATCCAGAAACTATTAACTAAAGCCGACTGAACTGTCACGCAACATCAGTGAATTACAGCTGTGCCACATTCCTCAATTTCTTCTAATTGACAAACTGAAGAAAAATGGCAGCACGTATGAAGTTGATTTCCAAGATTTATCCACATCCTGTGTCAGCAACTTCCATCAGTAGAGCCCTGCAAATCCACAGATATCTGCTTTATATCCTTGGGTATCTGCATCTACAGATGTGGATGTGGATAGCCATGGCTCATTTTTGCAGATGTGGATCCAATTTTTTTATCTAGAACCCTGCAAATTTGTGGCTATTCACTTTATGAATTCGTGGATGTGGATGCAGATACCAATTTTGTGCAGGGCTTTATTTATCTTCATACAGTGAACTGAACTCTTAATAACAGTCTCTGCCTGTAGAAGGTGCAAACAAGTGGCTGCTTGCTAAACTCAAAATAGGACCACATTGCCTGCTTTTTGGGAACAATACAGGGATGCTGCACCAGTGAAGTTAATCAGAAGTTAGCCACAGATTCAGTTAGACTAAGTAATTACCTGCTGCAAAATACTGCAGTTTTCTGCAAACCATTCCACAACAGAAATCATTGCTCAACAGTGTCAGTTCATATATTTAAAGAGGAAACAGGGAAGATAAGACCAGAAAATTGAAAGGCAGAGATAATTAAAATATCATAATTTAGAACTGATTAAGTGAATTGTATTAATTAGGTCCAGAGGTAGTGCCTTGTTCTGATCATTAAGGAAATAAACATTTCCCAAGGTTTTAAGCTTCACAAACATTGAGAACACAGGCTGGAGTTTACTTTTTAGGTCTTGTTTACTTAGGAAAAAGGAAATCAATACTCTAAAGGCTGTGTCTACACTGGGCCACTTATTCCGGAAAAGCGGCCACTTTTCCGGAATAAGCTGCGAGCTGTCTACACTGGCCGCTTGCTTTTCCGGAAAAGCAATGATGATCTACTGTACAAAATCAGCCCCTATTCCGGAAAAACTATTCTGCTCCCGCTCGGGCATAAGTCCTTATTCCAGAACACTGTTCCAGAAAAGGGCCAGTGTAGACAGCCCAGTAGTCTTTTCCGGAAAAAAGCCCCAATCGCGAAAATGACGCTCGGGGCTCTTTTCTGGAAAAGCGCGTCTACATTGGCCACGGATGCTTTTCCGGAAAAGCAGCCTGCCAATGTAGATGCTCCTTTTCCGGAAAAACTGAGAACGGAATAGTATTCCGTTTTAAGCATTTCCGGAAAAAGGTGCCAGTGTAGACGCAGCCTAATAGAATGGGGGGAAGTATCAATTATCCTATTACTTACTGCCCATAATTGAATTATCCCATTAACTGTCTGTGGCAAACAAATTGTGGGGGTGGTATGCACTCTCTGTACCTTTCCCGCTAGAGGCACAATCTCACTAGTAGTCCTCAGGGAGACATTTGGCTCTTACCAGTGTGTATTTGAGGTGCTACCACAACAATGGACCAGAACCCTAATGTGGTAGGCACTGCAGAGGTCCACTCCAAAGAGCTTACAATCCATATGCACCTAATTGTGACGTGCCATGGCATACATTCCACCGTCTAGCTGGTTGTGTTGTGGTGAAGGCCAGGTGTGACAAAACACATGTGGTTCCAGCAGGATTTAGAGGTTTCCTGAAGCTACCCCGGCAGTATTACAATCATTACTACATGCAGGTGTATCAAGATCTAGACTTAACTCTTGCAGTGCCATACCTCACAAAGCCCTAAGCTTTTACAGTAGTCTAGTCAGTGTCCAGACCTTCTGAAAAATCTAACTATTACCCTATATTTCATTTAGAAAGAACGACAATCAAGGATCAGTAGCATGAATTACTTTGACACTCTGGACTCATGAACCAAAGGAGTCATAAAAAGGGAGAGGAATGTAACAGCTGTGGTGTGAGCTAGTAAATGGAGCACTCATGGAAAATGCAGGGATCTCTCCTTTCAACACACACACACCAAAGTATGGAGACAAAGATGCAATTTCAGAGGGAATCAACAATGCAAAATAAAACTAGCAAACAAACTTTCTCATGTCATTAACTGCTGATCTCAGGGGCAAAGGTATGATGGTCTTAGTTATGTATTTCACTTATGCCCCTCCACGTACATGCTGCCAGCAGGAAAACATTCAAAATGGGAATGAGGTTTAAGCTTTTAATGTCTACTGACTTTAATGGATATCATATGATTTAAAATCCTACCAAAACATAGTCCTATGTATCCGTTTAGGACTAAGTGTTTTCCCTTTGAATCTTTCTCACTGGCACCCCATGCAAATTTTGAGCCAAATTATGCAATACATGCCAGTATTTTCATTTTCAGTGCTATGGACCCTAAATGAGGTTGACAGTCTAATTTTGAGCCAATGTAAATTTATCATCAACTTTATTAGAAAAAATGCAACTGTTCACTTACAATAATGGCGTTTCTGTATGAAAAAAGAGTTTTATCTGTCCAATGGTGGCACTAATAATAAGTTCTTCTGACTCTTTCATACAAACCTTTGGTGCAGACACGTACAGGTACCGTATGTGTGGTGAGGTTGAGCATGATATTGTAGGTGGCATCCTCTATTGTATTTTACAATAACTGCCCCTTTAAAAATCCTGGAGAAGACAATGGCAATTTTGCCACTGACTTTTGAGAGTCTATGATTTCCCTCAGGCGACCCTTCACACCAAGTAAAACTGATCTCAAAAGCTCCATATCCCACAAAGGAAGAATATCCTTGGTGTGGTGCTTCAGGCAGAGCCATGAGTCTGTCTTCCATGATACCTGGCATACGGTGCATACTGAGGTGGGACTAGAGTGACATGTTTGCGACAGGGCCCCAATATGTATAGATTCCAAACAGCACCCATGACCTAGAAGGTTTGGATTGCCACTGCAATCTGGGAAATCTGTAAGTGTGCTCAGGACATGCTGCCAGCCGGCTAGTTTTGGGTGCTCTGAATGATCCCAGAAGTCACAGGTTTTTGTACCTCAGAGCTGGCAACTATATCAGGGATGTTGCCATAGGTCATACAGGCATCACAGTGCAGCCTTAATTTTGACAAGATCTGCTCCAGCCCCTGCCACAGCTCAAGGTTAGGAACATAGATAGGTGGCTTAAAAACATTTTAACCTCTCCCTTCTTCACTGCCTCTGAAAGTGTGGTTTCTGTGCGGTACCTCTTAGGAGTCTTTTACTGTCCTCTACCTAGGTATACTGTGCCCCCCATCACAGTAATATCTGAGTATATATGTCACCTCTATTTTATAGATGGGGACATGAGGTCCAGGACACATTAAATGACTTTCCCAAAGTCACACAGGAAATCTGTGGCAGAGCTGGAAATCAATACATGATTGCACAAGCATCAGTGAAAGGGGAAGAAGCTGGGTCTTGGGAAGTTGTGACCTTGCTTCAGTGACCTTGGAGGTGTGTAGAAACATGTGCAATCCTTCAGGGCTGCGTCACAGATGGCACAGAGCAGAACAGGTATTGGAGGCCACACCTCCGTGACATTTTTGTACCAGAGTAGCTGGGCCACAGCAGAACGTTGAAGCATAAATGCAAATCCCTAATCCAGTGTGTTAATCACACAACCATCCTTCTTTCCTTCTGAACTTGCTCTTAAAATTAAGAAGTTCAGCAGGGACTTTGCTCATTGATATCAGGAAACTTACAGGTATATTAATAGCCCCAATCATAGTGAATATGCATTGCACCTGGGGGCTGCTCCCTGATTGCATTTTAATGTGAGGGTGCCACATAAGGCTATGTCTAGATTGCAGGCTTCTTTCAGAAGAACCTTTATTTAGAAGAGATCTTCCAAAAAACCTTCTTCCGAAAGAGAGTATCCACACACAAAAGCGCATCAAAAAAGTGATCTGTGTTTTTGAAAGATAGCGTCCACACTGAATGGATGCTATCTCTCATTTAAGCTGTGATTACTATGGACAGACTGGCTACCAGGGCACCAGGGCTTTTTCCTCTTTCCTCTTCCTTCAAAAGAACTCCCTCTTCTCCATCCACACGCTCCTTTTTCCAAAAGACCTCTTTCAGAAAAAGGTTTCTTCCTTATAGAAAGGGGATTATCAACGCCGGGAAAACCCCTCTGTTCTTTCGATTTACTTTCAGAACAATGCAATTGCAGTGTGATTGTAACTCAGGTTCTGTCTGAAAAATGACTGTTTTTCTGACAAAACACTGTAGTGTAGACATACCCTGAAATATTCCACTGATTGTAACTAGAATAATAGCAGCATGAATCAGGGCCTATATTGTCCAGCATAATGGGGCCTGAATGATAGTTTCTCATACAGTAAAAATAAATACATAACAACAATCATAATTTATGTTTGATCTACAACAGATTATAATTTGATCCCCTAGGGACAAAGAGGGACAGGGAGATATGTGCTGGCATCTATGTAAAATCTATGGCGGGGGATGTAATAAAGCTATGAAATGAAAAAAATGTCAGCAAACATTTATTAACAATATTGCATATTAATTTCTTAGCTCTAGGTCCAGCAAAGTCAATTTGCCTTTCTGCCACACACAACACAACTCCTGACATGCATCTGACCAAGTGTGTCTTTGCCCACGAAAGCTTATGCTCCAACATTTCAGTTAGTCTATAAGATGCCACGGGACTCCTCGCCGCTCCAGTAACAAAAGTTTCTAGGGTTTTAATTCTTGTCTATACAACACTTTTAACAAAATATCACACAGCAGTAGAACAAGTGAAACAGGCCTGTTCCCGTACTTGCTTTCATCACTATTCTCATCAAGCAGTAGACACCACTATATGCTTGACAATTATCCTTGTCCATTATGTCTTCCTAGTATTCACCCAAACCCACATGATACAAATAACTTGGTTCTTAGGGTTTTAGTTGCATAAAAAGAAGGCTGAAGCAAGCAGAGATAAAAGGAATGTTGCATAACCCTATCCCATAACATAATAGTAGTGTGGGAAAGAAACCATCAGGGGCATTATTTGGGGTTTTCTTCTTCAGCAGTGTACCGCAGTAAATTGGCAATGCAACTCCCAGATTTGGTTCAAATTCAACAGAACATCTACAGAAGCACAATGAGAACACTGCAAAGGATTTATTCATTTAGCTGACTACAGACCAAAAAGAAAACCTTGGATTTCTCTCTACATTGGGGTCAAAAAAGGGTTTATATATTTCTTAACTGAGTCATGTTTTAAAAAGGAGTCAACAGAGAGTTCCAAATGTCAGTATTTTCCTGTGGGGAAAAAAAGAGGTATGATTTTTGCAAAAAATATTGCCTAAATGTAACCACTTTTCCATCAACTTTCAATAGAAAGCCCTTACTAAAATGCAAGGACAGACCCTCAGCTACAGTAAATTGGGTTGGTTCATAGAGACTATATTCTGGTTTAATTTTGAACTGAGATATAAGATACTTGAAGGCACTGTCTACACTGCAAGTCAGGAGCGTGATTCCCCTGTTTGGTTACACAGACTTGCACTAGCTCAGTCATAACAGTGTAGTAATAGCAGTAGCACTGGTAGGTGCAGAAGAGGTACAGCGAAGCAAGAGAGAGAACCCGTGTTGCCGTGCTTGTGTTGCTGCTACTCAGTTATGCTAAAATTAATACTCACGCTATCTCCATAATAGCTAGGGCAGGTATGTGTATATGAGCAGAGGAAACGCTCCCCTAGTGCAGTGATTTTCAATTTTTTTTCCTCATGACCCAACATAATTTGATGTCTGCGACCCAACATAATTTTACGAAAGTGTGGGCTCTAGGGTGAGGCTGAGGATGAGAGTGCTTCAGCATTGGGGGTGGGGCAGGGCTGGGGCTTACCTCGAGTGGTCCAGTCAGCAGTGAGGCAGGGGTGCTAAGACAGGTTTCCTACATGCCCTGTCACTGCAGACTATGCTGTGCATCCAGCAGCAGCTTCCCAGCCAATGAGAGTGTGGAGCTAGTGTTCAGGGCAGGGACAGTGCACATACTCCTGTGCGCTCTTCTGCCCCCAGGCCCTCACCTATGAGCCAGGCCTGCTGCTGGCCGCTTCTGGGGCACAACACACTCTGTGGTGTCAGGACAGGCAAGAAGCCTGCCTTAGGACCCCCCTGCCGCAATGAGTCCCAGTGTCTGATATTCCACGACTTCCCCCATAGTTTGAAAACCACAGCCCTAGTGCATCCTGTAAAAACAGCCTTATTTAAAAAACCTCTACCCTGTGAGAAATGAGGCCAACATTTTTAACTGCTCAAGTCCAATGGCATTCAATTCCTTCTGTTAAAGCATATGATGTATCAATTAGGAGTACAGTAGTTGGAGCATCTCATCTGACAAAATGTTACTCATAGGAAGCCTGATTTTAATATCAGGACTACGAAGTCAACAGCAGCTGCAAGAACAGAGCACTTCTGAAAATGTCAATTATTTTCTCCACAGTGTTGTTACTAGTGGACTTATTTAGACATTGGCAGGGCACAGTGAGAAAAATTACTTTTTTGGCAGTTGGCTTTTTTGGGGGGTTAGGGAAGTGGGAAGGTGCTCCTGGAGAGGAGATGTTTGCTGATAGCTTTCTCAACTAGCTAGGTAACAAAGTCAATCCTTGTGAAAGCCAACTGTCACCATGAGAGACAGACACACTGCAGAGTGGGGCATGTTCACTAGGCTAAATTTCATTTAAAAATAAGTTTTCAGTCTGAAAAAATAAGTTTTCAGACTAATTTAATTGTAATGGATGGAAAACCCCATTGGACATCAAATAAAAGTGTCCATACATTAGTAATACTGCTGAAGATAGCTTGTCAAATGACCACCCACATAACTGAATATGAGTCATGGGGAATGGCTTGGATTCATTACGAACCACGGCTGATATTGCAAGTTGCTATTTCTGCTTCCTGTGCACTTTTATAGGGCTCTCTAGAATCAGATTCACAGACTTTGTAAATGTCTTGCCATGGATACACAGTGACAGAGACTTTCTAACCCAGTATATTTGCAAAGTTGCTGAAAATACAAAACCCTGCCAGTCACAGAGATTATATAGAAATAAATTACACGTGGGTTGGTGGTCTGTCATTCTGTCCGATTACATCAGAGAAAAGGCTCATAATGAAAAGGGGGTAGAAAGTGAATTATAATTGTATGTTCATCTTTGAAATGGGAATTTCCCTTGTTTACTGTAAAAAGAAAACAAACCATGCTAATAAACTTTGTAGTATATTTTACATTTCTAGTGCAGCTGTGCAAAGCTACTACTTTCGGTTACATAGGAATTTTCATAAGATACTTGAGAGCTTCACAGACATGTGCATAACGATTCCTAAGTTTAAAGCAGTGAGCGATTTCATCAAGACTGCTACTAAAGAGAATTTTGCACTAACCAAATAGTGGCATGAACAAAGTTATGATGTTTCCTAAATTTGTCTTAGGGCACAATTTTGCAAACTTTATAGTAAATAAATGCTTTTTTTGTTTTTTTCTCTGGGATTGTAAAATGCATTTTTTGTGTTTGGAAACTGCTTGCCATTGCCAAACAAACAAAAGAAAAAAATTCCAAATGAGCCAATAAAATGCTTTATCTTTGCTTGAAACCACAAACACATATACACACTCAGGGTATGTCTACACTACAGCACTAATTCAAACTAACTTAGTTCGAATTACTTAATTCGAACTAAGCTAATTCAAATTAGCGCAGCTAGACCTAAAAACTAGTTCGAATTACCGTTTTGCTAATTCGAACTAGCATGTCCACATTGAGTGGACCCTGAACAGAGGTTAAGGATGGCCGGAAGCAGTGCCGGCAGGGCATCAGAGTAGGACTTAGAGCGTGGAGCTGCTGTCTCAGGCTAGCTGAGGGCTGTGCTTAAAGGGACCCGACCCCCACCCCGGACAGACAGTTCTCAGGGGTTCCCCGCTTGCAAAGCAGTCCTGGCTTGGAGTGCCCTGAGAGCCCACACTCGGCTCATCACAGCACTCAGCCATCAGCCCGGCTACACTTGCCACAGGCTGCCATCTGGAGGGACAATCGGGGGGCTGCAGGAGAGCTTCCACCTCGAGCAGCTCGCAAAGCCAACCCAGTCCTCCCCATCAGGGGCTCGTACCCCATTCCTCCCTCACCTCCTTCCACTTACCCCTCCCTAGCCCCCCTTCCTGATGTACAAAATAAAGGACATGTGTGTTCAAAAATAGAATCTCTCTTTATTGAACAAAACTGGGGGAGACTGGGAAAAGAAGGTGGGAGAGGGGAAGAGAGAGGCTGGGAGAGGGGAGGGCAACTAAAATTAATTAGGGTTTGGAACAGGTCCCATATGAAGAGAGGCTAAAGAGACTGGGACTTTTCAGCTTAGAGAAGAGGAGACGGAGGTGGGATATGATAGAGGTCTCTAAAAGTATGAGTGGTGTGGAGAGGGTGCATAAAAAAAAGTTATCCATTAGTTCCCATAATAGAAGGACTAGAGGACACCAAAGGAAAGGAATGGGTAGCAGGCTTCAAATTAGTAACAGAAAGTTATTCTTCACAAAGCAAATAGTCAACCTATGGAACTCTTTGCTGCAGTAGACAGTGAAGGCAAGAACTAGAACAGAGTTTAAAGAGAAGTTAGATCAATTCATGGAGGTTGGGTCCATGGAGTGCTATTAGCCAGGGGGTAGGAATGGTGTCCCTGCCCAAAGTTTGTGGAAGGCTGGAGAGGGATGGCACAAGACAAATGGCTTGGTCACTGTCTTTGGTCCATTCCATCCAGGGTACCTAGGGCTGGCTGCTGTCGGCAGACAGGCTACTGGAGTAGATGGACCTTTGGTCTGACCCAGAACGGCCATTCTAAGCTCAGGGCTCAGGGTTGGAGGTCTCAGTGGACCACCTTGATTTTCATGCAAACCTGCTCCTGGGTGGCCAGGCTGGCAGCTATCCTGCCCTAGATGGCCACTTTCCTGTGCCTAGTGCGGAGGTCGTGGACGAGGTCCACGATGTCTGCACTAGACCAGGCGGGTGCCCACCTCTTGCGGTCCTGGCCAGGCTCCCGAGAGCCGCCAGCCTGGTCCCGGGAAGAGGCAGAGGGCTGGGGGGCATCGGGTGGCTGGCTCGAGCCGTGCCAGGTGCAGGGTATGCTGGCTGGGTGCTGGCAGGCTTGCACCTGGCACGGGCACTGTAGCCAGCCCGTGCCCCTTTAAGGGCTCCGGGGCAGGGAGGGGGGCATACGAGTTTCCCTGGTGGTGCCCAGAATGGCCACCAGGGAAAGCTGGGGAGGGCTAGCCTCCCACTAGTTCGAATTAAGGGGCTACACAGCCCATAATTCGAATTAGTAAGTTCGAACTAGTCTTAGTCCTCGTGGAATGATGTTTACCTAGCTCGAACTAAGCGCTCCGCTAGTTTGAATTTAGTTCGAACTAGCGGAGCGCTAGTGTAGCGCCTATCAAAGTTAATTCGAACTAACGTCCGTTAGTTCGAATTAACTTTGTAGTGTAGACATACCCATACCCTCACATACACAGTCTAATGTCAACAAATAATGGAGTATTTTCCCCAACACAATCTGATCTACTCAGCATCCTTTATATAGTGAGTAGCATGCAACTCCTATGCTGAAGAGACTTACAAACATGTATGGGGTATTTTTTGGAGGGAAGGGAATTTTGCAATTCAGTTTTAGAGATAGAAGCTAAGCAATATTATCCCTAAAACGTTTCACAATATTCTGGAATGATGTTTGGTTAATATTCTGAACAGAGGCACATTTTAAAGCTTGGTGAAAGGCTGGGTGAATTAATTTTTTTTCGTTCATTGGCATTTCTGGAAAAATCAGGGAAAAACTGATTCAAGTCAAATGATATCTGAATTTTTTTTAGAATGTTTGGTGGAACCAAAAAAGCCACTTGGGGCCTACTCCAGAGCAGAGATTCAAATGTGGATTTTCCACTCTATGTGAATTCCCTAGCCACCAGAATGTACATAATAAGGAAAGGGGCTGAAGACAGCAGCCACAGCAACCCCTCCTCATCTTCTTCTGGCCATTTAAACTACATCTACACTACAGTGCTATTTTGGGATAGCAGATGTATAGCTATTTCGTGTCTTTTGAGAGCACCCATTGTTTCGAAATATAATGGGCTCACTTTTATGATGTCCCTGTAACCCTCATTCTATTAGGGTTAAGGGACATTTTGGAATAGCGGGTTATTTCAAAATTTGCTGCTCTGTAGACAGCACCAAATTTCAGAATAAGCTATTTTGAAATTACCTCGAAATAAGCTATGCAATTTGCCTAGTGGAAATTGCATAGCTTATTTTGAAGTAAGGGTGATGTGTATATGCACCCTTAGTATGTCTAGACTACAGGCTTTTGTCAACAGAGGCTTTGTCGACAAATACTGTCGACAAAGCTTCTGTCAGCAAAGAGCATCTAGACTACATCCAGTTCTGTCGACAAAGCAAGCCACAAGAACTCTGTCAACAAAAGGTATTATTCCTCGTAGAATGAGGTTTACCACCATCGACAAAACTGCTGAGTTTGTCGACAGAACTCGATGGTAGTGTAGATGAAGGTATAGCTTTGTCGACAAAAGTCTACTTTTGTTGACAAAACCCTGTAGTCTAGACACATCCTTATTGAATGGCTGAAACTATTCATGTCAAATTCAAGCCCAGTTCCAATTTGATTGACTGGTTACAAAGAGGTAGCCCTGTTAGTCTTTCAAAAAACAAACAAACAAACAAACAAACAAACAAACAAACAAACAAACAAACAAGGAGTCCAGTTTAAAATTTAAAGAGTAACACATTTATTTGGGTATTTAGAGCATAGGCTTTCATGAGCTACAACTCACTTCCTCAGATGTGAAAGAAAGAAAGAAAGAAAGAAAGAAAGAAAGAAAGAAAGAAAGAAAGAAAGAAAGAAAGAAAGAAAGAAAGAAAGAAAGAAAGAAAGAAAGAAAGATGGGAGTGTGACAACAATGCTAATTAAATCAGAATGACAATTCTCAGAGAGAAAAATTTCAAAAAAAGACTGCAGAGGGATACTGCTGAGCTGGAATTCATATGCAAATCTGACATCCTGAATCAAGGTCTAAATAAACATATCACATATGGAATGGTTCTTCAATTACAACAGGTAATTTTCTGTTCAGGTACCCTCACCTTCTCACCATTGTTGAGAGGTGAGCCACGTCCATTTCAGCATTAGGTGGCCTGGCCACATGTCTCTTTGGGACCAACCATAGTCTGTGCTTACAGGACAAACAAGACTATTCACAAGTCATTGGTTTGAGTACTGAGTCATTAAATTTCTGGAGCATCAGTAATAACCCTCCTTAGCACATTTACAGCTATAAGCAGAGCCACAGTTCATATTTCTAACTTCACCAGGAAGGACAATATATGAACAAAATAGAATATACCGATTCAGCACATTACAATCTTTAAAATATGTCAGATGATTTGTTTTGCATAAAGCATCTTTGAATTATGCCTTCTCATATTCCGAAGCCCATTGCCCCGTGACAGCAGCTTTGAGGATTACTTGCATGAAGTGGAATCTGAAGCTAAGGGAAAATTTTGACTCTTTCCACTGTGGTAATAGAGGGCACTCTTGGAGGGGAATCACAGTAGCTCCTCTGTGATTTGGAGATTCTGCTTGTATATCACAGGCTTAGTTCCACAGGAATGGGAGTCTCTGTGTGCCGCAGTGCAGTGGGGATTTGATGGCAATCCAGAATGGATGAGGGGCAGAGGTGAGAGATCCACCACTATCCAGATCTACCTGGCAACTTCTCCCAGATAAAACAAACAACAAAACAAAACCAAATCAAAGAATACCAAAGAACTGTATGTAACTCCAGTTCTGGCCCTCCAGTTGCTGCTATATTGACTCTGTTGCTATGGTGTGTCCTGGAATTCCTTTTCTGGCAAACCACCTTTTTGAAAGGGGGCAGGAAAGATGAATCATCCCTGGACACTATCCAGGAGAAGAGAAAACCTATGGTTACTGGCTCCTCTGGCACCCAGACATTTGGGTGGCCAGAGACAACACAACATCAATGCTAAGATGAAAGAATCTTAAACACCAAATAGCTCCCAGTGTGTCCTGAATATGAAGAACATAAAGGTTATACATTGAAGTGGGGGGGGGGGGTCCATTTCTCTTATAGAATCATAGAAATGTACGGTTGGAAGGGGCCTCAAGAGGTCATCCAGCAAGTCCAAGTAAACCTAGACCATCCCTGACAGATGTCTGTCCATCCTGTTCTTACAAACTTTTAATGATGGGAAATCCACAATTTTCCTTAGAAACTTATTCCATTATTTACTGAGGGCCAGATTATTCCTGGTTTTCATATGCATACACAGCCTGTGGGTAGAGATGGCAAAAGGAATCTACAGACACTGATCCCTCCTTCACACTCTAAGGGCCCCGTGTCCCAAAACAGGAAGGACACAAGTAGCTCTGCACAGACCTTCTTCACACTGGGGATCAGCTTTGCAGCACGCTCCCTGTGTGCCCAGGAGCTGCATCAAATGTTCTAACTTCCTGGGGCAACTTTGCACTACCCCCTACTATTCCTCTGGAATAAATTTAAGCCTTAAGAGAAACAGACTGAAGCTGATGCCAGGAAAGTCTATGCCAGTATTTCCATTTTCAACACAATAAGAATCACAAGGCATTGCATGGAATACCAGTTAATAGTTCTTAGTGCCAAAAACTTGGGTTGATTGATCATTCATTCAGTAACGGGACACTGTTGCTGGGTCAGTGGCTACAACTTTATTTGTGCTGGTATCTAGTGCTTCTAAGAACAGCATAAAAAAGCTTTTAGCTACTTATTGTCCCCCAGGGTAGGGAGGAGAACTATAGTAGTTTCTCAGAGTAATGTGCATTTATCCCAAGGCATGGTCATATTTTTTTTACCTTGTGGGCTGTGCATTCCCCTTAGGCTATTCACTGCATCCTATAAACCATGCTAGATTTGTTACTGGGAGCAGTGGGGAATAGGGCCAGTGGACATGCTTGGGCTGATGCTATTTTAAAGTAGGTTTGGGAGGGGTTCTGGAAGTTATTGAGAAAATAAAATGTCTAGGTTGATATAGGGTGGGTCAGGAACTAAACTATATAATGGCTCATTTTCTTTGGTATTTGTACCCTGCAGAGAACCATGTTGTAGTTTCCCTTCAGTCCCCCAATCAGTTCATTTGATTTCCGCTGACTCCTTCCACATTGTCATCTAGTCATCAAATGCTCAAACTAAAATACAGAATTCAAACAGTGGTGCCCACAGCTAGATGCATGGTGTACACCATTGGCAGGGAGAAAAGCTTGCCTCACAGCTGTGCTGAGGATGAGCCACACTTAACACCCCCACTGCCCACTCTGGTTTCATCCTCTGTCAAGCTGAGAGGGCATGTTGAGGATAAATCTGAGTGAATGGTATTGCAACCTGGTGCCTGCAAGTCACAGCATTGCTCGGGTTTGTCTCCACAGCCCCTTGTTTATGACCTGAGTGGCACTGCAATCCCTATGTCCCAGAAGTCAGACAGGAGAATTGGATATAATGTTCTAGTAATGGTTTCACTAATGTTTTACACAGTAGTATGAACACCTACCTATTTCTAATCAGTGTTCTCCTGTTTATACATCCCAGGATCATATTTACTCACTAAAGTACTGCAGTGTAATGAGAGCCCATGTTCAGTTGGCTTTCCATTGCTACTTATATCCTTTTCTCCATCACTGTTTCCATAATACTGTCCCCCAGTTTATTAGTGTGTCCGACTTTCTTTGTTCCTATATGTATGATTTTGCATATAACAATTCATGCTGGTCACTTAAGGACAGCTTATTGTGAAATACAATTCACTTTGGAGAACTGACCTGACCTCATTATTTACTACTGTTCTGATTTGTGTGTCCTCTACAGGTTTTACCAGCAATGATTTTATATTTTCTTACACATCATTGATAAAATTATTGAATAGCATTGAGCAAAGAACAGATACTGATCTTGCAATATCTTTTTGCAGTGGCCCCTTTGTATTTCTCTGTTCTCTCAACAGCAGATTTCATTAATCTGCTATTGGCTCTCACTTCTAAATACCTATGAGTATGTCTACACTACAGCACTAATTCGAATTAAGTTAGTTAATTCGAACTAAGCTAATTCGAACTAGTGCACCTAGACCTAAAAACTAATTCGAATTAGCGTTTTGCTAATTCGAACTAGCATGTCCACATTGAGTGGACCCTGAACCGAAGTTAAGGATGGCCGGAAGCAGTGCCGGCAGGGCATCAGGTTAGGACTTAGAGCATGGAGCTGCTGTCTCAGGCTAGCCGAGGGCTGTGCTTAAAGGGACCCAACCCCCACCCCAGACAGACAGTTCTCAGGGTTCCCCGCTTGCTTGTCTACCTTGATGAGGGACAGCAAAGCAGTCCTGTCTTGGAGTGCCCAGAGTGCCCACACTTGGCACATCACAGCACTCGGCCATCAGCCCTGCTCCACTTGCTGCAGGCTACCATCCAGGGGGTCAATCTGGGGGCTGTAGGGGAGCTTCCACCCCAAGGAGCCCACAGAGCCACCCCAGTCCTCCCCATCGGGGGCTTGTACCCCATTCCTCCCTCACCTCCTTCCACTTAACCCTCCCTAGCCACACTTCCTGATGTAAAAAATAAAGGACATGTGTGTTCAAAAATAGAAACTCTCTTTACTTAACAAAACTGGAGCTGGGAGGGGGGGAATTAACCTCTGGGGAGATTGGGAAAAGGAGGTGGGAGAGGGGAAGAGAGAGGGTGGGAGAAGGGAGGGGGAAATCTGGGAGTAGGGAGCTGGAAGGGGGAAGCCAGTGGAAGAAGGAGGAGGAGGGGAAGTATCAAACTATGGTACGCCATATCTTCAGTACTGTGCACAGATGTGATCTCCTCACCCCAGAAAAGATATTTTGGCCTTGGAAAGGGTTCCGAAAAGGGCAACTAAATTTATCAGGGGTTTGGAACAGGTCCCATATGAAGAGAGGCTAAAGAGATTGGGACTTTTCAGCTTAGAAAAGAGGAGACTGAGGGGGGATATGATAGAGGTCTATAAAATCATGAGTGGTATGCATAAAGAAAAGTTCTTCATTAGTTCCCATAATAGAAGGACTGGAGGACACCAAATGAAATGAATGGGTAGCAGGCTTCAAACTAATAAAAGAAAGTTCTTCTTCACAAAGCAAATAGTCAACCTGTGGAACTCCTTGCCACAGGAGGCTGTGAAGGCTAGAACTATAACAGAGTTTAAAGAGAAGTTAGTTAAAGTCATGGAGGTTGGGTCCATGGAGTGACATTAGCCAGGGGGTAGGAATGGTGTCCCTGGCCTCTGTTTGTGGAAGGCTGGAGATGGATGGCACGAGACAAATGGCTTGGTCATTGTCTTCGGTCCATCCCCTGCAGGGTACCTAGTGTTGGCTACTGTCAGCAGACAGGCTAGTGGGCTAGATAGACCTTTGGTCTGACTCAGTACGGCCGTTCTTATGTTCTTATGTTCTAAGCTCAGGGCTCAGGGTCGGGGGTCTCACTGGACCTCCTTGATTTTCATGCAAACCTGCTCCTGGGTTTGCATGTGGACTTTGGTGCCCAGGCTGGCAGCTATCCTGCCCTAGACAGCCACTTTCCTGTGCCTAGTGCGGAGGTCGTGGATGTTGGAGGCCTCCCCCCAAACTTGGATGAGGTCCACGATCTCCACACTAGACCAGACGGGCGCCCGCCTCTTGTGGCCGCAGGCAGGCTCCTGGGAGCCGCCAGCCTGGTCTCGTGCTGTGCCAGGTGCAGGGTCTGCTGGCTGGGTGCTGGCAGGCTTGCACCTGGCACGGGCACCGTAGCCAGACCATGCCCCTTTAAGGGCTCCGGGGCCGGGAAGGGGACAGAAGAATTTCCTTGGTTGTGCCCAGAGTGGCCACCAGGGAAAGCTGGGAAGGGCTAGCCTCCCACTAGTTCAAATTAAGTGGCTACACAGCCCTTAATTCGAACTACTTAATTCGAACTAGGCTTAGTCCTCGTAGAATGAGGTTTACCTAGTTCGAATTAAGCGCACCGCTGGTTCGAATTAAGTTCGAACTAGTGGTTTGCATGTGTAGCGCCTAATAAACTTAATTCGAACTAACGGCTTTTAATTCAAATTAACTTTGTAGTGTAGACATACCCTATGATATTAAGGCCGATCTGTACTCAAGCCCCTGCAGGTTCCACTAGTCATCAGTTAATTTCTGCTGTTTATAAACATTTGTTAATGGTTCCTCATCAAATCTTCATTCCTCATGACAATAATTTATTATGAGCTATTTCACCCTAATGTTGATAAGAATAATTCGTAAACCACTAACAAAGACTTTACTGAAACAACTATCAGACCAGATTTAGTGAAAGTGGCAATAGTGTGCAAACTACCTCCCCACCCTCCATCTCTAATCAGATGAGAATGCAAATCTAGCCTAGGGGGAAGTGCTAATCTTTTTCAATGTTCTTGCTGAAGCCCTTCCCTATTAGGGCTCCTTGGCATTTGGACTCTGTGGCAGAAGGAGTTGAATAGCATCTCTGTCTATTAGATTCTTCTTCACACATGCAAAGGGAAGTAGCTAATAGAAAGAAATGGAAATCTGCCGTGACTAGGTCAAAAACCGCAGCTTAGGTTAATACACTTTTTTTAAGGGCAGAAGGGACAAGGACAATCATTTAGTCTAACATCCAGCATGGCACACTCTTTGGAATTTCACCCAGTAATTCCTGCATCATGCCTTTGGTTGCAGTCATGATTCTTATCCTGGCATTCTCCCACTCTTGGATCATGCCCTATTTTCTTGATCTTGCCCTGCCCCACAGCTTCAGCCTACACTCCTATAAAAGTACCTACTACCAGCCCCATCTCTATAGATAATGAGGGATTTGGTATCCTCATGTATGATAGCATTATCACTGCCTATGCAATGAAACAGCAACAGTTTCTACTATTCTCTACTGCACAGAGGGAGTCTTTTGTGCCGATGAAGTACACAAGGAAAAGAAGAATGTTGTCTTTTAATGCCTAAGGATATTGACCAGATTCTTAGCGGATGCAAATCTGCCTAGATCTATTGAAAGCTCAGAATCTGGTGCTATTTATTTAAGGATATAATAATAAAAGATGGCTTACATAGACTAGAACATTTTGTTTATGAGGAGTTAGAAAAGTTTCCATAGTATGGAAAGTAGCTACCATCTGGTCCATGCAGGATTAGCTAATCTTTTCTATTTAAGGATGTGTACTTAAATAACTACTTGTTCCATACTTCTGAGTTTTTCTGCAAAGGAAACATATGTTCACTATTATTGCCATCAGAATGAATTTTAGAAGGGTCCATAAGTTTAGAGTTGCTTTTTAGAACACCAAATAATATTTTTACAAATAAAATACTCACTTAAAAAAATAGTATGGTGCTGATAGTATGAAACAAACTATTTGGTTCATGTGATTTTATAAATATGGATGAGAAATTTCAGGTCTTTTGTTCTTTTTTTCATAGCTGTTTTGGAAAATAATAAAAGCCTGGATGGGTTGGTCTTTCAATTTTAGACTGTTTGTTTCTTCTTCCCAGGAACTATTTTCTCTTGGTTTGTACAATATAACCTGAAAAATCACACCTAAGCATGAAGTGAGACTGTTCAATGTATGGCTTATCTAATCTAGATAATGGAGTCTAAAGCAAGCCAATAAATCAAATTGAGGCAGTGGTGAATTCAAAACTTTAAAAGCAGGGAAAAATGCATGAATATTTAACAGTCACTGCCAAAACTCAAATCAAATCAAACAGTTTCTTATTTTAGCATGGTTAGAATCTATGCTAAGTAGACAGGTTCAATGCAAAGAAAAGAAGACTAGTCTTGTGAGCAATGTACTGGAGTGGGGCATGGGAAATCTAAGTAAAATTTCTTGTCCTGTGCCAATTTGAGCAATCTATTAACATCATTCTGTGCCTTAGTTTTCCATGTGCTCAATGAACACAGCAATAATGCTTCCCTCTAACCCAGTCTGCCTTTTTTATTTAGGCCTTGATGCTATACACATCAGCTATGCATGAAGGGACCTCTTTGTCTCCATGGAAGCTCAAAGAAGACAGGGGGACATTGTGTGGGTGTAAAGGTCAGCTTGAGATGAGTTGCTTGCAGCAGCAGCCGGGCTGTAAGGCTATGTCTACACTGCACGATAGTTCAAAATAAGATATTCAATTTGAGCTATGCAAATTGCGTATATTATTTTAATCTTATTTCTGCACAGCACCAAATTTTGAAATAAAGCACTATTCTGAAAGCACTACTCCTCATAGGTTTACAGGGATGTTGGAATAGCGAACACAAAATGACGGGCTTGCTGTGAAGACACAGGATAGCTATTTCGGGATAGCGTTGCAGTGTAGACATAGCCTAAATTGCACATTCTTAGGGGTAAGGACTGTCTCATATTATGTATATGAAAAGTGCCTAGAACAATGAGATATTGCTGTCTATTGGGATTTAGGTGCCACTAATAAAGAAATATATAATTTTTTTTATATGAGTACCTTTTCTTTCTATGTCTGGAAGCTGGGGGGGGAGGGGGTTACTGTAATTTCAATCAAATGGCCACATTGGGTTTTATTGGTGATGAAGAATGATTTCCTGTTTTGATTTAAATATTTACAATGAGAATCAGAAATCTTCTACTGGGGAAGGTTTTGGATATGAACAAATATGAGCCTTTGGGGGCTTTTCATACCATATTTTTCTTTACACTTTAAATCAATTTCTTTTTTAGTTATTTGAGAATTTATATCTCAATCACAAATAATAATTTCTACCCTTCTTTCAGCTCTTTTCATTTTTTAAAACGTCATTGGATAGTTGGATAGTTTTCAGACTGATATTTCCAACCACTTTATTTTTAATTATTTTTCCAGTTTTAACTGCACATCATTTCACTTAGGTCAACTTTCTGTAACATTTCATATCCCTTTGAAGAGACTTTGGTTTTGAAGTAAATCTGCCTTTTTTATTTCCTGCTTCCCTTGTAAATTCTGTTCAATTTATTCTAGCCAGCCTGGTTCTGATTTAGATTTCCTTTATTTACATTTCATTATTTTCACCTTTTAAACTTTTTCACCCAATAATTTCTTATTTTCCAGTTCCTTTCAACTGCCTGAAAGTGCTTTTTCTTTATTATATTAGATCTTTTCTTCCTATGTTGGAAGACTTCTTTTTTTAAGATCTTTTCTCATTTTTGAATACACTTTGTTTCCTTTGCAACCTCTCTGCTGGTAAGATCACAGCTTTCTTCCTGTTGCTGAAAAACTGGTGATCCTCTTTAAAACAGAGCCCTGTGGTTTCTTCTATTATGCTTTGTGCCTGAGATATCTAACCTTCCTTTTAAATAAAGAAAACTCTTGAGCTAATTTAACTTTTAGTATTTTATTATCAACATTTGGTTTTCTAAAGAACGAATGGAGGGAGAATGGGACTCATCAACCTCTAGTCTGGAGAGTTTCTTTTCACTCTTTCCATTTCGTATAAAAAAATCTGTTTTGCTCTGTGATAAGATTGGCCCCAACATGCAGCGAGGAAAGAGGCTTGTTATGAGGGGAAAGGACTGATAATAATTGTGACAGAATATTGAAAACAGCATTAAAGGAACAATTTGGCTGTGAGGCTTTTTTCCAAGCTATTAAAAGTTGCACACAAAGAGAACAAGGAATAGTTCTGTTCTTTTATTTTTCACACATTCTGAAAAAGTCTTCTTGACTGAGACCAAAGTCTTGTCTTATCTTTTATTTCTGTTTGCTAAACCTGTTTTCTATTTCTAACCGGTATTTTTTTAACCACTTTTAAAGTCTAATAACATTTCTATCTATATGTACTGACAATGCTAGTTTTCTTCTTGCTCACAGTTACACACAATAGCTTAGAGTAACTTAAATCTTGGTATGACAAGGTACTGGAGAACATCATAGTGGTCCAATCTAATGCCAACCAAAGTTAATGGAAAGACTGCCTTTGACTTTAGTGGGCTTTGAATCAGGCCCTAGTTTTGGTAGGCAGAACTGTGCCTGCAGTATGATGTACACAGGTTGGACCTCTGCTGCTCCGGGACTCCACTGCTCCAGGGATCTCTTGCTCCATGGTTCCGCTGCTCAGTTGCTCTGAGTTTCCACTATCTCGGGGCCACTGGAGCTCAGCTGCTCTGATCCTGATAGAGCTCCATGGCCAGCCACTGGCCACTGACAATCCGCAGCCCCAGGGCTGCACCGGAGTGCCAGGACTTCACTGCTGGAGCTGGGGCTCACTGGTCCAGGGGCTGTCTGGTCCAGTAACATCCATGGTCCTACTGGATCATGGATGTTGCCAGACAAGAGAGTCCTGGACCAAACAGGTTCAACCTGTATTCCATATTGTGCTTTCTTGCTACCAGTATACTGTCAGTTCTGGTTATTTTGTATTGCCATAATTTCACTCTGTTGAAAATCAGGAAAATTAATTTAAAATTTTAATATCTTTCATCTTTATTGGCATGACAAGGTGTGTACACAGGTGTTCCAAAATTAATTTACAAATTCCATTCTGTTGGCAATGTGTATGGAGAATGCTTTGATTGTTTTCTCTGTTTTCATGCGGTGAGGCAGAGTGACTAAATGTGCTTCATTAACAACTCATTACTTTAATTCATTATCTCTTGGAGAAGTCTACAGCACTTTGCTTTATACCATGTAACAAATCCCTACTTAATTCTGCCTTAATTGCCTTCTTTCCTCATGCCAGGAAGCAGAGATGAAGTCACTCTTTGATCAGCAGGGCTTGTCTAGACCTCACACAGAAAGTTTCCTTAAGGTCAAATCACTTAGGGTATGTCTACACTACCCCGCTAGTTCGAACTACCGGGGGTAATGTAGTCATCCGCAATTGCAAATGAAGCCCGGGATTTGAATTTCCTGGGCTTCATTTGCATGAAGCCGGCCGCCGCCATTTTTAAATGCCGGCTAGTTCGAACCCCGTGCCGCGCGGCTACACGCGGCACGGAGTAGCTAGTTCGGATTAGGCTTCCTAATCCCAACTAGCTGTACTCCTCATTCCACAAGGAGTACAGCTAGTTCGGATTAGAAGCCTAATCCGAACTAGCTACTCCGTGCCGCATGTAGCCACGCGGCACGGGGTTCGAACTAGCCGGCATTTAAAAATGGCGCCAACCGGCTTCATGCAAATGAAGCCCAGGAAATTCAAATCCCGGGATTCATTTGCAATTGCGGATGATTACATTACATTCATGCCTCAAACTAACGAGCTAGTATAGACGTACCCTTTGTGACTTGTCTTGGAGGTAAAATATGTTGCGCAGCTCACACTTTGTGCCTGGCTCTTCTCTTATCTTGCAAATTGTCCATATGTCTGACTTGGATGACACTCTCTCATGTACTTACATCCAGACACCTATCAAATGCTTTCCTGACTACAAATGTACACAACAAATAGCCAACCCAGTGGGATCCAACATAACGTTTCTATGACAGTTGTTCCTCCACTACAGTCTAACTCCTAATCAGTTCTCAATTTCCAATTCTTTTGAAATCAAAAGAAAGCATCCTGCCCCCTTTCCAATGAACAAGTACGCTGAAGTAATAGAAAATGAAAGAAAATGATACTATCTGCTCAAGATAGTACATTTATCAAAATCTACTTGGAATAAAACCATGTACTTAGAATAGCAATTACATTATAGTCACACAGGCCATCACCTGAATACATATTCAGTTTCCCTGCTAGTGAACAATATAAATAAACCTTCACAACATCAAGTAAATATATACTTATTTTAAAAATGAGTGAATTCCTGCAAAGCCTATCATTCAAGACATATTTAGGATAGACTACACTACAGAATCTCAGTGCTTTCCAGGTGATGAAAGCTAATGGCCCTTAAAGTTAACTTGAAAGCTACCGGGAAAGAAGAAAGCTCATATATTACACACAAGGACATGAATGTATGGCCACAAAAATATACTCTCTTAAATGGCCAGAATGTCTGAGTGGTTGAGAAAATATTCTCATTATTATCCACTGTAATTTTTCATGTGTTAAGGACTATGATGAGCGGTAGAGATGAAAGATTGTTCATAGGAGGCAGGAAAATGGTGAGGACATGGCCAATGGCTGTCTATTGCACCAAAACACAGCATAGGGGAGGCAGCGAATTATATCTATTACTCTCTCATTCCATGCTGTATAAGGATGGGAGCTTCCTTGAAGCAAAGTAGGCCTTAAGCTAGGGCTAAGGCTTCCAGTTCTTAGCCCAATACCTGTCTCAGTATATAATACAAAGTTATTGGAGAAAAGGCACCAGGAGCAGAGACTGTACTTAAACAACATATAAAAGTGAACAATACAAAGACATAATGAAGACTCAAAGAGAGAGAAATAAACTCCTATGTTATGGTGTACAAGCCTCTCATTGGGCCAGGAAGGGAAGGAATTAATGGCCTGTTCTGAAGATGGGGAATAAAATCAGCCACTGCTGCATGCCCTATCAGAAGCCTAAGGGGATGGTCTGGCAGCTGCTGAAAGTTATCAGGAGGAGACAGGGAAGATGCTGATACCCCTGGTGCAAGGATATCTATTTTTTAAGCTTAAAAGGAGCTGGCTCTGAGGGACCTATGAAACAAGTGGCTTCCTTGGTGAAAGAAAAGATCACTCAATAGACTTGTGGGTGGAACAAACAGAGCAGGTCTTCCTTATGTTAAGAGATAACTTGGGAACAAACTGCATGTTTTTCTGTTTATTTTCCAAGAAAAGATGATGTGGGACTCTGCGAATCAGACTGATTATTCAGAACTCCCTGGATAATAGGAATAATAGAATCATGAAATCCCAGAGCTGGAAGAAACCTCAGGAGGTCATTGAGTCCAGCCCCCTGCCCAAAGCAGGATCAACCCCAACTAAACCATCCCAGCCAGGGTTTTGTCAAGACGGGACTGGCATAACCATGAGAGCTGACCAGCATCTGGTGACTAAAGGGTTAACTATGTCTCCTGTCTCTAGCCACCTGGTCAGCCAATAACAACACAGGAAGGGGTTTCAAACTGGGAAAAAGGAATTTTTAATTTTTCCCTCCTTTGTCTGAGTCAGAGCGGTTTTCTTCCAGGTAACAGGGAGATGGGAGGTCATCTCTCCCTCCAAGAAAAGTCTCCTCAAAATGTGTAAGTAGGACAAAGTTAGTTAACCCATCAGGCTTTATTGTTTTCCTGGTTTGGGAATGTGGAAATTATGTCTGTGCTGTTAAAAGTGGGTTTTTCCTCTTTTTTGTAACTAAATCTTGAGCCCAGGGGATCCCCCTGAGTAGATTAATAGGTGGCTCTTTTCCATCTAGTCACTATACTGGCAACTATGGTTTTGTTTTGATGATAACAGTTTGCTTATTTTTTTTATTAACCTGGTATTGGCTTATTTCTGTATCTTGGAAAATCTGTCTGTGGATATCTGCATTCCTCTGACTAGAGGGTAGCTACCACAGACTGCAGCTTGTATTTTCTCTTTTCTTTTTCAAGCTCTTTGGGAAAAGAGTTTGAGGTACCCCTGAGGTTTTAGGGGTGGGAGTGGGGGATGTTTCCCAAGTGATCTCTTCCCTGGTTTTCTTGGAATACTTGGGTAGTGGCAGTGGTTTTTATTTCCCAAAATTCAGGTATTAGGATTTGGGAGGGGGGGCAGAAGATTTTGTACCAAAGCCTGTAGAGATCAGGTTTTGGGGTACTTTTGTAGGCCCCCACCTATGCATTTATAGTGCCAGAGAGGGAAACAGCTTTGACATGGTGGTAGCAATGGGATTCTAACCCATTCCCCATAGTACTGGCCAGCCCTCATGGTTATGTCAGGGACTTAAAAGCCTGTAGGAATGGGGATTCCATCTCCTCTCTAGGTAACCGATTCCAGTACTTCACCACCCTCCTAGTGAAATAGTTTTTCCTAATACCCAACCTAGACCTCTCCTACTGTAACTTGAGACCATTGTTCCTTGTTCTGCCATCTGTCACTTCTAAGAACAGACTCTCTCCATCTTTTTTGGAACCTCCTTCAGGAAGTTGAAGGCTGCTATCAACTCCCCTCCCCTCACTCTTCTCTTCTTCAATCTAAATAAGTCCAAATTCTTCAGCCTCTCCTCAAAGTCATGTGCTCCAGCCCTCAATCATTTTGGTTGCCCTCCACTGGATCTTCTCCCATGTGTCCACATCCTTTCAGGGGAAGAGGAGGAGAGGGCACCCAGAACTGGATGCAATACTCCAGATGTGGCCACACCAGTGCCAAATAAAGGGGAATAATAACTTCTGTAGATCTGCTGAAAATGCTACTCCTAATGCACCCCAATATGCAATTAGCTTTCTTGGCTACAAGGGCACACTGTCAAGTATCAGAGGGGTACCCATGTTAGTCTGAATCTGCAAAAGCGACGAGGAGTCCTGTGGCACCTTATAGACTAACTGAAGTGTAGGAGCATAAGCTTTCGTGGGCAAAGACCCACTTCGTCTTTGCCCATGAAAGCTTATGCTCCTACACTTCAGTTAGTCTATAAGGTGCCACAGGACTCCTCGTCGCAAGGGCACACTGTTGATTCATATCCAACTTCTCATCCACTATTATCCCTAATTCCTTTTCTGCTGAACTGCTACTTAGTCAGTCAGTCCCCAGCCTGTAACAATGCTTGGGATTCTTCCATCCCAAGTGCAGGACTCAGCACTTGTCCTTGTTGAACCTCATTAGATTTCTTTTGGCTCAATCTTCCAATTTGTATAGGTCACGCTGCACCCTAACCTTAGCTTCCAATGTATCTGCCTCTCCTGCTAGCTTAGTATAATCCACAAACTTGCTGAGGGTGCAATCCATCCCCTCATCTAGACCATTAATAAAGATGTTGAACAAAACTGACCCTAGAACCGATCCTTAGGGTACTCTGCCAGAAACTGACCACCAACCTGACATCGAGCTGATAATCACTACCCATTGGGCCTGACAGTCCTGCCAGCTTTCTATCTACCTTGATATGCCTTGATCGGAATCAAATCAGCTGAGTACTTCATTCTGGAATACAGCATAGACCACGCCCAAATCAGTGATTTGTACTAATTGATTTTCTTGTAATAAAAATAGGTCCTTTCCCCACCCAGTAACTTTTGGAGGCATAGGTGCTTTGGTTCCAGCTGAGACCACCTAGCCCTTGAGTTATAAGAGACTTGCCCGTACCAACAATGGATGATATTTTGCATATATATTAAATTCAAAGGAAAAGAAATTCTAAAAGTATTTTAATGAAGATGATTCTCCACAAGTGTTAGAAGATATGAGATTAATGACTTTCTCTACCAATAGCAATCCAAGGAAAAACAAACAGGTAATTTGAAACCTCCTCTGCAGCAGTAGTTTTACAAGCTGCATGCCATTATATAGGTATACAACCTACAGTAAATGTATTTAATTTAGATTATGTTATTCTAGAATTCATTGAAGAAAAAATGAATTACCACAGAGCCCTGAGAGAAGTATTTGGATGTGTTACAAAAATCATGTTCTAACTGTAGCCATTGAAAAATTTAACTTTTCAGGAAATAAAATGTAATTCGTTAGACATGTATTTCTAGTGAGCAAGTCTGCCCAGATTCTATTGAAGTGCAGACAATTATGCATATTGATAGAAGTAGTTTTTCTACTGATGGAAAGTCATTTCTAGGCATTACAAATTATTGTGCTAGATATATTAAGAGCTATTCCAGTGTATTTATATCTTTGAGAAACTGTATTTCAATAGATTAAAGAATGTAAAACAGCATCTCAAAGCATAAACTTTCAATTATGTAAATCTCCAACTATTTCCTGTTCTGATACAACAGCCCTGTGGAGCTAGGAGGAATTTAAAACCAGAAAGAAAGCATCAATGTCCACAAAAAAATGTCATATTCTCATCATAGTCTAACGAAGATAGAACAGAAACATTTTCAAGGAGGGAAGGAAGTTTGAACTGTTGACTGGTGATGCAAATACTTTAGTCTTTACTTTTATGGAGCTAATTTGAGTAGTTACAGACCACCAAAATTGATTTCACTAATACCTGAAATCCCAAATATTAAATAGACAAAAAAAAAGAAAAAGAAAAGAAAAGTGGGGATTCAGGTGGCAAAGGCTCTCTAGCTGACTGTCTGCAAATTCACTGCAATGGCACTTCTTATCATAGAGAAAGTGAGAAACTATGTTATTTCATATGCTCTATTCAGAAAAATAATACATCCTACAAATACTTATGCATTGAAGTCAATATGACTGCTCATACACATAAATGTAAGTACACATATAACTGTCTGCAAAGGATTAAATAGGCTAACTCAGACTGGATAATCTCTGTTCTGAAGCTATGAATATGAAGGTGGCCAGTGGTGGTTCTACAGGACTAACTAAAATAATGTTGTTTTTTGGAAGGTTCCATTTAATAGTATGAACTGCAGAACATTTGAGTTATACATTTAGCTAAGGCTAACCTCTAGTGAACAAAAAGATATGGGTCCCTGAAAAGGACAAAGATATTGAGGAAATGTGTGATCTTGCATGTTATGCTCACTTGCTAGCCATGGTCAGCACTGAACCAATTTTATATGTTACTTCAATGAAAGGAGACACTGCTTGAATTGGCTTTATTGGAAATGCCCACTTACTCCAGTGTATTTCCATCCAGTTTAACAATTTCTGTGTGCGATGAAGTAGCTGTAAATTGTGTGGACTGCTACAGAATGGTCAAGTAACAACTAGCTAGCATCTGACAACTAGCTAGGAATAGACATCTTACAGTTGGAGTGGTGTCATTCCCATTTTGAAAGTCAGTCCTTTCTGCACCAGATAGCTTTCCATAATCGATAGAATGTCAGGTACAATTAAAGCAGACCTTAATGAGAATGATTAAAACTGGTACAGAAATACTCTTCAAATGCAGTCTTAGCTTACACCTGTTCCAAATTATTTTCTTATGAAGGTGATTTCATATATTCTTGACTTTTGTGGATCAACAACATTCATCATACTGTAGCTTGGGAGTTTCTCTGAGGACCAGATATTTTAAATTAATTTATTAGGTTGCCCTGGGAGCTGTGTGGATCAGCTGTGAGTAATGCACCTCTATAAATGGCAGAGTTAGCACTTTGTGAAAGTCATCTTGTTGTGTTTCAGTTACTTTTTGTTTAATTTTTAAAGGAGATCATTGAAATGTCACGAGTGACATTTCAGAAACCTAGAAGAAATAAATACTTTGAGTTGTAACAGCACAGTGTCTTGCCATGTAAATGGGAAATATCTGTATTCTTTCTATTCCCAATTTGCCAAATAGAGTTAAGTGAGCCCAGAAAATTCTGAGGTTTCAACATTAGCTGTTATTCCAAATTGGTACAGAAGTTGAAATTCTCATTTTTTTTGGTAGAATTAAATTGTCAAAATACTTCAATTTGGAAATGTTAAAATGTTTCCTTTTCATGTTATTGATCTGACTCAAAACTGCATTTTGAATCAGTTAATAATGAACTCCATTTTCTCATAGTGGAATATTGCTCTGTGAGATTGGTAGCTGGGGAGTCTGCTGCCTCCATTCTGTTTTATGGGCTAGGCTCCCTGACCAGACTACATCTCCCATGATGCACTTCAATACATGTAACCCCCAATGATGCCCCATGGAACTCAGACAAAGGGAAATCCACTTTGCATTATAGGAAATGAAGTCCTTCTGGGAGCTGCACCAATAGAAGAGAATGAGAGCTCAAATTGAAACTGCCATAAGGAAATATGCTAACAGAGAAGTGCAGTTTAATATTTTGTTGAACCTTTTGAAAACAAACTGTTTTGTTGATAACCCTGAAAGAAAGTATTCGGAGTCAAATTTATTCAGGAAAATAAAAAAAAAATCCACAGAAAATTTCAAATGTTCAGAACAGCATTTTCCATTGGAACAATAATACAGCAATAAAATTCTGATCAGATCTAGTGTCAAGGCAGCATATTTTTTTTACAGTTTATTTATTTTCAAAATGTAATTTATCTGGTCCTGGAAGGATTCTATAGTGCAATTTTTTATAGATTTCCATATGGGAGACAGATAATTTACCAGAGCTTTTGACAAAACCTTCTCTAATAAAATGTAAAATTGTCTCATTGGAAAAGTTTTTAAGAAGCACATTCTACTTTTGTCTCATTGCTATGCACACGTATTCTTAACATGATTCATGGTTAAGAATAAAAGTACAAATCTTGTAAAAATAAGAATTTTGCTGAGAGATATGAGCCAACAACTTCTTAAAGCTGAAAATCTTTCTTCCAACTTTGTGTGCCAGGGTCCTGACCCAAAATTCTGTAAAACTAATAGAAAGAATCCCACTGACATGAACACACTTTAGATGCAGCTCAAGGTGAAATACTTGTTTTGAATGACACTAAAGCTAATCAGGCTAATTTTTTCTACTACATCTTGACTTATACTTGATACGCAAGAATGAAAAAAAAAAGTGAAATAGTCCAATAGCCAAGGACTGAAAGTACAAATGTGACAAAATATAGCTCTTATGAAGAGTTGAATAATGTACCATCATCTCTTTTGAAATGGTTTGATCTTTAAAAGATTTTTTTTAAAAGAGCATATAGAATTCTTTCTTAATCTCCAACCTTTGAGAGAAGTATTAAGTATTATTTGAGCTGTACATGTGGAATATAAAAGAAACTCAGAATGACTAGGTTATGTTCATTTAGGGTTCTGAAATACCAAACAGTTGTTTCTTACTTTGATTGCCCAGTCTAGATTACAAGATGTCAGCTGTAAAGATAATCTGCTTGTCATGAAATATAGTTAACTTCTCTTCAAAGATTCTGCAGGATATTAATAATCACCAAACTTCTTCAATTTAGGACTAGCAAGATTGCTCACATTTGCTGTCCTGAAAAACAATTACTATTCAGGAAAAGATTTTATCTTAGGAAATAAAGAACTCATTGTAGACACATGACCTTCTGAAGCAGAAGTCTGGAAACCAGACTTAAATCTGAATGACAGATGAATTAAGAGTGAATGCTATCCTATTTGAAATGAGACCTCCAGGGTATGTCTACTCTGAAGTTAGACAGCTGGCCTGTGTCTGCTGACTTGGACACATGGGACTTGGGCTGCAGCCCTATAAAACCGCAGTGTAGATATATGGACTCAGGTTGCAGCCTAAGCTTTAAAATCCATGAGGGAGGAGGGTTCCAGAGCTCAAGTGCCAGCCTCAGCCCAAACATCTACATTGCAGTTTTACTGCCCTGTGAGCACTGCATCCACTGACATGGGCCAGCAGCAGGTGTTAACGGCAGTTAAACTACATCCCCTTGACTAACAGTGCACTTGGCTGGCAAATTCTCTGAGAGTTCCTGGGTACACATTTGCCTAGTGACAAAGCGCTTTATTAAGCAGAGATTTCTCAAGATAAGTATGTTCGAAATGGGAGGTGCTATAGAGGGGATTTGGATATCTGAATCTTCTTTTATGTCAGAAACTTTCTATACAATAATTGGGAAATCTATCCGTTTAGGTATCAGAATGGGAAGAATAAACTATACACAAATGTTCATTAGAAACTTGGAAAGCGATGGAGATAAGGAAAGGGTATTTCCCTCAAACTGGTTCTTTTTTTCTTTTTTCCCAGGGGATAAGAGGTGTTTTCTTTGTCCGAAGCATCAAAGATGGCCAAAGCTGGAGATGGGACACTGGGCAGGATGGGCTGATGCTTTGAGGTGACCCCAAGCGATCCCTCTTCTTGCTCACGGGATCATGGTCTAATTGATCTCCATATTTGGAATTGTCAGATTGACAGGGACTGGGATTTTTGCTTTTACAATTGATCCATGTCCCATTCTACAGCGAAAGACCATCTACTTGTTGCTATTTTAAATTCTAAGTCATTGCAGGGACCTGAGGAATTAGTGAACCTCACTTCCTCCCATCCTTTCCCTGGGCACAAAATATTTTAGTCTCCGGAGGGCTGTTTTTCACAAAAAAAAACAACAACAAAAAAACCTTCACTTACATCCATACTGCAATCACATTCTTTGGGAAAAAAATCAAAAGAACAGAGGTGCTCTTCCAACATTGGTAAACCTCTTTCTATGAGGAAGCAGTCTTTTTTTGAAAGAGCTTTTCGGAAAAAGGCATGTGTGGACGGAGAAGTTCTTTTGAAAGAAGAGGAAAGAGGAAAAAGCAAAGGTGCCCTGGAGGCCACTCCGCCCATAGTAATCACAGTTTACATGGAAGATAGCGTCCATTCAGTGTGGACACTATCTGTCAAAAGAGCAGATCACTTTTTCGATGTACTTTTGGGTTATGGCTACATTGCAGCTCTCTTGCGCCAAAGCCTATGCAAATTAAGTGTGGATTAGCATATTGCCATGCTTCATTTGCATAATTAATTAGGGGCCATTTTTGTGCAAGAGTCTTTTGCGCAAAAAGGAGCTGTGTAGATGGCTCCTTTTTGCGCAACCCCTCCTCTTCCTAATTTGCATACGCCCTTCATTTGCATAGGTTTTTGCGCAAGAGAGCTGCAGTGTAGACGTAGCCCAGCTGTGTGGAATTTAGTGGTTTGTGACACACCAGAGGCGAGAGAGGATAATGGACTCATTTATTCTGACCTTAAACTCTATGACTTCCCTTAGACACTAAATTGAAACAGGGAAAAGGAAGGAAAATATAATTAAATGCTATCCCCGCCCCCCACCCACCTCAGCAATTTATATCACAATTGTGTGACCTGTAACTCCTGAACCTTCTAGAAACAAGCAACTTTATATTCCTAGTTTACCTGCCTGTACAAAAAAATAAGAAATTATGTGATTTTTAAACAATAATTTAGGAATCTCAAAGTAGTACATGAAGAAATGAACCATTCATAGTTTATATGTGTTGAGAAATGTCTCTCATGTACATTTCCAAATGGCTGCAGAAAGATTCCTTTCAAGTCATAATCTGTGGTGTCTGTGTGAAAGCTAACATTTAGCAGTAGTCACGAATCTTCCCATTGTATTATTAGTGTAAGTGCAATATAAACAGGCATGGTGGGGAAAGAACTGGAATGACTGATATTCAGCTTAAGCTATGTCCAGACTGCAGGCTTCTTTCAGAAGAAGCTTTTCTGGAAGAAATCTTCCAGAAAACCTTCTTCCAAAAGACAGCATCAACACTGCCAAAGTGCATCGAAAAAGTGATCTGCTTTTTCGACAGATAGCGTACACACTGAATGGACACGATCTCGCATGTAAGCTGTGATTGCTATGGACTGAATGGCCACCAGTGCACCTGTGCTTTTTCCTCTTTCCTCTTCTTTTGAAAGAAATCCCTCTACACACGTCTTTTTCCAAAAGAGTTCTTTTGGAAAAAGGCTTCTTCTTCATAAAAAAAGATTTATCAATGTCAGAAAACCCCCTCTGTTCTTATGATTTTTTTCTGAAAGAATGGGATTACAGTGAGGATGTAAATGAAGGGTTTAAAAAAAAACTGTTGTTTTTCTTAAAAACTCTGCAGTGTAGACATACCGTCAGTCAGCTCCTATTGTCTTGCCCCAAAGAGGCAGTTGCTGTCTACAGAGCATAAACAAGGGTTAAAAACACATTTGTGCCATATGATGGACCATGTATCTTCATCTGATATGAGGCAGGGTAGATCCATTTATGGTGCAATACGTTCATCTTACAAGGCGGATGTTTCTGGTAGGTGGATACATTCACTGTAGCTGTCTGGTCCCATTTGTTGCTAGCCACATCTGGTGACTCAGTACCATAAAACTGCTGCTGCTATAGTGTTGAATTGCAGCGGAGTATCTCAGGATCTTCTGTCACTGCAGAATCATCACTGAAGTAGTAAAATTTTATTTTACTTTTTCTCCTTTTATAGCCCTGAACTGATATTATATTTCAAGTTCTGCTCACTTCACTTCTGCCTCTACATTTCTTTATTGCTTTTCAGGAAAATATAACTGTCTTAGAAAAGCATAGTTTTGTCCCTTCTTCTGGTTCCCCAAATCATCCCTTTGCTGAAAGATTGCAGATGTATGACAGTTTGCAGATTGGCTTCCCAATGGAGGAAAAATCAGTGATGCAGAATCTGAGTGTATTGTAAATGTAATTCACTTTATTTACACACATACACCATCTTGAAACAAGATGGTCAAACAACATTCAGGTGTATCTCTTCTTCTAAGAGTCTCAGTCCAGCACCAATTCTAATTCCCTGGGATTGACAATGTCTGTAAGAACCTAAAGGACTAGAACGTGATTCTACAGGGGTTCTGTGGTTCTGATACTTCTGCTTTGAAATTAGGAACTCATTCTGGGTTTCCGCTGAAGGACCCTGTAGCCAGACACAAACCCCATCTTGTTTTTCCACAAACCCCATCTTGTTCCCCCCCCCCCCCCAGAGAGCAAGAGAAAGGCAGTCAGCCTTTGATGCCCTGGGAACACAGGTGTGCTGCCTGTCCCTGACTCTACCATAAACAGAAACCAGACAGTAAATGGGCTAGCTGACGACCCGGGGCCTCCCGTCGCCCTGATGGCTAGTACCAGTAATTGACACGCCTGCACTGTCCCAGGAGAGGAATCTTCGCCCATCACATACCAGAGGTGCCCATTGTCTGCATTTTCCCAGGTGTAAATTATGCTTTACACCCTTCGTGGGAAACTTGGCATTCAAAGCCATTTTTCCTAATTGGCCACTTGAGCCCAGGAAGAAGCCTACATGACCCAAGGGGTATAAAAGAGGTTCAGCAGCCCACCCCATTTGAGCTCCAATCATCTATACCTGCTGGCAGGTATTGATTGTCTCCCGAGGTCTGTGGGATGCCCAACCTCGCCCTACTTCTTCCCGAGGGATTGAGAGAAAGACGCTGGCCACGCCAAGTCTGGAACGCAGGGGTGAGAATATATACCTGCTATGTGTATTTTGCATGCATTTAATAAGAGCTCAGAGAACCAAAAGGGTTTCATGGTACCTGTAAGTGGCTTATTAGTGTAATTTCTGTCCTGTCCTTTGTAGTGGCTGTGTTATCTGTAACACAGTAGTAGCATTTAACAACTAAGTTTACCCTGTAACAATAAAATAGTAACTGTTTAAGCTTTAACCTGACTCCTTCAGTTGCTGTAACAGAACCAAGCACAATTTAAAAGAACTTCAGCCGGTCATAAGGGACTCACTGCCCTGACCGTCGGCTGACAGACCATGAGAAGTTGGATGCTGCAGGAAGTACCACCTAATGGGGCAGAACCTAAATGTCATTCCCTGAAGCCTTCTGATTGCCGGCAGACAAGAAGGAAATCATCATGGGGGAAGTGCCCAAGCAATGATGTATTGTAGAAGGTCTGCTTGCTTCTATTCCAGACCTCTCTTTGCTGTGAATGCTAGACTAAGGCTTCTGATGCATATACATCTCTGACTCCACTAGTTGCTTCCTGTCTGTAACCTGGTGCCTGACCCTGAATTTTTAGTATCCGGATATGGCTTGACCCTGACTGCTCCACTTGCCTGTCACCTGCAACATGGTGCCTTACCCTGACTTCCTGGTATTCCAACCCCACAAATTGTCTCCTGGCCACAACTTGGTAACTAGCTGGTGCATATAGGCTGCCCATGTCCTGGCCCTGACACTGCCTCAAAAATTGTCTCTAGTCAGAGCCCAACTGGTTAGAGAAAGCTCTCCAACCTCTGAGTATGTCTCCACATTAAAACCTGGCATAACTCCAAACCAACAATAACCCAGGATATCTTTTCAAGAGTCAAAATTTTCTTGCAGGCTTAAAAACCAAACATAGAATACTATGCATAATAGTGCCTTCTGGTAACACTTAATATTTATGATCAAGATATGATCATATCATTAGCACTGTTGAAAAAATGGAAGAATTTGAAATCTTCTTCAATACCTTTTGGCCATCTTTGCACAACATAACATACAGTACTCCAAGGGTATGTCTACACTAGCTCATTAATTTGAGCTAGGTAGGCAAATCAGGCAACCGTTGTTGCAAATGAAGCCCAGGATTTAAATATCCGTGGGCTTTATTTGCATGTTCCCATCCGGCCGCCATTTTTATATCCCCCTTAGTTCGAACGAACTGCCCGCGGCTACATGCGGCAGTTTAAAGTTCATCCAAACTAAGTCCTTAGTTCGGATTAACTGTTACACCTCATTCAATGAGGTGTAATAGTTAATCCGAACTAAGGACATAGTTCAGATTAACTTTAAATTGCCGCGTGTAGCCATTGGCAGTTTGTTCGAACTAAGGGGGATATAAAAATGGCGGCCGGATGGGAACATGCAAATAAAGCAGGGGATATTTAAATCCCGGGATTCATTTGCAACTCTGGTTGCCTGATTTGCCTACCTAGCTCGAATTAATGAGCTAGTGTAGACATACCCCTGGCTCTTCCAATCAATCTTATTTGTAATCCAGGATGGAGTCAATGAAGAAGCTTTTGCTTCAAGATTTCTTTACCAGAGATATTTTACATCTATTTTTTTGTTATTTTTTACAAGTGAAGAGGATATAAACTGCAAATCCAGTATATACATTTCTATATTCCAAAATAAGAAGATAGACTGTTTCAGTAAGTTTGTTTCATAAACTGAAATCTCTTATTTTATATTTTACTGGGCCATTCCACCCAACCAGTGCAGTGCTAATATATAAGTTCTGTATGACAGTTTAAGACACTTATTATTTATATTTATACAGGAAAAAGAATGAAGCCAGAGATTCATTTTTAGAACTTAACCTCTGGATTTATTTTTTTGAGTGGGAATGTTGTTATAAACTCACTGGGGACAGAATAGATACTATAGATTGGACAAGTGTTGTCCCATTCCAGCTGAAATATAGAAAGAAAGCTCATAGATTTCAGCTTAGCTCTCAAAATTCTGCCAACAAGTTTATTGGGGTTGTGTTTCTTTCTTTCTTAAATCAGCCTTTTTACATTGTCAATGGTAAAACTGTAATACAAAATATTCACCATCTATGGAGAGGAGCCCAGAAAAAAATTGCACAAAGGAATACCAACTACCAAACAAATCATGTTGCTTCTGATTAAATGAAAGCAGAGTATGTTTTTGGAACAAATGTCTGGTTTGCTGATAATTTCTCCTATTCCCTTTTCTTCAGTAGAAGTATATTTATTTATGGAAAAAATATTTCCCTACTTGAATTTATTTTGAGCCCCCCTCTTTCCATTTTATAAAATGAGGCAGTGGAACATGAGTCATGCTGAGTTTGTGGTCCTTGCTCCCAGGACAAGTCTCTTCCTCAAATCAGGCTAAAATCAGCAAGTGCCATAAGACACTTGGATCAATTCTCAGGACCATTTGATCAACAAAATCCCATGAAGTTTAGAAGGAGGCCAGGTGCTCCAATAAATGAGCTGCATGCCTTTTGGAACACAATTCATTTGCAAACTGGGGACTTCCTGTAGTTATGTGCTGTAGCAATAAGAGTGGCAGATGAGAACTTCAAGCAGAACAATGACAAACACATTCTTTCTTTAGAATACAGTAGTCATTGAATTACTATTCACATATACAGGGCTAAATCCTGTGGTGCTTATTCTTTCTTTGTTGGGCAAAAATTCCATTGACCCAGGCCCACTTTCTCATGAGTTCCTCTTATTTTGGGTGACATGGTTTTAAATGCCCAAGATGGCTCAACATATGATTAGTGGATCTCTGAAACCAGTGGACATTTGAATATTATAGATATAGATATAGACATAGATATAGATATATATTTATTTCCCCCCACTGTTCATAAAACAATATGGATTAAACAGATGTAGAATCTACAAATATCAGGCAAATAGATTTGACATTGGAACTAATAAATGCCCAGGGTGGCTGACAGAATTGACAAACTCATGGGCAAAGAGTGTATGGAGAGGGGAAGGATTCATGCTATTGGAAGGGGTGGGACCTCATCCACAAGGCACAAGGCTGGGAGCAGACAGTCCTCAGTGCTACCGGGACTTCACTGTGCCCCTGGCACCTTTTAGTGCCACCTGAAGCACACCATTTCGTGCTCTGATAGCTGATGGCAGTAGCTGAGAGTTCCAGACCCTTTTGAATTGTCAGGCAGGTGGCCCTATTGGTGGGTCTGTAAAGGTCACGGCTGTGTCTACACTGGCATGAATTTCCGGAACTGCTTAAAACGGAATACTATTCCGTTTTCAGTTTTTCCGGAAAAGGAGCATCTACATTGGCAGGCTGCTTTTCTGGAAAAGCCCTTTTTCCGGAAAAGCATCTGTGGCCAATGTAGACGCGCTTTTCCGGAAAAGAGCCCCGATCGCCATTTTCGCGATCGGGGCTTTTTTCCAGAAAAGACTACTGGGCTGTCTACACTGGCCCTTTTCCGGAACAGTGTTCCGGAATAAGGACTTATGCCCGAGTGGGAGCAGAATAGTTTTTCCGGAATAGCGGCTGATTTTGTACAGTAGAGCGTTGTTGCTTTTCCGGAAATTCAAGGGCCAGTGTAGACAGCTCGCAGCTTATTCCGGAAAAGCAGCTGATTTTCCAGAATAAGTGGCCCAGTATAGACACAGCCTCCAGGAGTGGATTCAGTACCACTAATCTACCCCAATGTGTATTTCTTCTATTGAATTTCTCTGTTTCAAACCTGAAGCATGTCGGCCCTTCTGCAAGCTTCAGATTTAGATTTTACAGGGCAAACAAGAATTTCATGTGAATGGCACTATAAGGCCGTGTCCAGACTCAGGGGTTTTTTCGGGAAAAGTAGCCTTTTCCCGAAAAAACTTCCCCTGCATCCAGACTCAAGCCGCGTTCTTTCGAAATTATTTCGAAAGAACGCGGCTTTTCTTTCGATGGCGGTAAACCTCAATTTACGAGGAAGAACGCCTTCTTTCGAAAGTTCCTCTTTCGAAAGAAGGCATTCTTCAATGTAAATAGGCCGTCTTCAAAAGAGAGCATCCAGACTCGCTGGGTGCTCTCTTTCGAAAAAGCGGATTTCTCTTTCGAAAGATCCGCCTGCAGTCTAGACGCGATCTTTCGAAAGAGGCTCTTTCGAAAGATGCTTTCGAAAGAGCCTCTTTCGAAAGAAGCCTGCAGTCTAGACATAGCCTAAAAGTAACACTTTGATATTGGTTTCATTATTTTAGAGTTGTTCACAATTCAAATATTAAGTTTTTATCTAACCAGTTTTATTCTCATTCATAGAATCATAGAACCATAGAGCTGGAAGAGACCTTAGAAGGCCATCAAGTCCAGCCTCCTGCCTAAGGCAGGACAAATCTCAATTAAATCAACCCAGCCAGGGCTTTGTCAAGCTGAGACTTAAACACCTCAAGGGATAGAAACTCCACTACTTCCCTAGGTAACCCATTCCAGTGCTTCACCACCCTCCTAGTGAGATAGTTTTTCCTAATATCCAACCTGGACCTCTCCCACCGCAACTTGAGACCATTGCTCCTTTTGTTCTGCCATCCATCACTACTGTGAACAGCCTTTCTCCAGCCTCTTTGGAACCTCCCTTCAGGAAGTTGAAGGCTGCTATAAAATCCCCCCTCACTCTTCTCTTCTGCAGATTAAATAGACCCAACTCCCTCAGCCTCTCCTAGTAGGTCATATGTTCCAGCCCCCTAATCATTTTGGTTGCCCTCTGCTGGACCCTCTCCAGTGCATCTACATCCTTCCTCTAATTGGGGGGGCCAGAACTAGACACAATACTCCAGATGTGGCTTCACCAGAGCCAAGTAAAGAGGAATAATCACATCTCTGGATCGACTGGCAATGCTCCTCTTAATGCAGCCTAATATGTCATTAGCCTTCTTGGCTACAAGGGCACACTGTTGACTCATGTCCAGCTTCTCATCTACTGCAAACCCCAGGTCCTTTTCTACAGAACTGCTACTTAGCCAGTTGGTCTCCAGCCTGTAACAAAAATCAAACATTGAATAAAATAACTAGGATTCCAAATGTTAACCAGAAATTGTGTGATTTTTCTCTTTCACTTTTCTTTGGGAGAGATCTCGGGAGATATGGCTTTTAAACCATATGGGCTGCCAGTCTTTTAGTTCAGAGTAATATCCTCTAAGATCTTCTTTAATGTATCCACTTCAGCTGAATCAGCTTAAATAACAATCACCCATAGACAAAATTTGCTTTTGGGAACAGGGGTTGGTGGACATTAAGAGCATTCACAATGAAGCCAAAGTACTAAGGCTATGTCTACACTGGCCCCTTCTCCGGAAGAAGCATGCACAGCAGGCAAGTCAGAATAGGGAAATCCGTGGGGGATTTAAATATCCCCCGCAGGATTTAAATAAACATGGCCGCAGCTTTTTTTCCGGCTTGGGGAAAAGCCGGAAAAGAGCATCTAGACTGGCGCGATCTTCCGGAATAAAGCCCTTTTCTGGAGGATCTCTTATTCCTACTTGCGGAATCCCCCGCGGATTTCCCTATTCTGACTTGCCTGCTTTGAATGCCTCTTCCGGAGAACGGGCCAGTCTAGACATAGCCTAAGGATTTAAACTTATTGTTCCTGTGACATTTTAAATTTAGGACACAACAGAGCCATCCATGTATCACCTAAACTAATTATTTCCTCTTACAAGAAAGTTTATGGCCATATTAAAGAAAATAAAATGTAGCTGATTACAGAACTATAAAGGACATTGAAAGATAGCTCTGATCTATGATGGGGGTATCTCAGTGACTTGCAATGAGTGCAAATAAAAACACATTCTGCACATAAACTACTTCATATCAAGTGCATAAGAAATATAATCTTTCATATTTCCCCTATTATATATTTTAAGTTTATGTTCCTCACATACAGTGTTATTATTGTTACAGGCAGTCCCCGGGTTACGTACAAGATAGGGACTGTAGGTTTGTTCTTAAGTTGAATCTGTATGTAAGTCAGAACTGGCGTCAGCCGCTGCTGAAACTGATCAGTTTCAACCGCGGCTGAATCTGGATGCCAGTTCTGACTTACATACAGATTCAACTTAAGAAACCCAGGCATCCCCAAGTCAGCTGCTGCTGAAACTGATCAGCGGCTGATTCCAGGAAGCCTGGGGCAGAGCAACTCTGCCTCCGGCTTCCTGTAGTCAGCCGCCGGTCAGTTTCAGCAGCGGCTGACTTGGGGACGCCTGGGGCAGAGCAGCTGGGGTGCTGCTGGGTTGCTCCAGTAGCGCAGCTCCTCGGCGCTACTGGAGCAACCCAGCAGCACCCCAGCTGCTCTGCCCCAGGCGTCCTGATTCAGCCGCTGCTGAAACTGACCAGCAGCGGCTGAATCAGGATGCCTGGAGCAGAGCAGCTGGGGTGCTGCCAGGTTGGTCCGGAGCGGCGCTGTGGGACCAACCCGGCAGCCCCCAGCTGCTCTACCCCAGGGGTAGGCAAGAAAAGCCTGGTCTGCTGGGGGGGGGGGCACTAGCTGCACCCCCCCCCCCCGCAGACCAGGGGGACAGGAGCAAAGCCGCGGAGCACGCCTGCAGTGGGACAGCCCAAGGGCGCCTGGGCTGTCCCACTGCGGGTGTGCTCCAAGGCTTTGCTCCCCGTCTCCCTGCAGACCAGCACAACTACAACTTCATGTAGCTCTAAAGATCAAAGAACTGGTTAACACCTGCCAGCATAAAAATACCAATTTGTCAGCTCATCAACTTTGCATTGTGTAACAGACTAACCCTTCAAATGACTTATCTCCCAGATAGAAGGAAGGCTAAAGATGGTTAAGTGAGGGAATCAGGGCATGCACACAGCTTCTGGTGGAGGATGTGAGGAAGAAAGGGGGACTTCACCCCAGCATGGGAGAAAGAAGCAAACATGGGCACAGAGAGCCCTTAGGATGGGAGGTAGTGACTAACTCAAGTATGGAGGAAAGGGTGGGAAACAGAGAGTACTTACCATGGGAAGATTATGAGGAACTCTGGAATGATGCAAACAAACAGAACCTTTGGCATGAGTGGAAGGCTGGGGACTTCTGGTATGTTGGATGGGGAGAGGAAGAGAAATGTCACCCATTTCCAGCTTCTGGCAAACAGAGGCTAGGGACACCATCCCTGTCTATCCCAGCTAATATTAATTGTTGGAGCTTTTGATGGAGGACCCTGACATGCGGCAGGAATAGGAATGGGGGTTACTTGGAAGCCTTGGTATAAGGGAGAGGAGAGTTGCAGAGAATTCCTGTAACCAAGCAGGTGGGAGGGTGTCACATCGAGCTAGTAGTGGGTAGGTGAAGAAGACGGTTCTGGTCAATCAAACATGTTTGGCCTACATAATCTAATATGTGTGCAACTCCCTAGAATAAAAAATGTCTAGGATCAGCAAGAAAATAATACTGAAAATGCTACAAGTTTGAATATAAAATTAATATGTTTAAAAACCTATACTGTCTTTGTGGCACAAAGTATATCAGCAATAATACAAAAGATCAGGGAAACGTCATAGAAAGGCAATGGATCATCTTCCAGGCTTTCAACTTTCTCTGTTCTCCGCCTTTGCATTCCCCTTCCACTGACTTCCCCATTCTCCACAGCTTTGAACACAAACATCTCTTCTCTTTTAAGGCTCTTCCTGGTTTGTCCATTCTACCAGCTGAGTTACTTATTTTGGCTTCTGCTCTGTCAACAATTCTAGCCTGTCCAGTTTTCTTCCAACACTTTTGTCCTTTCTCTCCTGCTGTCCCTGATGCATGGGAAAAATGCCCTGTAAAAATTCATAAAATCACAAATGTTATATACCTCTTCCTCCTTTAAACTCATCTTTTCCATGAAGGTTCTAAACACTTAATAATGGCTAGGCAACAAGTGCATTGTTACTCTTACTTATTATGTGAATCATAATTGCTCATTGTTATCTGGTGATTCCTTGTCTGTTTTTGATCCTCTCCCTTCCTTCTCTCTTTCCTCGTCTATTTAAACTGTAGCTCTTCAAGGCAGGGTCAGTTTTTTCATTGTTTATGTGCAGCCCCCAGCACAATGGGACCCGAATCCAAGATCTGACTCCACTGTTATGCAAATAAGCATCAGTTCTGTTGATTATTCCTCACCAAAACAGACAGTGTTTAATACAGACTGACTATAACTCCAGTCAACTTCTTGGTTTGTTAAAGTAGCTGAATGGGGAAAACAAAAAAGCACTAATAACAAACAAATGGCTATGAATGATCTAGGCAGGTCTATTTATGGAAAAAAAGATGACAAGCATTAGGAAGAGATTTGCATAATTAGTACTTTACCACATGGCTTAGCTTCATTAAATATGCTGAAAAGCATGCAGCAACTCAGAATGCTCATAGTAATTTTCCCATTCTCCCTACACATCCTGAAACCCATAATCAGTACTGGAGCAACAGCACTATAAGTGGTATAAAATACTAGCTGCATTTTGAGTTTGTGGATAGTTCTATAATTGTACTCCATATGTAAAGCAATCAAATTAGTTTTGGCAGGTGTTGCTGGGAGCAGCGGCAGGGTTATCTCATGAATTCCAAGCAAATAAAGTGATTTCTCCAGGTTATGAAATAAACATAGGTTGTAAAAAGAGAAGTCTTTGCAGAAGGGACTGAGGATTTCTGCAGGAAATATATTAAAATTACCTGATTACCTTGAGACTCCTGCTTAGAAACACAGTGTCTCTTGGTAATCTAACCTACCCGGTATCCAAAGAAGTTCCAATTGGCTGCAGCTAAGAAAATTGCCTGGAAAGGGGTGCTTGAGGTTGTCTCATTAGCAGTCAATTGCCACTAAGAATATTCTAGATTGTTTTCAGCAGTTTCTTGCAGAGAACTTGCAAACATCACCAAAAACCAGCCAATGCAGAACCATCCATTCATGATGCCCTTCACACAAGCAAAACGTAGAACGGAGAATTGAAAAATGTGCATTTCCCATTTCTTTTCTTCTAAATGGAATAAATAACTCTTCACCGTGACTTCCAATACATTTTAACTCACCTGCATTCCACATGGCTATGACACCATGCAGAGAAGGCAAAAAGTTTTTGCCTTCCAAAAGAAGTGTTTATCTGTGGCTGATGCTGAGGTAGAAATTCTTCAGCCCACCATTTCTATTGACAATTGTCTCACTGAAACCTAATTTTTAGAAGTGAGAAAGGAGACTGAACTAGTATAACTTTTATTTGGACATCGAGGAAGTCTATGTTTTCCCTGCTGTTAAATGAGCTTATTGTGTGTTACACTCACTGTAGAGGTACATCTAGACTGCGGGGTTTTCCAGTATACTGGAGGTATTCCAGAAAAACTCTACCACATCCAGGGAACACGTTTGCTCTTCCGCTTTTTTTATCAGAAGAGAAAACATGCTCTTTCAGAAGGCCTGTTTTCTTCATTCTATGAGCTGGTGCTGCTCCATGATGTAGGTCTAGCCTCGCAGGGCTGCCAAGTGCCGCTCGTGGTATGCCTGCATTTTTGCAGTGGTCTTGCGGAGCCCTCGGGTGTGGGATCATGTCCCGGGTGGGGTGGTGTACCCTGCACGTGCAGGTGGTGCGGCTGTGAAGAAGAAGAGAAGTGGTCAGTTCTACTGTTATTTCAAATTAACTTTGTAGTGCAGACATCCCCTGATAGAAAAGCCATTGAGTCTGGTTTCAGAATGAAAGTCGAGTCCACTGCCGGGTGAAGTTCCATGGTCTCTATCTTGCAGGCTAGATAATCATAATGATCTCTCTAGTGTTAAAATCTACAATTCTTGGGAGAAGAAAAACAATAGATATGGCATATCATACAATTTCATCACGAGCTTTGCTGCACATTCTTCTATGTGAACACTAGGTAGAGCCAAATTGCAGAGAACCAGTAACCAGGGCAGAGGAAAAGATTTAAGTGTACCTGAAACTATCCACATAGTAAAATTAATTCGGCCACTGGTCATCTTTGCATGAGATGAGCGAGCCCACACTCTAGCACAATACTCCACTGCTTCATAGCAGAATGCTATTGCTGAAGTGTGTAATGTGTGAGTGTTGGCACACTATGTAGTTTTGGCCTAGTTTTCCACACAATTTTCCACACTGGCCCAGTTTTCCACACAGGTTCTTACATGTTTTGACCTTAGTTGCCATCTTTGTAAGATGGCCACAGTATATGGCAGTCCTTAATGTGATGTCGAAATAAACTGGGTGGGAAGTGTGTGAATATTTGTTAAACCCTAAGACCTATGTTCAGCTGTCTGCCTGATTGTGCATGATGTAAGTGGAAGATACTCAGCACAGCCTGTTTTCACTTAGTATCAGCCACCAAATGATGAAAATAATTGGACATAGATACCAAATCTGCATTCAGAACACTCTCAAGTATGTCAAAGGAGTGTGACTGAGTGCTGAGGAATAGGTCATCTGCATACACAAATCTACAAGGCCTGCTATACATTCAATGTAAATTGAATAACATTGAAGGTAATATTGTTCCTTGCAGGAGGCAGTTCTTCAGGTGGCTCCAAGCACTTGTTCTACCAAGATGGACAAGGAAATGTCAATTTCTCAAAAGTAGAGCCATTCCACATGCTAACTCACTTGTCGTAGTTCTAGGCAATTTCACTAGCAGGCCCATGTGCCATAGTGTATTGTGTGCCTCAGTCAGGTGAAAGAAAACTAGATCAGTTTGCAACTTGGAATCCATTTTTGCTGAAAGTTGTAAGTGTTCACATGTACTCGATCACTTGTACTACTACAACCATGGCGAGAACCAGCTTTCTCTGGTGACGGTATACTTTCCACAGATGGTGAAATTCTTTGCAAATCAGATCTTCAAGCTCCTTAAGCAGCTGCGTAGAGTGAAATTGGTCTGTAGCTCAAAGGCAAGTGTAGTTTCAGCAACTTGATGACATTTGCTTGGCACCAAATTCTAAGCAGCCTGGATTCCTGCAGAACTCTGTTGAAAAACCAAATGAACCATTCCCCAATCATGAGGATCCAGATGTTCCATAAATTCAGGTGTAATTCTATCATATCTGGGAGCTGGACCCATTTTTAAATCATTCAGCGCTTTATTTAATTCTAGACTATTCTCTCCGATATGGACACCATACAGATTCTCTCCACAACAGTCATGTTCATCACATGGGAGGAGGAAAATACCTGATAAATCTTTGATTTCCCCTAGAAGATCTAGCTCCTCATCCCCATAATAAATCTTTAGTCAAGAGCAAGTAGTCTTCTGAAAAATGAGATGTGAGTGTCTATGCCAGGCAAGTGGTACACTACTTTTCTTTAGGGGCTACATATAATGAGACCTGAAATACCCTTGTATTAGAAGAGACAGAAGTGTCATAAGAGGGTAGCAATAGGAAGATGTGATGGAACCAGACCAAAGCTGTTGACCTGAGGAAGAAAGCCAACAACATCACAGGATGACCCTGGACAGCATAGGTTGTGGAACAAAGTAGTGTTAAGCAGAAAGTTAAGTATGTTTTATGAGAATGGAAGTTTTGCTTTCATCTTGAGACTTGATGCATATTACATTTTATTAGAATTAGGGGGTTGGAAGAGAAGGGGATAGGTGATGGAATGACAGGTATATCTTCAGGCTGTTTGGGAAGGGAGACTTTGGTCCCATGGATATGGTGACTGAGAATTTGTTTTAAATCAGTCTGAATATAGTAATGGACAGGGAAGTTAAACTGGGAAAGTGACTTGCCAAAGGCATCTGATCCTATCTGTTTTTTTCATAGAATATTATTTAATAATAGCTCTAGAAATCTTTCTTTGGGTGCTTATCTGTCTAAAAATCCAAGATTCACATCTTAGATGTCACATTTTAGAGTCAGATTCTGATATCCTTTCCCATGGTGAATATCAACTTAATGAATAGTTCCAATGAAATCAGGATGCTTCTGAAGTAAAGTGCTACTTAGATCTCAATGCTGATCTCAGTGGAGACCCCTGCTTCAAGACTGCAAGTAAAATAAGGCCATGCAAAATTAATCACAAGAGCAGTTTCCTGTAATTAACATTAAAGAAAATCATAAAACAAAATAAAAAGCAGTTTAATGCTATTAGCTGTGAAAGGTTCTTAAATATTGCAAAGAGTTCTTCAACTTGCAGTACATAGCACCAGGCAGTAAGAATATCACTGCACAAGAAATATTATGTAGCCAAGAGAATTCAGATATGTAAATTACAAAAAAAAAAGAAGGGAGAATATATTTTATGGGAAGGTAAGTGTTTATGATTAGAAGTGTTTATGAAGTACAATTCTCACACTGTAATGATGACTCGGGGAAGTGCAATGAAACTATTGAATTGATTATGACAGATTTGCAGAGAAGGCAAAATGCTGGGAAGGCAAATAAAAGCCAGTTTAATAGTTATTCACTTGCAACATGAAATCACTTGTAGACATTTGGAGCAAAGTTCACCCTGGCATTGTGTGCATGTGATTAGAATTGAGTAAATGAGCATACGAGTTGGAACAGGTCACACATTCCATGTGTGAAATTTGCAACAGGGTTGTGGCTCAGAAAATAGCATGAAAACAATTGTTATGGTAAGAAGGTGAATGAGACTGAAAATTTCCAAATGAGGGATTAGTACACACAGAAACTACCATTTCAAAAGTCGGGCAAACTCTTCAGTTACTACAGATTAATATAGCTTCATTGAATGCCAAAAAGCTCACACCAGTTATCACCAGCTTACCATCTCTGCAATATCCTTTGTATATCACATAATTGAATGGCCATTATGTGTGTCTCATTTTAGTTCCAGATCTACCTAAGAAACGTGTGTTTTAAAGTGCTGGAATGTTTGTGGAGTAGACCAGTTGGTGGAGCGGTGGCAAGGAATTCTCACTACTTGTGTAATTGGAAGAAAAAAAATGTGAAAATAATTTGACCTCACCTTAAGCTTGAGGCAATTTGACCTCACCTTAAGCTTGAGGCAATTTGACCTCACATTAAGCTTGCTGTTTTGTTTTTTGGCAGGAGAAGTATATACACATTCCATAGTCAAACAGCAACAGCTGCTTGTGTACAGACCTGCTCACTAATCCTGGTATCAAGAACAACCTCTTTTAAGAAAGCTATGGATGATGCCTCCTAAGGCAACCAGGAATGACTGAACACCTTTCTCTGGGAGATGGTTGTTAAAAGTAAGTACATGCTTATGTGGACATTCTTTTTAACTTCCTACTGACATGCATAGGGATGATCCCATAGCCCACAGTAATAGCCTATTCTTTTCTGAAAGTATTATGTATAAAGTCTTTATATATCAAATTAACAGGATTTGTAAACTTGTTCTAAGATCCACTGTGTGCTACCAGTGGCCTTTTTTGCATTTCCCAGCAGTTTTGGCTGTGCTCAACAAAGAGTCTAAGTTTTTCTTAAAGTATTATAACCCTGTATTGCTGCGTGGTTGTCTGCCAGGATTTAGGCACACAACATCCACAAACTACAAGGGGAGTTATATCGCTAAATAACAGTGCAACACTTTGAAAAGATAGAAGTAAATAGAGTCATAGACTCAGAGTTAAAAGTCAGAAGGGAGCATAGTAAGACTGTATAAAAATCCTTGGAAACAGTCAGTTTTCACAGTTTAAACAGGGCATGACCACTTGTGAAACACACAAAGTTGCAGTTTGTTCAGAGAGCCCATGGCCCTGATACTTTCCTGTCATCCTTGGGATGATGGGAAAATTTCCACTTATCTATCCATATACATCTTCCAGCCCTCTGACTTTCTCCCTGAAGCACACTCTGCAATGTCCCCATTTCCTGTGTTGCCACCTTCCTCACAAGGAATGTTCCTCACACGGAATGCCTGTTCTTACATAGCCAGTTCCCAGAGCCTTCCTTCTTTTTCTTGCTACCACAATGCAACAGAACCTGATTGGTTCTCTTGTATGAGGGCTCTCTACACTAACACAAGAGGGATCCCATTTGTCCCTGACTCTGCTGCCCAAATTCATCTCCAAGTTGCCTGAAATGTTGTTTATTTCCCAACATTCTTCATTAAGCAAAACATTTTCCAGCAATACTTATTTGAACTTGATCCCATCAAAATGAGCTGTGAAAATTAGTCACCACTTACCAGATGGATGATAACTGAAATATAATACATAGTTTTTCTCCTCTGCTTCTTTCTTTGCTGGCTGATGCTTATTATGATAATTTTTCAAAGAAATTGCTTTGTCCTTCTTGAAGAGCATGCACTGTGTGTAAGTTTGTGTTTCCTGCCAATCATATGCCCCTACCTCCTCTTTACCTGACAAGTAGCCCATCATTGTGATGTATCAGTATGAATAGCCAGAGCTTGGCTCATCAAGTGTACTTATTTCTCAATGAGCTGCTGTTAAGGTAGGAAATGAAACAATTCTCAGATCTTCCAATGCAAATACGTGTCACTTTCTTGATGATGCTAGGGGAATACACAATGTGTCTTGAAGTGACATTAACTGAAAAACTCTCTTCAGGATGGATACAAGATCTTTCATTTTCTTGACCAGAAGATTGCCTTTATCCTGGTCAATTTGAAATGCTTTAAAGCAGGTTTTCAGCAGAGAAATATTTTGCTTAAGAAGCCACCCAGCACTGTTTTTTGGATATACTTTAAACATTATTTTTGCAACATGCTTACGTGGTGACCAGGTAACATTATAGAGAATGTTGGGCTATGTTTTCTATTTCGCATGAAAGTAGCAAAAATCAGACTTGAAAAGGTAAGAAAGAGGGAGGAAAGGGTGGGGAGCCAATCTATGAATCAATATATCAAACAACATTGTTCAATCTGTTATTCATAGTTTGGCATATGCTTTGAATTCTGCTGTTGCCACTTAGAGTCCTTAAGGTTTAAAGATATTGTAAAAGTTACTTTCCAGTCAACTGAGCAGCAACAACATAAAACACTGAGTGGAAGGAGTGGGTCCCTCCTGTTAGCGTGCAGCTGTATACATGAAACATTTTTATGAGCCATTTCTTTTCCAGCTGCCAAGTGGCTTTTAAGTGTTAAATAGTATTAACATGTTGCTTTTGTGGCAGCCAAATGCCTCTTAACATTCAATATTAAAAAGCAAACATTATTTTTTCCAGCCATTGACCAGCTCGTATTGTTAAATATTTTACTAACATGCTTTTCCACCAGCTCTGACTGCTGCACTTTTGTTTAAAAATTAATTTCCTAGCCACTGAAAAAAGTTTACAATTTAACTGTTTCATATGATGTAGATTTTTTCTTTGCCATGAGATAGGATAAATATTTACCAAAATGGATTGTTTTTTTCATCACCAAGCAACACACCTTCTCTAAATATGGTACAGTTTAAAAGCACTTTCTCTACAAAGTTGCTTCTTCTGCTGCTCCTCCACTTGCTCTGTTAAGGACCATGGGATGCTTTCTGAGCCCTTTTTGCTGCTGAACACTCATTCTTTTTACACTGATTTTTTTAAAGCCATTGAAATGTGCCTATATTTGAACTAACAAAGTAGTACAAGACATGTCTGACCCTATTTGTGCCTGAGGAAAGCAATTAACTCTCCTGTGTGGCTATGGGTGAGCAGAGGAAAAATCATTCTTGAGAATAAAGCTTGAGATTTTCAAAATCCTACAGCACCTAACTCACTTCGGCTTTAAGGAAAATCCCAATGAAAATTGACTGGTTTATTCTACCAGTATTGCAACTTCTTTTATCTGTTCATTTATGCGTGTTCATCTGAATGAGCTTTTATTCATAAATACATTCAGGGAAAGTAAAAGCTACACAAGGTTAGCACCAATAAATACCCAAGAGGGTATTCATACTTACCACACCCTCCTTACTGTTTTATTATTATTTGTATAATGGTAGCATATAGGGGCCAACCAATGGCAGAGTCCCATTGTGCTACGCACTGTACAGAGTAGTAGGTTTTTCCTGACCCAAAGAGATAACCATAGTAATACACAAGGCAAAAATGGAGTGCAGGAAGAGGAAGTGAACAGCGTTAGTTTGGAACTATCATACTAGTTCTTTCCACAGTTTCGATAGGAAAAAGGAGGTGAGGAGATGGAATTTTTTTTTTTGAGTTCTAGGAATAGGATTTGTTAGGAGAGGATTAGTTACTAACAGAAAAACAAAGGCAGGGAGAAAGGCAGGGAGAATGCAAGTGAAGGGAAAGGGCAAAGTAGAAGAGGGAGAGAAGGGAGAAGGAGGGCATGGAGCCCATGTGGAATGAGACAGAAGTGAAGAGTATATAAGAATCAAATAGTCAATCAGCACAGTATAAAAACTGCAGAAGGCAGCATGGTAACATCATCTGTTTTCAACATCCTCTGCTATGTAATCTGCTGAGGCTACCCCTTAAATTTTCTCCTGCTTCCTCTGACCCCTGGGGCTGGTTTCCCACTAGAATGTCTTTATTCTACACTCCAGGATGGCCCTGGCAAGTGAGAGGCGTTACCACTGTGTTCAGAAGTGCTGCATGAGAGATCTGGTTCTAACTGAGCCCCAGTCTCCATGTTGTCCCTTCAGTCCCAGTTCCACAGAATCTGCTGTGACTGGTTTTGTATTTGTTTCATCTGGCCTAACTTATTCAAAGCCCTTTTTGAGTAGACAGTGAGAAGGGAAGGAAAGACTATATTTGTTGCAGAAAAGCAGGATGACAAATTAAAAAATGTAGATGTCAAAAATTACATTAACAGACAGTTTAGTTTCCTTGGTGGTATGTTGTGCCCCTGTAGACTGTTGAGTTGAGCAAAACTCAGACATCTGGAAAACAGGAATTGCCCAGTTAAAGTTGCATGTGTAACCTTAACTCTGCCCTCTTTCAGCAGTGCACCAATATGACCCATTAAGATACATACATTTACTCTCCCGGCTATATCATTGATGAAATGTATAAATTCTTCACTTTTTATAGCCCATTCCTTCTCATCTACGTGCTTACATCTAAAGCTACAAAAAGGGGGAAAGAAGGTTACCCATCACTAGGGCCCTGACCTATTACAATCTAGTGCTTGAAGAACCTACATTTGGCAGTAAGCCATTATCTCAGTTTAAAACAGTTTGGGCATACTGTTAAACTACAGAAGTTTCAGTTACTGTACATTTCTGAAGCCTCTCCCTTTATAATTTTTAGAAGCTAATAGCAAAGGAATTAGATCTTTCATGAAAGTCAGGAAAGTATTTGCAAGAATTAGAAGCACAAGAACTTGTGAAGACTGTAAGACTAAGTAAACCAATTGCTGGAGGCATCTCAATGTGTCCATTAAAAGGCAGATTTGCCAATCTGGGAAAAGGAGTCCATATTAGCAGGTCTCAGGCATAGAACAGATGCTATATAGAAACAAATTAAACAAAATTCCTTACTCTGAAGAAAGACCAAATAGATGTTTCCATAGACAGCAGAGTTTGTGGAGATTTAAAATTGCAGCCTAGTGTAACACTTAGGCTGTGTCTAGACTATATGCCTCTGACAACAGAGGCATGTAGATTAGACACAGGCAAAGGCAAATGAAGCCGCGATTTAAATGATCGCGGCTTCATTTAAATTTACATGGTTGCCGCGCTGAGCCGACAAACAGCTGATCAGCTGTTTGTCCGCTCAGCGCGCTAGTCTGGACGCTCCCCTGCTGACATCAAAGCCCTTTGTCAGCAGCCCCGTTATTCCTCGTGGGATGAGGTTTACCGGGACTGCCGACAAAGGGCTTTGATGTCGGCAGCGGAGCGTCCAGATTAACGTGCTGAGCCGACAAACAGCTGATCAGCTGTTTGTCGGCTCAGCGCGGCAGCCATGTAAATTTAAATGAAGCTGCGATCATTTAAATTGCGGCTTCATTTGCCTTTGCCAAAACAACAAATCTACATGGCTCCGTCGACGGAGCCATGTAGTTTAGACATACCCTTAGTGATATGGACTACATAATGTCCTCCTCTTGTGAGTTTACATTATATCTTCTGAACAGAAAAGTTACTACCCAAAGTAGTACATAGGGCTAACATGCTTGTTTGAATATAGGTCTATGTTCTTAGAGATTTCTGGGACAAGAACTTGACTGCCTTCAAAGTAATAATTGGAAATTCATAAGTAAGCTATATAATTGCTACATCAGGCAATACCAGGCTATGATTTCTGTTTAATGAGCCACATAATGCTAATTAGTCTGATGTTTCCGTGAAACAGCATACAGTTACTTTTGATAGAATGTAACGAAACTTTGCTGGTTATACCCATATTTGGCCTTACTCTCCCAGGTTTCTACTGGTTTCCTAAATTTCTTCTTTTTTTTAAAGAAAGAATTCAGATGTCCCAGTGTCTCTCTAAAGTGGTCACGTCTCCCATCCATTCTCTGCTGGAGAGAAAAAGGAAGTCTCAATAATTTATTTAGGCTTTTTTGTGTACAAAGGGGGGTGGCAATGGGTGGGGGAAGGTTCTGACCTTTGCTTGAATAGCTGGCAAAGAGAAAAAAAATAATCACTAAATGCTGCTAATAAGTTACATACTCTTAATATATTCATACAATTCTATTTCTGTAAGTGCACAGTCACTAAAAACCTTTCTGGATCTTGAGTATTGCCAAGTGCACAGTGGATGATTGTACAGTCAGTGGTAAACCACAAAGTACTGTGGACTTGCATACTCTGATATCTTTCCTTGGTTAGGGAACAACTGGTTAGGGAAGGCGCCATTAGGGTGATGGATACATAGTAGAAAGCCAAACAGGTTCAATTCCTTCTTTTGCTTACCACAGAAAAGATTCCAGATTTTTCCAGCCATTCCTTCTTCACCAGACAGAAAGTCCCTATCTAATTCAAAAAGTCAACCAACCCATATTTCTGTCAGTGCTATAGTTTTGGCATCAGAGTTTATTATTCCACAAAAGTATTTGTTTCAACATATATGACGAAATCTATATTTCCCCCATATTTGTCAGTAATTTTCTTTGGCCCAATATATTTCAGTCAGCTGTAAACAAGCAAAAAAAACCCAACAACAACAAAAAAAGCAGCATACAATACTTTGTTATAAAACTGGAACATTTTGTTCTACGGTGAAGTGTGCTTATGAAGCCAAATACATTTTCAATTATAGGCTCTGTTATATAGTTGAAATATAATTTTATCTGAGTTTTTTTGTACTATACGATGTGGCAGCGTTGTGGTATTTCAACTGCTGACTTTCTGACATCCCTCCAGCTCATGTATGGTCTTTCAGTATTTCTACTATATAGTAAATCTCCATTTTCAAAGGTGTATAATTCATCTGTAAAGAATCATTCTAGACTTATATATGACACACAGGAATTTCACTTCGGGAAATCATCAAAACAATCCAATTTGCCTGAATAAAGAGGAAGGGATTCTGAGCAGGGACTAACGTTAGTATTCAAAGATGCTTGTTTTAGTTGTTTAAGTTAAACAGTAAGCCATTCTGGTGATTAATCTTTGGGAAGTTTGCCAGTCCCCTTGGAGATTTTATTGTGACCTTAAGTCACAAGAATGCTTTGGGGGCAGCAATACAGTAATACTGATTACCTTCTACCCTTTCCCCTTACATTTCCCTTCTTGCATTTTGCCAGTTTTCTGCCTCCCTTTTCAGAGAAATTACTTTATTCCCTCCCTGTATGACCATTTTTGCCCATACCTAATGAACTTTGTAAAGGAATTAAAACAAGGTCTTTGTTTCTTATGTTCACTTTATGCTGACTGCCATCATTGGAGTTGGAGGCATCTCCCTCGATAAGCCAAAAGAGAGCTTGATGTTGCGCACTTGTATGTCTCAAAGACAGCTTTAGATGAATATGGTAGAGATAAAGAATAACTTGAAATAAGAACAAATTATCAATGAGATTTAAAGCTCCTCCCAACCAGAGGATGTATGGGCTATTAATTGAGGTGATATTGTTACCTGTAAGACAAGGAGGAACTGGAGTACATCCTTACTAGGGGAGATTGTTCTAGACAATTTGGGTATGTCTACACTAGCTCATTAGTTCGAGCTAGGTAGGCAAATGAGGGCAACTGTAGTTGCAAATAAAACCCAAGATTTAAATATCCCGGGCTTCATTTGCATCTTCCCGGGCACCACCATTTTTAAATCCCCCTTAGTTCAAACTCCGTGCCCACAGCTACACGCGGCACCGAGTAGGTAGTTCGAATTAGGATCTCTAATTCAAACTACCAGTACTCCTCCTTCCAAGAGGTACCGGTTCCACGAGGAGTACTGGTAGTTTGAATTAGAGATCCTAATTAGAACTACCTACTCCGTGCCGCGTGTAGCTGTGGGCACGGAGTTTGAACTAAGGGGGATTTAAAAATGGTGGTGCCCGGGAAGATGCAAATGAAGCCCGGGATATTTAAATCCCGGGCTTCATTCGCAACTCTGGTTGCCCTCATTTGCCTACGTAGCTTCAACTAACGAGCTAGTGTAAACATACCATTTCTGTGGACAGTAGAACTTCAGAAGGCTCCTAATTCCTGCTCTTGTCTTGATGCTGCAATGTCTAGAAAGGAGAGGTGGAAGGAGGAGTGATAGCTGGGGCAGCCGCAGGGGCTGGGGCAGCAATCGGTCCACCAGGGACTACAGGTGCTCACGGAGGGCATGGCCCTGCTCCCGGAGCTCCCTCAAGCTCTCCCGCCGCAGTTGCAGGTCCTCTTGCACCCACTGCTCCTGGCTGTAGACCTGACGTCCCTGCAACCGCTGCTGCTGCCTCTGGAAATCCTCCTGGTTGCAGGAGTGCCTGCTGGCCCAGGTGTGGGTGGAGGGTCCAGGCGGTGTGGTCCATCCTGCACTTGCAGGTGCTACAGCTGTGGTGAAACAAGAGAAGTGGTGATTTCTCCCTGGGGATATAGCAGATGAAACCCAGCCCTCCTCTGCAAGGCGAGGATGGCCGGTCTCCGCACTATCACATCCTGCTATCCCCGGGCATGAGCTGGCCCAGGACTTCATCCCAGACCCTGGACTGCCTATAGTTTGGTGTGTGGGGGCGGGGGAGATGTGCCCTGCCTCTGTGTAGAGGGGGCATCTGGAGGGAGGGCAGTGTCTCTCCCTGGGGTCAGGAGCCTGTCATGTGCCTTCACGTGTAGACACATGTGGGAAACAGGTCAGGGTACCCGCATGGCACCCAGCTGGAGCCACAAGTCTTGGCTGGCATGGCAGATGCCCAGGTTGCAACCTGCTCTGTGGTTGTCAAGGCCGACACGCATGGGCCCTGGGCTCCCTGTCCCTCCCTGCCCCCCATAAGGGGACCATGATGTTGCTCACTTGTGGAGGCCTCCCCAGCCTCGGGTGAGGCTGTTGATGGGCTCTCTGGTTCCACTTGGGGGTCCTGGGTGCAGGGCACTCTCCCTGCAGGCTCCTGGCTGCTGTCTTCCTCCTCTTGCTCCTCTTCCCCTGTGTCAGGGCTCTCTGCCCTGGGGTCAATGACGACCAGGAGGGCACAAACCATCTGACCCCCCAGGATGCAGTCCAGGGTCTCAAAGTGCAGGTAGTTCTCCGGCTTAGCCCCAGGTTGGGAGGCCCTGGCATAGGCCTGCTGCAGTTCTTTAATTTTGCTGCACACCTGGTCCTGGCTGCACATGTGGCCTCTGGTGGCTAGGCTGGCAGCCATGTGGCTGTAGATGGCTGCATTCCTGTGCCTAGTGTGAAGATCGTGGGCATTGGAGGTCTCCCCCAAAACTCAATGAGGCCCACAATCCCCGCAGTAGACCAGGAAGGCATCCACCTTTTGCGGCCACTGGCAGGCTCCTGGGAGCCGCCACCTTGGTCCTGGGGAGTGGTGGAGGGCTGGGTGGCAGCAAATGGCTGGCTCCTGCTGTGCCAGGTGCATGGTGTGCTGTCTGTGTGCTGGCACGCTGGCAACTGGCCCAGGCACTGTGGCCAGAGACTGCCCCTTTAAGGGCTCCAGGGCTGAGGGGGGAGCAGATGAGTTTTCCTGGTTGTGCCCAGAGTGGCCACCAGGGCTCCCTGGGAAGGGCTGGAGGCCCCCTAATTTGAAATAAGTGTCTACACAGCGCTTATTTTAAATTAGCTATTTTGAATTCAGTGTTATTCCTCGTAGAATGAGGTTTACCAAATTCAAAGTAAGGGCTTCACTATTTTGAATTTATTTCAAGATTGCAATTTGTATGTGTAGATGCTATTAAAGTTAATTCAAAATAATGGCTGTTATTTCAAATTAACTTTGTAGAGTAGACATACCCTAAGGGAGAGGTTCTTAACCAGTGAGGTGCACCCTCCCCAGGGGAGGTGTGAAGGGGATACAGGGGAGGTGTGCCTAGTGTGCCTCCCAGTAAATTTATCACAATTGCCTTCTCACTGGATAAAATTCTAAAGTATAGATTTCTTCATAATTAATGTTTATAATATTAATTTCTTATTAACTTCTAGAGATCAGCGCACTAGAAGAGCAGTGCGAATCAATCAGGCCTATGTGATGACACACTGCAATAACAGTAAGTGAGCATTGCCGACTTTCATCTTCAAATATTACATAAATTTGTTAGGAGACGGTTCAAAGTAAAAAGCTCATATTATTCATTTAGGCATTGTAACAGGGTTCACTCACCCCACAGTGAGTCCCAGGGTTCAGGCAGGCCTCAGGATTCGAGCCAGGCCTTCAGCTCAGGCCAGTCCTCAGAATCACCAGGCACCAGTAAAGCCTTGGGTTCCTCTAGGTCAAAGTGTTGCCCTGCTGGCCAGCTTGGCCAGGCCTCGACGGCCCAGGCAGGAAAGTCTTCGCTGTCCTGAGGGAAGGCAGCTGTGGGAGGCCTGGGCCAGGTCTCAACCTCATCAACCAGGAGCTCTGGGCAGGCGGGCGGGCGGGCGGGCAGGCGGGCAGGCGGGCAGGCCTCTGTCTCCCTCAGAGGCTGGGCCCCAACTGAGCTCCCTGGCAGAGTTCTTATAGTCCTAGCCACGCCCCTTACCTTCCTGTGAGGTGAGGGGGCAGGGCTAGGCTGTGCACAAAATGGCTTCCGGGGGGGTGTAAACATGAAGTTCACTTTCAGGAGCGGTGTGAAGGTAAAAAGGTTAAGAACCCCTGCCCTAAGGTATTATATGTCAACTGGTGACAGGCTGTTCCCCCAAACCACTGTGTAATATATACAGGGGTTGTATAGAATCATCTCCAAAGCAGCAGTTGGCAAAGTTGCAGTTATGCCTGCAAGAATAATACTGAGAAGATTGACACTATGCTTTCCTTCTAGACGAGGATACTGGAAAGCCTTCAGCCTTGGTCTTGCAAACTCTGGCATTGGGAACTCTTAGAGAAGCTGTGTGTTCCATATGTGAAGAGACTGTGGGAGTGGGATTGTAAAATGTGTAGTGATGAGAGTATAATCCAGGAAGAGAATTAGGTCATTACTAGGGGTATGTCTAGACTACAGGGTTTTGTCGACAGAAGTTTTTGTCGACAAAGCTTCTGACGACAAAGCGTGTCTAGACGACATCCAGTTCTGTCGACAAAGCATCCAGTTCTGTCGACAGTGTGGACGCAAAGGACAGTGTAGATGCAATAATGCCTTCTATCAACAGAACTCTGTCGATAAAAGGCGTTATTCCTCGTAGAATGAGGTTTACATACGTCGACAAAATTGCTGAGTTTTGTCGACGTTATGTCGACATAACTCAAAGGCAATGTGGACGCAGGTCTAGTTTTGTCGACAAAAGTCCACTTTTGTAGACAAAACCCTGTAGTCTAGACACACCCTAGTTGTTGAACTACAGCTATCAGAGCTATCAGATTACATCCCCCCGTAGACAAGACTTTAAATTCTGAACTACTTGTTATTTTGGATAAAGAACTAAAAGGTGGTAACGGTCCCAAGCTAGGCATTGATAAATACACTAGATGCCAGCACATGTGGAATTGCAACATTGATGGCAAAATGAAACATCAAGCGAACAGCAGTGTGAGTTTAATTTAGCATTTTTATAACATTGCAAACAGACTGAGCCACAGAAAAGCACCAGAAGAATATGAAAGGTATCCTGTTTAGTTTAAAGTGGTTTGCACATTGAATTCTATCACATCCCAGGTACTGTGTAACTGTGAACTCACTTTAATTTCCTCATGTTTGAAATATTGCTGGTTTTTTTGCAATTGTACACTTACATTAAACCAATAACCCTTAGCTGTTTTCAAATCATGACAATGAGTGCCATCTGTTCTAGTAATTTTTTTTTACTCATTTTTGAATATGATGATTTAGGTTGACCCCCAACCCCATTTTCCCCAGTAAATTAACTTTCTGGTGGTAAATAAAGAGGAGTGAAACTATTAGGGTTTTGTTCAGATAGTCAGCCATCTGCCAGCTTTGTTACTTCTGAAACAGAATGGGTGATTTTAGAGACTAAAGAGTTGTCATGCCTACTTATATAAAAAAGAAAAAAAGAAAACATTTTGCACATATTCACACCTCCTTCATATCCCTCCTCTACACTTTTCTTTTTACAAAAAAATTGAAAAAAAATCAGCATTGGTTAGTTAGCTGGTGTGTTGTGGCCATGGCTTATCATGCTGTCCAGCATGTATCATTATTTCCTTGTACTCTCCATCTGTGTTTTGTATTCACCTTTTGTCTATATTCTTTTACTGAGATTGAAAACTCTTTGGGGCAGGGATTGGTTCTTTGTTATATATTCAGACAGTGCCTGACACAATAGATGCAACCACAATACAAATAATAGCAAACCCCAGTTTCTTTACACAGAACCACACTGTAACAATGAGCACAATTTTGATCCATTGCAAATTTAATTGACCTGAATAGAATCTTTTGACATCACAAAGGTAGTTTCTCATCAGCTACATTTGGGACTAGTAGATAATCCTGTTTTAATAGTAGATTAAACAAAACAGCATGGCATGTATCTGGAGAGTTATCTGTCTTGACTTATTATAGACCTTGCTTGAAAAGTTTTCTTTGGCTGTGTAAGCTAGGGGTATGATGCTCAGCTTGTGTAGAGATTCTCATGCTAACTCTTGTCTTGCTAGAATGCCAAAGGGTATGTCTACACTACCACCCTAGTTCGAACTAGCGTGGTTTATATAGGTAACCGGAGTTGCAAATGAAGCCCGGGATTTGAATTTCCCGGGCTTCATTTGCATGTTGCCGGGCGCCGCCATTTTTAAATGTCCGCTAGTTCGGACTCCGTGCCCGCGTCTACACGCGGCACTAACTAGGTAGTTCGGATTAGGCTTCCTATTCCGAACTACCGTTACTGCTTATGGAACGAAGTGTACCGGTAGTTCAGAATAGGAAGCCTAATCTGAATTACCTAGTTCGTGCCGCGTTTAGCCGCGGGCACGGAGTCTGAACTAGCGGACATTTAAAAATGGTGGCGCCCGGCAACATGCAAATGAAGCCCGGGAAATTCAAATCCCGGGCTTCATTTGCAACTCCGGTTGCCTACATTAACCACCCTAGTTCGAACTAGGGTGGTAGTGTAGACATACCCCAAAATAGTACAGTTTGAACTTCTCCGGTCTGGGACTCTCTGGTCCTGCAATATCCGTAGTCCTAATGTAAGACCAGAGAGCCCCTGGACCCGTGAGTCCTGGCTCTGGACAGCCTTGGGACTGCAGAGTGCCAGAGGCCCTGGGGCTGTCCATGAAGCTCCAGAAGCCCTGGAGCAGCTGAATCCTGGTGGCCCAGGACAGCAGAGCCCTGGAACCCTGCAGCAATGGGGCCCCTCCCCTCTAGAGCAGTGGAGCCCAGGTGACTCTTGAGCATTGGAGCCCTGGCAGCCCCGGGGCAATGGAGCTCCAGTGCTCCGGAGCAGCAGAGCCCTGGCTCCCTGGAGTAGTAGAGATTCGGTGGCCCAGAGCAGTAGAGCTCCAGTGACTCTGGGGGCAGTGAAGTCCTGATGGCCCTGAACAGCAGAGCTCTGGTGGCCCAGATCAGCAGAGCTCCAGCACCCTGAAGCAGTGGATCCCCAGCAATTTCGGGGCAGTTGAGCCCAGACGGCCCTGGGGTGGCAGAGCCCTGGTGGCCTGGAGCAGCTGAGTCTGGCAATTTTGGGGCAGTGGGCCCTAGCAGCCCCAGGATTGGCCGAGGAGCTGGGAGCCCAGTGGCCCAGGGGCAGGGGAGCCTGGCAGACCTCCCCTAGTCTGGCAAACCCTCTCCTTCAGAATTGGTCAGGTCCCCAATATGCCACACCAGGGAGGTCCAACCTGTAGTGCAGTGATGGTAGCATGCTCAGTGGTGAATGCTGCCGCTGGTTAGCTGCTTTGAGTACAAACCCACCTACATTTTGTGTGCACATACTCAATGCTACTAATCTTTGTCACCACCACTCATAGGGTATGTCTACACTACCCTCCTAGTTCGAACTAGGAGGGTAATGTAGGCATACCGCACTTGCAAATGAAGCCCGGGATTTGAATTTCCCGGGCTTCATTTGCATAAGTGGGGAGCTGCCATTTTTAAATCCCCGCTTGTTCGAACCCCATGTAGCACGGCTACACGGGGCTCGAACTAGGTAGTTCGGACTAGGATTCCTATTCCGAACTACCGGTACACCTCCACGACCTACCTAGTTCGAGCCCCGTGTAGCCGCGCTACACGGGGTTCGAACAAGTGGAGATTTAAAAATGGCGCCTCCCCGCTTATGCAAATGAAGCCCGGGAAATTCAAATCCCGGGCTTCATTTGCAAGTGCGGTATGCCTACATTACCCTCCTAGTTCGAACTAGGAGGGTAGTGTAAACATACCCATATTGCCTATGACATACCTATGTTACAATTTTTTGTGCATTAGCTCAGATCAGAGTTACATGAGTATCTCTATGGGTAGGTCTACACTAAAGTGGAAGGCCGATTTAAGATACGCAACTCCAGCTATGTTAATTATGTAGCTGGAATCGATGTATCTTAAATAACTGTTTACATAGTGGTAAGTCTACAGGAGAAAATTCTTCCTTCAACTTCCCTTACTCCTCATGAGGAGCAGCAGTACCGGCACCAGTAGGGTGCCCTCTCAGTTTGCATTAGTGAGCCTTCAGTAGACCCACTAAATTGAAGTTTGGAAGATACTACACTGGGTGGACATGGCCTATGTGAGTAGGGAATCACACGCTAGCTGTGATATCCTACTAAAAGTCCGATTAACAATGATCCTCAAGTTGTGTAGGCATTTATACTAGTGCAAAGTGAAAGTTACAATTTTGATTTGGAAGGAAGAAATATCTATTTGTTCTTTATCAGTTAGAAGTTGTTAATCCATGCTAAAATGTATTGTCATTGAAAGGTATCCCTGTTTCTCTGTCTCAGTGATATTTCTGCTTACCTACACATTGGTTTACATATGCATTTATATAATGATAATAATTATAAAGTTATAAAATATCTTCATAGATCTGGGTGCAAGCCAGGCTCATTAGATTATCTAGTCTGACCTGTATAACACACATTGAATTTCACTGAATTTCTCCTGTATGGAGCCCAGTAATTTGTGTTTGATTAAAGTGAAAACAAATTCAGAAAGGCATCCAACTTTGATCTGAGGACTTCAAGGGACTGAGAATCCAATACTTTGCTAGGTGCCCACTTTGAATTAACTCAACTTAATGCTGAGAATATGAACACAACTCTCACTCCAAGAATAGATTAGTCAGATAGCAGGCAAAAGTGGCACCAGCATCTCATAATCCCACAGCACTTCCCACAAGACATCATGGGGAATGTGGGCATGTGCCTTTTCCAGGTCTACAAAAGAAAGGCAGGTTGGATTAGCAAGATCCTGCAATCTCTCGGGTATCTCTAAGAGAGCAAAGACCTGGTCAATTTTTCCATAGCTGGGACACAATCCACATTGTTTTTTAATTTGAGATTCACGTCATAGGCATAACCTCATTTCCAGCATCCTGCTACAGGCTTTGCTGGGAAGACTGAGGAGAGTAATCCTCCTATAGCTGGAATAAACTTTCTACTCTCCTTTTCTTAAAGATTGGGATCAGCATGCTGCTTTGTAAGTCCAAAGTTACTGTACCCACCTTTTATACAACACTGAAGAGGTGTGTTAACTATGCTGCCTCAACATTGTCCAGTGTTTTCAACATATCTGGATGAATCTCATGCATCCAGTCTGCTTTACCACTATACAGGCTTTTTACTGACATATGGACCTCAGCATCAAAATAGATCCAATCTCACTGGAGGTTTCAGGTCCATTGGGTTGAGGAGTTCCTCAGACTGCTCCTTCCATCAGTTCCTGATGATCTCCTTGGTCAAGTTCATCATTACATCACCCTATCTTAGTACAGCCTAAGAAATGTCCCTCTGGCCCCTCCTAAAGGAACGGATTATTAGCTTGAACATCTTTGAGGCCACCCAGTAACCATTCTTTATGGTCTCTCCAAACTCTTTCCAAGCCTGGGCTTTTGCTTCAATGACTGCCACAACAGCAACCCTCTTAGCCAGCCAGCACCTCTGAGCCATATCAGGCATCCAGTTCACCAGCATTGCTAGAAAGCCACAAGAAGGACCATGATTTTATGATTATAAATCATTAAAGCGTTCAAAATATATTCACTACCAATTTTCTTTCCTTTGTAAAGGAAACAAAACCCTGACCCTATGTATACTGATCCACATGAGTTCAGTGGGACTACTGATACATCTAAAATTATTTGCATATGTAAATGTTTGCAGGTTAGGGGCCTGAATTATCATCAGTGGTTGATAGCTATGTCCTAGAATGATATGTTCCATCAAGAAAATTAATAAGTAAAAAGCGTTCTGAAACTGCATCACAATCTTTTTGTGATGATTTTCCTATTAAACTGGTACCCTGAAGTTGCCTCTTTGTTTTATATCACATGGAGGAAAAAAAATCTAATTACCTTATAAATGAGTTAGGAAGATAATTGTGGATCATTCAGTACAAAAAACAGTGATGGATTCTAAATTATTTTGCTGGTATAATCAAAAGCCATGTCTCTAATGACAAAGATTTGTTCTGCAAGATACAATTAAAGTGTTATTTGAATTAGAGAGAAAATACACATTATACTAAATGTTTGAAGTTTAAATTAAATTAGTGCTTTTTAAGTTGCCTATGATAAATATTCAAGCAGAACATGTACAGACATTTACTATATTCATTAGATAGACATCCCCATGTAATAATTTGTCTGATTAGTATTAAATCCCCATGGTCAAAATTTCTAAACCATTTACTTTTTAGTGCAAAATATCTATATTTCATCTTGGTCCCAAATAAATAATCTGGACAAAATATGTGAAAAATTATGGAAGATCTTTAACAGCTCTCAGACAAAGCACTTCAAATGGAAAAGAAAAATCAAGAAAGGAGACAAAGTTGTTTTTTCATTCTGTGATGTGAAGTGAGAGATCAATCCCTAAAAAATAGATGTTTTATGTTGTTTTGTTTCAATATTCTTCATTCCCCCATCTTCTAAAGAAAAAAAACCCAATTATATTCCTCTTATCTCCATGCAGTCTTTGCAAAGTCAGTAATCATAGAAGCCTTTTTGGATTTTTTTCAAGCTCTCTGATGTGATCTAGAAATGTATATTTCCATGAGAGATGAGTTATATATCCTTTCAGCCTACTGAACTAAAAGGGAAACTTACTTTAAAAATAAATTTGATTCTTAACTCCTTCACAATTAAAGTAAAGAAAGTTCAAAGGTTTAACTTCAGAACAACTTAAAGCTTCAGTTAGCTGTCTATCAATGTGAAACACTCCATCAGATACATTACATTAATTGCGTAGCTTAGGTCGAAATATTTGGCTTTTGGTGCTGCCTACACAACAGGAAGTCAAAGGCAGAAAACTTTTCCTTTGACTTCCCTTATTCCTCATGAGTTGGAGTAAGAAGTCTTCCAGCTCAATATTATTTCAAAATAAAGGCTGGTAGTGTAGACATGTACTACGTTATTCTGGAATAACGTCAATTATTCTGAAATAACGGTGTTCCGTAGACGTAACCTAAATGACTATATGGGGAATAGCATAGAATGAAGTCACCATCTAGTAGAGGCACCAATATATGTAATAAATTTATCTTTTTTCTCAAAGTAATGGTAAAGCACAGAATGAAACTTAAAATGAAAGATCTAAACAGTTGGCAGCTTTTGATCTTACTTGCAAAGCTATGTTATAAGATTAAATGTTAATGAATAAAGTATTTCCTTACAATATTAAGAGGTCAAAATACAAGTTAAGACCCTTCTAGTTACTTGAACTTTTTCAGGATATGCTGGGGGCATCATGTTTGTTTGTTTTTTAAGTAGAAATTTTCCTTCACTATTGTCTAATTCAAATGCTATTCAGCTATATTCTCCCATTGCTGCAGAAAATTAAGAAGAAATATTTTGAGGACTTAACCATTAAAAATGGAAGGTAAAAAGTCACAGTACATATTCTTCTTTTGAGCTGTGGAGGAGACATGCCTTTGAATTTTAAAATTGTATAGTACTTTATAATGTAGAAAATTAAATAATAAAAAAGACAGTTTGGAAAGACATTTAGTTTCTTAGGTTTTGAAAACTAAAAACTAAACATTCAAATGAGACTAGTAATTTGGGGTGCTTTATTTTCAGGTGTATAACTTGAAACATCTTACCAAAGGCTTACCAAATACAAAATTCTGTGACAGGTCACACTGAATTACATGATATTACTCAATATAATAAGTACTGCATCTAGTATTATGTATTTGCAGGAGTGAACCTTTAAATGTTAACCTTTTAATGAGATTTTAAAAGATTTGGTTAAATGTTTGTTCAAACACACTGCTGTGTGTGTTTGTCCACTCATACATGTACATGCTCCAGTATATGAACTAGTTTATTTGTGGCTGATACTACAGTAAGAGAAGTTACAACAACAACATCATCAACAACAACAAAAGTCTGACTCCAGAGAATTAAAAATATGGACAAAAGTTACCAAATGAATTTTGTAATTTTCTATCTATATCTTCATAGGCAATCATATGCAAATATATATGCATTATTTTTTAAATACACCAGTTGACTTTTTTGGGGCACATGCGAAGTACGGGAAAGCAGCAAAATCATAAGAATTGCTAATGGCATGTATAGCTCAGTATCTTGTCTCCATCAGTGGCAGTACTAGATTCATCAACGGCTATAGGTGAAGTTTCCTCCAAACCCCCAAAAGTTAAGAAATTGGCTTGTGACCAGAAGAACAATGCTATTTGGTCATTTAATAATATCTTTTTAATATGTTAATATTACCTCTTCTATAAATGTCTCTTTTTTTGTATTCTAGTCAGAGCTCTATCAGTCAATACCTTGTGACTTCCACAGGATGATTGTACATTGTGTAAAATAGTATTTCCTTATCAATTTTTAAATGCCTTCCCTTTCAGTTGTATTGTGAGAAATTGTAAATAGGACTACCTTATTTGCATCCTCTATATTGTCATTATTTTGAACAACACCATTATATACCCTTTCCCTTCCCCCCTGTCATCTCCTCTGTGAATTAAACAGTTTTTGTACTTTTGGTCTCTTCAGTAATCACTCTCTTTGAACTCTCATGTCTAATGCTAATAGAAATACCAGCTTAACAAAGAACAACAAACTAGACATTAATTTCCATTGTAATAAGGCATTAAAAGAGTCTGGTGAAGAGAGGCAGAACCAGAGTAACAGATAGTAATTGCGTTGTTATTTTTTGTTGTTTGTTAAACATGCTAAAGAAGATCTTTCTAAAAAAAACTGAGCCTATTGTAAGATTGCCTGGTTCCTTATTGCCATATTTTTGAAGGATAGTGGAGTTAGTTGTCAATTGTTTTATGTAATTGTATAACATAATTAAATTCACATATTTGCACTAGTGCATTCCCTTGACTTCAGTGGGGCTTGCTGAAATCAGCTGAGATCTGTTCTAGTTAAAGTTCCATACTACTTATTTAGTATTCTACACTGTTTTACACAATATATCTATATTCTATTTCCCTATTCCCTTAAGTTGTTTAGAGGCTTGTTTTCTTGGCAAAATTTGAATACGGTTATTATAGAAACTTAGTAGGGATGGCTCTGAATTTCACTATTATTTATATTGTAGTGAAGCAGAATAGCTGCCAATGAGCCAAAAAAGCTCAGAGAGCAGCTGGGTCAAGTTTTATAGGAGAAGTTGTTGGGCCTAATTGGGATGAAGTAATGAGAGAGGCTTAGTTCATGTCTGAGCTGTTTGGGCTTCACTTACTGTTATAACAATCTTCTTTGGGAGTTTATGGGAAAGTAGAGCTTGTGGGGAGGTAGGGCAGGGGTAAGAGAGGGATCCCCCAGATACTTTCTGTAATAGAAAAACTTGTTGATGGTATAATATCTTTGAAAAGTTTTAAAGGCACATTCCACCTAAAGCCGCATTGAATTTTGAATTATTTGTGCCACATTTTTTGCACAGAATGGACACAGACCATCTCACAGTCTCATACTGCATATTGGTAACCCTGAAAAAACAGAGTAAAGGTCAAAACCCCCATTGTGCGAGGTACAGTTTTAAACACAGAAGGCAACAGTACCAGCCCCCAAGAATTTACAGTCTAATGAGAAGGGTGAGAGGCACTTCACATTGCACTGTGGGAAAGAAAGAGATTGTCCAAGGCAGAGAGAATAGAGGAGAAAGGGAGGGGGAAATCGATGTGGAAGACAGTAGAGAGAGGGAAGGAGACAGAGTTGAGGATAAGAAGTCCAGTAGAAAGAGAGAGGGTGAGTGAGGCTGAGTAGCTGAAGAGTTGCAGTAGCACTGACAGATGAAATGAAAGGAGGAAAGAACAACCAATAAGAACACAGTAAATAAAGAAATCCAGGGTCCAGATTTCAGGTGATAATATCAGGAGACTGGGAAGGCTACTCGCAGATGCTGCTGCTGTTCTACATGTGGTAAGCTGCTGGTCCTACTTCCCCAGGGAGTTCCTTTTCATTTGTTGGGATGGATGGAGGGATGGATGGATTTTGATGACCCTCTGGCCTGAACTGCTTTGGAGAAACAGCTCTAAGAGGCTGGATACTTCTCTAATTATGACTACTCACATATCTTTATTAGACTACTGCTATAATTTCCTGCACAAAGACAGACTAACTAGTTGAATTAATAAATGAGTGATTCTGTATCCTGGGGCTCATCATATACCAAAGCAGCCATGATAATGCTGCTGTCTGTATGATTCTGATGAGACCTCACTTGGAGTATTCTATTTATTCAGTTCTGGAAAATGAGCTGTTATTGCTATCTTTGCCTTGCCATGTAATGTTGCATTAAGTAAATTCCTTTCTTCATAAATGAGAACATTGAATGGATTCGTAATGCAATGTATCCATCCGTTCTAGAAACTGACTTTTTAAAAGTTTCATCAACCAGATTTATTAGAAGTTTTAGCTTAATTTACAGAGCTCTGGTACATGTATCTAGATAAGAAAATCTAGAAAGATTAGCTTTCAGAAATGAGAAATAATTTGGCTTTTAGAACTGTTGTGACTCCTGTCATGTTAAATATTTGCTTATAAGTCAAAATGAAATTCCACTTTAAGAATTCAAAGTTTAAACTGGTAAAGATGAGACAGATTGACTTCTTTGAGCTTTTATATATAAACTAGCCAATTAGCCCATCATAAGACAGGATTTTCAGGTCTCTCCTCCACATTGGTCTTCTCTCCTAAGCCTCCACTCTCGCGCTGTCTCTCTCTCTCTCTCCTCCTACTGCCTCCCCCTCCCTGTCTCAGCTCTCCTCCGCCTCCTGCCTCTCTCACCTTCTGCCTCTCTCTCCCTCTCTTTCTTTCTCTTCTCCCCCTCCTGCCACTCACTCTACCTTTGTCTTCTCCTCCTCCTCCTGCCTCTCCCTCCCCTCCGTCTCTCCCCTTCCCCTTCCTCTTCCCCTCCCAGGGTATGTCTACACTACAAAGTTAATTCGAACTAACAGACGTTAGTTCGAATTAACTTTGATAGGCGCTACACTAGCGCTCCGCTAGTTCGAACTTAATTCAAACTAGCAGAGCGCTTAATTCGAACTAGGTAAACCTCATTCTACGAGGACTAATGCCTAGTTCGAATTAGCTAGTTCGATTTAAGGGCTGTGTAGCCACTTAATTCGAACTAGTGGGAGACTAATCCTTCCCAGCTTGCCCTGGTGGCCACTCTGGCCAACACCAGGGAAACTCTTCTGCCCCCCTCCCGGCCCTGGAGCCCTTAAAGGGCCACGGGCTGGCTACACAGTTTGTGCCAGTTGCAAGCCTGCCAGCACCCAGCCAGCAGACCCTGCACCTGGCACACCATGAGCCAGCCAACCGATGCCACCCAGCCCTCCGCCTCTCCCGGGGAACAGCCTGGCGGCTCCCAGGAGCCTGCCCGGGGCTGCAAGAGGCGGGCGCCCGCTTGGTCAAGTGCGGAGATCGTGGACCTCATCGAGGTTTGAGGGGAAGCCTCCAATGTCCACGATCTCCGCACTAGCCATAGGAACGAGGCTGTCTACAGCTGCATGGCTGACAGCCTGGCCGCCAGAGGCAACCAGCGGACCCGGGAGCGGGTCTGCTGTAAAATAAAGAACCTGCAGCAGCCCTACTCCCGGGCCTGCCTGCAAGGAGCCGACCCGGAGGCCTGCCCCCACTTTCAGGCCCTGGACTGCATCCTGGGGGCTCACGCTGTCCCTGCATCAACCCCGGGGCAGAGGGACCCGTCCTGGACACCGATGAGGAGGAGCCGGAGGACGCCGAGAGCCAGGAGCCTGCCAGGAGCCTGACCAGGACCCAGGACCCCCGAGAACCGCACAGATCACATCTCCTGTGTCGTCCGAGGCCGGGGGGGCCTCCACCTGTGAGTACCATCATGCTCCCCTTATGTGTACGGAGTGGTGGGAGGGGAGAGGGAGTCCAGGGACCGTGCGTCTGGGCCTTGCCCACCATGGAGCAGCAGCTGGGTGTCATGCAGGAGCCTTGGCCTTGCAGAGGGGGGCTGGGTTTCACCCATCTTGTCCCCAGGGAGAACTGACCGCTGCTCTTGTTTCACCACAGCCGCAGCACCTGGGACTGCAGGGCACACCACCCCGCCTGCAACAGCCACCTGTGCCCGGGCCAGCAGGTGTGGCAGGAGCCAGGAGGACTACCAGCGGCGGCACCTCCGGTTCATAGAGCAGCTGCTCCACAACCAGGAGCACTGGGTCCGGGAGGACCTTCAGCTGTGCCAGCGGAGTGTGGATGTGCTGGAGGAGCAGGGCTGTGCCCTCAGAGGCCACCTCCAGACCCTGGTGGACCGGTTCCTGCCTCCTCCTGCTCCGGCTCCTGCGGCTGCCCCAGCTCTCGCTCCTCCTCCCACCCCTGCTGCCCCTGCTCCCTCTGCTGCCCCTGCTCCCTCTCCTGCTTCCTCCTCACCCCCCATCCCTCCTGCCCCACCCTCCACACTCATTCCCCCCCGAGGCCCTCACATCCGCAGTGTTGCGAGACAGGAGAGCCAGCTGGGCCCCCCAAGCCTGAGCTTTCCCTTCCCTTCCTTCCCTTCCACCCCCTTCCAGCTCCCTCCTCCCAGGTTTCCCCCTCCCCTCTCCCATCCTCACTCCTCCCTCCCCACCCCAGTTATGTAAAATAAAGAGAGGTTTTTTTTGCCAAAACAGGTGTCTTTATTTGACATTAGGAAGGGAGGTTAGGGAGGGGAAAGGGGGGAGGGTGGAAGAAGGCCCCAGTGGGGCATTCAGGGAGAGTTCAGTCCCCCTCCTCCACAGGGAAGCTCTCCCGCAGGGCTTCCTGGATCCGGATGGCCCCCCGCTGGGCTTCCCGGACGGCAGCAGTGCGGGGCTGAGTGTACTAGCCAGCCATGCGGTCAGCCTCAGCCATCCAGGCTGGCAGGAAAGCCTCCCCCTTTCTCTCACACAAATTGTGCAGCACACAACATGCTGCCACCATGGGAGGGATGTTGTGCTCAGCGAGGTCGAGGCGGGTGAGGAGGCACCTAAATCAGGCTTTCAGTCGCCTGAAGGTCCCCTCAATCACGATGTGGGCCCTGGTCGGCCTCGCATTGAAGGCCTGCGGGAGGGGTTGAGGTGCCCCGTGTAGGGCTTAATGAGCCAGAGCTGTAGGGGATAGGCCACATCCCCCACCAGGCAGACGGGCATGTCCACAACCCTGACCCTGATGTGGTGGTCAGGGAAGAAGGTCCCAGCATGCAGCATCTGGCACACGGAGGAGTTCCGGTCCACCCTGGCATCGTGTGCCTTGCCGGACCAGCCCACATTAATGTCCGTGAACTGTCCCTGGTGGTCACACATGGCCTGCAGGAGGATGGAGAAGTACCCCTTGTGGTTCACGTACTGGGAGGCCTGGTGTTCCGGGGCACGGATGGGGATGTGCGTCCTGTCGATAGCCTCCCCGCAGTTGGGGAAGCCGAGGGCACCAAACCCCCGGATGATGGCGTCTGGGTCAGTGAGGTGGACCACCCTGCGGAGCAGCACCCAGTTGATGGCCTTGACCACCTGTGGAGAGACACAGCAAAGCGCGAATCAGTGGAGCGCCTGGGTGGCAGTGCCCCGCGCCTCACTCCCAGGAGCAACCCCCCCGGGCGGCGTGAAGTACGGCCGGGAGAGACTGGCCCCTCCGGTGCGGGGCACTTTTTCCTCCTCCCTCCTGTCACCCCATTTTCCCTGGGGCGGCCCATCCCCTCCTTGCAGCCCCCCTCTCCCTTGGCCCAGTGGCCGGCAAGTGTCGTACCTGCATGAGCACCGCTCCGAGGGTGGATCTCCCCACACCAAACTGGTTCCCGACAGATCGGTAGCTGTCCGGCGTGGAGAGCTTCCAGAGGGCGATGGCCACATGCTCCTGGAGCGGGATGGTGGGCCTCATGCGAGTGTCCCTTCTGCGCATAGCAGGGGGGAGCCACTCGCAGAGCTCCAGGAAGGTGTCCCTCTTCATCCTGAAGTTCTGGGTCCACTGTTGGTCTCCCCAGCGCTCCAGGATGATGCGGTCCTACCAGTCGTTGCTGGTGTCCAGACGCCAGATGCGGCAGGGCATGCCAGCGCCCGGGCGCCGCTGCAGTTGCGCCATAGCCCCCAGAGTGGCCAGGCGGAGAGGCAGGGGGCTGACGTGCACCAGGTGGAACCAGGCAGCCTCCAGCCATTGCTGGCAGTCTTGCAGCAGCAAGTCCATAAACTGCACCAGAATGTGCAGGGCGAGCTCTGGCTCCATGTTGCCACCTGCGGCGGCGCCCCTGAAGGGAAGCACCGACACAGATGGGCGCAGAGAAAAACACTTTGCTGTCCCTCGGCGAGGTAGGCATGCAAGCGGAAAAACTGAGAACCGGCTGTCCAGGGGAGTCCCTTTAAGCACAAGCCTCAGATAGCCTCAGACAGCAGCCACACAAAGCAACTACTGACCTGATGCCCTGCCAGAACTGGTTTCAGCTGCCCTTGAATATGCCCCTGCGTCCAATCAGTGTGGACGCGCTAGTTTGAATTAGCAGAACGCTAATTCAAACTACTTTTTAAATCAAGATGCGCTAATTCGAATTAGCTTAGGGTATGTCTACACTACAAAGTTAGTTCGAACTAACGAATGTTAGTTCGAACTAACTTTCATAGGCGCTACACTAGCGCTCCGTTAGTTCGAACTTAATTCGAACTAACGGAGCGCTTAGTTCGAACTAGGTAATCCCTAGAACTTTTCTGTATGCACCCTCTCTACCCAACTCCTCCTGCAGCAAGGAGTTCCACAGGTTAACTATTTGCTTTGTCAAGAACAACAACTGGGACTTTTCAGCTTAGAAAAGAGGAGACGGAGGGGGGACAGGATAGAGGTCTCTAAAAGCAGGAGTTGGGTGGAGAGGGTGCATACAGAAAAGTTCTTCCTCAGTTCCCATAAAGAAGGACTAGAGGACACCAAAGGAAAGGAATGGGTAGCAGGCTTCAAACTAGTAACAGAAAGTTCTTCTTCACAAAGCAAAGAGTCAAACTCTGGAACTCCTTGCTGCAGGAGGCTGTGAAGGCTAGAACTGGAACAGAGTTTAAAGGGAAGTGAGATCAAGTCATGGAGGTTGGGTCCATGGAGTGGTATTAGCCAGGGGGTAGGAGTGGTGTCCCTGCCCAAGGTTTGTGGAAGGCTGGAGAGGGATGGCACGAGACAAATGGCTTGGTCACTGTCTTCGGTCCATCCCCTCCAGGGTCCCTAGGGCTGGCCGCTGTCGGCAGACAGGCTACTGGGCTAGATGGACCTTTGGTCTAACCCAGGACGGCCATTGTAAGTTCAGGGCTCAGGGTCGGGGGTCTCAGTGGACCCCCTTGATTCTCTTGCACACCTGCTCCTGGGTGGCCAGGCTGGCAGCTCTCCTGCCCTAGCCAGCCACTTTCCTGTGCCTAGTGCGGAGATCATGGATGAGGTCCACGATGTCCGCACTAGCCCAGGCGGGTGCCCGCCTCTTGCGGTCCCGGGCAAGCTCCTGGGAGCCGCCAGCCTGGTCCTGGGAAGAGGGGGAGGGCTGGGGAGCATCGGGTGGGTGGCTCGATCCATGCCAGGTGTAGGGTCTGCTGGTTGGGTGCTGGCAGGCTTGCACCTGGCACGGGCACCATATCCAGCCCGTGCCCCTTTAAGGGGTCCGGGGCTGGGCGGGGGGCAGTAGAGTTTCCCTGGTGTTGGCCAGAGTGGCCACCAGGGAAAGCTGGGGAGGGCTAGCCTCCCACTAGTTCGAATTAAGGGGCTACACACCCCTTAATTCAAACTAGCTAGTTCAAACTAGGCTTAATCCTCGTGGAATGAGAATTACCTAGTTCGAACTAAGCGCTCCGTTAGTTCGAATTAAATTCGGAATGAGGAGTAACGGTAGTTCGAACTAGGAAGCCTAGTTTGAACTACCTAGTTCGTGCCGCGTGTAGCCGCGCGGCATGGGGTTCGAACCAGCCGGGATTTAAAAATGGTGGCCCCCAGCTTATGCAAATGAATCCCGGGAAATTCAAATCCCGGGCTTCATTTGCAAGTGCGGTATGCCTACATTACCCTCCTATTTCGAAATAGGAGGGTAGTGTAGACATACCCGGGAGTAGTTATTTTGAATTAGCAGCAGCAGAGAGTCCACACTAATGGTTTTCAAAATAAGCCTTATTCCCCAAGGAAAGCAGTAGCACGGACACCAAAGCCATCCTTTTACAGAGTCGGCAGTTCAGGGTATCAATGTTGTTCAAAGACTGTGGTGTGTAACATGAAGATCCTCAGCTGGCATAAATCATTAGAGCTCCAAAGAAGACACATGAATTTTTGCCAGTTGATGATCTAGCTCATTAATTAGTTACAAAATAATGGGCTTGGTAGTGTGGATGCTCCACTTATTATTTTGAAATAGGGGGGGTTATTTCAAAATAACTCCCTGGTGTAGAACAGGGTATATTTATACATTCCCAGCATTCAATGGAACTGCTTTTCTATCCTGTATACCAGCGATTACCCACAATTACTTTCCAGCTCAGAATGGGAGCACACTGTTTCCACACTTCTGAAAAGAGAGGTGACAAAATACGATCCACATGACATCAGAGGTAGGAAATCTCCCAACAAAAATCTCTCCACTTCCAGCAAACTATGTTATTATTTGAATTTTCTAATGTGTCTCTACACATCGGTGTCATGCATAAACCTGACTAGCTCTCTCATCCATCTTGGCACCAGTCCCCCATGTTATAGCCCTTTAGAGAAATAACTGACTGTGGTTTGAGTAATGGAACCTGAGACAGAGGTGGAGGGGTATAGTGGCACGGACACCAATGCCATCCTTTTACAGAGTCGGCAGTTCAGGGTATCAATGTTGTTCAAAGACTGTGGTGTGCAACATGAAGATCCTCAGCTGGCATAAATCATTAGAGCTCCAAAGAAGACACATGAATTTTTGCCAGTTGATGATCTAGCTCATTAATTTTAAATGATGTTTTAAACTACTGATTTTTTTCCTAGAGACGTAAGTTGGGTGATGTAATATCTTTTACTGGACCAACTTCTGCTTGTGAAAAAGACATGCTTTCTGGTTTACACAGAGCTTTTCTTTCCTCTGAGAAAGGTAGTTGGAATGTCACACCTGAACAGAAGGTAGAACAGATTGTTTAATAAAAGGAGTTTTTGTTCTGTTTTGAAATGAATCACAGACCATGACCTTTTAAAAACGTTTGGGTTTACAAATATATTGCAATTTCTTTTGCTCATATAAGGGAAATGGAACTGAATACTAAACTGTATTATACTGCATTATACTGATCAGTCACCAGAAGATAGTGTAAAATAGCTCATATAAGCTAACCCGGGCAAAGTGTTTTAAAGTATAATAGAGTGAACACACCTGCTATGTCACTGATTCAGAAAGAAGCTCTGTAGTCATTCCCTAGCTGATGGAGGATCATGACAGAAAACCAACAAACAAACAACCTCCCTCCCCACAAATATTGACAAAGTATTGGAAAATCAAGATTAATGCATCATGAATTGACAGAAGTGAACAGGAAATAAGATCACTGCTAGCTGAATAATAGACATTCATAACATTTCATCCAGAAAATAATTTAAGAAATACTGTATAGAATAAACCTAAAAGAAGAGCTGGTGGAATAATGTGTCACAAAATATACTGGAAAGCTTATAGACAAATAATTTCAAATTATTCAATTAGAAATAACATTGTATATTTTTACTCCTGCCCTCACTATTATGATTCTTTTCTCTGCTGCATTTGAAGCAAAACTTAGAGGCTGTTCTATATTAGCATTTTGGCTGTGGAAAATCTTAACCCATCACAAAATTACCCAAGTATTCTGAAATGTCCTATAGGGATTTCTAGTGGTGATGGTAATGAATGAGAAAGATAGTCTGGTATTTTGTAAGGAATCTCTAGAAATTGAACTTATGCTTCACAGAGGAGTCTAAGGGGAAATAACTGGCACATACCACAACATTCATACAGGAAGAAATATTCACTTGGATGCATTTTGCAAACATATGACCATTTTCAATTCTAAGCAGACAATTAATATTTATTTTTCAATTTACTAGTTTCCCTGAAAATGAGAAAAGATAAACAAATGCTGAGTGATATTTGTTTTCTTGTAAAGAACCGAATATTTTATCTTCCATATAACAAAGATGCTATTATGCAGGTTTAGATTGAATAATGACTCTAGTAAGAAAAGAATTTTGAGAATATACGACATTCTTGTTCAACAAAGGTTTCTATTGCATAGTTTAAATCACACTTAGCATTTTACCAATACAAACAAAATTCATAAATCACAAGAACATGGATACTAGGGATGAGTTATGGCATTCTATTAAGATACAGCAGACTATATAAAAAGAATAATGTCAGTGCTTCAGTATGGTACCCAAATACTAGCTAGTTTGTGATATAAAAACATTATTTGTAGAAACTGAAAACAACACTAGTGAAAAAGAAGTATTACTTACACAGACTTTAATCAGCCATAAACATTTCACTGATTCTCTATATTGAAACAGACTGGTATGAAAAACAAAATTAATGCTATGAAATACAGTCAAGAGATTTTTAGTTAAAAGTGTCTGGCAGCTGGAAACAGAATCATAGTAGTTAGACCACAGAAAACGCCTATTTGATTACTGAGTCTGTCTCCTCTCATACTTAAGCTACAGTCCCTTGGTATAAAATGTATCACACCTTAAGCTGTTATTACATTTACATTTTCTGTAATGGACCTCTTTATGCAAAGCTGTCCTGAAATAATTTAAATAATAATGTTAATATTCTTTTGGAGAGGAATGGCTATTTTAGAAAAAAATTTCTTGGGTTAGGCCATTGATCTGAAGCTACTTAAGGTTGACAATGACAAAGTCATTCTTATTTTATGTCTGTTCTGTTCCCTCTGTTTCCTTGTCCAGTTTCCAGTGGACAGTATTCTACATTGCAAGTACCACACAAATGGCAATCTCATTAGAAAGGGGAAGGACAAATGGTAACAGAAAAGGCTGACTGTTTCTCATGCAAAAATAGGAAAATCCAAGTAAAGTAAAATTCAAATTTCACAAACTTATAGTAATCATCAGCTCACATTATTTTAATCAAATTGTTCTTTATTTCACAGTCAAATATTTTAAAATGTTAAAAAATCCATATTCTGTGATATTGTGTACACACATGCATATGAAAGTTATAGGAGCAGTTTTCTTCTTGGTAGCCGTCTGAGCAATGTTACAAAGTTCATGATTTATTCAAAGAAATCCTAAAAGTCACTTTTTGTGTCATAAAATGGCAGCCATGGCAAATTTATACCTATGTTCCTCATTACTACAAGCATCTATGTATGCAGATGGCCATTTTACATGCTGGACCAGACTGGGTATCCTGTTTCTAAAAATAGCTAGTAGCAGATGATTCAAAGGAAGGCATAATGTGGAATAATCTGCCACCCACATGCACAAGTGGGCAGTCCATGTGTGGGGACTACAGGTGAAAGAAAATTATGACATTAATGTTTTCAGGATCAGGAGAATGAGCTGCAGTCTTCGAGAATGAACAGTTTTTGCCAGAAGCTAGGGATGTGTGACAAGAGAATGAATCGCTTGATTACTGACTGATTCCATTCATTCCCTCTGAAGCACCCAGCATTAGCCACTGTCAAAAGGCAGGATACTGGGCTAGATGGATCTTTGGTCTGACACAGAATGGCCATTTTTAGGTTCTTATGTAACTAAGGAGTAACACTGGATGTTAAGCATGCACGTCAAGAAAAATATATCCATTGTTTTGCCATAAGGATGAATATTCATTAGTTCATCTCAAAAGGAGCAGTTTACATACATCTCTTGGAGAAATCCTGGACAATTTGAAGTCAATGAAAGTTTTGCCATTAACTTGAAGGAGTCCAGGATTTTGCATCTGTATTTATTGGAACCTTTGTAGGTTGGATATCAGAGAAGATCCATCACTCTCATGAGATATCATTAACTGATGGTTTAGCGTGAGGTAGAAAAACCTAAGTAGTTTTGAGGCTTTACGGTATTTCTGCTTATTTGCTTCAGAACACAAAGAGAAAAATCATATTTTATTTAAAAAATAAGTTTGCCATTTCCCCCCTAAACCTCAAAAGTGTAAGGTTTGATTAAAATTTTAAACAAAGGTTTGAATGAATGTATTTTACCTGAGCTATTTCATATTTTGCTTGGGGGGTTAGGAAGGCCTGACAAAGAAATTGCTGATATCATGATGAATAGAAAAACAGCATCTATGCCACAGGGAAGGGAAAAAGTTGGGGACATTTTTATGTAAACATGTACGGGTATGTCTACACTACCCCGCTAGTTCGAACTAGCGGGGTAATGTAGGCATACCGCACTTGCAAATGAAGCCCGGGAAATTCAAATCCCGGGCTTCATTTGCAAGTGCGGTATGCCTACATTACCACCCTAGTTCGAACTAGGGTGGTAGTGTAGACATACCCTTCCTTACTAGAGGTGGTGAGAGGGAGAAGGACATACCTCCAAGAAAAGGAAATGTGAGCTTTTACACTTGGGATAATCTAATTGAAACTCAGCCTCTGGGGCTTTACTTTTCTTCTCTTTTGGATAATTCAGTTAATTGCCATAATAATTTAAATTTATATAAGGCCTTTTATCGTGCCATAATCTTTAAAAAAGGGTTATGGATCTTTAATGTCCAAACGTAACATAATCTTTACTTTTTACAGGCTCATGTTAAGGACTTCCAGATAATAAAAAAGCAGGGAACACATTTAATTTTCTACAAACCGATAAAGGTCTAAATGCACTCTGACAGCATGGTACGTTTCTCAGGGTACAGCTAGACTGCTTCATTTGCATATCCTCTTCCAACCCTTTTTGTGGAAGAGGATTTTTCACCAAAAAACGCACTCTCGATGCGGCTTTTTCACACCAAAAAAAACCCCTTTTCGAAAGCACCTGTAAACCTCATATTTTGAGGAATACAGGTTCTTTCAAAACAAGGTTTTTTCCCACAAAATATCTGCATCTAGACCGCGTTTTTTTGGTGAAAAAATGTCTTCTGCAAAAAGGGTTGGAAGAGGATATGCAAATAAAGTATAAGAATATACTAATCTGTGCTTCATTTGCATTTCCTCTTTCCGAAGAGGAAAGTAGTCTAGATGTACCCTCAGGGCCACCACTATGAGATAACATTTGTAGAGCCCTACCAAATTCACAGCCATGAAAAATGAATCACAGACCATGAAATCTGGTCTCCTCCTGTCAAATCTGGCCTTTTGTGTGCTTTTTTCATGGATGAGACTAGCGTTTCTCAAATTGGGGGCCCTGACCCAAAGGGAAGTTACAAGGTTATTTTAGGTCTCTGCTGAACAGCTTCTCCACAGTCTTCTTCTATTGCCAAATTGAGGCCCTAGGTGGTACAGTCTTCAAAGCAATAGTCAGTAGCACACAATTGCATCACAGACTGCGTCTCCATCCATGACATCCCCAGTGTTCCTTTCCAGACAGGCCCAAATTATATGGCAAGTTTTTAATTGTGCTGTAAGTTGCTATAGAAAACCCTAAGGTGGATTGACAAATGACAAATGTTTGATCTCTTTGAGCTGTTTCTGCTATCACTAATGGGTAAGTGATATTTTCATTTCCCCTGAGCTGAGCTGACATTTAACACACAATCTCTGTCAGAACCAGCTTTAAAATAGTTTAATTCTGATTTGGATGGTTTTGAATTAAAAGTTACAATCACAAACAAATGTTTAAGGTTTTTGTTGCATACAGTTACCTCCTATAGCTTAATATTTTTAAACTGAAATCTCACAAAACAGTTACCATTATGCATAAAGAAATGTGTATACCTATTGTACAAAGATGTACAGATGTACAAAGCCTGTATTGAATGAGTTGAGGCAGATAGTTTTAAAACAATAGTAACAATGTCTAAATACTAAAGCAGTTTTTAATCAGTAGAAACCTTGCACCAAAAATCAGACGGAATTAAATTGGAAAAGATCTAAAGCCATTTGAACATCTGTTTAAAATGGCCCTGGAGGACGTGGTTCATGTTGCATTAAATGAAGATACTTCAGTTTGGAAAATTATAGCTTCTAAATGACAGTAAATACTATCTTCCCTCTCTCCAAACCATACATGTCCCAAAGAGAAAAAAACAGATGCAAGCAATTTATAGTTATTTAATGGAAACTTGGTGCGGAGCCCCATAGTAAAATTGTGCCCATCAGTCATTATCCAGTCTTGTTTGGAATTTTGTTTTATATTTCCTTATTAATATAGAAAATACTATAATCAATAAGTTCCAAGCATATAGTACTTTCCTCCTCACCCACCCCAGGTCAGAGAACAGGCTCATGTTTTAGGTGCATCACAGAGGAATGTTATTTAAGGTCCCATTAACACCCTTTATTTCCATCCCTCAGCTTTACATCCCTGGTAAAAATGCGGAAGCAAAATGATTTTCACACAAACAGATAGGGTACGTCTACACTACAGCGCTAGTTCGAACTAACTTAGTTCGAATTAGTTAATTCGAACTAAGCTAGTTCGAACTAACGCATCTAGAACTAAAAACTAGTTCGAACTAGCGTTTTGCTAGTTCGAACTAGTAAGTCCACATTGAGTGGACTCTGAACAGGGCTTAATGATGGCCGGAAGCAGTGCCGGCAGGGCATAAAAGGAGGACTTAGAGCATGGAGATGCTGTCTCAGGCTAGCCGAGGGCTGCGCTTAAAGGGTCCCGACCCCCACCCCGGACACACAGTTCTAAGGGGTGCCCCGCTTCCAAAGAAGTTCTGGCTTGGAGTGCCCTGAGTGCCCACACTGGGCACATCACACCACTCGGCCATCAGCCCGGCTGCACTTGCCGCAGGCTGCCATCTGGGGAGAGGGAGTAATTGGGGGGCTGCAGGAGAGCTTCCACCCCCAGAAGCCCGCAGAGCCAGCCCAGTCCTCCCCATCGGGGGCTCGTACCCCATTCCTCCCTCACCTCCTTCCACTTGCCCTTCCCTAGCCCCCCTTCTTATTGATGTACAAAATAAAGATAACGTTTCTTCCAACATTGACTCTGTCTTTATTGAACAAAACTGGGGGAGACTGGGAAAAGGAGGTGGGAGAGGGGAAGAGAAAGGCTGGGAGAGGGGAGGGCAACTAACATGATCAGGGGTTGGGAACAGGTCCCAGATGAAGAGAGGCTACAGAGACTGGGACTGTTCAGCTTAGAAAAGAGGAGACGGAGGGGGGACAGGATAGAGGTCTCTAAAAGCAGGGGTTGGGTGGAGAGGGTGCATTCAGAAAAGTTCTTCCTGAGTTCCCATAAAGAAGGACTAGAGGACACCAAAGGAAAGGAATGGGTAGCAGGCTTGAAACTAGTAAGAGAAAGTTGTTCTTCTTCACAAAGCAAATAGTTAACCTGTGGAACTCCTTGCTGCAGGAGGCTGTGAAGGCTAGAACTAGAACAGAGTTGAAAGGGAAGTGAGATCAAGTCATGGAGGTTGGGTCCATGGAGTCCTATTAGCCAGAGGGTAGGAGTGGTATCCCTGCCCAAAGTTTGTGGAAGGCTGGAGAGGGATGGCACGAGACAAATGGCTTGGTCATTGTCTTCGGTCCATCCCCTCCAGGGTCCCTAGGGTTGGCCGCTGTTGGCAGACAGGCTACTGGGCTAGATGGACCTTTGGTCTGACCCAGTACGGCCATTGTAAGCTCAGGGCTCAGTGTCGGGGGTCTCAGTGGACCCCCTTGATTTTCATGCACACCTGGTCCTGGGTGGCCAGGCTGGCAGCTCTCCTGCCCTAGACGGCCACTTTCCTGTGCCTAGTGCGGAGATCGTGGACGAGGTCCACGATGTCCGCACTAGCCCAGGAAGGTGCCCGCCTCTTGCGGTCCAGGGCAAGCTCCTGGGAGCCGCCAGCCTGGTCCCGGCAAGAGGGAGTGGGCTGGGGGGCATCGGGTGGGTGGCTCTGTGCCGTGCCAGGTGCAGGGTCTGCTAGCTGGGTGCTGGCAGGCTTGCACCTGGCACGGGCACCGTAGCCAGCCCGTGCCCCTTTAAGGGGTCCGGGGCCGGGAGGGGGGCATAGAGTTTCCCTGGTGTTGGCCAGAGTGGCCACCAGGGAAACCTGGGGAGGGCTAGCCTCCCACTAGTTCGAACTAAAGGGCTACACAGCCCTTAGTTCGAACTAGCTAGTTCGAACTAGGCGTTAGTCCTCGTAAAATGAGGTTTACCTAGTTCGAACTAAGCGCTCCGCTAGTTCGATTCAAATTCGAACTAGCGGAGCGCTAGTGTAGCGCATAGGAAAGTTAGTTCGAACTAACGTCCGTTAGTTCAAACTAACTTTCTAGTGTAGACATACCCATAATTATTTAAAAAACATTTTTAGATCCAGAAGAAGGAAACAGTGGGAATGCAAATGACTTTGTAAAGAGCTTTAATTATTGTTTTTAACCAGTTTAGCACAAGACAAATAACAAAACGTCAACAAATATCAAATGGTAGAAACTGCAACTTGGGGAAATAGCTTTCTTCTCTTTACATTTAACAGAAAACACATAAATGAATCACATTTGTAATTTTTTAAATGATAAAAATAAAACCTCCAACTAAAAAAACTTGAATTTTTAGGGGCTGATTTTTATTATACATTTTCAAACCTCTTAAGCAGCAAAACATTTTCAGCTAACAGACTTTGTTGAGAAGACCAATAGTAAAACATAAAATACTTTGGCTGAGGAGGAAATACCAACTAGGGGTCTGGATCTTGTTTCCATTGAACTCAAAGGAAAAAAATCTCTTTTGAGTTCAGTGGGAACAGTATTGGGTTATAGCTTTCATTTTTACAAGTCAGATGAGTTTTCAGTAGAAACAGCAGTACTATCTCATTTTTATTTATAGGAGTGATTTGTATTTATTTGATTTGCTGTGAGTTTATTTCAAGTTAGACTTGTTTGCTTTCCGTACTGATGCTGTTCAGTATGTTTATATTATTTCATTCTATTTCACATCTAGTAAGAGAAATCTGAAGAATAGAGATGAGAGATTGGTTGCTGTATGTTTTCAAATTCTGCTAAGATTTGTGTGTTTAACATTTTGCAACAGAACACATTTTCAAGGGTTGTATACCATTTAGAGTGCATTTGTTTATTTAAGGAAAGTTGAGATAAGAATGACTGAGAGTGAAAGCTCAGTTATACTTTCCTCAGATCTTGAGGCTCAGCCTGATGGCACTACTCATGTATTTTTTTATGTGTCTTCTTCAGTTTCCTTCTTTGCCTTCTCGTTATTCTTTTTTTCCTTTTGGGTAGTAGTTCTAATATGAAAAAATAGAGCAGCTCAAAATTCTGTTTCTTAATCATAACACCAAAAACATTGTTTTGCCACCATTAACTGAATATAGGGGAAGAGGTCAACTAAAATTAATTAGAAGCAGGTGTTTTGTAACAGAAAGGAAAGGGGAGTGTAATGAGTCTGGGACAGCAACAAGGCCTCCCTCTGACCCAGAAGAGGTCCTCTAGAGCTCTTGGTGGGTAGGCCCAGCCTCACCTAGCCCCGCCCACAAGAAGCCAGAAGGCAGGAGTAGGAGTATAAGAAATGAGAGCTCAGTGAGAGCCCGGCAGCTGAACAGGCCAGACACTCGGTGCCAGCTCCCACAGTGAAGGGCTCAGCTGTGCTGCACCCAGTGGGAGGACTGGTTTGGGCTGCCAGGACTCCTGCCGGCCCCCAATGACTGGCCCAGGCTGCTGAAACTGCTGCTACAGCCTGAAGATATGTTGAGACCTCGGGGCCCCGATGACTGGACTGGTCTACCTGGGCCCCTGCCTGAGCCAGAACCCATGGACACCGCCTGAACCACATAGGAGCCACGTAGGGGGAACTGGGAAGTGGCCCAGGGACAGCCAACCCCAGGGTGACTGAGGAAATGGAGAGTGGGTGGGCAGGGTGTTGCAGCTTCAATCCCCACTGACCAACAGACCTGGTCGGCGTGTTGCAGCCTGGATCCCCGCCAATCCAGTGGCTGCCATGCTGCCACTGTCAGGGCCCTGGATTGGGATGCAGTGGAGTGGATGGGCCTGTTCCCCCGAGGGGCAAAACCCCTGTACTTGTTGGTTCTCCTCCAGCTGACCATGGCAATTGTCCTCTTGCAGAGCACTCTAGGGAGTCAGCGTGGCCTCCCACTTACTTTGGACTTACTTTACAGTGAGGGAGTTTCAAACTCAATGGTGTTAGGTAAGAGCAGGTTGTTGAAAAAAAGAAGTGGAGAGGTGTCCTCTACTTTCCAGCTGGCCATAGAAGGTGAGTTTGAACAGATAGGAGTTTCAAACCCAGCACAGGAGAGACAGAGTAGGTCTCCAGGGGCCATGGAACATAAGGGATTGGAACCATCACTTCATGGTGAATGAACTGGACTTAGATACCAGATGGTGTGGTTTGTCTACCAAATGGAGTCCCTGGCTATGTCTACACTAAAGAGTTTTTTTGGAAAACCAGCTGTTTTTACAAAAAAACTTCACTTACGCCCATACTTCAATTGCATTCTTTTGAAAAAAAAAAAAAAAAAAACCTGAAAGAACAGTGGAGTTTTTCTGACATTGGTATGCCTTTTTCTACGAGGAAGAAGCCTTTTTCCGAAAGAGCTCTTTCGGAAAAAGGCGTGTGTGGATGGGGAACAGGGAGTTCTTTCGAAACAAGAGGAAAGAGGAAAAAGCACAAGTGCCCTGGTGGCCACTCCTTCCATAATAATCACATCTTAAATGGGAGATAGTGTTCATTAAGTGTGGACACTATCTGTCGAAAAAGCAGAACGCTTTTTCGATGCACTTTGGCAGTGTGGACGCTGTCTTTTGGAAGACGTTTTTTCAGAAGATCTCTTCCAGAAAAACTTCTTATGAAAAAGGCCTACAGTCTAGACGTAGACCCTGCTACTGAGAAACTGCATGGATTCTGGGGAAGCAACCACTCCTTGAGGTGAATTAACTGTAGTGGGAGGTGTGGGTGGGTGGGGGAGGAATGGAGGAGGAATGGAGCTAACAAAGTGTTGATTGAAGTAGTCCAGGCAGTTGCTTCCAAAATTGTTTCCACGTGATTACAAAATATTGTGGATTATCCTGGGCCAAGAAATTTGAACAAAGGGATTGCAGGACAGGAATGTGACCCAGATGGCATGGGTGTAACCAGCACCAGATGAAGGTCACAGAGTGTAAAAGTGACTCCCTTCTGTATCATGTGGCAGTAGGTGTTTCTTGAGGGGGTGGAGGGTAATCAAAGAGGGATCAGGGGACATGCCTTATTAAGGGGTCAAAGTGGGGGATTGAAGGGAGATAATTTACCCTTTCCCCCTGGAAGGCAGGAGGTACCAAATCTATTAGGTATAGTGGAACTAGCAAATGGGACACAGAAGCTATATGGTGTCCTGGGAGCTGCAATGAGGCTGTCTGTGCACACACGTTTTACAGAAGCTAATGGTATTACACTGTTGTTACAAGCTAACTTTCAGTTATTGCAGAAGCTGGGAGCTTCCATGGATGGGCAAAAGTCTGGAAGTGATAAAAATAGAAACCTAGCATGGGCTTGAGTTTGGTGTGAGGTGATGTGGCTCCTTGCTAGGGGATGGAAACTCATATTGGGGATGGGGGGTGATACAGGTACCTTACAACAAACTCACTTATTGAGAGAGGTGTGAGTTTGTGGAATAGATTTGATTCCTTAGGGGCAGCTAGATGGGCGAGAAGGCATTGGGATTTTCCCAGTAGTCAGAGACAAATATGGTTAAGCTGGGGGTGGCTGATTTGATGGGAACTCGCCTTCTCAGTATGATTAAGGATAAAATATTGAAAGGGGACTATGAAGCTATATTTTCATTACTATTCTGGGAGATGCTGACAGAAAGTTAGGTGGGAGCAGAGCAAGCAGGGAAATGACATGCCCAAGTGTAATTAGAATACTGGAAAATTATGAAGCTGCCTTCCTCATGTATGCAGGTGTTTTTGCCTAAACTTACCCACACAGGAGCCTGACATCGGTAAAAGATATGGATATAATTAGGTGACCACATACTACATGAGGGGCATGGCTTGATTTAACATGCACTGTTTAATTATGGCTGTGTCGATGACACCATGGTAGGGGTGGGGGAATTACTTTCCACACTGACAGTGGCCTGTTCATTCTGCAGCAAGGCTGAGGTTTGTTATGACATTTTCTGGGCATTTAAAGAAAGCCATTGTTTTTATAGCATCTGCAAATGTAGGCTTGCTCACAAAATGTTGTGCAGACCAGGACTTCAACAGGGTTCAAAAAAGAACTAGATGCATCCATAGAGGTTAAGTACATCAGTACTTATGAGCCAGGATGGGTAGGAATGGTGCCCCTAGCCTCTGTTTGTCAGAGGCTGAAAGTGGATGATAGGAGAGGGATCACTTGATGATTACCTGTTTTTGTTCACTCCCTCAGGGGCATCTAGCATTGGCCACTGTTGGCAGACAAGATACTGGGCTAGGTGGACCTTTGGTCTGACCCAGTATGGCCATTCTTATGTTCTTATGTTATGTTCAAAATATGCTGTGAAGCCCATGAAGTCTGAAATTGCCACAGAAGGCACGGACAGCTGCTGTGGGGAAACGAAAGAGAAGAGTAAGTCAGGGGCCACCCACAGATTCATGGGGGCAGCAGCAGGTATGTAGGCCAAGGCACAATAAAAAAATTGGGGGTCTGGACAAGGCCATCCAGTTAAACTGGAAATGTTAAGGGATTACTCTAACAAGCCTCATGGAGCATATTTCAGAGATGAGTTTACTGTTGGGTTTTGGATCCCCTTTATGGAGGAAAGAAGTAATATGATTCCTTAGTGGGAAGGGATTATATTGTAATGGAAATATTTACACAGGAATTAAAGGAGAATAAAATAGTAGGAAAAATGTAAAAAACAACAAATCATTTAGTATCATTCAATCATCTACCTATACAGAACATGAAAGTTTCTCCATTTGGCTTGGTCCCTAAGAAAATGCTGGGGGAATATCGCTTATTTCACCATCTCTGAGAATCATAGGGTAACTTAGTTATTGATGGAATAATCCCAGCCTTCTCTACTGATGGTACTGTTCACAGAGTTAGATTTTGTGACCCATTGGTGCTGGTATCCAAGTGTACTTTCAAATCTGATTTACCACCTCTTGGTGCCTGTGCATCTTTCTGCCTTCAGTCTTACAGGTTTATTTTTTAAGACAATTTTATTCTGATAAAACTGTATCTGTGGGATGTGCAATATTGTGTTCAGCATTTGAGAAACACTGCTACACTGGGCAGTGATGTTCAGTGATTTACAGAAGATTTATTTAGATGGCTTTTTGTCTGCTGGCAGGGTGAATTCAGATGAATAAGTCAGCCTAGCTAAAAACCTGGGGCTACCCACAGAAGAGGGAAAAAAGCAGAAACTATACTGATTTACCTGGGGAGTGAGCTAGACATTGGAGGATGTATTACAGCTTCCTCAGGATATGCTGCAGGAGCTACTGGGTTGATTAGGAGAGGTAGAATGCCCAGGAAAGTGAAACTCCATCTGCTGCAATTTATTATTGAGCATATTAACTTTGCCTGCCAGGTGGGCATTCTGTGCTTGATTTGCAGGAGTAGCCTTCCACCTGGATACAAAAAAGGATAGTGCAGGATTTAACATTTCTAGAATTGTTTCTCATTTTGGTTACAGTTGTCATTTATGGAGTGGAGTTTGCAGATGAAAGGGTGTACAACTGGTGAGATAACATGGTGGTAATACATTATCACTCACCAGTCCTCCAGATCTTACAGAGTCATGAGGTTGGTAAATGCATGTATACTCTGATGTTTAAGCGTTAATGTCTATTTCTATTCCATACACATGCAAAGCAGATGCACAGTCATGCTTTCCAGTAGACAGGTTCTGGGAGCTGGCACTAGGAGGCAGCAAGAAGCTTTAACAGATATTACTGGTGCTGTGTATCTTTGGCATATGATGGCTACCAGCGTAGCACAGAGATCAGAGTCACTGTAAACACCGTGGAGCTAAGAGAGAAGGTTTAATGATTTTGTGTAGATTTTGGACAGGGAAGGCTGTCACTGACATGGGCCTTTAGGGAGGAATGGGTGCTGCAGTAAATGGTGTCATTGGCAACCTGGCAACTAGCATTATCAACCCTCTCCAATTATCTTTGGCCCCTACATTTATCAGATTCTTGTAGCAGATTTTTTAATTGGAAGTTTGTAGCTTTCTTGGCTGTGTCTAGATTATACCTCTCTGTTGACAGAGAGATATAGATTAGACACGTTGAAATTGTTAATGAAGCAGGGATTTAAATATCCCTTGCTTCATTAGCATAAACATGGTCGCCGCTTTTTGTCGAAAGGGACCTTTTTTTGAGGAATACAGGATCTTTCAAAAAAGGGTTTATTATTCGATAGATCCCTGTCTAGACTGCCGGGGTTTTTTTCGAAAAAGCTCCATTTCGGAAAAAAGCGGTGGCCGTGTTTATGCTAATGAAGCATGGGATATTTAAATCCCTGCTTTATTAGCAATTTCAATGTGCCTAATCTACATCTCTCTGTCGACTGAGAGGTGTAGTCTAGACTTAGCCATTTTGTTGTTGTTCTTTTGGGATCAGGGAATGAGGACCTGGATTCTGTAGAGGCTGTTCGGGGAGGGCGTTGGAACTGAGGGTATGTCTACACTACCCCGCTAGTTCGAACTAGCGGGGTAATGTATGCATACTGAACTTGCTAATGAAGCCCGGGATTTGAATTTCCCGGGCTTCATTAGCATAAAGCCGGCGCCGCCATTTTTAAAAGCCGGCTAGTGCGAACCCCGTGCCGTGCGGCTACACGCGGCACGGGCTAGATAGTTCGAACTACGCAGCCATTCCGAACTATCTGTACACCTGGTGGAATGAGGTGTACAGATAGTTCAGAATGGCTACGTAGTTCGAACTATCTAGCCCGTGCCGTGTGTAGCCGCGCGGCACGGGGTTCGCACTAGCCGGCTTTTAAAAATGGCGGCGCCGGCTTTATGCTAATGAAGCCCGGGAAATTCAAATCCCGGGCTTCATTAGCAAGTTCAGTATGCATACATTACCCCGCTAGTTCGAACTAGTGGGGTACTGTAGACATACCCTGAGTGATGGACACTGGGAGAGGCCATCCGTGATATTAACCCTGAAGAGGTCAAAGATGGAACAAGGAGGCTGGGGTGAATGCATCATTCCACAGAAGAGTGGCAAGCCTGGGATCTGCTCCGGCAGCAACTTAAAGGGACTGGCAGTGGCTAGAAGCCCCAGCCTCTTTGAATCATGGGACAACTGCTCCCTTTTCCCCTCTGCCCCTCCTGTTGGTGGGCTTGCATGCTAGTGAAGGCCAGGAATGAATGAGCCACTCTGGTGACAGTTTGCCATAGTTTTATGATGGGGACCAGTGATCCAGCACACAGATTTGGTTCCCACTTATTCAAGATTGGGACAGCAATAGCAGTGACCCAGATAGGTCTAGGGGTTAGGGCAGTTCAGGAGTAGATACAAGAGGAAGAGGGTTTCGGTTCCTATCACTGGTACGCTCCTATGACTGATATGATCAGCAGAGTGGTTGTTTAACTGGAAATATAGGTTGACACTCCCTAGTCTGGACTTCCCTAGTCTGGCAACACCCTTGGTGTGGCATCATTGGAATGACCCCGTGGAGCCAAGAGTGTTGCCAAACTAGGGGGTCAAGAGAGTGGAGCCCTGCATGGCTGTGGAGCTGTCTGAGGGTGGCAGCAGGGCTGCTGGGGAGAGCCCCTGGTGTCAGTCGAGTGCAGAGCTCTGGGCACCAGTGGGGCCATTGGGGGGAGTGCAGAGAATCCCCCTCTGCAGCAGAGCTATTGTCAGCCAATGGTCAGGGCAGTGCATGGTGTGTGTGTTATACACCCGAGTCTTCAACTGCTGGGACACAAGGTCCTGTCGCAGCGGGCAGCCTAGGGAAGGCTGACGGGCGCCCCGGAAAGTTTAACGTCCATGTCTTTGACCGCTAGGACCAGGTCCCTTCACGGTGGGCAGCCAAAAGGCTGACAGACGCCCCAGAGTTACAGGAAGAGCTTATTACACCTCAGATTTTGACTGCTAGGATACATGATCCCTTTGCAGCGGGCAGCCTAGGGAAGGCTGAGAGAGGCCCCTATGGATCTGTCCCCTGGAAGCGACACGATCCAAATGCCCAGCTCTGCCTGTATCTGTCCCTTATAACCGGCTGGAGTTCTTTTACATTGTGCTTGGTTCTGTTACAGCAACTGAAGGAGTCAGGTTAAAGCTTAAACAGTTACAGGTTTATTAAAGAAGCTTATAAATCATATGGTTACAATGGCTATTGCTCTATTTCTTAACTGCTAGCAAATATAGATCTTAAAAATGGTTACAAAGAAAATAAAGATAGAAAATAGAAACAATGGTACCAAGTGACAGCTTAATCTTTAAAGAGCTCTAAGTCTATGTGTACACCTAAGACAAAGGATCACATCCAGGTACAATTTTTATCCCCTTCTGAGCCTCTCGACTTCAGCGGGTCAAGCCAGGGCCGGTCCATCAATTCCTAGGAAAGACGAATACGAGGTGGGTGTCCCCGTGGAACCTCGGGAGGCAATGCACCTAACCTGACCAGCAGGAAAAGGTTGGATTGGCACTCAAAGTGAGTGTGCTGCTGGACCCATCTTTATACCCATGGGGTCACATATTTCTCTTTCTTATCTGTGATGCCAAATGGTGCTGGTCCTTCTTTGTGATGCCAGTTCTTACAAGGGAGTTTCAACTTAATTTACACTTGCAAGAGAAAGATAACTAAATTGTGAGTACTGGACATTTTTTACTGGACGGCTGTGTGTTCGTATCAATATAGGTGCCAGCCCAGGCTGTTCTCGCAGCCTCGAGGTCAACAATTGGCGTATCTCTTGTTTACAGCCATCCAGGGTCACAGCAGCCAGCATATCCAGGCCTTCTGTCAAGGCTTCAAAGACTATGCTGATTTTATTGCTCTGTCTATGCTCTGTATGTTTCAAGGCAAGCAAAAATGGACGTTACGGGGGGGGGGGGTTCCTCTCTGGCTACATTCCACCCCCTGATATGACACCCCACATCCCAGGATACAAGATGGCTGTGATGCCAGCACCTCTTGCCCACCTTGGGGGAATCTAAAAGTGCCCAATGGCCAGAATAGAGGGTTCAGGATCTAGAAATTAGCTAGAGTCCTTTCCTACTGCTGTATATCGAATGTGCACAGAAGAGATAGCTACATTGACTAAGCGTTGCACAACACATAGGGTTATGCAGAAAATGATTACAACAATTACAATGGTTAGAACAGTGGTTATAATAGAGTGTAGGAAAGAAGTTAGGCAAAATTCTAGCTGTTGGGCCAACCAATTTAGCCATGAGTTGTTTACATTCTTAGTTACAGCATGTCTTAACCCATACCATCCGTTGCCACTTTCCTTGCCTCCCCCCAGAGTTATTTTGAGGATTGCGGTAGTCGCTGTTATCGAACTACACCGGTCCCCATCGGAAGATGTCGCTCTTGTTCCACCAGTCGTTTGGGCTGAGAGGGAGAAACTCGATTCCCAGTTCAGTAGAGGTGTTGAGCAGGGTGTTCTGGTACAGCAGTAGCAGTTGGGATGAGGAAGAAAACCATGGCAAGTTGGAGTACCATGTCTTGCTTCAGCTTAGGTTTTTTCCATAATTCAGTCTATAACTAACAACAGCGATTGCAAGCGCTACACCAATGGTTATTGGTGTTAGCCCAGCGTCTGCAGTGGTCCAGACTCCTTTTCCCTTGTAGGAGTGCAGTACACGAGTTTGCGTTCCCAAGCTGGGGTATTTGTTTACCACAGTGTTTCCAGGTGCATATTTAGAATCTTTGGGTATGTCTACACTACCCCGCTAGTTCGAACTAGGAGGGTAATGTATGCATACCGCACTTGCTAATGAAGCCCGGGATTTGAATTTCCCGGGCTTCATTAGCATAAGCAGGGAGCCGCCATTTTTAAATCCCCGCTGCTTCGAACCCCGTGCAGCGTGGCTACACGGGGCTCGAACTAGGTAGTTCGGACTAGGGTGCCTATTCCAAACTACCGGTACACCTCGTTTCACGAGGAGTAACGGTAGTTCGGAATAGGAACCTAGTCCGAACTACCTAGTTCGAGCCCCGTGTAGCCGCGCTGCACGGGGTTCAAAGCAGCGGGGATTTAAAAATGGCGGCTCCCCGCTTATGCTAATGAAGCCCAGGAAATTCAAATCCCGGGCTTCATTAGCAAGTGCGGTATGCATACATTACCCCGCTAGTTCGAACTAGCAGGGTAGTGTAGACATACCCTTTGAGTGGTACAGTGGAGCTAGGAGAGGTTCTCCCTGTAGGGAAGAATCCCTTACTGATTGGACTGCCTGTAGGGGTCTGCCGATTGTTTAATCTTTGCACCACAGTATCCCATTTGCCATCTATGGGCCTCAAGTGGGCTTTCAACAGTCCATTCCAGCATTCGACCACACCATTAGACTGGGTCTCCTGGGGTGTTAGGACAAGGGCTATTAAGTTGTTTAGTCCCTTGATTGTAGACAACCCTGTTGCCACTCGGGTTGGGTAAGCAAAACTAATTCCTGAAATAATTTCCACTCCAGTTAAAACATACTTCCACCCTTGCTTACTGGTGGGTAGTGGACCAATATAATCTACTTGCCAGGTTGCCCATGGTACTTTTCCATCTCTTAGCCTGGCAAACCATTGTCCTTCTGTTATATGTTTCCTGAGTTCAGCACAGAGGGTGCAAGTTCGTACCAGATCCCTGGCTTGTTGGTGGGTGATAGGCCACCCCCTGGTATGTACCTGCCATCCCAGCTCATCACTTCCTGCGGGTCCCAAGGTTTCATGTAGCCAAGTGTACAGGCGTTCCCAATCCACCTGGGCAGTAGAAATTTGTGCTGCTGCATCTGCTAGGTTATTTAGCTGAGCAGCCAGGGTGTTGTTCTTTGGGTGAGCTGACACATGACCTATGCTTAAGGCATGTTGGGTTGCATGCTGGGATATTCATTTCCAGCATTCCCATTCCCAAACAGGCTTTCCCCTAATTCCCAATTATTATTCTTCCAGTTAGTTATCCACTGGGTGGCTCCAGCCCATACAGCATAGGAGTCAGTGTAAATGGTACTGGCACTTGCCTCACAAGCTAGTTTGATTGCTGCCAGCTCTGCAAGCTGAGCTGACCCCTCTATGTTTGCAGTCAGGGGTGCAGCGGATGTGTCTGCTGAGACCGCCACAGCCTTCCCTGTCCGCTTTCCTTTGAAATAGCCAGGCAGCCTGTATTCGCATACAATGTTGGATTTGAAAGCAAGCCAAAAATGTTATCAACTCAGCCTTGAAAAGAGACAGTGAAGTTTCAAAGCTTGAATTTCTAAAATAATAATTTGTTTCTAGAGAGTTAAATTTAACCTTAAGAATTGAATGCCCAACACGAGCACTAACCAATTAAGTTTCAGTAGAATCCCTAATTTTCCCTTTGCATATTTAACAAAAGTGTTCGTAGCCAAATGTTTAAATTTGATTGTTTCTTCGCCTAGATAATTTGCACACTGCTTAAAAAAAAGAGGCTGCAAAGAAACGAGGTGTCATTTTTAAAGCAGGTTTCCTTTCACATATTATAACAATTGCTTAATTCCTTCCACACTCCCACGGAGTCCACTTTTTATCTTCACATTCCCTCAAATCACTTGCTTCGTCCTTTTAAAGAAAATGTTCCTCATCCCTAGTAACTTTCCAATGTCTGTATTACTTTCCTTATCCCTTCCACTATGCCTATAGGGCTCCAAACTTCTTGTCTTCCCCTTTCACATGCTTTTTCCTTCTTATGGTCCATCCTAATTCCTGCTAAATTACTTTTCCCAATGACACAGATTTGTCTAGTATTAATTTGGTAAGGAGGGTGGGCTTTTTAATTAGCTCCCCACACCTCCTGATTCCTTTCAATAGTTAAATCCAAATGTTTATTATTGCAGTCAGCTATTACTAATTTTAAACTTCTCAGTATAGGATTTTCATAACATCCATGCTGCAGCAGAGTCTGTGGTGTAAATAGAGTGCTCATCTTTGGACAGTCATTTTCTTTTGGGATACTTCCGGTGGCAACTCCTTTCCCTCCAATATGAGCTTAATGATTGGGAGAGGAGTGTGAAGTGTTATGGCTTGAGCTTGAGTTAGTTCCTCTGTAGGCTGCCAGAAGCACCTTTTCATAAGGCGTGTAATTTGACTGTGACCCCTGCCATGACTTTGAGCCAAATTGTATGGGACGGCAGGGTGCAGCTTTTCCTTCTTGCCATAAGGCATAGGACATCCCTGTGTTTCCTACAGTGAGGTACAAATGAAATGGGGCATAAGTGTGTATCTCACACTTATCAGCTGTCTCAGAGCTTCCTTGTGGGAAGTGGGGGTCCAGCGAGCATGCTTCCTGAGCAAATTATACGGGGAGTAGGTACGAATTAAGATTCCCTGTTTTTCCAGATTTTTAATTAGTTCAGAGACCGGAGCCATAGCTTCAGCTGGCATGCTGTACTGTTTTATCTTGATTACAGTGGAAGGCAGGAGAGCGGGGGCTTGAGCCAGAAAATCCTTAAAGCCAGCTCCAAAAGCTCATTTTTCTCCATTAATTACTTTCCCCTTCTCCTCTGCAGCCTCGAGAGGAGCCGTTCCTGTAGGTGCTCCATGTCCTTATTTAGGGTTCTCACCCGGGTATCTAGCTTCTGGCATTGTCTTTGCAGTTCCTCTTTCTCCCTATGAACCCTTATCAGCTCTGTTTCTAAGTTCCAGTAGCTAGTGCAGGCTGCTTGCCACGCACCCTTTAACAGCCAGATGCAAGCACCTTTCCTTAACATCTCTTTGTCCCATTTAGGGTTGCCCCATCCCTCTTGGGCAAACTCTTTCTCTATACAGCTAAAATCCATGTCAATCGTGACTGGCTTCACGCTGCTGTATTTGAACCAATAACACAATCCTGCTGACTACGCCAATTCTGTCAGCCGATGGTCAGGGCAGTGTGTGGTGTGTGTGTTATACACCCGAGTCTTCAACTGCTGGGACATGGTCCTAGCAGTCAAAGACACAGATGTTAAACTTTCCGGGGCGCCTGTCAGCCTTCCCTAGGCTTCCCGCTGCGACAGGACCTTGTGTTCCAGCAGTTGAAGATTCGGGTGTATAACACACACACCACGCACTGCCCTGATCATCGGCTGACATCTATGAAGCAAAAGCAGACTCTCGCGTGGCAGCAGAGCAGTGTGTGTGTCTGTGGCAGGGAAGTGGAGCCTCCCCTCCTCCCAGGAGGGAGAGCAAAGCCTGAGGTGGCCAAGGAAGAAAAGTTGAACCCCTGGTGCATTGACCTCTCCTGGTCTGGCAAATTCCCTGGCCCAGGATCAGTCATGTCCTGAGGATGCTGGACCAGGGAAGTTCAACCTGTATTGCGCACTGTTTATTCCTTCCAGGACAAGGCATGCAATATCATAATGTATTTGTAGATTCTACACAATTGTCTGAGAGTGAAACACTGATATGAGTTTGAAGTCAGTTTCAACAGATGATGGAACAGCTATGGAACACGAGCACAGTATTAATGAGCTTCAAGGTTAAAATAATGAAGACTGGATAAAACAAGATCCTGGATATAAGATCTTTAAAACTTAAAACCTTCCCTTCCTGACGTCTCCTCTCTCTGGAACATAAGATGTTCCATTCCACAGCAGAATTAGTGGCCCATCAAGTCTGCAATCTTGCATCTGTCCTGTGATTCAGAGGAAGATAAAAAAAACGATAATGTAGTTTGGCCTTGTGTGCATCCTTTAAATTAGCTTCCCTTTAATATAATCCTGCTTCAACAAAATAATTTTTGAAAGAGTTCACTTTTGTAAAGGAGGAAAGGCATGAAATCATAAGCATTTAGCAGCGTGAAAGGATACTTCAGAAGGGAACAAAAAATCAATATGTTCTTGTAGTTCAGGCAACTAAGCTACAGTTTTATAAAAGGTCATAGGAACAACCCACATCTTTCCTGGTATTTCATTTGAGTGATATGATTCTTGAAAGGATGTGGGTGAAGAGAGACTACTCACCCCCCTAAATTATTAATATGATTGGAGCATGGCCAGTTAATATCAGAAGTGTCAGTGGTGAGACAAACATCATAAAAAAAACCCAAATCCCATATTGGAGGCATTTCTGAATTTGTTCAATGTTCTGTATTGTAACCTCTTTCTGAGCAGAACAAGTTTGCAGAATGTTTGAAAGTACATTGTTTCAGGCTCATTGTGTTTGATACAAGTTCTATGATGTATGAGATAGAAGAGCAGTGTCGATTAGTGGATAAAGATCCAAGCTGGGACTCAGGAGACCTGCCTTCTATTCCTGTTTCAGCTCCTGGCCTCCTGGGTGACCCTGAGCAAATCACTTGTGTCACACTTCAGGACAACGGCACCTGTGTTTGCCCCTGGTGATCCAGCAAGGACATCCACTCTAAGGCTTCAAGGTGTTGTCACTCTTGGATGGAGGCACAAGTGTCTCTCTTCTGACTAGGTATTCCCAGGCAGGAGAATTCTGTCTTTGCTGTGTCGTTCTCAGCACTGACCAATTGCCATGGGATACTGGCTTGCTTTCTCTTCAGTGATGGATAACCATGCAGTTGCTACTAATATAAGGTATAGTACAGTTGTTTCTAAGGAAGTGTGTATGGTTAAAAAGCATTACAGAATAAACATCTTGGCTACGTCTACACTGGCCCCTTCTTCGGAAGGGGCATGCTAATTTTGAAAGTGGGAATAGGGAAATCCGTGGGGGATTTAAATATCCCCCGCGGGATTTAAATAAACATGTCTGCCGCTTTTTTTCCGGCTTGGGGAAAAGCCAGAAAAAAGCATCTAGACTGGCCCAATCCTCCGGAATAAAGCCCTATTCCGGAGGATCTCTTAATCCTACTTAAAGTTCAAATCCCTTCCCTAAGCCTCAGTTTCCCAATCTATGAAATGGGGATATTATTATCCTCTGTGAAGCACTTTGTAACCCAGTTAAAATAGGAATAAGAGATCCTCTGGAATAGGGCTTTATTCCGGAGGATCGGGCCAGTCTAGACGCTTTTTCCCGGCTTTTCCCCAAGCCGGAAAAAAAGCGGCGGACATGTTTATTTAAATCCCGCGGGGGATATTTAAATCCCCCGCGGATTTCCCTATTCCTACTTTCAAAATTAGCATGCCCCTTCCAAAGAAGGGGCCAGTGTAGACGTAGCCATTGAAAACAACAAAGAATCTACTCATATTCTAATAAGCTCATCAGTGTTTGCCCCAACTCTCATATGGTCTCTGGAAGGTACAGTCTTTTCACATTCCACCCTAGGGCTTAGGGGTATCCTGGTGATTGTAAGTTTTCATCAGAGTTTCAGTTCAGAGCAAGCACATTAATAACGTTCAATTTCCACTTCATACAGTTCAGGAGTCTTTGAACAGAAGTTTCCAGAAGCAGGTTGTTAGTATACAAAGGGTCTGTCTCTGCCCTCAGTGCATATCTTCAAAAGGTTGGCTTCAGAAGGGGAGAATTTGCATTCCTCCACATCAAAGTAGTTCCTAAGGAAATGCACTACATGTATTGTTCCAAAGAGACCCTTGAGTTTCTTCATACCTTCCAGAGATTATTAATCTTCTATTCTTACCAAAGATGTTCCATAAAATCTCATAATAATACATACACATTTGCATTTGAAATACAATGAATTACAAAAGTGTTAACTCAGTAAGGTTTAACTTCATTCAGTAAAGTTTATTTTAATTCAATAAAATTTCTTTGGGATATTATAGAGTCTTGGCAATCCATTACAGCATCCCTTCCCTAAGCCTCAGTTTCCCAATCTATGAAATGGGGATATTGTTATCCTCTGTGAAGCACTTTGTAACCCACTAATGAAATGTACTTGATGAGAGGTAGGCAATATGTAGTTGGATTAATTAAAAAAGATAACTCTGAAACCTTTTTGATGTTTTAGTCTACATTTTGGAAGCATGGATCAGTCATACTCTCCATCCATATCCAGCCAGAGCTGGGAAAGTTAATGATCCAACCAACCACAGGAACAAATTCAGTGATTAATCCTATTCATGCTGGGCATATACTAAGAAAATGTCAACATGCCTATGTGTGTTAAAAATTGTACAGGAATCAGCTCAGATCTTTATTGAACTCTGAGGACCTTTCCTTCCACAGGAAGAATTAAACATCAATACAGAGCTATGTAATTTCAATATAAACATAATTTCATACAGTATTGATTTATAATCACTTTCTTTCTACAACTAATTGTCTGGCAGCACTTTATAGACTAACAAAACATGTATATGATATCATGAGCTTTCAAGTTTTGTTAGTCTATAAAATGCTACCAGACCATTTGTTGTTTTTTTTCTGTACAGACTAACTCGGCTGCCCCCTGAAGTTTTTTTCTACAGATACCTTGCTTTTTATTTTTTTAATAATATATAAAAATAATCAAACAGTGCTTTGGAATGAGAATGTAATACTGAAGATCTGAATGCAGAAACACAAACTTTATATTAATTAGAAATTAACCCATAAGTTTATCTTTTCAGGCTGAATACTACTGTTATACAATATGCTATCTCCGGTGTTCAGTTTTCAGGCTTCAAGATGCTTCCCTATAGGCTTCCTTGGCCTTAGAGCTCTTCGCACAGGAATGTTCCTCTTTCTTGGCTTGCCCCAAAGCTAATTTTGAGCTGTTAAACTAATGGTCTATTACCCAAATAAGTTTAGTAAGGGGATCACTAGGAATTCCCCTTTCAAGATCTTTTCCATTTAGCCAAATACATTCTTATCTGCTACACAAATCTCTTAATTCTTTTTCCTACACATGGTGCAGCAGGACTTAACTCAAAATAAGCTATGCAAATTGAGCTACATCAGTTGCGTAGCTTATTTCAAAATAGCTTATTTCGAAATTGGGAGCTGCTCACAACACTTACTTCAAAATAGAGTACTCTTCCTCCAACTTCCCTTACTCCTTATACAGTGAGGGCTCGTCTACATTGGCCCCTTTTCCGAAAGGGGCATGTTAATTTCACAGGTCGTAATAGGGAAATCCGCGGGGGATTTAAATATCCCCCGCGGCATTTAAATAAAAATGTCTGCCGCTTTTTTCCAGCTTTTTTCCGACTTTGAAGTAGGAATAAGATCCTCCGGAAAAGGGCACTTTTTCCGGATGATTGGGGCCAGTGTAGACGCTCTTTTCCGGCTTTTCTAAAAGCCGGAAAAAAGCGGCAGACATATTATTTAAATCCCCCGCGGATTTCCCTATTACGACCTGAGAAATTAACATGCCCCTTTCGGAAAAGGGGCCAGTGTAGACGAAGCCTGAGGGTTACAGGAGTCAGAGTAAGCAGTCAGCATTTCAACATTATTTTGAAATAACTGACTGCTGTGTAGATACGGACTATGTTATTTCGAAATAATACTAGTTATTTTGAAATAATGTTGCTGTGTAGACGTACCCTCACAAAGACTCATCTATTATGTCCAGGAAAGGGTAAACTGGTTCAGAAAAAATAATTCAGTCAGGGTACATCTACATAGCAACATTATTTTGAAATAACTGAGTTTGCGTCTACACAGCAGGCAGTTATTTTGAAATGATGGCGAAATACTGTCAAGCTGGAGGACTTCTTGCTCTGACTCCTGTAACCCTCATAGTACGAGGAGTAAGGGAAGTCAGAAGCAGAGTGCTCTATTTCAAAATAAGTGCTGTGTAGAAGCTCCCTATTTCGAAATAAGTTACACAGTTGATGTAGCTCAATTTGTGTAGTTTATTTCAAGTTAAGCATGGCTGTGTAGACATACCCTCACATATCAACACAAGCGTGGGGAAAAATAAGTATATAAATACTCCTTTTTTCAAACAGAGATGCATTTTGTTGAAACTAGTTCCTCCTACCCCCCTCATTGATATTTTACATAGTCATGATTTAGATAATCTGAGCGTCTGCTAAATTAACTGTACTTTTCAAATCTTAGATTCACTAGAATTTACTAGAGCTTGAAGTCAGAATGGACTTTGAAACACCCTTACGACATATGGCCTGAGCTGTACAGAGTCTGTCAGGGCATGTCTACAGGAAGGCTAAAGCCGAAATAAGCTACGCAATTTGAGCTACATCAATTGCATAGCTTAATTTGAAATAGCTTATATTAGCTTTTGGCAGCTTTTTGGCACAGCAGGAAGTCTGAGATAGAGCATTCTTCCTCCAACTTCCCTTACTCCTCGTAAAATAAGGGATGCAGGAGTTGGAATAAGAAGTCCTCCAGCTTGAGATAATTTCAACATAATGTTGAAATAACTGCTTGCTGTGTAGATGCGGACTATGTTTTTTTGGAATAATATCAGTTATTCTGAAATAACACTGCTATGGAGACATAGCCTCAGACAAGCTGATATTCTGTCAGCTATGTGGTGAGCTAATAGAAAAAGTAGTAGGTGCTCTTGTGATTCCAGTCTGGGAGAAGGAACGCCTATGAGAATGGAATCCACTAGTGCCAAGAGGGAGGGTTAAACAGAGAAATCACTGTACTTAGGGGGAATTAAAGGAGTCAGATGATTTGTAAATACAAGACAGAAGAAAACAGAAAAGATGTCAAAGGCAGAAAGATTTCAAAAAGTTTCAGATAAATATATACACATTTTGGAACGTAACCAGCAAAATAACCTTTCAAATCACTTATTCTTTAGTCGTCAGTATTTATATGACTTAATTTACATGTTTTACATGGTGTTTTTTCTTTTAGCTTTTTTTCATTCTGACACTAATGGAGGATGTGTTTAGTTGTAACAATAACAAAGGATTCTCTTCACAGAAATGCCTACAGTGAACTTCTGGCACACTGCACCTTTCTGTGTTTTGTGTGGAGAGCTGACTGGCTGCATGTTGCTGATTCTTCTCATTTTACACTTCTAAAATCACACTGAAGAGACAAAGCAAATGTTCCATTTAAACAACTGCTGTAACTGCTTCAAAAAGTGGAGGAAAGGTGCTGGTGGTCTCTGGAATCATCAGTCCCAGATCACACTGTGAAAAAGCTTTCGAAGCTTTGCTCTGGAGAATGAACTTTCTAAGCTTATTGATTAAAGTCTCTCATGTGTATTCTCATTAGGAAGGATTTTTCTACAGTATAGAGTATAAGGATGGAGAAAAAGCCTAACTTTTGAACTGAGTATGTTAAGTTATTCTTCCCAGAGACTGTAACACCTTCTCCTTTCTAAGGTCACTAGTAACATCAAAGAACAGTCCTAGTCAGTTATTTGCTGATAACAGACTTTCTTTAATGTCTTCCAGTGGCTCAAAAGTCCCCCGGACATTAGAAAAGGTTACCTCTGCTGGGTAACTTTTAATGATGCTTTACTCTATGGCTACGTCTACACTGGCATGAATTTCTGCAAATGCTTTTAACAGAAAAGTTTTCAGTTAAAAGCATTTGCAGAAAAGAGCATCTAGATTAGCACGGACACTTTTCCACAAAAGCACTTTTTGCAGAAAAGCATCCGTGCCAATCTAGACAAACTTTTCCGCAAAAAAGCCCCGATCGCCATTTTCGCGATTGGGGCTTTTTTGCGCAAAATAAATCTGAGCTGTCTACACTGGCCCTTTTGCGCAAAAACTTTGCGGAAAAGGACTTTTGCCCGAACAGGAGCAGCATAGTATTTCCGCAAGAAGCACTGATTTCAGACAGTAGGAAGTCAGTGTTCTTGCGGCAATTCAAGTGGCCAGTGTAGACAGCTGGCAAGTTTTTCTGCAAAAACAGCTGCTTTTGCGGAAAAGCTTGCCAATCTAGCCTATGTGTACATATGTACAGGACTCAACAAATAATGCAATCTATTCACCTGTGGTGAGTAGATTGCAACCCGGAAGAGCCGGGTTCGGGTGATCTGTGCATGTGCAGAACGATCTGCGCATGCACAGATCGCTGGACAGCGCGACTGGTGAGACCTGCATATGTATAATGACAAGATTGGAGCTCTGTTAAATTTGCCCACTTGTCCTAGAAGCAGGGACCGAGTTATTTAAAACAAAATGCCATAAATCGCCATGAGAAATGTGTGCATTGTGAAAAATTGTCATAAACCACAAGGCCAAAGCAAAAGAAAGGTTTTCTTTGCTGCTTGCAAAATCAAACAATCATATGGGCAAAAAGCAAAATGCTGAAATGATCTAATTTGTAATTTATATTTCTTTCTAAAATCAACATACAGATTTTGCTAATCTATCTTGTTCATCCCATGCAATGTAAGTATTTCTATAACAGCAGGAGGAATTTTGATGTTCACAAAGTGCATATTGAGTTTCTAGCTGTTCACTTGAATCAATTTATATTGACTTAAATATTCAATAGGTGGCTTCATCTCTCAACTTTGCAAACTTTTTAATTCTTATTTACTTGCGGATGGAATGCAGCTATTATAGTAAAAGTTAACCTGTTTGTCCCATTCTAAAAATGGGAAAGAGCAATCGTAACTTTTATATTTTGTATTTTATATTATATGGTGTGCCCTAAGAGCCTTAGAAATTTGCATGCTCCCTGATTTCTTTTCCAGAGTGACTGATACCTCATTGACCATAAACCATTCCATCCTGAACTTCAATTTTCATTCCCTTTAAAGGCACAGAAATTGCAGTGTCATTTACAGGTGAGGGTGGAATGCAGCAATAATTTCAGGGAGGTGAGGTACCCAGCAGCTGGCCTATCATGAACTGGGAAGTGGACGGGAGCATGTAAGGAGTTAGCTCAAAAAAATTGGGCACTATTGCTAATACTTTTTAACAGCAGATATAAAAATTAAACCATAGACATATCCTGCCTCTAGCATAATCCTGCAATAGTACACATCATGATATTCATGCTATCTTTCACACCACACTCAAATGTGACTTTATTTCTAATAGAAGTATAAAAATCCTCAGTTTACTCTCAATTTTTTTAACGGTAGTAATGTAGATAGGAAGAAGTGCAGATGTTATTGGGCTAGGTTTGATATCATAGGGTATGTCCACACTACAGCACTAATTCGAACTAACTTAGTTCGAATTAGTTAATTCAAACTAAGCTAATTTGAATTAGCGCATCTAGACTTAAAAACTAGTTCGAATTAGCGTTTTGCTAATTCGAAATAGCATGTCAACACTGAGGCTATGTCTAGACTGCAGGCTTCTTTCGAAAGAGGCTCTTTCGAAAGCATCTTTCGAAAGAGCCTCTTTCGAAAGATCGCGTCTAGACTGCAGGCGGATCTTTCGAAAGAAAAATCCGCTTTTTCGAAAGAGAGCACCCAGCGAGTCTGGATGCTCTCTTTCGAAGACGGCCTCTTTACATTGAAGAACGCCTTCCTTCGAAAGAGGAACTTTCGAAGGAAGGCGTTCTTCCTCGTGAAACGAGGTTTACCGCCATCGAAAGAAAAGCCGCGTTCTTTCGAAATAATTTCGAAAGAACGCGGCTTGAGTCTGGACACAGGGGAAGTTTTTTCGGGAAAAGGCTACTTTTCCCGAAAAAACCCCTGAGTCTGGACACGGCCTGAGTGGACCCTGAACCGGGGTTAAGGGTGGCCAGAAGCAGTGATGGCAGGGCATCAGATTAGGACTTAGAGCGTGGAGCTGCTGTCTCAGGTTAGCCGAGGGCTATGCTTAAAGGGACCCGACCCCCATCTGGGACAGACAATTCTCAGGGGTTCCCCGCTTGCAAAGCAGTCCTGGCTTGGAGTGCCCTGAGTGCCCACACTCGGCACATCACAGCACTCGACCATCAGCCCAGCTGCACTTGCCGCAAGCTGCCATCCGGGGGAGGGGGGGTCAATCAAGGGGCTTCAGGAGAGCTTCCACCCCGAGAAGCCCACAGAGCCAGCCCAGTCCTCCCCATCAGAGGCTCGTACCCCATTCCTCGCTCACCTCCTTCCACTTACCCCCCCAACCCCCCTTCCTGATGTACAAAATAAAGGACATGTGTGTTCAAAAATAGAAACTCTCTTTATTGAACAAAACTTGGGGAGACTGGGAAAAGGAGGTGGGAGAGGGGAAGAGAGAGGGTGGGAGAGGGGAGGGCAACTACAATGATCAGGGGTTTGGAACAGGTCCCATATGAAGAGAGGCTAAAGAGACTGGGACTTTTCAGCTTAGAAAAGAGGAGACTGAGGGGGGATATGATAGAAGTCTATAAAAGCATGAGTGGTGTTGAGAGGTTGCATAAAGAAAAGTTCTTCATTAGTTCCCATAATAGAAGGACTAAAGGACACTAAATGAAAGGAATGGGTAGCAGGCTTCAAACTAACAACAGAAAGTTCTTCTTCACAAAGCAAATAGTCAACCTGTGGAACTCCTTGCTGCAGGAGGCTGTGAAGGCTAGAACTAGAACAGAGTTTAAAGAGAAGTGAGATAAAGTCATGGAGGTTGGGTCCATGGAGTGCTATTAGCCAGGGGGTAGAAATGGTGTCCCTGGCCTCTGTTTGTGGAAGGCTGGAGATGGATGGCACGAGACAAATGGCTTGGTCATTGTCTTCGGTCCATCCCCTCCAGGGTCCCTAGTGTTAGCCACTGTTAGCAGACAGGCTACTGGGCTAGATGGACCTTTGGTCTGACCCAGTACGGCCATTCTAAGCTCAGGGCTCAGAGTGGGGGGTCTCAGTGGACCACCTTGATTTTCATGCCTACCTGCTCCTGGGTGGCCAGGCTGGCAGCTATCCTGCCCTAGACAGCCACTTTCCTGTACCTAGTGTGGAGGTCGTGGATGAGGTCCACGATGTCCACACTAGACCAAGCGGGCGCCCGCCTCTTGCAGACCCAGGCAGACTCCCGGGAGCCGCCAGCCTGGTCCCAGGAAGAGGCGGAGGGCTGGGTGGCAGCGGGTCGCTGGCTCGAGCCGTGCCAGGTGCAGGGTCTGCTGGCTGGGTGCTGACAGGCTTGCACCTAGCACGGGTACCGTAGCCAGACCGTGCCCCTTTAAGAGCTCTGGGGCTGGGAGGGGGGCAGAAGAGTTTCCCTGGTAGTGCCCAGAGTGGCCACCAGGGAAACCTGGGGAGGGCTAGCCTCCCACTAGTTCGAATTAAGTGGCTACACGGCCCTTAATTCGAACTAGTTAATTCGAACTAGGCATTAGTGCTCATGGAATGAGGTTTACCTAGTTCGAATTAAGCGCTCCGCTAGTTCGAATTAAGTTCGAACTAGCGGATCGCTAGTGTAGCGCCTATCAATGTTAATTCGAACTAACGTCTGTTAGTTCGAATTAACTTTGTAGTGTAGACATACCCATATGTACTCATCAGATTTGGCTCTTTTTCAATTCCAGCACCATAAGTTACCCTGACCTCATGAACAGTTCCTGAACTTCCTTTCCTCTCAGGGTACATCTAGACTACCGCGTTTTGTCGACGGAAGTTTTGTCGACAGATACTGTCGACAAAACTTCCGTCGACAAAGAGCGTCCAGACACATTGAGTTCTGTCGACAAAGCAAGCTGCTTTGTCGACAGAACTCCGTAGTCTGGACGCAATGGTACAGGCAATAACACCTTCTGTTGACAGAGTTCTGTCGACAGAAGGTGTTATGCCTCGTAAAATGAGGTATACCAGCGTCGACAAAACTGCTGAGTTCTATCGACGTTATGTTGACCGAACTCAGCGGTAGTGTAGACGCTGGTATAGTTTTGTCGACAAAAGTCCACTTTTGTCGACAAAACTAGGTAGTCTAGACACACCCTCAATGACAGCTACTACCACCCTCATAGCATTAAAAAAAATAATTTCCTAATGGAAAGTCAACAGATTTCTTCCTCTATGCAAAAACAAAGCGAAACAAAAACAAAAACATGTTCCTGAGAAATCTTGCATGCTTTTACAAACTTCCTGCAGCTCCCGGCCACTGTGGTGAGTGCTAGGGGGAGGGAGATGCTGACTGCTGCTGCTGTACAGGAACAGCCCTCTCCCCCCTACTGCATCACCCCCTCAGGCGGGACAAGAGAGACCCATGAATACATGAAATTGCAAACAGTGATTCTGTGAAATGCGAGGGTGTCTTGTAGTAATGTTGAGACCACTAATGACAGAGGGAAAATAAGCACTGTCCTTTGATGCCCTCAAAGCAATTGGTGTGGAGAAGAGCATTCATTCCCATTAACTAACAGAGTATTTAAAACCAACAGATCTGATCCCCCAGAGTAAGCCATCCGACTTCCAGACATCATCTAATATCCTTCCCTCATGTAAGACAGGAGAGGGAAAAATTGCTCACCACAGACTTCCAGGAAGAGTTCCTGCTGCTTTGAAGACTATGCTCCTTGAGTAACATGGGCTGCTGCACAGCGAGCAGAGGGAATCAGTGAACAAGGTCATATGCTTTCTAGAGTGCATGGCCAAAGTAGTCAACCAGTTTGGTGTCCCACTGCTCAGGAGGAGATATTGCTCACACATATACTCAGGAAGTTACATCACTTCCCATGGTGGAGACAAAGCCAACAGCCTCATGTCTGTGAGTGACACATTTTATATCCCTGAAAAGGTGATGTACATACCTGAACATGATCCTCCCATACCTTTCCCCAGGGCTTACAGTGGCTGTTGGCCCCACACTTTCAAACAAAAAGACAGATGGGCAGTAGTATAAACCGTCCAGTCACATAAAAAAACCGGTTTTCTTCCCATATTATGGTCACAAACAACTATAATTAGGACTGGGCCATTGAAATATTGTGCTGCTAGGACAGAATTAATGTTCATGGATTGGCAGAATATGTGGAAGTACACAATCACAGATGTTGGGAAGCCACAATATCGTCCTTTATGTAGTGCCATCATATGGAACTTATTACTAATGTTGCATACATCTGTGCATAGGCCAGAATCCTGACATAACTTAGACCTAAGCTTTCAAATATGTTAAACAGCCTACACTGTTTGCATTTCACACTGAGGAGATGTAGGTTGAGTAACTACAACAGTTAACCTGATTAGCCTTAATACGTGGTCTCTAAGGGCATGTCTACACTAGGGAGTTATTTCAAAATAAGTTATTTCAAAATAGCTCTATTCCTTTTAACAAGCAGGAGTTATTATTTCAGAACAACAAGCCCTTTATTTCGATGTAGCAGGCTTGATAGCGTGGACACTCACCATGGGTACATCTACACTAGCTCGTTAGTTCGAGCTAGGTAGGGTAATTAGGGCAAGCGGAGCTGCAAATGAAGCCCGGGATTTAAATATCTGGGCTTCGTTTGCATGTTCCTGGGTGCCGCCATTTTTAAATCCTCCTGAGTCTGAACTCCGTGCCCGCGGCTACACGCGGCACGGAGTAGGTAGTTCGAATTAAAGATCCTAATTCAAACTACTGTTACTCATCATTCCATGTGTAGATGTACCCCTTGTTATTTTGAAATAAGGGGTGTTTTTTTAAACAAATCCCTAGTGTAGACATGCCCTAAGTTACGATGTAACTTAGCTATTTCTTCTATATTATGTGCTCTGTGCCCTATCAAATATATATTATAAAGAGTTTTGTCTGTTTGATCAAGATCTCCTCTTAAACAATATGAGCTAGGACCACCCAATTTGGTATGTAGCTTCCTCTTTTCATAAGTTAAAGAAAAGTAAGTGTTCAGTTGTGCCAGGAAAATGGGATGTGCCTGTAAAGGGATTGCTTCTCATAAAACCAGACACAAAAGAGGCAGACTCACCAAATTATGTACAATCCTCAAAACTGGCATAACTGAGTGAATGTTGAATAGGATGAACCTGGAATGGGATTGCCTTCCAATAAAAAGTATAGAAAAGAGCTTAAGTGGACAAATTTGGAGCAGCCCTCTATTTTGGCACAACTACATTGATGCTTAAAGTTTGAAAAATAGAAGAAAATGTTACTGGAAACCAAATTGACCATAGCTCTTTTTTATTACTCCACAAAAAATTAAAATAAAATAATACAAGGAATATAACACAGTTCTTAAGAAATAAAATATACACTCCAACACAATAAATACCACACACAAAATAGCATACAAAGGGGCACTTTACTGGGCACAGGAAAAAGAAAGGTGTGTATGAGTGGGAGGGTATGTCTACACTACCACCCTAGTTCGAACTAGGGTGGTTAATGTAGGCAACCGGAGTTGCAAATGAAGCCCGGGATTTGAATTTCCCGGGCTTCATTTGCATATTGTCGGGCGCTTCCATTTTTAAATGTCCGCTAGTTCGGACTCCGTGCCCGCGGCTACACGCGGCACGAACTAGGTAGTTCGGATTAGACTTCCTATTCCGAACTACCGGTACACCTCGTTCCACGGTAAAAAAAACTGCCATGTTCTTTCAATTTACTTTTGAAAGTAAATCTAGATGCAGGTAAAGGTTTTTTAAAAAACGGCCACTTTTTTCGAAAAATCCCTGTACTCTAGACACACCCATAATGTTCAAATCACTTTAATTCTTTTATTAATACAAACTTTTCCCTTAATTTGTGAAAAGTACAATCATTTAGATAAAGCATATACATTTTTATTTTATTTTTCCGCCCCATCCCTTCAAAAAAATTGAGTTAAGGTCTCAAGCAACACCAGGAATGAAACACTTGAAAAATTTAGAACATGCACTCTGGATGCGAACATATAGACTTCCAGATGAAGCTGTCAAGTGGAAAATGAATGGCATGAGGAAATGAGGGTGCTCATGAAAAAAATTTAAAAGAACCTTTACCAGGGATCGCAAAATGGTCTACCTGAACACCACAGAGTAGATGGGAGCAACTGCTCATGACAGACAGGGATGAGAGAGTCTAGTTTCTGCTCTATGTGCTAACATTGATGTAAGAACTATGTAGTAATAATAAAGACAAATAATCTACTATATATTTGAGAGAGTTTGCCTATCTGTGTGTCTGTCCCTATTGATGATTAAGTGAATGATAACTGACTTTGTAATTCTGAATGATGAACTACTAACCAAGGATAGAACCATCAAGGAGAGTAAAGAGATTTTATATAAGTTCAGAAAGGAGTAAGGACCTCTCTGTGAGCTAAGTGTTATGTGGAACGACCATGAAGTCATCCAAAGTTGGCCAAAAGATCACATCACAAAGGGGGCTATGGAAATGTAACATGTAAAAGTAGATTGCTGGCCAGAACTAAGCCAGCAGATGTTGAGCATATGGCTGAGCATGTCTTACACAATCTGTTGTGGTATAGCATGTTTGAAACGATACTGAAAATGTCCAGCAAACGTTGTGAGAAGTCATAAAGGAGATGCCTCATTTTCCCATTGGCTGATGGGAAGAGATACAAACTGTACCCTAGTTGGACATTTCAAACTTTGTCAGAAGCCTAGGTCACTTCTTTATCAGCCCTCAGCAGCTTTGTCATAAAGAGCAACCGACAGAAATTGTTCAAAATGCTCTTTTTTGTTCAACATAGTGCTCCCTAAAATCAGACATCTGGAGGAAAGAGACTGAGTAGGACGGTTGTCGCCAAGCCTGAAAGAATGCCTCTTGCCTGGTAACAGCTAAAGTCGGGAGGACAAGCTTGGAGCATCCTGGAGATCTTGGACCTCATCAAGGTGTGGGGCTGCTTCAATGGGACCTGGAGGCAGAGAGCAGCCAGATGCCTCTTGTGGCTCTCTGCTCTGGGCACCAGTGGGATGAGGAGGCCTATTAGAAACTGGCCAATGGGAGCTAAGAGATTTTACTAGGATTGGGAGCAGCAAAGCCTCCCCCTCCCCTGACTCCCAGGGTAGAAAGCCACAAGGAGAAGACAGACATTTTGAGCAGCCTAGGACTGCAGCAGTCAGGGAACCTGCCTCAGGATCCTGAACAGCTGCTGGCTGTGAGCCTCCTAGGTAAGCAATTGCCAGCCACAGCCTGCCTCTGGGATCCCTGCCCTTCCTTCCCCCCCAGTTCCCTGCCCCAGGTCACCATCCAAACCCTCTGCACTCTCGTCCTCTCTTCTCTGAGGCCACATGTCCCTCCCAAACCCTGCATCCCCTCCCACATCCCATACCCCCTTCTGAACCCAACAACCCAAGCCTCTGCCCCAGATCAGAACTCTCTCCTTCACCCAAACTCCTGCTCAAAACCTACATCCTCGCCAGCACTTCAGTCTCCTAACCTGATCTCCCTTTCTGCACCCAAATTCCATCTCAGACCTCTCACTCATTCCATAGAAAAATGTGTCTCTTGATGATTTACCAAAATCTTGGAGTGGCTCCCCATCCAAAATTACTGCCCTTCCCTGAACTAAAGTCTTGCCACTGACAAACACCCTATTAACCCTTCCTTTTGAATGCTACCTGAGAAGATTGGCATAAACTCCAGAAAGTGATCAAGAAATACCTTCAGTGAATCACCTGCATAGACGGTCTCAAGAAAACAGTCATTGCAACTATGCAACTGAATTGGAGAACCCACCTTCTTTGTCAGTTTCAACTAATAAATAGAAATTATATATATAAGTGATAAATTGGTTTCATTAATTTCTTTTCATGCAGTCTGACCTCAAGTTAAAACTCTCTGAATTACTAAAATTAATGTTGCATATTAATATTTTAGTAGCAAGTTTACTTTAATTTGTCTAGAAATTACATTTAAATGCTGACTCATTTGAGAGCCTGGTGGCTGGAGAAACTCATATCAAATAACTAACCCTACTCCTATTGGTAAGAGGAAACTGCACTTCTTTTTGTGAAACCCTTAGGTGAGATCGACACTAGACCTAGAAGGTCTGCTTAAGGTATGCAACTCCAGCTACGTAGAATACATAGCTGGGGTTGGCTTATTTTAAACTGAGCTTGGTGGCATCCGAAGGGAGCAACTGCAGGGTGTAGACGTGCCAGCTGGAGCTGCCCTCAGCATTCAGTTTAGCGGGTCTATACTAGGTCAGAACGTTGATCTCTGGAGTGGCAACTGTAGATGTGCCCTTAGGATGTGTCTAAACTACATGGCTTTGTCACCATAGTCATGTAGATTAGTTTACTAGACATACCCAAATGAAGCCACAATTTAAATAATCACCGCTTCATTTAAATTAAAATGGCTGCCGCACTGTGCCCATCAGCTGTTGTTGGCTCAGCGCTGTAGTCTGGATGCTCCGTGGTCGACATCAAAGGCATTTGTCAACCTCCCCGGTATGCCTCGTGGGATGAGGTTTACCAGGGAGGTCGACAAATGCCTTTGATGTAGACTGTGGAGCATCCAGACTACAGCTCTGAGCCAACAAACAGCTGATCGGCACAGCACGGCAGCCATTTTAATTTAAAGGATGCGGCGATTATTTAAATCGCTGCTTCATTTGGGTATGTCTAGTAAACTAATCTACATGGCTCTGGCGACAGAGCCAAGTAGTCTAGACATACCGTTCGTGTTTCAAAGAGTTGAGCTTAAAAATCTCACAGACTGTACTCAAGCAGCTTCTTGGACAAAAGGAGGAAGTCACTTTGATTTGTTTGGTTAACTGAATATTTTAACGTTATTTGAACCTAAAAGAGTGAAATTCTGAAGAAATCTTAAAAGCTTCAAAATTACCTGATATTATTTGGGGTTGTGATGTCATGCATGTATGAATGACAAAGCATATCTTTGAAAAAGGTAATTATGACCCAACTTGACATTGTTTGATAATGAAGTTACTTGTCTACATTTCAAAATTCTGCTTTAGAACTGTTTGAACTGTGTCATGAGCCTTCCCTACACTGGCATACAAGACAGTTTGTAAGTAAACATCGATCTATATTTAATGATCCGTAGATCTATAGAGGCACCAATTTCACCTGGTCAGGTGAAATTAGCTAGAATAAAAGTTTGCCTTTGTAACAAGATTATGTTAAATTGTTAACTGAAATATTTTATCTCTCAAATTGTAATATCCCATGCTGAGTTCAATTTTTTACATTGTTCAAAATATAGTCTAAACATCTTTACTATGTTTTCTGTAATTTGATTGATTGAAAAGCTATTTTAGCTAATAATAATTTTCCTGTCTTTTCTTCAACTAGGAAACACAGAGCCAAAGAACAGAAAGAAACCTACTGTAGATAATTGGTTAATTGCATAATTTGACCAATTTGTGTTTTACAACTTACTTGAGCTCTGGCTTGGGCCCATTTAACCAAGCTGTTTGATACTGATGATCCCACAGGATATTTCTTTAATTTGGAGAAGATGACTGTGGACTGCCAGCAGAATCATATTTTCAGGCTGCCCAGTGCCCGACTGACAACGCTGTGGATCTGGAAAGCAGCTGTTTCATTCTACAATACTTTATTGTAGCCTGGAGATCTGCAATGGCATCTGGATGACCCTCTCTTCTCTCATGAACTATCAGATACATGTAACTTGGACCACAGACGCTGATTCATGAATACCAGGATAGGAAATACTAGAAAGGCTCATGATACCAGGGTGCTGATGAACTCAGGATTATACTTGAGAGGGGATGAAGAGACTTTTTTCCTCCAGAAACAATATTGTTCTCTATAGTGTGCCTGTGTCAATTATTATTTTGGAGAACCTGCCCCTAACTTCATTCATTAAGTCATACTCCAACTTGAGTAATCCTGGAGAAAAGATATTCAGCTAGAAACTTCAGTTTGGTCATGAAGTGCACATTTGGGAAGCTTGATGGTGCTGCCTAGGTACCATCTGGATGCCAATGTGGTCAATACCTTTTATATAATGGGAGCCTGTGGCATTTGTGAGTGCTTCTGTCCCAAGTGGTTTGCAAATTGATTTACAAACCATGTGCCATATGTTCATACTAAGAAATCAGTGATGTCCTATCTTGGCATCAGGGAATGACACTTGCCTGTGTCAAGGGCCACCCTCACATCCCAGACAGCTGCTGGAAAAGCACATGCTGGGACAGTAGCACATGTTGGAAGGCTTCATAGCTTGCTGGGCGTGTTCTTCTGCAGCTGAAAGTCATTGGCCTTCTATTCCTGTGAAATTTCACACATTGGTTAACACCAGGGGATAGGATTTGTGTTGTAGAAGCTGGTGTCAGAGTAGTAATGCAGTCATTGTGAAATGATTTTGTTCAGGCATGGGCAATAATTTTTAGTGTGGGGGAGGGGCTATTCCATGATTTTGGGAAATGGTCAAGAGATGCACTTTTCTTGGAGGAGGTGCGGGGTCTGAGATGGAGGTTGGATTGTGATCTGGGGCAGAGGCTTGGAGTGCAGAGTCTTGGAGGGACCTGAGGAAGAAGAAACAGAGGGTACAGAAGGTTTAGATAGTGACCCGGAGCAGGGAGTTGGGCGGAGGGAGAGGGTGTGGTGTCAGAGGCAGACTGTGGCTGGGAGGTGCTTAATTAGGGGACTCCCAGTCAGCAATCGTGCAGGACCTCAAGGCATGCTTCTTGCCTGTTGCAATTCCAGGCTGCTGAAATTGGCTGGCTGCTCCATGTCACTCTCTGCTCCAGGGACTGAGGGTAGGGAAAATTTTGCTTTCCCCTCCCCTAGAAAAATCTCTCAGCTCCCATTGACCAATTTCCATGAAGCCTCCTCTCCTCTGGCACTGGGAGCAGAGAGCCACAGGGAACAGCTGTTCTGTGTGAACAGACACAACCCCCAACCCTCTCAAATGCCCTCTCAGCTACAGTTTGAGCAAGTTTCCTGTTATGCTGAGTAGCTGTGTTTAGAAAGTCCCCAATAATGTTAGATGCTTGTTAAAACCGTATGAATATGTAACCTGTCAGTGTATGCATGATGAAGTATGAATGAGATACAGCCAATCATAAAGCAGAATAGTATGTAATATCTTTGATGGCTGTCTACAAAGTACTTAAATGGATGTAACCTGTTGCCAGGTGGAGTCTTTTGTCTTGGAAAGATGTAACAGCACTCAAAGCTCGAGAGTGGACTGGAAGCAGTAGAGCCCTCCTGTGAATCTCAAGGGACCTCAGGGAATTCTTCATTATCTCAAGGCCGATCTCTGAGGAAACTATGGTCCAGCCAGTCTTAGCCACCTGTGAAATCGAAACCAACTCTTGCCGCCTGCAGTCTGCCTCCAAACTATCAGCATGAATGTGATGTGTATGTGAGAGTATTGCCATGCCATTAAGAATCTGTACTAATAAAACAAGTTTCAATACTGCTCAAGTTCACCCTTTGTCTGAGCTTTTTTCTTGACTGATTCCAAGGACAGGCAACACTGTGCCTGAGGGTCCTGGTAGGGTGCCTCATGGGCTGGACTGGGCAGTTTGCAGGCTTGATCCAGTGACTAGGCAGACTGGATCCAGCCCATAGTCCTTAGCTTCCCTGTCCCTGCTTTTGTCTTAACTGTTCACACTTGTCTAGGAATTTTTGGTATCCAGAGCACTAGATGTCTCTTAACAACCTCATCAACATTTTGTATGGGACTGGAAAATGCACCCATTTTTGTAATCATTCTTTCTCAGCATTGCTAACTAATCCTAAAGCTGCAACTGGTTATGGATGGGGATTGGAAGTGTTGAGTGGAAAGAGGGACCAATTAATCAGTGAATAGTGACAGATGCCTTTATTGTTATTTTAATTGTTTCATTTTTCTTCATATGAACCATGCCATAAAGACCCGTTTTCTATATTATGATTTCTTCTGCTATTAAGAAAGAGCACTCATTGCACTGTCCTTCCCCCATGCATGCATATTTGGATATTTCTCATCCTGTGGCAGTTGTGGATGTGAGACAGAGAGAAAAGTGATTTCACTCTGATAGCACCAGTTACCTCATTCTAATTCATGTGCTCAGAATTGTGGGGCCCAATGCTGAACTAGGAAATATCTCACTTTGATTCTAAGGAAGGATGGGGAGCACACACAAGTCTGGAAAACTTTAACATTTATTAAAATTACTCTATGAAATGTGTACTTGAAATATTTTTAAAAAGAAATGTAAACCACAAAATATAATGGGACTGCCAAAGGTGAATGTCTTTGCAACCATCTCCTTGATTTCCCCCTTATGGGGAGGGAAGGGAAATGATGGGGAAACTATTATTGTGGACAAACAGGGACATTGCCTGCACGAGGTTTGGAGGTAGGCACGTGGTGGGGTCTAGGACTTCTGCAGGCTCATCATTCCTGACCGAATACTCAGGAGAGTCCAGGTTTTGAATGCTGGTGGAGGATGTGGTTCCAACAGTCCTTCAACTTCCTCCTGATCACTCGGGTCTGGCGAGGAGAGGGATGTGTTGGATCCTTCACCTCAGCAACAGCCTGGGCAGCAGCCAGAGGAAAAAGAAGAGGGGAGGAGGTGGTGGAGTTAGTTCTCAAGCAGGTGCAGTGGCCACTGCAGAAGGGGGACCCTGAACTCATTCATCCAACAATTCTATCAGTTCATCATTGTCTCGTCTTCCTGACAATTAGCCAGATTCTCCCAGGGGTTCAGGAACTCAAACTGCTCTTGGTTTCTTCAGCCCATGCCAATGAACATGCCCTTCAGTAGTCTCTGTCTTCTTTTACTCTCTTTGGGATGCTGTCCTTCCCTCTTGGTGGCACGGTTTCCCTTCAGGCATTCAAAGATCATGGTAGCATTCCCCCTCCCCCCTTTAGAAGAAGCCAAGAAATTTCCCCCATAACATACATGATCAAAATACCTGCACTTTTCAGTGCTCCAGGAACATGACTGTTTTACTACCCTTCATTCTCACATTACTTTTGACCCATAAAGAAGACACTGAGTCTATGAATGAGTAGACTCCACACCAGTACTAATGCTTTAAACATTTTAAATATTTACAGCATCTCAAGGAAGGTCTGGGGATGCTGGGGATTGTAGTTCCTTCCAGGAGTTGCATTACTGGTTTGTAATTTATTCTTTAAAGTCTGGCCAACATTTGGAGAACATCAGTGATTCCTGTAAGCTGTGTGCTTCTGCGGCTGCTCAGGAGAGATTCAAATGCTGCCCAGCTGATTAGTAGCTAAGTCTTTTGTTTCTACTGATGCCTATTTGCACATGCCTTGGTGCACACAATCATTTTGCATGTGTATAGAAAAAATATGCACATGGATGGAAAAGATTAGAGGGATCATTTGCAGAAAACAATTGTTTTCAAGGTCCTAGAATGGAAAAAGAGAGGTGGCTTTCCTCTGCTTTCCAGGGGAGGGAATGATCCAGCAATCTGTTCTAGAGAGATGTTTTTGCTCGTGGTCATCTCTCTACATCCTGCTCAATGAAGGGGTTTGGTCAGCCATGAAAGTGAAATTTGCTAAAATATTGTTACAGAACTGTGAGGCATTCAACAAAAAAAAGATTATGTTCTTAAGAAGCAAACAGTGATGCAAAAGGAGAGATATTTCATTTACAGTATCACCAGAAAATCCTGCCCACATGTGAGCATAATAAGGGTACAATGTACAGGTAAAGAAAGAGACAGCCGAAACTTTATTTGGTTTCCTGAAGTTTCAGATAAGCATCACAAGCCCACAAGCTGCTGTTTATCCAACTGCCAGACCAAATCCTTTTCCCATCTCTATTTCCCCCGGCTTGAGTACTCTCACTCAGGCTATGTCTACACTGCCATTCTTTTTCAGCAGAAGATATGCAAATCACACTCTCATTTGCATATCTTCTGCCGGTCCTTTTTGCAGAAGAGGTTTTGCCGCTAAAAAGCCCCACATAGACAGGGCCATTTGTCAGAAAAAAAACCATTTTTCACAAGATCCTGTAAACCTCATTTTTTGAGGAATAAGGGAACTTGAGAAAAAAGGCTTTTTTTTCTGACAAATGGCACCGTCTACATGGGGCTTTTTAGCGGCAAAATCACTTCCACAAAAAGGATCGGCAGAAGATATGCAAATGAGAGCGTGGTTTGCATATGTTCTGCCAAAAAAACTATGGCAGCATAGACATCACCTCAGTGTGGTGAGAAACCAGTCACTATCTCTGCTGTTACTAAGTCACTTACAAAATTTACAGATAGCTAACTTTGGGTCAGTATTGGAATTCAGATTTTGTCCATCTGATGATTAGAGCAAAATATTCAACCAAGAGCCAAAGTGAACTCAAAATGGCCTAGCTTTGAGCAGTTAAACTTGGAGAGTTCTTTTTCATGTGAAACTTCCATCTATACATTAATGTTTAATTTGTGTAATTTAATGCATACATCATTGTTTTATTTAAGCCAGATGTGCAAATGTTTTTAATGGTTGCTGCATTCACATCTTTGCAGTTACATCTCCCAAAATATCCTGCTTTCATTTCACAAAGGCTGCTGAGATAAGTGTTTTGGTTTTTTTAATTAACTATCTGTTTACTGAATTTTATATGGTGCCTGGATTTTAAACTGCTGTGCCTGTTTCCCAGTTTAATTAATTCATCCTGGATCTTGACACACATTAAATAATGAACAATACTTCCTTTCATGTAGAGATGTGTTATTTCAAGCAGAGATGAGGAGAGGATACTGCTCAATTGGTAATGCTCCAATATCTTTTTGTGTTGGTGAGCATTCTGAATTAACAGGGACTCCATTTTTATATCATTGTCAGATGTAAGTATGGCATTTTGCAAGGTTTACTTTAGCTGTAGTGCAGAGCTACCTGAAGAGTTCTATTGGGCTTTATGCTTGCAATCAAATATTGTGTGGTCACTCTCTCATGTCTCCCTGATCCGAGTCCATTGAACCATAGTGGAGAAGCCCTAAAATTAGCACTGGATGTGCTGTACTCATTGTCATTTTGAGAATCATAAGGAAGCTGCATGGTGGAGGAAAATGGTTTGTGTGCTGCTGCTACTGATTTCCTTGAATTTGATACATTTGCCTTCTCCGGTGAAAAACAAAACAAAAAACAAAACAACCAGGGAGCTGTGATGCTGGCCAATGCTTATTTCATATTAACTGGTTCATTGTTAATACTTAAGATCAATGGATATTAGAGATGGTTTATTTATGTAGGGCAAATTGGGAGACAAAATAGGACACAGGAAGAATCTGTCTAGCTGCAGACAAAACAGAACAATTCAGGTAGCTCAGTGGTAATGAGGCTATTGCAGGAAGCATATATGGAAATAATGGGGTTTACCAAGGCATTTGAAGGAGAAGAAATGAAAATCTTTTAAAAAAAATGCAGAAAACAAGGGAGTTATTTGTACTAGTGTTTATAAATATTTTATGTTTCCACTTTACAGGTTTGATATTATCCTGCCTGACTTCATAGGAGTTAAATAAAAAGAGACTGGCATTGGGGGAGAAAGATGAGCAATCGTAAGGTGAAATAATGACAGAGAAAAGGGACATTAAGGAAATAAAAGTCAGGAGCTGTTAATTGGAGAATGCCCCTGCCTGGAGAGAAAGATTTACTCTTCTAGACCAGGGCATAAAATCAAAATGAATATTAAACCATTAAAGGATCCTGGGCCTAGAAATGTCAGAGGAGAGGAGTTGGTGGTCAGCATAGAGCTGGAGATTCATGTGATTATTAGAGGTGATAGAAGCTGCAGGAAGCAAGCATCTCTCCAACTCAAAGGTGGAGATACCTGGGCTGAATAAAATTTACCAAAGTTTGCAAGGAAAAATTAAGCTTTAGCTAAGGTGAAATAGACCTTTGTTGTTCTAAGTTTTGTGTCTGATTTCTATGTACCTTTGGGTGAATAAATAAATAGTACTGTGTTTGAAGGAAACTTTTTGAGTCATGTACTTTTGAGTACTGGGGCTGGGATGAAATCTCATTGAAGCTGGTAGCTATGAGCCACCCTTTATTCAGGATAAATGAATCCCCAGCAGAGCACCTTTCTGAAACAGCCAAAGCCACCAGTCAAAACACAGGCTACATGCAAGGCTGTGTTTGAAGCTATAAGGCTAAGTCTACACTGGCAAGAGACCAATAAAACTTTTGTCATTCAGGCCTGCTTTTCACTAAAGGGGAAAGCCAACTTATGATACACAACTCCAGCTACTTAATGACATAGCTGGAATCAAAGTATCTTAAATCACATTTTGGTGCTGCCCACACAGCTGGAGATCATTGACTTCCCTTACTCCTTTTGAGAAGCAGAACTACTAATGCTGAAACGAGTGCCCCCTCAGTTTGAATTAGCAGGTCTTCGCTAATTTGAACCCTGGGAGATTGACTGCAGCATCAGCGATCTTTTCTGTCGTGTGGACAAGCTCTCAGAGGTGTGAAAGGATGTCAATACAGCCTTGTTGCTAAAATAGTACTAGAAATGTAGCCGTGTTAGTCTGGTGTAGCTGAAGCAAAATACAGGACTATGTAGCACTTTAAAGACTAACAAGATGGTTTATTAGATGATGAGCTTTCGTGGGCCAGACCCACTTCCTCAGATCAAATAGTGGAAGAAAATAGTTACAGTCATATATCTATTGGTATATATGGTTGTAATTATTTTCTTCCACTATTTGATCTGAGGAAGTGGGTCTGGCCCAGGAAAGCTCATCATCTAATAAACCATCTTGTTAGTCTTTAAAGTGCTACATAGTCCTGTATTTTGTTGCTAAAAGTGTGTGAATACTGTTTGTCAGCACTTTGGCGGACATAATAATTCTACCCCCAATGAGTGGGTTTCACTTTGTTGGACAGTGTTCTTGCCAACAATGCAGCATTTACATGGGCACGTGCTACAGCAAAACATTGTCAGTTGGTGAGGATATGTGCCCATGAATGATAAAAGTGTTATCAATTGAGCGCAAGGGTAGACATACTCAAAGTATGTGCTCTGTTGCTGACAAAGCTAATGATGCTGATTGGGGTGAAAGAATTCTGTTGGAAAAAAGAGTCAACAAACAGCAGCTATACTGCCCAACTTTTAGCAACACAACTGTAATTTCACAGCCATCTCAGTCCAGGTCTATAGTAGACCCAGAAGGTAGCTTAAGGTACTCAACTCCAGCTATGTTAACAATGTAGCGGTAGTCGACGTATCTTAAGTCAAGCATGGCGCTGTCTATTCCTTTAGTCCCTGAGAATCAAGGAGAAACAGTATCAACCAGGAGTGCCCTCACCGTTCGATTTAGCGGCTCCTTACTAGACCCACTAAATCGAATACCAGAAGATCTATCTCTGGTGGGGTAAGTTTAGAGGTGGCCATAATAAAAGCTGAATAGCAGAGACAAAGACAAGGGAGTTTGTTGAAGGCAGATAATAAATGCAAAAATCCGGATATTGATTGGCTTGTCAATGTCTATCTGTGTGTGAGAAAAATAGAAGAGAATCAGAGAGAGAAGCAGCAGAAAACTAAGGAGAGCCGGAGAAACACTTTTTCCCCTGGGGGTCCAAGAGAGAGCTTTTGGATTAAGTGCCACCTAGAAGGACAATTTATGTGTGCATTGAGCAAAGAAACTATCTTCTGGTGTTTGATCCCTACTGGGTTCAGGGAAACAGGTCACTGGGTACATTTGTTGTAAACAAACAGTATTGCATGAAAAATATCTGAGTCCAATATCAGTTTCTTTTCTTAACATAGGCTGCATGCAAGACCCTGAATTTTGGCTGACTAAACAGATCAAAAGGAGCACTTGTTACCTGTATCAACTGCTATCACAGCCTCCTCGAGGAAATGGGGCTTAAGGGTGCCAAATACACTTGGGCCTATTGAGTTAACATAGTTGGGATGATAGGTGAAGGTAGAAAAACTTGTCACCACAGGTATGGTCTCCTGAAGAATTAAAAGGGATCTGAGGCTAGGGTCACCATATAACTACTATAACAACAACAAAGAACATTCCTTTTGTAAAAACAGCATGATGTCAGGCCCTCCACTGGGAGAGCGAGAGAGGAGAAAAACAGAATATTAAGACTAGAAGATTGGCATGAGAGTCAGCTGTAGGAAGAACTAAGAGTAGAGCTGTTATTCAAGGTTGAGTTTAGCTGTTTGTAAATTGTAGTGCTTAATTAATAATTGCATTTAAATTAAGGTGCAAAGGTTTTTCTTAATATAAAAATGCAGTAATTTCCTTCTCCCTGCCCCCCAAATTCAGGTTTTTGGTGAGAGAAAACACAGTCAATATTTGCAACTATTAGATGGGGTCACATTGCTTCTATTCACTAATACAGAGAGTCCTACACTTTCTGACTTTTGACTTACAATGAACAGCACTTACGACATTTCTGAATTGATGCCCTTATTCAACTTACAACATTCATTTCAACTTTATGATACCCGATACACAAAAGAGAGCACTGAAGTTCTGAGTTATGACATTTCAATTTATGAGACAATTTTCTGGAACCAATTGTGATTTAAGTCGGAGGACTGAGTTTACCCTAAAGATAATACATATTGATACTTATATTTCAAATGTAGAAAAATTGAGCTTGATTGTAACCTACTCCATAATGATTTTTGTTAGACAAACTAAATAGGAGTTAGTATTATCAATATGTATTGAGTTGAGATATTTTCTGTAATGTCATGGCGCATGCTCATATTTATATTAATGGAGTTCCTACTGCAAACTTTTCCTAGAGATTTTTCTATACATTTTCATATGTTATTAAGAGCAGTAGAGAATTCAGATGATTGAATGTTGGTATATAGCATTTGATTTGACTTTGAATAAAACCTATAAACATAATATGTCCTTTTCTGCAGAGAAGATTTGCAACCGTCATTTCTTCTTAAAAAAGAATGGGAAAATAAACTGTTGAAATTCTCCTATATCCTGATTTTAAGGGCTGGATTATTTTCAAAGAACTCAATTCCATCCACAGAAGATACTACAAAATTGATTTTGTATAACCATTGCCTTAAGTCTAAAATTTACTGCATTTATCCTCAGTGGAGCTCAAAGAGTTAGTTTTCATTCACACTGTTGTCAGGGAAAGTAATATTAGATATCAATGGGCAAGCTTTGCTGAGTACCAATCAATCTGGAGAAAAAGCAGGAAATAAGCTCAGTCACCCTGAAAGTGGTAGTGTCAATCAGAAAATCAAAAAGCACTGCAGAAGCTACAGTTCCCTGACATTTACTGAATGAATCATCACTCTTATATCCACCCTACCCCCTAGAAAATGAAGTAGAATCTGAATGAATAATAGATGGCCCCAGTGAATCTCCACAGTCAAGTCATTCTTGACTGAGGCCAAAGACGAGGAAGGATGAATTTTTCATAAAGTTAAGATTTAGTGGATAAAATGGAAGTAATTTATCACTGAGCATTTCAAAACTGGTAAATTAAATGGCTGAATTTAAATAACAAGCAAGGAGTAATACAGATATCAAAAGAACAAACTCAGAGTCCTCTTGACCCTTTGGGAGGTTAACTGACAAACATAGGGACTACTCCAAAGTCTAATGAAAGTGAAAGACTGCCATTGACTTCAAATGGATTTTGGATTAGGCACATGCTACATAAATTTAAACCCAGAATTATTTGGAGAAACTTTAAATTCCACATATTTTAAATTATATAAATAACTCTGTTCTACGCCACTGGATATTCAATGCCTGGATTGAATAGCTGGAGGTTGCAGCACTTTATCTCACAAATTCATTTGGTTCAGTTCCTATCTCTTGCTTCGCTATGAATAATACATGTTTACAGACTAAGAGCCCCTTCTCAGTTTCTCTCTGAAATGAGCTAATTATTCACTATTGCTTGCTGCAGTTTAACACCATAAACTGGCAGTATAAATAATTGTTATTCAAGAGCCCATTTAATGAGTGCAGAGAGTCACATTATGAGGATGGAAAGTTGATAAGTTTGTTTGAGGATAATTGTTAACCAAATCCGCAATGTTCCTAGTGTAGCAATTTCTTTTTAACAGCGTATAAACAAGATATCCTGACAGGCTGGATTTAAAATCAATCCTCCCACAATCACTTTTTTTCTTTTATTCTAATTCAATAAGATTTACTAAATGCCTGCACATTATGAGCAAATCCCTGGCCAGCATCCCAGCTGCTTTCGAAGTTTAGACTTTATTGTAATCTTTAATGGTTATTTGCTGCTGGAAAACCACTGAATCAATAAGGAGTTATCCTCTAAAATTACGTTTCAGGAATTCAGTAATGGAGAACATTGGCGACACATAAAGGTATTGGGCTAGAACATTCATAACTAATTGTAGTCAGCTATGTTCTTGTAGCATAGGAGACACCACCTGATGCTTTAATGGGTAGACTTAGAATAGTCCTATAAATTATTGCACTAACCACTAGGGTTCATATGTGATTTCTTTAAAGGCTGTTTCTTTCAAATGATAAATCTGGATTGAACAGTGTCTATGTTTTACCAGAGCCAACACAAATATAAAAGCAGACCTGTTAAGTTTCACCTCTTTGTGGTGTGACACATGGCTCTATAAGCTTCTCGGAATCGTACAGTCAAAGTCTGTAATTCAGATCATTTTTGTGGCCTATCTATATGATTTCATATAAAGGCTTTGGGATTAGCTACCTGCCTGTTATTGTGCTGGTACTACAATTGACCTAATTTGACTGTTTGGCTGTTTTTCTAAAGACAGATTCCTTGATACTGCCTGAAGTGTGAAATATATCAAACGTAAGGTCTTTCTTTAAACAAAAGTGGATTTGAGTGGGGCAGAGGAACACTTATGATAGATTTGTAGCTCTTCTGTAAGAGCCCAGAATTCTTCAACTAGCCATCAGAGTTTTGCTAACATCATCAAGAATTATCTCAGCTTCATGTTTAAGGGTTTATACAATTCAGAGGCTTTAGTTCCAATGAAGGCTGCAACGTGTCAAAGTGGGTGGCAAAGCAGAGAGATATGCTGAGATAATTTACAGTGGTACCAACTGCACTCCATTTCCCTCAAAGCCCAGTTCAGATAAGATCTCCAAATAACCTTGGAAATATAATATATATCCATTTTTATCTACATTTATTTGGCTAAGTAGTTAGTTTGGAAACCTCAGGACAGCAGGATGCCTTATGAAATTTCCCCTGCTTCCTTGATTTGTCCAAGAATAGGACTGTTTCAAACATCCATACGAGGATTGTATAAATACCACTGGTTGAGATAGATTTGCAGAGTTACAATTTTAATGAACTGTGCAGGAAATCTTACATTATCTCATTCAGTGAGTAAATACATAGTCAACAAGAAATGAAAAGCATTATCTTTCCAGGAACCCATCAGTGGTCAAGTTGCTTTTTAAAGGAAACCTTGCTACTTCTTTGTAAAACTTTGGGTATCTTGAACCTGGTGTGCAGCATTGAGGAAGAACAGCCATTGTTATATTCATGACTTTTCCCAAAGCAGAGTTTAATACCATGATTCTTGCTTTGTCCCTGGAAAAACAATCCTACAAGGTGCCACTTCTCAAAATGTTGTTATGTTATATAAAATGCTACACAAATCTGAGAATTAAACCATTCCTAGAAGTACCTCACTCTGATAATCCCATATCTGGGGCTATGTCTACATGACAGGGTTTTTGAGCAAAAGCTCGTGGAGCATGCACACCTCAAGTGCATTTTTGCGCAAGTAAAATGAAAGAACAGAGGAGTTTTTCCAGTGTAGACATTCATTGTTCTATGAGGAATAACTCCTTTTTGCAAAAGAGTTCTTTCACAAAAAGACGTGTGTGGATGGGCAAGAGGGGTTTTTTGCTCAAGAAGAGGGAAGATGAAAAAGCACAGGTGCCCTGGTGACCATTCTATCCATAGCAATCACTGCTTACTTGTGAGAGAGCATACAGGCAGTCTGAACGCTATCTTGTGCAAAAACGCATCACTTTTTGATGCTCTTTTGCAGTGTGGATGCTCTCTAGCGCAAGAAATTTGTTGCGGAAGATCTCTTCTGCAAAAAGCTTCTTGCTCAAAAAGCCTGTAGTCTAGACATAGCCTGAGAATGGTACTAATACATGGTGGGGTGTAATGATAAAAACAATGAAACAAGTACATTAATAATGCAGTTTTTAGGATTCATTTCTTTGGAAGCAACTCTCATGTCCCAGCTAGCCCCCCTGCTGATGATTTCCACTTCGTACTGAGAGCAGCTTTCTCACAGATTAAGGTGATATATTTAGATACTTTCTGGGGATTATTCACAGACTGAGAACTTTGTTTTTCAGAATGAGGCTTTTTGGATAGGACAATCTGTGTTTGTTTAAGGGAGACCCCGCACTCTCGGGGACATTAAGACTTCGCCACTAGCCATGTGTGTCCTTGCAAGGGAGTGGGGGTAGGGAGGAGAAGGAGGTAAAAACTTTACGGAGAAGCTGCCCAGAGAGTGAAGTCCGTATAGAAGCCACAGAAAACAGTTCAAGTAGCGGCCAATGGAGACTGAGGATGTTCTCAGACTGCTTTTTGCAGTCTCTGATCCAGACATCTGAACTTGTGCCGATTGCCTGTTTACTCCTGCTCTTCATCACCCCTCCTTTCTTGTTTTTCCACCTAGCAAATTCCTCAGTGTCAGGATCTGAACAACAAAACAAAAACACCAACAAACAAACAAACTGTGGCAGTAGTATGGCATTTGCTGCCACCACCTTGTTCACTATATCGCTTTCCTTAACCTTTTGTCATGTTTGGGAGCTATTTGGAGCAAAAACTGTTTCTTATTCTACATCTGTATAGTGTCTATGTAGCTCTGTTCTTGCTTCTCTCCCTAGGTATCACTCTAATACATAAAAAAGAAAACTGACAACTAGGAATGACCTATCAGACTTATGGGTTTTTTTTCTTTTAAGACTTTTATTTTTCAGATATATTTATATTTTTTAAATAAATGGGATGGCTCCATTTCCTTGCATTAATTCTCTGTTTGGTAATTTAGGTGCCAGAATTTACATGTAACTTTGGAATTACACACACACACACACACACACACACACACACACACACCTATTTACATTTTACAGATATGCACTTTGATATTAAGCTGAAATGGAACATTGTGTGTATTTCCAAAGTACTAAGTGAACCGAGCAAAGATGACAATATCCTTTCCCTCCCACTGTTGCTTTTGTAGGTAATAGTAGAGGCTGTGAATAAGAAAAGTGGACAATTTCCGCGTCTCAGAAATGTAGATTTACTACTAGGTAAATTATTGCATGTTGGATGGACAAAGCCCACAATTAACAGAGCCTATGAGGAGGACAAGATGACATCCTGCCATGGGAAAGCAACAGACTTAATGAAGCTCCTTAGTTTGTTTGGGGTTGAGAATCATGCTGACAACACCTTTATAGGATGTAGCTTCTTCCTCCCTGGGTGTCAGTCTGTCTCAGTTTAGCTGCCATAGAAATGAGAGCATATGGTCTCCTCTGCACCTTTATAAATAGAGAAGGAGAAGTAACTTGTGTAGCTTCCTTGCTAGACTTCGGGTATCTTGGTGCTCAAGACAAGTATCTTTAATAGTCTTGTTTTTTCTATAAGCCTAAACTGCATTTGGTCCTACAAAGTCTTCTGACCATGCCACTTGGTACTGGAATCCATCCTGAATTTGATATTTTTCCATAGGGGTGAGGAGAATGGGACTAAGGATTCCTGCTCTGAGGAAATTCTACTTAAGGAATGATAAACAAACAAACAATGATAGTCAGACTGCTCCCCACCCCAAGAAGAGATATGAAAGCAACTGGATACAAAAGAACCCTAAAAGAGGGGCAGAGATTAGCTGCTAGATCCAAGTCAGAAAAAAAAGATCAGTTCTGGCTTGAAGAACTTTTACCTGAAATAAGCACTTAAGTGAGAAAATATTATTTGTAACTATTTGCTTTAGAGTACTGGGACTAACTGGTGTTTTTTTGTTTATGTTAGCTTAGTAACTTACTTTAATTTGTCTGTTATCACTTGGAACCACTTAAATCCTAATTTTTATACCACTTTTGTTTATCATCAAACCTAGTATAAATAATTGTTACTTTGGGGGGAAAAACCATTGTGCATATCTATCTTTAATTGATAAACTTTATGAACTTTCTCTGTGTAAAACTTTTATACAGAGTAAGATGAATGTATTTGAGGTTTTGGTTCCAGGAGAACTGTGTTCCTGGATACTATCAAGTCCCTGTAACTGAGCCCTCCCATAGCTGAGCTGTCTTCAGTATCTATTATTCTGTTGCATGGTTGTTGCTCCAACTCTGTGCCTTTGCTGGGGGAGACCAGAGCATCTGGTTCAACAGGACAAGATGGTGGGGTGCCCCAGAAAGCAGGAACCAGGTAACACTCTGAAGAGGATCTTTGTGATCCAAGCCATCACAGTGACACTGAAATAAACATTGTAAAATCTGTGAGGGGCAAGCTTACCCAGCTTTTCATGTACTTTCTGAATACAGCAAGCTCGAAACTTTCGTGAATTTATGGTTAACTTAGATATTTGTTATCTTCAGGATGGTATTAGTATTTCAGTCAGAAAACACACAGCTCTTGGTATTAATGTCAATGCACATATGACCATTAATTCTAGAGTCATCCAGATCACCATTAAATAATTCAAATTTTGGTAATTACAGGATGTATACTGTGGTGTGAAATTCTTACTTTTGGAACACTTTCACTGAAATGTTTTCTAATCACATACTCATCAAAATAATTCAGATAAGAGACACATATATACCTAAAGATAATGATTCTATTACATTTTGCTACCCTCAAACTGACACAGACAGAAATGGGAAAAATGAGAAAAAGATGCCAAAGAAATATAAGGATCAAATAGAGTTCAGATAGATGGAAAATATCCTATTCCAGTCTAAAATGGATTTCTTTCTCCAGTAACACAAATGCTGTTGACCTCTTGATCTAGATTTTGTACATTGGTTCAAAACTCTGACTTTTATTAGCCTGGAAATACACAGTCTTACTTGTTCCAATAATAACTGGAAAAGTCTTAACTTGCTTTTGGAAGCAACCTTGAATGTATTTTTATCACTATGGGCCTGATGTATATACAATGCTTTGAAAAATGGTGTCCAAATCCTAGATTGAGCACTCTAGGTTCTAATACAATGAAAATAAAGTAATGATGGATACACAGGATCAGGTCCAATGGATAAATTATTCAGACTAAGCAAAGTGAAGGTGAGGAAAATATATCCCAACATTCAATACACCCATAAAATATTACAGCACACCAGTGATGTTCCTCATCTCCTGTCTTCACCTTATTTGCATTGGATTTAGCTGCAAAGGCAAGCATCCAAGTTTATATAGTTTTTCTGAAATGAAGCATATCAGATATTTACACCGGGGAAAAATGTCTAACAATTAATCCTCTACTTACTGGGATGGATTTAACAACATTTCTAGTGTCAGTCAATTCAGTACTTTTCTACTTTTCACCAGTGGAAAATAAAACATTAAATTGGAAAGTATGATTTCACAGACTTCCAGATAAATTTGGCTTGAATTGAGTTGATAATAAAAGTGTTCCAGATTTTTTGTGTGTGTGCTATGTGACTAGAGGGGGAAAAATCCCCCCTAGGATTTAGCACTTTTATACCATCCAAAAAAAATTCCCAATACACTTGTGAGGAGGATGAGCAAACATTATTACCTCCATTGTATAGATATAGAAACTTAGGTTGACAGATTCCTGTGACCTGGCATAGGAATAGTGAAAAGAAAGTAACTAGACACATAATAATATTACATGCACCTTTATGCTCAGGCAAATGTCACAATTTCATGTTCAAATGAAGTTTTTTTAAACAAACAAATGACCAGTTATGCAGCTAATCAATCAACTGCATGGCAATGTCTGATTTACATGCACTATCATCTACACATCCACAAGGATTTCGAAAAAGTGATCCGCTTTTTTGAAAGAGAGCACCCAGGCAATCTGGAAGCTCTCTTTCAAAAAAGCCCTGTTGGTGTTCAAGAACGCCTTTTTTCGAAAGAGCTCTTCCGAAAAAAGGCATTCTTCCTGTTAAAAGTAGGTTTACCAATATAAAAAAACTTGCCTTGTTCTTTTGATTTAATTTCAAAAGAACGTGACGGCAGTCTAGATGCAGGTGAAGTTTTTTCGAAAACAACCAAAGCTCTGCAAATCCACAGATAATCTGCTTTATATATGTGGGTATCTGTATCTGTGGACGTGGATGCTGATATTGTAGCTCATGATATGGATGAGGATGCAGATACAAATTTAGTATCTAGAACCTTGCAAATTTGCAGATATTTGCTTTATATCTGCAGATATCCATATCTGTGGATATGGATATGGATATCCACAGCTTGTTTTTGTAGATATGGATGTAGATAAAAATTTTGTATCCTTGCAGGGCTCTATAAATGTAACACTGAAAATTAGACCTTTATTGTCAGGACTGGAATCCTAATTATCCATTCATGTAACCCAGTTCCATCCTGTAATAACTAGACCATGCCCCCTTTCCCTATATTCATAGGTAATTTAAGATAGAATATTGAAAAAAAAAGTAATTTAATTGCACCTCATGTTTACAAAACATCTTAAGGTACATAAAATAGTTCTAACAAACCTCATTCTTTACCCACATTAAAGTGAATCTATAGCTTTAGAAAGGGCTCAGATCAAGCAATGTTAAATACCTCCTCACCCTACCACCCTCATTATAAAAAAGCAAACTCAGGACCTCCTTCCTGACTGCAAAGAGCTCCCCAACACTATCTCCTAACTCCTCCTCAGAATATTATATATGTGATACACTTCCAATTTAAGACGTCCCAGAAAATGTAAGATTTATGTATAGCAGGCAGACGCACAGCTTTATTGAAGAGCTGAAGCGCACTATTATTAGAATACACACTGGAATGAAATTGCAATAATTCAACCAAACATAAATTGGTAGATTTTCTTTTATAATCTTACATTTTATGTGCTTAGTCTAGAACTCCTTTCTTTAGGCTACAGAAATGACAATGAAAAATTTATATTTTTCATTCCTCTGTCAACTGCAGATGTTCCTTGTTGGCCTTGTTTTGTGGTGTAACAGGTTCCTCCATTTATACCTTTCCATTGACTGCACATGTGGATTTCATTTTGTTTCTGATCATATTTTTTTTCCCCCTTCTGTGAGTCAGACAGTTCCAGCTAACTAATAGTAGCACCCTAAAGACAACCTCATTAAGAACATAAATATGGAGGTTCTACATAGGTTTTAAGCCTCTTAGTGGTGGCAAAAAACTTCTAGAACTCGTCCCTAAAAATTTAAATACCTTTAGAGAAGGTAATTACAAAACATTAGCTCCAACCTAGTTCAACTACATGCTACTGTGCTCAGTAAGATTTCTTTGCATTATAATAATTACTGGATAAAGTTCCATGATCTGTATTATGTAGAAAGTCAGAATCATAATGGTTCCTTCTGCCCTTAAATCAATTAATTTGCAACATCACTTAGGCATTATAGAAAGCCACTGAAAATGTTAGGTAACCTTCTTTATTTAAGGCACAGATATTTTTAATTAGGTGTTTGGCACTATTTTTGAATTATGATTTTTAAATATAGAATAAAACCAGCAATAGTTCCTCCCAGCCCCTGCAAAAAGGCAAGCACCTAAGACATTTTCTCTGAAGCAGAGTATATGTACATTATTTGGCATTGTCAGTTGGTAGCAGTGATTAGTGGTGTATATTTTATTAACCTTGCCATCAATAGCCATAAATAAAATTGCACTAAGTTGTGATGTGGGCAAGTTAAAAATAAGACCATATCTATCTCTGTAGCACTGACACCATAAGTCATAAGATATATAAATATGACTGTAATTGAAACATCCAGCAACTGAGAACATCCAGTCACACTTCACTGACGTTAGAATTTCAATTGAACCTATAGATCACATCTTGCAAATAACCTACCTTCTGATATATGAGTTTTAAAAATTGACTTTGCACTTGCAGAATTAACACACTGTTTTTCCGTCTAGCTACAGCATAGAGAGTGTGTTAGTCTTGCTGGCTGATGATCGCCATCTAGCAATGAATCTAGGTTAGGTGTCCTTGCTGATGCCCTTATACCTATTAGAGAGACAAGGCAGGTGAGGCAATATCTTCTACCGCACCCATCTTGTCTCTCTTGTATCCTGGGACCCACCTGGCTACAACTACACTTTACACTTGTTTGCATTTAGTACTCCATATTTTTACTGTGCTACCTCCATGTTGCAGGGAAATAGCATCACAATAGGAGTGATTCTGGTCTTTCCACCTAGGACATGTCTATACTAGGAAATTATTTTGAAATAACTAAATTTGAAATAACAACTCCCGAAATAACTACTTTGAAATAAGTGTTATTCCCCAAGGAAAGCAGGAGTACAGATTTTGGAATAACCAGCCTGTTATTTCAAAATAATGGGCTTGGTAGTGTGGACACTCTGCTTGTTATTTCGAAATAAGGGGGGATATTTTGAAATAGCCTAGAGAGGGCCTAGAGAGATCATCAAAGTTGATATTAGGCAATTAAATCACCTGCCCGAGGGCTCTCGTTTGCAAAGATCAATTTTGTTAGTAGCATTGAGCAAGAGATATAAATGTAAATTGTATTCAAACCTATGTGGGACACATTTGAAGGCCTTATATCATACCTAAAAGATATGTACATAGATGAAGACATTCATTGGGAGACACGGAATAGGGAGTTAATTATTTTTTATATTTGTAATTTTTTATATACGTAGTTCTTCTGATCTAATACTTACCTGCCCCATCATTACATTATGAGAGAGGAGTGTTTCATATGGGTTAAATTTTGTGGATGGCTTGGTAGAAATAAGTCTTACAGAATTTTCTTTATTTATATTACCTAATGCACAAAGACACTGTGTGGAGAGCTTTTATAGATTAAATATTTATGGGGTGTAGTTTCATTGATAAAAGGTTTGTATATGCAGTGAGTTGGAATATGGCCGATTATATGAATTAGGAAGGTTTAATACTTTGCTGGAGGCTTGTGAAAAAGAAAAGGAGATACTAGTAAAATGTTTCTTCAGCTTATGTTCTGGCATCTTTTTCATTCATTAAAGCTAAAGTGAAGTAATTTTTGAATGTGAAAACAACTTTCATCTTATTTGGTTAATGTTAAGGTGCAACATCTGAATAGTGGTTTGTTTCAGACATAATGTGGTTACAGAGGCTTAGCCTGTTTTTCCAACATAAAAATGGTTTGCTTCTGCAGGAAAAAAAAATGGAAGTCTTTCTTAGAGCATGTCAAATCTGCCAGTAGCTTATCTTAATTAAATTTCACACCAAAATGCTTTGGAGAATACAAATAAGTACCATGCTAAAGGAGGCTTGTGTTTGCCAATAGAATACCTATATTCTTCAGCATCAATAGATATGGGCCCATTTGGCATGGGAAATTTCCGGATGTGGTGGCACCCACTCAAGCTATGTCTAGACTGCAAGCCTCTTTCAAAAGAGGCTTTTTCAAAAGATACTTTCAAAAAAGCCTCTTTTGAAAAAGAGCATCTAGACTACAACCAGTAATTTCAAAAAAACGAGCTGCTTTTTCGAAAGAAAGCACCCAGGCAGTCTGGATGCTCCACGAGGTGTACCGGTAGTTCGGAATAGGAATCCTAGTCCGAACTACCTAGTTCGAGCCCCGTGTAGCCGCGCTGCACGGGGTTCGAACCAGCGGGGTTTTAAAAATGGCGGCTCCCCGCTTATGCAAATGAAGCCTGGGAAATTCAAATCCCGGGCTTCATTTGCAAGTGCGGTATGCCTACATTACCCTCCTAGTTCGAACTAGGAGGGTAGTGTAGACATACCCAAAGTTATTATGAGGTGTGATTACCTATTGGAGGTAAAGCACTCTGAAAGCAAGAAGTGATATGTAATAACTAACTGTTGCTAGTAATATTATAATTCCTTCAACATGCTTCATGTTTATTTGTGGAAAGTGGGTCTCTCTACCTCATTGTGCTAATTCATACTTCACACCAATATACTTTTGTTTTCAGTTCTACCAGGGAGGGGATGTTCAGAGGAAATTTACTTTTTGACTCTTCACTCAAACCCATATTAACATTCCTCTAGTCAAAGAGAGCTACACATGGTTTCCTCCAAAGCCCAGGATTGATCCTAAGTCAGCCAGGGAGTGATGAAAGCCATGTTTTTTCCCCACCCCTGAATTTGAAACTTCTTCACTGTTCCTAGTCTACATCCATCTGTTTCATGCCAGGAGATACGATTCAATCTTGTACAAAGCAGGGTTCCTCTTTTTAATACAGGTGGGACCTCTGTGCTCTGGTGCGCTTGGGACCTGTCTGGACCTGAAGAACAGAGTTTGTCAGACCAGGAGAGGTTGGGCCCTCTGCCAGTCTCCCTGGTTCCTGAGCCACCAGGCTTCCAGCTCCCAGGGCTGCTGGGGTTCCACTTCTCTGGGGCACCGCGGCTCCACTGCTCTGGAATCAGTGTTCCTCCAGTGGCCTGGGGCCACCTGGGCTCAGCTCCTCTGGAGCCGCTGGGGCTCCACAGCCAGCCCCAGGGCTGCCAGCACTCCTCAGCCCCAAGCCGGGGCTCTCTGGTCCAGGGACTCTCTGGTCCAGCAACATCCATGGTCCACGGACGTTGCCAGACCAGATAGTCCCAGACCAGAGATTTTTAACCTGTAGCACGGTGCAATGCCACCCAAAGATTAGGTAAGCCCAAACCTCTTAATCAAAAACACCTAACATGTAACCAACTTCTCAACTATGCTGTAGAATGAACTAAGTGCAAATGAAAGTCTTATGAACCTAGTCCTGGGGAGCTTCAGTGAAATACTGTCTATTTATAACACTAAGGGTACGGTTAGACTGCAGGGTTTTCTCGTGTCCAGGGAACACGTTTGCTCTTTTGCTTTTTTTTTTGCAGAAGAGCAAATATGCTCTTTCAGAAGCCCCTATATTCCTCATTCCATGAGGAAGAAGGGAGCTTTTGAAAGAGGGCTATTTTCTGAAATTTGTTCCAGTCTAGATGGGCCAAATTTCAGAAAAGCCTCTTCCAACAAAAGTATCGGAAAAAGATACGCAAAATGTGGAGTGCATTTTGTATATCTTTTTCCAATAGATCCTCCCAGTCTAGACATTCTCTTAGTCAAATAGTGCTCAGAACAGCCTCCAAACAGATTTGGACATTCTCCCGTGTTGTGTAGGCCAATTTGTACTGCTTTTGATAAATACATTGTAAGACCTATTTATCATCTTCAGTTCTAGCTTCTCAAAAGATGAAATAAAATATACTGCTCTTTTGCATTATATAGAATGTCTTTTATTAGAAAAGAAAACAATAGGAGAGATTGGAGGCATATTAGGCTAGCCTCAGGCTATGGCCATTCTATGCTATAGTAGTTATTTTAGGCAATGATCTAAAGTGTGCTCTTAGTGAAACATAGTATAATCCTTAAAGGCCTTAAGAAAGACATAATAAATAAATAAATTCCTTCCTGTAGAGGGAGGGGGGAAAAAGCCCACAGAGAATGCTTCTCTAGACAAAACCAATGCAAGGGGAAATGCTTCTGAAGGACTAGCGTCGGAGTAGACAAAAATGCTGCTAAATAGAACAGCTACAGTAATTCCTCTCCTCACAGACTTGTATCCCAGCATCAATGCTATGTCTCTCTGAACTCCCCCAAATGAACCTTTTATAATTTCAGGAAAAGCCCACATGTCAACTAAGTTTTTCTATCATTCCATCTTACTTAGGTATACAACAACATAATTTAAAACTAGATCTAGCTGCTATCTCAGGCTATGTCTACACTACAGGCTTCTTGCGCAAGAGCGCATCCACACTGCAAAAGCGCATCAAGAAAGTGATGCGCTTTTGCTTTAGCGATCGTCCAGGCTTCATGGATACTCTCTCGAAAGGAAACTCTGATTGCTATTTACAGAATGGCTACCACGGCACCTGTGCTTTTTTCGATTGCGTCTTTTTGCGCAAAAAAACCCCGTTCCCCATCCACACACATCTTTTTGTGCAAGAGCTCTTGTGCAAATTGGAGTTATTCCTCATAGAAGGAGGAATACCTACCTGGAAAAAAACCCTGTTCTTTCATTTTACTTGCGCAAAAATGTACTTGAGGTGTGGGCACTCAGCGAGTTTTTGTGCAATAACATTTGTTTTCGCGCAAAAACTCTAGTGTAGACCAGGCCTCACTGTCTCTCCCCACAGAATAAATATTTTCCTTGCCCAGGTTTTTTTTTTTAATCTTTGTACTGATAGTATTTTCTTTTTTATGACTTCTCTTAAAAGTAAAAGGGTAGCATTCCAGGTACCTCTTGTTTTCGCCCTTTTGCCTTGAGTTGAACCATCTCACTTTTTCTGCCCATGTCTTCCTTTGATTCCTTATTGAAAAGAAGAACATACAAATTAATCCTCCAAGTCTTCCACTCTAGGGCCGTGTCCAGACTCAGGGTTTTTTTCGGGAAAAGTAGCCTTTTCCCGAAAAAACTTCCCCTGTGTCCAGACTCAAGCCGCGTTCTTTCGAAATTATTTCGAAAGAACGCGGCTTTTCTTTCGATGGCGGTAAACCTCAATTTACGAGGAAGAACGCCTTCTTTCGAAAGTTCCTCTTTCGAAAGAAGGCATTCTTCAATGTAAAGAGACTCGCTGGGTGCTCTCTTTCGAAAAAGCGGATTTCTCTTTCGAAAGATCCGCCTGCAGTCTAGACGCGATCTTTTGAAAGAGGCTCTTTCGAAAGATGCTTTCGAAAGAGCCTCTTTCGAAAGAAGCCTGCAGTCTAGACATAGCCTAAGGATCCTAGCTTCATTTACCCTTTTATTTCAACCCATATTATTATACACACAATTTCTTACACAGCACATTTTACTGCCCTGAATGTTCATGGGTTGACATTGCTAACAACTGAGGTCCTCAATCCACAGGACAAACAGGATATGGACCACAGCAGTGCAAGCTTCTCCTAGCACTTTGTTCAAGTATCTCAGACCATTGCTATCTGTACTTAGTCAGTTTTTAGCCTTTCAAATGCTTGCCAGCAAGGATGCCAACTGAGGGGGTTGTAATTTCTATAATACAGATATTGCACCAAGACCAGTGCTTCTATTTCAACATGGATTATATTGTGTAAAATATTGCAATTGTCAAGTTTTTCCCTGTCTCACTGATATAAAGTAATGACTAATATTTTGATGGATGGCAGGTCTGGGTTATTTAAAAAGCCCAGCTTTATGCATTTGAACAGGGCAGTAAAATAATATTTTTGGAATACGGAAGTGTTTTCACTTTAGAAATGATAATACAAGCTTGTCCCCACTTGGTATTGCTTTCAACCTACACATTTGAAAAAATAATGAGTAGAGAAAAACAAAGTTGTTAATGAAGCTGCATTAGCACACTGTATAAAAATACTTAATTACACTAAGCCTCAATACTTCTCTAATATTGCTGGGTATTGGGAGTGGGGAATGGACAAGGCTGGAAATATTAGCATGTCTCTTATGGGTATGTCAATCACAGTTAATAGGAAATGTTGGGGGGTAATCTCTTTCTCACTCGTCTCTTGCAGGTTGGGAGACAGAACTTATTACTGTGCAAATGAACCTGCCAGCCAGTTTTTGCTTTCACCTCTCTGCAGTTTGCAAGAGCTGACACTAGTTAAAAAGCTGCTTAAATGGGGTCAATAAGGAAGTTGAAACATTTTTAAAGGGTTGAGATGGGTAGCAGAGCATTAAACATGTTCTTTGGAGGATTTTCTTTTGCTGATCAAAATTTAGGGGGAAATAAATAAATAAGTAAAATATAATAGTTTTGGCCAACAGAGCATATCCTAAGATAATATATTTTATTTAATAGAAACAAAACACATTTACTCATCACAAATTCCTCATCTGGTTGCATTTTTTAAAAAATGTGAACAGTGCAGAATAAAATAAAGGAATAAAGATAAAATCCTCGTAGTTTTAGAAGCATACTTCTAATTAACCATCCTATCTCAGCTAAGGAAATATATACTCTACTGTAGCTTTGTGGAAGAAGTAAACCTCTATTACTCTGCAAATCCAGCTAACTGAAATTGATACTCCCACTTCTGGAAAATCATCTTTTCTTATGAGATGATTCAGAATTTCATTCTTTACTTGTCCTTATTTTACCTTACATAAGACCAGAGCTAGAAATGTTTGCTCTATTGCAGTGTCAGTTAGGAGTGTGAGTTTTTTTGGTAACATTCCATGTTAGCAAAAATCATACTGAGATGCAGTTATATCAGCACAAACATGCTTTTGTTAGTATACTTGAATTACTTGCCTAATTAGCATTTGGCCAGGGAAAGCAGGAGCCACATTTTTTAGGAATGTTCTTCAGCTATAGCTATTCCAGTAGGGTATGTCTACACTACAGGGTTAATTCGAGTTAGCTTAATTCGAATTAACTATTTCGAATTAAGTTAATTCAAAATAATGCATCTATATGAAAAAACTATTTCGAAATAGCATTTTGCTATTTTGAAATAGCACGTCCACACTGAGTGGACCCTGAACCAAAGTTAAGGCTGGCTGGAACCAGTGCTGGCAGGGCATCAGGTTAGGACTTAAGTGTGTGGGGCTGCTGCCTGAGGCTAACTGAGCTCTGAGCTTAAAGGGACACTACCTCCACCCTGGACAGACAGTTCTCAGGGTTCCCCGCTAGCTTGTCTACCTCGATGAGGGACAGCAAAGCAGTCCTGTCTTGGAGTGCCCAGAGTGCCTGCACTTGGGACACCACAGCACTCGGCCACATGGAGCCAGAGCTGCTCCATGGCACGTCGGTGCATCTCATGGAGTCATTGCTATCAGCCCGGCTGCACTTGCTGTAGGCTGCCATACAGGGGGTCCATTGGGGGGCTGTCAGGATCCAGGAGGCCCTGCGGGAGAGCGTCCACCCCGAGGAGCCCTCAGAGCCTCCCCGGTCCTCCCCACAGGGGGCTTGTGCCCCATTCCTCCCTCATGTCCTTCCACTTACCCCTCCCTAGCCCCCCTTCCTGATGTCAAATAAAAGACACGTATGTTCAAAAATAGAAACTGCGTTTATTGAACAAAACTGGGGGGGGATAAACCTCTGGGGACACTGGGAAAGTAGGTGGGAGAGGAGAAGAGAGAGGGTGGGAGAGGGGAGAAGGAAACCTGGGAGGAGGGAGCTGGAAGGGGGAAGCAAGGAGAAGAAGGGGGAGGGGAAGCTCAGGACCCTGGGTTGGGGGTCTCGCCAGACCAACTTGAGTTTCATGCAAACCTGCTTCTGGATTTGCATGTGGCCTTTGGTGGCCAGGCTGGCAGCTATCCTGCCATAGATGGCCACGTTCCTCCATCTAGTGCGGAGATCATGGACGTTGGGGGCATCCCCCCAAACCTGAATAAAGTCCATGATCTCCACCCTGGACCAGGAAGGCACCCACCTTCTCCAGCCCCTGGAAAGCTCCTGGGAGCTGGCAGACTGCTCCTGGGGAGTGGTGGAGGGCTGGCTGCCAGTGGCTTGCTGGCTCATGTTTTGGGGCCACTGGGTCAGGGGCCACAGTGGCCACTGCTGGCTCTGGGCTCACAGGCTTGGAGCTGGTACAGGCACTGTGGCCAGGGTCTACCCCTTTAATGGCTCTGGGGCTGGGGGAGAGGAGAATAAGTTTTCCTGGTTGTGCCCAGAGTGGCCACCAGGGGAAACTGGGAAGGGCTAGAGGCCCCCTATTTTGAATTAAGTGTCTACACAGCACTTAATTTGAAATAGCTAATTCGAATTTGGCGTTAGTCCTTGTACAATGAGGTTTACCAAATTTGAATTAAGCGTTCCACTATTTCGAATTAATTTTGAAATAGCGGGTTTGTATGTATAGGTGCTATTAAAGTTAATTCGAAATAACAACTGTTATTTCAAATTATCCTTACAGTGTAGACATACCTGTACAGTTTGTACCTCTGTACCTCTGTATAGGTAAAACTGTCAATTGTAGCCAAAACTTAATAATCCATGTGAAAAAGCTAGATTCTATCTAACTTTCATGTTGGTGTACAGAAATGGTGTGAGGGTGAGAAGTTCTGTCCTGTCTCTCACCCAAGCATCAATGGAGCCTTCTGTGATGAAACATTTGGGTGAAAATGACTGACAGAACAAAATGAAGGTCTCCATTGCTAATGGTAAGTATTTTTTTATTGTATTCTGACAACAGTGAGTCTGTTCTTTACAGTGTGTGTAAGTGGAGCTGGGTGAAAAGGGTTGTCATGAAATTTTGTGGCAGAGAATTTGTATTGCACGTTGTGTGCTAGGACGTTTCATTTCTACAAAATACCTATATCCCTATAAAAACAAAGAAATTTCACTGCAACATCACCTCTTCTATGAATATTATGTATTACTACATGAAGACTCTGATATTTCTCTGGTGAATGTCTTCACTAAAAATTACAGTGATAATAATAGAAGACTCAGAAATCATTAAAAGCAGGAAGATTATTCAACGACTATGACTGATGGTTTTTCTGCATGGTAAGTTAGTCTGTAAATTGAAATGTGTACTATTTGGCCTGGCCCAAGTGGCTACTGCTGCTGAGCACTAAAATTCTCAGTATTATCTGAAATGTAACTATATGGATGTGCTCTAAAGAACTTGTAGTGTACACCAGTAGGGTCCGCGTGCATGGGTTAGTTCATGAGATGCTGGTGTCGACTAAAATGTATGTCCCTGTGGTGAGAATTAAAGCATTGTGCAGATAAGCCATGAGAAGTCTAGCCTGGAGTATACCTGTGCTACAATAGGCTCACCAGGAGCCACTTGCAATCTTCTTGCCAAATCAAAAGAAGGTTTGGATAACTCTGCCTTTGAGGAAGCCCATCCATTTCTAGGCTATTTCTAAATCATCTTAGCTAGAGATGACTTTTTTTGGGTGCTCCTAAAAATCCTTCAAAAGCACAACTTTGTGTGCTCCACAAAATGTGTCTAAAATCCATTGCAAGAGAATGTATCCTGATTTTTCTAAAATATCTACCTTCTCTTTCCTATTATAAATTTCACAAGTTGAGCACTGTTACCCTGGAACATAATATAAATATTTCCTCCAAAGGACATTTTTGCAGAAGTTTGTCAAGCTCCATCTTGGTTTATAGTTCTCATAAAGCATTTTTTGTTTAAGACGACCACTAGTGAATAGAGTCACTAATCTTTCATTCTTCTGCTGTGCAGCACACCCAGAACATATCAGAGCAAAAAGGGGAGATTTTACGTGGAAAATCTCTACCTAGAAAATGGGGTAACATCTGTAAAATTATTGAAGTTTATAACAAGATGGGAAATGCCTTATTATAATAAATATACTGGAATGAGGTGTGTAATGTATATAAAGGGAGAAGGTAACTTTGGAGCTGTGATATACCAGTATCCATCCCAACCCCTGAATTTGAGTCTGATCAACTCAGCTTTGCATACATAATTGTATGCCAAATAGTGGTACCTGAGTCACGAAGACTGGAGTCAAACTGAGTTCTTGGGAAGCTGAGTGAAAAGAGAAAGGAAGGGAACACAACAATGGGAGAGGCAGTGCAAGAGGGAAGTCTATTGAGAGAGTATATCTACTCTGCAATTAAATACCCACCACTGACCTGTGCCACCTAACATGTGGAGCTCAGGCTAGACTTATTTAACTGAAGTATAGATGTTTGGGCTTGAGCTGCAGTTCAAGCTCTGGACCCCTCTCACCTGGCAGGGTCCTGGAGTCCATGCTCCTGCCAAAGCCTGAATGTCTACACTGCAATGAAACAGTTTCATAGCCCAAATCCTGCAAGCCTGAGTCAGCTGACATGGGCCAGCCATGACTGTTTAATTATAGAGTAGACACATCCTTAGTAACATACGTACCTTATAGCATTCAAAAGCTTTTCTAGATAAGTATTCAAGCTGGCCAGCCTTTCCCTTCAAGAGGAATACAGCTGGTAGCTATAATATTAATTACTGAGGGAAGATTTGTTATAGAACTTTCTGGTAAATGGAGATTGCACGAGGAAAGAGATCCACATGACCAAGTGGACTCTGCCAAGGTTTGTGTAAGAATCTAAAGTTCTCTTTGTCTAAATTGGTTATTTTGTGACCAGTGAGGCTAACCTTATAGTATATTTCTACATGTAGTGTGACTATGTTAATGCTGGCTTGTATTTTTTATTTTATTACTTAGTGTTTACACTTTTCAGGTCATAATAATCTGAAGTACTTCAGATGCACTTAATGTATCTGCTTTCTCAATGTAACAATAACCAATATTGTCATCAGCCTCAATTCCTAAACTAAGTTCAATTTTAAAATCACATGCATTCTCATTCACTTTACTTTTCACTCTTCTACAGCCCAATAATTTCTGGAGGTAAAGAAGAGAGGCACACAGCAACCAGAGTGGGACCCAACTAATTGTGTTGCAGCAGAGGAAGGACCTAGTCAAAAAGTTATCCAGCAGCTGATGATGATGATGTATGGATCTTCATTCTGACCAGACATTAAGGAGGAAGATTTTGACCATAGTAAACATAAAATATCCATTCTTAATGATCTACATGTAAATATCTATGTATTGCTCTGCTCCCTGCCTTTTTTTTACAGGCCGGAATTGCCAAAGATGATATTTTTTAACTCAGAATTCTGAACTGGAGTGGATTTCACAAGAAAATTCCACATAAGAAAAGCTGTATATCAAATTTCACAGAATACATAATTTGAACATGAAAAACCGGCAAAACATTTATCACAAAAATTCACTAAAATTGTTAATGTACAAAAATGTCTAAAGAAACATACACAGGTTCCTGGAAACAACTGTGCAGAGTTGTAATCACAACTTTTTAAGAAATCACAAACAAAAGCAAACAAAAGCAAAGCAAAATAAAACAAAACAAAACAACAGCCCTACCACAGTCGTATCAGAGTAAATTGGTTAGCATAGTGGAACATGCTATGTTTATATTCTGAGTGCACAGTAAATAACGGGACCTCATTTCAAAATAAAAAAAATGTGGTGAGGTTTTGTTTGTTTGTTTCTGGGGAGGAGGTTGTAATACTATTTTTACAAAATCTGCTATATAATTTCAGAGAGTTTGTCTGTCTGTATGTCTGACTGTTCAAGAACACCTCCTAAATGGTAAAAGTTAGGACCACCACATTTGGTATGTAGCTTCCTCTTATAATTTAAAGTAAGATAACAGTTTGATTTTGCCAGGACAATGAGATGTACCTGGAATGGGACTGCCTCTCATTAAACCCTACAAAAGGGAGATAAAAGAGGCTGACTGGGGGTTCAACTCCCCATCTGGCACTGCTCTTGCCCTTACCACCTCTAACCCTTCAGGTGCCCTTTCTAGGGAGGGAAGGGGGAAGTTGTAGTTGATTTGTATGGGAACAGCTGTTCCCTTTCATCAAGGAGTGAGGAGAAAGAACATTTTGATTCATTCCTCACTCTGGCTGGGGAGTGCAGGGGGCAGATGAATCTGGACCTGACCCAGATGGGGGACAAGCACCCTGTCCCTGGCTCTGTCCTCTGGAGCTGCAGCAGCTGTGGAGAGGTGCTTTTCACCTCGTCCCAAGCTGCTGTGGTGAGAGAGGATTGAAGTGGCCCTCTCTCCCTGGACCAGCATTCATACTGAAGCACTCTATCCCCACTCCCATCATGGGGCACTGATTTAAATGAAGCATGTACATTTTCATTTTATTTTTCAAAAACAAAAATGAATAGAGTTAAGGACCCAAGCAATACTGGGCCAATTTTCTAGTAGTAAAAGAAAAAAAAATTACACAGGATCTTATTCAGCAGCAATATACATTTATTTGGTAGATGGAAGAATTTTTTTCCAGTAAATTTGGGTTCAGAATTAGTTTGTAAAAGGTGAACATGTATCATTTATATTCCCTGTGAGCAGAACAACTTTGATACTCTTGATCCTTATTTGCTTTTTTCCTCTCTCTACTTCAAATGCTAAAGACTTACGTGCTTTAACCAATATTACATGATATGTGACACAAGAGACTGTTTATCCATTTTTTAATTCCCAACAAGACCAAGCAACTTCTCATTAATGATAAAGTCCTTTTAGATCATAAAAAGAGTATTCAAAAATGAATATGAAATTCTACAGGCTGAAACTCTCTTAGGCAGGATTCTCTGGTCCGGCATGGAGGGGATCAGTGGCACGGATCTCTGTAGGGCTGGCAGGCCAGTAGGCTGCCCGCAGTGAGTTGATGACAGGATCACCCAGCATGTGACGGCAGGGCTGCCTAGTGGGTCTAGGAGCCACTGTATCTTGGTGGGTCAGTGAGCCACGGAACGCAGCTGTCAGGTGGGTCCCAGAGCCCCAGCGTGGTGTGTGCAGCTGCCTTGAGGGACCTGAAGTCATAGCAGCGATGGCTGCCCAATTGGTTTGGCAGGGAAGCAGTGCCAGGAGGATGTGGAGAGCTGGCTGGGAGGCCAGTGGGCGAGCCAAAGGGGCCAGCGGCAGGAGTCCAGAAATGACCTCTCTGGTTCAGTAAAATCCCTCATCCGGGACCTGTCAGATCCCTGGGGTGCCAAACCAGTGAGGTCTCTGTACTACACTTTTTTAAAATTCCTTGCCTTTAAATCATCTGATGACTCTTCTAATTTTAGTGCAAACAGACTCTATTTTCTTGGGCATTCACTGAACAATGGAAGTAAAGGAAAGTTTGAGAAGGGTTAGTTAATTAGTCCCTTCAGCATCTCATTCTCATAAAACCTTCCATGATAGTTTAAAAGACTTACATTTAAGGCAAACATAGACATTCATTTGAATGTCAAACCTTTGCAATACTTTAGGCAGGACACATGGAAAATTAGATCACACATAATAAGCTTTTCCAGCTAATATCTCACTGGCCAGACATATGTTGAAAATCATAAGTGGAGGCACTGCAGTGCATTGACAAGAATCATATGTCCCATTAATTTGGCATTTTGCGTAGATATTCTGATCCTGTATTTATACTAAAATTAAAGTAGGGAGGGAGAGGAAAGTGGAAAATTGGAAAGAAAGTAAACAAGATTGATTAGTTTTTCTTGTAAATACACTGTCTTTATAACCGCTTCTAAAAGAATTTCAAGTATCCTCCATTCTGTGATTCTTTGTTCTTCTTTTGAGAGATAAAAGAAAGAGCTAAAAATAAAAAAAATGATGAAAGGAAAGAAGAAAGATATCATCTCTGGAAAAACTGAAAACTGAAAAGATCAAATAGATAAGTTAATCACAGAAAGGTCTTAATGGAAAAAAAACAAGTACAAAATTTAGAACTTAGCATGGTAGGCAAATGTCAATGTGTTTAAAGTTCAGGTCAGAGAAGTATCTAGGATGAACTCTTCAGAGACTTTAGCTGGCAAAGTTATTATTTAAAGCCATGCCTGTTTTAGAAATCATGCTGGAAACACAGTAAAAAGAAAGTATAGGCCCTGAAAATTTAAAAGTAACAAACAAAAAAGGCAAACATTTTCAAACTTCCTCAAAGGTTCAGAGCATTTTGTGAAAATTCAAGGAACTGGTTGGTGCTTTTTCTTTAAGGTATTGGTTGTGATAGTCATAGCCCTCTAAAGGAATTGCCCTAGCCACCAAGGAGACGGACATTCCCTCAATGACCATACCCTCCTACAACTATGTTCAGTGGAATAATGAAACAGTGGACCAATACAATGAATCTAGTTCTAGTAATGCACAGAGAGAAAACTGTCACAGCATTTGGATCTAGACCATTGGTGGACAAGTGGCTATGTTTGACTTAAATGTAAGTCTTTTAAATTATCATGGAAGGTTTTATGGGAATGAGATGCTGAAGGAACTAATTAACTAACTCTTCTCAAACTTTCCTTTACTTCCATTGTTCAATTAATGCCCAAGAAAATAGAGATTGTTTGCATTTGGATTTAGACCAGTAGTGGGTCAGATACAGGGTTAGCCCCTGATGGGCTGCTGCTGCTTACCTGCGCCTCCACAGCTATGGACACTTGCAGCTCCCTTTGGCCACAGATCAGCATTCCTGACCAATGAGAGCTGAGGGAAGTGGTGCCTGGTCCACACCATTTCCTGATGGTCCTGTTGGCTGGGAATGGTGATCCATGGCCCCTGCGCTGCAAGCCCCTGAACCTGCAGATGCTCAGGTAAATGAAACAGTGTCGGCCTGCCAGGGGCTAACCTTGCAGAACTGCTGCAGTGTTATTTCTCACCCCAATTTAGACTATAGCATTCTTTCCTGAAAGAGTGGCAATTGAATTATTTTTAGCACTGAATGCAAAACTTATTTTATTTATCATAGGTTCCCTTCAACATGTTCTTTACACAAACACATACAAGAGGGGAAAAAAGGAAACTAAACTAATGAAGCTATTTTGTCTGGAATCTGGAAAGGAAAAAGAGACAGATGTTGAAATTATTAGTAATTTTAGCTCTTAAATACCAGGTAATTGCTCAAAGGGGTACCATTTATGTATCAATGATGATGAACAATAATTAATTTGTAATATTTTTTTTGACCAGATCTAATTATTATACCAATTGCATCATAAATTAAATGTATCACATAGCTCCACATTTTGGTACATAGATATCACTGCTACATATGAAAGTATCATTATGTGCAATATTGCATGATATAAACTGTGTTAATGTAGTGTTAAGGTTGCAAAGTCAAACTCTCAAAAATCTGGAAATACAAGAATTAAGATTGTCCATGCAACTTTAAATTCCTTCCCTTATACATATGCCTTAGGACACAATCTCATATTACATGATCAGAGCTCTTAGTTCCCGTTTTTGGTGTTAGAAGAAATTCCAGGCATGGATCATGCTCAACACAAATGGAATCTTCAGAGATTTTACCTGCCAAATTCTAGCAAGTTTCCACAGAGCACTGGAGAACTGTATTTTTTTCAGATATTTATAACATGTCCAAATTTGGGGTTGTTTTCCTTGGATGGAAAAAAGAACATCCCTGAAATTAAGGTGACTTCCCAACTAACTGTATAGAAAACATGGATGTGCTAGACCTTCTCAACAAAATCAATGTAAGGATTTTTTTAAAATAGGGCAAAACATATTTTTCTTTTAGCTTGTTTTCAGAAACATCTGAACTGTTTGAAGTGAGTTTTTTAAAGCATTTCCGCCTGAGGCAGACATCCAGAATGGAAAAATTCAGGCTGAATGATTAAAATTTGGCAAAGTTATAAACAACTGAAAAAAGTGTCTAATGATGAGAAGTGATGGGCAACCTTTACTCTAGGTGACAATAATAATAATAATGTGAAAAAAACTGATACATCCTGAGATTTAATTATTTTAGGTTGATACTTTTTCTATAAAGCCACAGTTCCAAATCTCGATGCTGATGCCTTGCAACTGAAATCAATGCACTGTCAGAATGTATCTAGTACTGCATGTTCAAGAGCACAGACAATGTATTTTTTTCTAATGGCCTTTATTTCCTACAATTGGCAGTTGCCAACTAATTAACAAAACTTAACAAACTTTAAGAAACCAGCAACTGATTTAGACATAGTCTGCCATATTCAATCAAAGTATAGGTAGTCAGTAGTATGGTCCATTATTTGCAGTGTACAACATGAGGATTTTTAAAATTAAGACCTGGGGGAAAGCCAATAGTTGTGGAAAAGCACACAGTTTAGATGGAGACATCCCCCAGGCATGAATGTATTACAGTGGAAACTCTATATCTGAGTAAAGAGACTAAGAAAGAATTTGGTAAAGCACAAGCAAGAACTAGAGAGTAAAGTCAAACATTAAAAAGTCCCACTTAAATATGAAACACAAAGGCAAGCAATTGAATAGTGACAAAATGTATAAATACTTAGTATTTACATTCTAGCATTTGCATATAAGATGGATACACTAAGGCCTGGCATGAAATGAGAATATTGATATAATAGGCATTACAAAATTGGTGGAATGAGATAATCACCAGGACATGGTAATACCACAGTATCAAATAAATAGGAATTACATAGTGAAGTTATGCTGGTAGGAGAGTGGCACGACATGTGAAAGAAAGCATAGATTAAAATAAAATAAAAGTCCTAAATAAATCAATCTGTACCACAGAATCTCTAGATAAAAATGCTATGATTGAAGAACAGTAATACTGATGCTTTTCCAAAATAGCTTCTCCCCTACAGCATTCAAAGTAATTAGTCCCCAGAGTTTCCTGGGGCTCTAAATCAAGGTGGTGCCTCCACCTTAGGGAAGCCTGACTCGGGCTAATTTCCAGGCTTCCCTGTAATGTAGATGCGCTACTACGAAATAAGCTATTTTAGAGTATTTCTTCTAGAATAGCTTATTCCAGTGTAGATGTATCCTTAGTAACGTCTTGTCAAAGCCCTGGCTGGGATGATTTAGTTAGGGTTGGCCCTGCTTTGGGTATGAGTTGGACTTGATGACCTCCTGAGGTCCCTTCCAGCCCTAAGATTCTGTGATTCCATGAAGAGATAAGTAGTAGGATGGCAACACTTGCAAACAATGCATAACATTGGGTCACCTAATGAAATTAATAGTATGTTTAGCTCAAATAGAGGAAGCACTTCTTCATACTTTGCAAGTCAACTGTGGAACTCATTGCCATGGGATGTGAAGCCAAAAAAAAATTAGATAAGTTCATAGAGTATATCAATGATTATTTACCAAGTTGGCCATGGACACAACATCCAGCTGCTAGCAACTGGGACTGGACAAGATATGATGGATCAATTAAAATTCAGTTGTTCTGTTAATTTCCTCTGGAAATCTGGCACTGGGCCCTATCAGAAGATAAGATACTGAGCTAGATGAAGACTTGGTCTGATTCAGTATGGCTATTCTGATGTTACTTTTTATTGTGCATGTATCTTGTCATTTGTATTCAATAAGATAACATCTAGATTTATTCCTTTTCAATTCTTTTGTATTCAGAAAAACAGTAAAACAGGACATTCATATATGTAGCCAAAGCCATGTGAAGCTTTAATTAATGTTAAACTTACCATTGGATGAGAGAAAAAAAAGTCAAAGCTGAGCCTAGGTTTTAGTTCCTCCATAAAAGGAGTTATGCATGTGATCCTGTGAAGTATGTGGATGTGTCGTCCATTATTTCATCTGGACCTTGATGGGTATTAAGATCCTGATAAGAACTCTGTAGCTAGTGCTCCTTTTCTCCTTCTCTTCCTCTGCTCTCTAGCTAGATTTGTTTTTTCCTTTTATCTCATAGATAATCTCCAGGAAAGCTAATACTGTGTCAAGCTAGTTCCTGAATGCAAAGCCAAAGTCCTGAATACAAGTGACTCAAAGGATTGTTATATACTGAAGACACAAGTAACTATTTTAACTACATTAATTATAAATCAGAATAATATCTATTATTTTTGTTTATTTATTAAAATTGGTTCTTAATTATCTGTAGAAGCTGTCTTCTGATGGAAAACTGAAGGCTTTGTATGCCATGAAATTTTCATGAAAAATATCTTTCAAAGGAACTTGTTGATTTGTCATTAAATAACTGAACATTTTCAATTTTCATCCACAAACTAAAAACTTTTGGCTAAATATTGAATATTTTGATTTAGACATGCTGCCATTGAGCATTATGGAAATTGTTCTTTGGTTTGGGTAACTCAAGCCCTAATTTATCTCTTCAGATCAGCTACTTCATCTGAACTATATTTCCCATGAGGCATCATGGCCAAATACTCCCATGATGCACTGCAAAGCTCAGCAAAGGTAAGAACCATGGTAAGGATTGGGAGATACATTCCATGCCAAAAAGCCTAGCCTGTAGAATAGAATGGTGGCATGAAGAACCAAAGTACATCTCCCATGAGGCACTACAATGGCATATCTGACTAGAATTTTTTATTGTTAGCTAAACATTTTAAATTTTTGGTTTTTCAACAAAAAGCATTTTTTCATGGAAAAAAATCTGACTAGTTCTATTATTTACATAAAACTCTGCTAACCAGACTGGATGGAAAGTCACCCACTGACTGTAATGGAATCAGATCCATGTCAGTAATTTTTTTCCCTTCCTACTTCTGTTGCACCTCTTCTACACACACAGATCCAGCATCAAATAGGCCTTCATCCTGAAATATTACCCATAGCCAATGACATATGTTGCGGGAGAGGGAGGGAAATACTTCTTGCTTCAATGCGAAAATAGTGTACCACACAATTGATATATACACAGTAAAGTGCTAAAATCTTGCTAATTGTTTTCTTGTTTAATTGTCAAGTAAAAGTGCATGTCAGCCCTTTTCATTTACTCTAATTCAGTGCACCTGGCAGATTGTAACTGCATCCATGTCATTGTCTCCCCATGAAGAATAATTATGTTCACACTCAAACAGGGGTTAATCAGAGCTTGAACAATGAATGGGTTTAACATTTTTTCCGTATCTCTGAACACTGCAATATATTTGGAGAATAATCAGTGTGCTATGTGCTGTTCTGGACATCCTAACAGGAACTGGAGAGATCTATAATCTTGTTTTGTTTACTTTAGTACGATTTTATTTTCCTAATACAGTACATTAAAATATATCTATGTGCACATATAGTGGTGGTGTAGCCTACTCCTGCAGGGAGAGGGTTATAGATAAGGCAGGGGAGACTTGTACAAACTTGGCTAATTAGGTTGGGGAGCAATTATCCAATCAGGGCCAGGCTGGCCCAAAATAGGCTGCAAGGGCTGAGAGAGCACACTATTGCTCCAACCGTGGAGCAGGAAAGACCTGGTTTCCTAGGAAGCTACAGAGGGTACCGCAGACACAGCAGAGCTGGGGAAAGGCTGGCAGAACTGGGGCATTCTGGCCTGACTCAACTCCCAAGCTGCAGGCCGATACAAGGATGTGAGTGGTATTAGGGCTTTAGGGAGGCAGCTAGGACAGAAGAAGGAAGCAGTTCCACACCACTTTGCTATAATGAGTGGCCATTTCACACTGTAGTTTGTTCCTGAGGCAGGGCAGTGGGTTGATGAAGCAAGGTGGGTATAGAGGATTGGGGTTCCTCAGGAAGGGAGGACCCCAGAGTTCGTGGGTACTTCTGTGGGGCAGTACTATGAGGAAAGGGCACCACAGACCAGAAGGGATACGGGGCCTGCAGTAGCATAGAAGAGAGGTAATTGAGGGTGAGACACTGGCCAACAGGGTGTGCTCCATGGTTAGAAGAGCTAATCCCTGAGGAGACCAGCAGGAGCTGCTGCAGCAATAAGTCATGACCATTTACAGTGCACTGTCTATGTCAACAGTAGTTGAAATAGTTATATATGGTAATTACAGGCGGTTTCACACATTCATGATCCAGTCAAGTTTGCAGTAGATGTTTGCACATTAATTTATCTCTATTCTTGTTAACATGTATTAAAGAAAAATGAAGGGTTCAGCCATCTGGAAAAAAATCTTGAAACCAACGGTGCACTTTGTTATTGTAGATTAAAGTTATGTAAAATCGAGCCTTGCTAACACACACGCTATAATTACCATACAAACCAATTTTCTCTCTTCCATTGTAAAGAAAGATATACCTACATATAATGAGAAATAAAATAGCAGAGGAAATTATAGTGAGGATACCAATAAGGTTGTGTACAAGATATATTACAATATTATTACTATCAATAGCATTCATTCTTGATGTTTTATAAATAATGACAACTAAACTACAATTAAACTCACTGTATATTTTGTGATGTATTGTCCTAAAGAAGTAATTCTTCACTCGTTCTGACTGACTTTTGACTTCTTTGCACTGAGTTGTCTAATCATTAGGGGGTAAATCCTGGTGTTAATAAAACCAGTTGCAAGACATTAAATTTGGTAGGATCAGGGTTTGGTTCTAATGTGAATCACAGATGTTATAATGTGTATCAAATCATATGTAACCCCCTTTTTCCTCCCCAGGTTACTTGGGAGCAGGTCACACTCACAAGTGCACCTGGACACCTGGTGGTCTTGACATAAAAGGAAATCCTGAGTACCCCAGTTGTGATGTTGTTTGGTTGGGGAAAGCCTATCCACCCCCTTGCTCATAAAGAATGTACAATGGCAGTGCCTCCACCTGGCTAGCCCTGTAGACACTTACTGGTGTGCCTTGAGAACCTCCAGGAATAACTTATTCCAGCAATAAACTGGATCTAACTCAAGAACAACAATTACAAATCATAATAATATACATCTAATAGATTGCATTAGAATGAACAACCTTAACTTAAAGAAACAGGATTTAACAAATTAACAGTGAATAACATCAATTAACAAAGTACATGGAAGTAAAAGGAACTTATCTAGCTGCCATTTGCACTGCCAATATTTATCCCACTCCAGAGTGTGCACACTCCTGGACTCAGAGTCCCAGACTCCTGCTTGCATGGGCACGCTTGAAGAACTGCAGCTATAATGGAGATTCTCTGTAGGTAGTGTGTATGTGGGTCCCAGCTATGCAGTAGCTCTGGTTCACTGGACTGGCCTCTCTGCCTCTCTTTGAACCCAGACTTAGTCTGTATCTCTGAGGTCTGTCTCAGGCAGCATTTTCTCAAAGATGCCCAGTTACTCACAGTCTCCTTCTGTGTGCTGGATACAGTGTAGCTTCTAGCCACAAGTACAGCCAAAGGGCCTCCCCTCTAGGACAATCAGAAGCAGCCTGCTAGATCCCAGTTCCAAAGGCTCACTGTCCCAGTCTGTAACTGCAACATAACAGCTCCTGAACTGGATCAAACTCCTCCACAGCAGCCTGGCTCCCTTTCTGCTCCAAAAACTGAGGGAAAAGTCCACAGATTGCTGAGTCTTCCTCCACACATGTGGAGAGACTGCAGATCTCCAAAACAAAAGTCACTTCCTACCTGTTTTCCCCCAGGGCTCATGGGAATTGTAGTCTGTGAGGCTAGGTTGCAGCACACAGGATCTTCCCAGAAAATAAACAAAAGCACCTTTAGTAAGGGGACTACACATAGAAGTACAATAGTTAAAGTTACGATTTTGTCGCAAGTATTTTTAGTGAAAGTCATGAACAGGTCATGGGCAATAAATACAAATTCACAGAAACTTGTGTCTTGTTCTTGACTAAAAGTACCCTGGGGTGGGAGAAGAAGAGTTATAGCCTCAATAGGGGCTGAGTGGTGGCCACTGCTCCAGCCCTGCTGCTCCTCCTACAGCCTTGACCCAGCCTTGGCTGCTGCTCCTGATCTTACCTCAGGAGCTACTCTTTTGGCCCTAGGGACTCACTTGGCCCTGGTCATTGCTATTGCAGCTGCAGCCACTGATACAGCCCCAAAGGCTGTCCTGACCCTGGCTGCTGATCCTCTGACCCTAGGCCATTGATCTGGCCCTGGCCTCTGCTCATGTGCTCCAGTCCTCCCAGAGGCTGATCTGGCACCCCTAGGCTGCTGCTCAGATCCCAGCCACTGCTCTTGTGGCCTTGGGGACTGACTGGGCCCCAACTGCTGCTATGACCCTGGAGGCTGACATGGTGGCCTCAGCTATTGTTCTGGCCTGGTGTGAAGGGGGAGTGGAAGGGGTGGAGGGCAGAAGGTTCAGGTCTGAGGGTTATCATCCCCAAATAGGAGGTTCACATGCCACTCATGTCTCATTTGTAGAGCTTTTTTATTGTAAGATGATAAGGCCCATATCTCGGGCTCCAGCCCAAGCCTTGAAGTTTACACACAGCAAAGTAGGAGCCTCTCAGCCCAAGTCCCAGAAGCCTATCAGGTGGCATGGATCAGCCACAAAAGTTTTTTTTGTTTGGTTTGGTTTGGTTTTGGGTTTTTTTTTTTTTGCTATGTAAATATACCTTTAGGGTCAGGGCTGTGGGTGGTTACACTATACTGGATATCTTTAGGGTCAGGGCTGTGAGTGGTTACACTAGGGGTTGGAGCAGGAATCAGACCTAGTGGTCAGAGCAGGAGACAGGAAGAGGATCCAATCCCAGGATCACAAATGAAGGAACCTGCAGACATGCCCAGAGTTAGAACCAAAGCCAAGATGAGGCTCAGAAACCTCAGAGGCAAGATAAGAAGCAGCTGCCCTTCCAGGCTAGTGAAGTGGTATATTCAGTCAAGCAGCCTATTGTGGGCCAGTTGCACTTGGTGGGTTGTCAGGAGACTGACCCTGTTGCAGTGCCTGATCCCTTACAATGTTCTGAAGCTTTTCCACTGTGAATAATTTTTTTAAAAATAGCGGGAGGTGGGAGGGAGGTCCAGTCCTCCTGCTCCAATGGCTTTTTAATTACTTTTCCAAAGTGGAATAGTTTCCACAGAAACAACTACAAGAGCTGCATACCAGGAAATTCTATAACCCAGTTAGAACAATTGGCTGAGGAATAAGGCACCTGTTTCCCCATCTAAGAGTGTGTCTACACTTCACTCTTACCTCAAAATAAGCTATGCAATTTGGAATATTCATTTGACATACCTGGACATTTCATAAAAAATCTCCAATTTTTTTCGGACCTTTTATGAGTAATGATACACATAAAGGAGAATGAGTTCAACCTTTCTATTCACCCTTCAGTTTGTCCCTTTTTCCATTTTTCTATCACCAAAATGTGTAAGTGATTATTAAATAGGCATTAAATAGAAAGGCAGAATGAAATGTGATTGTAATTAAGAGCTGCATGTCAGTCAGGTGCCTTGTGCTGACATATGGGCCAATAGATACATAGTAATGTAAATGCTTTGGCCATGGTGACCAATTTGTAATTGCAAAATAATTCTATTTTTACAGCTGATACATTAGTAAAGACCTCAAAAACCAGATTCAGCTGGGCCTGGATTTTCTCATTACTGTACTTAGTGACCAATAACAACTTGGCTGCTTCTAGTCTTCCAGCAGCACATTAGTAGGACGATCTCTCCTGAGACATGCTGATAATGTATAGAGCAGAGTAGATTGCTGCTGAAGAAGTTGATATTAGCCAAAAAACAAAAATAAAAACCAAAACAAACAAACAAAAAAAGAGATAGAGTAACAACTGATGTCTTCAGTGTGTACAGTATTATTAGTAGGAATCCTAGTTTTCCATGATAAGAAAAACCTAAATTCTCTGACAAAAAAAGGCATAAAGTCCAAGTATTTCCATGAGTAAAATGCAACATTGAACTTCAGCTTCCCAAGGAAAATATACAGAGGTATCAGCAGAGCAAAATGTTTTATTACTATATTTACAGTTGTAAAATGATGGAGTGATCCATTCACAGTGCTCTGTTTCTTTGTTGTTGTTGATGGTCCCGCAATTTCAGCCTCTTGTTTTTGTTTCTTTTAATTCAGTTTGTAGTTAGTGCTTTGCATGAGTTCGAGAACTGTCTGCCTTCAAAGACAATCAACAGCCTTATTGCATGCAATAAAGAACAGCACATTACTATGAAATTTGTTCTTGCCAAATGCAATGGCACAGTCTCCAAGGGTGATTTTTAAAGTTTTCAGCATCTTTTCATAATTTTAACCACTAACATCTGAAGGCTAAGGTGAAATTTGAGGTGCATTAAAACACAAACACCTATATGTCATTGAGTTACTCTATACTGTAAGTTTATTAGAGAATTTGTACCTATATAAATGAAAAACACATCCAAAAATCAGTCACAAGAGGGGGAGGTTGTGCACAACGAATAAATGAGTTTGGCATTTTCAGTAAAATTTAATGAATAGTTAAGATATGTTTTATTTTTTCAGCCAATGGATTTATCGGATCCCTGATTCTTAGTAACTGGCTTCTGGCAAATTTGCCCTCTTTACAGTTGTGTGAAGAAGTAAATCAGAAAGGCCAACTAAGTAGATACCTAAGTACTATAAAAGAGTAGTAGGGAGAACTATTTGCATTAGTGTGGTTATTATACCATCCAATTGGTATACACGAGTGGAGACTGGAGTCTTTAGATGCACACAGTGATTAGCTTTGTACAAATTAATTTTATCAGTGTTGTGTGACATTGGAAACATAATGTTTTCATGGTATGAGGACCAAAGAATGTAAGTATAATATTAGGTATTTTACTAGTTCATAGAAACTCTAAAGCTGTGGCAACTATCTGACTGCCATGCTCAAGTTTCTCACTCCTGCTGTAATCAGTCTACCTGGAAATTTTATCTAAAGAGAAAGAGCCTTTGTCACTTGCACCTCACCATCCACAAAGAAGAGCTTAACAAACAACTATAGAATAATTGAAATATAGTACTGAAAGGCCATGTCTACACTTAGGCTATGTCTAGACTGCAGGCTTCTTTCGAAAGAGGCTCTTTCGAAAGCATCTTTCGAAAGAGCCTCTTTCGAAAGATCGCGTCTAGACTGCAGGCGGATCTTTCGAAAGAGAAATCCGCTTTTTCGAAAGAGAGCACCCAGCGAGTCTGGATGCTCTCTTTCGAAGACGGCCTCTTTACATTGAAGAACGCCTTCTTTCGAAAGAGGAACTTTCGAAAGAAGGCGTTCTTCCTCGTGAAATGAGGTTTACCGCCATCGAAAGAAAAGCCGCGTTCTTTCGAAATAATTTCGAAAGAACGCGGCTTGAGTCTGGACGCAGGGGAAGTTTTTTCGGGAAAAGGCTACTTTTCCCGAAAAAACCCCTGAGTCTGGACACGGCCTAAGAGTATGTCTACACTTGTACCCTCTTTCGAGAGAGGGATGCAAATGAAGACATTCAAAATTGCAATTGAAGCTGGGATTTAAATATCCCATGCTTCATTTGCATAATCGTGTTATGGCGCTATTTAGAAAATAGCGCTATTTCAAAATAACAAACATGGTGTAGATGCGGCTATTTCGGTAGAACACCCTTCTCTTGAAATAATCCTTATTCCTCATACAGTGAGGTTTACCAGTTATTTCGGAAGAAGGGTGTTCTCCTGAAATAGCTGCATCGACACTGCATTTGTTATTTCAAAATAGCGCTATTTCAAAATAGTGCCATAACGCAATTATGCAAATGAAGCATGGGATATGTAAATCCCAGCTTCGTTTACAATTTTGAATGTCTTCATTTGCATCCCTCTCCTATACCCTATGGAAACTATTTCAAAATTACAAAATTTGATTTAATAACTCCTGATTTTACAAAATCAAAATACTGTATCCCCACTATGGAGAAGCCTCAAAATTAGTCTGAGGCAGGCTCCATTAATGTGGGTGTGCTACCTCAACTTAGAGCTCCAGGAAGCACTGGGGAGTAACTAGTTCAAATTACTCTGGAGAGTAGTTATTTCAAAATAGTTGCACTGGAGCATCAACACTACTGCTATTTCAGAATAACTATTTCAAAATTAGCTTTATTCCCCAAGAAAAGCAGGAGTACAGATTTCGAAATAAGCAGCCCCTTATTTTGAAATAATGGGCTTGGTAATGTGAACACTCCGCATATACATTGAGGGTACATCTAGGCTACACTTCTCTGTCGACGGAGAGATGTTGATTAGGCACATCGAAATTGCTAATGAAGCAAGGATTTAAATATCCAATGCTTCATTAGCGTAAACATAAACAGTCTAGATGTGGAACTGTTGAAAATAAACCCTTTTTCTACAGATCCTGTAAACCTCATTTTTTGAGGAATACAGGATCTTTCAAAAAAGGGTTTATTTTCGACAGATCCGCATGAAGACTGGCTTTTTTTTAAAAAAACAACAACTCTGGTTCGAAAAAAAGCGGCATCCATGTTTATGCTAATGAAGCATGGGATATTTAAATCCCTGCTTCATTAGCAATTTCGATGTGCTTGATTTGCATCCCTCTGTCGACAGAGGGATGCAGTCTAGACATGGCCTTAATTTAAGGGGGGTTATTTAGAAATAAAGCCCTAATGTAGATCAGGGCAAAGAGACCTCAGTAGGTAATCTAAAACAGGTCTTTTCACTGAGGCTAGCTCATCCCTGACAGGTGACTGACTAACCTGTTCTTTAAAGTTTCTAATGATGATTCCACAACCTCTGTGGGCAATTTGTTCCGATACCTAACTACTGTTATAGTTGGGAACTTTTTCCAAATGTCTAACTTAAATCTTCCTTGCTGAAATTTAAGCCTTTCATTTCTTGTCCTATCCTCAGTGGATAAGGAGAACAATCCTCCTCCCCTTTATAATAATCTTTTATGTACCTGAAGATTTTTATCATGCCCCTGTTCCTTCTTGCTCCCTTAGTAATTTTTTCTCCAAACTTAACAACTCCAATTTTTTCAGTCTTCCTTTGTAAGTCTTATTTTCAAGACCTTCAATCATTTTTGTTATTTGCCTCTGGACTTCCTCAAATTTATCCGCCTTTTTCCACAATGCAGTACCCAGATCTGGACACAGTTCAAGCCTTATCAATGGTGATTAGAGCAGGAGAATTAGTTCTTACATTTTGCTTACAACACTCCTGGTAACACATCACAAAAGAATGTTCACTTTTTTTTGTAACAGCATTACTTTTTCCATTTTGAATATGTGTACTTGATTATTGCTTCCTAAGTTTGCCACTTTGTATTTGTCTTGATTGAAATTATACTATTCATCTCAGACCATTTCTCCACTTTGTATACTAATTCTGTTCCCAAAGCTCTCCCTGCACACTCTCCCAGAAAATTTTGTAAGTATACTCTCTAAGCCATTATAAAAATCATTTATGAAGATATTGACTATCACCAAATGCAGGAGAGATTTATGTGGGACTCCACTTGGTATGCTTTACCAACTTGATTGTGATCACTACTGTCTGAATATTGGTTTCTAACCAGTTGTGCACCCATCTTACAGTAGGTTTCTCTAGCTTACATTCCCCTAGTTTACTTATGAGGCCCTGCCTCTTCTGGGGGCCTAGAGGCAACTCTGCTCCCCCCCCCCACCCACAACATTGCCCATGGTCCAGTGAAGTCTGTTGCCAGCCCTGGCCAGTTGTATCTACACTAGGAGACTTTGCAAGTATACCAGAATAAGTATACTAACAACACATTTTTAGTGTAGAAAATGCTTGAATTTCTTCACTTTATATATAATCAGTAAAACAATGGGCTGAGGCACATGAATAAAATGGATAACAAATTACCTATGCTTCAGTAGCATACAATGGAAGGCTTGGTCCCTGTCTACTTGAGCTCTTATATAATTATATAGTTCTCCATAACCAATGTCTAATTATCTAAGAATCAAGTTTTTACAATGCTCCTCACTCTGATATATTATTATACACATATATCATCAGCATGTACAGATGAATCAGGATAATCAAATGAGGCATCCCACCAGACTGACTATTAGAAAATAACTTCATCTGACTGAGGCTCAAGAAGGATTTGTATCTGAGAAGTAACAGTACCAATGAAGAGCAAGGCCAAAAAAAAGATTACATTTAGCTAGGGAACAAGTGGTATGTTTGTGCCTGATTGTTTCACAGAGTGGTTATTTCCATTTCATTTGACACATTGGAAATAATGATAAAGAACTGGAAATAGAAAGTATATCCTTTTTAAAATGAGCACACATGTGTTTAGCTTTATAATGCCTACCTTATCATCTTCATACCAAACTATTGTCAACCATGCCACCCATACTAAATCAGTTCAAGACAATAGGAATAGAGAAAAGGAGTTTCTGCTTTGTGAGCCAAAAACAAAACAAAACAAAAAATCAAGTACAATTTAACAATCTATTGACAACTCACAGCAGTGATAAATTTTTAAATAAAACTTCCTATTTGTGATAAATATGCTGGGATATTTTCTGGGATTTTTCTTTCCTCAGTTTTCATTACCTGGGGTATTAGTCTTAAAAAAAAACAAGTATATTTATCATGCTGAGTCTTGTGAAACTAAACAAGTGAGGTGTCTAGTATCTTAGGAACAATATGTGATCACTACTCACCAAGTTTCGGCAGAAAGAAAAGTCTGCAACTCAATATGTTTCTGCTGCTCACTGCTGTATTTATATTAGTAACACTAGCTATTACCATGGAGAGAGCTTGTGGAATGAGTATGGATATTTGCTCTCTTTATATGGATCATCCATCTGCATCACCATTGCTGCTTCTGTGCTGTATTGTGGTACTCTGTTGAGAGCCTTCTAGATATTTATAGTCAAGATAACTGGAGAAGATTCTTCACTGGTTTCTTGATTGACTTGCTCAAAGAGGAGAGTGGACACTGTACAGGTAGCAGGCGAGACTGGTTGCATCAAGTAACCATTTCTTGAATAATGGCTAGACTACTGCATGACAAGAGGTAGATTTTCCTCATCAAAGCAATTATTGAAAAGATCTGGACTAGACTGTGGAGCAAATATAATCCTATGTCAAACTCCTGGTATACAGAGAAAATGTGCAGATTACTCCACCCTATGGAATGAATAAACTTATTTTGCTCTTCACAGTTGACCAGAGAAGATATTTGCTTTGTCAGTTCTGTAAAACTGGATGTTTAAGTGCAAAACACATACTCTCCTCTTTGACCATGCAGCAATACACTATATAAAGTCATTCGAGAATGGCCCTATAAAGTTGGAATGCCAATCTTATTTTAAAATAATCTAACACAAATCTTAATAATGGGATTCAACCTTCATTTATTTTACATTTTATAGATTCCATGACGATTTCCAGTTTTCTTTCTAAAATAATTAAAAAACTTTCATCACCTACAAATTTATCTATGGTTTCTAGGGTCTTTCCCACAAAGCAGTGAGAACATGTATACTATAATATGATATTTGTTAGAAAAACTCTCAGTTTTGGTGACAGAAAATTTCCACCATGCGAGAGACTTGTGTCTTTTACCATCCCCTCCCTTTATTGTTGACAGAGAGCTAGTGAGGACTATGCTGTTTGTTTTGTCAAGAGAACTGGCTTCCACTAGTATCCCACAATGCCTGCCCTAATTTGCTGAGCTGCTGTGTTTGGGGAACAAACAAAAAAACAAATCATTGGAATGCTTCTGTTGCTACAGGGAGAGGGCTGAAGAAACAGCTGTGCTGCTTTGACATTCCTCAGCATCCAAGGCTCACATAGCTATAAGGGAAGTGCAAGGCTGAGCTCTGCCTTCCCACAACATTGCATGCTGGGATGTTTACCCTTCTACCCCACATGTACACACCAATTTTACTCCAAAATAAAAAATAAATATAGAAATGTTCTGTTGGGACATGAAGATCAGTAGTTACCCCCAAGCACCCTCATCACAGCTCTGCATAAGGCTATGCCTAAACTGCTCAGTGTAGTTGCTCTTTGTCACGAAGGAAGAACTCTTTGGGTACATCTACACAGCACCCTTACCTCAAAATAAGCTACAAAATTTGTGCTACACAAATTGCATAGCTTATTTTGAGTTAATTTTGAAATAGCCCTTATTTTGAAATAACAAGCTTGGTAGCGTGGATGCTTGTTTCTTGTACAAACATGCAGACAAGGGGGATCCAGTAGATATAGTATATTTAGATTTTCAGAAAGCCTTTGACAAGGTCCCTCACCAAAGGCTCTTGTGTAAATTACATTGCCATGGGATAAGAGAGAAGGTCCTTTCATGGACTGAGAACTGGTTAAAAGACAGGAAACAAAGGGTAGGAATAAATGGTAGATTTTCAGTATGGAGAGGGGTAACTAGTGGTGTCCCCCAAGGGTCAGTCCTGGGACCAGTCCTGTTCAACTTATTCATAAATGATCTGGAGAAAGGGGTAAGCAGTGGGGTGGTAAAGTTTGCGGATGATACCAAATTGTTTAGGATTGTCAAAACAGAAGCAGACTATGAGGGACTCCAAAAAGATCTCACCAAACTGAGGGTATGTCTACACTACCCTCCTAGTTCGAACTAGGAGGGTAATGTAGGCATACCGCACTTGCAAATGAAGCCCGGGATTTGAATTTCCCGGGCTTCATTTGCATAAGCGGGGCGCCGCCATTTTTAAAACCCCGCTCGTTCGAACCCCGTGCAGTGCGGCTACACGGTGCACTAACTAGGTAGTTCGAACTAGGCTTCCTAGTTCGAACTACCATTACTCCTCATTCCACGAGGCTTCCTAGTTCGAACTACCTAGTTCGTGCCCCGTGTAGCGGCGCTGCACGGGGTTCGAACGAGCGGGGTTTTAAAAATGGCGGCACCCCGCTTATGCAATTGAAGCCCGGGAAATTCAAATCCCGGACTTCATTTGCAAGTGCGGTATGCCTACATTACCCCGCTAGTTCGAACTAGCGGGGTAGTGTAGACATACCCTGAGTGATTGGGCAAGAAAATGGCAAATGAAATTTAATGAGAATAAGTGTAGAGTAATGCACATTGGGAAAAATAACCCCAACTATATGTACAGTATGATGGGGGCTAATTTGGCTATGACAAAGCAGGAAAGAGATCTTGGAGTTATTGTGGATAATTCTCTGAAAACTTCTACACAGTGTGCAGCAGCAGTCAAAAAGGCAAATAGGATGCTAGGAATTATTAAGAAAGGGATAGAAAATAAGACTCAGAATATCTTACAGCCCCTGTATAAAACTATGGTACGCCCACATCTTGAATACTGTGTACAGATGTGGTCTCCTCACCTCAAAAAAGATATTTTGGCCTTGGAAAGGTTCAGAAAAGGGCAATTAAAATGATTAGGGGTTTGGAACAGGCCCCATATGAAGAGAGGTTAAAACGACATTTCAATTTAGAAAAGAGGAGACTGAGGGGGGATATGATAGAGGTATATAAAATCATGAGTGGTGTGGAGAGGGTGAATAAAGAAAAGTTATTTATTAGTTCCCATAATAGAAGAACTAGAGGATACCAAATGAAATTAATGGGTAGCAGGTTTAAAACTAATAAAAGAACGTTCTTCTTCACACAGCATATAGTCAACCTGTGGAACTCCTTGCCAGAGGAGGCTGTGAAGGCTAGGACTATAACAGAGTTTAAAGAGATGCTAGATAATTTCATGGAGGTTAGGTCCATAGAAGGCTATTAGCCAGGGGATAGAAATGGTGTCCCTGGCCTCTGTTTGTCAGGGGCTAGAGAGGGATGGCACGAGACAAATCGCTTGATCATTATCTTCGGTCCACCCTCTCTGGAGCACCTGGTGCTGGCCACTGTCGGCAGATAGGCTACTAGACTAGATGGTCCTTTGGTCTGACCCAGTATGGCCATTCTTATGTTCTTATGTTGTGTGCATATGTAGGAATGTAAGGCAAGGGGAAACAAGGACCATCTCTGGAAGCAACATCCCTGCTATTATTGGCTATTAGCATGGAACTGCAGTGCAGCCACTTTATGAAGTAACATCTAAGCATTGCATACTATTTTCTTAGATAATAGCACTGAGCTTCTGGATTAAAGAGACTCATTAGCATCCCTCCTAACACTTTCAGTCTCTGGATGTCATATTCTTGTGTGAGATATGGGCTTGCTACAGAGCTTCCATCTTAGTGAAGTTTATACCATATGTGTTCATCGTAAGAGTCTTTACTGCACAGACAGATATGACAGAAGATAGTTGAATAAGGTATTTTACCCATAGTACCAATTGCTGAACAATATAGTACAAGAAAAACTTAAAAAAACAATAAATAATTTAGTAGCACCTTCAAGACTAACAAAACATGTGATTTGACCATTTCATATGTGTTCATTTTTTTTAATTGTATCCTTTGGTATATATGGTTGTGACTATTTTCTTCCACTATTTGATCTGAGGAAGTGGGTCTGGCCCACGAAAGCTCATCATCTAATAAACCATCTTGTTAGTCTTTAAAGTGCTACATAGTCCTGCATTTTGCTTCAGCTACACCAGACTAACACGGCTACATTTCTATTACTATAAAACATGTAGATGGTACATGAGCTTTCATGGGCGCAACCCACTTCTTCAGATGACTGGAATATAAGAAGTCCAGATCAAAGAATAATAAGGGAAGAGGAGGAGAAGAAAAAAAAGAGAGAAAAGGAGGGAGGGAAAAAAGAGGGAGACAGTGAGTAGATGGTTGAAGTAGTAACAAGAGGCCGATAAAGCAATTAGCATCTCCATTGTTTGTTTGTTTGATTAAGTCATTAGGATGTGAAAGGTAGTGTGTTAGTCTTTAAGGTGCTACTAGACTATCTCCTGTTTTTTAAGTTTTTCCTTTTACAGACTAACTCGGCTACCCCTCTGAATATAGTACAAGTTAGTATTCCATTACATTTCCCCTTCTAAGTTCTACATTACTCCATTTGCAATATTTCCACTCTCATGATGTCTCTGAGGTTCAGTATATTTTAGTCAGTAAGGGTACGTCTACACAGCAGCATTATTTTGGAATAACTGAAGTTATTCTGAAATAACAAAGACCATGTCTACACTACACGCCTTTATTACAAAATAATGTTGAGCAGAAGGACATCTTATTCCAACTCCTGTAACCCTCATTTCACGAGGAGCAGGGGAATTCAAAGGAAGAGTGTTTTTCCTTTGACTTACTGCTATGTAGACAGCTCCAAAAGCTGAAATAAATTACTTCGACTTAAGCTATGCAATTGATGTAGCTGAAGTTGCGTAGCTTATTCCAACTTTAGCTCTGCTGTGTAGATGTACTGTTAAGTGTCTCTGAATCATACTGCTTATAACTTGGTCATATTGCTGTCCATTAGTTACAACAACTGGCTGTGGTGGATCCAGAATCCTCAAGTCTTCTTATTCAGCTTTTTCCATCTGTAGAGTCTGCTGTATTTATTGTTCCTTCTAAGGAACAAATAGTAGATGTTAAGGGTTTCTGTGGAAATTTTGACTGTTGGTCTTAGTTACATCTATGGGCACTGATTTATCTCTTTTTAGAGTCGTCCATCCTTTTCCATCCAGATTGGCACACACACATTCCCCTGTATCTAGATGTGTCAGTTCTCTAACATTCGTTGTACAATTTTTCATAAGCCCTTTATAATGCTTTTGTTTTATTTGGCTACCCTCTTCATGTCTGGGCACTTTGGAGACACATTTTTTTCCAAAGTAAGAAGAGTAAGTCCTGAGTTGTCTTGCTATGAGGAGCTGTGTTGGATTATGTCCAGTAGCTGCCATTGGTGTTGCTCTGTAATTCAGAAGAGTAAGGAATGCTTCTTCCTCCCGTAGGATATTCTTGGCTGTCTGTACTTCTCCCCCTAGTCTCTCTATTCATTTGTGGTAATATGGGCTGCTAGTAATATGATCAAATCATATTTTGTTTGGAGTGCCTTAAATTCTGCTTGCAGTGAATTGTGGTCCACTGTCTGTCACTAGTTATTCTGGAATACAGATGCAATCAAAAGTGCACTTTGGTTTCTTAATAACATGTGGTTGTGACACTATCCCACTATCTCACATATTTTATGGAAATATACTTTTGAGTATGAATATGCATTACTTAAATATACTCTATGCAAATGAGGCAAGTAACCTGTCATCCCCTGAATGTGATCCCCTGAATGTGTGTATTTTATTTCTGTGCATATATCTTTCTTATATGGGAAGTGTAAATCTGTTTCTTAATTCTAGGTCCTCTAGTGAAAGCCATTAGTGGTACTTACGGTACATAATGGCCTAGCATTCAAGACAATGATCTGTAAATGGTTTTATTTTTCCTATAAGCCCAAACTGTGGCTGATCCTCTAAAACACATGACAATGCCAGATGGTGTTGTAATCCATCTTGAATGTTATAGTTTTATAATGGGGGAGACAAAGGATTCTCACCCTGGGCAATTTCTATTTAAGGGATGAGAAACAAATAATAAGGATCTTCAGATAGCTTTTGAAACTTCCTCCCCACCCGTACAGGACACATAAGAATCCCTGGAAAAATAATTACTGTAATGAGAGAGGTAGAGAAGTATTGCAGAGATGAAGTCCCAAGAAAAGATAATCTTGGCTTCTGAAGAATTGTATTTGAGATAAGAACTAGGGTGAGAAATATGATCTGGAACAACTTCTGCTAGTGTAGTAGGCTTAGGCGGTATGTTTTGTTTTATTTTTGCTTAGTAACTTACTTTGAACTCTCTGTTTTCACTTGCATCCGTTTAAATCCTACTTCTATTAACTATTATCTTTTGCTTATTATCAAACCCAATGTAAATGATTGTCACCTAAGAAGGAGCAACAACTGTGCATGTCTTATTTTCACTGATAAAGGGAGTGAACATCTTTATGACCTTGCTCTGTGTAAAACTTTTGTACAGAGAAAGATGGATTTATCTGAGGTTTTTGTCCTATTTGAGGCAGATCTCTTGAGTGCTGTCAAGTCTATTCCCCACTCTGGCACTCCAGGTATGTCTAGACTACATGGCTCCATCGACGGAGCCATGTAAATGAGCTTTCTAGACATAGGGAAATGAAGTGGCGATTTATATAATTGCTGCTTCATTTACATCAAAATGGCCACCGCACTGTGCCGATCAGCTGTTTGGCGGCACAGCGTGGTAGTCTGGACGCTCTGCGGTCGACAACGGAAGCCTTTGTCGACTGCCCTCATAGAATGAGTTTTACCGGGGTGGTCGACAAAGGCTTCCCTTGCCGACCGCGAAGCATCCAGACTACCGTGCTGTGCCGCCAAACAGCTGATCGGCACACTGCGGTGGCCATTTTGATGTAAATGAAGTGGCAATTATTTAAATTGCCGCTTCATTTTCCTGTGTCGAGTAAACTCATCTACCATGGCTCCATCGGCGGAGCCATGTAGTCTAGACATACCCTGAGTGTGCAGCGGCAGTAAAAAAAAGCAAATAGAATATTAGGAGACATTAAAAAATGTTAGCGAATAAGACCATGGTACGCCCACATCTTGAATACTGAATACAGCTGTAGTCATCTCAAAAAAGAGTATAATGGCACTGGAAAAGGTCCTGCAATGAGGAGTAACAGTAGTTCAAATTAGGAGCTTTAATTCCAACTACCTAGTCCATGCCGCATGTAGCCGCGGGCAGGGAGTTCGAACTACAGGGCATTTAAAAATGGTGGTGCCCGGGAACATGCAAATAAAGCCTGGGATATTTAAATCCCGGGCTTCATTTGCAAGTTCGAATGCCTACATTAGCCACACTAGTTTGAACTAGGGTGGCAGTGTAGACATACCCTAAGATGCTGCAGGACTATTTGTTTGGGGTTTTTTAAAGTTTTTTCTATTAAGCCTGTGAAAGAGCCATTAAGTGGTAATGAAAACATTTAACAGGCAAGTGCCAACCTTGAATTTACTAACAAAACCAGTTGTGCATCACTATGTCCACAGGACCTTAGTTTAAAAATTCCTTTAAATATTTCATTAGTTTATTTCTGAAGATTATAAAATTACATCTCTAATAAATTCATGCATAGACATTTAGATGTATTCAGCTTTAGCTTTAAATACTTTAATCTTCAGACACAGTTTTTAAATAAATTGTTCAAAAAGACCCTACATTTATATAAAATACACATTTTAATTTTAATGGCTATAGTACAAAAACTTACTTCCAAAGTCTTCCTGTCCTTTCTATACATCCCTAATCTCCTTTCATCTCCCAGTTGAAGAGAACCTAAAAAAGATAACTTTCCTTTTCTTCCAGATAGCTGGACAAATCAGTTTCCCCTGTACTTCTGTGTATTTTGTGAACTAGTTTTAAGAGAGCCTTCCCCCAAAACCAATACCTTAAAGATATAAAAGCCTTTGATATGCCTAAAATCGTTGGAAAAATAATAAGATAAACATATAGCAAAATTTCATACAAAATTAGTGTTCCGTTTTTCGAAGTACAATGAACTTTGTTATGAACACACTAAACTGCACTGACTGATTCATTTAAAATAATGTCTTTGTTTCAATGAGTTTAAACATGTAGTAATCTGGCATGATTACTTTATGAAGGCTTAAGAGTTTATTTAAAATATAAAATCAGTTTAGAAATACTGATGAATAAAATATAAAACAGAAAAAGGATACATCATGTATTCCATAATATTTAATGTTGTATTCAGCATGACAACTGACTTGCCCTTACTACAAAGTTTTTGCAAATAAATCTCTGACAAACTTCAGTGTATATAAAAAAATCTGTGACTGACATCTTTTATTCCCAAATTTAGTGCTTTTAATTAAATACCTTCTGCATGCCCAGTCTTCACAATCTGTCATGCAATGAAAAATATGCTCCATTTTCTTTAGAAATAAATTTTAGAGATTTTTTTCCAAATGTCATTTGCCGGATTTGGCTGGACGGGGGCTATGTCTAGACTGCAGACTTCTTTTGGGAGAAGCTTTTCTGGAAGAGAGTGTTCACACAGCAAAAGCGCATAGAAAAGGTGATCTGCTTTTTCGAAAGATAGCGTTCTCATAAGTTGGACACTCTCTCACATTTAAGTTGTGATTAGTATGGACTGAGTGGCCACCAGGACACCTATGCTTTTTCCTGGAGGCCTCTTCTTTTGAAAAAAAAGCCTCTTCCTCATCCACACATGGCTTTTTCCAAAAGACCTCTTTCAGAAAAAGGCTTCTTTCTTGTAGAAAGAAGTTTACCTCTGTCGGAATAACCCCTGAGTTCTTTCGACTTTCTGTCAAAAAAACAAAATTGCAGTGTGGACATAAGTGCAGTTTTTCTGGAAAAACTCTGCAGTGTAGATATACCCTGGATGAGCAGAAAGAGGAAGGAGACAGTGGGGAAGGGGTAGAATAAGGTAGTGGGAGCGCGTCAGAGCAGGGGTGGAGTATTGGTGGGTCCATAGGCTGGGGAGATTGCTTTCCCAAGCAGCAGCATCACCTGCCACCTATGGATAGTGCATCCAATACTTTAATTGCTTTTACTTTCTCAGGGATACAGCTTATTCCACCTTTGTTTATTGTCTCTCTCAGCTTGTGTTGGTTAGCAGTTCTGCCATCTTTCTTTGGAAAATTTCATGTGCACAGGAAATCCCGAAAGGAGAACTTCAAAAGTACACTCTCCTGAAAGAGGTGATAGATGAAGTCTCCTCTTAGCACTTCTTTTGATGAAAGAATTTGCCAGAATCTGCTCAAGGCATCCCGTATGGGTAATACTAGCTCTTTTCACTTTGGGGAGGAAGTCATCCAATGTTGGGAGGATATATTCTCTCAGAAGAACTTCACTATTAAGACTCACGTTTCTCAGGATTTTTTAATACCTGGTACCAATAGGGCATACCATACTCTTGACTCTGTGATATTTTCAATTATGAAAATCTCATTCATTCTCTTTAACTCAGTTTCTACATCATGAAGCAATAAGGTAGGAATTCTGTGAATGCACAGTATGTGTGTTCAGCATTGTTTCTTAAGGACAGCTTTACTGCATCTCCTTTCAAAATTACAACACCATCAAATAGTCCCTTAAAGTCTTCCACCTTTCTCTCAAGGTTCATCTGGCTGCCATTCTGCTGGAGAGAAGGCTGTTGGTTTGTCGTTCTTTAATCACATACACTCTGAATACATACCGTAGTTTGTCTTTCTAAGTTGTTTCTAGGGTGAACTGTCCCATGCTCCTCAGAATACCTTAAGGGTTAGTCAAAGCTGTGTCAGATGTTGTCAGCTCTGGCTGGGATGAAGGTTTTTGTTTCTACTGGTGGTACACACTCACATGCCTCAGTGCACACACTTTTTATTCTGCACATGATAGAAAAAAATCCACAGATGGATGGAAAAGATTAGAGAGAACATTGCTTATGAGACAGTTTAAAAGTTAATAGTCTTGCCTTGAGCATTCAATTTCATTCTTCAGGGAGGCTCTGTTTCACCTGCAAGTGACAGATCCCAGAAACAGATAAGTCAACTTCCAGACTACTTTGAGGTGGTAAACAGCTGCAAAATACCCATGCACAACTGGCTAGAAATATATAATCTCTTTGGATATGCCTCTTTCTGTCCTTTGTGATGTGTTCTGGAATTTGTTTGTCTTATCCTGGAAGCTCTTTGTCTTTGCCTCAGTGGTTTTATGATAATGATTATCAGCAATCATGCTGAATCTCTTTACTAATTCTAAACTAGTTTCTAGTTATTCAATTTTGTCCAGTTGTGACTGGTTTTGCTGTCTCACCAGTTCAGATTCGTTTGCTATTTGAATAGCTATGTGACGTTAGGTTTGGTTTTACTAGACATGTTGTGAATTTTTTTTTATCTGTTAACCTAATAACTAGTTTATATTTGATATTTTCATTGGGTACATCTTGTATAAAGCACTTATATCGAAGTTCAGCATTTTTAATAAATAGCCACATGCTTCTGAGAGTTTTGAATGCTGACATCAGCTTGACTGCTGTCATCTGAAAATGTGTGCCATTTGTTGATCCATGCAATATAGTTGTAGCCTTGTGAGTTCAGAATATCGGAGAGACAGGCTGGGTGAGATAAAATCTTTTATTGTACCAACTTCTCTTGGTGAGAGTGAAAGTTTGTTGATCCAGAAAAAAGCTCACCCGCCCTGTGTTGATCCAGGTTATCTGGCAACAACACTATCAGCAAAAACGAGATTGTATCCATCCTCTCTGTGCTCCTCTTCCTATCTTTGTTTCTGTCCTCCTTATCTGCTAGTACCCTAACACGAACAGCCAATTAATTGCAAAACAGAGAGGAAACTAGGAGTGATGTTGAAGTCATCTATGCTTTTTGTTGCTTTTGGTGGAGTGCTTTAAAATGTGAGCAATGATTTTATCCTAGTGACAATGAGTCTGGGTGTAAAGAGTGACTTAGAATGTGACCCCAGTCTGCTGCTATTTGTAGAATATGAATGTATAATGGAGTAGCACAATATGCACTGTGTGTTGCTGAGTATTGTTGTGCCACTGGTGGCAATGACATATCAATCAATATAGCCATTGGCCACTTTGTCTTGTTTTTGTCCTCTCACAACTCATCAATACAATATTCTGATTTGAAATAATTTTGAATCAGAGGATCTTAGATTACCTCGAGATATCATCCAAAAATTTTCTGTAGAGTTTTCTGTAGAATTTGTTTTAGCAATTTCCACATCAGTGCCTTTTTGAAAATGGGATAATCCTTCATGTTTACACACATTAGAAGACATGTCTATCTCCAAATTATGTTATTTCCATTAAATGGCTTCACGTGTGGATGATTGGCTACTTGGGTGATTCTTCCTTCTCAATCCGACTTGGCTTGTAATTTAGAAGAAAAAATATTCAGTTTTAATTGATTCCAATTTATATCAGGAGATATTTGTCATATTGGAGTGAGACAGATGTATTTAAGGAGCATATTTCCGCAATGTGGTTTCCAATTTTTATACAATCTCTGCTCTACTTACATTTCAGACACATAATTGAGGTACAATGAGGTGAAGTGACTAGCTCAGAGTTTTACAGAAATCTGGGTATGGAACCCAGGCCTTCTGAATCCCAATCTAGTGTTTTATTCATTAGGTAACACTTCCTGTCCATTGAAGTAAATTGTTACTATTTGTTTTTCTGTTGTGCTACAGAACTAAGATAGCTATGGAGGGTGCGTGGAATTATATCAGCTGGCATGCCATCAGCTGAATCACTAATTACATTCAAATTGTAGCATTTTTGTTAAAGATATATGGGCCAGAGAAAACCCAGGTTCATTTTCAGAATCTAGAAAGAGTTTTAAAGGCTGGCAATTAAAACACATTTGCATACTTAATGAGCCGCCATTTTTGCAAAAGGGGCTTTTGTGCAAAAAGGAGCCATCTACACTGCTCCTTTTTGTGCAACACCCCACTCTTGTGCAACAGCTGTTCTTCCTGAAAAAGGCGGCAGAACGGCTCTTGCTCAAGAGGGGGTTTTGTGCAAAAAGGCGCAGTATAGATGGCTCCTTTTTGCACAAAAGCCTCTTGCACAAAATGGTGGCTCATTAAGTATGCAAATGAGGCACGGTGATATTCACTGCTTTGCCTCATTTGCATATTCTCTTGCGCAAGAGGGGGCAGTCTAGATGTAGCCATATTCTTTAATTGTATTTCTAATGATGTCTTAGGATACTGAAATCTAAAGTGAATTTTAAAAATACAGAGAGGTAACTGTGTTAGTCTGTAACTTTAAAAATAACAAGCAATCTTGTGGCACCTTAGAAACTAACAAATTATATATTCAATATATTTTGGTTAGTCTCTAACATGCCACAAGACTACTCATTTTTAAAAACACAGTTTGCTTTTTGCCACAAATACCTTTTAGGAGTAGTTTATTTGACAAACCTAGCTGTTGTGAGCTGTTCATGGAGACATTATAAATTTTTTAAATAGTTTGTTCAATGTTCATAGTTGTTTGTGAATTCTTCTTTTACATAAGAACATAAGAATGGCCGTACTGGGTCAGACCAAAGTTCCATCTAGCCCAGTGTCCTGTCTGCCAACAGTGGTCAATACTAGATGCCACAGAGGGAGGGATCACAACAGGTAATCCTCACATGATGCCTCCTCTTTCACCTAACTCTAGAGAAACAGAGGCTAGGGACACCATTCCAACTCATCCAGGTTAACAACCATTGATGGACCTAACCTCCATGAATATATCTAGCTCTTTTTTGAACCCTGTTAAAGTTCTAGCCTTCACTGCATTCTCTGGCAAAGAGTTCCAGAGGTTGACTGTGCACCGAGTGTAGAAAAACTTCCTTTTGTTTGTTTTAAACCTGCTGCCTATTGATTTCATTTGGTGACCCCTAATTATTATATTATGGGAATCAGTAAACAACTTTTCCTTATTTACTTTTTCCATACCAGTGATAATTTTATAGCCCTCTGTAATATCCCCCCTTAGTCTCCTCTTTTCTAAACTGAAACGTCCAAGACTTTTTAATCTCTCTTCATATGGGACCCATTCCAAACCCCTAATACTTTTTGTTACCCTTTTCTGAACCTTTTCCAATGCCAACATATTATTTTTTTGAGATGAGGCAATTACAGCTGTATTCAGTATTCAGTATTGTTTAAATCCCCACTTCATTTACATCAAAATGGAAGGTCATGTGGGTGGGGGAGTGGCACTATACATGAATGAAAATGTAGAATCAAATTTAGTAAAAATCTTAAATGAGACAAAATGTTCCATAGAATTTCTTTGGATAGTAATTCCATGCTTCAAGGCTGTGTCTACATTGGCAAGGTTTTGCACAAAAGCAACTGCTTTTGTGCAAAATCTTGACGCCTGTCTACACTGGCCATGAGTATTTGGCAAGAACACTGACGTTGTAATGTATAAAATCAGTGCTTCTTGTGGAAATACTCTGACACTCCCACTCAGGGATAAGTCCTCTTGCGCAAGTGTTCTTGCGCAAGAGGCCAGTGTAGACAGGTAACATCAATTTCTTGCGCAAGAAAGCCCAATGGCTAAAATAGCCATCGGAGCTTTCTTGCACAAGAGAGCGTCTACACTGGCACAGATGCTTTTGTGCAAAAGCAAATCTTTTGCGCAAAGGCACATGCCGGTATAGACACTCTCTTGCGCAAATACTTTTAATGGAAAAACTTTTCCATTAAAAGTATTTGCACAAAATCATGCCAGTGTAGATGCAGCCCAATAGTAAGAATATAGCAGTAGGGATATTATCGACCACCGGATCCTGTTCTGTCCTTCCACTATATTTTGAACCCTGGTATGACTGTGTCCCATTGACTGTCCTCATCCCACCAAGTTTCCATGATGCCTATTATATCAATATCCTCTTTTAAAAATAGGCACTCTAGTTCACCATTTTCCTATTTTGACTTCTAAATGAAAACCCCTGATGTGCCAGTATTGCCTTTTCCAAAGTTTAAAACATCCCCACGGTCATTAGCATGGCTTTAAAATGATTACATTTTGAAAATAATAAATATATATTGGATTATTTTTGTTTGCCTTCTGTTCTTTGAATCTTTGGGATGCACATGGATCATGTTTTCTAGATGGACTCCAGGAAGAAGAAGGCAGCCATGTATAGATTTAAGAGCATCTCAAGTACAAAATTAAAAAAAAAATTACAAATATTTTAAAACTTTATTTTCATGTTTCTTGTGAGTCAGGGCTTGCCTGAGACCTCATAGATATTAAAATTAGACTATTATAATACTTGAGTCAAGTTTAAAACTAATTCTCGCTCTTTGTAGTCTTACTAGATTATTTTGTGGTGGATGGGTGTATTTCTATGTAGTCTCCAACAGCTAAGAGGATGGCCAAATCTTCTGTGCAATGGCTAGAGCTTGTCAAACCCGTTAAAATGTTGGCATGAGGGCTAAAAAATTGTTTAGTTTAAGCAATTGCATACAAAGACTTGGACAATGACTTTTCTTCACATAAATACTGAAATTCTTGGTAAGCAAGGTATCTCTATGCAAGCATGCATATTTATCACTACTCATCATTATCTGTTATTCCACTGTTTAAATTGTCTAAGGGATCTAAGAAGGTGAGAAAACAACAATGCTTCATGCTTCCAATAACCTATCAAAACCCCAGAATAAATAATAATGAATAGTTACAGTGATAACTGTTTGCATAAGTCATTCACGGAATATTTACATAAAATAGAGATATTTGCATAGATCAGTATTAATTTGACAATGTTACACAAACAGAAAATATCTCTCTTCTCATTGGATACTATATTTATAAAAACAGCTCAGTACATGCCCAGGGAATTTGTTTAGTCTATACAGAAAGGTACAATCACATATTCTCCCCAAAATGTAACTCCATCGCTTTTGTATTTAGTTATTCATAAAGATCTGTTCACTTGTTTATGAACACTTTACATCAGAGATTGCAGGACCTGCTGCTGAACTTTGTGTCATTTAATTTAATTTGTTTTAGATCAGGAAATAAATGACAGCACTTCAAGGCAGCAGGAGAAGCAGAGGAATCAATATCATCATGGGTCTTAGAACATGGACACAGTGTAACCACTCCTGTTTCTATTTCACCAAATTATTCATAAATAATGTAAATTCGTTTGTTCAAGGCTACAATGTGATATTTGCTTTGTATACTTCACTCAGCTCAGACAAGAATATTAAACTGGTCCATTGCCTTCTATCTTTACAGTCAATTTCTCTTTCTGGTTCTCATACGCATGCACAAAATTGCTGCCCTTGATCTAATACTGATAGAGAATTTATAAAAGCCCAACCCTCTCCAAACATAATGTTCATATTAGATCGTGACATGATTAATTTCCTTTTGTTACTCATATTAGTACCTATATTCCTGAGAACTGGGGAAAAAATGGGAAAAACAAGAATGCAAATCTTTGGATTGGATGATGTTTTGCTCATAAATAGACTGAAGTCAGTTAGCAAATGCATAATGACCAATATTATTCTTCACTTCATACTGTAGAAAAAACATTAATTGATCATGATCCATCAGCAGAACTATTTTTTTCTATACTATGTAAAGTTACATCTATAAAGCAATGCTATAGTTGAATTAAGCTATGCAACTTCAGCTACGTCAATTGTGCAGCTGAAGTTGAAATAGCTTAGCTCAGCTTTTTGCACTGTCTACACAGCAGGAAGTTGAAGGAAGAACACTCTTCCTTCGAATTCCCTGATGCCTCGTGAAATGAGGGTTACCATGATTCAGAGTAAGAAGTCCTCCAGCTTGACATGATTTTGAAATAAAGGCTTGTGGTGTAGATGCGCGCTATGTTATTCCAGAATAAGATCGGTTATTCTGAAATAACGTTGCTATGTAGACGTACCATATATGTTACATGTTCCTTTTTTTCAAAAAAGAATTGATGGATTTAAAGCACCTGGCTTATTTGCCTCCTCTACAAAATACAGTATGCATCCGAAATATCAAACTGAGCTCAATGATACAACTACTCAAGAAAGGATAAATTAATAGAATCATAGACTACTAGAACATACAGCAGAAGCAAGCACTATGTAGCTCATCCCTGATAAATGTCTCTCTAACCTCCTCTTAAAAATCTCCAGTGTTGGAGATTGTACAACATCCCTAGATAAGTTCTTATCTTCTGTTTTAAGGGAAGCTTTTATGTACCCATATTTATATCCAGATTTCTAAAATACAAATATTAATTCAGTTCAATGCTCTTGTGATGAAATGCTTCAAAATATGAAACAGATATTTGCATGATGTGCCAATTGTTTTGTTTAGATGTTGACATTCTGCCAACATGCTGAAGCTGGAAAAGTATTTTGAGAAAATAATTGATCTTGAAAAGGGTCAAGCTGTTTATTGCATTTCAATATTATGCTAAATTAGCTTGTTAATGTATTCACTCTGCATAAACAAATGTTTCAAATAAGCTGTTTATGTTCATAAATGGATGCTTTAATGGAGTTGCCCCAACAGGGGTTCCGATGCACAAATTCTTTCATTTACACTCTCAAACAGTGCAAGTGGAGTTACATGACAGCTAGATTTTGTTGCAGTTTAAAGGGTGTTATACAATTTTAGTCTAATCCTGTAATTTTGCATCATGTTTTCTATATTGGCTTTTTGTTATTGAATCTCAAAGCCTCCTGAAAATCATTGACTTTGTTCTAAGCAAAGCTTACAGGTTGTGTACATTGCTTAGAGTTCAGCCACCTGTTTGGACTGAGCTTTTATAATGATCTGTAGTTCAGACTTTTGTAGCTTATAGTACAAATGGGTAAAGAGGTGACATATGCATTCACATACTGTTATATCCAAGCCTTCAAAAGGAAAACAAATATTTAAAGAAATATTTCACAGTAGGGGATGAACAAAAGAAAGAAAACTGATATTTTTGGCAAAATACACTCACTTTGATTCTATTGTATACACATGAATGTTGTTGGATCTTGCCTTTTTACATCAGAGCTACACAAACACTGGAAGTCAGAGCTGTGCCAGCGATGTAGTGTTTAGTTTGCAAGAGCCATCAGGGGATGCAAGGTAGCGTAGCCCAGGACAGGCACTTGAGGATATATATGGTCCATTGCTAATTTTATCAAATTAAGCCATCTGCATCCTCAATTAATGTCTGCTTATACAAGTAAGTAGATTTTAGTGTTAGGAATTCCTGACCTCTTCATGAGCTTCAGGGGGTAGCCGAGTTAGTCTGTTACACTCTGCAGCCTTAGGCAAGTCATGTTACCTCTGATTTCTCACCAGAAAAGTGCAGCTAATAATACTCACTTGCCTCACCCAAAGCATTGTGAGGTTTAGTTAACTAGCTTGTGCAAAAACTAAGAGAATGTGTATCAATCCTATATGGGGCAAACAGAGATTAACCCATCATTTTGGGCCCAAGAGTCCCCTTGCTTCTGCTGCTCACACTCAGCTCAGTCAGGACAGGCTGAAGAAGAGGCGGGTTTGTGTGTTGGCTCCTGCTGAAGAATGGTCAACCCTTCCAGACTGCAGAGGCAGGGAACCCTGACAGCACTTCAGAGAAGCCAATGGAGATATCACGCACAGCCCAAAAAAAGGACAGACCCGAAGTGGACTTAAAGTTAGGGAGTGACCCAGGGAATGTATTGGGAACTGATATTTGAATCCTGATCAGAAAGGTTGCGGGCTCCACTGGGCCCTAGACCTGGTGGGCTTGGTGGAGTAGGGTGGACTGTGTTCCTTTACTTTTCCCCTAGCACTGGCAGGGGGGCATTACTGCCAAAGACCCTAGCTATAGACTATTCGCTCTGTTCTGTGCAGGAGGCAAAAGCCTCTGCTGATTATTGTTTACCCCAGACAGAAGTTGAGGGATTACAGACTGTCCCTTAGCTCTTCCCAACCTAGAAGGGCTGAAGTCTCCTTCATGGCTACTCCTCTGATTCTTTCTATTGCATATTTTAATTAAGGTAAGGCACCAAGAGCAAAGAATGGGTACTTAAAATTTGTACATAAAATAATTAATATTTGATAAAAGATTCACTGGTTTTATTATGGATGTTCCTTGCAGGGCATAAAGGTGGCACAGGGGTGTGTGCATATGTTGCTCAAATGTTCTCCAGACTAGCTTAACTTGATTGTCAAAAAAGTTCTTGGTTACTTAATCAGCTCTCTGCAGCAGGCATATTCTTTGTTTTGTTTCAAGGCTTTCAATCACTTAGTACTTAACTGCAGTCGTAATTGGATTCCATTTGGGTTCTGCTTTCATTTTTCATAAACTAAATGATAACATTCTTTTCTTATTGAAACAAGCAAAATAAACATAGCCTATAACTTCAACTTCTCAGGTGGTTTAAAAACTCTTGATTTTGCGATGCCTGTAAAGATTATTAGACTAAAAACTTGACAATGTATTGTTATTAAAATCCTGATATGAAAATATTGACAAAGGGCTGTGAAGATCCTTTGGGTTCACTGGAATCAAGCTTTGGGTTACAATATTGCCCTGATATAACCTCTGGGAAGCTACACCTATGATTAACTCTAAGAAGGAGCGTCCAATCTATGACCCCCCTAGAACATTTCATAAGGTCCATGACCTGCTTCAAAAGGATGTGCTAATGGTCAATTCATTAGCATTTTGTCATCATGTTTACATCATTTTAGGTTACACAAGTGTGTAAAAATAGGCCATACAGTGCATAGAAACAACCAATCCAAATGCACTTACAACAAGCTGAACTGAAAATATAAATCAATTACTGATTCCTGTAAATCTTATTAATATATATTTGGCCCACACAAGGTTGGGCTCAGTTTTATGTGCCCATCCTGGATAACAAGCTTGGGCTCCATGGAACCAATCCATGTAGCCCTGATTTCACTTAAACTCAGCTGTGAAATATTTATTTGCCAAACTTAGTTTTAGTCTGCCGGATTTGACAACCCAAATTCTGTATGCCAATCTTGCCCAAAATCTGTGGCTGTGTCTACACTGGCATCCCTTCCGGAAAAGGGATGCTAATGTAGACTTTGGAATAGGCAAATCCGCGGGGGATTTAAATATCCCCCGCGGTATTTGCATTAACATGGCTGCCACTTTTTTCCAGCTTGGAGATAAGCCGGAAAAAAGCGCCAGTCTAGACGTGATTCTCCGGAAAATAAAGCCTTTTCCGGAGGATCTCTTATTCCTACTCGGTAATGTGCATAGACCATAAGGGTATGTCTACATTACAGTGTTATTTTGAATTAAACTTATTTCGAATTAGTTAATTCGAAATAAGCTAATTCGAAATAACACTTCTAGACCCAAAAACTAATTTGAATTAGTGTTTTGCTAATTCGAACTAGCGCGTCCACACTGATTGGACGCTGGGTCGCATTTAAGGCCAGCTGAAACCGGTTCCAGCAGGACACCAGGTCAGTAGTTGCTTTGTGTGGCTGCTGTCTGAGGCTATCTGAGGCTAGTGCTTAAAGGGACCCCCCTGGACAGCCGGTTCTCAGCTTTCCTGCTTGCTTGCCTACCTTGCTGAGGGACAGCAAAGAATTTTTCTCTCTGACTGCCAATTTCGGTTGTTCTCATTGGGGACACCGCAGCAGTTGGCACTATGAAGCCAGAGCTGCCCCTGGGCATTCTGGTGCAGTTTTTGGATTTGTTGCTGCAAGCCTGGCAGAAATGGTTGGAGGCTGCCTGGCACCATCTGGTGCACATCAGCCCCTTTCTCCCCCCCGACCTCCCTGGGGGCCATGTAGGTGCCACAGCAGCACCCGGACACTAGCTTGCCCCGGCACATCTGGCGTCTGGACACCAGCAGTGACTGGTGGGACCGCATCATCCTGGAGTGCTGGGGAGACCAACAGTGGACCCAGAACTTCAGGATGAAGAAGTACACCTTCTTGGAGCTCTGCGAGTGGCTTGCCCCTGCTCTGTGGTGACGGGATACTTACATGAAGCCCGTCATTCCCCTCCACAAGCAGGTGGCCATCGCCCTATGGAATCTCTCCACGCAGGACAGCCACCGATCCATTGGGAACCAGTTCGGCATGGGGAAATCCATTGTCAGAGCAGTGCTCATGCAGGTATGGCACTCACTGGCCACTGGGATGGGGGGGAAGGGGACTGCAAGGAGGGGATGGGCTTCCCCAGGGAAAACGGGGGAGGAGGCAAAAGTGCCCTGCACGAGAGGGTTTGGTCTGTCCCAGCCATATTACACACCGCCTGCGGTGGCCAGGATTGCAGCGGGAGTTGCTTCTGGGAGTGGGGCGTGGGACAGTGCCAGGGAATGAACACTCCCAGCCACCCGGGCACCCCAGTAATTCTCAGTTTTGTGTGTCTCTCTGCAGGTGGTCAAGGCCATCAACAGGGTGCTGCTCTGCAGGGTTGTCCACCTCACCAACCTGGACGCAGTCATCCCGGGGTTCGGCGCCCTCGGCTTCCCCAACTGCTGAGGGGGGGCAATTGACGGGCTGCACATCTCCATCCATTCCCCGGAACACCAGGCCTCCCTGTATATCAACAGGAAACGGTACTTCTTCGTGCTCCTGCAGCCTGTGTCTGACTACCGGGGCCAGTTCACGGACATCAATGTGGGCTGGTCCAGCAAGGCACACGACGCACAGGTGTTCTGCAACTCCTCCACGTGCCAGAGGCTGCACGCCGGGACCTTCTTCCCCAACCACCACATCAGGGTCGGGGACGTGGACATGCCAGTGTGCCTGGTGGGGGATGTGGCCTACCCCCTACAGTCCTGGCTGATGAAGCCACACCTCAACCCCTCCCAGCAGACCTTCAATGACAGGCACACCAGGGCCCGCATTGTAGTGGATGGGGCCTTTGGATTCCTGAAAGCCCGCTTCAGATGCCTCCTCACCTGCCTTGATCTTGCCGAGCACAATATTCCTCCTGTGGTGGCAGCATGTTGTGTGCTGCACAATTTATGTAAGAGGTAGGGGAGGCTTTCCTGCCAGCCTGCATGGCTGAGGCGGAACACTTGGCTGGCCTGTACACACTGCCCCACACCGATGCTATCTGGGAGGCCCAGCGGGGGGCTGTCCGGATCCAGGAAGCCCTGTGGGAGAGCTTCGAGGTGGAGGAGGACTGAACTCTCCCTGGCATGCCCCACTGGGGCCTTCTTCCACCCTCACCCTCCTTCCTCTTTCCCCTTCCTAACCCCCCTTCCTAATGTAAAATAAAAACACGTGTTTTGCCAACAAATATGTCTGTTTATATCACAGAACTGAGGTGGGGGGAGGGGGAATGAGGGTGAGAGAGGGGAGGGGGAAACCTGGGAGGAGGGAGCTGGAAGGGGGAGTCAAGGGGAGGAAGGGAAGGGAAAGCTCAGGGTGCAGGGTCTTGCTGGCTCTCCCATCTCAAAGCACTGCTGGTGCAGGGGCGTCGGGGGGGAGTGGGTGTGGAGGGTGGGGCAGGAGAGACGGGGGCAGAGGAAGCGTGAGGGGGAGAAAGGGTGGGAGAAGCGAGAGCAGGAGGAGGCAGGAACCTGTCCACCAGGGTCTGGAGGTGGCCTCGGAGGGCATGGCCCTGCTCCTCTAGTGCCTGCAAGCTCTGCTGCCGCAGTCGCAGCCACAGGTCCTCACGGACCCAGTGCTCCTGGTTGCAAAGCTGTTACCCCAGTAGCCACAGGTGCCGCCGCTGGTAGTCCTCCTGGTTCTGGGTGTGCCTGCTGGCCTGGGTGTGGATTGCTGGTCCAGGCAGGGTGGTGCGCCCTGCACTTGCAGGTGCTGCGGCTGCGGTGAAACAAGAGCAGTGGTCAGTTCTCCCTGGGGACACAGTGAGTGAAACCCAAATCCCCTCTGAAAGGCGAGGTCGGTGTGTGGGGAATGAGCCAGGGCCCCTGCATGACACCCAGCTGCTGCTTCATGGTGGGCAAGGCTCAGGCGCATGGTCCCTGGGCTCCCTCTCCCTCCCCTCCACAAAAGAGACCATGATGGCACTCACATGTGGAAACCTCCCTGGCCTCAGATGACACAGCTGGGGTCCTGGGTGCTGGGCAGGCTCCCTTCAGGCTCCTGCGGCTCCTGGCTGTCATCTCCTCGTCTTCCTCCTCTTCCCCTGTTTCAGGGGCTGGGCCCTCTGCCCAAGGGTTGATCACCACCCAGGGGGCATGGACTGTGTGAGCCCCCAGGATGTGGTCCAAGGCCCCATAATGAGGGCAGGTGTTTGGGTCAGCCCCTGGTTGGGAACCCCTGGCATAGGCCTGCCGCAGGTCTTTAATATTGCAGCACACCTGTTCCTGGCTGCGCAGGTGGCCTCTGGTAGCCAGGCTGACAGCCATGTGCCTGTAGACAGCCACATTCCTGTGCCTAGTGCAGAGATCATGGACATTGGAGGCCTCCCCCAAACCTTGATGAGGTCCACGATCTCCGCACTAGACCAGGTGGGCACCCGTCTTTTTTGGGTGAGCCACCAGCCTGCGAGCCACCAGCCTGGTCCTGGGAAGAGGTGGAGGGCTGGGTGGCTGGCTCACGCTGTGCCAGGTGCAGGGTCTGCTGGCTGGATGCTGGTAGGCTGGCAACTGACACAGGCACTGTGGCCAGAATCTGCCCCTTTACGGGCTCCGGGGCTGGGAGGGGGGCAGAAGAGTTTTCCTGGTTTGGCCCAGAGTGCCTACCAGGGAACCTGGGAAGGGCTAGCCTCCAGCTAGTTCAAATTAAGTGGCTACACAGCTCTTAATTCGAACTACTTAATTCAAATTAGGCGTTACTCCTCATAGAAGGAGGTTTACCAAGTTTGAATTAAGTGCTCCGTTAGTTCGATTTAAATTTGAACTAGCGGTTTGTATGTATAGCCGCTATTAAAGTTAATTCGAACTAACAGCTGTTAGTTCGAATTAACTTTGTAGTGTAGACATACCCGAAGAGATTACTAGCATTTCCAAATCAGCAAGAGCAATATTCAGGACACCAAATACTTGTTGCCAACACTCTTGATTTTATTGTAAATCTAATGATTTTGGTGTTTTTCTTAATCTCTTGGCTCTAATCTAACACATGATTATATTTATAGCTCTCGTAGTTGAGGGGGGAAAAATCTCCCAACAAAAGAAAACCAAAACAAAAAACTTTCAAATACCAAAAAGCAAATAAAAGGAACTCAACTTGTATTATATTTTAAAATAATGATTTTGTGAATATTGGAAGTTTAGGGTTGGTGATATGAATATCACAGATGATATTTTTATCTTTTTATTTTGAGAAGGGCAGTTTAATTTGGTGCAGAACTACTGTTTTATTAGTATACCAGTAAACATATTACACATAGGCTACGTCTACACTGGCATGATTTCCCGGAAATGCTTTTAACGGAAAAGTTTTCTGTTAAAAGCATTTTCGGAAAAGCGTGTCTAGATTGGCAGGGCGCTTTTCCACAAAAGCACTTTTTGTGGAAAAGCGTCCGTGGCCAATCTAGACGTGCTTTTCCGCAAAAAAAACCCGATTGCCATTTTCACGATCGGGGCTTTTTTATGGAAAACAGTACTGTGATGTTTACACTGGCCCTCTTGCGCAAATGATTTGCACTAGAGGGCTTCTGCCCGAACGGGAGCAGCACAGTATTTCCGCAAGAACACTGACGATCTTACATGAGATAGTCAGTGTTCTTGCGAAAATTCAAGCGGCCAGTGCAGACAGCAAAAGCAAATGATTTTGTGGAAAAACTTGCCAGTCTAGACACAGCCATATACATCTTGTTCAAGAAACTAAATCATATTATTATGAAGTCTCGCTAAAGAAAGTCATCCCTCTTTCAGCAATAATAATCCATGGAAACAGGAAACTCAACGGCTACGTCTACACTGGCCACAATTTCCGGAAAAGGGATGCAAATCAGGTAAGTCAGGATAGGGAAATCCGCGGGGGATTTAAATATCCCCCGCGGATTTAAATAAACATGTCCGCCGCTTTTTTTCCGGCTTGGGGAAAAGCCGGAAAAAAAGCGTCTAGACTGCCGCGATCCTCCAGAATAAAGCCCTTTTCCGGAGGATCTCTTATTTCTACTTTCAAGGACATCCTTCACTTTCAAGTAGGAATAAGAGATCCTCCGGAAAAGGGCTTTATTCCGGAGGATCGCGCCAGTTTAGACGCTTTTTTTCCGGCTTTTCCCCAAGCCTGAAAAAAAGTGGCGGACATGTTTATTTAAATCCGTGGGGGATATTTAAATCCCCCGCAGATTTCCCTATCTTGACTTACATGATTTGCATCCCTTTTCCGGAAATTGTGGCCAGTGTAGACGTAGCCAACAAATTTGAACTTTTTATAAGCGTTAGGGAAAGGTAGTGGAGAATTTCTCCCTGCCCTCTTTTGTGGAACGAGTTCAGGTAGTGCCTCAAAACCCAATAGGAATAGAGGGAGAAAGGCTGTAAACCTAGAGTTGTCTCCTGCCCTTTTTTCAGTCCCATGGGAGCACGGCTCCTATAGAGTTGATTCCAAACACTTTCCCTCAGTTAGTAGTTCACACAGAGCAGGTCTCCATATAAGAACATGGCATATGCAATCTTGTTGGGCTTTGAGAGCGATATGGCTGCAGAGAATAGCTTCCCCTCTAGCCTAGCTTCTTGCCACAGCACAAAAACTGGAGATCTTCATGTTTCTGCAGGAGCTTCTCTGTATTAAAGAGAGGGCGATGCAATTTTTACACATCTTTCCTGTTCCATACACAGTTGTTTCTTTTGGCTTGTAATAACATAGTTTTCCTTCTTTCAATGTTCAGTCCTTAAGTGAATCATTTAGTCCTTCACTGTTAAATCAGTGCAAATGAGGGGAGGGATAATTAGACTTGCAAGATGAAAACTGGCAAGATTGTACAATGTTTTTGTCCTAGTCAGAATTTGGCATATGATTCTTTCCTTAAAGCCACCTTGTCCTGTATTTCATGACCAAAACCAGGAAATGGAAAGCTGTATACTTAAAATCAATATTTAGCTATAACTAGAAGGCTTACCCAAAGTTTCCCAGGGTGGGGAGGAGTATGCAAGCCTCCAGCCTGTGCTCCCAGGGCCCAGCCCGAGGATGAGGGAAGGACATCCAGGCTGGCCTTGGCAGAGCTCCCAAGGCCTGAGCAGGGAGAGTGGAGAGGGGGCCATGCAGACCAGCCCTGATGGTGCTCTTATGGGTGGGGACTATGGCATCCCCTCTTCATTTGTTGCTGGAGCCAAGAGCTGGGGGGAGGGGGGAGAGGAGGGGAGGGATTTGGCGCAGGGAGGCTACTTACCTGGGTTGGTCATCAACAAGATGGTGAGCCCCATCCTCAGCTGGCCAGCCCTTTTTGGTAGGGCTGCTCCCAGTGGTTACTCTGTAGTATCGCATCCCTCCGATCAGACAGATAGATGCAGAAACCTCTAATATATATATTTATTTAAGAGTAAGTAAGAGAGAGAGAGAGAGAGAGAGAGAGAGACAGAGAGAGATTGTGAGGCACATCATGGAAATATTTATACTGTCACTGCTTATGCAGGACTTGTTCTGTGGACTTTTGTTTCCAGTGCATATATGGCAAATTTCATACTAGTAATTTTATTTCAGTACAGAATTAATAGGATTTCAAAAGATTGAGAGAAATATGTGCAGGCTATTACAATTCTCAGTTTTATTGTAGGACTTCTTGAAATCTGTAGTAATGTTTTCTCTTAAATATCTTTTATTTAAATATTTTAAAAAATAAATATTTGTTTATTTAAAAGTCTTTTGCGTCATTCTTTTTCCATATTCATAAGTATCCGAATTTTAATCAGAATAAATGTTTGTGACAAATCAGAGGAACTGGCTACTGCTGGCATTGAAGTTATAAATGCGAGATAAAATAAATAGCTTTGAAATTCTTAATTGGGTGTAATCACTAGCACATCAGATAACATTTCATCTTTATAGAAGACTCTAAATGAAATAGCAAATTTTATTTAAAGATCTTTGGTCATTTTCGGCAATTGGTTTTCCAAGGGTAAATCTGCCATCCACTTCACTCAGCAGAGTTACTCCTCTTGTGCTACCATGAATTATCTGATGGAAGAATTTCATTCCTTTAATTTTCACTTGCAAATATTAATTACCAAAATGTTTAATGAGTCAGAATGAACAGTGATTACTTTCTTGTAATGATATACTGCACATGGGTACTTTCATGTGGATGTTTTATGCTCTCAGTGGTGATTATGTGAGGAATAATTAGTCAGTGAATGACCACTCTATAATAGTTTCTTTTCCCATTAACAAACACAGATGTTGTGGGGATGGGATTTTACATTTTTTTAAAATTTTTATGTGGAATTTTGGATCTAGGGAAGTCTTGTGATGAGATTCACATTCACTATTGCCTGAGTGTTACCCACAGCAGCAATAGAATAGGTCCTGCTGGCATTTCTCAATTCGACTTCTTGTTCATATTATTCTCACTAAGTGTCTCTATTTTAATAAGTCACTGGTAACACTGAGTGAGTTAGTCATTTTCTTGGTAGATGAGAATGCAGTGAAGAGGCCTAACACAGGGCATCGTGGATTCTTCTGTTGGACACTTTGGGTATGTCTAGACTTCATGGCTCTAGTTTACTCGGCTTAAGAGATCGGTTGGCAAAGATTTCCCCAGCCAACAGATCCACGTCTAGTCTGCCGTGCTGTGCTGGATCAGCTGATTGTCGGCACAGCGCAGCGGCCATGTTTATTTTAATGAAGTGGGGATTATTTAAATCCCCGCTTATTTGCCTATGTCGGGTAAACTAGTTTACATGGCTCCGTCGACAGAGCCATGTAGTCTAGACATACCCTTTAAGGCTATGTCTACACTGCATTATAGTTCAAAATAAGATACTCAATTTGAGCTACAGAAATAGCATATCTTATTTCAATCTTTCTTTGAAATATCTTATTTTGTAATTTGGTTCAGTCTACACAGCACCAAATTTCAAAATAACCCGCTATTCCGATACGTCCCTTATTCCTCGTGGAATGAGGTTTATATGGCCGTCAGAATAATGAGCCCAAAATAACAGGCTTGCTATTAAGATGCTAGATAGCTATTTCAGGATAGCCCATTATCCTGAAATAGCGTTGCAGTGTTGACATAGCTAAAATGAACATCAATTCTTTGTGGCACATGAGCTTCCAAGAACAGATAAGAATTTCCCTCATAACTGAAGAAGGGGCAATACACTACATTAAATATTTTCCTGGATTAAAAAAAAAATAAAGCAGGCTACATTTTTAAATCAATGGTCCTACTAGAGCAAAACTTGAGACTAAGGCTCATATTTAAAAAAAATGTATGGCCCAGATTCTTCAAGTTATTTAGGTGCCTAATTCCCATTGAAATAAATCAAAGCTAAGAATTTGAGGTTCTGTGTGTAAGTGCCATAAGATCCTAAGTCCCATTGACTTGCACTGAGACATAGGGCTAAATTTTTCAAAGCTATTTAGGCACCAAAAGATTGCCCAATTGGACTTTTATAAGCAGCTGCATAGGACTTTCCTTCAATTTTTCTGAACAATTAGGCACATAAATGCCTTTGAAAATCTGGTCCTTTGGCACCAAGATCACTTAGATATTTTGGCATATTTCTTTATTTCCTCCCCCTGGTTTTCATTTACACTTTCATCTCCATTGCTTCTATTCTTTCCCTCTTTTGCTATTTATAATTCCATAGATAATGTTAAAGGGAAAGATACTCCATGTTTTGTAGCAGCGATAAATTCAACCTGAATATTGTATTGGTGTTAGATCCTTATGTGTACATGGAAAATTGAGCTGATCCTGATTCTGTGGCAATAGGGAAGGAGATCACTGTTTGTTACTATGTTACTTGTGAACGTTTAAAGGAGGGGTGAATTTTACCAATGTACGCTGGGAGAAATACAAAACATTATTTAGGCCTTTGAGCCAGAGCTTTGTCAAATCGTCAAACAAACCTTTGAGTTTCTGCAAAACAAGTTAGAGAAGCTTGTCAATGTATTGGAATCCCACTAGATTTGTGGTCTGTGGGAACTCCTTTGATGAGGGGATGGTCTCAGCAATGACAACTGCATCTTGTGCCTTTTTGCGTAGGTCCCAGAACTTTCCCTTGCCCTTCAGGGAAAGACATTAAAATATACCATGAGGTGAAGGACTTTTTCTCCAGGGTAACCACATGAAGGAAGACGTATTGGAATGGCTGCCTTCTGAAGTCTTAATTGTAGTGGATTCTCATCCACTTTGGTTGCTGGGGAAGTTTTGGACCAGATGGCCTCCCCTAGCAGGACTATCCTGTTGTTGCTTTGGAAGACTTGTCCCTCATGGCTTTCTTCAGAGAAGAATTTGTTGGTCACCAGGAGGTAAGTGAGGATCACATGAGTGACTGGAATCTGAAGGAACTGAATTTTATCCAGCTTCATTTAAGAGAAAACACATGTCAAAGAATCTGTGGATAACAGAAATCGTGGTTAATGCCAGGCTGTGTTAATGATATTATTTGTTCTTTTGTTTTTGGTTTCACTTTTTGATCTTCTTTTCAGACATTTGTCTGTATGTAATTTACTAAAGTCATAAATGATTTTTTTTAAAATACATTCTTTTAAAATTCCCACTGCTGACATTTCGTGACTAGTTACACATGTTCTCATTGAGTGTATTTGCAGATAGCTAAGAGCCTTGAGATTTTTCTTACAAGAATAATAGGGAGAAAATGAATCTTTTCAACCCATTTATGAAGCAATATGAAGCTTTTGTCACTTCCACTCCCTGTGATATCTAGTACCTTTTAGGCAACATTCTGTCCTCATTTATATCCTTCTTACTTCAGTGGACTTCATGGATATCAGTAAGGGATGTATTTGACCTTTCACATCTAGCTTATGCTATAGTTTGTAAAATTTCAACATCAGCACTTGTTAAAATGCAGTTAAAGAGGGGAGCCATGTTGTTGTGATTTAAGGATCCTACCATCAGGTATTTATTGCCAGAAATGTGACTCTTTCCACAACCCAACGCAGGTATTGCAAAAAATGGTTTTAATAGTTTTAAGTCATCGCACCTCCACAGAGAGAGAACAAATGTCTTCTTTCTGGGCCAGATTCTAATCTTATTAACACTGTTGTCAATCCAGAATCACTTCCCCAAATGTATCACTCCCACTGAAGGTTAAGAGGAATGCAGGTTGGATCAGTATCTGGCCTCTGGTATCTAATATGTTGCATAGAAAAGAAAATCGCTGAAAAGAAAGGTTAACATAAGGTCCCTCCTGAAAGGGCTGATGAATTATTTAGCAAGTTTGGCAAGTATTCCTTTTCCTTATTTCATTCTTATGCATAGGTGATGGGAGTAGGTAGCAAACCACCACCAAAAGACGTATGTCTCCTGAGGATTCTGCCATTGAGTTTAATGGCAATACATTGATTTACACAAGCATCTATTGAGCCATACTTTATGCTTAAAAATAGCTGTGTTATAATGTAAACAAATTGCACATAAAAATCCCTTATGTACATTGCACGAGTAAGTACAGAAAACAGAGTAAAAAATCATATGTGTGGAAGTTTAATTCTGTAGGGTGACAGATAAATCCAGAAAAAATAGGAGACAAAAACAGGGGGGTTGATTTGGCAGTTTTTGTTTCCACATTCATTTTACAAAATACTACCTTCTTTCTGAGTGTTTTATGACACATAAGTCTGATACAGCCCGGCCACAAAATTGCAGATCTGAGAGATTATGGATATGCATTACATTCAAATTACATTAAAAGTAGTTTTAGCATCAGGACCATAATGTTGGTCTACTGTTGAATTGAACTGTGTCAACTTTGATCCATTCAGATTGAGAGGGTTGCTGTTCCATTTAGACAGGGCCAACAATAAGAAGCAGACTAGAGCTACTATACCCAGGAGCCGTGCTGCAACTATTTCTCTTATACTGCACCTCATATTGGGGTATGCTATATTCTCCAATCATCTCTGTTCCTGCTTGCCAATGTTGGATGCCATGTGACTATGCCTCCAGCAGAATAGGGACAGATCAATCCCTTTTTCTTGAACAGTCTTCAGAGAATATTTGGTATTCAAATTCTGTCATGAATCAACTGAAAAATGTGTTATTCCTGTTTCCTGACTGGATGAACTCATGAGCCCTAATACGCGTATATTTCTATGAATGCTTAGACACCTCTAACCTGTGATTTCTGTGAATGGTCTGGCTAGTGAAAGGTGATTGCTCTAATGTTTGCAAAATGTGTGCATAAGGTGCAAGCATGGCCAAGGTAAATGAGTAAAGAATCTGAAGAAAAACGTGGAATATATTTTAGAAGTGTTTACCCAGGTGTATTACAGTGGACAGATTTTATGTCTTAGCACCACATGTCATTCTGAATGGATGCTAGCTCCTGACTGCAGCCTCCCTTCCTGTTTATACCCCTGGGTTACATTGTGAGGAGGACTTAAACATAGCTTTATTCACTCTCTCATTTTTCCCATAGTTGGAGAAAGAAAATTAAACAAATCTGTTTAGGCCTGATCTTTACAGGGCCTCAGTCCAGAAGGAGCTTGGCTCTGATCACATATAGATTTTGCATTCTTATAATTCCACTGACTTCAATGGAGTTACTCCAAGTTTACACCAGTGGAAATCAGATTGTCACTAGACTCACCAGTTCTAACACATGCAGACAGCTGTTCTGTGACAAGGCACTTTGTCAAAGAATCTAAAATTAAGGAAGGCAATCTAAATAATCTAAATCCTTTGGCCTTTCCACTTGTTGAAGAAAGAGATTTGCATTTAGATTCTGCTCCATCAGGTTTGTACACAATCTCCCAAATTAAAATGTTTTGCATTAAAAACTTAATACCAGGCTGTGGACAAAAAGCATATACATGAAATGTTAGAAACAGAAACTGGATTGTTTATAAGGCTATTTTGGCAGACATTTATGAATGATTTTCAGGTGTTAGCTCTCATTTCTTGACAAGCTTATTTGATTTATTCCTTGGCAAATTTTCACTTAACAAAATGAAGATTATCTAATGATGGCTCTCCTGTTGTCTTGAAATTTCCTACCAATACTCTATAATATTTATAAAGTTGGGGAATTCTCATTTTACCTTTTCTTAAGATTAGGTTCCGTTTTTATACTTGGCAGCTTTTTTGGAACAAACCTCCAGTGCCCTATAATATGCATTTAGCATTGGAAAGTTTCCTTTTTGAAAGAGAACACTATGTATAGGTTGTTGTAACATATTCTATGATCGCTTTCAGAATAATTTATTTAAGCAAGTTATACAAACTAGCACATAGATAACCAAGAGCATATATACACCACCGTTGCAGATGCAAGAAAGTTTGTGTCTGAATCTTTGCATTTTTTCAAAGTGAAACTCAAAGTGTTTGGGGTCATGAAATATTTGGATGTTTTGTTTGTTTGTTTTAATTTTTATTTCATAGCCAGTATCAGAACTGTTAATTGCAAGTTAGGAAAATACAGGATTTTGTACTAATATTTATGGCTTAGAACAGAAAATGTGAAAATATTATGAAAAAATACATCCATAATTTCTAGCCAGCCCTCAACAAGGCTATAAAAGGCTGTTGACCCAAATGCCCTGCATAGATGTAGGAGTAAACTATGGCCTTTCTAACACTACAGTGTAGTTTTCTGAAGTAAGTTTCTAAAACAGAGTGTCTCTCTTTTTTCACATTTGTCATGCATATTTTAACCCAGTTGTTTTCAGTCTAAGGATTCTGGCCCCATATTGGGTTCCCAGCAGTTATGCATGAAGGTTATTCTCCTTCTGCATTCTCTTTCTGCAATTTTCCACTGAAGAAGATTTCTTTAAAAATGCTCTTCCTAGGAAGGTAAGAATATCCTATTGTGTTGATTAGGATGATAACCAGGGTGGTTGGTGTCTATGCCCAATGGTACCCAAGAGGGAGCAATGTTTTAGAGATGTGATTTTAAAATATTCAACAAGACACTAATGAAATATTTTTCGAGTAGATTTTAAAGTAAGGTCCTGTAGACTAACACAGTACATTCAGAAATTGTCAGTATATACCTGGGGTTGGGATGACCACTTGAATGGCTCTCTCTCAGGTTGTGTTCTGCTGATAGCTCTGGCAGGCTTTTTCACTTTTACATTAACTAGATCCTCTCTGGAGGAAGCAGAGCCACAGACCGGGGATAGGAAGAGATAAATAGGTAGACAGTAAGACCCAGTGGTGCCTCAAATTTTCAGGCACTCTACATCACCGCATATTCTGCATATGAATAAGGATGGCACTGGTGATACCTCCAGAGAAGCTCCTTAAGAACTAGTACAAAAATGATTTCAGAGTTTCCTCTTGAGGCCCATTTGTGAGCAGTTGCATGTGAATTCACAAGAGGGTAAAAAGTAGGTATTATTCCTTTAATACATCCCCTGATAATCTCTTTATAGCATCTTGCAATGTAATGCTTTTATTTTTGTACAAAGCACTTGACTTAAAGGACATCTTATATATTATAGAAAAAAAATCCTTTCTCTTCAAAGCAGTTGCTGTGGCAAGCAGCTTCCCTGTTTAGAGATACACAGCTATTTTACCATTTTACCAGAATGTCAATACAGCAGTGGTTCTTTAAATTACTGCACGGTTACCATTGTTTCAACTTGAATTACCATGTGGTTATCATGCTGTTTCTTCAGTATACCATGCAGTATTTCAGAGTAACGCCATAAATGGTGCATGTCACCACTGTGTTAGTAAGAGCTTTTTTTGATATTTAGATGGTTTTTTTCATTACACTTTTTGTTTACACTTTGATAGCTTTCCTAAGGCAAATAATAAACTGAGATTTCTGTTGCACTCAGTACATAAAAGGAAAGAGTTAGCATGCTGTATGTTCTAGCTTCCCAGGATTCGGATCAGAGAGCTGGCCTAATTTACTGTCATTTAAAACCAGATGTTTTCTCTGGCACAAACGCTTGCAAAAACAGCAACTATATCCATCAGATGGTACTCAGAGAAGCTTGATTGAGTTAAGTTGGATTCCACAAATAAGCATTAGCAATATATAACTGAAAATAAAACTTTTTAAAAAATACAGGGAAACATTTTCTCTACCACATACTGGATGTAAAAGGTCAAAAGGGCTCTTTAGCATACAAGTTGGCAACAGGCTAGAAGAAGGAGTATGCGCATATATTTGAGGTGCTGATAGAATACTTATGATTGCCTGCAACACTAGTTATTGCTATACACGACAACTATGTTTACTGCTGACAGGAAGCTGAATAAGAGTCAGTTAATTGATATGAAAACCTAGGGCTAATACAGTTATTAAAAAACTAAACTTTCCATTTATTTCTTACAGTTTTTGGGGCAGATCCTCAGTAGGGTAAGTAGCCTTCGCTGGCCGTGATAAAGCTATGAAAACTTTCCACAACTGAAGATTTGTATTCTATGTAGGCAACACACTGCACAATAGCAACAGATTAGCATAGCAACAAGTCTGGGTATTTTGGTTGTTTTCTGACTGCATTTTCACAGCCGATCCCATAATATAAATAATTACTTCTGCACCATCACAGATATAGGACACAAAGTATGTCTTATATTGGATAGATAGTCTATCCATCTACTCAGTAAAATTCAATTTAAAATAATTATTGGACATTAGGGAATACTGCAGAGAAGGCCAGTTCCTCTTCAATGTGAACAAAGAACAAACAAAATCAATGGACCACAATGACTTACACTAGCTAAGGTGCTGCATTATTTTTTAATGTTTTTGAATTGTACAATTCATTACAAAAATCACTATTTAAAAGATTTACATGATATATGTAAACTTTATACTAGTTACTGTAACTGTAACATAATTCTAACTTCTAGGCTGAAAGCCATTTCAACTTATTCTAAACATCATATTTTTGTCAGGGTGAAAGCTTTTCTTTCTGAAAAGACAATCTGGCTGAACACAAAAATCTAAGAGGATCAAGGGAATTTTTGTGAAGACACTCAGAAAATGAATATCAGGTTTTGGCAAAAACTATAAAAATTCCAAATAAAAAAAATCCACACCCCACAATAAAATAAAACAGCAACAAAACAAACCTGTAATAAATCAAATTGTAAAAAGAAAAAAATGAAATTGAAAGCACCAAAACCTCTACCCAAAGCAGAGCTTTTTATCTGAAAAAGGGATAAATGTCAGAGACTTTATGAAGTCCATTAAATTTTGCATTGCAGGTAAAATCTTATATTGAAAAGAAGGCTCAGATAAAATGATGATGGGAAGCAGTTTGATACCTAAGTCAGACAGATATACATTATAACATATAACTTGGTTTTACAAACTACAACAGTATTCAGCAAAATTTACAAATGTATCTAATGCCAAAAATATGGAAATTCCGATTATGGTTTAATAATTGTATGTATCTGAAAAAAAACCCTCTTTAGAAGGATATATAAATAAAAATTCAAATAGTTTTTAAAGCTTATTTTAAAATATTTTCTACCAAACTCTATTAAATTTCTTTTGAATCCTATATGTCTTTTATGTATGAGCTCTTCTACTTATTTGTATACCTACCCTTGTGCAACATCTACAAGGGTATCAGCAGTTTGCCATTCTCCCTCATCGGTACCTTCCTGATGGCTGTCAGATCAGGTTCTACATTTAATCCGGTGGGATCATCTGTGTTAATCAGTCTCTTTTTCCCACTATACATATAGTATCAGAGAATGGTTGTCCCTCTAAGGATAATAACTGAGGTGAACGAGTTTAGATAGGCTTTGTTTAAACTGCAGGGTTTTTGCACAAGAAGCTTTTTGCACAAGAGATATTCCACCAAAACTTCTTGTGCAGAAGCGCATCCACACCTCAAAAAGCTCATCACAAAAGCGATGTGCTTTTGCACAACAGAACGTCCACACTGCATGGATGCTCGTGTGCAAGAAAGCTCTGATTTTCATTAACAGAATGGCCATCAGAGCACCTGTGCTTTTTGTGCAAGAAACCCCTGCGGAGCATCCACACATGCCTTTTTGTGCAAGAGCTGTAGTGCAAAAAGGAGTCATTCCTCAGGGGGAGTGGACTAACTCTACCAGCAAAAGCTGTCCTGTCATATTTTTTGGGGGCGCAAAAATGTACTTGAGCTGTGGACACTGCACCAGTTTTTGTGCAAAAATGGACCTTTTTTCGCAAAAACTTTGTAGTATAGACGTAGCCATAGGGGAAACAGGTTTTGGAAGATGAATGGACAGGGTATCTATCATCTAGTCCTTGAAATGGAATCTGTCCCACAAGTTTTGAGTGGAACTCAAACATTATACTTGTCAGGTACCCATTTCTTTGTCTTTCTGTCACAACACTTTACTTTTCACATTTCTCCCCTTCTAGTATAGCTTCCTGTCATGTTTTGGGATGCTATCTAGATCAGTGAGGTGTTGTGTCACTGCTTGCCCTGTATCCTTGGGTACCTCACAAATTTTACTGGTGTAGCCCCTAACCTGGCCAGCTCATAATCGATTTACCAGCATATAGGTCATACTCTTAGGGTACGTCCAGACTACATGCCTCCGTCGACGGAGGCATGTAGATTAGCCAGATAGGCAGAGGGAAATGAAGCCGCGATTAAAATAATCGCGGCTTCATTTAAATTTAAATGGCTGCCCCGCTCTGCCGATCAGCTGTTTGTCGGCAGATCAGGGCAGTCTGGACGTTCCCCTGTCGCCAGAAAACCCTTTTGTCGACCGCCCCGTTATGCCTCATCCCACGAGGCATAACGGGGCGGTCGACAAAAGGGTTTTCTGGCGACAGGGGAACGTCCAGACTGCCCCGATCTGCCGACAAACAGCTGATCGGCAGAGCGGGGCAGCCATTTAAATTTAAATGAAGCCGCGATTATTTTAATCGCGGCTTCATTTCCCTCTGCCTATCTGGCTAATCTACATGCCTCCGTCGACGGAGGCATGTAGTCTGGACGTACCCTTAGTGTCTGTGTTCTATACTGCTCTGGTTCAGAAGCTGAGATCCCAGAAGCCTGTCTACAGCACTATATCACCCCTCTTTGGTTTCCAACAACTTTATACTTTATTTGGAGGACAAGTCCAACACACTCCCAGTACAGAATTTCCCCAAATCCATGTGCTCTGAAATGGCTAGCTTTCCCTTAGACAGTTCAGAGAAATAATAAGTTTTGTTTGCTCCTCTAAAGATACAAAAACCCATCACAGTTTATTAACCTTCCTAAGGTGAATACCCTATGCCCTGCAAACACCACACTAAGTTGGTTTAGATAGATAGATAGATAGATAGATAGATAGATAGATAGATAGATAGATAGATAGATAGATAGATAGATAGATAGATAGATCATAAGACATAGGTTAAGTGCTATTAAATAAAAAAGAATACAGTTAGAAAGGATTACAAGCAAATAAATGTGAAAACATGTACCTAAAAGTCTAAAACAGTCTAACAAGATATAGATTTTGTTCAATATGGTTTCTCTCATCAGTCATTCTGCTTCCCAGCCATGATTAGCTTTCCCTCAGGCAGGACCTTCAATGCAAGTACAAGGTGCTGGCTTCCCTTGTCTTCTTAGGTGAAACATCTTTGCCTAAGCAGCTGTCTCACCTATATTCAGCTCCAGAAACTTCAACCCTCCCACAGGGGTGCTGGTACAATATAGTAGGAGGTTCTGAGTGCCATTGAACTACACTGTAAATGTTGTATAAAAACCATTTCAAGCCAGGAAGTGTGGCAGCACTCTCAGCTCTCCTCAATCTTGCACTTAAGCCCTCCCATGCACCCATGCAAAGATCTATCTTGGTTGGCTTGTAAGAGCATCTTTCCTCTTGTATCCATCTAGCGTTGGACACCAAAGATGGCTTCTGCCTTTACCTACATATCCCAAAGTCCAAAGACCTTGCTTTGGGAGGCAGGAAACCCTCAGCTGCAGCTTGCTGTGTCCATCAGGATCCTGACTTCATGATGCTCTTCCCTTCCTTTAGACTTCCCATCATCCTGTATGTAATTTGGGCTTCCACTGTTTTGATTCTATCATGATTAATTTGCATAAGATACAGGTAAATAGCAGCTCAACTGCTATCTAGGCAGACTACACTGCCCATACTTAATTGCTTACATAGTGTTAATATCACCAGTGTGCATTAGCTTTCAGAAGAGACCTCACCCTATATGCCCAATAATATTGTACACATTCAATTGCTTTCACTTGAGGTTCAGACTCCTGAGGTTTTTTGGAGACAATTGAACACTTTAAATGAAATTTTCAGAGGGTTACCCCTCAAAGTAAAGTTTATTCAAGCTGTGAGAAAGGCAACATGGAGTCCTTTGGCTAAGGAAATTCCCTGCTCTTTCTTCCCTCACTTGCTAGCTTAATAACTTTGTTTATCTAATATTTAAAAATAGATCTTCATTGGGCTGGTCAGAGAACCATATATACATTTCTTTGACTAAGCAAGCCTATTTACCAACTCCTCCTGACATGCCTGGCTTGAACACACTCTAGTTATCATACCAGAATATTCTCATAACTCTTAATACCCAATATGTACATATATCAAACATTAGTAATAATCGATGTCACAAGACATCTTTTGCACAAGGACTGTCATAACTGTGTGTCAAATGTGAAAACTAGGGTGATTAGTGTCACACTGCCCATTCCACATTTCCTTTCCCTTTTCCCCTTTCATTCTCTTTCCTTCCTCACAAATTGTCTGCTGCCCTCTCACCCATATTATTCTGATTTCTTATCTCGTCCAAAAATACTTTAAAACAAATACTTGTTGGTATCAACCCCCTGATCATGAACGTGATCACAGTTGGGAAAAGACAGCAAGTCTTTGTGGGAAGCAAGGATACTGCAAGAATTTAAAAAAAAATGCAGTGCTTGCAGTACTTATGATAGTGCAGAACTTGCCACCCAAGAACAGGGATGCTAATAGGGACCCTGAAAACCAGTGATACAGATCTGTCAGATACCCATCTACTGCTCCCAACCACACCATAAACAGATCACCAATCTCTAAGCCTTGTGTATTGCAGGTGAACTTTTCATAGCTGCCCTTGTAGCCAGAAATCGAATTTGGAAATCTGTCAAGTAAGTTTGCACTGCATATGTGGATTTGAAAACATGTGCCATGACATTGCTGTTAGGCCTGGTTCCAACTGGACATTTGTTCAGACCATAGAACAAACATTTTCAGTGTTTTAGTTTGTCTGTATTTGGAAGTAGTGAATTTTGAAAAGAGAAAATGTTTAAGTGTAGTACACTAGGGGGCACTGAAGCCTCCAAGATAGACATTTCTAACATTTTAACACTTATGAAACTCGAAAAAGTTTAATACAGTCTTTATTTCAAATACATGTAAAGACAGAGAAACAAACTGAAATGAAGGCACAGACCCACGCTCAGGTGTGTGTTGACTTGTATGCTACATTGTAGAGAAATTACCCATATGCACAGTATATAGGAAATTCTTTGAGGACAAGAGAGACTAAATGAAAGATGAGCATGAAGAGAGAGAACTAAAAAAGAAATAGAAGGCAAAATGATGATGAGAAGAAAGTGGCAGATTATATTTAGATTTCAGTGGAGCACTTGATGTAATGTCTCACAAAATCTCCCACTTAAAATAAACCCAATTTGGCTTGGATATGAACATTGTCCTGCAGAATTATAACTCAGAGTATGTCTACACTGCCACCCTAGTTTGAACGAGGGTGGCTAATGTAGGCATTCGAAGTTGCAAATGAAGCCCGGGATTTAAATATCCTGGGCTTCATTTGCATCTTGCTGGGCGCCACCATTTTTAAATCCCCCTTAGTGCGGACTCCGTGCCCATGGCTACACACGGCACGGAGTAGGTAGTTCGAATTAGGCTCTCTAATTCAAACTACCGTTACTCCTTGTTACTCCTCGTGTACCTGTCGTTCGAATTAGAGAGCCTAATTCGAACTACCTATTCCGTGCCGCGTGTAGCCGCGGGCAAGGTGTCCGCACTAAGGGGGATTTAAAAATGGCGGCACCCGGCAAGATGCAAATGAAGCCCAGGATATTTAAATCCCAGGCTTCATTTTCAATTTCGAATGCCTACATTAGCCACCATAGTTCGAACTAGGGTGGCAGTATAGACATACCCTCAGTGAAGAGCTGTAAGAAGATTGTAATGATTAACAGCAATGCAGTGAGCTGATGGGATGTTATATGGAGTGCTGCAAAAATCATCATTAAGATCAACTTATTTAAAATCATTAATTAAGTAGTAGAGAGACTACCATATCAATGAAGTTTGCAACAGATGATAGAATCATAGACTCATAGAAACTAGAACTGGAAGGGACCTCGAAAGGTCATCGAGACCAGTCCCCTGCCCTCAGGGCAGGACCCAGTACTGTCTAGACCATCCCTGATAGACTTCTATCTAACCTGCTCATAAATATCTCCACAGATGGAGATTGCACAACCTCCCTAGACAACTTATTTCAATGTTTAACCACCCTGGGTATGTCTACACTACCCCGCTAGTTCGAACTAGCGGGGTAATGTATGCATACCGCACTTGCTAATGAAGCCCGGGATTTGAATTTCCCGGGCTTCATTAGCATAAGCGGGGAGCCGCCATTTTTAAATCCCCGCTGCTTCGAACCCCGTGTAGCGCGGCTACACGGGGCTCGAACTAGGTAGTTCGGACTAGGGTGCCTATTCCGAACTACCGGTACTCCTCGTTTCACGAGGAGTAACGGTAGTTCGGAATAGGACCCTAGTCCGAACTACCTAGTTCGAGCCCCGTGTAGCCGCGCTACACGGGGTTCGAAGCAGCGGGGATTTAAAAATGGCGGCTCCCCGCTTATGCTAATGAAGCCCGGGAAATTCAAATCCCGGGCTTCATTAGCAAGTGCGGTATGCATACATTACCCTCCTAGTTCGAACTAGGAGGGTAGTGTAGACATACCCCCTGACAGTTAGGAAGTTTTTCCTAATGTCCAACCTAAACATCCCTTGCTGCACTTTAAGCCCATTGCTTCATGTCCTAGCCTCAGAAGCTAAGGAGAACAATTTTTCTCCCTCCTCCTTGTGACACCCTTTTAGATACCTGAAAACCACTACCATGTTCCCTCTCAGTCTTCTCCTTTCCAAACTAAACAAGCCCTATTCTTTCAGTCTTCCTTCAAAGGTCATGTTCTCTAGACCTTTAACCATTCTTTTTGCTCTTCTCTGGACCTTCTTCAATTTCTCCACATCTTTATTTAAATGTAGTGCCCAGAACTGGAAACAATACTCCAGTTGAGGCCTAATCAGTGCAGAGTAGATTGGAAGAATGACTTCTCGTGTCTTGCTCAAAACACCCCTGTTAATAAATCCCAGAATCATGTTTGCTTTTTTTGCAACAGCGTCACACTATTGACTCATAGGGTATGTCTGCACTACAGCACTAATTCGAACTAACTTAATTCGAATTAGTTAATTCAAACTAAGCTAATTCGAATTAGTGCATCTAGACCTAAAAACTAATTCAAATTAGCGTTTTGCTAATTCGAAATAGCATGTCCACATTGAGTGGACCCTGAACCGAAGTTAAGGCTGGCCGGAACCAGTGCCAGCAGGGCATCAGGTTAGGACTTAGAGTGTGGAGCTGCTGCCTCAGGCTAGCTGAGGGCTGCGCTTAAAGGGACCCGACCCCCACCCCGGACAGACAGTTTTCAGGGTTCCCCGCTTGCTTTTCTACCTCGATGAGGGACAGCAAAGCAGTCCTGACTTGGAGTGCCCTGAGTGCCCACACTCGGCACATCACAGCACTCAGCCATCAGCCTGGCTACACTTGCCACAGGCTGCCATCCGGGGAGGTAAATCGGGGGGCTGTCAGGATCCAAGAGGCCCTGCAGAAGAGCTTCCACCCTGAGGAGCCCGCAGAGCCACCGCAGTCCTCCCCATTGGGGGCTCATGCCCCATTCCTCCCTCACCTTCTTCCACTTACCCCTCCCTAGCCCCCCTTCCTGATGTAAAAAATAAAGGACACGTGTGTTCAAAAATAGAAACTCTCTTTATTGAACAAAACTGGAGGGGGGGAAATTAACCTCTGGGGAGACTGGGAAAAGGAGGTGGGAGAGGGAAGGGGAAACTCGGAGGAGGGAGCTGGAAGGGCAAAGCCAGGGGAAGAAGGAGGGGAAGTATAAAACTATGGTACGCCATATCTTCAGTACTGTGTACAGATGTGGTCTCCTCACCTCAAAAAAGATATTTTGGCCTTGTAAAGGGTTCAGAAAAGGGCAACTACAATGATTAGGGGTTTGGAACAGGTCCCATATGAAGAGAGGCTAAAGAGACTGGGACTTTTCAACTTAGAAAAGAGGAGACTGAGTGGTGTGGAGAGGGTGAATAAAGAAAAGTTCTTCATTAGTTCCCATAATAGAAGGACTAGAGGACACCAAATAAAATTAATGGGCGGCAGGTTTAAAACTAATAAGCGAAAGTTCTTCTTCACACAGCACATAGTCAACCTGTGGAACTCCTTGCCACAGGAGGCTGTGAAGACTAGAACTATAACAGAGTTTAAAGAGAAGTTAGATAAAGTCATGGAGGTTGGGTCCATGGAGTGCTATTAGCTAGGGGGTAGGAATGGTGTCCCTGGCCTCTGTTTGTGGAAGGCTGGAGACGGATGGCATGAGACAAATCGCTTGGTCATTTTCTTTGGTCCATCCCCTCTGGGGTACCTGGTGTTGGCCGCTGTTGGCAGACAGGCTACTGGGCTAGATGGACCTTTGGTCTGACCCAGTACGGCCATTCTTATGTTCTAAGCTCAGGGCTCAGGGTCGGGGACCTCACTGGACCAACTTGATTTTCATGGAAACCAGCTCCTGGGTTTGCATGTGGCCTTTGGTGGCCAGGCTGGCAGCTATCCTACCCTAGATGGCCGCATTCCTGTGCCTAGTGTGGAGATTGTGGACATTGGAGGCCTTTCCCCAAACCTTGATGAGGTCCACAATCTCTGCACTAGACCAGAGGCAGGCTTGTGTGCCCCAGGCAGGCTACTGGGAGCCGCCAGCCTGTTCCTGGGTAGTGGTGGAGGGCTGGGTGGCAGCAGGTGGCTGGCTCATTCTGTGCCAGGTTCAGGGTCTGCTGGCTTGGTGCTGGCAGGCTTGCAACTGGCACAAGCACTGTAGCCAGACCGTGCCCCTTTAAGGGCTCTGGGGCCAGGAGGGGGGCAGAAGAGTTTCCCTGGTTTAGCTCAGAGTGGCCAGCAGGGCAAGCTGGGAAGGGCTAGCCTCCAAATAGTTTGAATTAAGTGGCTACACAGCCCTTAATTCGAACTAGTTAATTCGAACTAGGCGTTAGTCCTCGTAGAATGAGGTTTACCTAGTTCGAATTAAGCTCACCGCTAGTTCGATTTAAATTTGAACTAGCGGTTTGTATGTGTAGCCCCTATTAAAGTTAATTCGAACTAACAGCTGTTAGTTTGAATTAACTTTGTAGTGTAGACATACCCATATTTAGCTTGTAGTCCACTATGACTCCTAGATACTTTTCTGCAGTACTCTTCCCTAGAAAGTCGCTAGACAGTCAATGAATTGGAAATAATTGAAAATAGTGAAAATTGATGAGTAATACAAAGGACAGATCAGAAGCAGGTAGAAAACAACAAAATGAGATTCAGCTAGGAAAAATGCAAGGAATATGGGGGGAAATAATCTGTAACCTGAATATATTCAGTGGAAGGAATATAATCTGTAAAGCAGCAATGCTGCTGAAAACAGTTATGATTTACAATGATTTACTATTAGGTTTTTGAAAAGTTTGAAATTGCTGTGAAAAAAGAAAATGCCATTTGGATTTCATATGTAGAAACATGTCATTGAGCAGAAAGCTTAACTATGCTTCTTCCTAGCCCCAAATCAATAGTCCTAGCAAACTGCATAACTTTAAACCTGTGAATAGTCCCATTGAGACAATATGACTGCACGTGAGCTTAGAGTTACTTATGTGCTTAAGTGTCTGTTGAACCATTCAGTACTAAGCATGTGATTACTGGAAAGTCTGACTTATTGAAGGCAGAGTAGAAACATGGTCACAGGGCTGAAAGTTGTGTCTCAAACAAAGATTGAAAGAGCTAAATGTGCACAGTTAAAAGAGGACACAATAGCAGTCTACACATAATTGAAAAACTGTGAAACATTTTCCTATATTAGTGGACGTCAATCCTATTTTAATTACGTTTTATAAAATAAAGGCAAATAGAGCTATTCACAGTGCAAGGTATTTCTTATATGTGCTGTAAAAGGAAAGCTGAGAAATGGGGCTATTTGTACTTGGGAAGTATTTGGAGGATCAGACTCATGAAGAATACAGCATTGCTGAGGTGGGATAAAGATGATGATTTCCCTGTTTGCTCATTATCAAATCTAGCAGCCCTTTTCAGAGATCTCTGGCTAAAATATAGCAAACAACATAAAGACATATTCCCTCAAACTTTGCTTCTTCCATACAGGAATTCTAGATCCCTTTGATTGATGCTAGGTATGTCTTCAGCCTACAATTAAAACAGTTTGAGATAGTTTGTGGTCAAAGTAGTTCTAAAGGACCACTAATACTCAGCATAGAGGAGCATGAATCATAGGTGGTGTTATTAAGTACATACATAGCAATTTTAAGGGTTATGTGAATCAGATAAGAGTTAAGGTAATTCCTTCCTATCCTAAAATAAGGTTAACTCAATGATTCTCTCTGCCAGAGCATGGCTGCATCTACACTGGCATGATTTTGCGCAAATACTTTTACTGGAAGAGTTTTTCCATTAAAAGTATTTGCACAAGAGAGCGTCTATATTGGCATGTGCCTTTGTGCAAAAGATTTGCTTTTGCGCAAAAGCATCTGTGCCAGTGTAGACGCTCTCTTGTTCAAGAAAGCGCCGATGGCCATTTTAGCCATTGGGCTTTCTTGCGCAAGAAATTGATGTTACCTGTCTACACTGGCCTCTTGCGCAAGAACACTTGCGCAAGAGGACTTATCCCTGAGTGGGAGTGTCAGAGTATTTCCACAAGAAGCACTGATTTTATACATTACAACATCAGTGTTCTTGCCAAATACTCATGGCCAGTGTAGACAGGCAGCAAGATTTTGTGCAAAAGCAGCTGCTTTTGCACAAAATCTTGCCAATGTAGACACAGCCCATATGTATTAGAGTGCCTTGCACTTGCAGTATTTTCAGCTTGTGGGAGGATCCTAGAAAAGGGCAGAGGGTCACATAAGAAACTAATGGCTGCCCCTTGCAGGTTTGTGCAACTGCATCTTACAGTATCAGTTCCTGCCCTCCCTTTCCTGTAGGGGAATGTTGTGTGCATCAAGCAGCTTCCAGCAGCTTATGTGGGCAAGAGGGGCATGGTCTTAGATTACACATCCCACTATTGCTCTGCAGGTCTGTGAAAGAGGGAGGGGAAAGGAGTTCTGCTGAGCTTTGCTCCGCCCTTGTTCAGCTCTCTCTTGATGAAGCCAAAAGCTGGGAAATATGAAATGGCTTGGCAAGCTGATCCTCCATCCTCTCAGCTGCACCAACAGTTTATTTTGAGGTGGGGCCTGGATAATCAATGAGAGGAGGAAAGGAGGAGTAGGATGAGGGGACTTCCTCTGCGTAGATGGTGGGTACAGACTAGAGACAGTAAAGATAAGTGAATGGAAAAGGAGGCCAGTAGTGGAAAAAAGATTAAAAAGAGGTCCTGAGATAGAGGAAAGTAGGGATCAAAGCGAAGGGACATGCAAGGATGCAATGGAATGCAGGAAGCAGCTCAGGGTGTGATGCAGGAGCCAAAATAATCCCAGGATGTTGGAAGAGAGGGGGAAAAAGAAAGGTAGATTAGTATTAGGATGACAACTCTATCTGATTCTTGTTTTCACTACAGTGTGATTAAAAGTCACCATAGTTGAAATAGTCACAAATTGTCCTCTAAAGTTTTTGAAGCTCTGCTTCCAATTTTCAAAGACTTTTATTGGAAAGGAGATTCCCCTCCGGATTAAAAGAAAAAAAAAGCTGATATATGATAATTCCATTGTTGAGATCCTGGATAATTATAAATTTAACATACTCTACATAAATAGAATTGGCGGGTCTGAAACTTTTTCATGATGATAAGAGACTCCAGAATATATCAACATTTTCATTACTAGGTTCAGAATCAGAGCCAAATTGTTAAGGGGGTAATGTTTAGCTCTATAATTTCTGAACAATAAGGCTGCGTCTAGATTGGCATGATTTTGCGGAAATACTTTTAATACTTTTTCCGCAAAAGCATCTGTGCCATTTTAGCCATCGGGCTTTCTTGTGCAAAAAATTAAGGTGCCTGTCTACACTGGCCCTCTTGCACAAGTATTCTTGCACAAGAGATCTTATCCCTGAGCGGGAGCGTCAAAGTATTTGCGCAAGAAACACTGAATTCTTACATTAGAACGTCAGTGCTCTTGTGGAAATTCAAGCGGCCAGTGTAGACAACTGGCAAGTTTTTGCGCAAAAGCCTATGAGCAACTGCACCAAAAGTAAAGGTATTTATAGAAATCTGAAACTTCTATCTATTGTCATGGACGACTTGGACTGAGAAGTGTGCAATGACTAAGCAGTCTTATGCTACCTCAGTTTGTTGCTGTAAACTTTAGCTGCTATTCTGATGTTGGTTCATACTGTGAAGAGAAAAAGACCAATGCACACTTGTGTGTTTGTATGTGAAGAACACAGAAAAATAGCTAACACAATCCAAAGAGACATTTGATTAGTTAGTATTCAGCACTCCTAAAAATAACACTGCACTTACAGAGATTACTCTTAATCATTAATTAATCTCATTGTACATCTTTCTCCTGGCCTGATAATTTGTGAAATTATGGCTTATTGGGAATATTAAAGTTAAAAGAAATTGCACTTGGAATGTCTTTCTTAGGTGTTATTAATATTAACATCTTAGAGTGATACTGAAAACATTTCATATCAAAGGAACTCAATGTACTTTACAAACTATGTTATCCATTATGTTGCATTCACATTAAGAAAATGAGCTATATTGCTTTACAATTAACAACACAGTTATGGACAGTTTTTTGTACTACAAAAAAATCACTTTAGTTGGAACAGTAACTTGAAGAAAAACAAATGTCACGTTGTGTAACATATCCAGGAATATACAGAGAGTGAGAAATGAGTGTAAAATATCTAGTCAGAATGGAAGGGTTTCACACCCACTGTGAACAAGACTGAATGACTGTGCAAGGTGAAGGACAATAGTGGTCAAGGTTCTTTGAATCTAATTTTAGAGGTTGTTGAAAATATGGAAAACTTTTTGAGAAAATTTGAATTTGTGAATAATTGCACACACACAGTAAATCTGATGGTCTATAAACAGCAAATATTTTTTTTTACTTCAGGGTCAGTCAGACAGGGAGTCTAGCTCCCATTTCTTTTTCTCTGAGAAACATATTTGTCATCATTTAAAAAAATGTGACTGGTTCTAATTCAATTGAAATTGGAGGAAGTGAGGTAAATATTAGGATTATGGTGCATTATTAGGAGTTGTAGTCCAGGCAGAGAGCTATGTCCATGGAGGAGAATAAGCCACCAAAACTCCCATGAATCACATAATATCAATCTGAATAAAAATTACTTGGTTTTGGGACTGAAATGTTCCAATTTTATTTTTTCAATGGACTATCAAAATTGTCCCTGGAAAGCATCTTTTTTGTGAAGAAGAAAAAATAATTAATTCAAAGATCAGATTTCTGCTGTAAAATAGTCTAATTGTAAAAAAAAAAATAACTAGCTGCAGCATTTTTTTTTGCCTTTAAAATTTAACTTCCCCAAGCTCTTGCATCTCAAGGGTAAAATATAGTTTTTCTGAGACTCTTGCCTTTGACAGCTTTGTAAAGGAGGTTTACTGGAAAATTTCTGCTGGTTCCAGGGAGTGAGTCTACTCTTCCGCTTTTTTTTTGGTGGAAGAGCAGACGTGCTCTTTCGCAAATCCTTTCTTCCTCCTCCCACGAAAAAGAAGGGCTCTTCTGAAAGAAGGCTTTTTTTTCCAAAATTTGGCCCAGTGTAGATGGGCCAAGTTTCGAAAAAGCCTCTTCCAAAAAAAAAAAAATATCAGAAAAGGGTATGCAAATTGCGGAGTGCAATTTGCGTGCCTTTTCTCTGATAAAGCCCCATAGTGTAGACACAGCCTTAGATGCTTGGTAACAGTGTTAGCTATAGAAAGACGCAAGGGATTCTCTCTCAAGAGGGTTTCAATAGTCAACAGGTAAACGTTGAGCAATGAAACCCTCTCTCTCTTTATTCTGGAGCTAAAACCATGATTTACATGGCAGTTCTTTCCATGCATAGGGAAATAATGTAAACACCTGGCACTGCAGATGGAACTTAGCAGCAGCTAATTTATGTCACAAAACATTCCTGCAATATTCCTCCCCACTGAAATCTAAAATGTAATATATTTCCCTCATTTATATTACCAGATCTCTGTACATTTATGTAGATGATGATGACAATTATTAATTATTATTATTATTATTTCTGTTTCTTCTAGTCTATAGAGCTTTTTCAGTACTAAAATCAATCAAAATGAAATTTAAAAATCGGTCTTCTTTATGTTTCAGTAAAGTCCTTCCCAGCAATTACAACAGTAGAGTGTAACAGAGATATCAACGATTTAAAAATGTGTAGTATGTACTCAGTAGTAAATTACAGGGTTACTTTTTCCAAGCAGCTACAGTCCATTGGGTCCTGCTGGGTGATATACATGTATAAACTAAAAGAAGCAGTGAGAGATAAAAAGACATAATTTAAAAAGTGGAAATTAAATCCTAGTAAGGAAAATAGAAAGGAGCATAAACTGTCAAATTAAATGTAAAAATATAAAAATATAATAAGAAAAGCCAAAAAGGAGTTGGAAGAACAGCTAGCCAAAAACCTCAAAAGGAACTGCAAAATGTTTTTAAGTACCTCAGAAGCAGGAAGCCTACTAAACAAGCAGTAGAGCCACTGAATAATCAATATATTAAAGGAACACTCAAAGATGGTAAGGTCATTCGGAGAAACTAAAATTTTTTGCTTTGGTCTTCATGACTGAGGATGTTAGGGAGATTCCCAAACTGAGTCATTTTATTTTAGGTGACAAATCTAGGTGACAAATTTTTTTAGGTGAGAAATTGTCCCAGATTGAGGTGTCATTAGAGGAGGTTTTGGAACAAATTGGTAAACTTAACAGTAACAAGTCACCAGTACCAGATGGCATTCACCCAAGAGTTCTGAAAGAACTCAAATGTGAAATTGCAGAACTGTTATCTGTAGATTGTAACCTATCCTTTAAATCAGCTTCTGTACCTAATCACTGGAAGATAGCAAATGTGATGCCAATATTTAAAAAGGGCTCTGGAAGTGATCCTGGCAATTACAGACCAATAAGTCTAATATCAGTAACAGGCAAATTAGTTGAAACTATAGTAAAGAATAGAATTTTCAGACACATAAACAAACATAATTTTTTGGGGAATATGTAAAGGGAAATCATGCCTTACTGATCTGCTAGAGTTCTTTGAAGGGGTCAACAAACATGTGGACAAGGGGGATCCAATGGATATAGTGTACTCAGATTTCCAGAAAGCCTTTGACAAGGTCCCTTATCAAAGGCTCTTAAGTAAAATAAATTGTCATGGGATAAGAGGGAAGGTCCTCTCATGGATTAATAACTGGCTAAAACACAGGAAACAAAGGGTAGAAATAAATGATCAGTTTTCAGAATAGAGAAAGGTAACTACTTGTGTCCCCCAAGGGTCCCTTCTGGGACCAATCTTATTCAATATATTTATAAATGAACTGGAAAAAAGGGGAAACAATGAGGTGGCAAAATTTGCACATGATACTAAACTGCTCAAGATAGTTAAGAACAAAGCAGACTGTGGAGAGCTTCAAAAGAATCTTACAAAAGTAGGTGATTGGTCAACAAAATGGCAAATGAATTTTTATGTTGATAAATGCAAAGTAATGCACATTGGAAAAAATAATCCCAACTATATGTATAAAAGTATGGGGACTAATTGAGCTATAACTACTCAAGAGAAAGATCTTGGAATCATTGTGGATAGTTCTCTGACAACATCCACTCAAAGTGCAGCAGTAGTCAGAAAAGCAAACAGGATGTTAGGAATAATTTAAAAAGGAACAGAAAATAAGATAGAGAATATCTTAATGCCACTATATAAATCCACAGTGCACCCACATCTTGAATACTGCTTACAGACGTGGTCCCCTCATCTCCAAAAAGATATATTGGTATTGGCAAATGTTCAAAAAAGGGCAAGAAAAATTATTAGAAGTTTGGAATGGGTGCCATATGAAGAGAGATTAAAAAAGTAGGACTTTTCAGTTTAGAAAAGAGGAGACTAAGGGGGGAGGGACATGATAGAGGTTTATAAAATCATGACAGGAATGTAGAAAGTGAATAAGGAAAAGTAATATACTTGTTCCCATAACATAAGAACTAGGGGTCACCAAATGAAATTAATAGATAGAAGGTTTAAAACAAACAAAAGGAAGTTTTTCTTTATGCAGCACACAGTCAGCCTGTGGAACTCCTTGCTGGAGAATGTTGTGACAACCAGAACTTTAACAGGGTTCAAAAAAGAACTAGATAAATTCATGGAGGATAGGTCCATCAATGCTTATTAGCCAGAATAGGTAGAAATGGTCCCTAGTCTCTGTTTGTTGGAGGCTGGAAATGGATGACAGGAGAGGGATCACTTGATGATTACTTGTTCTGTTCACTCCCTCTGGGGCATCTGGCATTGGCCACTGTTGGAAGACAGGATACTGGGCTAAATGGACCCATGGTCTGACCCATTGGCCATTCTTATGTTCTTATAATAAATTAATATACTCAAATGTCTCACTTTCTTGACACTGTGTTTATTCACCTATACCCCCAGCTACTCACTCTCCTCAGTCTTTGACTCCTCATTGTCAATTCCCACACTTCTGGACTTTAGGAGGTTGTTTGTGCATCTCATCTATTGCTGTCCTTTGAAACTATGAGTAATTTATTTTCTCCTTGAATCTCACCTTAAATGCTTTCAGTTTGCTTACAGATCTACCTTCCTTTACTGCATCTTTCTATTCCAGACTCACTGGAACTAATTCACAATATATTTGCAGTTCTTCTCCCTCATAATTTCAGCTTTTTACTTTTACTCCTCTCAGTGTCTATTATTAGCTGTTTATTTCTTTATTTCACTTCCAGGCTATGACACATTGAGGAGGCTGATCCCAGGCTGGAGCTTTCCTTGACCTGTTCTGAGAAACAAAACCCAGTGAGAACACAAAGATCTGTAGCAAATCAGCTACCTAATCCTTGCACATAAAACCCCCATGTTCAAAGCTCATCTAGGCTATGTGTAGACTATAGAGGGTTTTTTTTTAAAAGGCCTTTTTTAAAAAAAAACTTCACCTGCATCTAGACTCCCATCATGTTTTTTCAAAATTAAATCGAAAGAACGTGGCAGCTTTTTCAACAGAGGTAAACCTGCTTTTACGAGGAAGAACATCTTTTTTTGAAAGAGCTCTTTTGAAAAAAGGCGTTCTTGAATGCAAACAGAGTTTTTTCGAAAAAGAGCATCCAGATTGCCTCATTGCTCGCTTTTGAAACAGCAGATCACTTTTTCGAAAGTCTTGTGGTTGTCTAGATGATCTCTTTCGAAAGAGGCTTGTAGTCTAGATGTACCCATAGTCTCACCCAGCTCCCATGCTTTGAATTATTTGTGTCATGATCAATCTGAAAAACTCTATGTGGGTACTGGAGGCCAGTGTGTACAGATATGAAAGAAAAAGATATGCCTTCTCTGAAGGAGCTCACAAATCAAAACCATAATCCCCAAATTAAATTCCATATTTTCACCAACAGCAACTAGCCTCACAAACCAAAATGCTTTGCAGGCCAAATAAATGGGCTTTGCTGTGTCAGTGCATTCAAGTTATTTGGAGCTTAAAGCAGGGAGTGAATTCCTAGGATGAGGAGTTCTCACAGTCCTTCTGACTATTTCCTACAGGTCAGGCTCGGTGAAGACAAAATGTGAATAGGTCTATTTGTTCTATAGTTTTCATTTGTATCTTTAAAATAGATTGGAAAGCTCAATATTGTGACAAGTGAAGTCATTTACACAGTGTTTGTGTTGCAAATGTTAGGAATTTTATGTTTTAAATAGAGGGTTTTCATGTTTTTTTATTATTATATTTTCTTTTAGAATAATTACCTCGAGCTGAGGTCTTGTATGCCATGCTTCAGGCCAGACTGAGTTATTACGTTCCAGATATAAATAACTCTTCAGGAACAAAGGGATTTCTAATAGAAGTTTAGACACAACATTACTTACATGACATATAGAAGAACAATAAAAAATGGAAGAAGTAAATTGCATCATTTGGCAGTTTCAAGCTGTTCAACAAAGACGCAGAATCAAAGGCCATAATAGCAACAATAGGTTTAATAAAAGCTAATGTTTAACATCATCCAGGGCAATTTTAGCTCTTTGCTGTGAAATGAAACTGTGCCTGTCACACAGAAGATATGAGCCTACAAGTATGGGAGGTTTAACTTTGTAGGCAATAACAGCTTTCCTGGATTTCGCGGATAAACTGGTTTTTGATATTAGTGAACACTGAAATGGAATAATTTGATTTGTTTCCATTGGTTTCAATGAAACTGAAGAATAGAATGAAAGAGTAATTGGGCTTTGGAAATTAGTTTATGATGAACATTCTAACGATGCCACTATTTCCAGAGTTATAGATCAGTCAACACTGCCTTTTCTCTTAGCAATATGTGAAAAGGGCCCTGTCAATTTGAAAACTATTTGGCTATGTATACACTGCAGGCTTCTTGCACAAGGACTGTTTTGCACAAGAGTTCTTGTGCAAAGGTTCTTGTGCAAGAGTGCAGCCACACTTCCATGTGGTTTTGCGCAAGAGATGTGCTTTTGCACAAGAGCGCCCATGGCAGTGTGGACACTCTCTTGCGCAAGAAAGCTCTGATGGCCATTTTAGCCATAGGGGTTTCTTGCGCAAGAAATCCATGTTGCCTGTCCACACTGCCTTCTTGTGCAAGAGCTCTTGTGCAAAAAGGCTTATTCCTCATGGAGAGATGAATAACTCTTCCACAAGAAGCCCTCTTTTCCGACGCTGTACTGTAAATGTACTTGCGCAAGAAGACTGCAGTGTAGACGTAGCCTTCAAGTTTAAAGTAATTTCAAGATTCTATACCAAAGCCCTTGATCTGTTTTTGTGTTTTCGCACTCACTTTTCATATTTAAATGTTTTCTCCCTGTCAGTGAATAAAATAGTCATAATTACAGGCAAATCTAATGCATTAACTGATTATATTAGAGAACACATGAAACTGACTATCCCCAAAGTACTGTCAAAAGCACAAAACCAAAAATATAAAAAAAATAGGGAGGGGTATTTTTTTTTCTCTTTCAGTTCTAGTAAACTCATTTTTTTCATTTAGAAATCATGGGTAAAGCCAGAGTGAAAGTAACTTAACATTTCTTACAAGTAGTGTCCTATTGTAACCTGGGTCTCTGCTATCTCTTAAAATGGCTTCCTGTTGGCTTTTTCCACAGCTCAGCCAGCTCTTGCCGTAATTCTGCACTAAGGTGCACCTGTTTACTTTCACCTGTGGGTAAAACATTTTTCAGACAGAAATGTGTCATTGCATTTTTCCATCACACATTCAAGTTTTAGGCAGTTCCTGGAAAAGTATCACAAAGGGCCTTATTATGATCTTGTGTTTTATGGTTGTCACACCAATGTAACTCCATTGACTTGAACTGCAAAAATTCTTTAGCAGTGTGCAATTCCTCACTGTCCCTAACAGAAGTCTGAGGCATAGTGCCACAATGTAGCTACATATATGGCACAGACAGAATTTAGGGCCTGATGTTGCAAATTGCTGAGCTTTCCTGGGAAATCTGAGCATCCAAAATTTGAATCGTGGTTAAGGTTACTCAGCACATTGTAGGAGCATTAAGCTCTTAGCAGCATGAATCCCAAAGTTCTGTCTTCCCAATTTGCCAAATTTTAAAATTATTTGGCTAAAAATGCATGCACATAATTTCCTTGACAATTTAAGTGCTCACCACAGTTGGCTATCTTTATACATGTGTGTATGATTAAAAATATATCTAGCTTTCTCTACAAGACTCAGGTTCTTAGTTGTCCTTCAAAGTGTTCTTGAATTCTTTTCTTATTTTATGTACGGTGTCAATACCGTGATAGGCAGACTTCAAATAATTCAGAATACAGATTCATTGGAGAACCCTAACATTCAGACACTTATTTCAAGCTCTGAAATCTGGCAAACTGGATTGGAAATCCTGTAAGAAGTGTACCACTTCTGAGACAGTGATGGGGCAGGCCCCAGAATATTGTGATGACAAACTTTGTTAGAGTATTTTAGCACTCATGTTTCCAGCCTAAGATAGAATTTGAAAACACAAAGGTCTTGGAAAATTTATAATCTAATAAATGAACAAAAAACACTTTCCTAATACTTTTTCTTAAAACAAACAAACAAACAAACAAACAAACAAACAAACAAACAAATAAATAAAAGATTCCATGCAAAGTTAGTTCTAGAAGTAAGAGAAAGTTCTGAAAGGAAGAATTGTTTGTTTTCAATATACTGAATTAATTCACTTATCCTTAATAGGCCTAGCGACTATTCTATTGCACTGTGGAGTGGCTACTTATATATTGTTGCACGATATAGAGACTGGTCACAGAGCTTGCTTCTATACACCAAGGGTATGTCTAGACTACATGCCTCTGGCGACAGAGGCATGTAGATTAGACTACCCGGCATAGGAAAATGAAGCGATGATTTAAATAATCGCAGCTTCATTTAAATGTACATGGCTGCTGCGCTGAGCCAATCAGCTGTTTGTCGGCTCAGCGTGGTAGTCTGGATGCTCCGTGGTCGACATCAAAGGCATTTGTCGACCCCCGCGTGTCCAGACTACCGCGCTGAGCCGACAAACAGCTGATCGGCTCAGTGCGGCAGCCATGTACATTTAAATAAAGCGGCGATTATTTAAATCGCCTCTTCATTTTCCTGCCAGGTAGTCTAATCTACATGCCTCTGTCCCCAGAGGCATGTAATCTAGACGTACCCTATATGTGCTCATCATAAGATCCTTTAATGTTCTTTTGCCAACCACGTTTCTCTGTGGTATAAAGAATGTATGACGCATAGCCAGAATCTTTTCATATTCATCTTTGTGGCTACCATCAATAGATTCAAAGGATTTAAATATATGCTCTGTTTGCTTCCTCATAATATAAAAAAAGAGTCATATCTCTCTACTTCCTTTGTAGAGTTTCTTTTGCAATACAAAATCTTGCAAAATACAGGCTCCAGTTTGTCCATTGTGAATGTTCATGCAATCTAAAGTTCTTTGTGACTAAAGAGTGGCAAGTTGATGAAATCCTGCTTTGTTGATGCTCCTTCAGTCTAGAAGCTTTGTTCCTCCTGTCTGTAACTATTGTTGCCCTTTTCTTTCTGTTCCTGTTCGTAGTTTCTTGCCAACACTGTATCTTGTTTCTGTACCAGGTATGGTCTGGTCACAGAATTTGCTTATATAAACCAGAGGCATTCATCATAAAATCCTTCGATACTCTTTCATAAACCTCATTTTGGAGGTATAACATATGCATCAAATGCAGTTGGAATCCTTTCACTGTCATCTTTGCGACTTTCTTCAATAAAATAAAAAATATGCTGTGTTTGCTTCTGTCCCTCACCAAAGGCTCTTAAGCAAAATAAGCTGTCATGGGATAACGGAGAAGGTCCTCTCATGGACTGTTAACGGGATAAAAGTTAGAAAGTAAAGGGGAAGGACTAAATGGTCAATTTTCAGAATGGAGAGAGGTAACTAGTGGGTTCCCCAGGAGTCCTAATAGGGAGTATTAAAATTCAATATATTCATAAATGATCTGTGGGAAGTAAAATATTAAAAAAGCATCTAAATGACTTTCAGAGAAACTTACACTGTTAAGTGCAGAAGTCATTTTTGAAAATAGAACTTAGGCAATACTAAAAATGTTATTGATCATTAGATTTAGTGAGTTAGACTATTAAACCATTTGTCAGATTTATCGTTCTAAAATCTGAATTAATTTAAAAAAAATAATATGATTAAATGCAAACCCCATTTTAATTACATATGTCCTTATGAATTTTAGATAAGAATAAAGTTTGTAATTTCAATGTAACATTTCTCGCTTATATTTTATTGGATTAAAATTTATATATATATATATATATAGTGTTAACTGTAATCCAAATACTTATCACCCACAAATATTGCATGCGACGGGTTTATTGAGGAAGATTTATGCATACATTGCAACTAAGAATAACAATTTTGAACTTTTTGACTTTGGCACATGTAAATTTTCATTCATACGGATTCATTAATGTGTAGTGGTTATTTAATTCAATGAAAGCAATGCTATATGTTATATACTGACATGCAGAATATTGTACTTATCCATTCAATATTTGAAGCCTATTTTGTATGCTGTAAAGTGGCGGACGCATAATGGCATACAGAAATGAGAGGTTCATGCGTCTGAGTGGATGAAAATGCAGTTAATTAATGTGGACAAAAGCAATATTATTACGTTAATTAAATGATTGAATTAAAATAAAAGGGCAGAGTCAGATTAATTCTCATAAAGTCCTATGACATACAGCCTTTATTTTATCAAATTAATTTACTTTCTCATTTAATTGTAATAGATTAAAAAAACAAGAGAAAACCAGACACCAAAATGCAAATCAAGCTCTCTTGTTACCATTCAGGAATAGTTGTTTCTGCAGGATTTAGGATGGGATCCCAAGACTACTGAAGTTCATGCGATTCTTGAGACTTCAGAGGACTTTGGACAAGGCCTTGAGGTGAACTTCCTTTTTTTTAATTTCATGACTGAGACAAAAATATAGATGACAAGTCAATGTATGAGATAATTCAATGTATCCTTTTCCACTTGTTTGACTTAAAGGCTACATCTACACTGCAGCTTTTTTCTGGGATACCTCTGGTATCCCGGAAAAGCTATGCCGCATCCAAGGAACACATCTACTTTTCTGAACAAAAAATTCAGAAAAGTGGGTGCGTTCTTTTGCCATCCCTGTAAACCTTGTTATACAAGAAAGAAGGGATATGCTAAAAGAGGAGGTTATTCTGAAATTTGGCACCGTGTAGACACGCCAAATCTCAGAAAAGCCTCCTCTGAAAGAAAAGTGAAAAATGATCCATAAATTGTGGTTCGCAATTTGCTTATCTTTCTCCGACCTTTCTTTGTGTTGTAGACACAGCCTCAGGGATAGGAAAACTGGTTTTGATACAAAAAGAACAGTGAAAACTTTACCTAAAACTTATCTTGATTTTTTTTCTGGTGTGAAATAGTTATCTTTAATTTCATTTCAGTTTTTTGTGGTTCATTCGTCTCATAACAGTCTGTTTCTGCTACATTTCCAGCTCACTCAGTTTAGGTCGGAGTGAACAATAATTTTTAGTGTGGGGAGGTCATTCCAAGATTTTGGTAAGGGCCGCATTTTTCTGTGGAGTACGTACGGAGTTTGAGAAGAAGGTTGGGTACAGAAGGGAGCTCGGGGTAGGGAACTGGAGAAAGTGTGGGGTCAGAGAGAATTTGGGCGATGGAGAGTGTTGTGAGAGGATTCTGACCTGGGGAGGATGTAGGAGAGGCTTCAGGGTCTGGGAGGGAGTTGTGATTTAGTGCAGGGGAACAAGGTGCAAGGTCAGAGAGAGTTTATGAGTGTAGGAGAGGATTCTGTCTGAGGGAGGGGTTGTAGGAGGCTTCAGGGTCTGGGAGGGAGTTGTGATCTGGAGCAGGTGGATTTAAGTGGTGACCTAGGGGAGGAGAGTGTGATGACCTGAGCAGGGAGTTGGGGTGCAGGGAAGGACCCAGCCAATGGGAGTAAAGAGATTTTGCTGGGGAGCAGGGGCCCAGAATAGAGCCACAGGGAACTGCCAGCCACTAAAAATGATGTGGGACTGCTCTGTGCCTGAGGATCCAAGTGAGGTAGACCCCCCTCCCACTGAACCCCCCACTGTCCATACCCTCAAAGCAGTTTGGTCCAAATTTCCACATGAAAAAGTGCATTGAATTGCATGTAAAAAACCCCACAGTATGCATGAATAAGGGAGGGTTGCTCATACACACATAGGCTGTGTCTAGACTGGCAAGTTTTTACGCAAAAGCAGCTGCTGTCTGAAATCAGTGCTTCTTGAGGAAATACTATGCTGCTCCCATTCAGGCAAAAGTCCTTTTGTGCAAAGCTTTTGCGCAAAAGGGCCAGTGTAGACAGCTCAGATTTGTTTTGCGAAAATGGCGATCGGGGCTTTTTTGCGTAAAAGCGCATCTAGATTGGCACGGACACTTTTCTGCAAAAAGTGCTTTTGCAGAAAAGCGTCCATGCCAATCTAGACGCTCTTTTCCACAAATGCTTTTAACGGAAAACTTTTCCGTTAAAAGCATTTGCAGAAAATCATGCCAATCTAGACATAGCCATAGGTTATGTGCATCCTTATGTGCACTCATACATGCATACAGGTTTTGAGGGTGTCAGTGTAAATATAAATGTTTTATATGTAGTGAGGTGTGGAAGTGCCCTTAGAAGAGTTGCACAGGTGGTACAGACACCCAACATCTTGCCCTCATGAAACCCATGGGTCTTTAATCTTGTTCCTTTTTCTGTAGCAGAATCAGATCTGTTCCAAGAAGTAAATCTATCAAAGAAGGAGCAAAATTTGGCCTTTTCTGAAAAAAATGACAATGTTTCACTGCATTGTTATTTTTAATGTATTAAATGAGCCTGCTACTAATTCAGGGTATGTCTACACTAGAAAGTTAGTTCGAACTAACGGACGTTGGTTCGAACTAACTTTCCTATGCGCTACACTAGCGCTTCGCTAGTTCGAATTTGAATCGAACTAGCGGAGCGCTTAGTTCGAACTAGGTAAACCTCATTTTACGAGGACTAACGCCTAGTTCGAACTAGCTAGTTCGAACTAAGGGCTGTGTAGCCCTTTAGTTCGAACTAGTGGGAGGCTAGCCCTCCCCAGGTTTCCCTGGTGGCCACTCTGGCCAACACCAGGGAAACTCTATGCCCCCCTCCCGGCCCCGGACCCCTTAAAGGGGCACGGGCTGGCTACGGTGCCCGTGCCAGGTGCAAGCCTGCCAGCACCCAGCTAGCAGACCCTGCACCTGGCACGGCACAGAGCCACCCACCCGATGCCCCCCAGCCCACCCCCTCTTGCCGGGACCAGGCTGGCGGCTCCCGGGAGCTTGCCCTGGACCGCAAGAGGCGGGCACCTTCCTGGGCTAGTGCGGACATCGTGGACCTCGTCCACGATCTCCGCACTAGGCACAGGAAAGTGGCCGTCTAGGGCAGGAGAGCTGCCAGCCTGGCCACCCAGGACCAGGTGTGCATGAAAATCAAGGGGGTCCACTGAGACCCCCGACACTGAGCCCTGAGCTTACAATGGCCGTCCTGGGTCAGACCAAAGGTCCATCTAGCCCAGTAGCCTGTCTGCCCACAGCGGCCAACCCTAGGGACCCTGGAGGGGATGGACCGAAGACAATGACCAAGCCATTTGTCTCGTGCCATCCCTCTCCAGCCTTCCACAAACTTTGGGCAGGGACACCACTCCTACCCCCTGGCTAATAGGACTCCATGGACCCAACCTCCATGACTTGATCTCACTTCCCTTTAAACTCTGTTCTAGTTGTAGCCTTCACAGCCTCCTGCAGCAAGGAGTTCCACAGGTTAACTATTTGCTTTGTCAAGAACAACTTTCTCTTACTAGTTTCAAGCCTGCTACCCATTCCTTTCCTTTGGTGTCCTCTAGTCCTTCTTTATGGGAACTCAGGAAGAACTTTTCTGAATGCACCCTCTCCACCCAACCCCTGCTTTTAGAGACCTCTATCCTGTCCCCCCTCTGTCTCCTCTGTTCTAAGCTGAACAGTCCCAGTCTCTGTAGCCTCTCTTCATCTGGGACCTGTTCCCAACCCCTGATCATGTTAGTTGCCCTCCCCTCTCCCAGCCTTTCTCTTCCCCTCTCCCACCTCCTTTTCCCAGTCTCCCCCAGTTTTGTTCAATAAAGACAGAGTCAATGTTGGAAGAAACGTTATCTTTATTTTGTACATCAATAAGAAGGGGGGCTAGGGAAGGGTAAGTGGAAGGAGGTGAGGGAGGAATGGGGTACGAGCCCCCGATGGGGAGGACTGGGCTGGCTCTGCGGGCTTCTGGGGGTGGAAGCTCTCCTGCAGCCCCCCAATTACTCCCTCTCCCCAGATGGCAGCCTGCGGCAAGTGCAGCCGGGCTGATGGCCGAGTGGTGTGATGTGCCCAGTGTGGGCACTCAGGGCACTCCAAGCCAGAACTTCTTTGCAAGCGGGGCACCCCTTAGAACTGTGTGTCCGGGGTGGGGGTCGGGACCCTTTAAGCGCAGCCCTCGGCTAGCCTGAGACAGTATCTCCATGCTCTAAGTCCTCCTTTTATGCCCTGCCGGCACTGCTTCCGGCCATCATTAAGCCCTGTTCAGAGTCCACTCAATGTGGACTTGCTAGTTCGAACTAGCAAAACGCTAGTTCGAACTAGTTTTTAGTTCTAGATGCGTTAGTTCGAACTTGCTTAGTTCGAATTAACTAATTCGAACTAAGTTAGTTCGAACTAGCGCTGTAGTGTAGACGTACCCTCATAGATTTTTAGATTCCAAGGCCAGAAGGGATCATCATCATCTAGTCTTATCTCATTTAAAACACAGGTCATAGAACTTTCCCCAAGTAATTCTACAACATTTCTTTTAGAATAGATTCTCCCCTAATACCTTGATGGAGCCATATTCTTGGAACCAGGTAGGGCTACTTATGGAGAAAACTGCTATTTTCAAAGATGTCATAATTTGGTGCACAGGAATAAAGGAGGCAAATAAGTATGTAGGGGTATGTCTACACTACAGCACTAATTCGAACTTAGTTCGAATTAGTTAATTCGAACTAAGCTAATTCGAATTAGCTCATCTAGACTTAAAAACTAGTTCGAATTAGCGTTTTGCTAATTCAAACTAGCATGTCCACACAGAGTGGACCCTGAACCGGGGTTAAGGATGGCCGGAAGCAGTGCCGGCAGGGCATCAGATTAGGACTTAAAGTGTGGAGCTGCTGCCTCAGGCTAGCCGAGGGCTGTGCTTAAAGGGACCCGACCCCCACCCCGGACAGACAGTTCTCAGGGGTTCCCTGCTTGCAAAGCAATCCTGTCTTGGAGTGCTCTGAGTGCCCACACTTGGCACATCACAGCACTCGGCCATCAGACCGGCTGCACTTGCCGCAGGCTGCCATCCGGAGTGGGGGGTCAATCAAGGGGCTTCAGGAGAGTTTCCACCCTGAGGAGCCCGCAGAGCCAGCCCAGTCCTCCCCATCAGGGGCTCGTACCCCATTCCTCCCTCACCTCCTTCCACTTACCCCTCCCTAGCCCCCCTTCCTGATGTACAAAATAAAGGACTCATGTGTTCAAAAATAGAATCTCTCTTTATTGAACAAAACTGAGGGAGACTGGGAAAAGGAGGTGGGAGAGGGGAAGAGAGAGGGTGGGAGAGGGGAGGGCAACTAAAATGATCAGGGGTTTGGAACATGTCCCATATGAAGAGAGGCTAAAGAGACTGGGACTTCTTAGCTTAGAAAAGAGGAGACTGAGGGGGTATATGATAGAGGTCTATAAAAGCATGAGAGAGGGTGCATAAAGAAAAGTTCTTCATTAGTTCCCATAATATAAGGACTAAAGGACACCAAATGAAATGAATGGGTAGCAGGCTTCAAACTAACAACAGAAAGTTCTTCTTCCCAAAGCAAATAGTCACCTGTGGAACTCCTTGCTGCAGGAGGCTGTCAAGGCTAGAACTATAAGGGTATGTCTACACTACCCCGCTAGTTCGAACTAGCGGGGTAATGTAGGCATACCGCACTTGCAAATGAAGCCCGGGATTTGAATTTCCCGGGCTTCGTTTGCATAAGCGGGGAGCCGCCATTTTTAAAACCCCGCTGGTTCGAACCCCGTGCAGCGTGGCTACACGGGGCACGAACTAGGAGGGTACTGTGCCGTTACTCCTCGTAAAATTCAAATCCCGGGCTTCATTTGCAAGTGCGGTATGCCTACATTACCCTCCTAGTTCGAACTAGGAGGGTAGTGTAGACATACCCTAAGAGAGTTTAAAGAGAAGTGAGATAAAGTCATGGAGGTTGGGTCCATGGAGTGGTATTAACCAGGGGGTAGGAATGGTGTCCCTGGCCTCTGTTTGTGGAAGGCTGGAGATGGATGGCACGAGACAAATGTCTTGGTAATTGTCTTCGGTCCATCCCCTCCAGAGTCCCTAGTGTTGGCCGCTGTCGGCAAACAGTTTACTGGGCTAGATGGACCTTTGGTCTGACCCAGTACAGCCATTCTAAGCTCAGGGCTCAGGGTCGGGGGTCTCACTGAACCACCTTGATTTTCATGCCAACCTGCTCCTGGGTGGCCAGGCTGGCAGCTCTCCTGCCCTAGACGGCCACTTTCCTGTGCCTAGTGCGGAGGTCGTGGATGAGGTCCACGATGTCTGCACTAGACCAGGCTGGCGCCCACCTCTTGCGGCCCCGGGCAGGCTCCTGGGAGCCGCCAGCCTGGTCCCGGGAAGAGGTGGAGGGCTGGGTGGCAGCGAGTGGCTGGCTCGAGCCGTGCCAGGTGTAGGGTCTACTAGCTGGGTGCTGGCAGGCTTGCACCTGGCACGAGCACCATAGCCAGCCCGTGCCCCTTTAAGGGCTCTGGGGCCGGGAGGGGGGCAGACGAGTTTCCCTGGTGGTGCCGAGAGTGGCCACCAGGGGAACCTGGGGAGGGCTAGCCTCCCACTAGTTCAAATTAAGTGGCTACACAGCCCTTAATTCGAACTAGTTAATTCGAACTAGGCGTTGGTCCTCGTAGAATGAGGTTTACCTAGTTCAAATTAAGCGCACCGCTAGTTCGAATTAAGTTCGAACTAGCGGTTTGCATGTGTAGCGCTTATCAAAGTTAATTCGAACTAACATCTGTGAGTTCGAATTAACTTTGTTGTGTAGACATACCCTAGGTGATTTAGGCCAGTGTTTCTCAACCTGTGGTACTACTACCCTTAAGAGTACCCGAGAGAAGTCTAGAGGGTATGTAAACACAACTGAAATTTGGAGAAAACGGAATTTTTGTTTTAAGTTTTACAGTGCTTTATTATTTTTGTACTTTTTACACCCAAAAATTTCATCTCCCGCTCAGGTACGATTAACTTGTTTAAACAAATGTGTTGCAATGGTAGAAAAAAAACCTTGTGTGTCTGAAAACTGTAGGCACTGGAGATACTTATAATTTTTTTTAAAGGGAGTACTTTATAAAAAAAAGGTTGAGAAACAATGATATAGGCTATGTCTACACTGTTTTTGCACGAAACCTCGCAGTGTCTACACTATAAGCAAGTTTTTGTGCAAGAAAATGTACAGTAGATCGTCAGAAGATAGGGCTTTTTACACAAGATTTATTCCTCTTTCTACGAGGAATAAGCCTTTTTGCACAAGAGCTCTTGCGCAAAAAGGTGTGTAGGGATGGACAAAGGGTTTTTTGCTCAAGAAACCCCAATCAGAAAAAGCACAGGGGCTCTTATGGCCATTCTGTGAATGGCCATCAGAGCTTTCCTGTGCAAGAGCATCCATGGCAGCGTGGACACTCTCTTGAGCAAAAGCACGACAGTGTGGACACGCTCTTGCGCAAGAACTTTTTGCGGAAGATCTCTTCTTGTGCAAGAAGCATGCAGTGTAGACGTAGCATTAGAGAAAGAGAGGATAGGGGAGTGGACTGGAGACATGGCTCAGTCACAGATTTTCTGCATGACATTGGGAAAAGCATGTAATCACTCCATGTCTCATTCCCTACATAAAAAATGGGGATAATATAGTCCTCCTGCACAGGAATGTGGTGAGGAAAAATCCCTTTAATAATTGTGAAGTGCTCAGATACTATAGTTATAAGAGCTATTCAAGCTTCTAGATAGAATAGAATAGAATAGAATAGAATAGAATAGAATAGAATAGATGGGGAAACATTAAAATCTCTAGCTCTATCAATGTGCTAAGTGGAATACCCATCATTTTTACATATGGTAGATACAGGCAGTCCCCGGGTTACGTACAAGATAGGGACTGTAGGTTTGTTCTTAAGTTGAATCTGTATGTAAGTCGGAACTGGTGTCAGCCGCTGCTGAAACTGATCAGTTTCAACCGCAGCTGAATCTGGATGCCAGTTCTGACTTACGTACAGATTCAACTTAAGAAACCCAGGCGTCCCCAAGTCAGCTGCTGCTGAAACTGATCAGCGGCTGATTCCAGGAAGCCTGGGGCAGAGCAACTCTGCCTCCGGCTTCCTGTAGTCAGCCGCTGGTCAGTTTCAGCAGCGGCTGATGTGGGGACGCCTAGGGCAGAGCAGCTGGGGTGCTGCTAGGTTGCTCCAGTAGCGCGGCTCCTCGGCGCTACTGGAGCAACCCAGCAGCACCCCAGCTGCTCTGCCCCAGTGTCCTGATTCAGCTGCTGCTGAAACTGACCAGCAGCGGCTGAATCAGGATGCCTGGGGCAGAGCAGCTGGGGTGCTGCCAGGTTGGTCCAGAGTGGCGCTGCGGGACCATCCTGGCAGCCCCCAGCTGCTCTACCCCAGGGGTAGGCAAGAAAAGCCTGGTCTGCTGGGGGGGGGCACTAGCTGCACCCCTCTCCCCAGCAGACCAGGAAGACGGGGGTGGTGGGACCGCCCAAGTCCTCCACGGCTTTGCTCCGTCTCCCTGGTCTGCTGACCTGGGAGACGCGGAGCAAAGCCTCGGAGCACACGGACAGCGGGACAGTCCAGGCGCGCGGCAGCTGTCCCACTGCTGGCGTGCTCCGAGGCTTTGCTCCCCATCTCCCTGGTCTGCTGGTCAGACCAGGGAGACGGGGAGCAAAGCCGCGGAGCACGCCTGCAGCGGGACAGCCCAGGCGCGCCGTGGCTGTCCCACTGCGGGCGTGCTACGAGGCTTTGCTCCCCATCTCCCTGGTCTGCTGGTCGGGAGACGGGGAGCAAAGCCTTGGAGCACGCCCGCAGGGGGACAGCTCAAGCGCGCCTGGGCTGTCCCGCTGCGGGAGTGCTCCAAGGCTTTGCTCCCCGTCTCCCTGCAGACCAGGGAGATGGGGAGCAGCTTTTCTTGCCCCAGAGGACGGGGGCGGCGGACCGCGGTGCATCTGGGCATCCTGCTGCTCTTATCCTCCGGGGTGAGAAAAGTCCCGTTCGTAACTGCGGATCCGACGTAAGTCGGATCTGCGTAACTCGGGGACTGCCTGTATTGATACAATTCTAAGCCTTGCTAGTTCCACCTCATACAGTAGTGCCTTGTTAATATTTCTTATTTTAAGTTATAGATGCAGAGTATTTTGGCTACTAGGAAAATAATATGTATGTATACCACATGCTGAAGCAGTAGAAATGACTACATTATGGATAGAACTGCTCTCAGTCCTTACATCTCTCTCAGTCCTTTTCCCCCCTGCTAATGTACTGAACACCTGTGATGTTTGGTGGTGTTATTGATTTGAAACTTTATGAGTCAGAAGCTTGTATGTTATAAAACTTACCTGCCATATATGTGCTCCCTGACACAAATTTATTTTTAATATTCCTTGTTAAATGTTAACTGTTTTTAATTTTACTCCCTTTAATAGCATCCATCTTAAGATTTACACCACCTTTTTCTGTGTTTCCTTTCCCACCATCTTCTCCAGGTATTTATCTGTCTCCTGTCCAAACATACTAACAACCACTACATCTAATATTTAAATAAAGAATATGAAGATAATCTTTTTTTCTTCCTATCCTCTGCTGCTGGGAGCCAAATGCTGTAGCTAAAAACTCTCAAATTATCAAATATCGCTTAAATCTAGTTGAGGTTAATTACTGATTAATCAGTAGCATTGGGTTTGGTTCTTAATTTATTACAGTCATATCCACAGGAAGGAAAGGACTTAAGCTATACAAGTCAGCGACTGGAAATCAGTCTATGTGAGTCTTGTGGTCAAGGACACTACAGAGGTAGCAGATGTGGGTCCTATTCCACAATCTCCCTTAGACTCCTTGCATGACTTTAGGCTTATCTCATTTAACTTCTTCATGCCTCATCCCCATCTGTGTAATGAGGATAACAATACTTACCTATTTCACAGAGCTAGACCTTGCAGGTTAAATTCATTAATATTAACATGCTTTAAAATTCTTGGCTGCAAGGCACACTGTTGAGGCACTCCACTCATCTTCTTCGCAGTACAATTTAATTATGCTGCAGGCCAGAGAGTCATCTTCTCATACAGAAAGTGCCCCTCTTTCTGCTGGACTCTTAATGACAGAGACAAGAGTGATGCAGAGGATTGTGACAGAGTGCTGAAAATCAGCAGGCAACCCAGCACGCTCATTCCTGTATCCCCAATTACTGCCTTCTGAGAAGCCTGATGGAAGAAAGGAGAATTACCAGATTAGTCTGGCTGAGGAGAGCTGAGGAGCTAATTAGCCCATTAATCGAGAAAGTAGAAATATACACAAGAAAGAAATGAGGAGAAAGAGAGGCACTGGCTGACTAGCAATGCCAGATTAAGGGAGATCTCCAGGTGAAGAGATTGCTTCCCTCTTATTTCCCCTGTGAAAGAAGAGGTGGTTGAAGCTGAATAAAACTGAAAGTAGCACTGGCACATTAAAAACAACAAAGAGTCAGGAGGCTCTTTAACGTCTAATACATTTATGAGGGTATAAGAGGATAAACTTCTATGAGTTACAACTAGTTCATCAGTTACATTAGTTTCTAATGTGAAGTGCCATAAAATGGCATAGCAATACTTATTGGAGATGTCAGTAATCTGTGGAGGAAAACAGAAGCAGGGAAGCATGCCCTGTGACTGTGGTATCCTTGGAAATGAGTACTATAAGAGGAATAATCTCTTATCCTGACCTTTAAGTAGATTTTCATGCAGTTTCTCCGAACTGCCATCTATCTTGAACTACATGATACACTAACAATGTGTTCTTAATCTACAAAGTGATTTTGCAATATTTATATTCTCACTATTTTTAGTGGAGGTATTTTGGATTAGATAAAGACACATTTCAAACTGAAAATTCAGTGTTAAACATGGTTACTGTGCCTCTCAGTGTGTTCCCATCACTGTTCTTGTACATCAATTTTCCGTCTGGCCAAATGTTAATAGAACATTCAGACCAAAGGCGTGGGAGTGAAGGAAAGGATACTCTTCTACCACATCCTTTAGCATATGATTCCTCTGGCAGATTAGAAAAAAGTGAAGAAAGAAAACCTTTGCTTATGCCTGGTACTTAATGTTTTGTCAAGTCCTCCCAAATCTGCACTACTTGGATTCTCACTCATTCTTTTTACAGGAATTGATGAGAAAATGAGCCAATCTTTCCTGTTTCATTTTGCCTGTGTGTGTGTTTTCGGAAGGAGAACTACAGATAGAAATGGGGCTTTGGGACTATCATTCTCAGAGCAAGAAGATGGAAAGTTAGAAGAATATGGACTGTGAGCAAAGTCATCCCTTCAAATAAATGGTGTGTAAGGAAAATATAAAGATTGGCATATTTGCAATTCATACCCTTTAGCAACATTTCAGAAGCAAGCAGAAAAGGACTTCTGGGACTACCCAGTCTATAAGTCAGCAAATTCCTGCCAACTGGCAAATTCAGAGATCTGTTTAAAGGACTGAATGTGTGCTATGACAAGATGTGTGCATGTGCGTGTGCGTGTGTGTGTGTAAGAGAGAGAAAGAGAGATGTGTTTCTGGTAGTTCTGAAAGTATGGAGAAGACATGGGATGGTATTTGGCAGCTCCTTAATGATACATGCAGACTATTAATTAACCATAGATGACATAAAAGAATAGCATGCAATATGCAAATAGATCCCTTTCACCAGAGAACTGGAAATCAGAATCAGTATTTACAACACAAAAAATACTTCTAATACAGTTGCCTTGTTGCAGATCAACTTAGATTCCTTCTGCAAAAGCAACATTTGTACTTGGAAACTCCTGCCAAACAACTAGACGACCAAAAGTTGTGTCCCTCAAGCAGAGTGGAGTAAATATTTTTTTGCATAGGTGATCTTAGAGAAAGAAGGAACCCTCCCACTTCCTTTGCTAACTACTAAGTAGTGGGCAGCTCCCAACTGCTCTGGTATCACTGCTGCAAGCCATAGGCTACAGTATTACCTCAGGCATTTTCATGTTTTCTATGCATAGGATTTAGGGCCATTGGCCCCTTTTGGATGGTACCCTTAAACCTACCTCTCTATTGTAACGAAGAGAAAACCAGCAGAGAGATAGTCTGCAGCTAATGGAGTGTACAAAGATGCTTTTATGACTTGCCTCCATGAAACAGAAGTCCTACACCAGCTCTGATGCATTACCTTTTCCCTTATAATAATAAAATATAGTGTGTGCCAAGTCTGCTGAAAGTCAATGGAGTTGTGTCCTTACTCACATCACAGTTGAACATGACCCTTTCTAGATATACCTACTTAAGGCCAAGACAAAATTTAAGGCCATATTCTGTCTGGTGGGCACACAAAGAGCAGGTCGAGAGTGAGGAACCTTCTTTTCCCCTTGTGCAGCCCACATAAGGCCCAGCAGAATTCCAGTGCCTAGAAATACAGTGCCTGTTCCTTCTGTAATTCAATGCAGATAGAGGCAGAGCTACGGCTAGCTGCATATGGAGAAGTATATTCTTGCTCATGAAGGAATGTAGCAGTGTTCTTGCTCCCTCATGCCTCTGATAGCTCCAGGCCACGTGCAGTTAAGTAGCCCCATGTGAATAATAAGGAAGTTCAGCTGGTTTTCACAATTTGAAAGGTATTCCACTTATGTGTCTGCTATGAATGGATGGAGAACTCATTTCTGGTGTGCAGGAGACTGTTCCTTCAAATGATGATTTGTTCTGGTTCTGTCCCATTGTCCAAATATGCGGAAAAATGTGAATATTTCTGGTGAATAGAAAATAAATAGGAATTGAATGTAATCATCAAGATTCCACCGCTAAATATAATTATCTATCAGTCACCCTCTCTCTAACATCTACTTTCTTATTACCATATTCAGAACTGACTATGACCCTTAAATATAGGACACTTTCCTATTAGCACATATTGTTCTATTACCTAATAAATATTTCTCAGTGCCTTACAATATATAGAACTGACACACATGGGGAGAAGGCAATTAAGCTGAGATGAAATGTTCAGTGGCAGGTTAATAGATTAGAAATGGGCATGTTAGTTCTGACCCAATAACCTCATCTCTTCCTGCAGTCCAACATTCTATGTATCTTAGTTTTTATAGTGACATTCATCTTCATAGTATCTCAAAAGCAGAGGAAACCAGAGCAAAACCTTTTCTGAGATGTGAAAAGGTTCTAATCACTATTTAAAAATAAATTATTTTTTACTTTAGTAGTATTCTGCACTTTCTGATTTTATCTGAGCTACCAAAATGGCATGAGGAAGATCATTCAGGAAGTATTTCTAGCCCACACAGAGTTAAAAAAATACCATGAGGTTCTTATGAGATTTCCAGTACAATTTAGCTGAATCAAAGGATTCAAGTAATCTATTTAAGATTAGGATTATTTAGGTGATTTGCTAAAGTACCTTTCAAAGTTCTTGAAATTCAACTACCACTAAGAAAACTATTTTTAACCACAGGTAGTTTAAGGGATTTTAGTTGTCAGACTCATTGTTATTCACTGTTAAATGCAGTGTCATTAATGATAACATTGGATCTAACAACTGAGCTAACACATTTTCAGGTAAACCTCTTTTTGAAAATTAACACCTTCTTTGTCTATATTAATAAAATGTGTTTTTAAAAATATACAGGGCCCTGAGATGGAGACATAAACAACACTTTATCTTGAAATAATTAAGGCAAAAATGAATTAGATCAGCAAAGAATAATAACGGGTTGCCTGACTATTGCATATAAAATTAAAATTATTTACAGTGTAATCTAGAAAGAGCTTATCCTGAGGGTAAATGATGCTATAGAGAAGGCAATTAGTCTGCACAGTGACCTCTATAATGGATATGCTCACTAGGAACCAATGTGAAAAAATCTAAGTTTTTCAATTTGTTTTGGCATAAATATGAAAAATTCTCAGCTTTTGTTGGAAATTTAGAGCAGAATCACAAAGCAGGTGTTTCACATGGAGATGTGGAAAGATAGAGGGAATCTGGTTGTATGTTACAATTCATGTTGTTCCCAGTTTGAACAGGGAAAAAAAACCTTTGGAAAGGATAGTAAGACAAAGCCCCTCCCTATTGATCTTAGGCTTCTGAAGAAACCTCAGACCATGGCTGGCTAGAGGAAAGTTTAAGTCCTTACTTTATATAAAAAAAACCCACACAAAACACTACTAAAGGTTCCAATTTTGTAATTATAGCATTTCGATCTCTAGGTGCAGAATACTGTAGTTTTTTGTTTTACAAGTGCTAACCGAATGCTATCTAGGTTTCCCAATTGCACAAGAACCACAACTTCAAATACTCCTAGTGGCTTTGTAGCCCCAGATACTGTTCGGCCATTACCTTCTCCATGTTTCATGTTGTGTTTCTGGAGGCTACTGAATCTAGTTGTGGTGATCCAGGAATGTGTTTTTAGAACTTATGAATGTTGGTTGCTATTAGGAAGTGTAACTGTGAAAACTGTGAAAAATCATTAAAGTGTCTTTGAATGGGCAGCTACTATGTTTCTCCAGAATGAAAACATGTGTTCCTCAGACTGAAGACAATGAGGGAATACTCAATATTAACAATGGCACTTCGAATGGACAATAGAGAAGATTTGTTCAAGATGTGATAAGTTCTGTTATCAACAGACAAAACACAGAAAGCCAGTTGCAGGAGGGATGGGAATGTATGACCTCAGGAACAGAAAATATTAGGCAGAAGAGAAGAAAGTTACAGAAGCTGGGTAACAAGTCTTCCCAAGGGAGCAACAGCCTAGAACATCATAGCCTCATGAGACAGGGAACCCTATCTGCTTTCTTGAACATATATGGTCCGCCTTCTTCCCCCGATCAGGCAAATGATGAAGAAACATTGCAATTATGATGCTTGTTGTGTTCCATTTCACCTGCAATTTCCAATGCTTCATCTGATTAAGGAAAAGAGCAATGATGTTAGCCTTCTGGCAGCATCTCTCAGTGTTAAATGTTTTACAATTACCACAAACCTTTGGAGAGGTTTAAGATATTAACCCTGGGGTGGAGTTCTGTGACATGGTCTGTTTAAGAGACAAAGGAATCTGAAGGTTCGGTATTATATTTAGGGAAGGAGTGGGCAATAAAATGGTGGCAGTTCACCAGGATTAGCACCTGACAGGCTGCCACCATTTTACTGACCTGTGTTTCCACCGGTATGGGTGACTGCAGCTACCATTAGATGCAGATTGCTGTTCTAGACCAATGGGATCTATGGGAAGTGGTGCAGACTGGGACACTATCCCGCAGTCCCCATTGGTCAGAAATGGCGATCCTCAACCAATGGGAGTTGCAATTGCCCATACCTGTGTAGGCGCAGGTAATTATAGCAGCGCTAGTTTTGCCGGGGCTAACCCTGATGAACCATATCCAGCCTGCAAGCCAGTATTTGCCCATCCCGATTTAGGGGAAACAAGGCAGCTAGGCACCAGGCTCCAGTTTGCAGGAAGGGGTACACTCCAAGAGGGTGCTTAGAGACCCCATTAGGCTGTGGCTGTATTCCATTCAAGCTCTGGAGGCTTAAAACACATAGGGATGCACTGGATGAGTCCCTTCACAGCAGTCTGGTGGATGGCAGCTGCATGTACTCAAGTGGATCAGTAACACCAGTAGATGACCCAGCTACTATATATCTTTTCAACTAGCTGTCTGAGTTGGGTAGAATTAAATTACTTTTCCTAGACTTTTAAAAATAGACAGAGAGGAGAAAAAGTCTGGATCTTAGAGATACTGTAATACAAAGTCTGGACATAGTCTAGATGTGTTGAACAAGAGTAGAAATGAATCAAAGATGGTATCAAGGTGATTGGCTTGTGTGACAGGCAGAATAGTGGTGCTGTCGAGCCAGAACTCAGGTCACGTTCACTACTATCTGTGGATCTCTCAAGTGAAAGTGAGCCCTCTTCCTTTGAACAGCTCTGGAGAAAGATTTATGATTTTATTTAGAAACAGGAAAAACATGCATTTTGCATGGGATGGTTTCAGGCTGAAAAAAGACAAGTTTTGGCAATTGTGGCTGATTTTTTGTGTGTGTATTCTAATTTGATTTGAGCTCCAAACTCAAAGTGAAGTGCAAGAGTTAGGAACGGAATGAACAAAAAGAATTTGGAATGCACTGAACATGCCATCAATTCAACTGAGTTTCCTACAACTATGACAGGTCTCTTCTCAAGACCAGCTGCTAGAGAGTAAGGTAGATATCTTCACCCAGCATAATTCTCACTACGTAAAATTTCTGTCTAAATAAAGGTATCAAGTTACTACCATTGCAGTGACTATGCAAATGAGGAAACATGAGAGAGACTATGCTAATAGCTGAATTATGCCTCTGAATGTGTCCTGCATGAATGAATTGTTTGAGGAGCTGAGCAGAGTTAGACTGGACAGAGTGTGTTTTGTGCAGTTAATAACAAGTGTTACATCTTCTCTCCTATCAATCTGACATTATAATGCTTTTCAAAACACTACAGTCATGTTTGTCTGGTTTATATATATTTTAAGGACCTATCACCATAGTAGCTAAGTGCTTGGAATCATTTTCAGTTAGTGACATTCACTCGTAACCAATTAGCAGCTCCCCTTTGTATGTTAAATGGAATGAATATTTCCATTACTCGCTACAAATAGTATGACTACACTTGCATAGTATCCTCCATTTCCAATGTGAGAAGTGCTTAGTGATCTTACACAAGTTAATGAAAACCTTCCAAATTATAAAGATCAGCACAAAAGAGCCTGAATCCTGAATAATATAGACTTGGCAATGATAGACATTCTTTAATATGACCTTGGTATACTAGTGTAGATGCTTAGGTTCTCACTGAGGGGCAGGAAGGATATTTTTCCAGCTGTATAATTTAAAATTGGTTTGTGATTGTGAGTGTATTAAAGTATGGTTAAAAATATGGCACACTTCAGGGTGCTGAAAAGTCTGCACTCGGTTTGCTGCTCACACTGGGAAAGAGAAAAAAATATCAAGAATGCGCAGTTGCCAAATATACACACACATGCAAACAAAAGTCCTTTGCTGAATCCTGAGTGATTGCATAACTGAAGGGGTGTAATGCTCAGTTTACTGCAGCTGAAGCCTATTATGAAACAGGAAAAAAAAACCACGTTACTGGCCTCCTTTCTCTTTGACTGCTCTTACAATGCCATCGCCAGTCTACTAATCATTCCATAGACTGCTGCTGTGCTCAGCTCAGCCACAATTACCAGTGTCTCACTATTCACAGTGCTGCAAGAAAGAGCATTTGGTCTGTGTCTAAGGCACTGATTTTTCATGGGGCTTCCATCACATGCGTATGCCATTCTCAGAACTATGCCACATGATATTTCCACCTGACTCCTGCACCACAGAATTGCAGAAGAGTAAATTATTAATCTACTCTTTCATTATGAAAATTTGTCTTCAGCCTCTGGATACTATGGTGATTTTAGAAGCCTCAGCTTAATTACAGCTGGAGTGTAGGAAATATGGAGAAGTATTGTACAGGCAATAGCTAGCGTGGTATTTATGCTAGTATAATAATTATTTCATTATAAATAGTTCTACAACCACCAATAGCAAGTACATTCATAAAACTGGTTACTAATTAGAATCAAATCCTGGTTTTTGGCTGTATTTACTCATAAATGCCCTGTAGCTTACCTCAGAATAATACTCTCCTAGGTCCACATAAGTGGGATGTGTGGTTCTTATTTAGCTGAGCTAATAAGAAAGCCACATTTTTTTCCTGATGAAAGGTACTTTTTGCAGAAGCCTAGAAAGTGCAGTTTAGGAAAAGATGTTCAAGTTGGTCTTTGTGCCTCTGACTCTTGAGCCATCTATTTCTGGTCTACTTCCTGATGTACTCTAAAGTCTGCTCTGAGTTCTTCCTGAAGCCTTAAGGTACCAATATTTATTTACTTGTATTTTGAACTAAAGAAACTGATTGCGAAAAACAATCCATCCAAAGCTCTGGGCACCCTTGACAACAATGAAAAATACCATATCACAGACACTGAAAATAAACTACAATATAGGGAGTAGTGCCATCATGGCCTGTCTGGCCAGGTTGCTCACATGATGGAAAAGGACTCGTTAGTCTGGTCCTCTAGTTACTGGCCCAGTCGGTCTTTGCAGGGCAACTCTCCTGGCCATCACCGCAAACACTGGCTGGGGCGATATGCAGTAGAGGAGAGAAAGGGGGACTCGGGCCCACCCTCTCTCCGAGTCCCAACCCAGGGCCCTAAGGTCAAGAGGCAGCCGTGTCTCTCCCTGTAACGTATCTGACAGGGTTCTGTCCCTTAACTCATCAGTCCACAGGCTTACCTCCCTTGCCCTGCCCAGGGCAGCTTCCTCCCACTCTTGGCTCACCAGGTTCCATGTCCACTGGGAGTTCTCTCCGGGCATCCTGGATGCGCCACAGTCCTTTGTCCGCAGTCTCCTGCACCCTGGACTTTTCCTCTCTTAGTCCCTCTTCAACTCCTTCTTCCTTTCTCTGTCTATTCTCCTCCTCTCCTCCTGCGTCTTTGTCCTCCCTCTGTGTCTCCTCTAGCCTCCCTTTTATTCCTCTGGCCTCTGCCCTGGTTCACCCTTTGGTGTCCCCGCTGATGTCACCCCGCCCACGGCCCACGGGGGACATACTGCGCCACCCGGCCATGCCTCCCTGGTCAGCCCCAAGCATGCCAGCTCTGCAACACCAGGCGGGCCAGCCCCTTGTGCGGCATCGCTGGTGAATGCGCCGTGCTTTTCCTCTTGGGATTTCCCAGCCCCGTTTGGTGGGCCTGGCATTGAGCCGCTCTGCTGCCCTGGCTCAGCCGTGTGAGGTGACGGTTTCCATCCCACATTGCTCTGTCACCTGTCTCCCATAAGGAGGGAAGGGCTGCAAGTGCGGGGCTCTGCTGCCCCATCACTCACCTTCTCCCTTAAGTTCACCCCCCTTTCACCTTCCTCCCTTCACGATAACCAGTCTGCGTTATGGTGGATCCTTCCTGGTCGGTAGGTCACCTCGAACTGATAAGGCTGTAGTGCGAGGTACCATCGCATCAGGTGGGGATTCGTACGTTTTATAGAATGAAGCCAGTGGAGTGGTGCGGGGTCTGTGACCAGGACAAAGTGGTCCCCTAAAAGGTAATAACATAGTATTTCAATAGCCCATTTCACAGCCATGGCTTTTTTCTCAATGGTAGCATAAATACACTCCCTTGGGAATAATTTTCTGCTTACATACAGTATAGGGTGCTCCGTTCCCCCCACCTCCTGAGACAACACTTTCCCTAGTCCCAATTCCGAGGTGTCCATTTGGACCACAAAAGGTTTTGTAAAGTCTGGCTGCACTAATAAAGGTGTGTTAGCCAGATGGTGCTTCAGTGCCTGAAAAGCCCCGATGCTGGTTTCTGTCCATTTAACTTTCTGGGGCTGCCCCTTCTGCATCATATATATCAGGGGGGCTGCTACAGCCACAAAATTCACCACAAACCGACGGTAGTACCCCGCCAGCCCAAGAAATTGGCATACCTGCCTTTTGGTGTTTGGTCTTGGGTAGTCCCGTATAGCACTTACTTTGTTGGCGAAGGGTTTTAGCTGTCCTCAACTGTCACATTACCGAATTGGAGGGAAGCAGCCAGATCACTGCTGCACCCCTAGGTGGGGGTGTTGGCCCCAGAAATTGGTATAAAAGGGAGCCATGTGGGCTATTGAATGGGAGCTTATTGTTTGCTGATCTTATGTACGCTATTTATGTGAGTGTATAATGTCTGTGTGTGTAGGTAGGAATCTGTAATCTGTGTGGAAGCTGAATATTTCTCTGAATGTGGTTAAGCATTGCTATGGACAGGCTGATTAGCCAGGCCCTGTGGGACAATGGCACTTGATGGGCCAAGGACACACCCAAAGCATGGGGGCTGTCACCTGAAAGCAGCCAGCAGGAAACACAGAGATTGGCCTCTGACCAGGTGACCTGCTGCATACAAGAAGAGGCCAGGAAGGAGGTATAAAGAGTCCATGTGGTCGATGCCATTTTGTTCTCAGCTCAGCACTTCATCCCAGAGGCAGCATTGCAGGGATCGAAGAGCCCGGAAGACCTGTGAACCCATCCTGATGCTAGGATGTGCAACAAGAACTTTTAAACCAGCAGCTGTAACATCTCTGCTAGAGCCTGCATCGAGGACTGGGAGATTCGGTGCATGTAACGTAATATTCTTTAACAACCGGACTCTCATGCTTTTCTTTCTTGTGATAATAAACCTTTAGTTTTAGATTCTAAAGGATTGGCCCAGCGTGATTTGTGGGTAAGGTCCAGAGGGTAAATTGACCAGGGATCTGTGGCTGGTTTCTTGGAACCGGACAGAACTTGTTCGGGGTAGGTGGGATTGGGTGCTAGGACCCCCCCCCCCACCTGTGTATGAGGCCCGGAGCCATCTGGGGCACGGATATTGCTGGGGTGTCCGAGGGGTTTTGCTCGTGAGGCTTCAGGCAGGCAGCTGAAGCGCTCTGTGAGACTGGTTTGTGGCCTATTTGGAGAGGTCACCAGTCTGGGGGCTGTAAGGAGCCCCGGATTTGAGCAATTTGCCCTGAGCGGACGCCCTCAGCTGTGCCCAGACACGGCCCGGTCCGTCACATCAACCAACTGTGTAGCCTAGATATGTCACCTCTTTCTGTCCAAACTTACACTTCTTGGGGTTGGCCATCAACACTACCTCCTTAAGGGTCCGCAGTATCGCCTCCACATGATTCTTGTTCTCTGGCCATGTATCACTAAATATGAGGATATTGTCAATGTAATCTGCTGTATAGCTTCAGTGTTGTTGTAATATCTGGTCCATCAGCCTCTGAAAGGTGGTGGCGGCCCCTGCAGTCTGAAGGGCATAATGATGAATTGGTGTAGGCTGAACGGGGTTGCAAAGCCTGTTTTTTCTCTAGCATCAGGGTCCAAGGGTATCTACCAGTACCCCTTGGTTAGATCCCAGGTAGAGAGGTACTGGGCATGCCCTAACTGATCTAGCAGTTCATCGATCCAGGGCATTGGGTAGGCGTCGAAAAGCGAAATTGCGTTGACTTTCCGGAAGTCAATACAAAATCACTGCGACTTGTCAAGTCTTGGTATGAGCACTATGGAGCTCCGCCACTCACTGTGTGATTCCTCAATCACACCCCATAGTAACATGCCTTGTACCTCCTCCCAAACCGTATCCCACAATTTCTGAGGTAATGGGCACAGAGCGTCTGGTACCTTCTTTCCAGGTTCAGTATGGATCTCATGTTACACTAGACTGGTCCTGTCTGACTGGCTTGTGAAGACCAGAGTGCACCCGGCGAGTAGGGCCTGCAACTCTTCCTGTTGGTCCGTGGACAGTTCCTCTCCTACGTAGGGCTCCTCCTATTTGGGTATCTCCCCTCAGCAAGGTCCCCAGTCATCTCCAGGAGGGTTGGTATCTATCATCAAGCTTTCCCGGGATTTCCGCTTCTTAAACAGGTTTATGTGATATATTTGGGTATGCCGTGGATGCCCGGAAAGTCTCACTTCATAGTCCACTTCCCCCACTCGGCAGATGACTTTGTATGGGCCTTGCCACCTTGCCAACAACTTAGAGTCGGAGGAGAGTAACAGGAGCAGAACTCGATCACCCAGCTGGAACACCTGCATCTTAGCGTTCCGGTTATAGTGCTGCGCTAGCCGCTCCTGGGCCTGTAATAAATTCTCTCTGGCAAAGTGCCCTAATGCCCGAAGTTGACATTAGCTGCAAAATGTACTGCACAGAGCCCCGGGCTGGGGATTCCTGCTCCTCCCACCCTTCTTTTACCAAGTCCAATATTCCCTGTGGACGTCGCCCGTACAGCAGCTCAAAGGGTGAATACCCTACCGACGCTTGGGGTACCTCACAGGCAGTAAACAACAGGGCCAGCAGTAGCTTATCCCAGTCCCGGGGGTCTTCCTGGATGAATTTGCACAACAAGGACTTAAGAGTCTTGTTAAACCATTTGACCAGCCAGTCGGACTGGTGGTAAACTGAGTGGTAAACTGATGGGGGTGGTAAACTGAAGTTCTAAGCGTCTTGACCCACAAAAGGTGACACAGCTCAGCCATGAGCTGCGATGTTACTTTAGTCCGTTGATCCATTAATAGCTCCTGGGGCAACCCCACCTGCGAGAATATTTTTATCAGATCGTCCGCGTTTACTGGGGCCGTTGCCTTCCTCAAGAGTACAGCCTCAGGGTACCAGGTTGCATAATCAAGTACCATTAGGATGTATTGGTGACCCCTTCCTGATTGTTCCAGGGGCCCCACCAAGTCTAGAGCTATCCTCTCAAAGGGTATACCCACTATGGGGAGGGGCACCAGGGGGACTTTCGGGACTCCAGGTCGGGAGGTCAGCTGGCATCCGGGACACAACTCACAAAAGTCCCAAATTTCTTTATAGACTCTGGGCCAAAAGAATCATTGTTGCACACATTGCTGGTTTTTTTCTCGCCCTAGGTGACCTGCCCAGGAGCTGGTATGGGCCAGCTCTAGGACCTGCCTCTGGTAATGGCCTGGGACCAATAACTGTTTCTCTTCTGCTAGGCCCTATCTAGGCTCCACCACTCTTTACAGATGGTCATGGCATACCTGAAATTGTGGTCCTTGGTGTTGGGGTTGCTCCACCCTGTCTTTCCTGTCATCGGCTCCAACCTATTCCCAAGCTACCCGCAGGGTGGGGTCCTCCTGTTGCTGCTGCAGGAAGTCCCCCTTTCCAATGTCTAGGTCAAACTGCGTCTGATCTTCCTCCCTGGCAGTGTTTTGGGAGCGTTCCTTGCCACACTCATTTTACGGCCTCCCCATCTCCATGCTGGGTGCCACCAGTGTTATCTCTTGGTCCCCCTCCATTCTCCAGGAGCCCGCCTCTCGACCCCACCACCTTAAGGCAGGTCCATATCCAGGCCAGTCCCTGCCCAACAATACCAGGTACGCTAGCATGGGGGCGAGGGTGACTCGACATCGGTCTTTCCTGTACTCATCCTGGATGGTGACCCATACTATAGGGTATATATGCTCCTCTCCATGGATACACTGCATCTTCACGGGTTGGCTGTTTGGCCAGTCTTTTCCCACCAGATCTGCCTGTACCATTGTCTACCCACAGCCAGAATCAATCAGGGCTTTCTGGGACCTTCCTTCTACTTTTACCCTAATCACGATTCTGGTCAGCCGCTGAAACTCGGCGGCAGGGCGGGACTCGGTGATCCGCCCAAATGTACAGTCCATCAAGGGGCACTCTCTTCTAAAGTGTCCCTCTTGACCACATTGACAACAGACTCCTCTCGACGGGCCCCCCCCTTTTTTACTAGGTTCTTTGCTCGGTGTTCCCCTCTCTCCTTTGCACTCCGGCGTGAGGCTGGGGTTCGTCGGGGTTCTCCATACTGGGGCCAACGTCCTTCCTTCCCCTGCCACTGGTGCTCCACTCCTTCCTCCTTCAGCACTGCTCTTAGCGTCACACCCATGGTAGGAGAGGGTCCTTGGTATGCCCTGGCCTGCAGGAGATTTTCCTTTTCCCCCGATCCCTTCATCCACTAGATAATCCTCCATTAGTGTCACCGCTTTGGTTAAAGTGGCAGCAGGGCTGGACTAAGGGGTGAGCGAGCCGGGCAGCTGCCCGGGGTGCCAACCGCAGGGGAGCACCTGATGGCAGCTGTAAGGGGTGCGCGTGCCACAAATGGATCTCTTCATCCTAGTTGCAAAAAGCCAATGAACTAAAAACCTTTGCTCTAAAAATTCACTGCTGGTGCACTGCAAAATGGCCATATTGAAGAGGAGAATCTGGGCCTTTTTCCCCATTAATGTAACAGGAGCCTCCAACAAAATGGCAAGAGCTCTTCCTTCTGCTGAAACATGTTACTATCAGGTTTTGGAGTCCTGGCATGAAGAGCATGACTTATACTTGCTGGCACTTGCTGCTCAATATTTTACTCTGGACATCATGGAGGTAGGAATGATTCACTGAATAGAGGGATCTAAACTTATGGGAGGAAGTCTAGGAACACACAATCATGACTTATGTATTGTTTCATTGTAATTTATCAGGTTAGTAAATCCAAACTAAACCAAGGATTTGGACTTTATCCAGAGTATGTTTCATATTTTATTTAGGACAGAATGAGAATCCTATTTACCCATAGAGCTATTAATGTCATGATCTTGAAAAGGGGACAGAGTCCCTCCTCATAAAATCTGGCCCCATTATTAGATCCATTATTGTATTCTTATGAGTATCATATTCAACAGATAATCATAAACAATATCATATACTTTGTGAAAATCCTATATGAGTTATATAACTAATCTCAATTCTCAATCAATCCATACTGCATCTTTTTAACTCAATTTAGAAGCATTTATATCAAAAGCTCAGATTAATTTACATCAGAGTGATTCAGTCGCCAGTAAGAATGAACAGTCAGATTGTATAACATTGCAATATGCATGGCATATTGCTTTATATCTTTACAGTTTATGTATTTGCAGTTTAATGGTCCATCACCTTTTATGCCCTGACAAACAGATTCATTCAATAGCCTACAGTGGTGTCTGAATAGCACCTACATATGGGGCTTGCCACCTATTAACATTTAATTATTTTTGCATTGGTTGGCCTCAGCAGTGAGAAGCCCTAAGCAGCGGGATGTTGATAGGAAGCAGGAACAGAGCACGCTCATGCTGTCTGACTCATTCTAGTGGAGCACTGCTGCCTCTTGCTTGGTTCTGACAATATGCACACTCTCAGGCCAGCTGGAAGTCTTGGAGAATCTTGTACATCGTGGGAAACAGATCTCTTCAAACACACTTGATATTATTCTTTGACAAGATTGGCATAATAGATTTGGACTTCTGTAAGCCTTTTAACCTCATACTGTAAAAAAACCACTCCAAAACTACAACTATTTAAAAAAATCTACCTGTCACATACTAAATGGATTAGAGGCTGGTTATCTGATAGATCTCAAAACATTGCAATCTGTAATTATTAAGTAGTGAGGATGTTTCTAGTAGCATATTAAAGGGAGAAGTTCTCAGCTAAATATTCAATACAGGTTGGACCTCCTTGGTTCTGCACCCTGGGGACCTGACTGATCTTGAAGAAGGGAGTTTGCTGGACCAGAGAATGTTGGCCCTCTGCCAGGTTCCCCTGACCCAGGGACACCGGACTCCCAGCTGCTTGGTCAGTCCTGGGACTGCTGGGGTTCAACTGCCCCAAGGGTGCCAAACCCCACAACCCTGGGGCTGCCAGAGCTCCGGGGATGCACTGATCTGGGGCCACTGGAGCTCCACAGCCAGCCCTAGGGCCGCCATCACTCCGCAGCCCTAAGGCTGCTCCGAGGCACCAGGACCCCACTTCACAAGCTGGGGCTCTCTGGTCCAGGGCTCTCTGGTCCAGCAACATTGGTGGACCATGGATGTTGCCAGACCAGAGAGTCCCAGGCCAGAGAGGTTCAACCTGTATTTTTATCAATGATCTGGAACAACGTATAACTTATGGAGGTGATAAAGTTTGCAGATGACAAAGATTGATGAAGTGATAAATTACAATGAAGAATGGTCATTAAGAGAGAAAATAAAAGAAAGAAATAAATAAGAAATTATTTTCTGTATTATTTTGCCTAAGAATAGTAGGTCTGGTATGGGCTGAAAGCCTGCAGCATAGGAGGGGTGTAATAGCAGAGAAATAAAAGTTTTGCATGTGGCCAAAAAAATCTTGTAGAGATGGCAGCTGATAATAGCAGTGATGGAAAGGGAGGCAGGAGAGAACAACTGAAGCAGATCTACCGCAGAGATGCTTTTCTTCTAGAGTCCACATGTGGTAATTTAGTGATTACTTCAATAAACCAGAATGAAGCAAAGAAAAAAGATGGATTTAAAGGATACAGGTGGATCAAAGGATAATGACAGATGTGCAGTTATATCTTTTCTATCTTTGAAACAAAGAGTAAAATAAGCTCTTCACGGCACTCAAAAGAGTTCTAAAAAATCTGAAGCTAGCATAGCATCAGATCTTTGATGAAAAGTGAAACTATGAGCAAACAGCAGTTACTGCAAAATTTAACATGTACAAATGATATGGGACTTCTCCAATGTCTGTCAAAAGGCAATCAGCTTCACTGCAGCTTTAATTGAGAGTCTACCCAGATTAGCCAGCTGTCTTGAGCACTTTTCCCAGAATTCTTTTCTTTAATGACATTTTTTCTTATACAGACTGTCAAGCTGTGTTAAATATTTTCATTTCATTAATATTTAGATTACACTAGTTTGACAAAATCCAAACATCTTGTAGAATAAATATGTCTCTGGTATTCATCTGGCATCACAGAAGTAGTGCACTTGAAGATTATGTATATTTCAGCATTAAATCCAACATTGACACAAATCTTACATACTTCCTTTTAAAACATTTCCATTAAAGGAAATAGGCAATGTCTACTATACACAGTTCAGCACAAGCAGAATTTTGAGAATAATTTTCTAGTCCTCGTATTGTTTAACAAAAAAGCACCATATTTTTACTATATGGACTATCCAGAGATTAATCCTATATAAGACATTCCCTTATTCGGTAGCACACGAAACAATCACTAATATACCATTGAAATCACTGTGCTTGATTACATTAAATATAACCAATGGGTAAAGTTATGCATGTTTTAAGTACTTTTCTGATTGGAGCTCATTTGAAAAAACAAGACTCCAGTGTAAGGGTAAGTGTATAGTAAGTGCATCGTAAGTGTATAGTACAGTACTCTACTAATTCTTATAATTGTGTTATTCCTGTGAGAAAATAATTTTATGTTCAAAGCTCAGGCGTTTGACGAAGTGGGTCTTTGCCCACAAAACCTTATCCTCCAATACATCTGTTAGTCTATAAAGTACCACAGGACTCCTTGTCACTTTGACAGATCCAGACTAACACGACTTCCCCTCTGATGTTTATAGTGCAAATTCCTGGAAGCTATATAACAACATGTTTTCTGTTACTCAAACGTAATGTGTCTCTCTCAGATATAGTCAAGCTATAGTCAGAATAGCTTGTTTCCTACTATTCTGTAACTTTCACTTTAAGGAATCAACAGCTACATAGAGTCAGTGAAGCGCCTCTTGTGATCCACAAGGGCCTGCAGCACAATGGAGAAGCACCCCTTCCTATTGATGTTCTCTGAGGTCTGGTGGTCGGGGGCTAGGATGGAGATGTGTGTGCCGTCTATGGCCCCTCCACAGCTGGGGAAACCCCTGCCCACAAAGCCCTCAACAATGCTGTCCACTTTTCCCAGAGTGATGACCCTTGGTAGCATGACATTGTTGATGGCCTTGGCCACCTGCACGAGCACGACCCTGACTGTGGATTTCCCCAAGCTGAACTGTTTCACGACTGAGTGGTAGCTGTTTGGCATGGCAAGCTTCCATAGGGTGATGGCCACATGCTTATGCATGGGGAAGGAGGGTCTCATGTGGGTGTCTTGTCACCTCAGGGCAGGGGTGACCTACTTGCAGAGCTCCAGGAAGGTGGCCTTCTGCATGTGGAATTCTGCATCCACTGCTGATTGTCCCATCCCTGCATGATGATGCGGTCCTGGCAGTCCGAGCTTGTCTCACTCCACCAAAAGCAGTGTTCCACTATGTCAAGGGGCATGTGCGGCAGCAGGAGCAAACAGAGCACAAGAAGGCACATACCCACTGCATCCCTCTTCTGTCTGTGAGGGGGGAGGCGGTGGAGGAGTGGCTCATGAGACGTGATCATAGAGCAGCCACAGGAAGTAGCAGACAAAGCAGCCAGAGAAAGTATCTGCCCTCCTGATGCCCACCCCAGAGTGCTTCCAGGAGCTCTAAGTGTGAGACAGGCTCCACTCAATGTGGATGTGCTACTTTAGATTAATTTGAACTAATTTTGAGGCTTCCTTGTAGTCAGGACACACTATTTCAAATTGGTTAAATCAGGAGTTCTTAAGTCAAATTTACTAACTTGAAATAATTTCCTAGTGTAGACATAGACTTGGAGTCTTTTTGTTAATTTCAGCAGGATTTAGATTAGGCCATGTAAAAGGAAGAAATCTCTTGAATGGCAAAACAGAGAAAATAATTGATGAGGTGCATAGAAAAAAACCTAAAGAGTTATTTTTGATTTATAATAGGATCTGGCACACACAAAGAGAAGAATGCCTTTTATAGTTATATAGCTAATTAGAGGGCAATGCATATATGAAATACTCCCTCGTGTTAAATATTGTCAGGGGTCTGAAGACAATAATAGAAGAGGTGCCTTAAGATATAATGCATGCTTCCCTTTAAAAGAAGTACCAGGCAAGACACAGAAGTCCATAGTCCTGATAGTGAAGATATGTAGAAATGATTCTATTAATCTAAATTTTATTGCACCAAGTTTGTATGCTTACATTCTAACAAGAAATGTCAGCTTCTGGAAAAAGCAGGTGCAAGGTGTTCATTTTGTTTTCTAGAAATTAAAGGTAAATTTCCCTACTTCCTAGAGTCTAAATGTCATTCTCTTTTCTTTACAGATTTCCTTTTATTTTCATTTTATTTTCCAAGCGCTCCCCCCCCCCATAATTAATGGCAAAAAGAACCCATAGGGAAGCCACACAGTGGGTTTCCAGATGAAAATATCTAGGTACACACAAGAAAGATCATGATACTCACCTCTTAGATTCAAAGATTCTGTCACTTGTCTTCAACATAATGTAAACCTTGCTTTGCAATGCTGGAACCTACCAGATTAAAAGACTGTAAATACATAGGGTACGTCTACACAGCAGGGCTAAAGTTGAAATAAATTATACAACTTCAGATTTTAAATAAATCCCCACTTCATTAAAATAAAAATGGCCTCTGCGCTGTGCCAACAATCAGCTGATCCGGCACAGCGTGGGAGTCTAGACGCAGATCAGCCAACAAGGGAAGCCTTTGTTGACCACTCTTGTTTCACGAGGCATAAGGGTCTAGACATACCCATAGAGTTTTGATTCCTGCAAAAAGGGGTGCATTTGTCAGTAGCTCTCTAGAGAAACAGGATAAAGTTCATACAGCCAGGTAGAAATCTGCAGAGAGAATCTGAAAGCCTACATCTACACCGCAATGATATTTTAATATGCTGGAGTATCTTGAAATAGCTGTCTTGTGTCTTTATAGCAAGCCTGCTATTTCAAGCTCACTATTCCGACATCCCTGTAAACCTCATTCTGCAAGGAGTAAGGGATGTTTCAGAATAGTGCTTTATTTCAAAATTTAGCACTATATAGACAGCATCAAATGACAAAATAAGCTATTTAAATAGCATTGAAATAAGATATGCAATTTGCTCAGCTTAAATTCCATATGAGTATGTCTACACTACCACCCTAGTTCGAACTAGGGTGATAATGTAGGCAACCGGAGTTGCAAATGAAGCCCGGGATTTGAATTTCCTGGGCTTCATTTGCATATTGCCGGGCGCCGCCATTTTTAAATGTCCGCTAGTGCAGACTCCGTGCCGCGCGGCTACACGCGGCACGGACTAGGTAGTTCGGATTAGGCTTCCTATTCCGAACTACTGTTACTCCTCGTGGAGCTAGGGTGGTAGTGTAGACATACCCTCTCTTATTTCGAGTTATGGTACAGTATAGATGCATCCAAAGAGTCCTGGTGTAGTTCAGTAGTAAAAATGAGTTTGTTGCAAGGATTTGATGGAGAGAGTGAGATTTCATGATATGCTAAAACAGACAATAGGGAAGGGGGACCTCAAATCTACTTGGTTGCTAGTATGTTTGGACTAAATATTGTTTTCAAAATGAAGTCTTCTCTTCACCGAGAGCACCAAGAGGCTCTTTCGAAAGAGAGCGTCTAGACTGCACGTTGAACTTTCGAAAAAGCGGCTTGCTTTTTCGAAAGAAAGCATCCAGTGAGTCTGGATGCTCTCTTTCGAAGAAGCCCTATTTACATTGAAGAACGCCTTCTTTCGAAAGAGGAACAAAATGCAATGATTTTACATTAAAAATGTCAGTCCTGACATTTCACATGCTTCAATTCAAATGTTCTATTTGAATTTTCAATGTTTATTTTTTTCCAAATTGAACTTTTTTACATAAAATCCTAGTCAAATGAGGCACTCTCCTATGTCAACATATTTTGAATTTCATTGTCAATATAATATACAATTTTAGTTGATTTTTAATTCTTGCAAAGTCTGATATATGCAATTTGGAAACGGGAGTCCCTCACAGAGAACTAATACCAGCTATGTTTTCCAGCTTTATGCAAAAGTACTTTAACACCTTCTTTGTAGAGCTATACTTTGGAAAACAACAATTAGTTGATCTGAAAAACAGATTTTTAAAAAGATGATCTTTTATGAAGACTGGAGAGCAGGGGTACATTTGCTGCATTGGTATTAGAACTCAATTATCAAAGCACAGTTAAGTGGTATGGGATTCAAAGTACAGGAGACCCAGGTAATGCACATTTAAATTTAGATTGATAAAGTAACTTCCAGCTGCTCTTCTGGGGTTTAATTTTCATATCAATCAAATTCAAAACCAGCAAATTTCTTAACAAGATATTTTTGGAATCTCTCATACCTGATGTTGGATTTTCTGCAAACACTATTGGGAAGGCAAATGGTAGGGCTGAGCTAGAAAAGAGAATGTATCCGTAAGAGATTACTTCATACTATTTTAAAAAGAACTACTAAGAAACTGCTTGATATTCTTTTTTTTTCCTCTTCCTGACAAACTTGGCAGCTTCATATAAATTCACACCCAAAGTGAATAAACTATTCAGGCCCATACAGTTGCTTTGCCTGTGGTGAATTTCTGCAGGGTATTTCCTTTCTTAGCGTGTACTGTAGGTGAACTGTGGCAAACATTCTAAACTCCTGAGTTAAGAAGCAATAAAATCTTTTTATTGCCTCCTGTTAAAACAAGTATTCTCAAAGATAGCACAGTTTGGGTGCTACACTAATAAATAATAACAGTTAAAATAAGGATTTTAATAAAAATCAGTTTTTATACTAAAAGTTATGAATTGCAAATACTGACAATATTGCTCCATCCTAAAAATTCTTCTTATAGAAAATATTACTTCATGTTTTGAATTGAATTATATATGAAAATAATTGTTAACATGAAAAAGTAGACAACTATACTTGAATAAATAAATTCATAGTGCCATTAAGTTATGATGCTTGAGAAGGGTGATCTGTTAGTTTATCAGATATGTGTTCTGTGCTAAGCAAATGCTAAGGTGTTCAATGGACTTGAAATAACTCATAAGAGTGTTGAGTTAAATGAATCCAATATTATATCTTTTTTTGTGTGTAAAGGTCTTTTTCTGAGTTCCAATCAAAATGCAACCATTTGCTGTTAGTGGATACTTTGTCTCAAATAAAAATATAGCAATGTCAATAAAAATGTGAAAAGTATGATGTCTTGGACAAGAACAAAATGAAAAAGGGGTGGAGGAAAAACTCAGGGGAGAAAAAAGAAGAAACAGTAAATGAACACACATAAAATTGCGTAAAACCTTTGGAAAACGAATCCTGCATTTTACAAGAGCTGGTCTTCCAAAACATATCGTTCAGTGGAGAATACAGTGCATGGGCTCTTAAAAAGCTTTTAGTACTACCTATGCAAGTTGAGCTGAAGACTTTTCTGTTTGATGCTGAAGCTATGGCAAAGCAATTTGCTTTGTGGAATAAAAAGGAATCAGGACTTGACTTTAGCAAGGCTTTTGATACGGTCTCCCACGATATTCTTGCCAGCAAGTTAAGGGAATGCGGATTGGATAAATGGACGGTAAGATGGATAGAAAGATGGCTAGAAGGCCGGGCCCAGCGGGTAGTGATCAACGGTTCGATGTCAGGATGGCGGTCGGTTTCTAGTGGAGTGCCCCAAGGTTCTGTTCTAGGACCGGTTTTGTTCAATATCTTTATTAATGACCTGGATGAGGGGATAGATTGCACCCTCAGCAAGTTTGCAGATGACACTAAGCTAGGGGGAGAGGTAGATACGCTTAAGGGCAGAGATAGGGTCCAGAGTGACTTAGACAAATTGGAGGATTGGGCCACTAGAAATCTCATGAGATTCAACAAAGACAAGTGTAGAGTCCTGCACTTGGGACGGAAGAATCCCAAGCATAGTTACAGGCTGGGGACCAACCAGTTAAGTAGTAGTTCTGCAGAAAAGGACCTGGGGGTTACAGTGGATGAGAAGCTAGATATGAGTCAACAGTGTGCCCTTGTAGCCAAGAAGGCTAATGGCATATTAGGATGCATTAAGAGGAGCATTGCCAGCAGATCCAGAGATGTCATTATCCCCCTTTATTCGGCTTTGGTGAGGCCACATCTGGAGTACTGTGTCCAGTTCTGGGCCCCCCACTACAAAAAGGATGCGGACGCATTGGAGAGGGTCCAGCGGAGGGCAACCAAAATGATTAGGGGTCTGGAGCATATGACCTACGAGGAGAGGCTGAGGGACTTGGGTCTGTTTAGTCTGCAGAAGCGAAGAGTGAGGGGGGACTTGATAGCAGCCTTCAACTTCCTGAAGGGAGGTTCCAAAGAGGATGGAGAGAGGCTGTTCTCAGTAGTGACAGATGGCAGAACAAGGAGCAATGGTCTCAAGTTGTGGTGGGAGAGGTCCAGATTGGATATTAGGAAAAACTATTTTACTAGGAGGGTAGTGAAGCATTGGAATGGGTTACCTAGGGAAGTAGTGGAGTCTCCATCCCTAGAGGTGTTTAAGTCTCGGCTTGACAAAGCCCTGGCCGGGTTGATTTAGATGGGATTGGTCCTGCCTAGAGTGGAGGGCTGGACTTGACGACCTTCTGAGGTCTCTTCCAGTTCTGATTCTATGATAAGGGGATGGTTGGATAAAATAACATGATCTTGGTAACTAATTGACCATTCATTTCCAGTTGGAAATAGGTCAATGGAGGGATGATAGGAGTTGCTATAGGGAACTTTCTGGGTGTCTGGCTGGTGAGTCTTGCCCACATGCTCAGGGTTTAGCTGATCGCCATATTTGGGGTCAGGAAGGAATTTTCCTCCAGGGTAGATTGGCAGAGGCCCTGGAGGTTTTTCGCCTTCCTCTGTAGCATTGGGCACAGATCACAGCTGAAGGACTCTCTGCATGTTGGGGCCTTCAAAGTATTGGAAGGCTTCAATATCTGAGACATAGGTGAGAGGATTATTCTAAGAGGGGTGGGCGAGATTCTGTGGCCTGCACTGTGCAGGGGGTCAGACTAGATGATCATAATGGTCCCTTCTGACCTTAAAGTCTATGAGTCTATGAGGAGGACCCAGATTCAGAAATCCAATTTCATCTCCAGACAGCCACAGAACTGTATACCTTCCATTTTAATGACTGACAGATTCTATTTCCTCTTCACTAGCATCATTGATGAGACACAATTCCCTGCATACTGAAGAATGATTATTAAAAGGAGTAGTGCTGCCTTTTTTGTTGTTATTTGTTTGTTTATTAGGTTTGGTTGCACCATCTTGGTAACAGATAAACATATAAATATTTATACTTCCCCTTAATTTAGGCAAAATATGATTGTAATCTAAGTCATTTTGATGGACCTATCTCCTCTTGCTGCTACACTGTACTCTATTAGTCAAGTATGTGTTGACTAAGCACTACTAGAAAGTAAAATACTTTGCATGTTAAGACTAAAGACTATTTAAACCTCCCATGAACTTTTATATCAATACATACCACATTCTACAGATAAACTTTTTTTTTTTCATTTTTGTCTTAATCTCCTAGATGATGAACATGCACTTCTTGGTACGCTGATGTCACTTTGTATTCAGTGGATTTACTTTAGTGCTACACTAGTTTAAGTGAAGGGCCAGAATTTGGTTCTTCCCTGCATGTCCTCTCTCTACATAATGATGAGAAAAAACTCTTATCTGAAACAAACAGACAGAAATCTCCTAGGCTTTTATTAAAAGCCTAGAAGATTTGGCAAAGCATGAGGAATATTTTACAACCTAAAAACGTGACATTGGAGCATGCCAATAGTGGAGGCTATATTCTCAAAGCTTCTGAACTGGTATGTATGTATGTATAGTATTGTTTGCATGCATGTTTTCTTTTTATTATACTCCATTTGCATGCTCAAACAGACATTGGCATGTACAGTGACAGAGCTAGTGTGTGGAAATGAACACTCACATAAGATTGTTTGACAATGTAAACCTAGATATCTCATTTTAATATTACTAATAGATTCCAAAGCCAAAGAGAACCATTTTCTATATAATCTGACCACTTTGTTCCTATGGGTATATATTTACATTTAGCCATATTAAAATCCATATTGTTTGCTCGTGTCAAGCTCACCGAGTGATTCAGGTCCTTCTGTCAATGAGCTGTCACTTCATTATTTCCCACTTTCCCAGTTTTTGTGTCTTCTGCAAACTTTATCAGTGATAGTTCTATGTTTTCTTCTAGGTCTTTGGTGAAAAAAATTGTTATCTAGAGTAGAGTCAAGAACTAATTCCTGCAGGATCTCACTAGAAACTCATGTCCTCACTGATGAATCATCATTTACAATTAAAGTTTTTAATCGGTTTAATATGTGCCATGTTAATTTTCTATTGTAGTAGCTTTTTAATGTTGTGTGGATGTAATCTCATCAGATTTATTTAACAAGATCTCTTTTTCATAAATCCATGTTGATTGGGATTAATTACATTACTCCCCGTTAATTCTTCATTAATTGAATCCTATATCAGCCACTCCATTATGTTGTCCATAATATAGCCTTTCACTTCTCTCTCAAATTATTTCTAGATTTACATAGTGACAAATTGCTTTTTAGAGGTGACTAGAAAATATCATACTTAAATATGACAACTGTGCGAATCAGTCCAAAAGCTCTTGTTTTTCTGATATTATAGCTAACAATTTATCTACTTGTTTCAGTTTATCTGCAACCAGGAAAAAATTGATGTATATAACTGTGTTTTACTTGACATGCAGTCCTTAGCTTTTTCTCATAGAAAATGTCTTCTGCCTTCCTCCTGTAAAATGTATGATATAATCAATTAAATTGCTATATCAGGGGAAGAGTTTCTGCTCCACTTTGCTCTCTTTTATGGCATGGAAGTGATGAAAGCACGTACAGACTAGCTTTATATCCCTTTCTGAAGATTCTCCAGAGGGATAGAATCCTCACTGAGCATAGAGATAATATAGCCAGTTCATATGCCATCATCTTATAGATCCCTGGTGCAAGAGAAATGCTGGAACACATTGGAGGTGAAAAGTTGGCTTGGTGTGCTTCAGTTATGCTCACATGGGATGCTCCCATAGACCTGGTCTGCACTAAACACGGCAGAGCAGCTTAAGGTAGCTATCCATGTATGTAAAACAAATAGTTGGATTCTATTTACCTTAAACCGAGCTGCTGTAGCATCTACAATTCCTCCCATCGGCTTTCCTTATTCCTCGCAGAATGAGGTGTACAGGATAGTGGTGTAGGCTGCCCTCAGCATTCACTTTGGGGATCTACACTAGACCATTAAATCGAACAATAGAAGATTGACCTCTGGAGGGTTGATCTTCTCCATGGCGTAGACATACCCATGAGGCGCTATCTATCAGATATTACAGTAGCACACTGTATGGACCCATGTCCAAGGTGAAGAAGAGAATGAGTGAGAAATGAACAGATCTCTGAACACCTGCACTCACTGCTTTTTGTACCCAGCAGATTATCTTGTCTCAGACATTTAATGTCAGTAATGTATACTGCATATCGTATCATACCATATACACCGTTCTGGAATCTGAAATTTAGATAAGACGCTTGTATTTCAAATGTTATGGGTACTAGTACAATGTCACTTGCATTTTTAATTACCTAGCGCACATATTAAATATCAAATCTTTTTAGCTGCAATAGAGAGACTAAGAGAGCTCATGGACCTAAATATAGAGGACACTTGGCATTTCTTTGTTAAAGGTGTTAAATATCTGGAATTTGCATCTCAAGAAAAGGGTAAAAATGAGTAGAGAAGGATTCCAGACCTAACTGAATAAATACCAACCTCAATAAGGACATTAGGAATAAACAGAGCCAACAAGGAATAAGAAGATTTCATTGATCGGCTAAGAAAGTCATGTGTTAGAAAGCAGAAAGTGTAGCGTTAAAGTGAGAATTGCTAAAAGTCAAGGTGAGCTACACTTTGTAAAGGAAATTAAAACAAATAGCAAAAGAGTCTTTGGTCATATATATAAACAGAGGACAAGAAAAAGAAGTGGAGGGTGCTATGGTGTGAGGAGGAAGTAGAGGTTAAGCATAATCTAGGTATGATCCCAAATCTACATTAATATGTTGCCTGACTTTATCCGAAGTATTGAAAGAAATAACAAAGATGTGGAGGGCAGTGACAAATGGGATAAAATGCAATATGAGTTTATCACAAAGAAGATTCTCTCAGGCTAACAAGAATTTTAGTAAGGCATTTGATATGGTACCACATGGATATTATTAATGGAGAAGCTGCAGAAAATATCAATTATAAAATAACTGAAAATTGGGAAGAAACTGGTTAAAGAGGAAATGAAAATAGTCTACGGTGAAAGGGAAACTGCCAGTCTGGGGGATGCAGGTTACTATTTAAGTTCCTCAGGGCTTGATTTTTAGCTCACTCTTACATGAGAATCTTTAGATCATTTTTATTTAGTATTTTCATTAATGATCTTGGCACACAAATAGACTTGTGATAATGAAATGTGTTGACATACAGTTGGGAGGCATTGTCACTACATAAGAGGAACAGAAATATACACAAGTAAAATGAGATGACCCTGAGGACTGAAACAATAAAAATGGGTTGAACTTTAGTAGTACAAAAAGCAAGGCCATATACATAAGTACTAATAACAAAAATGTCTGCTAAACTGAGGGCTGATCTGTTGAAAATAATAAATGAGGGAAAAGACAAATCTATGTTAAGTGATCACACAAAATAACTACGAGCTAACAATGAGTTCATCTTGAATACTGTGTTTACTTCCACAAAAGATGAATTCAGCCTGGAACATGTGCAGGGAAGGACTACTGGGAAGTCTTATCTTATGAGAAGAGCCTAAGACCTTGGAGTGTGTAGCCTAGGAAAATGAAAGGAAAGGTTGTGTGAGAATATGCACATTATAAATAAATGATAGGGTTCTGTGTGTGGTGGAGGAAGGAAGGAATGAGGGTTAAACACCAGGGAGAGAGAGCAAAGCCACTTAAGCACATCAGTAGTGCTGACACATGAACAAATGGATAAAAACTGGCCATGAATATATTTAGGCTAGACATTGTAATAAGGTATCTAATCACCAGAGGAATGAAGTTCTGGAACAGTCTTTCAATAGGAGTAGTGGGAGTAAGAATCCTTAATACTTTGAGACGGAGGTTGATATATTTATGAATGGTATTATAAGACATAGTTGTCTCCGGTAGCAGATTATTGGACTCACTGAGGGTATGTCTACACTGCCACCCTAGTTCGACTTAGGGTGGCTAATGTAGGCAATCGAAGTTGCAAATGAAGCCAGGATTTAAATATCCCGGGCTTCATTTGCATCTTGCCGGGAGCCGCCATTTTTAAATCCCCGTTAGTGCGGACTCCGTGCCCGCAGCTACACGCGGCACAGAGTAGGTAGTTCGAATTAGAAACTCGTGGAGGAGTAACCGTAGTTTGAATTAGAAATCCTAATTCGAACTACCTACTCTGTGCCGCGTGTAGCCGCAGACACGGAGTCCTCACTAACGGGGATTTAAAAATGGCTGCGCCCGGTAAGATGCATATGAAGCCCGGGATATTTAAATCCCGGGCTTCATTTGCAACTTCGATTGCCTACATTAGCCACCCTAGTTTGAACTAGGGTAGCAGTGTAGACATACCCTGATTTAGGAGACCCCACCATTAGGGTCTTATATTCCTATTCTGTCTGATAGCTGTATTCCCACCAAAGTCAAAGATAACCTCCTTAATGATTAAATATATTTATTTGAAGTTGTATGTGAAATCAAATACACTCAATCTAGTAATTTTTCAGGTCTGTGCAACGTCAGAATATTGGTAAAGTTTGCTGTAGATTTGAAATAGGCTGTGTTTCAACTGAACAAATGTTCAATTTTAAATGACTTCTGTAACTCTGTTCTTTTTCATAATTTTTGTTTTTTGTTTTTTTCATTCTTCCTGAAAGCTGACAATTTCCTACCTCTACTTTAGCTGTAACAAATCTTCTCTGCAGGTAGTCTCCATTTGAAAGCTCACTGTGGTTTCTCTGTTCCATCTATTGGCTTCACAGTAGGTGAGCTTGGAGTTTCTACTTTCTTCTTTCTTGAAGCTGATTGCTACTACTGATTACATTGATAAACTCTTACTGGCTCATCTCTGTTTGGTGCTGGTAATGTGTTAGAAACATTTCATAGTACCTGATTGGTTTTTTTATTATTCCATTTTCAGATCTTGTATTTTGCCTGTGGAATAGTAGGGATATCAAAATAAGCACTAAAATTAAATATGTATCAAGCAGTTGTGCTTTCAACATTTCTATATGGTTGTGAGTGTAGGCCTGGCTTGACATAAGTAACTTGTCCCATTTTTTAGTGTGTGTGAGGGGGAAGGTGAATGGAAAGTTAAGTCGTAAACACAGTCTTAACAAGTAATATGCGGGAGTCTAGTTGTCTGTCCTACCTCAATCAGTAGGAACATTCAGGTGCTAGGGTCAATAAACAAGATTAACCTAGAATGTAAAGATCAAGTTCTTCATGAACAGCACATGGACTGAGCATGCTGAGCAGAGATTAAAGCCAGTAAAATAACCAAGCCAATACTAAAACACATGTGATGCAATGTCATGTGTTCATGTACATAAAGGAAAAGGTTTCCTGGGTAATTTTGGATAAATGGTATACTCTTATATCTACCCTCTGCAGCCTATAGGGCTAACCTGTTTGCTTGACTAAAGATATATGAATGTATTATTTCCTTGTGGTTTTGATGGTAGGTTTATATCGGCAGTTTGGCTGTAACACAAGAGACTTACAGGCCATGTCCTGTATGTTGAGCTAAGGCAAAGTAAATATTTTTGACTGGGACCTTTTACCCAGATAGCACAATTAGCTCACGTATGTTCGGTACTTTTCCCTTAGACTGATTGTGGTAAGATAGAGTGACTTTCCATGGTAGAGGGGCTTCCAAGAATACCCTCAGATTTAGCCTGTACATCATTACTTAGAAAAACCTGAAACAAGACCAGACTGATTAACTAGATAGGACAGAAATAATAAATGTGATAGACAACCACAAGACGCCCATGGAGTAACAAACTGACAATTACGATAATCATTGAGATCAATGATATCCTGACCTATTTTAAAAAGACACTTCACCATTAGTAAGGTAACGAAATACAAATAAAGAGAAAAGGAAACATTCCCTACTGAATATGCATCCAACATAACAACGTCAGCATAACATACTATAAAAGTGGCATACCAGTCTAGGGGTGGTAGGAGAAGGAGATGTAGTCATTGGGAGATGCCAGAATGCTAGCTTCTGATGATGATGGTAAAGGCGAAGGTGATGAGGAAGATGATGGCTATCATCTCAGGTTGTTCTAGAAGGAATGGTGTGAGTATATGATATGAAAATATAGATGTGCATTCCCTATTTATCTTGTAAAATTGGGGTGTTTATATCTGTGCTAAATATATTAATAAACTATATTTACAATTATAGAAGAGTTCCTGTAGTGTGAGTGTTGCATCTGCGCACATCAGGGTTCCCAATGACTGAATAATCGAATACTGGGCTTGATCCTGGGACAAAGAACCTGTCAATCCTAAAGATGGTAACTGAAGTTTATAAGCAATCTTAGATCACCGCTACACTTGAGTCTGACCGGCTTAGTAATAGCTTTGCTGTATATGGAATAAAGGAAATGAGTGATGAAATGTGGAGTCAAAATGAGTTTTTTTGGATCCCAGAGAACTGAATGAAATTTTCTCCAAGAACTTGACAAGATGTTCTGGATAAGCTGAGTGGAAAAGGTCTGAGAGGGAATCCCAACAGTGAGTCATGGGCAAAGTATTGCGGACGTGTGATCAGTTCCATGTGGTCTGACTTTGCAGAGTCAAATGGTGGGATACGATTCCCCATATAAAAATCGTTAATCATGATCAGATGTATGACATTCAAAGCACATTTACAAAAGCTCAGATATGTTGGTCTGATTATTTCATTCATATGTCCAACCTGAGAAAGCTCAAGATGATATTTTATGGTCAGTTAAAGAAAGGTACCTTTCTTATGGTTCTGTTAGTGGCCAGTTCAAGTGTTGCCAAATCTGAAAGCATGTCAGGCTAACCCCATCAGTAGGGAAGGAATAAGAGCAAGGTGGTGGCAGATTTGCCATGTCACTGTTAACTGCTTTGACTCAAGGTGCACTAATACCTTAGGTGAAAAGAGTGAGTAATGCACGGCAAGGATACAACATCCTGCAATGAAGTTGTATGTGTCTGTCTCACATGTAACCATATTTGTGGTTCTTTCATTGGTCTGACCTCACAAATATGCCTTTATCTTCATTGTTTGATAAATCCATGTATGTCAATATTTACATAAGATTCCATCAACATCATTACATATCTGTTCTATTTATTCTGGTTGGCCATTTTCTAAGCTAATGAAACACTCCATTGGAAATAATAGGAGTTTTGCCATGTGGTTTTTAATGATCATTCAGTATTTTTGTGCTGTGTCACAGATTGCTTTATGCTCTGTCTGGTTCCAACTGGCTGTTTATAATAACAAGGTCTTCACAGCCCTTAATGCAGTCGGTGGTGTTGGGGATTGCACCCTTGAGACCAAGTCAAAAGGGAACCAGCAGAGACAGCCCCAGCTCCTGCACAGGGCTATGGGTGGGAGAACCACAGGACTACCCAGGACCCCGCTTTAGTTGGTTAACCAGTTAAATGTTAGGCTGACCTAATGTTTATTCAGTTAACTGGAATTTTACATCCCTAACACACACAATTCTTTTAAAGCTATACATTTATTTTAGTAACTCTCTATAGAAGGAAACACATGCACCTTTTACTGCTGGATTCTATCATGTTGGCTATCATTTCTACATTTATCATACCACATTTCATTTTTATTTCCCTAATTAAGACACACCAAACTAGATCTTAATTAGTATAACAGTGTAGCTTCTTTGAAGCCAATGGGACTCCACTGCCTTAAATCAGCTAGGCATCTCTCCCCTTCTATTTTCTTTTCTAAACTTCAGATCCATCTCTCTTGTGAGTCCAATACCTTCTCAACTTTACATCATACTTTGTTTTTCTGTTTGTTCCACACGCTGTCATCTTTAAATACTCTAAACTACTGACTACATTTTCACCATTTTGTGTACTTACCACACCTTCTAAAATGAGCATACAATACAAAAGACTGAAGTATTACCAAAACACACTTAAAAGTGACAAACATTGAAGAAGTTGGTATCCACCAACTTCAAATGATTTCTTTCTTTTCGGGTAGTATGTGAAAGCCTTTTCTCTTTGAAAATACGGATGGCAAGAAGAAGAATGAATATTTTTTCTTTTAATAAAGAGCTCACTAAAATTGAGTTTAAAAAGTTGTGCATATAAGAAGCAAACTGTCTGGGCAAATAGCAAAATATTAAAATGATGATAAATTATCTATATGTCTTGCCTACCTATGTAATTAAATTGTTTGCTCTTACAGCAGTTCTTAGGAAATCTGGGCATAGTAGTTTTTCAGAAAAATGCTTCAACATGCAAAGTGCTAATCACTAGAATTGAGTGTATTTTTATCAGAGAGTAGTAAATTTGCCACACAAATGTATTTATGGATTTAGTCAAATGTTGCAAAAAGTTTCAGCTGACAAAATGGAAAAACATAGAAAAGCGGTTTCCAAGTGTTTTGGCTCAACCATCTTGAAAAGCCTCAACTTTTATTTTTGAGCTTCAGGGGGTAGCCGAGTTAGTCTGTTACAGAAAAAAACAGCAAGCAAATGGTCTGGTAGCACTTTATAGACAAACAAAGCATGTAGGGTATGTCTACACTACCCTCCTAGTTCAAACTAGGAGGGTAATGTAGGCATACCGCACTTGCAAATGAAGCCCAGGATTTGAATTTCCCGGGCTTCATTTGCATAAGCGGGGCGCTGCCATTTTTAAAACCCCGCTGGTTCGAACCCCATGCAGCACGGCTAAACGGGGCACAAACTAGGTAGTTCGAACTAGGCTTCCTAGTTTGAACTACCATTACTCCTCATTTCACGAGGAGTAACGGTAGTTCGAACTAGGCTTCCTCGTGAAATGAGGAGTAACGGTACTTTGAACTAGGAAGCCTAGTTTGAACTACCTAGTTCGTGCCCCGTGTAGCCGCGCTGCATGGGGTTCGAACCAGCGGGGTTTTAAAAATGGCGGCGCCCTGCTTATGCAAATGAAGCCCGGGAAATTCAAATCCCGGGCTTCATTTGCAAGTGCGGTATGCCTACATTACCCCACTAGTTCGAACTAGCGGGGTAGTGTAGACATACCCGTAGATGGCATCATGAGCTTTCGTGGGCACAGCCCACTTCTTCAGATGACTGGGAGTTATATTTTTGAAACAGTGTTTAATTTAGCATTTCACTTTAAAAAGCCATGAAACCAACTAAGAGGGGAGGGGAACCCAAATCAGTTTCTGTTTGAAACAAAATATGTTTTTTCTTTTCTTGGTTCAGCCCTCAAAGTGTAAATTTAGTTATTAATTCAGTTCTTCTGGCACTCTTGACTTTCCCAGGTGCTGTCTTGCCTTTTCTAAGAGGTTATCCTTAGATAAGTCATCTGATCATAGCTTTATAATCCCTCTGGAACATTTGCCATCTTCTTTGCAATGTCATGGTAGGGTACAGTTGTCATTTTGGCATCAGTCTTAAGTATGTATTGAAGAGTTCGGTCTTGCATTTGTTTCACGCTGAAGTTCAGTTAGTGATTCTTATGTATGAAAGTAAAACAGACACAATGGTCCACATTATCCCCCACCTTGTAAGTCCTTACGTTTGCATGAAAAGAAGGAGGGAACCTGAGATGCAATCCATGAGTTTCACAAAGTCCCGAGGAATGCAAAATGTGAGCGCATAGCTCCATTTCTCTCACACACACTAGAGTGGGCCAGTTACACCATCGGCGGAATCCCAATGCATAATGCAGCCCTCCTGTGCATTGAGTCACTTGAGAAAGATTGGGTTTTCTTGATGGATAAATTCTTCCTGGAGCTTCCTCTTTCTATTTGAACAAGTCTTTGAAAACTCCTGTTTGGGTCCATGTCATTTATCCATCCAAGACTATTTTAAATATATTTCATGAATATACTTGAATGCATTTTGATACATAAACGTAGCTTTGCTCCAGCCCTGTCATCTCTAGATTACTCAGCTATTGTCACCTGACCAAGTCTGCTCTGATTCATTAATATAACCACTGAAGACTCTTTGCCAGCACTCTTCTCACCAGAGCAAAGACACACACACCTGACTGATTCCTCGGTCTTTCTTTTCCCACTTTGGGCTCTTTGGCACAAGCAGAACATACAATCAGATCAGGGTGAACCGCCATATAATTTTTCATATATTATACACTTTTAGTAGATCTCAAATTTAACAATTTCTAAGAGGAGAACCAGAAGAGATACAAAAATATATTACAAACTCCCAGTAATACAATTTAAAATATTATATAAAAGTACACCGAGGAAAATAATCAATATTCAAATTAAACCTCCTTACAATTATCTATTTTTTTGCCTAAACAGCAAGACAGAATTTCTATTCCCAGCCACCCTCATAACTCACAGTCACATACATGCCTATACTGCTTATCTTAAATATCGATTATATTTATCCATAAAATGCCTCAATAAAAACTGCACGATTCATGCACTAATGGTCTTAAAGAACATCTGCATATAAATGAATCCATCTATTTATTTTGTTTTATTTTATTTCTTTACTAGAGTATGTCTAATTGATGTAACATCTTTTTACTGATGTAACTTCCAGCCATTAATGCTGGTGAATAGATTTTTGCTAAGCAAATAAAAGACAGGAAGCATATCTGCTTATCTTGGATGTCAAAAATTATATGCTATTGCTCTCAGTTCAGTTAACTCCAACTCAGCATACCTAAAACTTAACATTGACTCTACATTTTAAATAAGAGAGCCAGTCCACATGATACATAATTCTCCTTCAGGCTAAAGTAGTTCCATCTTGTGGAACTGCAATATATGTCCTTCTAATGTAACTAATTTCAAACAGAAGATGGTTAAACATGATTCTTCTGAGAAATTACAGAAAAAGTACACCATACATCAATGACGTTAAGCTCTTGTAGCCAAGGATGTATCCTTCATCATTTTATTTGTTTATTGTCCTCTTTGCTACATACATGAGAAGGCTATTTGTTGATAGATAATAGAAAGGTGGAATTTTGTATATTTCTGTAAGCAAAAATAATATTTAAATTACATAATCAGCAAATGAAAGTAGTGTAGAAGCTTTTCAGGAAAATAAAGCTTGAGGACATTTAGTCACACATAACATTGGTGACTGTGGTTTTAAGAAGCTCATTGTCATCCTTATTCCTCTGATCTATGATATCTACAATCAAACAAGGGACACTGTTCCTTAAGAAACTGTAGAAGCAAAGAAGATAAGAAACCCAGGTAAATCAGTGGAGAAAGAAATTCCAAAGGCTTTATAAAACATTTCTCGGTCTTAAGTTTCTTGGCTCTATTTTAAATACTTCTGATTTTGAGGTTAAAGTAAATGATAAGGGAAATAATTCTGGCTTTTTTGTAAAATCAAAAAAGATGAGAATTATATGCTCCTCAGAAGAAGAGATATTATGAAGGTTAGCAATTTTATTATGTTCATTTTGGCAGATGTCAAGTAGGTAAAATAGCCAAAATTAAAAAGTGTTTGTCAGATAGTTTTACAAGAAAACTTTATAAGATTTGTCTTCTTGGCACTACAACACTGCATGGATTTCAATGGTCTGATTCTCAGTTACTTCATCCCTGCACTTGTGCCAAGGAGAGGAGTGGGTAAGGCAAAGGTGGCCGTAAGCCACTTTTAGACTCCTGGGGTGAAATCTTGGTTCCATTCATATTACTGAGGCCAGGATTTCACACTCTGTGTTATGGGACCAGTGTGTCTTCAATCTGTAAGTTAAAGAAGTGTCAGGGCAGCACTAGCTCACACTTTGCTTTCCCATGAACTCTGGGAAACAGGATACCCATAGAGCAGTCCCCTCCAGACATCCCGCTTTTACAGTTTGCCTTGTATTCTGAAGTCTGGGAGCATGGCTAGCGTAGAGCAATTATAACAGCTCTATATCCACTGGCCAGGGCCTCTGTGCGGGAAGTATTCTCATGAGGCTGTTTCTTGTCATTTGGAGGCAATTTACATGTTTTTAATTGGCACTTGCAACAGTTAAAACAAAAAACTTTCTGCTAGAGTAGAAAAACTGGTGGTTACTTAGAATTCTCACTGTTAGGCCCCAAATCTGCAAATGATTCCCCATGGGAAGTCACCCAGCACCTGCACGGACCGTCATGGGGAAGAACACAAGACTGTAACACAGATCAGTGTAGGCACAGAAGTCATTTACGTGGTTGGAGCCTTATTTGTTAAATGGTGCAGTAAGAATGGAAGCGAGAGACAAACAGCAGAATTCCCACCTGGCAAAACAATGCATAGGAAGGGGATTATTGTGAATTTGAAAGAGAGAATCATATTATCTTGCTTTTTAATGTTGTATCATAAAAAGGATTGATGGACTGGGGAGAAAATGGTCAGATCTTGGAGCAAATGAGTTACTGGTATTTGTTCCTGAAGCCTCATGATAATAATGTTGAAGATAATTGTACTATTGCTTCACATACATAGCCACAGAATAAAAGTTTTGTTGTTCCTATGCCAACCTATGTTTTTATTTAATAAATAAAATGAAGATCAAATAGCAACTTAGCCACTTTCCCAGGAGTGTAACTGTCATTTAGGTATCATGTAGACATTGAGCCCAGATGTTTCACAAAGTAAATAGCCAAGAAAAAGTGAATCCAGCCAAGAATTCTCTCTTCTTCTCTTTAATACCAAATGATATTGAGGCATAAAGTTGTTTCTTTACCAGAATGTTATAGCTAGAAACAATTCTAATAGTCAGGGATTGCCCGTTTAAAAATAATATCTGTAGAAACAAGTTATGTGTGCGAAGAAAACATTATTTACCACAAGAATAGTATGTTGAGTTAGCAAACTGTGCATGTTTGTACATTTTTGGAATCCTTGCAAATCAACATGTGTGCAGGATGCAGAATCTGATGACTCAGAAGATGAACTAGTTTGAAAACTGCCATTGGACACTGCCAATGGACTACCGCAAGATAGGCTATTGAAAAAAACAGTAGTGGTTTAACAGATAGACTCAACATATATCAGGATAGGGAGCTATAGAAAGAGAGAGGAAATGCAATAAGGAAACATAAATAAAACTACAGAAGAAAGGAAAGCAAATACACATTCCTCCCAATACTTTTGAAAGACAGAACACTGTTTTTTCCAAACTTTAATCTTAGAGAATCACATTCACTTAAGATTCAGCCACAGGACCTCAGTATTTTTTTGATGATGCTGGAAATTTGTGGGGACAATGCACAACTCCAAAATGTTTGCTGTTATAGGTCTAGCAAAAGATTTGACCTCCTCAAAGTCACAACAAATCCTGGGCACACAAAAGAATTGCTATCTTTGCTTTGACATTACTGTCAAAAACCAGAGGGGTAGCCTTTTTAGTTTGTATCTGCAAAAACAGCAAGGGGTCCAGTTTCACTTTAAAGACTAATAGATTTATTTGGGCATAAGCTTTCACAGGTCTTTGACAAAGTGTGTCTTTGCCCATGAAAGTTTATGGTGTCACAGGTCTCCTCATTCTATTGTCAATATTGTCACCCACCAGGTATTGGTAAGACTCAAAAGACGTTTAAAGAATCACATCCTTTGTTTCCTTGATTAATTGTGCTCTCAACATCTTCCTTTTGTGGTGAGTGCTCTCATTTCCCACTCCTTTTACTTTCCCCTTTTGTTATTAAACATTCTTTTGACTACTCTAGCCAGTGTAGCCCCAAGAAGATTGGTCCTCCTTCTAATTAAGGTGGACCTCCTCACCCCATAAAAAATGGACTAATGTTCCACAAAATCAAATTCTTGCAGGTGAACTGGAAAGTTCTCTGAAAATACCACTTGAACATCCTTTTTCAGCACACTTACAAGTTCCCTAAAATAATCTAGGATCTGTCATATAGCCCACAATTCAGCTTCATTAGTGCCTCACTCAGGGTATGTCTACACTACAAAGTTAGTTCGAACTAACGGACGTTAGTTTGAACTAATTTTCATAGGCGCTACACTAGCGCTCCGTTAGTTCGAATTTAATTCGAATTAACGGAGCGCTTAGTTCGAACTAGGTAATCCTCATTCCACGAGGATTAAGCCTAGTTCGAATTTACTAGTTCGAATTAAGGGCTGTGTAGACCCTTAATTCGAACTAGTGGGAGGCTAGCCCTCCCCAGCTTTCCCTGGTGGCCACTCTGGCCAACACCAGGGAAACTCATCTGCCCCCCTCCTGGCCCCGGACCCCTTAAAGGGGCACAGGCTGGCTACGGTGCCTGTGCCAGGTGCACTCCTGCCAGCACCCAGCCAGCAGACCCTGCACCTGGCACAGCTCGAGCCACCCACCCAATGCCCCCCAGCCCTCCCCCTGTTCCCAGGACCAGGCTGGCGGCTTCCAGGAGCTTGCCCAGGTCTGCAAGAGGCGGGCACCCGCCTGGGCTAGTACGGACATCGTGTACCTCGTCCACGACCTCCGCACTAGGCACAGGAAAGTGGCCGTCTAGGGCAGGAGAGCTGCCAGCCTGGCCACCCAGGAGCAGGTGTGCATGAAAATCAAGGTGGTCCACTGAGACCCTGAGCCCTGAGCTTACAATGGCCGTCCTGGGTCAGACCAAAGGTCCATCTAGCCCGGTAGCTTGTCTGCCGACAGCGGCCAACCCTAGGGACCCTGGAGGGGATGGACTGAAGACAGTGACCAAGCCATTTGTATCGTGCCATCCCTCTCCAGCCTTCCACAAACCTTGGGCAGGGACACCACTCCTACCCCCTGGCTAATACCACTCCATTGACCCAACCTCCATGACTTGATCTCATGTCCCTTTAAACTCTGTTCTAGTTCTAGCCTTCACAGCCTCCTGCAGCAAGGAGTTCCACAGATTGACTCTTTGCTTTGTGAAGAACAACTTTCTGTTACTATTTTGAAGCCTGCTACCCATTCCTTTCCTTTGGTGTCCTCTAGTCTTTCTTTATGGGAACTAATGAAGAACTTTTCTGTATGCACCCTCTCCACCCAACTCCTGCTTTTAGAGACCTCTATCCTGTCCCCCCTCCCTCTCCTCTTTTCTAAGCTGAAAAGTCCCAGTCTCTTTAGCCTCTCTTCATATGGTACCTCTTCCCAACCCCTGATCATTGTAGTTGCCCTCCCCTCTCCCACCCTCTATCTTCCCCTCTCCCACCTCCCTTTCCCAGTCTCCCCCAGTTTTGTTCGATAAAGACAGATTCCATTTTTGAACACAATTGTCCTTTATTTTGTACATCAAGAAGAGGGGCTAGGGAAGGGTAAGTGGAAGGAGGTGAGGGAGGAATGGGGTACACAACCCCGATGAGGAGGACTGGGCTGGCTCTGTGGGCTTCTGGGGGTGGAAGCTCTCCTGCAGCCCCCCGATTTCCCCCTCTCCACAGATGGCAGCCTGTGGCAAGTGCAGCCGGTCTGATGGCGAAGTGCTGTGATGTGCCCAGTGTGGGTACTCCAGGCAATCCAAGCCAGGACTGCTTTGCAAGCGGGGTACCCTGAGAACTGATTGTCCGGGATGGGGGTCGGGACCCTTTAAGCACAGCCCTCGGCTAGTCTGAGACAGCATCTCCACACTCTAAGTCCTCCTCTGATTCCCTGCCAGCACTGCTTCTGGCCATCCTTAAGCCTGGTTCAGGGTCCACTTAATGTGGACGCACTAGTTCGAATTAACAAAACGCTAATTCAAACTTGTTTTTAATTCTAGATGCGTTAGTTCGAATTAGCTTAGTTCGAATTAACTAATTCGAACTAAGTTAGTTCGAATTAGCGCTGTAGTGTAGACGTACCCTCACTGCTGTAAATAAAATCACTTACGTGAACCTCGAACATCAGAGTGAATAGAAGGTCATAGAAGACTTTAAAAGTGATCTGAAGATATATTGCCTTTAAATACAGTAGAACCTAAAAGTTATTAACACTTCAGGAATGGAGATTGTTCATATTTCTGAACACAAAGTCATGGTTATTCTTCCAAAAGTTTAACCAAACATTAACTTAGTACAGTTTTGAAACTTTACTATGCTGGAGAAAAATGCTGCTTTTAGCCATTTTAATTTAAATTTAATAAGAACAGAAACAGATTCCTTATCTTGACACATTTTTAAGCTTTCTCTTTATTTTTTTAGATATTTATCTTTAACACAGCACTGCAATGCATTTACTTTTTTTTGTTTCTCCTGCTGACCAATTATTTACTTCTGGTTGCAAATAAAGTGTGTGATTGACCAGTTTGTAACTCTGAGGCTACGTCTACATTGACAAGATTTTGCGCAAATAGTCTTTAACACAAGAGGTTTTGCGTTAGAGTATTTGCAGAAGAGAGCGTCTACACTGGCATGTGCATTTGCGCAAGACATGTGCTTTTGTGCAAAAGCATCCGTTCCAGTGTAGACGCTCTCTCGTGTAAGAAAGTTCCGATGGCCATTTTAAACATTGGGCTTTCTTGTGCAAGAAATTCATGTTGCCTGTTTACACTGGCCTCTTGCGCAAGAACACTTGCGCAAGAGGACTTATTCCTGAGCAGGAGCATCATAATTCTTGCGCAAGAAGCACTGATTTCTTACATTAGAACATCAGTGTTCTTGCACAAGAACTCGTGGCCAGTGTAGACAGGCAGCAAGTTTTTATGCAAAAGCGGCTGCTTTTGCGCAAAATCTTGCCAATGTAGACACAGCCTGAGGTTCTACTGAACATGCAAATAATTAGGTATTTTAAACAATATTATAACTAGGAATTGCAATCTTTATTAGAAATTACAGTGTGCTTCATCTCCAGAGTCATCAAACTCTGAGTCTTTTGTAGTCTTCAGAGGCACCAGTAGTTCAGGCTGACTGATAATTGATCATGGAAGTTAGTAGTCCCCAGCTGTAGTCAGAACTTAATGAAAAGAGCCTGATTTGTCTGCACTGTATCAGGTACACTGCAAAGAGAGTTTGTTGATGCTGATGGGTCATATCTGTCTATCACAGAGACAGAGAGAGATTTACCATCTGCCATTAACAGCATCTGTGATTTCTCCTATAGTTTCTTCTACACTAACCATGGCAGCAATAAGAGCTCCTGACACAGCCACCACTTTAGATACATATTCCAATGTCTCTTCTGAGCATTGAAGCAATATTTTTAAAAATGAGCATTAGTTGCAAATAGACTGGTGAGGATGATCAGTGAATTCAATACCATCAAATTCCACTCCTGGTTTACCTAAATAATTCCTCTCACTTGAGTTAAGTCAAACCAGAAAGCGATTCCAAATTTTCATGTTTTCCTATCTATATTTTGCTTTGTAAATTACTAGCAGTAAAGTTCATATCTGAAAAGTATATTTGTTTCCTGCCGCAAGCCATTCTGCATTTTCCAAATGCCATAAAGCAGACTCTATATTAAATTATTCAATTTCAAATGGACAAACATTTGTTAGAAAAGAGATCAGTTTTACATTACAGTCAAGAGATACCTTGATAAAAACCTCATAGCAATTCCTGGGCAGAATGGGAACTATTACAGGAATCATTTACTATCCAGTAGGCATAAAAATGAAGTCATTCATTTATTTGTCTATAAGTACCTCTTTAGTGCATTGCTGTATCAAAAAAAATGAGCTTCACATAGTTGGAATATACATAACAAAATATAAAATAGATTTCTTTATATGTGCTATCCACTCTTAAATCACTCTAAGTTGTAATATTTTAAATTCAATTTACAAAAAAACATGTTAGGCCTGATTCTCTAATAGTGTAAATTGGCACAGACCCACAGGCTTTCAATGATCTCTGTTGCTCTCAAAGATCAGGCTTCACAGTCAGAAGATTCACATTGGCCTACATCATATATATAGTAGCCCAGTGTCTGGGTATGTCTACACTAGAAAGTTAGTTCGAACTAACGGACGTTAGTTCGAACTAACTTTCCTATGCGCTACACTAGCGCTCCGCTAGTTCGAATTTGAATCGAACTAGCGGAGCGCTTAGTTCGAACTAGGTAAACCTCATTTTACGAGGACTAACGCCTAGTTCGAACTAGCTAGTTCGAACTAAGGGCTGTGTAGCCCTTTAGTTCGAACTAGTGGGAGGCTAGCCCTCCCCAGGTTTCCCTGGTGGCCACTCTGGCCAACACCAGGGAAACTCTATGCCCCCCTCCCGGCCCCGGACCCCTTAAAGGGGCACGGGCTGGCTACGGTGCCCGTGCCAGGTGCAAGCCTGCCAGCACCCAGCTAGCAGACCCTGCACCTGGCACGGCACAGAGCCACCCACCCGATGCCCCCCAGCCCACCCCCTCTTGCCGGGACCAGGCTGGCGGCTCCCGGGAGCTTGCCCTGGACCGCAAGAGGCGGGCACCTTCCTGGGCTAGTGCGGACATCGTGGACCTCGTCCACGATCTCCGCACTAGGCACAGGAAAGTGGCCGTCTAGGGCAGGAGAGCTGCCAGCCTGGCCACCCAGGACCAGGTGTGCATGAAAATCAAGGGGGTCCACTGAGACCCCCGACACTGAGCCCTGAGCTTACAATGGCCGTCCTGGGTCAGACCAAAGGTCCATCTAGCCCAGTAGCCTGTCTGCCGACAGCGGCCAACCCTAGGGACCCTGGAGGGGATGGACCGAAGACAATGACCAAGCCATTTGTCTCGTGCCATCCCTCTCCAGCCTTCCACAAACTTTGGGCAGGGACACCACTCCTACCCTCTGGCTAATAGGACTCCATGGACCCAACCTCCATCACTTGATCTCACTTCCCTTTAAACTCTGTTCTAGTTGTAGCCTTCACAGCCTCCTGCAGCAAGGAGTTCCACAGGTTAACTATTTGCTTTGTCAAGAACAACAACTTTCTCTTACTAGTTTCAAGCCTGCTACCCATTCCTTTCCTTTGGTGTCCTCTAGTCCTTCTTTATGGGAACTCAGGAAGAACTTTTCTGAATGCACCCTCTCCACCCAACCCCTGCTTTTAGAGACCTCTATCCTGTCCCCCCTCCGTCTCCTCTTTTCTAAGCTGAACAGTCCCAGTCTCTGTAGCCTCTCTTCATCTGGGACCTGTTCCCAACCCCTGATCATGTTAGTTGCCCTCCCCTCTACCAGCCTTTCTCTTCCCCTCTCCCACCTCCTTTTCCCAGTCTCCCCCAGTTTTTTTCAATAAAGACAGAGTCAATGTTGGAAGAAACGTTATCTTTATTTTGTACATCAATAAGAAGGGGGGCTAGGGAAGGGCAAGTGGAAGGAGGTGAGGGAGGAATGGGGTACGAGCCCCCGATGGGGAGGACTGGGCTGGCTCTGCGGGCTTCTGGGGGTGGAAGATCTCCTGCAGCCCCCCAATTACTCCCTCTCCCCAGATGGCAGCCTGCGGCAAGTGCAACCGGGCTGATGGCCGAGTGGTGTGATGTGCCCAGTGTGGGCACTCAGGGCACTCCAAGCCAGAACTTCTTTGCAAGCGGGGCACCCCTTAGAACTGTGTGTCCGGGGTGGGGGTCGGGACCCTTTAAGCGCAGCCCTCGGCTAGCCTGAGACAGCATCTCCATGCTCTAAGTCCTCCTTTTATGCCCTGCCGGCACTGCTTCCGGCCATCATTAAGCCCTGTTCAGAGTCCACTCAATGTGGACTTACTAGTTCGAACTAGCAAAACGCTAGTTCGAACTAGTTTTTAGTTCTAGATGCGTTAGTTCGAACTAGCTTAGTTCGAATTAACTAATTCGAACTAAGTTAGTTCGAACTAGCGCTGTAGTGTAGACGTACCCTCTGAGAGTCTGAAATGCCAAAATGCTAGCTGTTCTCTCTGGGGGGCGCTGTTGCCTGAAATGCTGGCTGTTCCCTCTGGGCGGCGCTGTTGCTGAAATGCTGACTGTTCCCTCTGGGCAGCCCTTGCTGCATGGGGAGTGCGGGGCCCAAACAGCTGCTTGCTCCCCCGTGGCAGCTTGGCTGAGCAGCGCAGAAGTCAGCTGAGCACCACGGCAGGAGGAAAAGGGGGCCGGTGATGTGCGGCGAGACAGCGGCTCCAGACCCCGCCCCCTGGCCATGAATGTCACCACCCTGCCCCCCTTTTCCTCCTGCCATGGCGCTCTGCTGACATCTGCACTGCTCAGCCAGGCCACTGCATGGGAGAAACTGGCACAAGCGGCCATTTGGGCTCCGCCCTCCCCATGCAGCACGGGGAGTGTTGAGCCCAAAAGGTCATTTGGACTCTGCGGTCCCCCGAGTGAGAGACAGGAGGGGGAAGAGAGCTGAAAGAGAGAGAGGGGGAAGCAGTAGGAGGAGGAGGAGAGAGAGACACGGAGCGAGAGACCAGAGGCTCAGGAGAGAAGACCGACGTGGAGTAGAGACCTGAAAATCCCGTCTTATGACGGGCTAATTGGCTAGTTTTAAAAGAATCACACAAGTTAGCTTACATTCATATATTTTGTTGTAATGATTTAGTGTGTACTTTCTTTACATGAGCAAGGAGGGATGACATTTTTCAAGAACAGTATGCTCAAAATTAACTGAGCTTTCGACTCTTTTGATCCAATTGGAAGATATTTTAATTCAGCATCATTTAATCCTTAGCTGGGTAAGGATGCACACATACTCATATCTATTATTATTCAACTGGGTGAGTTATTGAAAGGCTTGTAAAAGCACTTCAGCTTCCAGAACGGTGCCAACACATTCTTTCCACTCAAACTCAATGTAAATGGTTAGTAATGGTTTCTCCACTAAATAATGATCCTTGTGATATTTTATTATTGTATGGTGTACAGTGGCACAATACTTATGACCTCAACATTTTCATTTGATCAGCAACTCAAATGTGTTCATACAAGTTAGTTCTTTTAATTCTTTCTCCCTCTATTGGGGCCTCCATCTTTTACATCTTCTCCATCTTTGTCTAATACAGTACATTTGATTTGACCAATGCAATTTAATCTTTAGTGGTTTATGCCCCATGTAATTATGTTCTTTATCTGTTTATTGGTTATGTTACCTAAATAATAACCACCTATCAGGGGCAGATGATAAAGTGACACACTATGCTGTATGATCAGTAAGTGAGGGTGTGTACCAACCCCATACTGGTTTAACAGGGATGGACCTATCACTGTGGGCTCACAAAACCATGCCCTCTTGCCCATGCTATGCATACTCTAGGTGGAAGGGATAGATAAAAGGAGGAAGTCCAGTTCAGTCTGGGCTGGCTAAGAGGAAGGAAGGATATGTGTTGCAAGCTCCTGCAGAGATGCCCTAGCCTGTCTGTTCCTAAGCAAGAAGCCCATATCCTAGGGCTACGTCTAGATTGCATCCCTTTTTCGTAAAAGGGATGCAAATTAGATGTATCGCAATTGCTAATGAAGCGGGGATTTACATCTCCCCCGCTTCATTAGTATAAAAATGGCTGCCGCTTTTTTCGGCACGGAGCTTTGCCGGAAAAAAGCACCAGTCTAGACGCGGATCTTTTGGAAAATAAAGCCTTTTCTGAAAGATCCCTTACCCCTTATTTTAAGAGGGATAAGGGATCTTTCGGAAAAGGCTTTATTTTCCGAAAGATCCGCGTCTAGACTGGCGCTTTTTTCCGGCAAAGCTCCGTGCCGAAAAAAGAGGCAGCCATTTTTATACTAATGAAGCGGGGGAGATGTAAATCCCAGCTTCATTAGCAATTGCGATACGTCTAATTTACATCCCTTTTATGAAAAAGGGATGCAATCTAGTCATAGCCTAGGAGTATTGTACAGCTATGAAGGCATAAGGACAGGAGACAAATGCAATTTTAGTAGGCTACAACGTTACTCTTAAATGTCTGGGGGTACCTGGCTGATAAAAGTCTACAGTGCAGGTATTTCGTAAATATCTGTGCATCCACAACACACACACACACTGGGTAACTTCCATCAGCCCCCTCCCCTTAGGCATACTGCTGCTGGAACCTCAGCATTCCCAATTAATAAGGATTGAGGTGGGGGGTGGAATATACTGTAAAGGAATGGGTGTTGGTTTCCTGAGGTACCAGTCACAGGATCCCTGAACCCTTTCTGTTTCCACGCCTTTAAAGAATAAGTCCTTCAACTCTTTTATCAAATAATTTTATTTCATCGCTGTATCCCTCTATTGCCAAGTACTTGCACATCTCCCACAAAGAGGCACCGGCAGTTACCTTAGCTCTCTTCCCCCATACCTAGCCAGATTCCCAGAGATCTCTTGAAACTCCCTTTAATACTGTTCAAAAATATGTCAGCTCTCAAGTCTGACTCATAGGGTACGTCTAGAATACAGGGTTTTGTCGACAGATACTGTCGACAAAACTTCTGTCGACAAAGAGCGTCTAGACTAAATCCAGTTCTTTCGACAAAGCAAGCCGCTTTGTCGACATAACAGCGTGGACGCAAAGTACAGTGTAGATGCTATAATGCCTTCTATCGACAGAACTCTGTCAACAAAAGGAGTTATTCCTCGAAGAATGAGGTTTACATACGTTGTCAAAACTGCTGAGTTTTGTCGACGTTATGTCAACATAACTCAAAGTCAGTGTGGACGTAGGTATAGTTTTGTCGACAAAAGTCCACTTTTGTTGACAAAACCCTGTAGTCTAGACACACCCATAGACTTTAAGGTCAGAAGGGACCATTATGATCATCTAGTCTGACCCCCTGCACAATTCAGGCCACAGAATCTCACCCACCCTCTCCTAGTGACAGTGATCTTCATCCTCCCTGAATAATTCTGGTGGCCTGTATGTTATGTCTGGATGCAAAATGTATAACCCCTCCACTCCTGACACCCATGAGTTTGTCTGCTGTCTATTCACTTGTCTCATGTTGTCAACCTGTCAGGGCTTTACAGCCCCCTGACAAACTCTGGGTTGCAGCATGTTCAACCACACAATTTTTTTCCTTGGGAAAGTTCCAGAATCAGGTCTGCTTAGCTTTGATCATTGTCTACCCCTTTAATCTCAAATCATCTTCCCCGAAGCAAACCACAGTTATATCTGATGCCCACTCATGGACCCCCAAAATGTACAGAAGAGACAAACTTATTTCATAAAATGCCCATCCTTCCATGCCAGCTCAGGACTGCTTCTATATTGAGGCCTTGCTGAGAACCTCCAGACAACAGGGAAGACCACCTATACTAGTAAATTATTCTGGGCCTGAAGACACACACCACTCTCTGCCTGGCACTGTCTGCCAGCAATTGGATGAAAACCCAATGGAAAATTAATACTGATTTCCCACTTGAGGTCCCATGTACTCTCTGTGAGCTTCAGAATGCCAATATCCAATTATAGAGTCATAGAATCATAGAATCCTAGGGCTGCCCAAAGCTGGACCAGTCCCAACTAAATCATCCCAATTGCCTTGCTCCTATACTCAGCTAGGCCACTGCAGCTGTCACCCCAATCCTAAATGAGTTAAATCCAAATACATGTGCTGGGATCCCCAACCTCATCAGATTTCTCTTCCATACTGGCTTGCTGTTCCTCAAATGTCAAAAAAAAAAAAGTGCTACCAGAAATGCCACACTAAACCCAACAGGATCCGCACCAGATCCCTAACTCTATTAACAGTCATGGGATGATGTGTATTTTTCCTAGGACAGCAGCTTTGAGACCATTCTGCTAGAAACCTTCAAACTAAATCATTGTTGGCAAAGATCTGGTTAACTATTCAGTCTACTGACAAACGCAAAGGTCAACTGGAAAGTGGGGATAGTTGAGGATGCCAGTCATTGAGTTCCCAAAGACACTATGAGCTGCAGCATACATGTCTTTATAATGGGCCATATTGGTACCAGGCCTTTCAGATCTGGGTTCCTGCACAAGCATGGCCCTATATAGCCCCCATGCTTCCAGTAACCAAGGGGGAGGGATGGGTCAGTGTACCCATTTTATCCTGGTTTGAAGCTGCAGCAGAAAGTAATTATCTGTCTCTCTAATCTTTACAGGGGAACAAATCTTTTCCAGTAAGCCAGATGATAGCCCCCATGGCTTACTGTTCAGTGAGGTCATTCTCCGATGTCTCTCTCTTTTTTTTTTTTTTTTTTTTTTTTGCAAGACAGGCCTGGGTTTCATCCCAGGAGAAAAAGACAAATGTTTGTGAAATCTGGAAAAGTTATTTTAGCAGATACTTTTCTAGTTCAGAAAAGAATATTATTGTTAGATTGTCACCAATGTCTTTGAAACAGAAATGAGACTTCTCTTAATGTGTTCCATTTGCACAAAGTCACATTCAAAATGTACGAATTCAAACAGACACAAGTTCACTAATTTCACCTCTGGCAGATGAAGATTTCTGACGTATTAATATCTCCCCCTCTCCTGTGCTTCTTAGGGAGTGTGTGCGTCACACTCCCCCTTATGCACATGAAAACTATTTTGAGACATAGGAAATCATTTTGCTAAGATGTAATAGCCAATTTAAATAATATTTTCATAAAAGTTTCTGCTCTTTTTTAGTGAACCAAATAAAGGAATAGCATGCTTTATTTACACCTTGGAGGTATTCTTGCTGAGGTTCGATATATTCAATTTGATGAAAGACAAGACTTTAACCTACTGAATTCAAAATTCCGTTGTGTCTCTGCTTTGCTTTTTAAGGTAACTCACTTGTGCAATATAAAATTTCATAATTAAAAATTCAATTGCCTTTTTTAAGATAAATTATTATTTTTGAAAAGTCTGGAAAGTGCAGCTTCATTGTTTTGATTAATAAGTTGCAAAAAATGTTTTAGGAATCAAAACAGCTAAGAGATTATGGGCTGCTATATGTGTAGCAGCAGGGAGAGGTTGTGTGATTAACCTTTGGCCAGACAAGGGAGGTGGAATGGGGGAATGGAGTTGAGAGCATTGTGGGATCTGTAGCAAGCATGATAGAAGAACACAATAGGGAATAAACAGGAGCACATCTGAATCTATAAAAATAACTGTTTAACGAGGAGTACTATGACAGCTGGCAAGATGATTTTACCCTCTTGCAATGTGTAAGTTACAGATAAATGCTTAATGTATTGCTGTGAATTTATGTAATCCTAAGGAGGTGAATAAAGGAGAAGAATTAGTTTTGTATGCTTGAGGGATGATATTTGAGCAGGAATGGTCTGAATTTTAGCATGTAGTTTTTAGAATTCTCCTACAGAATTAGCATTTGCAAATATCGTAGGTCACATACATTGCACTTTGAAGATAATGAGCCTATAGACCTACGGTGAAACTATCAGTTAGCAAAGATAGTATGCCAAATTAATCGCTGCCTCTTAACCCGTGTATCCCAGTTAAAGTCAATTGAAGTTACATCTGCTTATTGCAGGCCTGATTTTTCTCCATTATATTGAAAAAAACCCACCAAAGTTAAGAAAGCTGATGCAGTGTCTTCTTGGTATTTTTATAACAGTTTTACTGTTTATAGCCAGATTTTAATAAAAGTACATTGGGTCTTTTAATTAATTAATTTATTGGCCTTGACAAAATAAGGTAATAGAGCTGCTCCATTTTAATGAGGTGTTGGAGGTTTAATAACCTCTCTCCAGTCTATCCAAATTAATGTGGTTTATATGCTACATGACAGCAAGACTGCGTATCCTGAGTGTTCTGCCTTGGAAAGTCTCAGGAGCTGCTTACAGAGTAACTTACTGTAAAATAAAGAAGGATGTCAATCTGCATGCACTAACTTGCTGAGCAGTAAGGTCCCATGTGCAATGAAAGACCCATGGAGTTAGTATACTAATACTTGAAAGTGCAGCATGCTAAGCAGTCCAGCATTTTTACTGCTCAATAAATTCTCAGTAAAAGGTTGGTATAGTGAAACAAGCTTGCGCATTGTAGATGCACACCGCTGGCTTGCAGTGCAATAATTTGCGTGGTGTAAAAAATGAGTAATGTTATTTATGAAGTATATAGACTACGGCACACTTTACACTAACAACTCAAACTCATTTTGAGACGTATCATTATTTACAGGAAATTCCCTGAGGACTATCAAACAGTTGATAGAAGAAGTGCAAAGTGTACCAAAAACATTTAAGTAATAGAATCAGTGTTGTACCAATGTTAAAGGATGACCAATATACTCCCTTAGAAGTTCTTTTCAACCCAAAGGATTATACTAGGCCAGAGATAAAATTTTCAAAATTGCCTAAGACCTCTTTGCAAAAATGACTTAAGTCACTTTGCATCAAGCTATTTGTCAACATGTCTATACTCAAATTTGTCTCTGGCTGATTTAATTCTCATTATAGCACTACAATAAAACCATCTTCTTTAATGATCAACTGCGGTCATTGCTGTGCAAGTGTAGACACTGCATCACCTGTGTCAACCCTAACAGCTGCTATCCCAGAGTCCCATTCTTTCGGACAGTGATCATTCTAGACAGAAACAAAAGACAGAACAAGGTAGCACTTTAAAGACTAACAAGATGGTTTATTAGGTGATGAGCTTTCGTGGGCCAGACCCACTTCCTCAGATCAATATGTACTAAACCATCTTGTTAGTCTTTAAAGTGCTACATAGTTCTGTCTTTTGTTTCAGCTAGACCAGACTAACACGGCTGAATCTCTATCACCATTCTAGACAGAGTTATACGGAGCTAGGGGTTCCAGACTGGAAGCCACTCCCACCTCTTTAAAGCCCACTGTGCATTTTTGGGCTGCCTTTTCCTGATTGCCCACCCTGGGAAGCTCCCCTAGAATCTCACTCTCGTTATTTGAAACTGTTCAAGTGCCTATGCTGGCTCTACACACTAGGGCTGTGTCTACATTGGCACCCCTTTCCGGAAAAGGGATGCTATTGAGACCAGTCGGAATTGCAAATTCCATGGGGGATTTAAATATCTCCCGCGGCATTTGCATGAACATGGCTGCCGCTTTTTTCCGGCTCGGGGTTTTTCCGGAGAAAAGTGCCAGTCCCTTCAAGTAGGAATAAGGGATCTTCTGGAAAAGGCCTTATTTTCCACAAGATCCCATCTAGACTGGCGCTTTTCTCCGGCAAAACCCCGAGCCAGAAAAAAGCGGCAGCCATGTTCATGCAAATGCCGCGGGGGATATTTAAATCCCCCGCGGAATTTGTAATTCCGACTGGTCTCATTAGCATCCCTTTTCCGGAAAGGGGTGCCAATGTAGACACAGCCTAGATGTGCTTTCATCTGGAGCTCACAGAAGCATTCGATCTTATGGGCTACTAGGAAGAAGAGACTGTGCAAGCACGGCTATGGACCCGCTGTAGAACCACTTTTGGCATTTCATTATTGCCAAGGTCATGTGCTAAATTTGGAAAGAATGTGATGGCTTGGAGTTTTCTGAACAATCTTGCATTTTTAAAGATGCATGTGTTCTGTACCTTGGTTGACCAGCTCACACTGATGTCAGTGAACTATATCTGGTGACTCACCTCCTCAGTTCAGGAGCCCCATTGGTGCAAATTCATTCGCTATGTTCACCACAGTTCTTAAAGTGATAGTCTTGCATAGCTGAAGACTATTAATGACCTCGCCCCACCCAAACATACACTGGGGATTAACTGCAGACCAGTAGCAGTCTGGCATTGCATGTTTGCAGAATGAGATCTGCACACACTTCTCCCCTGCCAGTGCCCCTCTCATTCTTGTGTCCCTATGCTTGGGCAGGCTTGGTGTACAGATCCAGGAATGTGGCATATCACATCCAAAAGTTCTGCGGCTCCTTGTCCCATACCAGCAGTACAGTGAGATTCCACTAGTCAATGCTTGTTTCTCAAGATCAGAGATAGTGTTCTATATCCTGCAGCAGCTCTGTGAACACCACTAACAAGCATAGATTGTTTTTCATCCCATTCCCCATTGTTGCAGTCATAGGTCTACAATATTAGGAAAATCATACTTCCTGTATTTTCAACATTCATGAGACTATTGCATACTTCTGTCAGAGAACCATGCAAGTTTGTGAGATTTATTTTAAAAAAGCACAAAAAATATGGGATGGATGGAGTTGTAAGTTGTATTCTGGGGATTTAACCCCTAGCTCCCAGAGATTTCTGGGTGAGTCATTTCTATCTCATTATATTTAGCAAAAAATAAATAATTAAAAAACCCAGAATGTAGTGTGCTGCACAGTGGTGCATCTCACAGTGCAATGTGTATTACTGATACACCACACTTTGCATCAACAAAAGCACCCCTGTTGAGTGTGTACGACACCAACATAACCAGCCAATCACACATGTATCTCAATAATATACAAATATAGGTGGCTGTAAACTGAACTACTGACCAAAGTCTGCAGTGAAGAAATAAATTTAGGCACTGAATGGTCAAATGCCCATTGATTTTCAGTGAAATCTATTTTCCAAATGCCCAACTCAGTTTTGAAAATTAAGCTCAGTCATTGAGGCACTTGTGAAAATTTAGCCATTCTCTTATTTCCATGGATATCAAAAGAAGTTTGACAGTTTTCACTGGGTGCAAGATAAACCATGAAAATGAAACAATATCTCCATTCACTTGTCTTCAAACACAGAATTCTTCCAGTATCTCGGGCTGACCTTCCAAAAGGGCATGTCTACACTGCAGAGAAAGAGTCAAAGTAAGATACAAAACTTCACCTATGTCAATTGCGTAGCTGAAGTTAAAATAGCTTCATTTGGCTTTCGGAGCTGTCTACACAGCAGGAAGTCGAAGGAAGAACACTCTTCCTTCAACTTCTGAAATTCCTCGTGAAATGAGGGTTACAGGAGGCAGAGTAAGAAGTTCTCCATCTCGAAATTATTTTTAACTAATGGCTTGCTGTGTAGATGCACACTATGGGTATGTCTACACTACCCCCCTAGTTCGAACTAGGGGGGGTAATGTAGTCATACGGAGTTGCAAATGAAGCCCGGGATTTGAATTTCCCAGGTTTCATTTGCATAAAGCCGGCCGGCGCCATTTTTAAATGCCAGCTAGGTCGGACCCCGTGCCGCGCGGCTACAGGCGGCACGGACTAGCTAGTTCGGATTAGGCTACACGCGGCACGGACTAGCTAAATGTTCGGATTAGCTGTGGAACGAGGTGTACAGCTAGTTCAGATTAGGAAGCCTAATCCGAACTAGCTAGTCCGTGCCGCATGTAGCCGCGCGGCACAGGGTCCGACCTAGCCGGCATTTAAAAATGGCGCCGGCCGGCTTTATGCAAATGAAGCCTGGGAAATTCAAATCCCGGGCTTCATTTGCAACTCCATATGACTACATTAACCCCCCTAGTTCGATCTAGGGGGGTAGTGTAGACATATCCTATGTCAGTTATAAAGTCAGTTATTCCAAAATAACACCAGTTATTCATTAATAATGCCGCAGTGCAGATGTGCCCAAAGGGAAGTAAAAGGAGAGCCAGGTTGGTGAATGTGACAGAGTTTGAGTAGTGAAGCAGTCCAAAAATATAGGAACAATTTTGATTGGGGACTGGAGGAGGGAAGAACAGGAAGGAGAGCTGGTTTCTCTATAGCAAAATCATAGACAAGAAAGCACAACTGAACAGCAAACTTCTGCTCTTGAGTGTTGGCTTTGAGTCAGTTTGTTGGAGGCAGAATTTGGCCTTTGGAGGGGGTGTCTCATGATAATATGTTAGTAATAAGATCCTCAAGTAAGACATGCAAGGTAAAAGAGATCATTCTTCACAATGAATTTCTAAAAGTTTTCATTGGCTTAAGTCTGGCTGATTTTTCTTTTCATGTTGCCAACTGTAAATTAATTATCCAGTGATTGCTTTTTCTTGCATTTGAATGAATTATCATGTAAAATAAAACTGTTTTGAAAACAAATATTTATTTGTTTGAGACACATTTAGAAGTTCTTTGAAAGGATTCAAATTAATTGGAGATTTGATACTTTTGCATTTTTTTTCACACTAGATATATTTGTAATATTGTATGTTAGTTTTCTTTCAGACCAGCATTTCTTTCTCACACACTGACAGCAGCTGTGAACAGAGACTGAGTCGTTCTGGTTAATAAATGATATACTTCTTTATTGGCATTTGATTTTTCTAAATATTTCTGTTTATCTCAAACATATGTAACCCTTCTGCCAGGTAGGTCTGTCAGTAACCAGGGCTGGGTTCAATATCTTGGGGTCCATCTCACACAGAACCGGCTTGAGCCCCCACCCAGTAATCTGGGAAATTCACACACCTCTGGGTGCCTCTGAGAGGCAATGCTTCCCCACTCGCAAGCACTGAGTCTGAGTGCAGGAAAGAAACATTTAATGAAACAGAGAGAGAAGTCATACAGCATTAACTTGGGGGAAACACCACAGAGTTCATAACCCAAACATGAGCTAAGCCCCCCCTAGCCAAGAATCGCCTGAAGTCCAAAGAGTCCGACACCCCAAAAGTCTCTGTCCCTGGTCTGTGCCACCCACAGGATTTCACCTCCAAACCTGGGTAGAAACGGGGGTGGCAGGATAGATAGGGGGCACCTTATGACACTCCGCCATGCTCCACCAGCTGTCTCGTCCCACGCCACCGGACGCTCCACTGGTCGCCTGCCGCCGCTCCTTGCCTGCTGCCGCCACTGGTCACCACTCCTCATCTGCTGCTGCTCCGCACCACACCGCTGGTCACCGCTCCTCTCCTGCCACCGCTCCATGCCACGCCACTGGTCACCGCTCCACACCGCTGGTCATCACTCCTTGCCTGCCACCGCTCCATGCTACGTTACGCCACCAGCCAGTGATTCCCACCAGCTACTCTGCTGGTCGCCGCCACTCTGCTGGCTGCAATTGGTCTGGCTGTCAGCCAAACCAGTGATTTCAGCTCTCCATGATTTCAACTCTTTAGCCACCAGCTGGACTGGCAAAGGAATACAGCTTCCACTGGACTAGCAAAAGAAAAGACTCCTCAGGGAGTCTGCTTTAGGTCTACCCTTAAAACAAAGGGGGAAAAGGGGCAGGTTGGGCCAGTCTTATAGCTCACACCTGGCAGGTGTGAAGCAGGCTGACTCAAACCCTTTAACACTTCTCCCCTGCTCAATTCACTCAACTCTGGAAGGGGAGAGGTTTGTTCCTCCGAGACTTCATACCATGATGGTGGTGTCTCCCCTGCAAGCACTGGTGGCATGTTTTACAGTTCCCACATTTATGGGTAGCATGATTAGTGACCCCCACAACAGTCCCAAATTATTTACAATTCTCCACTTTCCATTCCAACACTGACCCTCCATCAGCCCTGGCTGAATGGGATTTACATAGCCACACCTTGTATTCTCTCCTGAGCTGTATTTACATATCAACAGTTAACAGTTAATTACCTTGCAGAGCTAAACAATTGTAGTGGGCACACCCACCCCTCCTTTTAGCTGGCTGATAGCAAGCAGCAGTTCAGCCCCTGCTTACACATATCTATCTGCCACAAGCCTCATTTACACATCCAACAAAGAAAGTAAGCGAAACCTATATTGATTTATGTGGGGGTAGTCCTGACATTTGGACTTTTGTTCTTATTTTCTTCTTAAAAGCCAAATACATTTTGGTCTCATTTGTTCCGGGTTTACACAGATATTAACTAAGAGCAGCATCGGGCCTTAAATATTTATGAATAAACTATATTGAGACTACACCTATAAGTATAAATTGAGTTGTTCCCTGTAACTCACGCCTTTAGGGCTACCCTTGGGGGAGAGGGTTCAAAGAAGGTATGCAAATTGTGCTTTCATTTGCATATCTTCTTCCGGGGTTTTTTCCGGATGAGGATTTACTGATATTTGGCCCCTCGACATGGGGCCAAATGTCAGAAAAATTGCCTCTTTTGGAAACCCCCTGAACATCTCGTTTTGCAAGGAATAAGGGGGCTTCTGAAAGAGGAGAGTTTTACAACATTTGGCCACGTGTAGATGGGCCAAATATCGGAAAATCCTCTTCCAGAACCTCCCCCCCCCCCAGGAAGATATGCAAATGTAAGCACAATTTGCGTACCTTCTTCGAACCCCGCCCCCCCCCCACACACAGTGTAGCCATACCCTAAAGGGGTGAACAACAGAGAACAACTCAATTTATACTTATTCTCTATATAGTTTCTTGATCAATATTTACGGCCTGATGCTGCTCTTAGTTAATATCTGTGTAAATCTGGAACAAATGAGACCAACATTTATTGGCTTTTAAGAAGAAATATCAGAAGCCACAGAGATTAATTTTTTTAACTTTGCACACAGAATGGAAAAATCAGTTTAGGTACTTGCACAGCAGCAGATCTAATCTCAGATCAATGACCATTTTCCATATAAAATATGTATCCTGACATCTCTTATTTTTTCACACCCACTGCGAGTATTTTGAAAGTATGGTAGGACTACGACTCGTTAGACTCTGCACAAAAAGGGCCATGAAATCTTTCCACAGTGGCTTTTGACCATATTTATGAATTAATTCTGTCAGAAATGTGAGTCCTCGTGGTAACTTAAAGCTTCAGCTATAAATAAATATGAATATTTTAAATGAGGCATGTATTTCAATACATACAGCTTTTAAGGTTTTGGCCAATGAATAGAATCTCAATTCCCAATAATTCCACAGTTCCCATAAGGTCCAAAAGTCACTAGCAAAGGTAGGGTTTTTTTTTTTCATATTCTTTTCGCCTAAAGATTAAAAGCCAAAACCAAGAGAGAGAGAGATATTTCTGTAACATCATTAATCAAACTAATATTGATGATAATGCTTAGAAATATGATATTCCTCTCTATGTATTTTTTCCCATTCACTACAGGCAGTGGGTTACCCAATTATCTTTGTTCATGGGATAAACACAAATCTGTGTGAAAAAGATCTAGCTTCAACTGAATCTAAAAGAAACATAAGGGTGCTAGCTGGAAGAAAGAAAATCCAGTAAGGACTTCTTGGCTTTACTATTTCCTTGCCAATCAAAAGCATATGCCCTCCAGTATTGAAGACACTTTGCAATAACTGGTTCATGCTGGACTCATTACTGGAGCTACTCATACAATGGCAGCTACCAAAATGACATGTTCAAACTTAAATGTGTAAGAAAACTCAATCTCTTTTCAAGATGAATGGGCAGATTGACAAAGATATACATGAGACTGGACCACAGTAATATCTCCCTTCCAGGACCTACCACAGGAGCTACAAACATCTGTATGCTACGATAGAGGGAGTCCAAATATAGAAAATTAAATAGTTTGGAGGAAAGAGACTTCTTGGTCATTGGCCAAGGGCCATTGAAATTGGGAAGTGTTTTAACAGTGCCATTTTTCACAATGCAAAATTCACCTCTTCAATGAAGTGCTCCCCACAGAACCAAAGCAAAAGAAAACCTGACAATGAATAGCAAAATAAAATCCAAAAATTAAACCAAACCCTAAGGCCAGGTTAGGTCTATTTTTTCTAGACGCACCTCACAGTTTTCTAGAGCCCAAAAGCAGTACATACATGTCATGGTGATAGATTTCACAAATACGGGTGAATGGATTGATTAGAGGCAGTAATATTTTATTTATAATACTTTCAAGGGCTCTTAATTTCCCTTAAAAGCCTACAGCCAAACACTACCAGCTTAGATATGATCCTATGACACCTTATAGGCTAAATTAGAATTTTTATCCTCTGAATCATGATCAGCTTCCAATTTGAATAGCTGCCTTTTGTCACTCATCAGGGTGTGTCTAGACTGCAGCCTCATTCTTTCAAAAGTAAATCGAAAGAACACGGCAGTTTTTTTAACCACGGAAAACCACGTTTTATGAGGAAGAATGCCTTTTTTCGAAAGTGCTCTTTTGAAAAAAGGCGCTATATAATGCATACTATGCTTTTTCAAAAGAGAGCATCCAGATTGCCTGGGTGCTCTCTTTCAAAAAATCAGTTTGCTTTTTTGAAAGTACTAGTTTTAGTCTAGAAGCTCTTTATCGAAAAAGGCTTTTTGAAAGTATCTTTTGAAAAAGCCTCTTTTAAAAGAGGCTTGCAGTCTAGACATAGCCTAAATAATTCTCCAATAGTTTCATTTGGCAAATATACTTCTTTCTTTATTAAACTGTTGTGTAGTGTAGCCGTAAGCCATTCAATGGTGGGTGCATTTCCACAGTGGGTTAAAATTTCATATTTCGCTACCAGGGTTCATACGGCTTCCTTCACTAGGCTGTAAAGCAACTTGGGATCCCACCAGATTCATGGGGTTGTATGGATGTTTGTCGTTTTCATCATTGATCATTCTCTCTTTAATTTTTCACATAAAGGGAACATATGCATATCAGGTCATGAGATCATCTGAGGATATAACTGGAAAAGCCATTCACCATCTGCTTTTAGTGTTTCCTACTAAAACCAACACAGGTGATAGAGGACAGCCTAGTTTGTCCTATCTGTTTACAGCTAATAGAAGAGTAAAGTATAGAATGTTTTTCATTTATTTATAGGAGTGGGTGGGGCATCGGATCCGGGAGAAAAGATGAGCTACCTGTTGCAACATGGACACGGTCCACATATAAATAATCCTAAGAACATTTTCCCCACTGGGCTATCAGAGGTGTCTGTGAAAGAAATTAGTTGCCTGCAAGAAGAGTTAGATTTCCCAAGGCATTAAAAACCTGGAAGTCCACATCATTTATTTTACTGAGCAACACAGTCACTTGACAAATCTGGGATTTTTTTTTCTCCTCTTTCTGTTTCTGAAGGCTATAGCATTAGAGAGCATTTTGTGGTAGCTATTGGGTTAAGTGGAGTGCAGATGAGATGACTATAACAGTACAGAACAGAGTTGTGTTTGCTTTCCATTGCTAAGTTTGAGTAACTCTCCTGGTTATGGTTTGATCCTGTGGATACCTTGAATAAATAGTGAAGCCAGTTCACAGAGGCCATTCGTGCCTAATGACTGAGGGTACGTCTAACACTACAGCGCTAATTCGAACTAACTTAGTTCGAATTAGTTAATTGGAACTAAGCTAATTCGAACTAAGGCGTCTAGAACTAAAAACTAGTTCGAATTAGCGTTTTGCTAATTCGAACTAGCGCGTCCACACTGATTGGATGAAGGGGGGCATTTAAGGGCGGCTGAAACCAGTTCTGGCAGGGCATCAGGTCAGTAGTTGCTTTGTGTGGCTGCTGTCTGAGGCTATCTGAGGCTAGTGCTTAAAGGGACCCCCCCGGACAGCCGGTTCTCAGCTTTTCCTGCTTCCTTGCCAACCTCGCCGAGGGACAGCAAAGCGTTGGTCTCTGTGCTTGTCTGTGTCAGTGCTTCCCTTCAGGGACGCCTCCTCAGGTAGCAACATGGAGCCAGAGCTCGCCCTGCACCTTCTGGTGCACTTTCTGGACTTGCTGCTGCAAGCCTGCCACCAATGGCTTGAGGCTGCCTGGCACATCCTGGTGCACATCAGCCCCCTGCCTCTCCACCTGGCCGCCCTGGGGGCCATGGAGGAGCTGCAGCGGTGCCCCGGCACCGGCATGTCCCGCCGCGTCTGGCGTCTGGACACCAGCACCGACTGGTGGGACCGCATTGTCCTGGAGCGCTGGGAGGACCGACAGTGGACCCAGAACTTCAGGATGAGGAGGGACACCTTCCTGGAGTTCTGCGAGTGCCTCGCCCCTGCCCTGCGCAGAAGGGACACTCGCATGAGGCCCGCCATCCCCCTCCAGAAGCGGGTGGCCATCGTCCTCTGGAAGCTCTCCACGCCGGACAGCTACCGATCCGTCAGGAACCAGTTCGGCGTGGGGAGATCCACCGTCGGAGCGGTGCTCATGAAGGTATGGCACTCGTCGGCCACCAAGCCGGGGGGGAGGGGCCTGCGAGGAGGGGATGGGCCTCCCCAGGGACAAAGGGGGGACGGGAGGAGGCGAAAGCGCCCCGCACCGGAGGGGTCGGTCTGTCCCGGCCGTACTACACGCCGCCAGGCGGGTGGCTTCCGGGAGTGGGGCGCGGGGCAGTGCCAGGGCACGAATTCTCCCAGCCACCCGGGCGCCCCACTGATTGACGCTTTGCTGTGTCTCTCTCTCCAGGTGGTCAAGGCCATCAACCTGGTGCGGCTCCGCAGGGTGGTCCGTCTCGCTGACCTGGACGCCGTCATCCGGGGATTCGACGCCCTCGGCTTCCCCAACTGCGGGGGGGCTATCGACGGGACGCACATCCCCATCCGTGCCCCGGAACACCAGGCCTCCCGGTACGTCAACTGCAAGGGGTACTTCTCCATCCTCCTGCAGGCCGTGTGTGACCACCGGGGCCAGTTCACGGACATTAATGTGGGCTGGTCCGGCAAAGCACACGACGCCCGGGTGTACCGCAACTCCTCCGTGTGCCAGCGGCTGCAGGACGGGACCTTCTTCCCCGACCGCCACATCAGGGTCGGGGACGTGGACATGCCTGTGTGCCTGGTGGGGGATGCCGCCTACCCACTGCAGCCGTGGCTGATGAAGCCCTACACGGGGCACCTCAATCCCTCCCGCCAGGCCTTCAATGCCAGGCTGACCAGGGCCCGCATCGTGGTGGAGGGGGCCTTCAGGCAACTGAAAGCCTGCTTTCGATGCCTCCTCACCCATCTGGACCTGGCCGAGCACAACATCCCTCCCGTGGTGGCAGCATGTTGTGTGCTCCACAATTTGTGTGAGCGAAAGGGGGAGGCTTTCCTGCCAGCCTGGATGGCTGAGGCTGACCGCATGGCTGGACACTACGGTCAGCCCCGCACTGCCGCCATCCAGGAAGCCCAGCGGGGGGCCGTCCGGATCCGGGAAGCCCTGCGGTAGAGCTTCCAGGTGGAGGAGGAGGACTGACCTCTCCCTTGCATGCCCCACTGGGGCCTTCTTCCACCCTACCCCCCTTCCCCTTTCCCCTCCCTACCTACTGTCAAATAAAGACACCTGTTTTTTGAACAAAAACGTATGTTTATTTCACATAACTGGGGTGGGGGAAGGGAGGAATGAGGGTGGGAGAGGGGAGGGGGAAACCTGGGACGAGGGAGCAGGAAGGGGAGGGAAGGGAGGAAGGGAAAGGAAAGCTTAGGGGTGGGAGTCCGGCTGCCTCTCCCGTCTCGCCACACTGCGGGTCCGGGGGCGTCGGTGGGGAATGTTTGTGGAGGGGGGCAGGAGGGACAGGGGGTGTGGAGGAAGCAGGAGTGGGAGCAGCAGGAGGAGCAGGAGGAGCGGGGGGGCAGCAGGGGGAGCAGGAGCAGGAGCAGGAGGAATTGGGAAGCGGTCGAGCAGGCTCTGGAGGTGGCCTCGCAGGGCAGGGCCCTACTCCTCCAGGGCCTCCAAACTCCTCCGGCGCAGCCTCAGGTCCTCCTGGACCCAGTGGTCCTGGGTGTGGAGCTGGTGATCCAGGAACCGGAGGTGCCGCCTCTGGTAGTCCTCCTCATTCCTGGCTCTCCTGCTTGCCGGGCACAGGCAGCTGCTGCAGGCGGTGTGGTGCACTCTGCAGGCCCAGGTGCTGCAGCTGTGGTGCAACAAGACTGGCGGTCAATTACCCCAGGGGCCCACGTGTGTGAAACCCAGCTCCTCTCTGCAAGGCCAGGGCCCCTGCAGGATCCCCAGCTGCTGCTCCGTGGTGGGCAAGGCCCAGGCACACGGTCCCGGGGCTCCCTCTCACCCTAGCTCCCCGTACACATAAGGGGAGCACGATGGTACTCATCGGTGGACGCCTCTCCGGCCTCGGACGACACAGGCAAGCAGCTCTGTGGGGTGCCTCGGGGGTCCCAGGTCCTGGGCAGGCTGCCGGCAGGCTCCTGGCTCTCGGAGCCCTCCTCCTCCTCCTCCGTCTCCTAGAGCGGTCCCTCTACCCCGGGGTCTATCACGTCCTGGGGGGCAGGGATGGCATGAGCCCCCAGGAGGCGGTCCAGGGCGTAGAAGTGGGGGCACGCCTCCAGGTCGGCCCCTGGCAGGCAGGCCTGGGAGTAGGACTGCCACAGGTCTTTGACCTTGCAGCGCACCTGCTCCCGGCTGCACTGGTGGCCCCTGGCGGCCAGGCTGGCAGCCATGCGGCCGTAGACAGCCGCGTTCCTGTGGCTAGTGTGGAGATCGTGGACATTGGAGGCTTCCCCCCAAACCTCGATGAGGTCCACGATCTCCGCACCTGACCAAGCGGGTGCCCGCCTCTTGCGTCCCCGGGCAGGCTCCTGTGAGTCACCATTCTGGTCCTGGGGAGCAGTGGAGGGCTGGGTGTCTTCGGGTGGCTGGCTCATGTTGTGGCAGGTGCAGGGTCTGCTGGCTGGGTGCTGGCAGCTTTGCAACTGGCACAAACTGTGTAGCCAGCCCGTGGCCCTTTAAGGGCTCCGGGGCCAGGAAGGGGGCAGACAAGTTTGCCTGGTGTTGGCCAAAGTGGCCACCAGGGAAAGCTGGGAAGGGCTAGCCTCCCACTAGTTCACTACACAGCCCTTAATTCGAACTAGTTAATTCGAACTAGGCGTTAGTCCTCGTAGAATGAGGTTTACCTAGTTCAAATTAAGCGCACCGCTAGTTCGAATTAAGTTCGAACTAGCGGTTTGCATCTGTAGCGCCTATCAAAGTTAATTCGAACTAATGTCTGTTAGTTTGAATTAACTTTGTAGTGTAGACGTACCCTATGAACTAGTAAGTTCGAACTAGGCTTAATCCTCGTAAAATGAGGTTTACCTAGTTCGAACTAAGCGCTCCGTTAGTTCGAATTAAGTTCGAACTAACGGAGCGCTAGTGTAGCGCCTAGGAAAGTTAGTTCGAACTAACGTCCGTTAGTTCAAACTAACTTTGTAGTGTAGACATACCCTGAGAAGCCTTCTCAGATGTACTGTACCCTGTAGGTGTAAGGAATGTGGGTCTCCCAAAGTTTGCTGCTTCTACCACTTCTTCCTACCTGTAGACACTCATGCAGGAGCACCATGGATATGGATTTCATGCTAGATACAAGGAACACACTTTGTATAATCTTTTTGTACAGTTATGCCAAATCCTGCTCCAAGCTTTCCGCCAGAAATAAATAACCCAAGGTTTGTCTGTCAATGTAAAAATAAAAAATGACTTTTTGAAGCAAACAAGCTTTGGGCACAGGTGTAAATATGTCAGCAACTTATTATAGTAGAAATGTTTTATTACTACGAAATATTTTAACCACTCACTGTTCAGAGGCACAGTAATTTAATACACAAGTTGAATCCTCAGGACCTGAATGGTCCTGAACCAAGGAGTTTGCCAGAGAGGTCAATACTCCCCTGCTGACCCCATTCCCAGGCTCCCATCCGGGCCTTTGGCCTGCTCCCCACCACCAGCCTCAGTCGCAGACACTGGGCTGTGCTCCTAGTCCGGCAGGGCTCCTGGCCCCCCTGCCACTAGGGCTGCAGCTTCTAGTGTTGGCCTTGGCCCTGGCAGTGGCTCCTGGCCATGTTCAGACCCCCAATCACCAGTCCAGCTAGGGCTGTCGGAAGCTGCTGGCCCCTCTGTCACCAGCCTGGCTTGGGGCTTCCTGGCCACTGCCAGCCCATCTGCTGCTGGCCTGGCCCAGAACTTCCTGGCTACTGACCTCGCCTGTGGCTTTCCAGCTGCTGCCAGTCTTTCTGCCACTGGCCTGGTCCAAAGCTTCCTGTCCACCACTAGCCCCTCTGCTGCTGGCCTGGCCCAGGGCTCCCAGCTGCTACTGGCCCCTCTACTGCCAATCCTGGATGTAGCTGCCCAGTCTGGGCTAGGGTTCCTGGCCATTGAACTCCCAGCTGGTCCCTTCTCCCAGTGGCTAGGGATTTCTGATTCAGAGGCTTAATCTGTACTGCAAGTATTCAGAGAACTGTTTTTAATTACATATAAAACATGAAAAATTAAGTATTTTTCCTTAGTGCAGAATTTCCTGACGTGGATTTTTTTAGGTTATAAAATAGTCTCCTAAGAGAAGTGGTAGAATTCTTACCATTTAAAAAACAGACAAGTGGATGAAGTGGTCTTTAGGATATACTGCTTGGAACAAGCCTTCACTGACAGAGATGAAGAGGCTGACCTTATAAGTTTTTTTTAAATCTGTAATCTATCATGTAATGATCTTTTATGCATGTGGATGAAATTCCTCGCCTCTCTTGAAATTTAAAGGAACTTTGCCATTAATATCACCCTCTATATTGAAGTGGTAACTTGAAGAGAGCTTCCCAATAATGACTATATTTCAGGAGGAATTAAAACTCAAGGATTCAAACCTAGGTCACAGGTAGATGAGGCACCCAATCTAGATTTCTTGAATGAATGATTTGTTGAGGACTTATCACAGTATTTACTGACTTGTGAACATTTTTCACTCCAGGAGCAATATGGATTTCAAAATCTCCCAGAATATGCAAAGTCCTTTTTCCTGAAAATAATTTTCCATGCAGCCTTGAAAAATCTGAGAACTCCAATACCCTTCTCCTGCAATTGGCCCAGAGATCTGCATTCATTCAGCTCTGTACTGACATCAGTGGAGCTTGGCATGGGCATAGAAATCTGTTGACAAAGAACTCCTTACAAAATTGGGCCTACGTGGCCAATGAGGAAGTGAGTGGATTCTTTCTGGTAGAAATTTTTATTACAGGAAGAAGAGATTCTCTTCTTAATTTAAAACAAATGCTACAGCACCACAAACATAAATTACAAAAGGTGATTTGGGCCAGGCAATAAATCTAATGTGGGCAGCAGACAAAGCAGTGGACGTGGGGGGAGGTCTGACAGACATTAGCATAGTAATTAACCTAAATTTGGTTTGCATAACTTTTCAAGAAGGTCGGTGAGATAATATATTTTACTGGAACAGTTTCTCTTGATGAAAGTGACAAACTTTCCATCACCACAAACCTGAAGAAGATCTCTGTGGAGCTGAAGAGCTTCTCTATTTCATCAACAGAAACTCATGCAGTAAAAGACATCATCACACCAAGCTTATCTCCCAAATATTGTTGGATCAACACCTCTACAATACTGCAGACATGCAGGTATGTAATGTTCATACAGCATTGTCTCCAATGTTCTTCCTAGGTATGTACCCAGTACCAGCAGGCAAATGAACATTGGCAAATACTGCTATTGCAGTGGTGATCATCAGGCAAGGGTTAATTACCAAGAGTTGAGTAAAGAGTCAGCTTTCAGATTCATTTTGTATAAGCAACCGCCTATATTATAAACTATTCACAGTCTGTATGTCTTCACTTAATTCCCAGAAGCTATGCTTTTCTCTCTCATAAATAACATTCTATCCACTTCAGGCCTGGCTAACTTTAACTCTGACCTAATGCTGCCTTCTTTAAAAATGGTCATGGTCTAAAGGAAGTGTCTTGAGGGAATACAGAACCCCTTTGGCTATTAAAGCATAGGAAGAACTCTCCCTCCTCTTCATAGTGTAAGTCAGTCATATTCTTCACAGCTCACTTTCTTCCTTGGATAGCACAGTCAAAGCTCCTGCTCCTGTTGTAATCTACTGTAATACCTGGAACGAGGCTAAGAGTTCTGCTGCCTGGGGTCTTTGGGAGACTACTTCTGCAACCTTCTACCATCTGATTCTCACTCCCCCCTGTTAATTCTTTTGAGTTGGGGGAGGGAAGGCAAGTGGATGGCAAATCGTTGCTACAATACATTGCACAAATCTGGCAACCTCTTCTCATATTCTTGGGCAGCAGCAACAGCAGCAGGACCCAGGAATACTCTGCAATGGCCTGCTGTGTTAGTGCTTCTGGCCCTTTAAAACTTTAACGCACTCGGGAGCACTATAAAATCTCCATTCTCTTATTGGACTTTAGCTAAAGCACACAAAAATGGAACTAGAAGCAGAGCTTAATTACTGATTTCAAAACTCTTTGGCACATAGACAAAAATATCCTTTTCTAACAAAATCTTTTCATATGGAACTTAACATTTATTAAACAAGCACTTTAATGTGTATTAAATGCTTGAAAACTGCTACCCTGATCCACATTCTATTGTTCTCAGCTTCAGGCAAACAAAAGATAGATATGCCTTGAAAGATATTATAGGAAAAAATATCTAGACTAACTGCATGCATGTTATATGTTAAATAATATATAATGCATTCTATTTCAACTCCTATGAAAATCTTCAATATTACCATTGATTTTCCATTAGCAGCAACTGAATCACAATGAATTCATTCCATTGTAATAATGTATAATAATGGTGTTGTTTGGAGCCAGTAAAATGTTACTGGGAATCCAGCAAGAGGACTGACCCGGTACTCCAGATGAGAAATGACTGATACATGAACCAAAGATTTAGGTTGGGAAATAAAAATAAATGCAAAGGTTTTTTGTATATAATTTAATGAAACTTAAACCACACTAATGGATAATTGAATTACCTCAGTAAGGGTATGTCTACACTACCCTCTTAGTTCGAACTAGGAGGGTAATGTAGGCATTCCGCACTTGCAAATGAAGCCCGGGATTTGAATTTTCCGGGCTTCATTTGCATAAGTGGGGAGCTGCCATTTTTAAAACCCCGCTGGTTCGAACCCCATGCAGCGCGGGTACACGGGGCTCGAACTAGGTAGTTCGGACTAGGCTTCCTATTCCGAACTACTGGTATACCTTGTTCTACGAGGGCTTCATTTGCAAGTGCGGTATGCCTACATTACCCTCCTAGTTCGAACTAGGAGGGTAGTGTAGACATACCCTAAGGGAAAAGTCTCAGAGGGGTAGCTGTGTTAGTCTGTATCTCCAAAAACAATGAGGAGTCCTGTGGCACCTTAGGGTATGTCTAGACTACATGCCTCTGTCGCCAGAGGCATGTAGATTAGGCTACCAGACATAGTAAAATGAAGCGGCGATTTAAATAATCGCCACTTCATTTAAATTTACATGGCTGCCGCGCTGAGCCGACAAACAGCTGATCAGCTGTTTGTCGGCTCAGCGCGATAGTCTGGACATGCGGGTGTCGACATCAAAGGTATTTGTCGACCACCCAGGTAAACCTCTTGGGATGAGGTTTACCTGGGTGGTCGACAAATACCTTTGATGTCGGCAGGGGAGCGTCCAGACTATCGCGCTGAGCCGACAAACGGCTGATCAGCTGTTTGTCGGCTCAGCGCAGCAGCCATGTAAATTTAAATGAAGTGGCGATTATTTAAATCACCGCTTCATTTTACTATGTCAGGTAGCCTAATCTACATGCCTCTGGCGACAGAGGCATGTAGTCCAGACGTACCCTTAGACTCACAGATTTATAAGGTAATTAGCTTTCATGGGTAAAACTCGCTTCATCAGATGAATTAGAGTAGAAGCTAAAGGCAGGAGTATATACAAGAATAACAAAAGAACTAAGTTATTTGTTTTAATAATCAAGTCTGGATAGAAGCTGCTCATTCATAAAATCTGATGTGGAGATGTGAATATTAAGAGAGGTGAAATTGCCTTTGTAGTGCTTTATCCAGTTATTCAGTCCCAAATTGATTGTATTGAATTTGCAAATGAACTCCAGTTCAGCTGTCTTCCTTTGTAATCAGGTTTTGAAATTATTTTGTAGCCATGCTTGTCCTGTCCTATCTATCTACACACACACACTTCTATTGGATATGCAATTTATTAATATGTAACTCAACAAGAATGTAAGCTCCTTGTTCATGAAAGCCATGTGTTCTGAAACAGGTGGTATGTATCTGGAGCCATATAAACTGAAAAAGGATCCTCATTCACATACAACACATAACCCATTTCCATTTGCCAATATAGCTTCTTTTTCTCTTATGGCAGTAGTTTTACCACTTATATATACAAATATGAAAAATTTTTGGCAATAACCGAAAAATAATTGTTAACACTGAGGCACCTACAAATGAATTGATCTGATGCTGGAAAAGATCTCCAGGAAATCTGATATTAATTATAAGACTCAACTCACACTTTCAGTCTTTAATTTATATTTGAATACATTAGTAACATATCTGGAATAAATTCATGGTTGACTTGAAAATGCATCAGGCAGTAGTTGATGGATACAAAATAAGTAACTAAAAAGTAGAGCTTCAGGGTTTGCAATGAATCTGCAAAATCAGATTTGGGAAGTAAAACACAGAAACTCAACCCCTCTAAAATGATGCATGTGGCTAAAATTTATTAAGTTGACTTAAATGGCACTATTCTTTTAAAATAACACCACTGTATTATACTTTCCATGTTAATTTGGCTAGTGTCTGATGTTGATACTGCAATCCATGTTATGTGCTATATCCCCATTCAAGAAAATAAACAGAATAACTACTCATATACACACAGTATATAAAGAGGGGATAATTGCCGTTTTAAAGGACATTTAAATTATGTTAAGCACAAGCACATTTAACAGCTTGTTAAATTGGCAGTTTTCTTCTCACATAGCCCTGTCTTGGATGATGAATTTTTCTTTATTTTATTTTTGCCTATTAACTCTAACAGTGAAGTATCAGTTTTTGTGACTGGCCTGAGGACAACTGCAGTTGCAAAGCTGATGTAGAAAACATTTTCAGCTGTGTTCTGCATTTAAAATACCAGTTGTGCTCTTCTCCCAACTGGCAATAGAAATTAAAAGGTTTCAAAAGAATTAATTATCTACCAAAGGATAACTGAAGATGTCAGCAGAGGAGAAGACAATGGGAGAAAGATTAAAATTAAGACAAGCGGCATAGGTCTTGGGCTTGATGATGGAATATAGAGCTTTTCAGCTCTGTGTTACTTGTTTAAAGCCAATCTAGCTTGTCAATGACAAATGATGTAACCTTCTCTTTGGTGACCCATCTGAGTTAAGATGTTATTCTCATTGTATTTCCTGACAGTGGCCATATCACAAAACTACCGTCACCATTTGTATTAAGGGGATTAATTGTGAAAAGTCTCATTGGAAAGAACAAGTGCTGAATAACTGCAGAACTTCTCATCCCGAAGATCATACCTCCATATGAAAATTAAGAACTGTCTGTGCAGCAGTGTGGAGGAAGCTTGTGCTAATGGTGCTAAAACCATGTTATCCTATTTCTGTCTGGAAACAGAAGACTGCATTCTCCAAAACTATATAGTATCATCTTTCATTAGCATCAGACCAACACAAGGGGACAGTAGCAAAATTGGAAAAAACATTCATCATACTGTGAATTTGTAACTTCTGAAAGATTTGGATTTTCCAATCCAGCCTATGTAATAAGATATTACCACAATATGTTCTAAAAATTATATATTCAGTGTATCAGTCTATCTATTATGACTCATATGTTAAGCAGACATATTTTGTAGCATAATTACCAAATTTGCACTTCAGTTGAACTATTTGTATTCTACACTTCATGTCATAACTTGGTTTTGGAAATTCTGTAAATGGAATCTAAAAATGTATGTATTGTGTTATAATAACCTATTTCTTTTACAATATTAATAATTAATAATAAGAGGAAGATTATTTCTATTAATTTTTAAACAGGGAGGAAATGGATTATTTGAGCTTTCCATTCCTCAAATGCTGCTTTTCAGAGCATTAAGGTATGTAAAATCATTACTAATATTTATATCACCAGAGCCTACCCTCTTAACAAATGTTGCCATGAGCTTTATTTTATTTTATTTTATTTTATTTTATTTTATTTTATTTGTGACACCAATTATTTTGTTTTTGGCCTTATAATGATTCAATATGCAGAGAAAATTAGATCAAATGTCAATATACCCTTTAGACTTAAAATAGGGAGCCAGGGAAGCTCATTATCAGGGTAGGACTCCAAAAATAAAGCTATATAGGGATAAAAGCCATGTCGGGAAATTAAATGTGTGACGGGGAGGGGGGATCAAGTGAGGGTAGAGGTGAGAATACATGGGAAAATGATGGACTTAAGTATGTAATTTATGAGTGAGGATTGAGACTCATGCTGAAATAGGGAGAAATTGCAGACCTCTCTTTCCAGGGTCATGCTGGAGTGTTAGATTCCCTTCTACGTCCACTTGGAAGGAGTTCAGCTTCAGGTTGTAGAAACTGAGCCCAATTTTTTCTAACTAAGGTTACTAGGTTTGACTCCTAAATTTATACTGAGGCACCTAAACAAAGTGGCATGATTTTCAGGAGCACTAAGCTCTCCCAATTCCCACTGCTGTGAACTGGTGCTGCAACAACACTGGAATCAGCTTACTTCTGTGCCATAGCTTATAGTGCCTGCTTGTGTGTGTGTGTGCATGCGTGTGCGCTTTGAATAAGTAGGAATAAGAGCCTCCGGAAAAGGGCACTTTTTCCGGAGGATCGGGGCCAGTGTAGACGCTCTTTTCCGGCTTTTTTAAAAGCCGGAAAAAAGCGGCGGACATTTTTATTTAAATGCCGCGGGGGATATTTAAATCCCCCGTGCATTTCCCTACTACGACTCATGAAATTTACATGCCCCTTCCGGAAAAGGGGCCAGTGTAGACGAGCCCAAGGTGTATCTTACATTTTGAGGCATTCAAAGTTTAGGACTGTATCTTTCACAGTCACACTCTACACACACACACATTCACACACACATACAAAAAGAGAGACCTGAATAAAGAAAAAAATCCATCAAGTTAGTATAATTCTTGAAAGTCCTTGAGAATTATATACAATACTTTGTTTCATAGTGTTTTTCCATTGAGATACATAGGTAACTATGTTTGGTACTGATTGACTTCCTTTTCTGATCGAGAACATGAGAAAGTAATTATGGAAAATTAGAATCGCATGCATACTTTTATATTTTTCACTCTGAATCTTCAGATGAAGTTAGGAAACTACCAGTTTTGTCTACATTTTCTGCAGGGGAAGTAAATAAATGGCTAAACTGGACAGTAATAATGATCATAGCTATAAGATGCATTTAATGAAACAAGTAACTGTGCAAATATCATATAGAATGTAGATTTTTGTTATATTCTTTCAACTTTGAAATAATATTGAAAACAAAATTCTATATGTGGATTCAATAAAGCAGGGCTGACAACCACTGTGGTCCTCGGGGCAAGGTGTGTATGGGGCTGGATCCATGTCCTGGAGGGGCTGGGGCCTCAGGCAGAAGGGGCAGATCCATGGGTAGTCAACCCTCAGCACCACTACAGTTCTGGGACCCTCCACCAGCCGTTAGAGCCCTGGGCCCCTTTGAATGGCCACACCCTAGCACCGGACTTCTTTGTCTTCCCCCTCTCCCTCATTGAAAGGCCTGATTTAACTGATAGCGAAGATAACACAATCTATGTGTAATCAAAATGCTTTATACTGGTACATTAAAATAATGATGAAAGGTAGTTATTTTCATTAATTAAATTATTCCAAAAACAATAAAAAGTTATTATACAGCCAGAATCTGCCACTCTCACTCACCTTTAGTAATATGTTAAATTCATTTATTTTAACAAGACTGAGAGCTAAAGTATAAATCATGTTCAGGAAGTGTGATAGAATCTTGTCCTTACTGTCCCACCAATGAGGCACAGAGCCACACAGCTCTTGCAATAAATAAATAAATAAATAATCACAAACATGTTTTCCACTTTGAGGATGGATCTACATCAATATTTGGAAAACAATACACAATTAATTCTGAATTGTCTTCTGCAACCATGAAATTTTAGCCTGATTCAATTGTGTAGGGTGTTCTGAAAAACCAATATCTGTACTTTGCTCATAATTTCCAGCATTTATGTGAGTGCTTCAAGCCAGCAGCAGCTGGCTTTTTCAATCAGAATAATATGGACCATATGTGGTGACACCTACTTTCACTTTGGTATGCTGGTCTACTGAAAAAAATAATGATACAATGACATAAATACAATATCCACATGTTAATTCTTTGTAGAATGGAGATTTTGCAGATGGGCAATACAGCAACTCACTAAAATGTACATTGAACTACACCTAGGAGAAATGGCTTTATACTCATTTTTGCATTCCATTGCCCCAATAAATAACAAGTATAAAAAAAAAGCAGCCGGACCTTCTGGGATTTCTTGCATGACATCCTTCAAGGCAGCCTCATGGGGCTTTCCAGAGCCCAAAAGGTATAAGAAAATTACAGAAGGAAGTGGAAAACTAACAGGCAAGCCTTTGTCTGGGCAAGGCCATCTTGGAGGGATCAGAAATCTAAAGATTGCTAAAATTTCTGTTTAATGAATCCTCTTAATTTGATTTCTGTGTTAACCTACATAGTTCATGACACCTGTCTTCAGTTACCTCTCATCAGCCTGCTTTACAGCTGTGCAGTTCCTTTGACTTCAGCTTGAAAACATTTCTCTCTCATCCATTCTTTTAGCATGACATAATTCTAAAGCTCCTCATTTAAGTATTTGAGCCAACAACAGGCTGCCTTTGGTCTACAACATCACAAGAGTAAGCAAGTCACTATGCTCCATTATCTCTATGGAATAAATGGCATGCCTTCCTTTTCCTGCCATGGATGTAGGAGGGTTTCCAGATCACAAATCCTTTTGCATCTTATCAACCAGAAACCAATAACTGTCTCAATATCTAAGGCTCAATGAATGTGTTGCTAACAGACTGTGTCACGTTTCATGACAAGCAGAGATTTCAGTACTCATTCTTTCCCTGTCATATGTTATGCAGATTGCTAACCTATATGATACAAGAAACTATATGGCATCATTATATAGTTAATAAATATCAATATGCAGCAACATAATCCAACACATGATACATGTGGATCATGGAATTAATTAGAAAGCCAACATACAAGAATCATATCCCCAGATATGCAAATATGTACTGATCTAAAATAAAACTATAGGACTTTTAATTAAATGTAGAAAACTGACACCAATTGCTCAGAAAAAAACCTGTTGTCAGCCATATAAATGTTTAATTATTTTTAAATACATCTCATGCCTGGTCTTCAATGATGCTTTGTGCAATGAGTTCCACAGGTTAATTATCCACTGTGTTAAAAAAAGTATTTCCTTTTATCAATTTTAAAAGTTATGCTTTTCAATTTCATTTAATGTATTTTTGTTCTTGTATTATTAGAAAGGGTACACAGTAGTACTGCATTTGCCATCTCTATATAATTAATTGTTTAGTATGTTCTATAATGTCCTCTTGAATTCATCTCTTCTTTAAAAGTCTGATCCAACACCAGTAGTAGTTGATGGCAGTCTTTCTACCGAGACTAAACCCAATATTTTCATTCTGTCTTTATGTGTCAGTCTATGCCTCTAATACTATTTTCTGTGGTTATGTCTGCACAGCATTGTTATTTCTGAATAACGGGCTTCATTCCAAAATAATAAAGAGAGAGTCTATACCACAATCCATTATTTTGAAATAATAGCAAGCTGGAGAACTTCTTACTCCAACTCCTGTAACCCTCATTCCACAAGGAGTAAGGGAAGTCGAAGGAAGAGTGTTCTTCCTTTGACTTCCTGCTGTGTAGACAGTGCTAAAAGCTGAAGTAAGCTATTTTGACTTCAGCTACACAATAAACAAAGCTGAAGTTGCATAGCTTAATTTGACTTTTGCCTAGCTTTGTAGATGTGCTCTGTCCCTGGGACCAATGCAGAAATATAGTACTGGCTGTGGAAATCCCTATTTGGAGCCTGTAAATATGTGTACACATTGCTTTTCAACTAAAGTAAACTGACTCTTTTGTGTACATTAAGCCTATTGCATGTTTCTCATAGGCCCTTTGACCACTTTTCAGAGGTATCCACTAGAGAATCCAAGACCATACTTTCTCCTTTAGAATTGTAAATTTTACATATAATTCTGTAGGATTGGTAAATATTCTATGGTATATTTATATAGAATACCATATTTCAACATCATATTTTAAAACATATGATTAGAAATGCCCACAATTTTTATAGATAATATAGTATACTTAACTGTAAAAGTGCAAGGTTCTGTTTACTGTGTGCTGTTGGTAATTATATAATCATGAAAGCTTCAATAAATTACTATACTCTTACAATACTACAAGTACTGTTGCATACACTATAATATCACTATATTCTTTATGAAAACCACATGTTAAGCATCTAAATGAAAAAAAAAACCATAATTTTGTAATTAACATTTTCGGCTCAATTAAAGAAATCCTAGTGATACAAAGTGTGGGAATTGATCTTTTCATGACATATTGCAGCAGAAAACCTTAATTAAATTTTCCCCTTTTGGCCTGTTAGAAGTCGTTTATTATTTGATATGTAATTGCAGGAAAGATAAAGCCAGACTCCATAAGAAACTATCTACTGAGAAGTCTTTGTTATAAAACTTTCACTCACAGACCATAGTAATTTACCTATGACTAATTTTTTATAGTAAAGAGAGCATTCACTGAAGTTGTGTCTCCCTCTCTTTACCAAGGAATTGTTTTAGTGTCATCAAAGGTGACAGTTTGAGGTTCAGTGTGTCAATCTGTTAAAAAAAGTTGAATGAATAGCTTTCAATTTCATCTGAAAAGGCTCTTTGAGAATATCTTATCTACTATAAATCAACTCTAGAGGGCCACGAGCTATACTCTCAGTCTGAATAATCAGGTGGGAGGGAGGTAGCAAGCAAAAGAAGGTTTTTCATTTCTTACATAGAATTAATGGAAGGTTTAATGTAGTTTTTCACTATTTATGCAGTGAAGATGTTATATATAGATCCACTTCAACTATACTATGCTTCTGCAGCACCCTCAGTTTTCCTAGGAGTTACCAAATTAGAGGATATGGTGACAGCTGCCTTCTTATCCAGACTAAGAATATCCAAATAGGATTCATTTTGGAATATCAGGTTATTTTTTCTCTAGGTCTGACTGACAATCCTTTCTCCACAGTTCCTTCTACAACCTGAGGTACCCAATGGGGAAAATGGCATCCTTACTAGTTTAGGATTATCTTCCAAAATGTTTGAGAAACATTATCCAAAACTCAGTGAGCTCTGGATGAGGGAATGAGTGCTAGAAGCTCTTGTCAAGGAGAATCCAAACCAAGAGTGTCTCAAATAACAATAAAATAACATTTTCCAGTGAGGGTAACCATCCATAGGAAGAGATTGCCTGTAGGGACCAGGGTCTGGGCAGACAGTCCTACCAGTTTGAGGTAGGTACTTGGAAAATGAGCCAGGGTCAGAGCTGGAGACTGAGTCAGGGGTAGGAGAATGGAACTGGAGAAAAGTCGGAAGTGGGGACAGATGGGTGGTCTGGAAAAAGGAAAATAGGAACAAGGAACAAGTTGGAAGGTAGAATTCAGGAGTCAAGTAAATAGGTAGAATCTACAGTAGCAGCCAGCCAAGGTTTGCTCAGACAGCTTCCTATGATAATTTCTAGTTTAAGTAGAGCTTCCCAACCAATCAGAGGGGCTGGATTTTTCCCCAAATCAGTAGCTTCATGGGCAGAGACCTTCTACAAGTTAGATCTTCACGGCTCCCCTTCTTGGGTCATTCTGGTGATATACCAGGTGGTAGGCATAGTCTGAGTACTGCCTGGGGAGCTGAGGGTGCAGGTTTCAGGCCCATGATCCCTCACATCACTCCACCTCCTAGAAGGCCCTCCAAGAAGAAGTAGACCAGGTTTACCAGGGTGTTTTTTCCAGTTGACAGGAGCCCTTTTTAGGCTATATCTAATCTACAAGATGCCAAACTGAACCTTGATTCTGATATCAAGAATTTTATAGATAACATAGTAATTATAGTATTTAATGCATACCGGAAGGGTTGTAGTGGTTAGGAGTACTGAAGGAATGGGTTCTGAATAAGGGGCTTCTGGATGTAATCAGAGAATATGAAGCAAATTGAGGTTAAAAGTGACTTGATTAATTTGTCAGGAAATTAGGCAATTAGGAAATTAGGTTAGGGGCTAAGGGGGCACAGCCCACTTCTTCAGATGACCAGAGTGTTGGAATTCTATATTGCAGTGTTTCTAAAACCAGAGTTGATTATATGAGACTGAGCTAATCTTGGTGGGGATGCACACCCAGATTAATAGATTAAGTGGGAGGTGTTCAAATTTGAGTCCTTTAGGTCTCACCCTTCTAGAACAAAGTATTGACCATCCAATGTTTGGTTCCCTGATGATAGGAAATTATTAAATCAAAGTGTGACAAGAATAAGGCCCATAGGTATTGTTGTTGATTGAGGACCTTATACAGATAATCCAGGTTCTTATGATCAGTGAATACCTAGACGGGATAATAGGCCCTTTCTAGATAGTTGCACAACTCTTCAAAGATAGTCTTAATTGTCAGTAGCCCTTTGTTCAAAATTCCATAATTTTCCTCTGTGTTCATGAATTTTCTTGAATGGAAGGCACATGTATCTAGCGGTTTTTCATTAATGTGTGTTTAGGATAGCACTATTCCAATTGCCATGTTGGATGTGTCTTCTTTGATGATGAAAGTGTGTGAGCTTTTGAGGTTGCATACTATGGGATTTGTGGTAAATGCAATTTTACTTATTCAAAGACCAGCCAGGTCTTGATAGACCAAGAGAACCTGGTATTTTTGTAGAGCAGGGCAAAAAAGGGCATGATCTGCTCCAAGATCAAGATTTGTTCCAGATGCCTGCTGGAAGTCTTCCTAATTAGATAGAAGCAGACTATTGGCTTTCAGAAGGGAAAGGCATTACCCCTTCCCTTGTCAACGAAATTGACTACCAGTTCTATCTTGGTCTGGTCAGAAGCAGACATCTGCAGTTAACATAAGAGCAAGAGGCAGCACTGATTCATGAAGCCTCAAAATTTGGAGTGGCTCCCATTGAAGTGATTGGATAGAGGGATAGTAGGTCCCTGCTCCTATCAGAAGGGCCAGGAGCACACATTTTTTTTTGCCTAGAACTGATGGACTTGGTCACACAATGCCTGATTCTCAGTAGCCCAAGCTGCACATTCTGCACCTCTAGCACTGTGATATCTTCCTGGAGGAGGATCACTTGCTTGTGCAGTGAAGATGCTTTTCTCATTTTGGGCACTTCTCTGGGTCTACTCTTGGCTGAGCCTAATCAGATAAGTTGACAGTGGTCTGAACAAATTGTAGAGACCCGGGAAAGAGTGGTTATGCCTAACAGTTAGAATCAGGTGCCTGGAGCAGGAGCGAAGATCACTCCTGGGATCAGAGTCAAGTGCCAAGCTGAGGGTCAGAATCAGAAAATGCAAAGCCAGAGGTCAAAGCTGGAGTCAGCACCAGGGTACGGGGTAGAAACAGAAACCTTGAAATGCACTACAGGAAAGCAATTTTCAGGGAGAGATAGAGGTCTAAGATGAGGAAGACAGGAACCAGGAACATGATTGGGAGAGAGGAACAGGTAGAACTAAGGAGTCAGGTAAATAGGCAGGGTCAATGGAAGGAACCAGCCAAGGATTCATCCTGTTGTTTAGACAATTTACTGTGCCCCTTTCTGGTTTAAGTAGAGCTTCCAAGCCAATCAGTGGGGCTGGATGTCTCCTGCATTCAGGAACTTTGTGAACTCAGCTCTTTGTAGGTTAAAGCTTCACTGGCCACCTTCTACAGTTATTCATGGGAGCTCCTGGGTGGCAGCTGTAGACTGAGAACTTCTGGAAACCTGTAATCTTTCACATCATGAAAGGATGTCATAAATTCTCCATTTCTTGGAGTCTTTAAAATCAGACTAGATGTCTTTATGAAGTATATGCTTTTGTTCAATCATGAGTTATTGGGCTCAATGCAGGGTAAAATTTTGCTTCAGGGCAGATTAGATGATCAGAGTGACTCTCTGGATTTAAAATTAATGCGTCTTTAAAAAAATGAACAGGATCCTTATATGTGTACTCAGGGTCAGGTTGTAGGCCTGTGCCTAGTGTTTCAGTTCCTGGATTCATGTGATGACAGAAAGAATCCAAACTTCCATTTAAAAATGTGTTTCTAATCTCATAGCTATGAAAGAGATTTGAAAACGTCACTTGAATGTGAAATAAGGGAATTGTGCTTTCCCAAGACTGTGGAGAGCAGGAAACAATAGCTCTAAGAGGCTTGAACTGACCCATTCATTTAATGGTATCTTAACTTTGAATCCCATTATTCAAAGGAGGACAGGGTGCTGACATCATCCCCACAGAGGACTCGTCTGTGGGAAGCTACTGTGACACAGCTGCAGAAAGACCCTGCGCAGATGCTATTGGCAATGACTTCACACACAAAGTCCTCTACTGGAGGTGTGTGAAGGTTTCAGCCTCCCTTTCTTGGGATGGTCTCCAGCTCTGAAGACAGGGTCTGCTCAAACTGCTCAAAGAGGAACAGTGGTGGTGGTGGATCCCTACCATCCCAGAAACCATGTCTTCTGTACATGACATCTGGGAAGCAGAAGTGAAGCCAAGATTTTGGGATTTTCTACAGGAGGCCTGTGTGAAATTGTACCTAGCACCTTGGATTGCTGGTTTATATTATCTGCTGCCTGAATAATATATTGAAAGACTCAGTTACAGACATTGTTATTGAATATCATAAATAGGGGAATACAGGTTTTGAATTAAAATGCTGACTACCCCAGCAAAGGAAGCAGCAAGAGTAGAGAAGCAACAAGGAGCTATCATTCACTGCTGTCACTAACATACCTATGAATGCTCTGCTTCCTGAAACAAAGCTTTCTGAGTAGTTGTGGGACATTCATCAACACAGATCATTTCAATTATATCATATGCCAAAAATATTACAATTAGTCAGTAAAAGTTGGCAAAATCTTTAAATAGATTTGTACCCGATTGTGACGGGGTGTTTCAACCCAGCACAGGGCCTATAGGGGTTAAACAGGCCTACTTAGTTGAGTGAGCCATTCCCCCATAGCCCTGCTGGGCATGCCCCAACTGGAGGACCAGTACAAAAGCCAATGGAGCAGCTCAGTCAGGGCTGACCACCGCCATGGAAGGAGCTGCTGTCAGAGCTTCAGAAGAGGAGCTACAGACAGACAACATAGTGGAAGCCAGCCAGTGGAGACCGGTCAGAAAGGCTTCCAGACTAGTAGAGGAACAGCAGATGGGTGCTGCAGTGGAGACTAGTCAGTGGAGACTGGCTGGGGAGGCACACAGCCTGGAGGACACAGATGGGGAAGATGCTGATAGTCAGAGACAGGGTTTGAAGTAGCCCAGGGCGGGGTGCTGGAACTCCGAGAGCTGTGTGTTGTGGGTGGGTTTCCCACTGAGCTAGTGGTGGGAGATGCCCACAACTGACAGGGCCCTGGGCTGGGATCTGGTGGAAAGGGAGGGCCCAGGTCCCCCTACATCAGCCCATTGACCCGAAAGGGGGAAACTACTCCTGGACTATGGTCTCTGGCCAGTAGTCATAATTGCCCTGCAAAAGGGAGGATTTGCTATTGAGTAGGCCACTGGGCCCTATTTCCCCACTGACAGGGACTGCTATTGACTAGACTACTAGACCCTACTGCCCTGCTGACAGGACTATTATTGACTAGGATGCTGGGCCCTACTGTCCTGTCAATGTGGGGCTTCTATGGATTTAGTCTGCTAATCCAAACTTTCTCAGGGGGGAAGTGCTAGACCTATGGGGTATGTTGGACTGTACCACTCACAAGATGGAGTATATATTGAAGGGCCTTAATAGGCTCTATGCCTCTCCTTAGAGAGGCTGTGTGTACTTGCCCCATGACACTGAAGATGACAGATATAAGATTGTTCAAACAGAACTAAATGGCAGAAGTAGATGGTGTTAATACCTAGAAAAAAGGAGCAGTGTCTGTTCTGACCCCATGCCACATAACTACTGTAATTTAGGGAATGGGGAGATGCAGCGTTGTGTACATCAGGGATACAGAGGTGAGCTTTAAGACATCCCATCCCTTGATCTATGGTGCATGCATTCTGGCTGTGACTGAGACTTTGTTGCACTATGTCCCTACATCTACAATGCGTGTGTGCAATACACTCTCCCATGCTTATACACATGTGATGGCTGTTTTCCTTGTCTATTCCAATATCAATTTCCTCTCTGCTTTCTTTCAGCAGAATATAGCATGTTAATTTTTTTACATTAAGTAATTTTTCACTGGAAAATGACACTTTTCTCCCCAAAGCAAAACTTGTCAAGAAAATGTTTGAAGTTTATCTTAAGGCTCAGTTTTTTTATTAAATGGTCAGTGTTTTTACTGAAAATGTAATGAAAATGATTGAAAAATTTGAGAAATCATTAGTGACTGAAAAATATGTAAACAAAAACTTAAAAAAATAAAATTATACAGGTAAAATCCAGTAAGAATTCTAGCTAAAAATATTGCAGAAAAACACTGAAAATGGACAATGTGTCCATTTTTAACTGGAAGGAAAACCAGAAACTTGACAGCATCTATATCTGAGTCAGAAGCTGAAAGGCCTCTACTGTTTCCCTAGAGTCTTCTGTAGGGATTTTCCTCTTCCTCTTGGGAATTTCTCTGATTGAGATACTATGTTACTTACCTGGTTTCAGGAAGCTATATACTAGATTTTATTATGCTGTTTTGTTTAGCTGCAAGTTCCATGGAAGTTTTATTTGGCATATACTTTTTTATTAATATGTGAATGTACTCTGAAAAAAAGGTATCTGTAAGTACTATATAATACCTTCATATGCTTAAACATGCTAACGAGTATATTTTTATATATTCTCAGTTTTATTATTCCCTATTGGAGATATTAAAACCATTCATTATTCACCAGGTGTCCTTAGTTTCTCATGGTGTCTGGTTGAAAATCAAAGAGGAAGGTATGGGAAGTCCTAGTTATCACAGATTATATTTTATTTTAAATTTTGTAACATGAAATTTATCTTTGGATACATGATGTCATTTAAACGACAAGGTAATTAAATCCTATGTTACAAATAATGTGTTTTTTATTCTCCTTAACCACACAGAATTATCTACTTTTAGAATCACAGTTAATCTATTTTTCTGATAGTGTAAAGTACTTTAAAAATAGCTTTAATCCTTATAGGATACTTTTCCTCTGCCAGTTGGTTTCAGGTTCCCTTGCAATATGCTTGACAAGCTATTATTTGTTCTCTATGAGATATAAAGTTATGGTCACCTTGCTTTTATTATGTGTATATTTATATCCCTTAGAAGCAAAAGTGCTCCATTCGCATGACTATAGTTTATTGTTCTATGTTCAGCACGCAATTCTGCTTTTCTAAATAATCAGAACCATCTGGCATAAGCACAACAATGATAACAATGGGTCATGCATGCCTAAATTAGATACAAAGGTGGCCAAGAAGGGCCAAAATCATAATTCTATCCCAGCTCTTCCATGATTGATATATTCCATGAAGGGGTACTGTATTATTGTATACATTAGAAGTTCTGCATTGAGTTTTAACAGATGGTGAGGCTCCAGTTTACATTTGGTAGGCAGCTGTGTTTTACACCAGGAACAATTATAATAGGGAATCAATGTTTCCATGACAGTAAAACTGACAAATGTATGCAAAGCAAGAATGACATTTTTAAAAATAGGAAATATGAGGGTAATTCTCCAAATGCAATCTATCAGGGATGCAATTTGTCTAGTAAAAATCAATACCCTGCATGAAGAGTAGATGTTTGTGTGCTATGCTGTATGGATACAAACAGAAATAGATAACGTAATATTTAGATTAGGCTGGTTATCTCTCTTGAAAGCATATTGAAAGTACAAGAAATATATAATTTGATTCAAAAGATTAAAACTGAAATTTGCAGTGTAAAATACAATATAAATATTATTCATAGTTATACAACATTTTACATGTTCGAAGCACTTTTACACTATACATTTATACATCCTCACCCACCCATGTGAATTTATACATACACTACACACACACACACACACACACACACACACACACACACACCACACAAAAACACACGGTAAGAATTAGCACCATTTATGAGTGGAAAATTGAGGCAGCTTAAGTGTTTTTCACAAACTCACAGTTGGAATCTATATCAAAGCTATGATTAGGACAAAGGAATTGTTAGTATTGCTATGTAAATAATGAATTTTTTTTTTTGCCTACTGGTAACTCTGAAAGGGCATGTCTACCCTAAGAAACAAGGTCAAATTAAGATACGCAACTTTGGCTATGTTAATTGCATAGCTGAAGTTGAAGTATCTTAACTCGACTTTTGGTGCTGTCCAAACTGCAATAAGTCGATGTTAGAACACTCTCCCTTCAATTTCCCTTACTCTTCGTGGAAGCAGGACTATCAACATCGACCAGAGTACCCCTCTCAGTTTCAATTAGCATATCTTCACTAGGCCCGTGAATTCAAATCCTGGAAGATCAACAGCGGCAGCTTTGATTGTTCTCTGTAGTGTGGCATACCCAAAATAATTAACTAATTGAAAACTCAATTAATTGAAAAGTTTTAAAAAGTGCAGTCTGAATAAAACCTTCCTCTTTTCCTTGTTAAGTATATTTTATATAATTTTTCAAATTAAATAAAAGTTGAAACAAATTTCAAAACAAAAAATAATTTCAAACAAAAGAATCAAAACATTTCATTTTCAAAATGTCACCATGAAATGTATGTATGTATGTATGTATGTATTCATACATTGGCATAAACAATTTTGCAAAATTGAGAGAAATTCCCCAATAATTTTATGTGATTGAAAACACATTTTTGAGGGGAAAAATTTTTTAGCCAAAAGAAAAATATACTCTGCTTTAATTCACATCAACCTTGTGTTCATAGTATTAGATGATATCTCCGTCTAATTTAGAGATGATTTGGTGAACTCTGTATAATATTAAAATGTCCAGAATGAAATTCTGTTATTGTAAAATGCAAGTGATACACCCTGACTGGTAACAATCTCCTCAAAAACAAGAACATCAAGGAGTTAAAATATTACCCTTTGTTAAATATAATCTTCTGGCTTCTTCCCAAATTCCCAGCAGGAAATCTTAATTTCAAGAACTAAGTAATCTGTATTCAATGCCAAGAATTTGTTCCAAGAGAGGTATTTGCCAGGGTCTTAAGCAGAGTTAAAGGCCAGACCGCAATAACATAATTTTAGAGGTACAGTATTGCTGTAGCACAGAACATTGTGTTGTATGTAGTTTTACTATTTATACTATTATTATTTATTTTTAGTTATAAAGGATTGAAAATGAATATATTGTTCAAAGACGATGAAACTAGTTTCTCATCATAAGTCACTTAATCTGTAAAATAATACCTAAACCCACTTGTGTAATAAAAATGATTAATACATAGCAAGAAGTTCCAAGGAGCAACCTATAGACAAAAAGGAAAAGTGAACACTCTAAAGTCTAGATGTCAGATTTACTTGGCCTAATGCTAAGAACTTTAAAGTGCCCTCATTTAAATCATGCTGATTTAAAAGTGAATGAGAGCACTCAGTCCCCACAGTATCAACTTAGTGCAGAAATCTATTTATCTTGATCCACCAAGATAAATATATTAGATTTGTAAGAAGCTGACATATCAGAGGTCAAAATGGTTTGACAAATTATATAGAAAATCTTGTAAACCTTAAATTTATTATTGTGGATGAGTTGAGAAAACCATGATCACCTAACTCATTGAAAATTCCTGATCCTGACCTGAGTTTTCTTATTTATTATATATTTGAGAGAGTTTGTCTGTCTGCCTTTGTGTCTGTCTATTGTCTGTTTGTTCAAGAACCCCTGCTAAACTGTAAGAGCTAGGATCATCAAACTCAGTATGCAGCTTCCTCTTATCATAACTTAAAGCAAGGTAAGGGTTTGTTTGTGCCAGAAAAATGGGATGTGACTAAAATAGGATTGTGTCTCAGAAAACCATACAGAAAAAAGAATTACTGGGCAAGTGAAAGGGACTGGTTGGGGGCATCTACCCTCCTGTCTCTGAGGGTACATCTACACTGCAACGTTAATTCGAACTAACTTAGTTCGAATTAGTTAATTCGAACTAAGCTAATTTGAACTAACGGATCTAGACTAAAAAACTAGTTCGAATTAGCGTTTTGCTAATTCGAACTAGCATGTCCACATTAAGTGGACCCTGAACCAGGCTTCAGGATGGCCGGAAGCAGTGCCAGCAGGGCATCAGAGGAGGACTTAAAGCGTGGAGATGCTGTGTCAGGCTAGCCGAGGGCTGTGCTTAAAGGGTCCCGACCCCCACCCCGGACAGACAGTTCTCAGGGGTGCCCCGCTTGCAAAGCAGTCCTGGCTTGGAGTGCCCGGAGTGCCCACACTAGGCACATCACACCACTCGGCCATCAGACCGGCTGCACTTGCCGCAAGCTGCCATCTGGGGAGAGGGGGCAATCGGGGGGCTGCAGGAGAGGTTTCACCCCAAAAGCCCGCAGAGCCAGCCCAGTCCTCCCCATCGGGGGCTCGTGCCCCATTCCTCCCTCACCACCTTCCACTTACCCTTCCCTAGCCCCCCTTCTTATTGATGTACAAAATAAAGATAACGTTTATCTGGACCTTAGGTCTGACCCAGGACGGCCATTGTAAGCTCAGGGCTCAGGGTCGGGGGTCTCAGTGGACCCCCTTGATTCACTTGCACACCTGCTCCTTGGTGGCCAGGCTGGCAGCTCTCCTGCCTAAGCCAGCCACTTTCCTGTGCCGAGTGCGGAGATCGTGGACGAGGTCCATGATGTCCGCACTAGCCCAGGCGGGTGCCCACCTCTTGTGGTCCCGGGCAAGCTCCCGGGAGCCGCCAGCCTGGTCCCGGGAAGAGGGGGAGGGCTGGGGGGCATCTGGTGGGTGGCTCGATCCGTGCCAGGTGCAGTGTCTGCTGGCTGGGTGCTGGTAGACTTGCACCTGGCACGGGCACCGTAACCAGCCCGTGCCCCTTTAAGGGGTCCGGGGCCGGGAGGGGGGCAGACGAGTTTCCCTGGTGTTGGCCAGAGTGGCCACCAGGGAAACCTGGGGAGGGCTAGCCTCCCACTAGTTCGAATTAAGGGGCTACACACCCCTTAATTCGAACTAGCTAGTTTGAACTAGGCTTAATCCTTGTGGAATGAGGATTACCTAGTTCGAACTAAGCGCTCCGTTAGTTCGAATTAAGTTCAAACTAACGGAGCGCTTGTGTAGCGCCTATCAAAGTTAGTTCGAACTAACTTTGTAGTGTAGACATACCCAGACTGCCTTTGTCGTGAGCCTCCCACCCTACAGGTGCCTTTTAGGGAGGGGGTGGCTGAAGCTCTCCTCTTCTTCACCCCCACCCCTCAGCCCCCGTCCATACAGGAACAGTGTTAGCTGTTCCCCTTCATCAGGAAACAAGGGAAAAGTGCATAGTATGCTACATTCCTCACTCTGGCCAGGGAGCACAGGGGGTAGATGAACCTGCATCTGCCCCAGCTAGGGAACATGTACCTCTCCCCAGACTGTGCCTGCTGAAGCTACAGCAGCCATGAAGAGATGCTCCTTACCTGGCTGCTGTGGTGAATGCACTGGGTTATTCTCTCTCCCCAGGACAGCCTGCATACTGAACCCTCATCCCCAGCTCCATGCCAGAGCAATGATTTAAATGAGGAAAAACAAAAGTGAATTGAGTTAATGTTCCAAGCAATGCTGGGTAAATCTTCTATATGCTGTATATAATAGAGGCAGAGGCAGTATCAGTGTGCTCTGTATTTAAGGTGGCTTTATACTTTGCATTCTGACTCCTCTTTTTTACTCACATCTTTCTGGAAATTTCTCCATTCATGCTGAAATATTCTAGATAGGAACTCTACCCAAGAGTGAGATAGTGATTTTCTTTCTCTCTCTCCATTGCTGTGCAATTCTGAGGCACGAAGATAGAGTGCAGACAGCTGCTCTATTATAATTGGAAATAGTCCTTAATGAGGAAAGGCAACATTAGCTGTTCTTAATTTTGAAAATAATGTTAACTGTTATTGAAGGGGTTTCTTCCTATTGTATTGTTCAAAAATGTTTTTTTACATTATCAAATTTGGTGACAGTCAATGAGCCTCTTTCAACAAACTTCAAAATATTCTATCAGATTTCTAAGTAGTTATCTTCTTTTTCTTCTCTCCTGTAGAGCTTTGACTTGAGTTAATTTTTTCTAGTACTAGAATTTCCAACACTATTTGCTAACAGACTATAATTTTAGGTGAATCACTCCCCCACTACATTTGTCTGGTAATTCTAGCAGCAACTAGGAGAGGAGTGATGAGTTCTTTATTAGAATGACTTTTATAAGACACTGAGTTTTCAGATAATTTAATAAAATTACTATGGAATTTTTTCAGAGCTGATGTTCTATTATCTCCCTTATGGAGTATCCAATAGTTTTTCAAAATATCTTAATTTTGGGACATGCCCACTATATGGCACTAAATCCTCTCATTTCTTTATATTCTGTTTAGCATTTGTCTGTCCCTCTACCCTAACATCATTTAGTTTCAAGAGGAATTGTGTACACATATTCAAATGTTAGCATAACTGTCTTAAATTAATGTACTAGCAGACTTACCTGGTATTGCTCAGGTCCTTAACTCAATTAAGTATTTGTGTGTGGGGCATATTAAAAATAAAAGGAAAAAATAATTAATTTATTTAAATGATTCTATTTTTCAAAAATACAGTGTTATTTTATGAAGTTAATTTTTATTTCAGATTTTATTAAGAGATTGTTAAACATTTCCCATTTAAGTTTTTTAGTAAATTTTTAAATGGGAATTCCATCAAGTATTTTTTTCTTTGTCCCTATAAACTATAATTTCCTATGGTTTTAACAAAAAAAGAGCTACAATCAGTTTAGTTTCCAATAACATTTTTTTTTCTAGTTTTCGAAACTTAAGCATTGATTTTGTTGTACCAAGAGAGAGCACTACTTCAAATTTCTCCATTTTATCTCTTTTCTGTAAGGTTTATTGAGAAACAATCTTAGGGTACGTATACACTACAGCGCTAATTCGAACTAACGCGTCTAGAACTAAAAACTAGTTTGAATTAGCGTTTTGCTAATTCGAACTAGCAAGTCCACATTGAGTGGACTCTGAACAGGGCTTAAGGATGGCCGGAAGCAGTGCCGGCAGGGCATCAGAGGAGGACTTAGAGCGTGGAGATGCTGTCTCAGGCTAGCCGAGGGCTGCGCTTAAAGGGTCCCGACACCCACCCCGGACAGACAGTTCTAAGGGGTGCCCCGCTTGCAAAGCAGTCCTGGCTTGGATTGCCCGGAGTACCCACACTGGGCACATCACACGACTTGGCCATCAGACCAGCTGCACTTGCCGCAGGCTGCCATCTGGGGAGAGGAGGCAATTGGGGGGCTGCAGGAGAGCTTCCACCCCCAGAAGCCCGCAGAGCCAGCCCAGTCCTCCCCATCGGGGGCTCGTGCCCCATTCCTCCCTCACCTCCTTCCACTTACCCTTCCCTAGCCCCCCTTCTTATTGATGTACAAAATAAAGATAACGTTTCTTCCAACATTGACTCTGTCTTTATTGAACAAAACTGGGGGAGACTGGGAAAAGGAGGTGGGACAGGGGAAGAGAAAGGCTGGTAGAGGGGAGGGCAACTAACATGATCAGGGGTTGGGAACAGGTCCCAGATGAAGAGAGGCTAAAGAGACTGGGACTTTTCAGCTTAGAAAAGAGGAGACGGAGGGGGGACAGGATAGAGGTCCCTAAAAGCAGGATTTGGGTGGAGAGGGTGCATACAGAAAAGTTCTTCATTAGTTCCCATAAAGAAGGACTAGAGGACACCAAAGGAAAGGAATGGGTAGCAGGCTTCAAACTAGTAACAGAAAGTTCTTCACAAAGCAAAGAGTCAATCTGTGGAACTCCTTGCTGCAGGAGGCTGTGAAGGATAGAACTGGAACAGAGTTTAAAGGGAAGTGAGATCAAGTCAGGGAGGTTGGGTCCATGGAGTGGTCTTAGCCAGGGGGTAGGAGTGGTGTCCCTGCCCAAGGTTTGTGGAAGGCTGGAGATGGATGGCACGAGACAAATGGCTTGGTCACTGTCTTTGGTCCATCCCCTCCAGGGTCCCTAGGGTTGGCCGCTGTCGGCAGACAGGCTACTGGGCTAGATGGACCTTTGGTCTGACCCAGGACGGCCATTGTAAGCTCAGGGCTCAGGTCGGGGGTCTCAGTGGACCCCCTTGATTTTCATGCACACCTGCTCCTGGGTGGCCAGGCTTGCAGCTCTCCTGCCCTAGACGGCCACTTTCCTGTGCCTAGTGTGGAGATCGTGGACGAGGTCCACGATGTCCACACTAGCCCAGGAAGGTGCCCGCCTCTTGCGGTCCAGGGCAAGCTCCCGGGAGCCGCCAGCCTGGTCCCGGGAAGAGGGGGTGGGCTGGGGGACATCGGGTGGGTGGCTCTGTGCCGTGCCAGGTGCAGGGTCTGCTGGCTGGGTGCTGGCAGGCTTGCACCTGGCACGGGCACCGTAGCCAGCCCGTGCCCCTTTAAAGGGTCCGGGGCCGGGAGGGGGGCATAGAGTTTCCCTGGTGTTGGCCAGAGTGGCCACCAGGGAAACCTGGGGAGGGCTAGCCTCCCACTAGTTCGAATTAAGGGGCTACACACCCCTTAATTCGAACTAGTAAGTTCGAACTAGGCTTAATCCTCGTAAAATGAGGTTTTCCTAGTTCAAACTAAGCGCTCCGCTAGTTCAATTCAAATTCAAACTAGCGGAGCACTAGTGTAGCGGCTATGAATGTTAGTTCAAACTAACGTCCGTTAGTTCGAACTAACATTGTAGTGTAGACATACCCTTATTTCCTGTTCATCCTATTTTCTGGGCTCATCTTAGTTCACTCTCGTTCAACATTCACTCAGTTATGTCAATGTTGAGGACTGTACTTTATTTGATGATTTTGCCTTTTTTCTGTTTGGTTTTTATGAGAATCAATCACATTCCATTTCCTTGACACAACCAAAGCCTTACGTTGCTTTAAGTTATGATAAGAGGAAGCTGTATGCTGAATTTGATGGTCCTAGTTCTCAACATTTAGGAAGAGTTCTTGATCAATGAGACAAACAGACAGGCAGACAAACTCCCTAAAGTATATAGTAGATTTATTTAGGTCTGGGGACCATTGCTACATATGTTTTTTCAGTGCTCAGTTTTAATATTGGTGCCTACATTAACTTTTCCTTCTTTTCATTGATATAATTATTCCCTCTAAGTAAATGTTAGACATTATTCTGGACAGAGCAGAAAGTAAGACAATATGCATTTAAATGTTTTCAATTGAAATAAAATATTTCAGCATTCTCAAAATTAAAAAAAAGGTTTTTTAAAATTGCACTAAATGCTTAATTTTGAGTCAATTCAACATTAACCTGCATTTATCCATTGTGGTACATTACCTCATGGGACTTGTCATTTGGGTGCTTGATTTTCCTATTTATGCCTGTGAACAGCATATAGTTCCTATGATGCAGCCAGAGTTATATGATTGCCATAATACATCATGCTGCACTTGGTGAGAGGGAACTCCTTAGTGCACAATGTGATATATATTCCTTTAGGAAGCTTACCCTTAGGGTGTGTCTAGACTACAGAGTTTTGTCGACAAAAGTGGACTTTTGTCGACAAAACTATACCTGCGTCTACACTACCGTTGAGTTCTGTCGACATAACGTCGACAGAACTCAGCAGTTTTGTCGATGCTGGTAAACCTCATTTTACGAGGCATAACGCCTTTTGTCGACAGAGTTCTGTTGACAATGTGTTATTGCATCTAGGGTTGTGTCTAGACTACAGGGTTTTGTCGACAAAGCAGCTTGCTTTGTCGACAGAACTGAATGTAGTCTAGACGCTCTTTGTCGACAGAAGCTTTGTCGACAGTACCTGTCGACAAAATTCTGTAGTCTAGACGTACCCTTAGGAGAGGCTGTGGGTCTTACAGGCAATGTGACATGAACATTTCACTTCAGTAAGACGCTAAACTGCGTTTCCCTAATATCAATTTAACAAAACAAAAGAGTCTGATTTGGGCTGACCTGTTCCAAAACAAAATATTCCATTTTTTCAATACAAAATCAGATTTCTTTGATAAAAATAAGATTTTTCTGTGGGAAATTTTGATTTTGCAGAAATTATATTTTCCATCCAAAAAGACCCCAACATTCTACTGGTAAATTCCACTTGAGATGTAATAGGTTGTTTTCTGATGAAAACAGAAGGAGGTTCAGTGAGCATTCAGACTATTTCTGTCAGGAGAATCCTGGTATATGGGCATTAGGATATGGTTAAGAAGAGCTGTCCCACAACGTGACACTATCTTGCTTTTAAGAGTTTGCACTGGGGAGGGATATCACATTTACCAATCTTAATCCCTTTTCAATGAAGTTCTGTTCATGGGATAGTATTATAGACCATTCATCTACCTTACTATTATAGTAGTACAGTAAAACTCCAGTTGTTTGGCATCCACTGGTCCGGCACGCCCGATAGTCCGGCACCAACTGGAACCTGGAAGTGCTCTGGTCAGCCAGACAATTGGAGCTGCTCTGCCCCTGGTTTCCCCAAGTCCGATGCTGGTCAGTTTCAGCAGCGGCAGACTTGGGGAAGCCGTGGGGCAGAGCAGCTGGGCTGCTGTCAGGTTGGTCCTGAAGCACAGTCCTTCACCTGAGCGGCGCTGCAGGACCAACCCGGCAGCTCCCCAGCTGTTCTGCCCCCAGCTTCCCCAAGTCTGCTGCTGCTGAAACTGACTAGCAGCGGACTTGGGGAAGCTGGGGGCAGAGCAGCTGGAGTGCTGCCCACACTGCACAGTTCCCCGCCGAAACCCCAACCTTCCCCCCGACCCCTCATAGCCTCCCTTCCAGTACTCCAGAATATCAAATAATCCGGCACCCCCTGGGTCCCAAAGGTGCCGGATTATCGGAAGTTTACTGTACCACTGAATGCAGCTCTAAGGCTAAGGTTTGGCAATTACTATCTTTCATAACACTAGTTCTACAACTAACTTTCCAACAAAACTTTGCATTTTTAAAGATTACTTTACTTTTCTCTGTTTTATATCTATTAGAATTCTAAACACACAAATGAAACCCAAAACAAAACACCGAGTTTCACTTAGCACAAACTATTGTTAAATAGCTGACAATTATCAGTTGAAACTCAAAAACTTTCTAAACAGCACAAAGTATCCTGCAATTACCCATCCCTGTGGTGAATCTCCATAAATAACAATTGTAACATTAACTCATAGTTTACACTAAGCATTTCTGGAGAATTTTTATTAAAAGCAGAGGTCATAGTATGGTGACAATCATTTTCCCTTCTGTATGCATTTTACTGGGACTATACGGCTTTTGTCTTTGAAACAGTGCCAATCTCAGTGCTGATCATTTAAATAACTGTCTATGAAAACAATGGGATTGATTCATTGAAATGTGCAGTCATTCAACATAGTTATTTAGTATTTTATATTTTCATCCATCACCATAATCTCTGGGCACCCTGACTTTGATGATAGTTGAGAGTGCTCCCTGCACATCTGCTGATGGGATATATCCCATCAAGTACCAGCAATTCCCCTGTGCCATGTATATTGGCCAAAATGGACACACTCTGTGCCCAAGAATAAATGGACACAAATCAGACATGTGTCATGGTAACACACGTAAACCTGTAGGACAGGGATGGGGAACATACGGTACGCAGCTTGCCTGGATTCAGACCCCGAGGCTCGGGACTCTCCCCTCTTCCCTCCCCCCAGGACTGGGGAGCCTGCACTGGCACTTTATCTTCCTGCTATCCCACCATGGGGCTGGAGGACACAAAATCTATTAGCCTGGGGGTCAGCAGCCCTGACCCAAAAAAGCTTCCCCACCTTTAAACTCCCTGGACATTCAGTAATGGATTTAAAAGTAGCATACTTCTACAAAAGAATTTTTATCACCCAATTAGAAAGGGAGACAGCTGAACTAGAGTCCATTTACAAGTTTAATACTATCAACTTAGACTCGAACAAAGATATTAATTGGTTAATGCATTACAAAGGCAATTTCCCCACTTCTGATATTAGCATCGCCACATCAAATGCTGTGAATAAAACCCACTCTAATTTAATTAGCTTCATTAACATTGATCCTAAAATTGACAGATAACTGCTTTTGCTGTTATATATATATATATATCCCAGATTCTGCAATTTTCACTCCAACTCATAATATGAAGTGGTTTTTACCCATGAAAGCTCATGATCTAATAAATTGGTTAGTATCTAAAGGTGCCACTGGACTGCTGTCTATAGTGAGGTAATTCACTAGCTTGTTGAAACAGGCACGCTACTTTTGGCTATGCCTTTTATTCTCTGGAAAAAAATCTTTTTGGGTACCAAAGGCGATTTCCAGCTTTCTAGTGTAAAATACAGCAGCTTTTCCCTAGGGTTGAAAATATGCTCTGGTTGTTATGGACCCATGTGAGACATGGGAATCAGAGACTAGCTGTAATCATTGCACTCTGATCAAGACTCAGCGACTCTATTTCAATGTTTGCTGTACTGGGAGCAGATCTGGTATAGAGGCTTTATATCACATACTTTAACCAGTGAGTTTCCCTTGCACAGAATTCTCATAGGCCTTTACTACCAGCTGTGAGGCTTCTTCATACTACAACTTGGACCTTCCTGATGTGGCACCCTTCGGACATGACTGATCCTTGATGAGGGAATCTATTGGATGAAGAGAGATCCCCTCTCACTGGCCACCCAGCCCAACATCCCTTCTTGCTGCCAGCTCCTCTTTTTTACCCCAGCACCACTGCCACTAGGCTCCAGCTGCTGTTTATAAGCCTGAGCTCTGGTCCCAGCCCCACTGCCTCTGGACTCCGGCTCTGGCCCCACTGCTGCCAGTCCAGCCAGGACTTCTTGGCCACTGCCAGCCCTGCTTTGGCCAGCCAGGCTGGGGTTCCCACGTGCTAGAGCTCCCTGGCCACGGACTCCCAACCAGAGCTCTTTGGTCCAGCAACATCAGTGGCATGGCCAGACTTTCCCTTTTTGGTTATACTTCTCTTAACTATAAGTATATGAACTAAAATCAATGAGAAACTCCCTGATCCTGCTTTTATTAAAGTCAATAGAAAATATTGGCCATTTACATCAATGAAAGCAGGATCAAATCCAAAAATAGTTCCGGAGATATTTCTAATTGCAGCCAAACCCAGGAAATACTGAAAATCTCACAAGACTCTTTTCTTGCAAGACCCTAGTCTGAATTTGAGACCAAAGTAGCACAATAATCCTTTGAATAGAATCCCCAAACTGCAATTTATATGAAGTAATGTAACACACAAAAATACCTAGGGAATTTAAAATGTCTTCTTGTGCATCCTTTATGAGGATCTATAAAAGAAACATTATTGCCCATCAGTCTCAATTTCCCTCAAAAAAGCTGAGACTTGCTATGCCTGAGTAGTTTCTCAATACAGTTACAAAAGTAAAGGAATATCTAAGACCAACTAACATTGAAAGAACAAGTGAATAGGGCCTGAAGGAGCTGGAGAAAAGCATTCCAAAAGGACAAAAAATGTCCTTAAAAGTTTAAAAAGAAACACAAAGAAACAGAGTTTACTGTACTGAATTTACTATGTGCTTTACAGATCTTAGGGATCAATAGAGGGATTCTTGCCTTCCTATGCCCTACAATTGCTTATAGTTATCCACATTTGAATCACATTGATTTTAATGTGACTGAAGTAGGCTTTGCTGAATAGGGATAATTTACTTAACTGATGTCTTAGTGCTTTGAAACCTGTGCTTGGAACACAAAGTCTGACAGAAAAAATGAATTATTTGGCAAATTGTTGTCTTTAACTGTGATATTTCACAGAAAAATGCCTCAATGAAAACATGTTTACTATTTAGCTTTAATTACACTGGTGTCTATTAGCCCCCTCAAAAGCTTACAATCTAACATCACAACAGAGGGGAAGCAAAACCATAGGGCAAAAGCAGGAGAGGAAAGTCAGGGTGTCACATCAGTAAGATGACACAATTAAGCAGCTAATGTGCATGAGCAGGACCAATTTTCACTTGTGAAGCTGGGGCATCATAAACTGAACAGCAAATGGCCTCTGCACAGAGTCATTTTCCAGAGTATAATCACACTTTAATGGGGCTTTACTAGCATTTAATGTAAAGTTTTAGTGATTCACAAAGTCGTTCTGCTGCATAACACAATTGGCAAAGGAGATAGAATACATTATAAAAAGCTCTGACTCTGTCACTACTCCCGTCCCTCCACTGGCTACCCCTCTTCCACCACATCAGACACCAACTTCTTCTCTTGACATACAAAGTTCTTCAGAAATTATCCCTGCTCTGCCTAGCCATCCCAGTAGTTTATTATAAGGCCCACTACTACCTTCACTGTGTTCCATTTCTCTGACAGGTGCTTTCATTATTTTTTTTATGCTGCCCCTTATGATAAGAAAAATCTATATAGCTGCCATCTTAACCCCCCACAAAATGCAGTTCTTCAGTAATGTCTACAGTACACTACATGTCTACACAGGTGGGGAGCTATGACTACTGCTTCACTCCCCTTCATCTAAGAATTGTACACATCTTATTATTTTCATTATTCTGCTATCTTCATCCTCACTTCAGCTGCCTTCCATGTCTCATTCACTTGCTATTTCATCTCTTTTAGTTGATGAGTTCTTTGGGATTTTCTTTACTTGTGTACTCTGCTTAGCCCAATGGGCCGTGATCTGGTCATGTCCTGTAAGTGCTCCTATAACATAAATGTAATAATTATAAAATATTTAATGTTCAACACTCAGGACATGAAAATAAAGTATTTACACTATATGCCAATAAGGTAGGCATCAAATGTAATGAGTTGACCAAAAATTACAATATAGCTCTGAGGTTAAGAACAAACAACAGCTCTGCATGCTTATTACCATGAAAAAATGTTAACTAAACTCTGAAATTAGTGATGTGCTGTCTTTAATCTAACTTTCCTTCGAGTGTTGGCACACACCTGGGACATTAGTGTTCTGTAAAGAAATGATACAGTTTTGGTCAGTAGCACACTTATGGTTGCTGTCATGGGGGAACTGGGTATATAGGAAATTAACTGGAAAAAAAACCAAACAAACAGGAAAAACCATGATTTTCATTTTAAGTTAGACAAAATTTCTCACCGTTTATAATAGCCTTTCTAGTGCCAGTCATGCAAGATTTCATTTCAACACTGTTTGTAATTACAGATGTTAATAATTTCCTTCAACAACCATTGCCTACCACATAGATAAATCAGCTATTTTTGCATTGGTTTAGGAAAACATCCAAAAATTGGGGGCATTTCAGAAAAATCCAGCAAAAAAGTTATACCTATTAAATGTATTTATTATATTTTAGTGTAACAGCTTGGTTTCATATTCAAAAGTTGATTTAATAGTGACCTAAATATATACAAAAATTCTTCTATGCACGTTTCCATTCAGAGCCAAATGGCACATGCACTAATGCATTGCTATAGTAAGTTTTATTACCTTTCGACCCATTGACAACACATGGATATTCAGGAAGATTAATGTACAGTATTGGATTCTTTTTTATTGTTACATTATTTACAATCTAGAGTTTATCTGGTAGAGCTTTGGTACTTGAAGTATCAAACCAGGGATTTACAGTAGAATGGAAAATGTAACCCTCTTAAAGGGCTAGATTTCCTTGTATAATTAATCATAGATTTCAGATTCAGCATTGGACGAGGGTTTGTTTTTTTTCCTGATTGCAAGTAGATACCATGAAAGACTACCTGTGGACTGTTTCTCTGTGACAGTGAGGGTTCCAATGATTATCCATGGACATTTTCCTACTTTGCTTCAGAATTAGATCATATGGGTGTTAAAACACCTCTCTTTTTTCGGGATGCCTACAATGTGAGTAAGTAAAACTAGCCTCCTTATCAAGAAACTGTTTTTATGTCTATATTTAAGATAGAGTCAGGGTGCTGTTGAATGTTTCTCCACAAACAAACCTTAAAAACTCAGTTTAAGATCCCTCCAAACTGTGGGTTTCCCTATAATCAAGTTTGTGTTTTCCTCATCAGTTTTGACCCCAACTTCCTCCCTCCTATTGGTCTTTTGAACACATTGTGTAGACTGCAAGGTCTTTGGAACAGAGACTACACATTTATCTTCTGTGACTAATACACTTCTGGGCACAGTATAATAAAATATACATAACAATAATCATAATCTTCTTCTGTCCAAGATTGTTTCTTGCCCTGTGCACCTTTACTACTACAGTTACAATAATAAAGTTATATAAAATCATTCCTTATTTACACTGCACAAGGCTACCTACATCACAGATAACAGAATGGCAGGAGAATTGTCTCTATGGGATCACTATTAGAACTGTTTGGACCCAGAAAATTTCAAATTTTCACTAACTATCCAAATACAAAACTATGTCAGTCAGAAAATTAAATATGTTGATTCCGAAATGTTGCCATGATTTTTAATCAGAGTTGTAGTTGGGTGACTCATGTTCCTTTTTCCTCTTTTTCCTCTATAGGAACTATTACCTCTATAGGTATTATTACCCCCCTTCAACCCCATCATATGTGTGTCTTCCTATGGTGCATCATAGGAGCTATACTCGAGCTGGAGAGCCAAGCTCATAGCAGAGAACAGAGATTAAAGGAGAATGAACTTTGCAGCCCATGAGGTACAGTGGAAGCATACCAAAATTGAAATATTTTAAATTTCAGCATTTGGTGTTTCAACAAAAACATTTAAAAATTCCATGGAAAGCAGATACTTTGTGAAAAAATGTTGAAATCCATTTTTTCTTTGAAAAAAATAAAGTTTGAAGGACATTTTCCCACTGATGCTAGACTTTATTTTCCTTCATTTAGGTAGACAGAGAGTAGCACACAAAGGCACAGAATGAATAGTCTTGTGATTGTCAGCTTAGCTTAGACACCAGAGAGATGGAAATAATATGCTATTACAGTAATTACTCATTTAACACGTGCCCACTTTACACGTTTTTGCAATAGCATGATTTTTTTGGGGGAATGTTTTTCGAATAACACAACCATCCCCGAAATAACACGAAAATAATCAAGTGGCAGAATACTTCATGCTGCGGTATAAGTTGGTGAAAACAGTGGTAATATGCATGAGCGGATGAATACACGTGATCACAGCACTCCTCCACTCACTCACATGTTTATCTTTGTGTTTTAAAAAAACATGGTGACTTGTGTTGCTAGACATCTTGTGTCGCTAGATATCTAATGTTGACATTGACGACCCACCACTAACAAAGAATTGACTTTGCCACCACAGCATGAAACGCAACACCCACCGTTTACATTATTTTTAATGGGAAAATTGACCCTGCATATCACGTTTTCACTTAGCATGAACATTTTCAGAAACACAACTATAGTGTTAAATGAGGAATTACTGTACTATAAAGCAGTAGCAGATAACTCCTCCCTGACTATGGATGTGAACTAGTGTCTCTCATAATCAAATTTGTTCCTTGGTCTGTAACTCTGTTTTACCACTGCTCAGGATAGATTATTGTGTCACATGCACATTCTAGCCTTTGGGGTCTACTGCCCCTGTAGATTCATTATTTGTGTGCTGCTCTGTCATGAAATAGTTAGTGCTGATAAAATCAGTCCCTTGTGCGCGAGCTCCTACCAATTAATATCATTTCAAGAAAATGCTTTCAGCTAGATAATACCAAGAAAGATCATTAGTCACTCAGTCTACACATGGCAACTTATTACATTAGGTGCTGTATATTAACGAGTGTGATTAAGCATTATAATTAGTGAATTCTGGAATATTAGAAGTTGTGATCCCTATGGGGCTTTGTTTTGCATGCAGTGCTGTGGAGAATTTTTAGGATGGAGTATTGTGAGCATGACAAAAGAACATACTCTGGGACAAGGAACTGAGACATCTTACTGTGGGAGAAGTATGATACTATCTAACAGGCTTCCAGCTAAAACTAAGACAGCATGCTAAAAGAAATCAAAGAAGTGTTAAAAGGTCATCGTGTGTTCATTGTTAATTCATGTGTTAAAACAGATCAAGGGGGATGCTATCACATGATATGTACATGGAGCATGCCCCAATAATTACATTTTCCCTTTAAGCTTGAAAATCATTGAAATGTTAAGGTTAGTGTTTTCAATCATACAACACCTATTGGTTTACATTGTACATAGCTAGTCCTAGGCCAAACCAACGTATTAGTGTTTAAATGAAGTTCACTTAATATGTAAAACTTCATGAAAAACCAGTGAAGGATTGTTTCTGGCTCTCACGTTGTGTTTATATTATGATTAGAGCCTTAGAAATATAAATGAAAAGGTTGTGAACTTCAAAGCAGGGACCATTAAGCAGCAATGGATTCACAGTTACAGTCTCCAAACTTCCTCATGATAAGAAGCACCCATGTTGATCAAGATGCTTGTCAGCACGCCTTCTCTTTATGGGATCTATAAATACCATTCAAGGGAATAAGCCCATATCTCTGGGCTGATGAATTCTGACATGGGTAGTCTGAGTGAATGGACAGAGGTTCCCCAAGACAGTTGGGTAATCCTGAGAAATTTATGGAAATTAGTAGGCTTTGGGCCTAGTCCATGCTATAATAGGCCACCCCCTTCAAAGAAAAGTGTGGTTCATGCATGTCCCAGAAATCAGTAACTGCACCTGCTTGGGTGTAAAAATCAGCATTCATATGTTGGGACCCTGGGCAATGTCCAGTCATAAAGAAATAGGGCTGCAATGCCAGATATCATGGTGTAATCTGGGGGCTTGTGTCCTTCATGTCTTGCAGCCGTCTCAAAGATGCATGATCTGTGATGAGCTGGAATGGGGCTACAACTGCCCAGCGAATAGATACACACTCTCTCTCTAAAGTGGAGTACCTAGTCTCTTGTGGGTTTAATTTCTTGCTCAAACACAGGATGGGATGCTCTGTTTCTTGGAAGTTCTCAGACAGTATAGTTCCCAAGCCTACAGTTTTATAAATCAGTGTGTAAAATAAATGGCAAAGTAAAATCAGGGCATTGAAGCACTGGATGTCACCTCAAACTATCTATTGGCATGCAATTCTGGTGTCCAAATTACAGAATTTTGTCCTGAAGCCTTGGTTAGATCTCACAATGGTGCTGCCAGAGTTGCAAAATGGGGAATAAGCCAATGGTAATAACTAGCCAACCCCAAGAAGGCCCTCACCTGCATCTTTATTGTTGGAATAGGGGTTTGTCTTTGTTGTTGAAATAGTTTTTTTCCCCTAGGGCTCCAGTTTTGTCTTGTAGAGGTTTTATCATCCCATTCCCCACTAGTTATCCCAAATATCTGGTTTCTTGCATGTCAAATTTATACTTCTTGGGGTTCTCTGTGAGCCCAGCTTCTCTCAGTGCCTACAGAATAGATGTTACATGGATTAAATCCTCACTAAAGATTATCACAACATCTAAATAGACTACTGAAAATTGTCCACAATGTCACAGCACCTGATCCATTGAGCACTGGAAGGTGGCCAGTGCCCCACATAGTCAAAAATGCATAGTTACAATCTAGAAGAGCCCTGGGTTGGCAAATGCTGTTTTTTTTCCTTTGGAGTCTTCAGAAGGGGTACATCTACACTAGCTCGTTTGTTCGAGCTAGGTAGGGTAATGAGGGCAAGAGGAGTTGCAAATGAAGCCCACGCTTTAAATATCCCAGGCTTCATTTGCATGTTCCCGGGAGCCGCCATTTTAAAATCCCCCTTAGTCCAAACTCCGTGCCCGCGACTACACGCAGCACGGAGTAGGTAGTTCGAATTAAAGATCCTAATTTGAACTACCGTTACTCCTCTTGCCCTCATTACCCTACCTAGCTCGAACTAACGATCTAGTGTAGACATACCCTAAGAGATATTTGCCAATAGTCCTTAATTAAGTCCAGAGTGGTGATATACTGTGCTTTTCTAAGCTGGTCCAAGAGTTCATCCATTCAGGGCATGGGTTGAGTGTCAAACTGTGAGGCTGCATTCACGTCTCTGAAATCCACACAGAATCGGATGGAGCTATTGGGTTTAGCCACTAGGACCACTGGACTACACTAAGGGCTTTGGGACTCTTCGATAATCACCAACTCTAACTTTGCCCAAAACTCATGATCTAAGGACCCCCAGCGCTTTTTGGGAACTTGATTGATCTTTGTTTGGGTTTGCCTATTGGAGTTGTTCAAATCTGATGTGCCACCAAATGCATTCTCCCAAGTAGCGAGGAAAACAGATAGTTGAAATGCTAAAACAGGTTCTTGGCCTGCCACTGCAATCATGGAGGTAGGCTGTCTGTGATGGGTATGTCAGCAGGGCCTTCTGAGGATTGCACTTCTGGGCCTAAATCATGTTGCACTTCCTGGATGCAAGCCCTCCTGTGCTCTCTAGGGTTTTAGAAGATTCACACAAAAAATGTGTTTCTCCTTTTTCTTATCTAGACAATGGATTTCATAAACAATCTCACTCACTTGCATTGTATAACTTCACAGAGGCCCTGCCATTTGGCCAAGAGTTTACTTTCAGAGCTAGGTAATAGCAACCTGATCTCCAGGCTGATAGAGCTTTTCCTGGGCACCCTTATTATAATGGCGAGCCTGGGTTTGATGAGCTCTTTCTAAATTTTCTCAGGTGAATCTGGCCACCTGTTGGCTACACTGCAGGGTCGGCACTACCTCAGAGATCACTGGCTCCAGAGTTTTTGAACAGGAACAGGAGATTTTTGCCAATGCCAATGCAAACCTGGGTGCAGTGACATAACCCTGACTCACTTGCCACCACAGTCCAGATTGCTGAGGATTTTCTACTCGTGGCTGAGCCTAGCAAACTTACATAGCCACACTCTGAAAACTGACCAACCCAAGGCTCAGAAGACCCAGACTGGGCACAAAAAGGGATGTCCAAAAGATTCTACTCTCAGTGCCAAAATTTTAGCACATGAACATCAACATGTTGACAAAGCACTAAAATTGGATCCTCAGTACATTGAAGGGAAGACCAAATTTCAAAATAAAATTTGATTGGAACCTGAGGCATTGGGCTACTGCCTGAGGCCAAACTCCTGCAGGAAAAGGTTCTCAATGGAACTGGTGTCAATAAGTCTCAGGCAGTCAAGGATGGCAGCTTTCACTGTCCAATAGTGTGATATTTGCATCATCCTCCAGAGCTTGGTAAGCTTGGTAAGCTGTCTGGGCTTCCCCAGAGAGGAACGGTGCCGGGCGGGTGGCCCCGGTGGTTGTTTCCCAACTGGCAGTCATGGCTGTTCACTCAAAGGTGACTAAATAGGCTTCTGCATCATCATGTGGCCCCAGCTTGTCTAGTGGTATCCCTATCCCTGAGTTCAATGGATTAGAGAAAGAAATTGGGACAGATAGACACTGGAGTATTACCTCGTGGAACTGTTGTTCCTGCTGTTGCTTCTGGAGGTGATTCACCTCCAAGAGTATGTTCTGCTGTTGCTGGGCAGCTTGCTGTGACTCTTACTGTGCTTCCAGCAGTGCCCTCTGTGCCTTTGTGGCACTAAGCTGCTGCTGGGCCAGCATCCTCACCAACACATCCATAACCCCTTGGACACAGAGCTGGCTTGAGTCCCCACTTCTGGTACCAGTGTAAAGGAGCTCACATGCCCTCTTGCGAGGGCCCCTTTGTAGCCAAGAGCATGTGTCTACCAGATCCTCCTCTCTGACTAGCTCTGGGACCAGGCTTCTTCTTATTGCCTTTCTGTAGCTGCTGCGGAGGGCGGGGGGGGGGGGGGGGAGGAGAGGAGGGAAGAACCCAGGCACTCTCACTCCTCTGGGTCCTGGGACCCTGTAAGTAGCAGTTGCCTGCTAAATGTCACACTCCTCTGGGTCCTGGGACCCTGTAAGTAGCAGTTGCCTGCTAAATGTCACTGCTGTCCATTGCTACCTCACTTCCTGGGCCAATTTCACAAGAATCTGCTACACCTAGCCCTCTCTCTCAGGGTTTTGAGGTCAAGTTCTCACCACATCCTGTTTAGGTTTCTTTAGTGTATCATGGCTGGTCTTCAGCCACTGGACCTGGTTTGCAGCCAGCTCACACTCAGAGCTGTCCGAGGTGCCGCTATCTTCCCAGTCAATCACTGGGTCTGACTGTGTTGAATTCCAGGGAAGAACTGCTAGGGCCTGACCCTGAAGCTTCTTTATACTAGCTTGCTTTATACCAGCAGAAGCAGCCACTCTGTCTTGCCTTGGTTTGGTAATGCAAGGCCAATAGCCTCCAATAGTGGGCTTTGGGCCTAGTCCACCCCATTACACTGGGATAATGGAAGTTTTATATATGTATAAAGTATAAGTTTGTGATGTTGGGACTGGTAGGGAGGGATGTCATGGGGACTTGGTCTGTAAAGAGATTGTAAAGCAAACACAGGAGAACTATTTTGAGACACACACACACTTGGTTGGAAACTAACAGTTGAAGAGAGTCAATGAAAGTAGTTTGTAAAGCAATTGAGAGTGCATGGAGCTGAGTTGCCAAAAGGTATTAGTTTTGTGATGGGAGGGAGCAGGGAAGAACAAGCAAACTGGAAACTGCGGCAAAAAGTAACTCCTTGGGAGAGCAGGGATGCTGTCTATTGCTACTGCACTTCCATAAATGTGAGGTCGGCATGACAGTAGCACAAGTAAACTTCAAGTAACAATTCAGCCATAGATTTTTCCATTGCCTAATATGAGGTTTACCAACCATCTAGGGTTGCCCTTTAATCTTCTGGGAATTATAATATTTAATTCACGAGAAATCTTTTTCATATGATGAAACCTCTAGGCATCTGTCCAGCTAAAAAATAAGCAACCCTAGCTGGTACTGTTCTGAACTAAAAACACTCCACCAGAGCAGCTGGGTTGGGCTTGGCTAGGCACTGAGGAGAGCCTCCCACACAGGCTTTTAAACAGGACCCCAAGCTTCACCGTGGCCCCTATTGCAATCCAAAGGCAATAATATCTCCTCACAACTTTAATGTACTTTCTCTCCAAAGAGGGAAGAATTACAGAATACATACACCAATGGACCTTCTGGTCCTGCTGTGTCCATTGGGCGGGAGGGGTGGGGCAACAGACTTGCTGGGACCTTCAGCAAGATGAGGAGGGGCTTCATGCTCCTGGAATGGCTGGAGCCCCAAATGGAAGGGGTGAGACTGGGAGCAATCATCCAGAACACGCTACTCCCCTGCCTCCCAGCTAGCCCTCAGAGATGCCCATACTCCATGGGGTTTCAAGGATGGTTGAAAGGGGCCATGGCTTTGGCACTCTCATTGCTGCAGTACAGTAGCCAGGCACCTGGGCCCTTGTAAATCACTGGGCCCCAGGGCAGTTGCCCCTTTTTCCCTCCTCCCCATCAGCATCTTACTTACTATCTCCACACTGGTTTATGAAGAATTGCCTCACAAGTGAGTTTTATCCATGCATACCTCTAATTCTACCCCTGTCCCCATGAATTTTGCTCATTTCCATAAAGAAACTTCACACAGTTGTGGGCCTTTCATGACCACAGAACAGGATTTTCCAATTAATGAATGCATTTGTCATCTTTCAGTCTCTCACTCCATTCTGGAAGTGACAAAGCATACCCCTATTTCCTGCCGCACTTCTCCCTTCATCCACCATCATCAGCTGTTGCTAGTAAAACAAATGGATAAGACCCCATGGAGCCCGATTTGCAGAGATGTTGAACAGCTGCAGCTTTCACTAATTTCATCTGTACTTTTGGGAGCTCAGCACATCTGAAAATATTCAGCACACCTGTGGACCTCTGCCATTTTGGGGACTAATTTGATCCATTCTAGTATTTCATGACATAGGATGGAAACATCCCACCCATGGAGAAAAAGCAGCTTTGTCTAACATGTTGCTGTGTTCCATCATTTTTGGAGTATTTAAGTATCCAAGAAGAGCTATAAGGAGACTTTTTGAGACACAGCTGTTTGGGGGAATTTTCTTTCAAAATTAGGTCTCTATCAGCCTGTGCCTCAAATCCAGTTCTTCTCTCTCTCTCTCTCTCTCTGTCTCTCACTAAAAAAGAGATTTTACTGTATTCTTCCATTTCATTCCCAACTGTGACATAATCCCCCATCTTACATCAGAGATAACCTGTTATCACCAGACAAGGCTGGCTTCTGCTGAACTCTTTTCAAATGCATTAGTTGTTTATTACCATTACGCCTGGTCACTTAATTTTTTCCTCTTTACTTTTAAAAAAATTCCTTTAACTTCAGTCCATTTTGTTCAAGGCTTGTAGCCTTGAGCCACCTCTGAAATAAAATAAGTTTTCATTTTTAAAACCAAGGTTACTCACCAGGTGGGTTATCTCCTAGTTCCCTCAGGTCTATTTAAAAATTCCTTGCTGTTCTCCCCAGCCTCTTTTACACAAAACGTCTGTGTCCATTTATTGGGAAGTCTTAAGGGTGTTCATTCATTCTATTTTTCCAGTTTTGATGTAGTTTACATCTGTACATGTTCAACCAAGAGAGAGAGAGTGTATGTGTGTGTGTGTTGTGTGTGTACGTGCATGTGGAATGATTCCATTTGTTAAATGCTGCTCTCCCCTGGTTTTCACATTTACAGCTTGGGAACACTCCCCTCTGGTTTCAAACATAGGCATTTGACTGAACTCCCATCAGCCCCAACATTGCAAGTGCACTGAAACTTCTTGTGCAGACACATGAAAGCTGTTAGTTGTCACTGACACCTTGATGTGTGCACCAGTCTCATAAATAACTTAAGCTATTTTGCGGTGTGAAGGACCGGGTGGCTCTTTTACATGTTTTCCCCCACCTAAATTCTATATAAAATTCATTTGTGTGATGGAAGGCAGAGCCACTCTTGCTGCGGTTAAATGGAGGAAAGTGACCCAGGCTTACAGGCATTTTTCAGAAATACTTTACTACAGCTTGACACAGGGTGTTACTGTAACCACAAATTACATAATTCCCTCATATTAAGTTACTCATGGTAAGGATCACTCAGCTCCCATCTTGACAATTTCGTATCTCTTGAACTTTGGCTTGAGTAATTAGGATTCTGCCTCCCACCCTATTAAGCCTGCCTTGAGCTACTCCCTTCCAAGTGGCACAAAACAGACATAGGGATGTCATAAAAGTATAACTGAAGATGCCCTTTGCACAGAGAAAATTTTTTATGGTTAATCTCATTCAGAGCCACTGATGCAGGTGGCTTGTGACAGACACTGTAAGAGGAGGAAAGTGATATTAGAAGGGGCCATTGCAGACAGACAATGCCTGGAGGCTTGTTATACTGTGCACACTATAATATTAATGGCGTTTCACAATCATTTTAATAAGAGACCATTATGATTAAGATATAACTCTGGATCTTGCTTACTTTTCCTCATTACACATTAATCACATCTAGAAAGTACAATTCCGCAGGCCCTAGAGAGACAATTTCTCACTCATTTTAATGATTACAGGATAAGGACATTTCTGCCTCTTCAGTCTCTCTCATACATCCACTTTTTAATCTCTGCTAAGGTTATGCTGGTCTCTGTCTGTAGTCCTCTCCTCTCTTCTCTCCCCTCTTTTTTGCTTTTCTTCTGCTTTTCAACAATCAACTCTTTGCTGATGGCTCTTAAATCTACCTGTTCATGACTGATACCTTTCTTCGCACTCTCATCTTTGTTACAGATACCTCTTTGTGAAAGTCATCTGGTAGAAAACTGTTTCAGGTGAACAAGAAAATGTTGAAGCATCAAAATCTGCGAGCAACCTATATTTCTCTACAGGCAAAATAGTCCTCTCAATACTCTTCCAGTGTTATTTAGAAATAGAAATGATTGGATCATGTAACATTATGACATAAAGCAGGAGTGAGGAACTTCTGCTTAATTTCCTCCTACTAATGGCAAGTCTCCAGGCACTGGGTTGGAAACACTGAGCCTTGGTTCCCCACTACTGGGCTGGAGCTGGGAGTGCTGGCTCTTGGCAATCAGAGAAGCTCCAGGTACTCCAGGTCAGCCTGATTGACAGGGCAGGCAAGCTAATGAGAGAGTCAGGAGGCCGGGGGGGGGGGGGTGTCCCATTTTTGGTATGGGCTGTCTTTTCATTTGACTGGATCAGACAGAGTGGGGCCAAACTAAGGAAAGAACAGGGGCCTGATGTGAGATGGGAAACAGAGTCAGGCCAGCCAGAGAGAGAGCCAGAGACAGCCCAGAGAGCAGATCCATGTTGGGAGCAAGGCTGCAGCCACTGATCCAGAGGCAGGGGTGATGTGTAGGAAATATGAGGGGGCATATGGCTCCCAAAACACCATAGATGGGGTGGGCAAGAGCCTGACTAGCATCCAGAAGGGCTAGAGTCCATGGGTGGCCTGGGGAAAGAGCAGCATTAGAGCCTGGTGTATGCAGCAAAGGTTGCCCCCACCTCCTACAGTCATGGGAAGCAACAAAGGAAGTGGAGCAAAGCAGCCCTAGCTCGCTCTGCTCTCCTACCATGTGGCTCAAGGGAAGGGGCGGAACCAACCCACTACTCACTGGCAGGAAGTGGAGCGACGCAGCAGGAGATGAGCGAACTGGAGCTGCATTGCCCCACTTCCCCTGTCACTGCTGGTGAACGCAGGGGCTGTATCCCTGCTGCCAGCACTGTTCCCTTGCCCCCTAGTCCCTTAGGCCACATCGGTTTGGAAGAGGTGGGTGGGCGCGGAACAGAGGTGGAAGGGGGCAGGGAGAGGGTGAGGAGAAGCAGGACCTGGGACAGTGGAGGTATGTCCTGACCTTTCTCTGGATTGGGAGGAGGGGTGTCAGGTGGCTGGTGGGTACCTGTGTCAACCACCTTCAGTCACACTTGTTCAGAAGAACCACAAAAGCAGCCTGGGAAGTGGAGGCAGAGCAGCAGCAGAGCGTGGTGCTGGACTGGAGCAGCCATGATCTGGAGCTGGGGCAGTCCAGAGCCGGGTGTGGTGAGCAGCTGGAGAGAGTGAGGGGGCTCTGGACAGTCCCAACAGTGGGAGACACCACTAAACAAGAGGCCTTGTTGGCCAGACCTGAAGGGTCTGACTAAGGGGCTGATGCTGGGGAGAGGGATCCTGCCACTCAGAGTCTGAAGGCGTGTGGCCACTTCCAGAGCAAGTGTCCAACTTGCAGTATCCCTGTATGTAAGGCAGAAATGGTTATGCTAATGAGAAATGCAAATAATTGGATGGAAATGTATGACATCAATTGTAAATTTACCATGTGAATCTTTGTACAGTGCATAGGACTGATGTTATTTATTTATACATATGTATGTATGCCAATTTACTCATTTACAATGCATAAAGACTTAAATATAGCAGAGTTCTGCAATATCTCAAAATGGAGTCTAAAACTCCATTTTGAAAACCATAGAACTTTCTCTGAGCATCCATTTGAAATGTGAATTCTGTTACATCCACAGGTAGCAGTTAAAGTTTAAAAGCAGCAGCTCACCTACCTGTTAAGATTTGAATAAGTTATGAATATTCATTAATATCCTCCATTGACCAATCAATTCAAACCATGGCATAAGAGCATCTTTATCAGCCAATCATTTTAAGCCTAGAACACTCATGAATATTCATGAGCCCTGAGTATAAAAGTTTCTGCCGCACACCAGTTGCTGCTGGTCCCTGGGCTTATCCCTGGGTCAGATAGCGTCAGGCTTTGGGGTGAGTCGGGTATAGGTCTTAAGAGAGAGAAAGAGAGAGAACAAGGTTCTAGATACTCTTATCCTAGGTCTAGTATGAGTGAGGTCCTGTAAAGGTCATTTTGGAGAAGCTAGCAGAAGGCTATGCTTTCTCCAATTAAGTAAATTTAGTTTTAGAGTCAGGCTGACGGAAGGTCAGATCCTTTCTCTATTAGGTTAGTTTAAGTAGCGAAGTATTTAGTTAGAATAGCTTTCGTCATTGAGACTGTACGTCAGGTCGCGTCAGTCCACGCATGTCGGCCGTCATCGTGTCTGTCCATCGGGCTCGTCGGGTTTAGATAAGGTTTTCATTTTAGATTAGAGTTAGGGTAAGTAGGATAGGGTCTAGCATCAATCGCCTGATCCTGTCGCACCAAAGCGCGGAGAAGGGATCGCGAGGACCAGAAGACTTCGTGGAAGACGAATCTACTGTCATCGCTCTCTACACACACTTCAAGGGATCACCTTGGCTGTTCCTCCCTGATGGCTTTCAATTAGCCCGAAGGTTGTAGGTCGCCAAGCGCCGGGATCAGCCAACAAGGGACGCCTAGCTGTCCTCCCTAAAGGCTTTCAATTAGCCCGAGAGTTGTAGGTCGCTAGCAGCTCATCAATCGTCTCCATCGCCGTAGACTCTGTGGTAGGCATAGGGATCTGGAAGGACTTCCCTTCCTGGTCCATTTAGTGTAAAAAGGGAACTGCCCTCTATGTTAAATTGAGGTATTGTTTGTTAAATTTATTTTCTTTAATAATATAGTCTTGTGGCTGTCAGTTACAATCCACGTCTCCAGTTTTTATTTCACATGTCCTATTAAGCTATGATTTGACATTCACCGGTGATCAGATACGGATAGAGGGTCGCTACCTTAAATACCATCCTTTGCGGATGAGACAGGCTATCAAATAGCTCTCGGGTGCAGTGTCCTTAAGACCTTCTCCAATTCTGTCAAAGAGATACAGCTAACATGTGGCACAGCCAGCACTGACAAGGAAGCCTGGGGCATGTGAGGAACAGACTTGGAATTGCCCTTACATTCCAGAGACACTGTTTGTAATGTCTCCTTATGCGTTTTCCTTTAACCTTCCCATTTTTCCTTGTTATTTTTAAAATTGATTGCTGTTTAATTACTTGTATTTGCTTGGAACCGTATGTAATGTTCAGTGGGTCAGGGAATGATGCAATGCAGAGAAAGCACCCTGGAGTGGGGACACCCTAGCCTTGCCCCCCCACATGATGACAAAGTTTAGGAGAGGAGGTCCCAGGAATTCTGGGTCCAGCCCTGTTGGAGTTACAAGGCTCTGTCACACACGAAAGTAGAAAGGCAGCCCTTGAAGTCAAGTAAAGGAATTGGGAGCAGGGACTCAGATCTTTTTGCTAGCCCATTTTACTGGGGTAGTGTATAAGCCAGGAAAGTTCCCCTCAATAGCGGGACCATTCCCCCACTTACAATTATAACTCTTGCCAGTGGAAGCCAGAGTTCCTGAGACCCAGATTGGAGTCCTGTTGCCATTGGGTCCCAGGGAAATACTTGTGCTGAGGACCCCCGAGAACTGATGCTGTATTGACTGCAGTTACAGGAAGCTCATTAGGCAGTGACTTAGGGAGGGTGAGCGAGTGGTATCTCCTAGAAATATAAAGTCACTGTGTTCTGGTGGCCATGCAGCCCAATACTTGCACTTCCAGTCTCAAGCTTCCCCCAAATCATGTGAGCTCCCTTACATCCCTTGCTCTGAGCCCCCATATCTTCCAACCTTCTGCCCTAAGCTCCCCCACATCCACCTTCCAACCCACTGCTGTGAGCCCTTCATAGTCCATCTCACACTTAAATTTCTTACAGTTAGTATTGTATCACTCCAACACCCTGCCCTGAGCCTCCACCCCCTCACAGCACGAGCAAGAAATTTAAGTTATTTTTACCTCTATCACTAAGGGTATGTCTACACTACCCCGCTAGTTCGAACTAGCGGGGTAATGTATGCATACCGAACGTGCAAATGAAGCCCGGGATTTGAATTTCCCGGGCTTCATTTGCATAAGCCGGCCGGCGCCATTTTTAAATGCCGGCTTGTTCAAACCCCGTGCCGTGCGGCTACACGCGGCACAGGCTAGATAGTTCGAACTAGCAAGCCATTCCGAACTAGTGGAACAAGGTGTACAGATAGTTCAGAATGGCTTGCTAGTTCGAACTATCTAGCCCGTGCCGCGTGTAGCCGCACGGCACGGGGTTTGAACAAGCCGGCATTTAAAAATGGCGCCGGCCGGCTTATGCAAATGAAGCCTGGGAAATTCAAATCCCGGGCTTCATTTGCACATTCGGCATGCATACATTACCCCGCTAGTTCGAACTAGCGGGGTAGTGTAGACATACCCTAAGTTACACTGCCCTGACCTCAAAGGCCACAGTATTAACTCTGGCCACTAGACCACACTACCTTGAACTCGAGGGCTGTGATATTGACTTTGGCCCTTGGGCTAGGCAGCCCAGAATCCAAGGTTAGTTTATGATTTTTGGGCATCACCATGGTGAGACCAAAAACAGCGTGATAGACTACAACCGTCATGACAGGACTCCCACTATTCACATCAACAGGAGACAGGGTGTGCATACACCCCCCACATGGTACAATTGCAGGTCACACCAACGGTTTCTTGGTGCAAAAGGCTTCTATTATTGAAAAATGTCTGATGCCACTGTTTAAGGCCAGATCACCTCTTCTCATATAGAAACCCAGTGGAGAAGGCTGGATGAAAAAAAAAACTATCTGAGAGTTTTCTGAATTTGCTCTAGATTCTTCCAACAGGGAAAAAAGTTTTCACTTGTGAAAAGCGGCATGTGTTGCAAGGGAGCCACACCTGCCTGCCTGCAGCAAAAAGGTGGGACAGGAAGCTTAAAATACAGACTTGGAACTCAGTTGGAGGAAAGTTGGCAAAAGAAACAGATGCATCTTTCCAACTGAGCCCCAAGCCTGAGGACAAGCTCGGCAGTGCCAAGGGCCCACAAGAATTGCTGGGTGGACCAACTGACAGAACACAAAAGAGCTACTGGTACTGCCATGGGCCCTGTACCAGGGGAGATCACCACAAGAAAGAGAAACACTGCAGTGGGGTCATAGGAAGTAGCTCAGGGACACCAGACAATAGTGTAACTGTGTAGCAAGAATACTAGTCAACATGTTCAGTGGGATCTCTGCTGACCAAATGGCAGATTCCTCTGCTACCGTCATGCCCTGGGCTGGGACCCAGTGAAGTAGGGTGGCTTTAGATACCTATCCACTGCAGCCACTTCACCCCTGGAGACCACACCTACCTTTAACCAATGGGCCTGCATTTGTCTGCTCTCTATGGGTATGTCTACACTACAAGGTTAATTCGAACTAACAGACGTTAGTTCGAATTAACTTTGATAGGCGCTACACAGGCAAACCGCTAGTTCGAACTTAATTTGAACTAGCGGAGCGTTTAATTTGAACTAGGTAAACCTCATTGTACGAGGACTAAGCCTAGTTCGAATTAAGTAGTTCGAATTAAGGGCTGTGTAGCCACTTAATTCGAACTAGTGGGAGGCTAGCCCTCCCCAGCTTTCCCTGGTGGCCACTCTGGGCACCACCAGGGAAACTCTTCTGCCCCCCTCCCGGCCCCGGAGCCCTTAAAGGGGCACGGTCTGGCTATGTTGCCCATGCCAGGTGCAAGCCTGCCAGCACCCAGCCAGCAGACCCTGCACCTGGCACAGCACGAACCAGCCACCCGCTGCCACCCAGCCCTCCACCTCTTCCCGGGACCAGGCTGGCGGTTCCCAGGAGCCTGCCCAGGACCGCAAGAGGCAGGCGCCCACCTGGTCTAGTGTGGACATCGTGGACCTCATCCATGACCTCCTCACTAGGCACAGGAAAGTGGCCGTCTAGGGCAGGACAGCTGCCAGACTGGCCACCCGGGAGCAGGTGTGCATGAAAATCAAGGGGGTCCACTGAGACCCCCGACCCTGAGCCCTGAGCTTACAATGGCCGTACTGGGTCAGACCAAAGGTCCATCTAGCCCAGTAGCCTGTCTGCCGACAGGGGCCACCACTAGGTACCCTGGAGGGGATGGACCGAAGACAATGACCAAGCCATTTGTCTCGTGCCATCCATCTCCAGCCTTCCACAAACAGAGGCCAGGGACACCATTTCTACCCCCGGCTAATACCACTCCATGGACCCAACCTCCATGAATGTATCTAACTTCTCTTTAAACTCTGTTCTAGTTCTAGCCTTCACAGCCTCCTGCAGCAAGGAGTTCCACAGGTTGACTCTTTGCTTTGTGAAGAACAACTTTCTGTTACTAGTTTGAAGCCTGCTACTCATTCATTTCATTTGGTGTCCTCTAGTCCTTCTATTATGGGAACTAATAAAGAACTTTTCTTTATGCACCCTCTCCACACCACTCATGCTTTTATAGACCTCTATCATAGTTCCCCTCAGTCTCCTCTTTTCTAAGCTGAAAAGTCCCAGTCTCTTTAGCCTCTCTTCATATGGGACCTGTTCCAAACCCCTGATCATTGTAGTTGCCCTCCCCTCTCCCACCCTCTCTCTTCCCCTCTCCTACCTCCTTTTCCCAGTCTCCCCAAGTTTTGTTCAATAAAGAGAGTTTCTATTTTTGAACACACGCGTCCTTTATTTTGTACATCAGGAAGGGGGGCTAGGGAGGGTTAAGTGGAAGGAAGTGAGGGAGGAATGGGGTACGAGCCCCTGATGGGGAGGACTGGGGTAGCTCTGCGGGCTCCTTGGGGTGGAAACTCTCCTGCAGCCCACCGATTGACCTCTCCTCCCCCCCCCCCCCCCCCCCGGATGGCAGCCTGCGGCAAGTGCAGCTGGGCTGATGGCCGAGTGCTGTGATATGCCAAGTGTGGGCACTCAGGGCACTCCAAGCCAGGACTGCTTTGCAAGCGGGGAACCCCTGAGAACTGTCTGTCCGGGGTGGGGGTCGGGTCCCTTTAAGCACAGCCCCCGGCTAGTCTAAGACAGCAGCTCCACGCTCTAAGTCCTAATCTGATGCCCTGTCGGCATTGCTTCCGGCCAGCCTTAACCTCAGTTCAGGGTCCACTCAATGTGGACATGCTAGTTCGAATTAGCAAAATGCCAATTCGAAATAGTTTTTAGGTCTAGATGCACTAATTCAAATTATCTTAGTTTGAATTAACTAATTTGAAGTAAGTTAGTTTGAATTAGTGCTGTAGTGTAGACATACCCTATCTGCTCTAGACCAAGTGAAAAACTGACTATTGCTCCTCCCTGCCTAATAGCCTGAGCAAACCTAGATTGCTTACTACTCTGTCTTACCAAAAGACCAGAGCCTTATCACCTATTCATGGTTTGTCTTGCCAGAAGGCCAGATCACTAAATACTGCTTACTGCTCAGCCCCACTCCGGGGTTCTGAGCCTCATAGACCATTTGTTGTTTGGCCCCACCTAGGAAGTTAAGAGCCCAGAAAATACCAAAGCTCCATTAAGTTTTGTTGGAAAGCCATGAAATAGTGAGGGGCATTCCCCTCTCCACCCCCAAGACTGACAGGGATGGACAACTACAGTCCCTTACAGACAACAAATTCATCATGAAGAGTTTCTGAATTCTCTAAGCTCCACATAGATTTCTAGGGACTCATGGGGTATGTTTATGCACCACAATAATCCTGGGTCTAAACTTTCTGGACTCAATGGGTATGTATAGACTGCATCCCTCTGTTGGCAGAGGGATGCAGATTAGGCAGGTCGACATTGCAAATGAGGCAGGGATTTAAACATCCCATGCTTAATTTGCATAAAAATGGCTTTGTTGGCAAAAAGCGGCAGTCTGGAGGGAGATCTGTCAAGAAAGAAAGCCTTTTTCAACAGATCCTGTAAACCTCCTTGCAGGAGGCATAAGGGAGACCATTTTTTTTCTGACAAAGTGCTGAGTCGGCAAAATGCAGTGGCCATTTTATGCAAATTAGGCATGGGATATTTAAATCCCTGCCTTATTTGCAATGTCGACCTGACTAATCTGCATCCCTCTGTCAACAGAGTGATGTAGTCTAGACATACCCAATGTTTCCAAGCCCGCTAAACTGCCCTGTAATCCTGGATTTACAATTGAAGGGCCTGAGTCCCACAGCCATGCTTACATATCCATATTGCACTATACAGACCCTGTAACTTGGGTCTATGACTTGATCTGCATCTTCAGTGCAAAATGACAGGGCTTGGACCTGAATCACAGCAGAACATGGGCTCTGACACATCCTGATAGCAGGGTCTTGCTGATCCAAGTCAGATTAATTTGTGTGTCTATGGACATAGTCTTGGGCTAAAAGCTGAACCTGATCCAAGATTTAGTGTGCAGTACAGACATGCCCTTGACAACCAGGACTATACCAATAGAGACATAAGCCTCTCTATCATTCTATGTTGTCTCTTGGCTCTCTCAATATCTGGGTAAAGTCAGGATTTTAACTAAGAGCTAAGTACCTAAAGGTATGACTAGGCTACATGGCTCCGTCAATGGAGCCATGTAAACTAGTTTACCCGACATAGTCAATGAGTAATCCCTGCTTCATTAAAATAAAAATGGCCACCGCACTGTGCCAACAATCAGCTGATCTGGCACAGCACGGCAATCTAGACGCAGATTGGTCGACAAGGGAAGCCTTTGTTGACCACACCCTTATGCCTCGTGAAACAAGGTTTACAGGAGTGGTCAACAAAGGCTTTCCTTGTTGACCGATCCACTGCCATGCTGTGCCGGATAAGCTGATTGTCGGCACAGTGCGGTGGCCATTTTTATTTTAATGAAGCGGGGATTATTTAAATCCCCGCTTCATTGACTATGTCGGGTAAACTAGTTTACATGGCTCCGTCGACGGAGCCATGTAGTCTAGACATACCCTAAGATATTACCACAGCAGTGGTAACTAACTATTTCACTCCAGGTGGTGAATCAATGGGAATACAGGAATTCCCTCTGATAAAAGATTAATGCAAATAAGAGTATGCTATCAAAAACTGCATCTTATTACACCTCAGAGGGATATCCGTGTTTATCTGTAACTAGGAGGGGCCTGAGGCAGGCTGCGGCAGCTGGCACCCTGGGAGGAACACGTGATTGGTATCCCCGCCTGCACAGCCATCAATGGGCTGTCAATGGGGTGATGTCATCATCGGGCACCCCGTGCGCCCCATGATGTCATCATTGGGCGCCGTTGAAGGCGGCACCCTACGTGATGGCCGAGTCGGCCTATAGCCACCTGCCGCCCCTGTCTGTAACTTTAAAAGCAATGAGCAGTCCTGTGGAACCTTATTTTGTTTTATAGACTATTTTATTTATTTATTTTATAGACTAATAAAATGATATAGAATCATGAGCTTTTGTGGGCAAAACCCACTTCACCAGATAAATTGGAGTGCAGTTTATTAGATGTAAACACACACAGCAATAAGCAATAAGTTTAGAATATCCCAGATATTTACCTAACGACTGGAACTATATTGAATAATTAACAACAGCTTTGCACAGGCCATTTGCTCACCCACTGAGGAGAAAAGGTGACAAGAAAAAACATCTCTTGAGATGGCTTCTAAGTACTGCTCCAAAGTGCACTCTATTCACTAATATTTTATAACTAACCACTACAAAACACATAAGACCTATAATCAACATAATCCCTACTAAAATCATCCCTTGTCCTAACTTTTGATAAATTACTTATCCACAAATATTCCTAACAGTCTTAGTCTTACTAACACTTCTATATCAACAGTGCCCTCAATTCAGTGTTTTCCAGAGACTTAACTTTAGCCTTTTAATTGTTGCCCTTTCTTTCCCTTACCATTCTGATTAGCAGAATCTGCCAGCTAGTTTTGACCTTGCCTCTAAAAGCTTGTTTTCAGATTAACGCTATTCTATGCATTGCTCTATTTTATTAATTCATGGTGGCTGAATGCACATAATATGGTTGCAATTAGCTCAATCACATTCTGGGGTACAAACATTCCTCAAATCTAGAGCAACAAGGGCTCAATTGGGAGAGAACAGAGATGATGTTGGTTGGATGGAGGAAGCAACCAGACGTGGCAGAAATAATAAGGTCCCTTCAAATAAATGTATGTGTCAACATTTTGTTATTTAGATGTGCATCTAGAGACCTTGTAGGGTTCCATATCTTTAGGAATCAACAATGCATTTTTTTAATTGTTCATAATGGAGAAGCTTTTGATTCATATCTGTACTTCACATGTTGTCATCTATGGCTAGATTGCTACAGTGATGTCTGCTTGAGCAAATAGCATATTCAAAATTGAAGAAAGAGTCCTATATTCCATTTCATTATCAAGAGAGTTATTATAAACAAAAAGGTAATTGGTCATTGAAGAAAGTAATACAAACTAAGTGAGAAACTTAGTTTTTTGGCTTTTTGGTCCTTCCATTTTATCCTAGTATAATGATTTGCAAATTAAGTTTTTCTAGCACATATTGTACCTCAGATCCTAATTGTTTAAACATGATAAATCACAATCTCATGCTTTGTTGGGATTACTACTTCAGTTATTAGTCTCCTACAGTAGCTAGTGGATAGGTATATTGTTTCCAAGACCTATATGGCTATTGAATTGTACAGTCGTGTGGCTAAAGCACTGTGCATCATGGTGAAAACCTATTCCATCATGTCTATGAAAAGGGTTTTGAATCCTGAAAGAATTTTTGACATCTGTGTGTTTAAATGAGCATGTTATTACATGAATGTTTTATTACCCATAAGAGATAGCAAAAATGTATTGCCCAAAGGCTATTTCCAGTTCTTGTGTGGTAATGATAAATTAATCTGCTCTATTTTGTTATTTTAGCTGCACTTGATTAACTGTAACTTACTAAAAGTGAAGTTCTAAAGGATGTATAAAACTCCAAAGGCAATGTGACAACAGTTGAGCAGCATCTCATTTAACCAGCATGGAGTCTGACTGAAAGAGAATAAATATAAGAAATGTGGGCTGCTTTATATTTCTAACATGAGAATCCAAAATACATGTTTTCTGATACAAACCTACACCTCAAAATACTTGAGATTACCAAGTTCAGTTCTGTTCAATCCTATCTATATATAGGAGTGCATCTGTTGGTCTGTGAGTCCATCTGTGTGTGTGTGTGTGTGTGTGAGTGTGTGTGTGTCCATTTGTTCAAGAATTCCTCCTAAACAATAAGAACTAGGGCCACCATATGTAGTATATAGCTTCCTCCTACCCTTATGTAAGGCATGGTCAAGGTTTGGTTGTGCCAGGAAAATGGGAATGTTTTGCAAAACACAGAAAGGGAGGGGGCAGAGAGGAGGGATGTAATACTCACCGTGACCACTGGTGTCGGCGAACACAGGGGACAGCTATACTGCAGAGTAACCATTAGGGGCAGCTGCACTAATAAGACATTGGCCAGCTATGGACAGGACACTGCATGTCACCGACCAACAGAGCGAGTACATGGCCTTCGGGCCCTGAATAGTGCCAGGGAGAGTCCCCCCATCTGGCCCTCGTAACCCCCCCACCAGCCCCAACCCCATGCTCTCAGATCCTCCGCCCCAGACCTCCCAGCCCCCACCCTTTTTTTATATGGACTTATTATTAGAATAAAAAACTAGCAAATTATGAGGTTTGTTTACCCAGGAATGATGCTACATGGCTGACAATTACATGGCCACCAAAAACATTGGTGACACAATAAGATCAGCAATGATGGACAGAGCCAGACCATACAGACATATCATCTTAGAGAGATAGCTTGAAATAATTTTGGGTGGTGCTCAAAGTGTAAGGAATTTATACATCCCGTTTGGATTTGTCTTAATCCTGAAAAGTTCCTTCCTCCCTCTAATTTTATATTAATCTCACCGTATGCATATTTCTCACTGATATTGTCTTTAGAAAGACAATGATGACTAGAAATTATAGTTCAGAAACATACTACTGTGTGATTCTACAATACCAAGCCGTGTGAAGGGACAGCAATCTTGGCTGGTCTTTATGCACTACTGTAATAAACAGCATTAATAAATGTATTATTTTTAACAAGACCTTGTGATATTGATGTGCTGCTAGACCTGTTCAAGATGTGACACGTAATATTATTCATTAAGCATTAGTATTCATATTCGGTGACTATTGTCCCTTTAGAGAGAAGCTAAATGAATTCCAATAGAGGAGGAGATTTACTAGAGGATAAAACAGAAGTCAAAACTTTATACTGACTGGAGCAGTTACAAAAATGTTCACTTGGAAGACTAATTATCAAAAAGATAATTAGAGAAATACATTGACTAATGATAGCTACTGTTCAGCCTTGGAGGCCAACGTAATTAAAATCATCATATGTTTATGGGAAAAAATGACTAAGCTCATATCTTGACATGAAAAATGTCATGGTGATTTGCTCAATATATCCTATAATTACCTAATTTATCTCAAATACCTTGAAAATACTAAATAGTGAAGAGAGTGTTGTAAGAACAAAAGAAAATACTTAATGAAACCACAACCAAGTAGTTTAAAAGAACTTCTTTTTATCCTTTCGGTTATCATTTTATGGAAAATGCTGAAAACAGATTACCATTTGAGAAGATACAATTTGCTATATTGAAAACATGGATGCCTTAAAACTCCCATTGCCTTTACTGGGCTTTGCTACTCTAGGTTCAAACCAGGAACAGCACCACTGATAGCCTAGAAAGAGTGCAGCTTCCAATTTATTCCAACTAACCAAAAGGGTTGATTATTGTGATGCACTGAGGAGAGAGTAAATTAAAACTGCAAATATTGTACATGCTCATTGTATGTTCACTAATATGACATTTTTGCTGTTATAAGTGAAACTTTTAACATCTGTTTAAATTACAGCTAAGAAATGTGTTTAAGCAAGTGCCATTTTCATTTTAATCTTCAATTTTCCTTCCTGTGGGACATGCAAATTTTCCCCTCACAAAGCAAAAATCACTCTAGCACTAGTCAAAACTATTCTCTCTCTCTCTCTTTTCTTTATGACAGAAATTCAAACTGTGCTGAAGAGAAGTGTTTCTCATTTCACAAAGCTGGCAAATGTCCCAAGTTTATTGGTTTTGTTTTTCGTGCAAAAATTGTTGGGCAGCTCAACTGAGAACATCTGCTAAGTAAACCACTTAAAAATCATCCATAGAAATGTTGGAGAAAACATCTGCACAACGTGCAGCTGATCACCAGGAAAGTGGAGAGGAGGGGGGGGGGGGGGTGAGAAGGAAGGCAAGGCAAAGCAAGGCAAGGCAAGAAAAGGTGTACACAAGTGAAAACTAGATTACAGCTGAGAGAGGCTACCATTGAATGGCTGATATGACATAATCTCTCAATCCTTTCATAAAAAAACCTGGAATGAAATTGCGGTTCCCCTGAAGTTAATGGCAAAACTCCCATTGGTTTCAATTTTACCAAAATGTTACCCTCTTTATGAGAGAACCATGCACTGAGCAAGTTGGCAAGTAGAAAAGAGGGTATATAACCTACTATTAAGGAAAAACTGTAAATGACAGAAAAGTGTATTAAAAACATCTTGGCATCTGCAAACAGAATGAAAATATGATCAGCACATTAGCCAAGGGTGTTCATCCAAGTAGATGAAGCCAAGGGCATGTCTACACTAGGAAATTATTTCAAAATAATAACTTCTGAAATAGCCACTTTTAAATAGTTTGTCCACACTTTAGGGAAACCTCCGAGACAGGCTCTCTTAGTGTATGTCTATACTACAGGACAAAGTCAAATTAAGATATGCAACTTCAGCTATGTTAATTGCGTAGCTGAAGTTGAAGTAGCTAAACTCAACCTTTGGCACTGTCTACACTGAACGATGTTGAAGGAAGAACACTCTTCCTTTGACCTCTCTTACTTCTCATGGAAGCAGGGTTACTGGCATTGATCAAAGTGCCCCTCTCAATTCAAATTAGCTGTCTTCACTAGACCACTAATTTGAACCTGGAAGCTAGACAGCAGCAACTTCAATATTCCTCTGCAGCGTAGAGGTACCCTTAGGATGAATCTATCTACCAGGGCTTAACTCGAAATAAGGTACGCAAATTGAGTTATGCCAATTGCGTAGCTTATTTCGAAATAACTTATTTTGAAATTGGGAGCATCTAACAGCATTTATTTTGAAATAGAGTACTCTTCCTCTGACTTCCCTTGCTCCTCATACAATGAGGGCTATAGGAGTTGGAGTAAGAAGTCCTCCAGTTTAACAGTATTTTGACATTATTTTAAAATAACTGCCTGCTTTGTAGATGCCAACTAAGTTATTTCAAATTAACACTAGTTATTTCAAAATAATGTTGCTGTATAGACGTACCTGAATGTGGATGTGTTACTTCAACTTAGAGCCCAAGGAAGCACAAGGGAGTAATTACTTTGAATGATTCTGGGGAGTGGTTATTTCAAAATAGTATCAGTGGAACTCCACACTACTGCTATTTTGAAATAAGTGTTATTCCTCGTGGAAAGCAGGAGTTATTATTTTGAAATAACCAGCCCCTTATTTGCAAATAATGGGGTTTGGTAATGTGGACACTCTACCTGTTATTTCAAAATAAGGGGAGTTCTTTCGAAATAACTTCCTAGTATAGACTATGGCTAAAAGTATTCACTGAGTTGCTAGGAAGGCAGTAAAGCAGGAGATGCTTAAAAATGAAGCATCATACCTCAAATAGATGAGAGTTTTTGAAGAAGAGAGTATGATTAAACAATTTGCTGTTTTGAAAGGCAGACATAAATCTAAAAGTGTGTATAACAAAACAAATGAGGTAAGAGTGAAGATTAACAAGTTTCAAACAGGTTAGCTCTGTTTAACAAAAATATTGTTAAAAGATCAATACAGCTGATAGGCTTTTCATCAGAAAGTGAATAGAAGCAGAATAAATCATCCATAAGAAATAAAAATGAAGATGTATAAGTGACATCAAATAGACCTCTGAAATGTTTGCTAACTTTTCCCATACTTTTTACACTTTGGGACATCTCATTCCTGAATTTGTTAATACATATTTGAGAGGGGTGAAATCACCTCAAACCTCAGAGAATGATGTGGCAGCTCTTGGTAAGCAAAGTGCTACAGCAGAAGTTGAAGTTATCATAGTGAATTTTAAATACAGTAAAGCTCACAGTCCCTGTGGAAGTTATACGGCACTGAAGCATTAGTCCCAATTTTAAATGAATTTTGTAGTGATATATTGCAGGGGAACAAGATTTCAGATTTACAGAGAGGCAAAAATTGTGCTCATTCATGAAGAAGGATAAGATTTTACCAATTCTGTACCATACAACCCCCCTTCTTTAATTAATCTGGATGCCAAAAATTTTGGCAAATGCTATCAGACAGTGTGTCATCTTGCCCATATGTGATCACCTTAAACAGGCCAAATTCACAGCTGGTAGTGATTTATCTGATAATATCAGAAGAACTCTAAAGTAGATTTATAATGCGATTTCTAGCACTTTGTCCTGTGCAGTTTTTCCAGGTAATGAGAGAAGCTTTCAACTGGCTGGAATGGGAATCCTTCAACCAGATTTAGCAAGGTTTAGTTTTGTAAATCAGTTTTCTGTGGGCATCTTGGCCCTGTATGAAAAGCCTTGAACATCTGTTTTGGTTAATGGTCAACAAATCCTTTTCTAAATTTACCTAGAGACATGGCTGATTCTAATTTCATTGCTGTTTGCTTTGGTAATTAAGTCAAATGTGAGAAACAGATCCTTAATAAAAAGCATCCTACATCTTCTGGATTAGAGCACAAGACAGCTGACTTTTTTTTTTTTTTTGGCACAATCCAGAAGAGTAATTAAAATGATAGAACATTTATCTTTGGAATTTGGGCAGCTATGAAGCTTCAAAATAAATGATGGCATATCTGAAATTTTTGGAATTAGCATTCCAAAAAGGGTCAAAACACACCTTTGTTAGATACATGAATTTAAAGATTCTCATTTATACTATTTAGGAGTAAAATATTGTGGAGAAACAAACATCTGTTTAAAGCAAATTAGTTTAGTTTCCTGTGTAATACAATAGTAATAGATTTGGAGGAATAGAACAAATATAAAATTTCTTGGCTTGCAGGGTAGCCTTGATAAAGAAGACTGTTCTCCTAAGTTTATTATTTTTGGTAATGCTGATATCACAGTTTGCACTGTGATATCAGCAACATTATGGCAGGATATTATGGCAGAATGTCTGTTAAAATTCATACGGAAACATAAAAAACTAAGAGTGAGTTCTAAAGTTGTCTATATGTCTGCAAAATTATAATTATGCATTACAATTAAAATATTTAATGATTGGGTTGAAAACCATACCATTCAAACATACCACTGGGTAACATTTGATAAGATTGGCGCTCTAATGTATAGTACCTGAAGGGTTAAAGAGAAATGTAGGTCACCAAAAATAAAAATGAAAAAAAATCATCCATTAAGCCAGACAGTTTGGCATCTTTGGACTAATTTTTAATTTCTTGTTACAGAGGTCTTTTCCCCTTAGCTACTGACATTAATAATCAAGAATTTATCTCTAAAAATGTCAAAGTGACTGTGTTTTGGGTAAGAACTGATTTTACTCAATTTGGACAGTTGTTCCTACGTTCTGATTTGAAATCATACCAATAGGCATGCAATAACACAAATAATATGAAGATCTCACATTTTCAGAACAAGTCAAACATTTTATTTTGATACTAGGAGTCAAGACAGCCTGGATCTTTAATTTGAGGTCGTGATCAGGAAAAAATAATGTCAGAGAGAGAGAGAGAGAGAGATTAATTTTGATTAAAAAAGAAATTGGGAAAAGGGATATACATCTTCAATTTCTGTAGCTCTTAAAGATTTTTTTTTTATAAATTACTATATAGATGGCATCTAACTCCAGTTAAGATCCTTAATATTTTTGCTACTAGAGAGGTTGGAAGGGTTTCAGGGAAAGGGTACTATACTTACAGTTGTGGTGATAGTCTAAATCTTCAATACAATCTGGAGAAAAAATTATTAAAAGAGATTAATCTTATATTATGACAAAATGACAGGGAAGCTTCTTTGAGGTCCCCTGACCTGTTTAGTTAATGTTCCAGAAAAGGGTCTTCATTTTAAACAACTACAACATCATTTCTACTGTTAGCAGCAAGATTTTGTACTGCACCTTATTGGAAAAATGTAACTTCCTCTCCTATTTAATTGTGGTATAATAAAATATAGACCATCCTTTTAAAAGAAAAATCTTTCAAGTATATATGCAAGAAATGCCAAAAAGAGGATAGGTATTTTGAAATTTGGTCACCCATTTTAGCACTCAGAAGAGAAAGTTTCCCAGCTATCAAACCTGAATCTTTAACCAGGCTTTTCAAATATTAATCAGCACCAAATAAGTAATGTACAATGTAATATGTTAAGGTTTTATTATAACTAATTTTAACATATTTTAAGAGCTAAGTATGTTTTTTATTTTAAATTTCCCTTAAACTGACTTGTTCTGAGTTTCCAAAAGTGCTAGAATCAAATACTGATAGAAATGTAGCCGTGTTAGTCTGGTATAGCTGAAACAAAAAACAGGACTATGTTAGTGCTACATAGTCCTATTTTTTGTTTCAGAATCAAATACAAAACTCTTCCTTGTCCCATCAAGGGACTACTGTCTTCAGCATTGTTCTCTTTTGACAGTGATATTTTTATCAATGGACACCCAGTTCCATAAGAGGAGAGGAAATTCTTGATTTAGTCCCAAGTGGTACATAGTAGTGGGTCTAAGAAGTAAAGATAGTGGAATTTCTCAGTAACAGAAAAAATGAGTTAATTAGATATAAAGTAGGGGAGAAAATATAGAAACTGGCCACAATAGCATTTAACTTCAAAAATGGAAACACACTAAAAATAAGAAGCTAATTAAACAGAAATCGAAAGAAAGAGTACTCGAAGTAAAGTACCTATATGTTTTCTAAAAACACCTTAATAGAGTCTCAAACTAAATGTAGACTCCAGATTTTTTTAAAAAAATGCAGTCAGACAGAAAGGGGAAAAAAAGAAAGCCATCATGTCTAAACAACAGATTAAAAAGCACTTATCAGGAAAAAGACATTCTTTAAAACCTACAAGTCAAATCCTATTGAGAAAAATAGAAAAGAACATAAATTCTGACAAGTCAAGTGTAAAAATATAATTATCCAGGCTAACAAAAATTGAATTTGAAAAGCAACTAGGAAAAGACAAAAATCTAATAGCAATTTTTGTAGGTTCATCAGAAATAGGAAAAAAAATCAGTGACACTACTGGAAACTGAAGTGCTAAAATGCTAAAGGCTGTTGCAGATTAGCTCAATTAATTCTTTTCATTAGTCTTCACTTCAGAGGATGTGAGGAAGATTCCTACAACTCAGCAGAATTTGTGTGGAGGTCACAAATTCAAGGAAATGCCCCAAGCTGAGGTGTCATTATGAAACCCACATACCTAGTGGGTGTAGTGTACTGTCTCATGGAGTGGCACTTAAAGTGTTTACAGAGAGTGAGAATGAGTTTGCTGAGAGATAGCTATCTTTTAGCTCAAATGGTAGAGGCTCATACATGAAGCTCCAGGGGTCCCAGGTTTGGTTCCACCTGTCAGTCCTACAATTAGAGGCCTCTTATGATCAGTATCTAGCTAATAAATAGGATACAAAGAGTAGGACACAATCATGTATTGTCACAGTGAGATGTAAAATATGGGATCCTCCAAGAATCTGTACCAGGACCAGTACTGTTCAACATATTCATAAATCATCTGGAAAATGAATAAATAGTGAGAAGCCAAAGTTTGCAGGTGATACAAAGTTATTCAAGATAGTTAAGTCCAGATGGTGAAGCATTAAAAAGGGATCTCACAAAACTGGGTGAGTAGGCAACAAAATGGCAGATGAAATCAATATGGATAAATGCAAAATAATGTACATAGGAAAACATAATCCCAACTATACATACAGAATAATGGCAACTAAATTAGCTGTTACCAGTGAAAAAAATCATGTGTAGTTCTCTGAAAACATATGTTCAATGTGCAACAGCAGTCAAAAAGAGCAAACAAAATGTTAGGACCTATTAGGAATACAATAGCTAATATGGATAAGAAGACAAGAAAACTATTTAAATCAATGAAATGCCCACATTTTGAATACTGTGTGCAATTCTGGTCATCTCATATAAAACAAAAAGATATATCAGAATTTGAAAAAGTACAGAGAAGAGCAACAGAACTGTTGGAATTGTTTCCATATGAGAAAATATTAACAAGATCAGGACTGGTTATCATAGGGGAAAAAAAAACAAGTGAGGGGAGATAAGACAGCAATCTATGAAATCATGAATGGAGAAGAGAAAGTGATTTAAAATGTGTTATTTACTCCTTCGCATAATACAAAACCTAGGGGTTACCTAAATAAATTAATAGTCAGTAGGTTTAAAACAAACACATGGAAGCAGTTTGTCGCAATGCGTAGTTAACCTGTGCAACTCATTGCCAGAATACTTTGTGAAGACCAAAAGTATAACTAGATTAAAAAAAGATTTAGACAAGTTTATGTGGGATAGGTTCATTGATGGCTATTAGCTATGATGAGAAGGGCTACAATCCCATGTTCTGGGTGCTTTCTAGCCTCTGATGCCAGAAACTGGAACTTGGGAACAGGGGATAAATCACTCAATAGTTGCCTTGTTCTTTCCATTCCCTCCGAAGCACCTGGAACCAGCCACTCTCAGAAGTCTGGATATTGGACTACATGGACCATTGGCCTGATCCAATAGGGCTATTCTTATGTTTTTAAAAGTTTTAGGAGGTGACTATTCATTCCCCTTCTGTATATTTAAGTATGTAGTCATAATAAAGTGGTATACCACTAGTGATAGGCAATATTCAAGAGATTCATTTCAGATAAACATAAATCAAATCCATATGAACTTCTTATAACCACTTTGGTCTTAAAAATCAGCCTGGAATTTTCATGGGATTATGGTTTCAAATGCTCTCTGGTTTTGCCTATGCCAAAGATACGACCAAAATGATCTTTTGCTGATATTTAATTACTTATGTTTCTTGCAGCAGCCAGGAATTGTTTAGGTGGCTAGAGAGGGAGGGAGTTTTCAAGAGGTTAATGCAATAGCATTAACCATACATTTCTGAACCTTGAAAGTTTTTTAAATGTAGACCAAAACAGAATTGTGCACTAAAGTCTGTTTTGTATTTTATTATATACAAACTAGTTGACTTATCCCTTAACTTTCCTAGATACAATTGATCACATCCACAAAAATAGGACATTGGTGCTGTCCTTTTGCTTCACCACATAGGGAATGACAATACACACTCCACAACCTATTGAATTTCCCCAGCCAAAACTTTTTCCTCCCCAAACAAAATGGGATTGTAAATTACATTTTGTAAACTTTGCCAGCCCTTTGCAGGCTTTTTGAAATTCTCTCTAAATTGAATGATCAATCACATCTGGATAGCAGGGTTAACATCCCTTGTATGGTGTGCAAATCTTCTGAAATAGCTCAGTTTTGAAACAAAATTGCTTAAGAAAATAGGATAAAAATAATTTAAAGAGGTTTTTGTACTCCAGACAATACAGATCTTTTCTTATTCATCCATAATGAACAATGTTCCAATAGCAAAATAAAATATTTCAAGGAAATTATTTTGATGGAATGAAAATTAACACAAATTATTTCAGTAAATGTCTTTGGAATACTAGACACACATTCATCAACACTGTTATCTCTTCTGGATACAGCCCTCATTAAATTTCTCCATACCTTTTGTCACCTCAGGATTGGATTACTCTAGTGCTGCTCTGAGACTACCCATGAAAAATACTTGGAGCTTTTTAGAGAAGGCATTCTTAAGTCATATCTACATTAGGAACCTATTTTGAAATAACTACATTTAACTTAACTCCCTAATTATCTTACCCATTACAAAGATAGCTTTACCAATTATCACCTCTAATATCATTAGCTCACAGACATTTACCTTCCCCTCCCTCATCCCCCCTCTGTTCTGAAATTTGATTTGTCCTTTTTATATGTGTTCACTTTTTTTTTTATTGTATCCCTTTGGTATATATGGTTGTGCCTATTTTCTTCCACTATTTGATCTGAGGAAGTGGGTCTGGCCCACGAAAGCTCATGACCTAATAAGCCATCTTGTTAGTCTTTAAAGTGCTACATAGTCCTGTTTTTTGTTTCCTCTAGGGCTACGTCTAGACTGCAAGCCTCTTTCGAAAGAGTCTTTTTCGAAAGATACTTTCGAAAAATCCTCTTTCGAAAAAGAGCGTCTAGACTGCAAGCAGTACTTTCGAAAAAGCAAGCTGCTTTTTTGAAAGAAAGCACCCAGGCAGTCTGGATGCTCTCTTTCAAAAAAGCCCTGTTTGCATTCAAGAACGCCTTTTTTCGAAAGAGCACTTTCGAAAGAAGGCGTTCTTTCTCGTGAAATGAGGTTTTCCGCCGTCAAAAGAAAAGCTGCGTTCTTTCGATTTAGTTTCGAAAGAACGCAGCTGTAGTCTAGACGCAGGTGACGTTTTTTTCGAACAAAGGCTACTTTTTTGGAAAAAACCCTTGAGTCTGGACACTGGGGAGTAGCTAACAGCACTGGAAGCAAAGCTCCCTATGCTAGGAGCCTATTTACACTGGCACTTTACAACACTGTGGCTTGCTGGGCTTGAGGGGGGGGGGGAGTGGAGTCACATTCCCGAGCAAGAAAATTCCAAGGCTCCCTAATGAGAGATTAGCATTTTCTAAGACCTATTGTTCTTCCTAATAGCCCTGTCCATCCAGCAATCTACATTGATTGTATTCTGTCTAGTGAACATTCCCCAGGTACAAATACATTTGTAACAAATACATAGACGATATTCTTAACTTCACAGACTGAAATGTAACATGCATACAAATAGGATAATCTTATTTGTTAAATTATAACCCTTCCAATGTTGTCACATGAGCCATCTTGCATAAAATATATATCTTAATTGTGCCATACGTTTATCTTACGCATATCTCTATGAAGAAATGGAGTGTGATGCCACACAGTTCTCACTGATTTTTAGTTGTTCCAAGTTTCTGAGGCAAGTTTCTTTAGGGTGGTTTACTTGAAATTAGGGAGATTTATTTTTAATCTGGATGGGAAGAAGGAGTAAGTGGAATTCCCCCCTTGTCACTGATCTACTTTGTAAGACTTAATGTATAGGATAAAATTATATGAATTTTTTTTAGAAATCCAAATAAACATTGCAATATCCATGCATATAATGCATATAATTACTGATCATGTTTCCTCTCCCCCAATCTATTGTACATTTCCGGCTCATAATTGCAAAGAGACAGTGCCCAGTAAATTTCTGGGAGAAAAAAAAATGTAAAAGCCAAGGTAGTTAAAATCACTTGACCTTCAGACTAAGGCTTTACCATTCAATAAAAGCTATTTTCATCTATAAATACATTATCTGCCATGTTTTCATGCTTTATTCTTTTAAAGACAGTCTCCTACTGTTTTTCACTAGTGAGAGACTTTCCATGCAATCTAAAAAAATTATTTCCCTACACCCAGTACATTTTTAATTGTGGCTTTCTCTTTATTCAAGGTGGCCTCCAGAAAGTTTTACATATGAGTTACCTACATGGTCTTTTAGCCATTGTTGTCATGAACTCTGGAGATGAGAAACACAGTTAACTTCTCCCAAATATAACAATATTTTGCCCTATATTACAATACTACCATTTGGTGAGATTCCTAGGTTATGTAAGGACAGGGTTAAACTGTCTTTGGTCTGTTCTTTCTTCTTCTATTCACCAGAAAAAATTAGAATGAGTTGTTTGCATGATTTAAAGTGTGGGTAGGCAAGCATGTTCTGACTCAAGGAAATAGTCTAATAAATAAGCATATCTGTACTATTTAATAAAAAACAGAGCTAGTTTCAGATCACCTTATTCACATTTAATATTACTTTACTTTGCAATTAATTCCATTGAACCAATGGGATTATCTGGAGAGTAAGATACCACTTACAATAAGTAAAGGGGACAGATTTACTTAAAATAAATAGATTCAGCCCATGCTGTGTGTGTGAGAGAGAGACAGAAAATGAGTGAGAGAGAGAGAGAGCTGAGAGGGAGAGAGAACAGATAAGATCTTTATTTAAACTGCTCTCAAATATTTATATACAGTACCTACAGTACCTAGCACTCTTCATTGTCACTGATATGAAGCATGTCTTAACATATCACTTTAGCACATAAATAATTTTTCCTGCTATAGTCTTTGTGGAAAAAGAGAATGAAGTGTAGATCTACTTAAGTACTTTTTTATCTGTTTAATAATAGTATCCTGTATGAACTATATTTATTTATTTAACAATAATTAAATATTTAAGAAGCAGAAGAGTAAATTGGGTTGCATTCTTCATGAAAAAGTTTCCACATCTCTCAATCACATTTTATAATCCATTTTTGTTATGTACACACCTGTGATATGTTGGCATGGTGCTGCTGTGGTGACAGAGAGATTCTTAAGATCAGAGAAAGTATTGTATTTTAAACTTTTTAAATCTCTTAATGGAGAAACTGTAACATAGTAGGTAAACAAAGCAGCACAGTTGTTAGTGAAGATGAAAACCCTGAAGCACTTTGAGTCATCCAAAACTGTTGCATCCAGCAGTATTAACACTGGGCCACCACACAGACTGAACTATGAATTTGAGAGCCATTTAATGTTAAGAATCTCTCCAGTGAATATACAGTGACAAAACAGAAGCCTCATCCCCCAGTGCTCTCTTCCCTCCCATGGGCTCAGTGCTGAGGCTCTGTTTGGATGTAGATCCAGGGCCTAAAAATTAATAAATTAATTCCATGTTTCTTTGTCTTCTTCATGGCTTGTTTGTGTTTTTAACTTTTCTTTAAAACATCGAGGTGGTGGATAACTTGTAAGAAACATTAAATCATACAATAATATTTATGGCAACAAGTCTTATCCAAATATTTATTCATATGAAGAGGTAGTCATTGTTCTTGCATTGTCCCTCCACCATTGGAACCACAGAACATTTAAATGGAGTACTGTATTTTATTAACAACTAGCATAGCAATATTTAAAATCCTCAGGTGAAAAGTAAAAATATTTTGTCTGTGTCAGAAGACTTTTGCAGAAATACAGTTCAGAAGGAGGCCATGAAGCCTAAGCATACAGATAATTGCCCTTTTCATAAGAGCATTAAATTTATTAGCACTATTAGGTACTTTAATGATATTCTAATAAAAATGGATTTAAAACTTACCTTGTCATTTTCCCATGTGTTCCCCCACTTTAACCACAGTTGAATTATTTTCTCAGTCAATTGTTTTGTGGAGGTATTGTGAGATGTAAAGCTGGTTGTAATTAAGACAAAGGAAGGAAAATTAGACAAAATAGGGAAACATAAATTAACTTCATGGGTTTGTTGTTTCCTGCTAAAAGTCAAAATGACAACATACGGTATTTACAAAATGCCCACTGACACTGTGCATACAAAGGGACAAAACCTTCCCCAAAAGCACCCAACTTGGGCAATTCCATTATGCTGGAATGAAAGCATTCTTCCCACTCTAGGCCATTATGATTTCCCCAGACCCCTGTGTCTCCAGTAGCATCTCTTGCACCTACATTCATGTCAAAGATATGGCATGACTAGTGATTTACCATACTCACGCATTATCCTCAGTTGGTGATCCATTTTTTAACCTGACCCTGTATATGATACAAGCGGAGTGAAGTCTTCCTACAGAATCAGGTGAAATTGTAAAAAAATTGATACACGAAAACCAAGTCTGCATGATTTATAAAGAATCAGAAATCTTCGAAGTATGGACTGAAAGAAACATCAGGGCACAGAGGAAAAATTGACATGCAGGAACATGAAAAATCTAATCTAATGTATAGTCCTTTGTTTAACACCAGTTTTTAGTCCATGAACTTGAGCTGATTCACAATGAGTTGCATTCTGAAGGTCCAGAAGTGTCTTTTTTCTTGCTTTCTTCTTTATCCTTATGATATACAGTACATTTTCCCATCTCAAGCTCTGTTTCTAAGCTGTAGTTCCTGAGCGTTTGCAAACTCTTTGGACCTCTCCACCTCTGCTCTTTTTTCCTTCACTTTCTTTTATGTAGATTCTACTCATCCTCTGTGAAATTTTCTGTGGCATTGGGCAAATAACTTCCCATCTTCTTTCTGCATCTGTTAAATGGATAACAGTTAACTGACCGCTTGAGTCTTACATGCTTGGGAACCATTTCAGATTTTGGGGGGAGGGGTAACCTGTTCATGCTGTGATGGGGTGGGGACAGTGAAAGCATGGGGTGAAGACTAAGGATAGAGGCTTCAGCAATGTTACTGAGCATCCTCAATACAAGCCAAGCACCAAATGGGGGGGGGGGGGGGAATCAATCCTATCAGCCCTTCCCCGCACATGCACCACCTCTCTCCTGGGATTACCAAGGCTCTGGAGAACACGATTTTCTTTGGCAGGCAACTTAGCTGTTAGCTGACAGGAGCACTATATCTAATCCCTATGTAAAATAAAGAAAATGAAATAGATATTAGACCCACTCAGCTCTAATACTAACATATTCTGACATCTTGTGGCAAGTACTCAAGGGACACTGATTAGCTTTAAAATTTTTATGTATATTCTTATTTTGTTACTAACCCTGTGGAGAGAGAGAGAGATTCCATCAGGATTCCTGTGCTCTCTCTCAACTCTAAAAGAGGGGGGAAGGTGAGGTCTAGTAGGTTACAGCAAGGGCGCAGATCTATTTAAACTCTATATAAGAACATCAGAATGGTTATATTGGGTCAGACCAAAGGTCCTTCTAGCCCTGTATCCTGTTAAAAGAAGCAGTGACCGAAAAAAAAAATCCTAGTGAAGACAATAGAAAGGAGCATAAACATTGCCAAATTAAGTGTAAAACTATAATAAGAAAAGCCATAAAGGAGTTTGGAGAACAGCTAGCCAAAAACTCAAAAAGTAAAAGCAAAGTGTTTTTTAAATACATCAGAAGGAGGAAGCCAACTAAACAACCAATGGGGTCCCTGGACGATCAAAATGCTAAAAGACACTCAGAGATGATAAAGTCATTGTGGAGAAGTTACATGAATTCTTTTCTTCAGTCTTCATGGCTGAGGAAATTGGGGAGATTCCCAAAACCTGAGCCATTCTTTTTAGAGGATAAATCTGAGGAATTGTCCCAGACTGAGGTGTTAGAGGAGGTTTTGGAATAAATTGATAAACTTTAAAAATAACAAGCCTCTGGGGCCATATGACATTCATCCAAGAGTTCTGAAATAACTCAACTGGGAAATTGCAGAACTATTAACTGTGGTTTGTAACATATCCTTTAAATGTGCTTACATACCTAATGACTGGAAGACAGCTAACATGATGTCAATATTCAAAAAGGGCACTAGGGATGATCCTGGCAATTACAGACCAGTAACTCTAACATCAGTATTGGGCAAATTAGTTGAAACAATAGTAAAGAATAAAATTGTCAGACACATAAATGAACATAATTTGTTGGGGGAAAGTCAGCATAGTTTCTGAAAAGGGAAATCATGCCTTACTAATCTGCTAGAGTTCTTTGAGAGGGTCAACAAACATGTGGACAAGATGGATCCAGTGGATATAGTATACTTAGATTTCCAGAAAGCCTTTGACAGGGTCCCTCACCAAAGGTTCTTATGCAAATTAAGTTGTCATGGGATAAGGGGGAAGGGTATGTCTACACTACAGCGCTAATTCGAACTAACTTAGTTCGAATTAGTTAATTCGAACTAAGATAATTCGAACTAATGCGTCTAGAACTAAAAACTAGTTCGAATTAGCGTTTTGCTAATTCGAACTAGCATGTCCACATTGAGTGGACCCTGAACCGGGGTTAAGGATGGCCGGAAGCAGTGCCGGCAGGGCATCAGAGGAGGACTTAGAGCGTGGAGATGCTGTCTCAGGCTAGCCGAGGGCTGCGCTTAAAGGGACCCGACCCCCACCCCGGACAGACAGTTCTCAGGGGTGCCCCGCTTGAAAACCAGTCCTGGCACATCACACCACACTGGGCACATCACAGCACTCGGCCATCAGACCGGCTGCACTTGCCGCAGGCTGCCATCTGGGGAGAGGGGGCAATCAGGGGGCTGCAGGAGAGGTTTCACCCTAAAAGCCCGCAGAGCCAGCCTAGTCCTTCCCATCGGGGGCTCGTGCCCCATTCCTCCCTCACCTCCTTCCACTTACCCTTCCCTAGCCCCCCTTCCTGATGTACAAAAGATAACGTTTCTTCCAACATTGACTCTGTCTTTATTGAACAAAACTGGGGGAGACTGGGAAAAGGAGGTGGGAGAGGGGAAGAGAAAGGCTGGGAGAGGGGAGGGTAACTACAATGATCAGGGGTTGGGAACAGGTCCCAGATGAAGAGAGGCTAAAGAGACTGGGACTGTTCAGCTTAGAAAAGAGGAGGTGGAGCGGGGACAGGATAGAGGTCTCTAAAAGCAGGGGTTGGGTGGAGAGGGTGCATTCAGAAAAGTTCTTCCTGAGTTCCCATAAAGAAGGACTAGAGGACACCAAAGGAAAGGAATGGGTAGCAGGCTTCAAACTAGCAAGAGAAAGTTGTTGTTCTTGACAAAGCAAATAGTTAACCTGTGGAACTCCTTGCTGCAGGAGGCTGTGAAGGTTACAACTAGAACAGAGTTTAAAGGGAAGTGAGATCAAGTCATGGAGGTTGGGTCCATGGAGTAGTCTTAGCCAGGGGGTAGGAGTGATGTCCCTGCCCAGAGGGATGGCACGAGACAAATGGCTTGGTCACTGTCTTCGGTCCATCCCCTCCAGGGTCCCTAGGGTCGGCCGCTGTTGGCAGACAGGCTACTGGGCTAGATGGACCTTTGGTCTGACCCAGGACGGCCATTGTAAGCTCAGGGCTCAGGGTCGGGGGTCTCAGTGGACCCCCTTGATTTTCATGCACACCTGCTCCTGGGTGGCCAGGCTGGCAGCTCTCCTGCCCTAGCCTGCCACTTTCCTGTGCCTAGTTCGGAGATCGTGGACGAGGTCCACGATGTCTGCGCTAGCCCAGGAAGGTGCCCGCCTCTTGCGATCCCGGGCAAGCTCCCGGGAGCCGCCAGCCTGGTCCCAGGAAGAGGGGGAGGGCTGGGGGACATCGGGTGGGTGTCTCGATCCGTGCCGGGTGCAGGGTCTGCTGGCTGGGTGCTGGCAGGCTTGCACCTGGCACGGGCACCGTAGCCAGCCCGTGCCCCTTTAAGGGGTCCGGGGCCCGGAGGGGGGCATAGAGTTTCCCTGGTTGTGCGCAGAGTGGCCGGGAAGGGCTAGCCTCCCACTAGTTCGAATTAAGTGGCTACACAGCCCTTAATTTGAACTACTTAATTCGAACTAGGCATTAGTCCTCGTAAAATGAGGTTTACCTAGTTCGAACTAAGTGCTCCGCTAGTTCGAATTAAGTTCGAACTAGCGGAGCGCTAGTGTAGCGCCTATCAAAGTTAGTTCAAACTAACGTCTGTTAGTTCGAACTTACTCTGTAGTGTAGACATACCCGAAGATCCTTTCATGGACTGAGAACTGGTTAAAAGACAGGAAACAAAGGGTAGGAATAAATAGTAAGCTTTCTGATAGGAGAGAGGTAAATAGTGAGGTCCCCAAAGTGTCTATCTTGGACCAATTCTATTCAACTTATTTATAAATGATCTAGAGAAAGGGGTAAACAGTCAGATGGCAAAATTTGAAGAGCTTTGAAAAGATCTCACCAAACTAAGTGATTGGGCTACAAAATGGCAAATGAAATTTAATGTTGACAAATGTAAAGTAATGTATGTTAGAGAAGAAATTGGTGACCCAGGAATGGATGGGGTAAATGTAACTGCTTTATTGCCCGCACACGTTTACCTTGGATATTTGATACAATGTCCGAGTGGCAACAAATTGGTACTAGTGAGACCCTTTTATTTATTTTAGTATGCTAATTCACACATCTATAACTACTTTTCCTAAAACCTTATTTTGTAATGTTAACTCCCATAAAATGAATATTAGGAAGCGAATAATGACTACAATTATACCCACCCTAATTACTATCTATATAATTTATAATTAACTCAATACTTTTCTATACTAAATACCTTCTAAATTTACAGGTTACAAAGATTACAAGGAATTTCACCCTGAAGATGTGTTATGCAGAGCTAGTGAGGATAAGCGAGAGACAACAAAATAAAGCAACTCCATACTTATCTGATTTCCTAGGCTACAAGAATGAAGAGAGAGAACATGTTTCTATATCACAAAGGATAATATTGGTTTTGACTTGACTTTTAATCTATCTTCCCAGGCTACAAAAACAAAACAAAAAAAGTATGTTTAAAGGGTAATGCGGTGGCTGCCCCTGAACCACTAATGTAGAACTATTTCAGACCTATTAATTTTTACATATCCCAACAATGCACATTGGAAAAAATAATCCCTACTGCACATACAATATCATAGAATCATAGAATAATAGGATTGGAAGGGACCTCAAGAGGTCATCGAGTCCAGCCCCCCGCCCTCAAGGCAGGACCAAGCTCCATCTACACCATCCCTGACAGATGTCTATCTAACCTGTTCTTAAATATCTCCAGAGAGAGAGATTCCACCACCTCCCTTGGCAATTTATTCCAATATTTGTCCAATATGATGGGGACTCATTTAGCTACAACTACTCAAGAGAGAGATCTTGGAGTAATTGTGGATAGTTCTCTGAAAACATCTACTTGGTGTGCGGTGGCAGTCAAAAAAGCAAATAAAATGTTAGGAATCATGAGAAAAGGGATAGAGAATAGGACAGAGACTATCTTAATGCCGCTATATAAAACCAGGGTATGCCCATATTTTGAATACGGTGTACAGATGTGGTTGCCTTATCTCAAAAAAAGATATATTGGCATTGGAAAAGGTTCAGAAAAAGGCAACATAAATAATTAAGGGTATGGAATGAGTTCCATATGAAGAGAGATTTAAAAGACTTGGACTTTTCATCTTAGAAAAGAGGAGACTAAAGGGGAATATGATAGAGGTCTATAAAATCATGACTGGCATGGAAAAAGTGAATAAGGATAACTTATTTACTTATTCCCACAATATTAGAACTAGGGGTTATCAAATGAAATTAATAGGCAGCAGGTTTAAAACAAACAAAAGGAAGTTTTTCTTCACTCTGAGCACAGTCAGCCTGTGGAACTCCTTGTCAGAGGATGTGGTGAAGGCTAGGACTTTAACAGGGTTCAAAAAAGAGCTAGATAGATTCATGGAAGTTAGGTCCATCAATGGCTATTAGCCAGGATGGGTGAGAATGGTGTCCCTAGCCTCTGTTTCTTTGGAGGTGAGTAACAGGGAAGGGATCATGTGAGGATTACCTGTTGTGTTCTCTCCCTCTGGGGCATCTGGTATTGGCCACTGTCAGCAGACAGGATACTGGTCTGGATGGACCATTGGTCTGACCCTGTATGGCTGTACTTATGTCTTCCAACAGTGGGCAATGCCAGGTGCCCCTGTTGCCCGTTCCCAGCTTCTTGTAAACAAAAGCTGGGGACACCGTCCCTGCATATTCTGGCTAGCAGCCATTGATGGACCTATTCTCCTTGAACTTATTTTGTTCTTATTGGAACCCTGTTATGGCTTAGGCCTCTCCACCATCTCTTATCAAAGAGTTCCAGAAGTTGATTGTGAAACAATTCTCTATTTTGTTTGTTTTAATTCTGCTGCCTGTACATTTAATTGGGTGTGCTCTTGTATTATGTAAGGGTATATCTACACTACAGTGTTATTTCGAAATAGCTTATTTCGAAATAATGCATCTACACACAAAATGCATTTCGAAATAGCATTTTGCTATTACGAAATAGCACATCCACACTGAATGGACTCTGAATCGCATTTAAGGCTGGCTGGAACCAGTCCCAGCAGGGCACCAGGTCAGGATTTACTGTGTGGGGCTGCTGCCTGAGACTGTGCTTAAAGGGACCTCCCCCCCCCCCCCCAGACAGCCAGTTCTCAGGTTTCCCTGCTTGCTTGTCTACCTCAATGAGGGAGAGCAAAGCATTCTGTCTCTGCATGCTTTGGTTGCCCAATCTAGGGACATCACAGCACTCTGCAGCATGGAGCCAGAGCTGTCCCTGGGCACTCTGGTGCTTCTCTTGGATGTGTTACTGTGAGCCTGGCTGCACTTTCTGCAGGCTGCCATCTGGAAGGTCCTGTGGGAGAGCTTCCACCCTGAGGAGCACTAAGCCTCCCTGGTCTGCCCCACTGGGGGCTTCTGCCTCATTCCTCCCTCATGTCCTTTCACTTACCCCTCCCTAACCTCTCTTCCTGATGTCAAATAAAATACACATATTTTCATGAACACAAACTCTCTTTATTTAACAAAAAATTGGGGGGAGGGGAATGGAACTCTGGTGAGACTGGGGAAAGGAGGCAAGAGAGGGGAGAAAAGAGGGTGGTAGAAGGGAGGGAGAAACCTGGGAGGAGGGAGCTGGAAGGGGTAACAAGCGGGCGGGGAAGCTCAGGGCTCAGGGTCTCTCTGGACCAACTTGACTGTCATGCAGACCTGCTCCTGGGTTCGCATGTGGCCTTTGGTGGCCAGGCTGGCAGCTATTCTGCCATAGATGGCCGCGTTCCTCTGTCTAGTGCGGAGATCATGGACTTTGGGGGCATCCCCCTCAAACCTGAATAAGGTCCATGATCTCCATCCTGGACCTTGAAGGCACTTGCCTTCTCCAGGCCCTGGCAGGCTCCTGGGAGCTGGCAGACTGCTCTTGGGGAGTGGTGGAGTGCTGGCTGCCAGTGGCTTGCTGGCTCATGTTTTGGAGCCACTGGGTCAGGGGCTGTGTCTGCTGGCTCTGGGCTGGCAGGCTTGGAGCTGGCACAGGTGCTGTGGCCAGAGTCTACCCCTTTAAGGGCTCCGGGGAGAGGGGGAGGGAGAGAAGTGTTCTTGGTTGACGCTGGAGTGGCCACCAAGGCACCCTGAGAAGGTTGGAGGCCTCCTATTTTGAAATAAGTGTCTACACAGCACTTATTTTGAAATAGCTATTTCGAATTTGGCATTATTCCTCATAGAATGAGGTTTACGAAATTCGAAATAAGCACTCTGCTATTTCGAATTTATTTCAAAATAGTGGTTTGGCTGTGTAGATGCTAGGAAAGTTATTTTGAAATAAGGACTGTTATTTCAAAATAACTTTGCTGTGTCGACATACCCTTAGTGAAGAAATAAATAACATTTCCTCATTCTAGTTTTCCATACTGTTCATGATTTTCTAGACATCTAACATATCCTGCCACCCTTTAGTCATTTCTTTCCAAGGTGAAAAGTCTTAGTCTTTTTATCCTCTCCTCCTATGGAAGCTGTTGCTTTCTCCTAATAATTTCTGTTGCCCTTTCTATACCTTGTTCAAATACAATATATATATTAGTCAGTATTCAAGATTTGCACACACAATAACTTTATGTAGAGGCAATCTGGTATTTTGTCTTATCTATTCCTTTCCTAATGATTCCCAGTGTTCAGTTAGCTTTTTAGTTTTTAGACTGCCACTGCAAATTGAACAGATGTTATCAGGGAACTATGCACAATGATTCCAAGATCTCTTTCTTGAGTGATAACAGCTATTTTTGTATGTATAATTAGGATTATATTTCTCCATGTGCATTACTCTGCACTTATCAACATTTAATTCCATCTGCCCTTGTGTTCCCAGTCACCCAATTTTGTGAAATTTCTCTATAGTCCTTTGTAGTCATCTTTGTATTAATCCCTGTTCCCCCCTTTGTCAAGAACATTTCTGAATTTAACACAGTAATTCAAATACAAGTCCCAGCAGCACAACACTCATTCCTACCCTTAACCTGCCCTATCATTTAAGTGGACTACCTGACAATGTTTTCGTGATGGTCTAATGATCCATCAGTTACTGAAATGTCCAACCTTTTGTTATTCTTAATCACCCTGCCTTCCTCTTTTTGTAACAAACTCCCTACCCCAAAGGCAAAGCTGCAAGCAGCTCAAACTCTGTTGCATTCATGTTGAACTGCCTCTGGGGTCAGGGGCTTTAAGCAGACCTCAAGTATGAAATAAAGGAAGCTCAAACTCAGAAGCGGGGGTCCTGTTCCCCTAGCCCCTCCATAAATGGCACCCTTGCTTTCAAGGGCCTGAACCATTAACCTTTTGTAAAACACACTTTAAAGAAGTAAAGCAATATTATAAAATGACTGAAGTGTTAGTGTGTCTATATTTATTCCAACAATGCAATTTTGCAGCACTACAGTTTTCATTCATATGTACATGTGTAACTTACAGACAGAATCACTTTTAAAAGCTTTGGGTGGGCTGTCATTACACAGCCTCTCAGCCCATAAAATCTTTCAGCAGATTCTTCTGATTGGCTTGGGGACCCATCATATCTGGCAAAAAATGTCAAACCAGGTAGGTCTGTTAGGTATTCCCACCAGTTCTTGAATATTGGTGCCAGAATGGGTATCCTGTGACTCACATAAGCCCCACATTTAAACAATACCTCCTGAAACAAAACTTTTTTTAAAAAAAAGGAAAATATTTTTTCAGCCCTTTATGAGTTTTAACAACATGCAACATCATTTATGGTGTGTTACCTTAGCCATAAATGGCTTTATCCTGTAAATCATCAATAATTCTCATTCATCAACAGGAAGCCAGAAATACTGAGGAAGGTCAAGTTCAGTTCAGGTTGAGGAAACCAGAGAAGTACAGGTTTGATTTTTCACAGTGTTTTAGCTAGTACCAGAGGATATACAGCCCTTAAACTGATTTCCTCCCAGAGACAAAAGGAAATGGAAAAATTTGAAACAGATCTTGTGATGCAAACAGTGTCATATACCAGTGTGGTTTCTTTTTAATTCAGTGAGAAATATACTGACAAGATTTCCTTTAGGGTAATGAGGGAAATTGGGGAGAAAGGAGGAGGAGAAGTGAAGAGAAATAACTGGAGAGTGGTATATTGCAAATTGCAAATTCAGAATGTGTCTTCATAGCAGTTGAGAGGTGACATTCTCGGTGGTGGGAGACACACACTACAATTCTGATTAAGATAGTGCTCTTATGGCCACATCCAAATACCGTTGACCCAGCCCCTTGGGTATCTATTTTGGTGGCTATCCCAAATTGTCAACTGTGCTGTTGCAGGCACGGTTATTTTTAGGGGTTAGCTGAAGCAGAGTTAGCACAGCTATAGTTCCCAGTTTGGGTAGATGTACACCCCAATGGCTATGTAGACATACCTATAGCCACAATGAACATTTTTGTAAGTTTTCCCCTTTTCATGTTCATTTTTTTCTTTGAATACCCTGAAGCTCCCTGACATTTATTTTAAACAAATTCCTTCACACATTTTAGTATCATGTCAAATTTAGATTTATGATAGAAAACAAAGAACCCCATCAACACTGAATTTTTGTTCAAGATCTAAGAAAAAAAAACATGTGTTAGCCACACATTCTATTTTAGTCTATTTCTTTTGAGCACAGTAGCTAAGATTTTCAAAGCTCCCTAGAGGATTCAGATACCCAAGTCCCATTCATTTTAATGGGAGCTAGGAATCCAAATTCCAAAGGCAGCTTTGAAAACACTCATCCAATAGGTTTAAATATACTCTGTGAAGCTCACAGAACTCAGTAAACTATTAATGATCTTCTGTAAAAGTCTTTTTGTTCTGCAGTAAAGCAACATTAACTTTTTTTGCTTTTGGGAACTAAAAGCCTAATTTTGACACTACCAAAATCGGTGTGAGTTTTGCATTTACATAAATAGCAGCAGGCCAATGTCTGTCTTCTGTTGAAAGGAATGACAAATTTCCCACTGATTTCCAGAGAAACAGGGTGGGCTTTTTACTCAGAATACTGGGTCAGAGTTTGGGATGCTGCTGGCTGGTGTATGTCTATGCTTTATTATTGGGCTTTACTTTACTCTAAACCTTGTCATTGTAACCATCTAAGTTCCCTAACAAACTTTGTCCGTGTATTACCAGACCAGTTAGCAATCCTTGCTTAGAGGTACAAAATACTGAAAAAGAGAGTGGAAAGTAAAGTGCACTTAAATGAGATTATAGAGGAAAATATCATAATTAAAGTTCCCACTAATGTCCAAAGGATGAGCCCTTTCATTGCCCATTTTGCATTATCCTCCCATATACAATAGGCTTACTGACATAATTTCTTATAGCCCTACATGTTTAAACTAGTCTCATCTGCAGAAAATTGAGATGAGTTGATAACCCATAGATTAAAAGAGCTGAATTTTAACAGGACATTTTTCAGCCTACCCGGAAAAAGAGGAAGATTACAAATCCTATCTCTGGTATATGCAGGAAGGTATCAGCAAGCTCTTCCAAATCAGCTCTTTACTCTCTGTTGAGTTGCATTTTCCCTTCAGCGTACAAGAATATGGTTCTCATGGAAGCAGATGCACTGCTGCTGAACTCCCATTTTTTAATCAATCACAGATTTCAATGGAGTTCCTTCTATATAAAACTGGAAGTATCACAGAGATAAATCAGCCTTAGTAACGTGATTGAGACTGTAGACCACGTATATTAATAATATATGGGTAGAATACATGTCTGCTTTGTTACAAAACAGCTGAGCTGCAGTTGGATCTTTTGTATAATTAAAAAATAATTTTATAAGGTTTAATAAATGATCTTTTCCAGGAATATGCAAGTCATCAAGCAAGCAAGCAAGCAAGCAAACATATTTACCCACAAGTCTAAACATGCAAATGCCACAAGTGACTTCCAAAGGTACTTCAATAGTGCCATCAGAGGTGTGACTGCAGCAAGTACAAACATGTCTGAGATTACGTTAATCTACCTAGCCCAGGTTCCAATCATAGTGAAGCTACAGCTGCATGGGCTGCAGCACAGGTTAGCTGCCATAGAAGAGGGCTGTCGAAGAGCCTGTTTTTTTCTAGGTAACTAGGCCATGCTTCCCGCCATATGCCACAATTCCACTGCATCAATCTTACTGATACCCAACCTTGCTAGATTAATACTACCTTCAATATGCTGAAATCACACTTTCAGTTGCAGTGTAGTCATACAATAATCATTGCATCTCAACAACTTTGCACAAGCACAGACATCTTCTTTCTTACATAGTTCTAAAATTATAGTCCCAGTGAGTATTAATCCACTTTCTGCTGGCAATACTTTACCTGATCTTTGTGATAATCAAATTTCAGTATATTGTGAGGGCTCCCATGGTATAGCAGATTAGTAATTTTAAAACTAATGCATTTATTCAAAGCATAGCATGAAAAAAATATCCAGACATAAAATATACTGACAAACATTGGATCAAATGCAGAAACAGCTAGTGCACAGTGGTGAATAGTCTATTGTTCTATGACAGCTGAACTAAGTTATGTTTGGGACATGCTTTAACTCCCATTGCAGCACCATATCAACTCCACTACTGGGACCTTTTGAGGATATCACTGCAACACTGTACTTCATGGAAGCCCCGACCAAATCTCAATTGACTGTCTACTTTCAGGTCTGTGCTGGCTTTTGGTAGCCATTCCTTCTCACAAATGAATTTCTAGTTGCTTCATTCCATGCGCTGTTTTTCTGATCACTTTACACCACAAACGCCCTCCACCACAATTTACTCTGTCATAAACCAGCAATAAAATTTGGCCCATTTAATTAAAATAAAGAATGGAATTGGGTTCCAAATTCTCTTCTCACATAGGTATCAGTTATAACAATCAATGGGTCAAATTCTCCTTCCACTAGAACAGTCTAAAATAGGTAAAACCTCTGCTAAAGTTAAGGTTATATTGAGCCCAAACCAATTTGAGAGAGAGAGGACTCCAGAGCATCTCAGGTGTTTCCTTCCATATGCCCTGAACTGTGAATATGCAAATGTTTAAAAATTCCTTTCAATTTTACATGTTCAGAAATCATTGGCACTAGCAAGTGCAGACACTAAAGCATACAAAGAGTTGTCCTTTTCATTATTTTTTCTATTAAAAGTCCATTGGCTTTGAAATTTTACTAAGAAATTTTCAATTTATGTTCTTATCTCTGCCACCTTCATATTTTTCCCAGTTTGATATTTGTATTCCCCTAGAATTTATTCAAACTTTCATTCAGAAATTTAAAATTCTCACTAATTTATGCACTCATTTCCATTTCACTTGCTTTCCCATGATAATATAAAGCATTTATTTAGGACCTGAATTTCCTGTCTCTCCAGTTTGATATTAGCTTTTATAGAGTTACACTTTTATGAGAGAAGACGCAAGCCCTTATTCCTTAATTAAGAAATGTTGCCAGAAGTTATTGTCTGCAATTTCTTGTAGCTTCATGTGTACAACAGCAGAGTTTGATGTTATCCTTTTTATGATGAAAAACATGGGTCTATCACTACACTTCCCCTGACTGTAAATTATTAGTCTTGATTCTTCACAATATTGACTGTACAGCTAAGCCAGTGGCTTCAGTGGAAATATTTATTTATGCTGGTAGAGAGAAGCAGACGTTGGGAGCTGAATACATGGTTTTGCACATTAGAACAATGAGAAATCTCTGTTCTCATACACACCATGTCACTTGCAGCAGGTAAGGTGATGTTCAATGGTGATGTTTTCTGCTGGCAACTTGAGACAAGATGAAAACATAGTGGAATAGGAAACAAATACTTCATTCATTCATTTGACCTTTTCAATTGTTATTTAAAATGTGGAAAAAACTAGTTTATTCTAAGAACACTGAGGGTTTGATTCTCATTTACCCTTTTGTGCCTTATATGTACTCTGCAAGCCTCTTTATCCCTGCCACAGCAGCATAAAAAGGCCTAACCATAAATGAGAATCAAACTCATGTGTTTTACTATTTCCCTCAGTAGGCAAATCTCCAGAATACTCTTTTGTATTTTTTATATTTTCTTTAGTTTAATTGCTCAAAACATGTTTTATTTTAAGGATTTGTTTTCATGTAAGTAGAGTATGCAGTTTAATAGAAATGACCTACTCCTTCACCCTTTTGTTCAGAGTTTTTGGATGTTCTTCAGGCAGTAATATATATCCAGAATGTTCCGACCTGCTATAAATATATACATTGTTGTGACATTATGAAAGGCAACAGAAGATAAGACGAAAGACAGCAGCACACATAAGGCTGAGATTTGCTTTTATAATGTGCTCCAGATGCTTCCACTTCAAACTCAAAGTAGATAACAAACAAGTCATTTGGTAAACCTTTTAAAATTATTGCTCCATTTTGTGGGAACATGGGTTATTAAAAAAAAAAGCATGATATTCCTCCCTCCCCAACTTTCCTTTGTCTCCACACATCATCTGAATGAAGCTGGTTTGATCCTTTGAGAGGCTATTATGCAGAGTTAACCACTTGAATCAGAGATGCTTTCCTGCAAGACATTCCAGCAGTCCATGCAATTGGTAGGAATTTCAGTGATAAGCCTTGATTCTAATTGATCTAGATCACAATTTCAATGTACGTTGTAAAAAACTGTTTTCCCTTTGAAAGACAACTTTCAATAATGCTCATTGCCTTTCTTTCCCTCATCATTAATCAAACAAAGAGAAAGTTTAGACTGCTGCAAACTCTTCCAAATTCAGCTTGAAAAGGGATTCATGAATTTCTGCATTCTGCATGAATTTCTGCACTCTAAAATTCAGAAGAGTTTATGGGCAGTGAAGTACCTGGTGCTGTCAACAACCATATGCATTGGGGGACACCCAGAGCTCTGAACTTCTGGGGCAGTGGTGGGATCCCTGAAGCTATTGTCCACTGCCATGGCAGGTGCTGCCCCACCACAGCAGAGCTCAGGCTCTCCCCGTAATCGGGCTGATGTCTTCCCTCTTATCAGTCCCTCCCATTATTTTTAGTAAAAGTCACGGACAGGTCATGAATGTCCATGATTTTTTTATTATTGTCCATGACCTGTATGTTATTCTTAGTAAAAATAATCATGGCAAAATCTTAATGTTGCCTATGTCAGGTTTTCTAAACCATGCTATGGTTTTTGTTGCTCATCTCTGGAATCTGTCCAGTCTGACCACATCTTTCTTACATTGTTTTGCCCAGAACTTGACACAGTACTTCAGCTGACCTCATCTTTGCTGAGTAAAGGGGTCCATGTGTCAAGTAAGACACTCCTCTTAATACATCTCAGAATATTAGATTTTTGGGAGCTGCATCATATTGACTCATATTTTCAGTTTGTGATCCACTATAACCCCCAAATTATTTTCAGCAGTAATACTGCACGTCATTTATTCCCCATTTTGTAACCGTGCATTTGATTTTTTTTCTTCCCGAAGGCTGCGCCTAGACTGGCATGATTTTGCGGAAATACTTTTAATGGAAAAGTTTTTCCGTTAAAAGTATTTCCTCAAAAGTGTGTCTAGATTGGCACGGATGCTTTTGCTCAAATTTTGTGCAAGAAAGCCCCGATCGCCATTTTGGCCATCGGGACTTTTTTGCACAAAACAGTTCTTCCCTGTCTACACTGGCCCTCTTGTGCAAGTATTCTTGTGCAAGAGGGCTTTTTCCCAAACAGGAGTGTGAAAGTATTTACGCAAGAAGCACTGATTTTGTACATTACAAAGTCAGTGCTCTTGCGCAAATTCAAGAGGCCAGTGTAGACAGCTGGCAAGTTTTTGCGCAACAGCAGCGGCTTTTGCACAAAATCTTGCCAGTCTAGATGCACCCTAAGTGTAGCACTTTGCATATGTCTTTGTTGAATTTAATCGTGTTGATTTCAGAACAATTTTCCAATTTGTCAAGGTATTTTGAATTCTATTCCTGTCCTCTAAAGTGCTTGCAATCCCTACCAGTTTAGTGTCATCTGCAAATGTTATCAGCATACACTCCATTGCATTATACAAGTCACTAAGAAAAATATTGAAAAATTCTCAATATAGGACTGACCTTTGTGGGACCTCACTACATGTGCCCTCCAAATTAATTAGTGAACCTTTATTATCTCCCTTATAGTAATACCATCTATTCCACATTTCCCTACCTTTCTTATTAGAAAATGTGTAAAAAACATTACTGAAAACCAGATGTATCACGTCTACAACTTCGCTTCCCCCCATCCAACAGGTAATGTAACCTGTCAGTCTGAAATTAGGATGGCTTGATATAATTTGTTCTTGAAGATCCATGCTGGCTGTTCCTTATAATCCTATTGTCCTCCTGGTGCTTACAAACTGATTGTTTATTAAATTGTGTCAGTACCTTACTTGATACTGAAGTTAAACAAGATTCCTGGTCTATAATCCCTCAGTCATTTTGTTCACTATTTTAAATATAGGTACTATGTTTGCCTTTCCCAGGGCCTCTGACATCTCACTCATCCTCTATGAGTTCTTAAGGATAATTGCTGATGGTTCCAAGATTGCTTCAGCTACTTCTGTACATACCCTGGGATGAATATCATCAGCCCCTCTCAACTTGAATACACTTAATTTATTTAAACATTCTTTAATGTGTTCCTTCACCTCTTGTTAATATGAATTGTGTTGATTATCTGGTCTCTATCCACCTTTTCAATGAAGACTGACACGAAATAGGCTTTAAATACCTCAAGTTTCTTGATATCATCTGTTAGCAGCCCTTCTTCCCAGCAAAGTAAAGGACCTGCATTTTCTATTGAATATCGGCTCTGGACAAGAATATCCACATAGAAGTCTTCTGACTCTGAACTGACCCTGTGTCCTCATCTTCCTGGCCCTGCTATCTTCAGCATGCTGAAATTGAGTTATATTGCCAGGTTTTTTTTTTCTATTGATCATTACTTTGGAATGATCCTCTCCTCACAAAAAGATGTTCTGCAAGACAGAGGTACTATAATAATTGTTTACTGTCTACAAGAGAATATGTATAGTTCCCCATTTCCACCTCTCTGCTTTGCCACTCCTCATGCACTGGTCCCCCAGCCCATCCCCTCAGGATCATCTGGGGTTAATTAACTACATTTTACTAACTAAAAACATAATTTTGGAATCACTAACATTACATCCTTCTACTACAACAGCAGCCATTCTGGCAGCCTCTTCCCTCTGGCTTCTGCTCTGTTTTCTTCATCTTCATCTTTGTATTCCATTACATTCCTTCTGCAGAGAGGAAGTTAAGGAACCATAATACATTTAATATTTTAAGAAATAAAGATCAGACAGATGAGGGGGAGGGGTATTAAATTAAGGTAAATATAGACAGACGTTGGGATCATTAGCAGATACTGCATATTCTCTGGGCATAGAGTATTTCAATTTAGGATTCAGAGTGGATCAAAGCTTTTAACTAACAACTGACATGTTCAAGATGCTTGAAGGTGTTGCAATAGCTTTTATAAATTCTAGGACTTTGGTAACTTTTACCATCTTCTTGATAACGCTTTAAATAAAGATAATGTTTCTTTAAAAAAAATCTATAATCCTGACCAGTTTCTATCCTTTAAGGGACATAAATTAATACCATTTCAAACAGGAGGACTGAAACTTATGTCCTCTGTGACTCATTTTTGCCAAGATGAAAGAAAGGAGTCCTGAGTTTCTCCTGCAACACTTATTGATATCACTAACACTTACGTTAATGTACACAGTGCAGCTTCTTAAAGTGATTTAGGAGTTAGAGATGTGACCTCAGGTATCATAGGAGAAACACAGAACCCTACATTAGTTCTTGGCAAGTTGTAAGCTTTGCAATTCATTTTACTTCTATTTTCAATCAATGAAAACCAATAGAACCACTCAACATTAATGATCTGCCAAATTTTATTTATAAACATTGAAATTACTGATTTGTAGGATTGCAGGCTTTTATCTCTAAAAACAGAAGCAAACTTTTCCATATACTGCTTTAACATGGAACCAAACAATGGCATTTGGGCTTAAACATTATTCTTGGACTACCAAATTGAATGCCAGGTTTCACATTTAAGTGAATTATTTCCATTGAGTTACCAGCTCCTTAAAATGGGAATGACAAAAAGACATTAATTATACTCCTATTATCTAATGCCATCATCATAAATTTAGTATCATAAACAATTCTAGTCCCCAGTATACTTTTCACACAAATTGATGAAAGGACAGAAAATAAAACAAGGCCTACTCTCTACATCTGCTATTTTGACAAGAGGAAAATTATTGCCTGTGCAGAAGTTTGTTTTATACAGAATACACAGAAGAATGCAGTGCCGGGAGCCTGGATCTATACCCCCACCTCCCCAAATGTTTTACCAGTTGGCTTTAAATACGTCAAGAAAGTTATGAAACTAAGATCAACTATATGAAAACAATTTAAGATATATCTGTAATTTTAATCTAATCCTCTTGTCAAAGTGCTTTCATAAAACAGGCAAAGGGATTTATAGGAGAAACAAATTATACCAGAACCCAATTCTGCCAAGAGCAAGAAATTGTTAGTCAGCTTCCATACCAAAATAGATTTTTATAGCCAGTAGCTACTGAAAAGTTAGTTTAGATTAATTTATGCAAACCTTATTCAGATTAGCAAAACTTTGTGGTGGTCTTCTTGTCATGAATCTCATCTTTTTTTTTTTAAACTCTTGAGCCCTCATGGGCCAGATACTTCCATGTGCATTAGTACTTCCAGGAAGTGGGAGTACTTCTAGGGAGTGGATTAAAATCTTTTCTTGTCTTGCAAGAATGGTTAAAAGGAGAGACCAAACCCTCCTTCCATTCATCTTTGGTGACAGCAGATTGAGGGAAATCCTGAATCTTTCCAAAACATTACAAATTGTCACTGAATGGATCTGTTCCTAGTGAGGTCCTACAGAAATTGTTTCTGGGCCCCTGTGCTATTTAACATTTTTACTAGTGACCTGAGAAAAAACATAAAATTATTTCTGATAAAGTTTTTAGAGGAGTCAAAAACTGGGAGAGTGGTAAATAATGAAGAGGGTAAGCCACCAATACAGAACAATCTGAATTGCTCGATAAAATGGTTGCAAGCCAACAATGTGTGTTATGGTATGGCTACATTTAAATACATGTAAAATGCATCTAGGAATAGAAAATGTATGCCATACTTACAGGATGGACGAATCTATCCTGGGAAGCAATGGCTCTATCCAAAATTACCCCCAAATTGTGTCAATCAGTTGAACACAAGCTCCCAGTGCATTGTTTTGGTCTAAAAGGCCTAATGAAAACTTTGAATGAATAAACAGGGGATTATTGAATTGGCCGAGAGAGTTATTTTGACTCTGTATTTGGCACTGGTGTTGGGATACTACATATCAAGTTCTAGTGCCCACAATTCAAGAGGGATGTTGATTAACTGGAGAGTGTTCAGAGAAGAACCACAAAGATTAAACAATTGGAAAACATGCTCGTGATATAATCAAGGAGCTTAATTTATTTAGCTAACAAAGGAAGGTTTAAAGGTGACTTGATTACATTTTAAATACATACATGGGGAACAAATCTTTAATAATAGGTTTCTCAATGTAGCAGAGAATGGTATAACCCAAACCAATAGCCGGAAGATGAAGCTAGACAAATGCAGACTAAAAATACATTTTTAATAGAGAAGGTAATTAAACACTGGAACAATGTATCAAAGTTTGTGCTGAATTCTCTATCAGTGACCATTTTTAAATCAAGATAAGAAATTCAGTTAAAAGATATGGTCGAGGAATTATTTTGGGGAATTCTATGGTCTATATTATAGAAGTGGTCAGATTGTTTACTATCAATGGTCCCTTTGGTACTGAAATCTATGAAAATCTACGGGAGCTGCTCTTCTGTACTCCATGACTGCTCCCTAGCTGTTCTTTAGCAGATGAGCTATAGGGCCCAAATCAATCTGTCCTTAGCCCAAGCACCTTCACATTCAAATTTCACTTTTATTGTGGCAGCAATAGAATATCTGAGAGTACAACAAAGCAAAACAGAGTTGTCATAGTTGAACACAGACACAGCTGGTCCCACATTTATTTTTTACAAGTAGGAATTGAACTGGAGTGGAAGGAAAAGTAGAGCAAAAATATGAACAGCAGGGAAGATTGAAGAAAGTAGAGAAGATAGAAGAGGCATCTTAACTAAGCCAATAATACTTTGTAGGATTTTCAGATCTCTTCAGTAGTAAAGGAATCTTTGAGTTGGTTATTATTATTCAGTAATCCTAAAAGGAGAGGTTGATTTAGAAATTACATAAGCAAAACTTTAACAGGAAATAAGGAGCAAGTTTATATTTCAGTTTCTCCACCAGCTGAGTATTGCAAAATTTCATCCATAGCAAATATAAAAAGGCTTAGCATCAGAAACAAAAGAGCAGTAGCAGGTGCAATAGCTTTGAATTAATAATCAAATAACTGTCAGATTCCTTGCCTTTGAGTCCTCAGTGAGCCTCTACTATTGCTTTCAGTGCTTAAATTTCACAAAATAGTGAATTGCTTCTTAAAATCAAAAGTAAAATGTTCCAAGCAAACAGATCAGTTTTCAATATTTTCTTTATTATCTACATAATTTATGTAAAAAAAGTCAGGGAGATAAACTGAGGACAACTCCGAAAGCGCTATATACATTTTCCCTTACCCAAGCTCCACCTTAGCTCAGGTAGGTCTGGCTTATTTCCTTTCTCTAAGTTGATAAAAACACAGAAACACTATTTATAGTCTGAAAAAAACAACGAGTGGTCCTGTAGCAGCCAGGTTTATACTAGGAGGGAAGTTTAAATTAAAGATACTTCAACTCCAACTATGTAATTAACTTAGCTGGAGTTGTGTATCTTAAATCGCATTTTGGCACCATCCACACAGTGGAAGGTTGACAGGAGCATGTGCTCTTGTTGACTTCCCTTACTTCTTGTAGGAGCAGGACTACCAGCGCCAATGGGAGCACTATTCACTAGACCCGCTAATTTGAACCCTGAAAGATTGATCCTTCCACAGTTGATCCACAACCCACAACCGTCTTCTTTAGATGAGTAGAGCTCCACCTATCTGAAGAAGTGGGTTGTGCACACAAAAGCTCATGATACTATATATATAGATATTTATTAGTCCCTATGGTGTGACTGGGTCACTCATTTATTTAAGTTACAGACTAACATGGTTACCCCTCTGGTACTTATAGCCTGGTCCCTCTGTTCCTATCAGACTGTAAATGCCACATCATTATGACCAGCCCTATCTTAAATCATAAAAAACCCAACACCAAAAAAAGACACTTTATTTTTTTTGACAGTGTTCTAAGGGTGAGGACTTTCTGATCCTGAAAGGAATCAACAAAGCACATTTTCCTACCAACTGAGAGCCCAGAAATTGAGGCTGGGTACCTGAGAGTCAGAAGAAGTGGGCTGTGCCCATGAAAGCTCATGATACCATCTACATGTTTTGTTAGTCTTTAAGGTGCTGCAAGATTATTCATTGTTTTGTAAGTGTTTCTAGTTACAGACAAATTTCAGCTACCCCTCTGAGTCTTATCTATGTCATTGTTTTACATTTCCTGGGTTCCTTAACAATTCCCTTTTATAGCCTCTTTTGGTTAAACTATATGCATTCAACAAAGAGGCGTCCTGTGGCATTTTAAAGACTAATACATTGATTTGGGCATAAGCTTTTATTGGCTGGGAAAGTCAAAAGCTAATGCCCAAATCAATTTGTTAGTATTTAAGGTGCCATAGGACTCCTAATTTATTTTGTTGGAAGAGACTAACACTGATGCCCTTCTGAAAATATATGAATTCAGGAAGGTAACATTACAAAAAAACTGGGAAATATGCATAAGCTAAAATAGACATTTTCCCCAGTTTGCCACAGTGTATGAATCAGATTTTAAAATGGCCTAAAATGCCAGGACTATTATTGCCCATGATGGCATTTTGCCAGTTGGTAACAAAATGGTAGGATTTAAGACAATTCATTTAAATACAATTATAATGCCCCTTCTTGGAAATTGTGAAAAACCTGCCATAGAAGTCTATTAGTTTTTCTATTTCTGCATTAAGATTTGCTGTAAGGCTCCACCAATTTTAAAATCACAAAGAAAACACTGGCAAATCAAGAATATTTAGCTGTTTGTATGTTATCACTTCCTTGTGGATATGTTCCCAAACACATCCTGAAATCTGTCTGGCAGCTTGGTAATGATGTATCCCAGCCTCTCCACATCTTACTGTACACCAAAGACACTCATAGCACTGGTTCTTTACACCACCACTCAAAATATCCATGCATTCATCTCATTTCAGCAAGGAGCAACTCAAAACATCAGATGAAAAACGACTAACAATCATAACTCAAATATTCGCACCTCAGTAAGGAGCCAAATGGGGATGATGGTATGTGATCAATGTATTAGGGAATGGCACATTAGTACAACTATCATCAACAGTTTGATAATTTCCTGCTATCTTTAAAGTCATTTGGCGTGTATACAACAGGAAATATCTAAGATTGCATGGGCCAGTTCTATTTAGTTGTTACTTTCACCATGACAGAGTGGTTTTGTAACACGATTAAATCTGGCTGTATGTCACAAATACACCTCTGGGCATGTCAGATTCTTATTATTTCACAGATATATATGCAACATGCCAAAAAATTATACAGGCCATATTATGTTCTTTTGGAACCGAACTTCTCGATATATAAACATGATGTGGAGAAGGGTCCAACATGCAAGTTGAACAATCTGGTTTTTGTTGTGATATTTAATAGTCTTGAAAGCACTACCTAGAAAAGTTCATTTTGTAAGAATCTTTTGGATTTTCTGTTGTGCCCCCAAGATTTTAACACAAATTTTGAATTACATCAGATAATAAAATATTGGATGATAATCTACATAAATTCAGGTGGAACAACCTTTTAATGTGAACCAGGGATCTTAAGCATACTGCACACATATGCACCTAGTTCTACATTGGAATTAACACTTGTCTGGGACTATTGTTGCATAGTACAATTCAAAAAAGCTTTGATTTAGTCTTCCAGGTAAAAAGAGGATGGGTTCCATATTTTATCCAAAACACTTTGTCCATCCCTTGTTAAAATAAGTTCAGACATAGACCTCATGTCCCCACTACATGGCCAAAGAGGAATTAAATTCACATAATCACATGTATAATATCACTTATTGCTTAAATCACACACAGAATTACACAAGGGGGAAAATGAGGACCAACTATTTTGATAATGAGCTATAAAAATATTTCTCATCATATGGTTTTGAACATCCGGTCATCTGTCTTACTGTCAACAAAGAATCACTTAGTTACAAGGGCCTGTTTATTGGAGTGTCATTGGAAATTTCTCCGGAGTCAAATGATTGTATTTCCATCATTTTCATGAGAACAATATTTCAGGTCAATATAGAATAGTGATAGAAATGTAGCCGTGTTAGTCTGGGGTAGTTGAAGCAAAATGCAGGACAATGTAGCGCTTTAAAGACTAACAAGATGGTTTATTAGATGATGAGCTTTCGTGGGCCAGACCCACTTCCTCAGATCAAATAGTGGAAGAAAGTAGTCACAACCATATATACCAAAGGCTACAATTAAAAAAAATGAACAAATATGAAAAGGACAAATCACATTGCAGAACAGGAGGGGGATGCAGGGGGGGAGAAGGAAGGAAGGTAAGTGTCTGTGAATTGATGATATTAGAGGTAGGGAGAGTGGGATGTTTGTGAGTTAATGGTATTAGAGGTGATAATTGGGGAAACTATCTTGGTAATGGGTGAGATAGTTCAAATGTTTGTTAAGTCCTTGTTGGAAAGTGTCGAATTTTAACATGAATGACAGTTCAGAGGATTCCCTTGCAAGTGCAGATGTAAAAGGTCTTTGTAGCAGAATGCAGGTGGTTAAGTCATTGAGAGAGTATCCTTTCTGGTTAAAATGGCAAGAAACTGTTTTCTCTTTGTGATCTTGTCTGATATCTGTTTTGTGGGCATTAATCCTTTGGCGAAGTGTCTGATATGTTTGTCCAATGTACATAGCAGACGGACACTTTCGGCACATGATAGCATAGATTATATTTCTGGATGCGCAGGAATATGTGTTCTTGATCTTATAACTCACTTGGTTAGGTCCAATAATGGTATCAGCAGAATGAATATGTGGACAAAGCTGACAACGGGGTTTGTTGCAAGGGAAGGTACCAGGGTTGGTGTTAGTGTGGTATGTCCTGTGGTGGTTGGTAAGAATCATCTTGAGGTTAGGTGGTTGTCTATAGGAGACTATGGGTCTGTCTCCCAGAGCCTCTTTGGGTATGGTATCCTGTTCCAATATAGGCTGTAGTTTATTGATAATGTGTTGGACAGGTTTAAGTTGGGGGTTGTAGGTGATGACAAGTGGTGTTCTATTGTTGGTTTTCTTGGGTCTGTCTTGAAGTAGATGGTTTCTAGGTATTCGTCTGGCTCTTTCAATTTGCTTTTTTATTTCTCTGGGTGGGTAGTTGAGATTTATAAATGCTTGGTAGAGATCCTGAAGCTTCTGGTCTCTGTCAGTGGGATTAGAGCAGATGCGGTTGTATCGAAGGGCTTGGCTATAGACGATGGATCGTGTCGTGTGTTCTGGATGGGAGCTGGATGCATGTAGGTAACTGTATGAGTCGGTGGGTTTTCTGTAGAGAGTGGTGTCTAATTTTCCATTGTTGATTTGTATGGTGGTGTCCAGGAAGTGGATCTCTCGTGTAGAATGGTCCAGGCTGAGGTTGATGGTGGGGTGTAGGTTGTTGAAATCTCTGTGGAATATCTCCAGTGTTTCTTGGCCATGCGTCCAGATCATAAAGATGTCATTGATGTACCGTAGGTAGAGGAGGGGTGAAAGGGGACGGGATTTGAGGAAACGTTGTTCTAGGTCAGCCATAAAGATGTTAGCATACTGTGGGGCCATGCGTGTACTCATGGCTGTGCCGCTGATCTGGAGGTATAAGTTGTTCTCAAACTGGAAATAATTGTGGGTGAGAACAAAGTTACATAGGTCTGCTATCAGGTTGGCAGTAGTGTCCTCTGGGATAGTGTTTCTAATTGCTTGAAATCCGTCTTCATGTGGGATGTTGGTATATAGAGCTTCTACATCCATGGTGGCAAGGATGGTATTATTGGGGAGGTTATCGATGTTTTGTAGTTTCCTTAGGAAGTGAGTAGTGTCTCGGAGATAGCTGGGGGTATTGGTTACGAAGGGTTTGAGAAGAGTGTCTACATAGCTGGATAGACCAGTAGTGAGCGTGCCAATACCAGAGATGATGGGACGTCCAGGGTGCCCAGGTTTATGGATCTTGGGAAGTAGATAGAACAATCCTGGTCGGGGGTCAGAAGGTGATTCTGTGAGGATTTGTTCCCGAGTAGCTGTGGGGAGGCTTTTAAGGAGACAGTGTAGTTTCTTTTGGTAGTCCAAGGTGGGATCAGAGGGGAGAGGTTTGTAAAATGTGGTGTTCGAGAGTTGTCTGGTTGCCTCCTGGTTATAGTCGGCCTTATTCATAATGACTACAGCACCCCCTTTGTCAGCTGGTTTGATTACAATGTCCAGGTTGTTTTTGAGACTCTGGATGGCATGGTGTTCAGCGCGGCTAAGATTGTGTGTCGCTTGTTGTCGTTTGCGAATAATGTCAGTCTGTGCGTTGTTGCGGAAGCTGTGTATATAGAAATCCAGAAATATCATCAATTCACAGACACTTACCTTCCTTCCTTCCCCCCCCCCGCATTCCCCTCCTGTTCTGCAATGTGATTTGTCCTTTTCATATTTGTTCATTTTTTTTAATTGTATCCTTTGGTATATATGGTTGTGACTACTTTCTTCCACTATTTGATCTGAGGAAGTGGGTCTGGCCCACGAAAACTCATCATCTAATAAACCATCTTGTTAGTCTTTAAAGCGCTACATTGTCCTGCATTTTGCTTCAGGTCAATATAAGTATTTTGGAAAATTTTGGACTTTGTATAAAAATCGGTCATACCCTATTAGAAATAAAATCCTTTCATAATTACCAAACAGGTTACAAAAAAAGTTTATTTTAGTCTATTCCAAGTAAATGTCTGTGCCTCACTGCTTTATTTAAATACGTTGTTTTGCTGTGTTTGTTCTTTAACCATATCGTCCATTGGTAATTTCTGCTTTGGATTTTTTCCCTTCAAGATTACAGACCCATATGTTCATTTCCCAAAGTTTATGAAGAGCTGATTGAGAGCAGAAAACGAGAGAATTCTCAGAAGGTGTTGAGAGTCTGCAAAAAGCTGTTTCTCAGGAAGCAATCTTTTGTTCCACATGAAGCCCAAACTATTCATTTTTATATGAACCTGCATGGAAAGTCAGTGTATATATATGTTGATATTTTTTCCATTGTTTAACATGACCAACAGCCTCCTGGAGTTTTAATCTAGAATTTTATTTGATTTTTTTTCCTGAGGCTAAAGAAGTTAACAGCAATAATGTTATTAAAAAGGTGTATGTTAATTATAAAGTTACATTTACCACTGTAGTATCTTACTCCTTATTAATTTTGTGTTTTCTGCCTGACAAATATAAGAGATATATAAACCCTAAAACAATGGAAAGATATATCACAGTATAGTTCATAATGACAACTTTAATATGTCCAGACATAATACATCATAACAGATATTAAATAAAAACCTATTTAAGACCATCCAGACTTTGACAACAAAAAATAAATGAAAGAAAAAACTATATTTGAGAGTGCTAAAGATGATCTGTTGCAGCAAACAAAATTTAAAATGGAATTAAAGAGGTGTTGTGGTTTTTTTCCCCTAGGGTGTGTCCACACAGAACCCTAAACTCAACTGAATTTCAAAATAGCGTATTTTGAAATTTGGCATGTCTACACAGTGCCAAATTTCAAAATAACATACTATTTTGAGACATCCCTTACCCCTCATGGAATGAGGGGTACAGGAATGCCAAAATAGTGTGTCTGCTATTTCGAGACCTATCTCGAAAGATGATAGTTCAAAAGACGTGGGGTAACTATTTCTGGATACTTCTACCTCCTCTGTAGATGTGCCCCTCGTGAAAGAGATAACGTGAAGATGGAACTCAATAAAAATTCACTGATGAAATCATACAAATAATGAATAACATGAAGAAGGTAGGGTATGTCTACATTGCCACCCTAGTTCGAACTAGGGTGGTTAATGTAGTCATACGAACTTGCAAATGAAGCCCAGGATTTGAATTTCCCGGGCTTCATTTGCATGTTGCTGGACGCCGCCATTTTTAAATGTCCGCTAGTGTGGACTCCGTGCCCATGGCTACACGCGGCAAGAACTAGATAGTTCAGAATAGGAAGCCTAGTCTGAACTATCTAGTTCGTGCCGTGTGTAGCCGCGGGCACGGAGTCCACACTAGCGGACATTTAAAAATGGCGGCTCCCAGCAACATGCAAATGAAGCCCGGGAAATTCAAATCCCGGGCTTCATTTGCAAGTTTGTATGACTACATTAACCACCCTAGTTCGAACTAGGGTGGTAGTGTAGACATACCTGTAGATATGGAGCTTCTCTTCACCTGTACAGTATTTAAGAAGACTTCAAAAGGAATTTAGAATTGACAAATTCAAAACTTGATAAAAGAAAATGCTCTTTTGCACAATTAAACAGTGGAGCTTCCTTACCACAAGTTATTCATGCCAAGACCACATCAGACAAAAAATAGACATTATATGGATAACAATAGTTTTCAGAGATATAAATAACAAATATTTTTATAAATTAAACAAGAATCATGTGAAATAATCCTTATGCTTTGGGGAATAAGTGAACCTCTAATTAATGAGGGCTAGAAAGAAATTTTCCTATGGGGTAGCCTAAGTACATCTGCTTACTGCTGGGTTTCTTTCTTGGAAGTAGTTGTTACTTGCCACTACCAGAGATGGGATACTAGATTAGACAGAAGACTGTTCTCATCTGCATGATTTCCTATGTTCTTGTGACTTTCTAGGTATAATATTGGAGACGCATTAAGATATGCTTTTATTTGACTCTTCTTATAGACTGGGAAGCTATGCTTTGGTTGAGAACAGTGCCTTCTTTAGATGAATACACTCTAGCCTAGGGATCCAGGCTATTACCTTTTATATAGTTTATAATTTCCTGAATCAGCATCTAGTCCTACATATGTTCTGAATACGGTGAGGTCCATTATTCCACTGTATTGCATATATAATTTCTATTAACTGAATGTATTAATAGGCTAATAGACATCATTGTCATCAGAGAAAATGCAGTTAGCTACATCTTTAAAAGTAGTGTAAATTGTCCCTGCAGAGATAAAACCCAGAGGATAGTATTGAGCAATTACTCATCTGTTTAGAGATTTCTTTTGTGTGGACTCGGCTTCTATCATATCATCCCTCGGATTTAACATATTGGTGAGATAGTGTGAACTTCAGTATATCCAAGAGGGGATAACACTCAGAGCTCTATATCTCTATTTCATTGGAAACAGCTGGTCCAGTTGATCAATTTATGCAATTTCCTGCTAGCTCAAGTGTTGAATGAAAGGGAGTTGGCTGTAAGTCTGTGACTCAGTCTAGAGAAGGCTGAGGTTATGCTGGGGGCAGGACAGCTGGAAAAAATGTCAAGAGTTATCAGCACCTTCAACTGAGAAAAAATACCCTGGCTTTTGTTACTCAGGCTCATAACTTAGGGGTTGTGCTATCTACCCATAGACTGTTTTTGCATATCTGGTTTCTCTTTTAAACTTTTTCTTTTATAGCAATCTTGTCTTTTGGATGCTCATTTTGACACATTCATATGCACCAGTGTCACCTCAAGATTAGATTACAGCAGTGGATTGTAAATAGGTCTACAGTTTAAGATTATGTGGAAACTATGGATGGTGCAAGAGGGCTGTATGTTTGCTTGTTAACGGGTATATTTGGTGCAGTGTTTCTCACAGGAAGAAATTTACACCTGTGCTCTAATTTCTAGTTGCAATATAAAAGTTTGTTGTGGACCTAGAAATGGCTATGTGATTTGGATCCTGGAAAGAGATCATTTATATCCTTGTGTGTCAAAATGGCTGTTGAGGTAGTAAAGCCTATTAGCTAATAATACCATAACTTAATTATGCAGAGGTTAGATGCCACACATTCTCAGAAGTGCTGGTCAAAATTTTCCAGCAGAATATTTTTCCACTGAAATGTTGATTCAATATAAAAAAGTTCTGTGGGAACATGTGAAATTAAATGACATTGTTTTGAAAAATAAAAAAAAAAATATTTGGTTTTCATTTCAAAATGACTTTATTCAAATATAAATATAAATCTGTATATTAATTATAAGAATAAACATAGTGAGTCAGACCAAATGTCCATCTAACCCAGTGCCTTTTATTCCAGGCACCCCAGAAAGAAAAACAACAACAACAACAACAAGTAATCATCAAGTAATGATAATAACAGGCGATCTCCTGTTGCTCATTCCCGGATTCTGGCAAACCAAGGCTAGAAACACCATCCCTGCTTCTTCTGGCTAAGTTATATACATTAGAGTACAGCAACTATATCAAGTAGAATGCCAATTACAAATGACCAGCTAGAATATCAGTGGCCAATTATCAGCAATGAACCAACCAAGTACCAAATCCTATAGCAATTACAACACCAAATCACAAATTATATTTGTATATTATCATTTCAAAATAGTTTTAAACCCTAATTTCAAAATATAAGCATACAAACTAAAATGTTAATATACTTTAAAATATCAAAATAAAAGTGAAATGTTTTGTTATACTTGTTGGTTGTTTTATCTTCACAGAAATGTTATTCCATGGAAAATGTAGATATTTTATCCTGATCTGGAATGCTGTTTTCCCAAAAATATTAAAATATCCATTCTAATTCTCAACTGTGGAGTTAATAATGATAATGACCATTATTGTTGTGCAATATATAAAAAATGAGAACCTTGTTCTGCAGTGTTATGTACCATAGATTGTATGTCTCTAAACCAGGACTCTCTGGTCAGGTTCCAGATGACAGATATTCCTGGACTAAAGAACCCAGGGCCAGGGTGGCCGGTTGGGAGTCCCATAGTAGGGGGCTCAGGTGGTGTGGGACGAGTCCCACAGTGTAATAGGGAGCCCAGCAGCAGGGGGCTTTGGCGGTGCAGCCAGGAGACCCACAGCAGGAAGCTCCAGTAGCACAAGGAGCCCTTCTGCAGGGGGCTCAGGCAGTGTGGGGAGCCCCTCAGAAATGGGATCCAGCAGCGCAGCCAGGAGCTGTGGGGATAAGGTTTCTGGCTTAGGTAAGGAACATAGCTAGTGGAGTACTGGGAGACGGGTGGCAAGGGACCTTTCCTGATCTAGCAAATTTCCTTCTTTGGGACTGGCCAAGTCCCAGTGGTGCTGGACCATGGAGGTCCAATCTTGTCAAGGCGGTTCCCCACTCTGGCACAATGAATGCAGAACTTGGGGGCCTGCAAGAGCACTCCAAAACTTTGCCTCTACAGGCTCTGGTATAAAAACTTTCCCCACAAAATCCTAATACCCATATTTTGGGGGACCCACTGCCACCACCCAACCAAGAAAATCAGGGAAGAGATCACTTGGGAAATCCCCTCCCTAAGGTAAAACGCTTCTCCTGCTCCAACCTCCGTTTTACTTGGAGTTGGGAAAACCAGAGAGAATCCCACAGACAAGAATGGACTCTGTCCTTGTAACTAGGCACTGAGTCCTAACCAGTGCCTAATCAACCAATACCAGTTAATTAGAAAAAAAAACTTTTATTATCTAAACAAAACTACAGTTGCAAACATAGTAAATTGGCTAGATGAAAGAAGCCACCATTAGATATACTCAGGGGAAAAACCCTGGGTTGTAAGGCTTAGTTACAAAAGAAAAAAAAACACTTAGCAAGCTTAGACATTATTTCCAAATCCCCCAAAAAGGAAAACAATAAACCCTGATGGACTACCTAAACTTTTCCCTACTTACACATTTTAAGAAGTCTGTTCTTGGAGAGAGAAGCATTTCCCGTCTCGCTTAATACCTGGGAGAAACTGCTCTGAATCTCAGACAAAGAAGAGAAAGAGAAAAACCCCTCTTTTCCAGTTTAAAATTACTATCTGCATTGTTATTGGCTGACCACCTGATACCTTGCCAGGCACCTGAGTTAATCCCTTGGGGTATGTCTACACTACAAAGTTAGTTCGAACTAACGGACGTTAGTTCGAACTAACTTTAATAGGTGCTACACTAGCGCTCCGCTAGTTCGAATTTGAATCGAACTAGCGGAGCGCTTAGTTCGAACTAGGTAAACCTCATTTTACGAGGACTAACGCCTAGTTCGAACTAGCTAGTTCGAACTAAGGGCTGTGTAGCCCTTTAGTTCGAACTAGTGGGAGGCTAGCCCTCCCCAGGTTTCCCTGGTGGCCACTCTGGCCAACACCAGGGAAACTCTATGCCCCCCTCCCGGCCCCGGACCCCTTAAAGGGGCACGGGCTGGCTACGGTGCCCGTGCCAGGTGCAAGCCTGCCAGCACCCAGCCAGCAGACCCTGCACCTGGCACGGCACAGAGCCACCCACCCGATGCCCCCCAGCCCACCCCCTCTTGCCGGGACCAGGCTGGCGGCTCCCGGGAGCTTGCCCTGGACCGCAAGAGGCGGGCACCTTCCTGGGCTAGTGCGGACATCGTGGACCTCGTCCACGATCTCCGCACTAGGCACAGGAAAGTGACCGTCTAGGGCAGGAGAGCTGCCAGCCTGGCCACCCAGGACCAGGTGTGCATGAAAATCAAGGGGGTCCACTGAGACCCCCGACCCTGAGCCCTGAGCTTACAATGGCCGTCCTGGGTCAGACCAAAGGTCCATCTAGCCCAGTAGCCTGTCTGCCGACAGCGGCCAACCCTAGGGACCCTGGAGGGGATGGACCGAAGACAGTGACCAAGCCATTTGTCTCGTGCCATCCCTCTCCAGCCTTCCACAAACTTTGGGCAGGGACACCACTCCTACCCCCTGGCTAATACCACTCCATGGACCCAACCTCCATGACTTGATCTCACTTCCCTTTCAACTCTGTTCTAGTTGTAGCCTTCACAGCCTCCTGCAGCAAGGAGTTCCGCAGGTTAACTATTTGCTTTGTCAACAACAACAACAACTTTCTCTTACTAGTTTCAAGCCTGCTACCCATTCCTTTCCTTTGGTGTCCTCTAGTCCTTCTTTATGGGAACTCAGGAAGAACTTTTCTGAATGCACCCTCTCCACCCAACCCCTGCTTTTAGAGACCTCTATCCTGTCCCCGCTCCGTCTCCTCTTTTCTAAGCTGGACAGTCCCAGTCTCTGTAACCTCTCTTCATCTGGGACCTGTTCCCAACCCCTGATCATGTTAGTTGCCCTCCCCTCTCCCAGTCTTTCTCTTCCCCTCTCCCACCTCCTTTTCCCAGTCTCCCCCAGTTTTGTTCAATAAAGACAGAGTCAATGTTGGAAGAAACGTTATCTTTATTTTGTACATCAATAAGAAGGGGGGCTAGGGAAGGGTAAGTGGAAGGAGGTGAGGGAGGAATGGGGTACGAGCCCCCGATGGGGAGGACTGGGCTGTCTCTGCGGGCTTCTGGGGGTGGAAGCTCTCCTGCAGCCCCCCGATTGCCCCCTCTCCCCAGATGGCAGCCTGCGGCAAGTGCAGCCGGGCTGATGGCCGAGTGCTGTGATGTGCTGAGTGTGGGCACTCCGGGCAATCCAAGCCAGAACTTCTTTGCAAGCGGGGCACCCCTTAGAACTGTGTGTCCGGGGTGGGGGTCGGGACCCTTTAAGCGCAGCCCTCGGCTAGCCTGAGACAGCATCTCCATGCTCTAAGTCCTCCTTTTATGCCCTGCCGGCACTGCTTCCGGCCATCCTTAAGCCCTGTTCAGAGTCCACTCAATGTGGACTTGCTAGTTCGAACTAGCAAAACGCTAGTTCGAACTAGTTTTTAGTTCTAGATGCGTTAGTTCGAACTAGCTTAGTTCGAATTAACTAATTCGAACTAAGTTAGTTCGAACTAGCGCTGTAGTGTAGACGTACCCTTGGTCACCAAGTGCTGGTCAGCACTCCTGATTATGACAAACCTGCATACATACACATAGTAAATGACAGTCGAGTCCCAAGGAGCTTACAGTCCAAACTGAGAAAGTAGAAAAAGAGTATAAGAAAGGAAATATTGTCATCTCCGTTTACATCTGAATAAATGAAGTATGGTGAGACTAAAAGACTTGCCCTAGATCACACAGGAAGTCTATAGCTGAACCAGGTATTAATCCCAGTTCTCCTAACTCCCGATGTTATGCCTTGTACACTAAAGCATCCCTCAGTTCATTGCCATTATTTTATCTCTAAAGTCCATTGAGTCAATGGGTGTCTTTCCATTTGTTGCAATGGTCTTTGGGGATCAAGTCCAAGTTCACCAAACCCTAACTTGTTAGTCATCTGGGTTGTGGTGCCCCCTGCCCTCTGCCACCCCTCCCCCTTCAGGGCTATAGTACGTGTGATAAGTTTGGGGATTTGGGTGGATCTGGTGAAACTCAAGAAGATTGAGCTGATAGGACAAAGACCCTAAATATAATTATAATGAGAGTGGGTACATATGCCTAGGGAATTGGGTGGAGCATTGTTATAAATTCTAAGAAAGCAAGCAATGTAAAATTTAAAAAATGTTCTTTATATTCATAAACCAAAGGATCTATTACACAAGCCACAGAAATTTTTGTTTTTCAGAGTTTCATGCTAGCCTGCACTTTACAGAGCTGAAAAATATTATTTCTAGTGAATATTTTCCTCAAACCCTATTTCTGCCTGTTAGAAATGAACCAAGGACGCTATTGTTTAGTTACTAGTCTGCTGTGAATGGGCTCAGTTCCTGAATCCCATGTGTTTCCAAGCCAACTGGGCCTGGTTAGAGTCTCGTCATTGTTTCTAGCTATGTGGCTCTAGGACACACTGCCAGGCTCAGATGTGATGTCTATTGACATTCCTTTGGACCGTCCAACCAAAAAATCTGTGTCTGAGGCCTCTGGAGCTCTGCTAGAGTTTCCCCCAGGCAGTGGTCACTGTGGGCTATTAGTTTAATCAGTTTTGGTTGGATGCATTCCTGGAGGTTTAATCACATGACAGAATCTTTAATTAAAGCATAATCATTAATTTCTGGAGATTCCAGGACAATCCTTGAGTAGGACTGCCAACCTTCCAACCCCCTCAGAGACAGTTATCAGAGGCATAGCTGTGTTAGTTGAGACAATGTGACACTGAGGCAAGGAATGCAAGCTTAGCAAAGGAGGTTTTTTTCATCCCTAGACACTTATTCTTATAGCACTCAGGAGCTGCAGATTTTTGAAAATAACAGAACTCCTGAGAGGCACTCTCTCCTCCCCATTTGAACTTACTCTTTCTAGGATTCCATGGTCTCTCCGCATTTCAGACTGGGCAGAGTTTTTTCTGACATTTACCCTGAAGGCCCTCCTTATGAGGATAATGTTTTGCCTCTTGCACAGATCAGAGCTCTGCTCTTAAAGAAGGCTTCTGTTTCTGTGCCCTGAGAAGCTTCAGATCTACCAGTCATGCTTCCCCCCACCTGTGTAGACACCTGTGTAGAATAAAACATTGTTCCATGGGGGTAGAAGCGAAAGCTGTAGCTAAGTCATTCCTATTCCATAGTTCTAAATTGTGGTTTTGGGGGCTTTCAACAATAGTCCTTCTACAAGGTGTCAAACATCTTTCCAGGCTAGACATGCGTCTGAAATGCAACACAATAGGCTTGCCTTGGAAAAGTTCAGATTAGTTTTCAACATATACTAAAAAGAGAATTCATAATTGAATACAGACATATTCTATTCTGACAGGCTCCCCGCATAGGCTACATTGAACATTTGAACTGAGATGTGGGAGTTCCAGCTAGGGTAGGTATACCCATGCTAGCTTTCCTTGAATTAGCCCCTAAATGTAGCAGAGTGGCCATAGTAGCATGTGTAAATGTAGCAGAGTGGACCCCTAAGTATGGGCTAACCCGAGTCAAAATGTATGGTACTCTGACCACACTTCTATTTCTGGTTCTTTTGTTTGGGTAGAGCTAGTGTAGGTACATTTACAATTTACACTAGCTTGGAAACATCTTCCAGCACAAATGTAGACAGCCAAAGCCATTGAAACTAAGCGGCTACATCTACACTGGCCCCTTCTTCGGAAGAGGCATGCTAATTTAGAACTTTGGAATAGGGAAATCCGTGGGGGATATTTAAATATCCCCCGCGGGATTTAAATAAACATGGCCGCTGCTTTTTTTCCGGCTTGGGGAAAAGCCGGAAAAGAGCGTCCAGACTGGCGCGATCCTCCGGAATAAAGCCCTTTTCCGGAGGATCTCTTGCAAGTAGGAATAAGAAATCCTCCGGAATAGGGCTTTATTCTGGAGGATCGCGCTAGTCTGGATGCTCTTTTCCGGCTTTTCCCCAAGCTGGAAAAAAAGCGGCGGCCATGTTTATTTAAATCCCGCAGGGGATATTTAAATCCCCCGCGGATTTCCCTATTCCAAAGTTCTAAATTAGCATGCCTCTTCCGAAGAAGGGGCCAGTGTAGACGTAGCCAGCCTGTATCTTTACTACACACCACTGTCAGTGCCATGTAGTGTATTGCACAACTAAATGCTGCAGTGAAAAGCAAGTTGTGTCAACACTGAAGTGCATAGCTACATGGGTCAGTGAAAGGCTGTGGCAGAGAAGAGGTAGCAGGGAATGATTTCAGCCATGCACCTCCCATTCCAGAGTCTTTCCCGCTGCTTGGAGTTTTTCCCTCTGACAGAGGAGGATTGTGGAAGCTTCTCCACTGCTGGAGCCTTTTCTTGCAGAGGAGAAGACGCCAATCATAGGGAGCAGGCTTTCTTTTGCTGCTGCTCACACACATCAGAGACTTTCTCTGTGGAGGAGAAGCCTACTACAGTGAAAAGCTGCCAGACCCTTTTCCCCACCGTTGGAATCTTTTCTTGTGAAGAGAAAAAGGGTTTGCGTGTGTGGAAGGCATAATAAAAATAGCAGTGTAGACAGAAGGCACATACATACCCATTTTCTTCAGGTGTCTTTACTGGATTATTCTGCCTTGCCATCTACAGTGCTATCTGTACTCATGTTGGGGGACTTGAGACTGTGTGGGTACATCTAGACTGCAGGCTTTTGTTGACAAGCTGCTTTGTTGACGTGAGAGTGTAGACGCAAAGGACACTATAGATGCCATAACGCCTTCTGTTGGTAGAACTGTCGACAAAAGACGTTATTCCTCGTAGAATGAGGTTTACCGCCATTGACAAAACTGCCAAGTTATGTCGACGTTATGTCGACAGAACTTGGTAGTAGTGTAGATGCAGGTATAGTTTTGTCAACAAAAGTCCACTTTTGTCGACAAAACCCTGTAGTCTAGACACACACTGGCTACGTCTACACTGGCCCCTTTTCCGGAAGGGGCATGTTAATTTCAGAGATCGTAATAGGGAAATCCGCGGGGGATTTAAATATCCCCCGCGGCATTTAAATAAAAATGTCCGCCGCTTTTTTCCGGCTTTTAGAAAAGCCGGAAAAGAGCCTCTACACTGGCCCCGATCCTTCGGGAAAAGCACCCTTTCCCGGAGGATCTTATTCCTACTTCAAAGGGTGCTTTTTCCGGAAGATCGGGGCCAGTGTAGATGCTCTTTTCCGGCTTTTCTAAAAGCCGGAAAAAAGCGGTGGACATTTTTATTTAAATGCCGCAGGGGATATTTAAATCCCCCGTGGATTTCCCTATTACGATCTCTGAAATTAACATGCCCCTTCCGGAAAAGGGGCCAATGTAGACGAGCCCACTGTGTCTATGTAACTTTGCACCATCCAAAGGCTTCTGCAGTATAGGACCCACTCTAACTGCTGATGGTAAAGGCTGAACTCAATGACATGGAGAAAATGGGGCCTGTATGACCCTGTATCTGAAAATAGCTCCCTAATAACCACCTAGTAGCAGAGAAAGGAACTAACATTCATCCTGGCGGATTACTGAGTTATTGTTCACAACAGCTTTTCTTAAATTCATTCTCAGCACATGGCAAAGTTGCAATTCTGTTCTCCAAAGAGAACAACATGTTTATGCTATCCTTTGTACCACCTTACATAACCTATCAAAATCCTGTGGATGTCGTTCACTCAGTACTATACATCAGTTATTATAATTGATGGAAAAATTATACTGAGAAGGTATAGCTCTTGCAAATCCTGAAACAAATGTGTTTGTTGGAAGATACATTTTTTCCACCACTAAGCAGCATCAAGACAAAACATTTTGAATGCATTTTAGAAGAAAATACATGGGAATTTCAAAAAGACCTGTGTATTGTAGAAAAACAATCACCATAACTTTTGAAAAATATCACCCTTTATATCACATATATAAGGATCCCGTGCAGCTCCAATCATTCTGAGAAATTTTCTTAGTGACTTTAGTGAGAATTTTGTTAGCATACGGAGTGCTATAAAGGACTGTAAACTGGGAATAATATTAGTGTGTGTCACACCATAAATTAACACTAATTACATGTTTGTTGACATTACTGAAACCTCAGCTCCCTTCTCTCAGCATAATTGTTGAATTAAAAATGCAGACTGGAATTCATGATTTTTTTGTGGTTCTGAATCATCTATAATGATCTGAAATATTTCAAGGTCCCAACAGAACATGTGCAGAACAACTCCAAAATGAAAAATGTAAACCACACAAATGTCAACTCCATTGTATTACAGTAGATTTCTGATAATCTGGAACCTATGGGACCTAGGTGGTGCCAGATTATCAGATATGCCGGACGATCAGGAGGTACTATAAGCTGTATACATTATACTGTATACATTATATATATATATACTGTATAAAGTGTTCTTAACCCTTTTTATTGTACATACTGTATACAGTATACTGTAATGTTTTAGTTTTTTAAGCCTTTTTTACCCTTTTTGCTCAGTTCAGCTGCTGCCGCTGTTACCTTGTGACTCATTTTTTGCCGAAGCTCACTCACTAGGCTCTTGCCATTTTGATGCCGGACTATCAGGAGTGCCGGACTATTGGAGTTTTACTGTACTTAGGGTTTGTGAACCTAAGCTCCATTTTTGGACTTCATACCGTGCAATACGGACAACATGTATTTAATAATACATAATTATTGAATTAATTTGGTGTTAATGTCATTGAAAAACTTCATCCTACTGTATTTTTCTCAAGTGTTGTTTAGGTCTTCACTCAAAGCGAATCTTTTAAATTTGGACCTTATCCACTTACAGAAATACATCTACCAAAATGTAACTTAGAAAACACTCTCTTTTGTGATCCAGACTTTTGAAAAGATTCTTCTTGTTTGTCCAGCCAGTCACTAGGGACTGTTGACTTTTCTGTTGATTTAAAAAATTGAATGATACATCCAGGATTTGTCATTCGAACTCTACAATGATCAAACCCATTCATTCGTTGACACTCTGGCATCCATCAACCCACAATCTCCAGCCTACATCTCTTCAGGAAGCCAACTATACCACTACTATAGTCTAAATGTGGTTTTTCAGATGATTCATTTTTACTAAATTCCTGGAAACCACTGTTATATTTGCACTCTTCACCTCATAGGGCTGGAGTTTAACCACTTTTACAAAGAGGCTTTTCTCCTCTCTCAATCAAAAATTCCATGCTTCGAAAGCCTTGAAACCTCTTATAAATGATCAAACTTTCATTAGCTGCTAGAAAGTGAATGCTATATTTTGTTCATGGTTGTATCAACAGACTTGGATCTAAATTAAGTATAGTGCAAGGCCATTCCTAGGGATTAATAATCTGCTTTAACCCAGCTATCCCTCTGACAATCGTCTGCTTTGGTCATTCAGGAACAGCATAAACTGGAGGGCTCAGATGTCCTCTGGAAGGAAGGGGAAAGTTGTGGAGCGGGAAATCATTAGATTAGAGTCAGAGACTGAGCCCTTTCAATTGCAAAACTTTGTTAACAAACAAGAACTGCTGAATGGTTGGATGAGTATAATTGAATCCATGCATGGTATTACCTCCATTGCAGTTTATAGACTGATCAGGGCTCATTCCTTCTCTGAGTAAGCAGTTCAAAAGAATGCACACATCCAGCTGTATGAATAGTCGGTTCACAGAGGAATCAGCACAGCCAAGGCAGCAGCTTCCTCATCCCCTCTAAGGCCAATCCTTAATCACTACTAACAAGCAAAGTTTCCTGAAGCTGCTGAAAAAATTAACAGAAACTAATCCTGACACACTAAGAAAATACTATCAGAATTTGCAATCATTATGCACACTTCATTCTGAAGAAACAAAATACAGGACTATGTAGCACTTTAAAGACTAACAAGATGGTTTATTAGATGATGAGCTTTCGTAGGCCCGACCCACTTCCTCAGATCAAATAGTGGAAGAAAACAGTCACAACCATATATACCAAAGGATACAATTTAAAAAAATGAACACATATGAAAAGGACAAATCAAATTTCAGCACAAAAGGGGAATCGGGGGGGGGGGGGAAGGTAAATGTCTGTGAGCTAATGGTATTAGAGGTGATTATTGGGGAAGCTATCTTTGTAATGGGTAAGATAGCTAGAGTCTTTGTTGAGACCCCCGCGTAGAGTGTCGAATTTTAACATGAATGACAGTTCAGAGGATTCCCTTTCAAGTGCAGTTGAAAGGGAATCCTCTGAGCTGTCATTCATGCTAAAATTCGACACTCTACGCGGGGGTCTCAACAAAGACTCTAGCTATCTTACCCATTACAAAGATAGCTTCCCCAATAATCACCTCTAATACCATTAGCTCACAGACATCTACCTTTCCCCACCTCTAATATCATTAACAGACATTTACCTTTCCCCCCCTCCCCACCGGATCCCCCTCTGTTCTGAAATTTGATTTGTCCTTTTCACATGTGTTCATTTTTTTAATTGTATCCTTTGGTATATATGGTTGTAACTATTTTCTTCCACTATTTGATCTGAGGAAGTGGGTCTGGCCCACGAAAGCTCATCATCTAATAAACCATCTTGTTAGTCTTTAAAGTGCTACATAATCCTGTATTTTGTTTCAGCTCCACCAGACTAACTCGGCTACATTTCTATCACTATTCATTCTGAAGGACTTCAGTGTGCTTCTGAAACATATCTGGGGATTATATCTTGCACCAAGGAAATATACTTATCTGAGTTGGAGTAGAGAAGCTGTTAAAATGCATACAAAGCAACATTGTACCATCATTTCAAATCATAAGTAAGAGAACACTATATCCAACTGAAACCAGATAAGGAATTTTAGGGAAGCAGAAAATAAGCACTGAAACTGAGATTTGGCTGTGAGACCAGAACTACTATCTATGAATTAGTGAAAAGTGCCATTGGATCTTTAATGACCATAAGTGATCAGGACGCTTATCTTACTAATCATCTGAAAGATGGTATGTAGCTCCTATAGCTATGCCTGAGAGTTTGTTCAGTATTGAAACTTAAGAATGACACTACTGAATCACTAAGGCTATGTCTAGACTGAAGCCTTCTTTTGGAAGAAGCTTTTATGGAAGAGATCTTCTGAAAAAACTTCTTCCAAAAGGGAGCATCCACACAGCCAAAGTGCATTGAAAAAGCGATCTGCTTTTTCGATAGATAGCGTCCATTCAATGTGGATGCTATCTCACATGTGAGCTGTGATTATTATGGGCGGAATAGCCACCAGGGCACCTGTGCTTTTTCCTCTTTTCTATTCTTGTCCCTCTTTCCCAAGAGCTCTTTTGGAAAAAGGTGTCTCTTTCATAGAAAGAGGTTTACCAATGTCAGAAAAACCGCTCAGTTCTTTCGATGTTTTTTTTTCAAAAGAACACTATTGCAGTGTGGACATAATTAAAAAAAATTTCAGAAAAAAATGCCATTTTTCCAAAAAAAACCTCTGTAATGTAGACATACCCTCAATATGCAGTTTGGCTTGCAGCATTTTCAGCATACAGATCTGGGGCAGTGGACAAGGGGGGGGGGGAGCAGTCACTCTTCCAGTGCATTGGATGTTGTACGTGTCTAACAAAAAAGTTAGTCTGAATGTTCACTAAATTGGTTGAAGAATGTAGCTGAAACAAATTTATTCAATTTATTGTTTTAGAAATTTAGTTTTCTTAATTCATTAACACATCTGTTTATTTTTCACTATGAAACAACACTCGTGCAAAAATAGTCCTATTGTATGATGTTGTATTCACTGAACTGTTGATGGGGGAAAAAATTAGTTTGGCTGTTCATTGTCAATTATTCAGGGAGTGTGGTAGGTCACCTATGTCACGTGGAATTGTTTCTGCTTCCTGGTTAAATGCCTTTAAACGGGAAAAACAGAAGATTAACAAATAATGATTAACAAATAACAAAGCTATTAATAGTTTCTTTTCATGCAAAGATGCAAAACAGCTATTTCTTAACACTTTGCCTATTTTTTAAAACACCTCTTTCCATGAATTTTCATGAGCAACAAATAATTATGGTCAAATGAAATTGATGTTCGTAACTGACTTTTCACCAACCCTGCTTTTGTAATCTTTGATCAACTATTCTCATGGATGTATTCCTATACCGGTGGTCACCAACCTGTAGATCAAGATCTACTGGTAGATCTTGAAGCCTCAGACAGGTGATCCTGACTTATTTGGCTGGGAGGCTATCAAGTGCCTGCACTTTAGCTGTCCTTCCCCCCTTCCCCGCCCCACCCTACTGCTCCTGGCCATAGCCGCACCCGGGAGACTCCTGATTGTTGTACAGAGTGGGGGAGACAGAGGTAGGGGGACATTGATGCTTGACAATGGGGTGGAGCAGGGCCTTGGAGAAGGGGTGGAGCAGGAGTATTTGGGTCTGAGGTAGATCCTGGCTTGACTTAAATTGGAAAAGTGATCTTGTGCTTAAAAAGGTTGGAGACCACTGCCCTATACCATCTCTGACATTAGCAATAGGATTGTCTTGGGTCTCCATCTTTACCAGAAAGGCTACCCTTGGTAGGAAAGTCTGGCTTTGATTGCAGTAATAAAACCAAAGGTAAACTAGCGAGATGAAACTTGATTACTGAAGAGATCTGTAATCTCATTGTACTGACATATTACCTGCAGCTCACTTTATGACTCAACTAGAAATTCCTCTCAGCAGACCTTCATATTGATATTATAAAGGCTGCCATGATTACACTGTCACTGGTTTACTAATGTAGACATCCATTTGCAAATTCATATTTTATATTACTCTTTTTAAACTTAATAATGACAGAATAATGAATCACAAATTGAAAACACTGATTTAGAAATTAGAATTATGCTAAAGAAACCAAATTACCTGGAGATAAGTTCTCTCAAAAAGATAATCCCTTGTTCCCTACATTTTTATTTTTATTAGAACAATTATCAATGTATAGATGTAGATGTGTTGAGGTCCACCTTATCTTAAACATATTGTAAAACATTTTTTATCATGATTTCTGAAGACATAATAAAAGGGTTATAAAGATCATGTGTCTTCTAATGACTACACATTACTTTAATTTTCTACACATTAATATAGAACTAAGGAATAAAAGTTCAACACAGGGAGTAATACAATATCTGCTATAATTGACCAGGATGGGCTTGTACTACTCTCATGTTTTGAAATTTCTCATTAATCTTGTATGAAGAGACTACTGAAATGAAACCTGAAGGTGTAGTGACATGCACATTCTTCCATTTGTTGGTGAGTCATATTCTTGCAAAAGTTAATAATAGGTAGAGAAAACATTTCTGTTCAGTCAACAATGAAGCTTTTGGTAGTATTATGAGAAAAATATTAGCTTTGTATAATTTCTTCTGAAAAAAACCCACTATGGCTATTTAGGTAGAAAATGTAGACCTGAAAATAATTTTGGGCAATCCTCAGTGTTATGCTAGGTGTTTGTTGGATGCTGAAATTACAGTAAATAATCCTAATTGAGTTAAATTAAAATATCATGAAGTGTTAAGAAATGTGTAAATATTGATCACAGTTAATTGTGAATAAATTGGCATGAGTATGTGACTTCTGTTGATTCATCACTAAGAATTAGAATGCCCAATACATATTTATGTATATATTTTCAAATGATGTCCCAGTGGAGGCTTAAAAGTAAATTGGAATGCCCCAGAAATAAGCCTTCTGAGTTAATTATTTTCACCAGATGAGTAAAGAACTGTTCTGGCTCAAGTAGAGTGCAATGTTCCATTTACATGAGGGGTTTCCCATAAGAATTGATAAATAATAATAACAACCATAATAATGCCGCAGGGTATTGTAATTGTTGTTTTGTTTACATTATACAACAATTTTGTTGAAGGCCTTGACTACAAGTAAGGGCTACATGGGGAAAAATAGGCGCTTATAGAATATTCTGCAACCAAATCTATGCTATTTAACTTAGCACATTTCTGTGTCATCAAACCACAATAATCAAGTAAATATGCAGAAAGCTCATTTTTCTTCTACCTACTTTGCTTTTTGGGAAAACCAACTCTTGTATGTTCTCTCTCATAACGAAAACAAGTTGGGGTAATTTTCTTTAAGCAATTATTTTAACGGAATCCATTAAATACATAAAGGAAAAGAAATGGTGTTTAAGAAGGGGAAAATTATTGTCAGGGCACAATCTCGGTCTACTATAATGCAATTACTGTTATGTTAAATTGTAATGTATGTGAAATCAAATAAAAATGCAACTCATGAAACCAGTGAAAGCTTAAAAAAATTGAAAAAGCAATACAAAATGGATATTGAAAAGATTTATGGATGGGCTATTTCAAAACACGTAAGTGATTTAGGATTGCAAGTCCCTTTGAAAAATCCCTGAGTGACTTCAAAACTCCCTCCTATGTGTTAATGCTTTTGAAAATCCCACCGTAAATTTTTAATAAAATTAATTGAATTAGCATATTAGCTTGAAATTAGCTAACTTTTCCTTTATTTTAAATTTAATCAAGGAATCAGTCTCATTTGAACAGTAAGCCAATACACCAACAGAAAATCTATTTAACTGACTGATTCAAAACCTTTAAAACACTCACACCTGTCATATTGTTTGGGGGAGGTGGAGTTTTCTATAACTTTTTAATTGGCATTTTTCTAATAACTCTTGCCAACAGAGAGCTTAAGACCTATACAAAACATGCATATTTATGAATATTTCCATGAGAGAAAGTAGTGGATAGAAGAGGAATCTAAAAAAAAGTTATCCACATTTAAATAAGGTTAGCAAGAATATAAATTGCCTCTAATGAAAGAAATATAAGCAAAGGAAGATATTCTTATACATCTTTATCAAATTTGATGCAGTACTATGGCTAAGAACCCTATCAGCTTCTAAACCCTGGATTGCATTAACATTCCTTTTTGTGCATAGCTTTTTCTGTTTCAGCTATTCTAATTGCTCTGTTTCAATGCAAGGATTTTGTCATCAGAGTTCCCACCTAGCTACCTTTTCAGTGCAGTGAGCTCCCTGTTTGTGCTTCTAAGGCTTTTCTGATAGTTTTAGAGGAAAATTAATGAATAGAGAAGGCACTATCTAAGCTTCTCCTTTTCACTGCAAGGTTCCCTGAGTAAGGGCTTGTGACTCATCTTTATAGTCTCATGCCAATAAGGGTGGACCCCCTGTCCTCCCAGGTGCAGCTTATAACAGCAGTAAAGAAAGTCCTACTGAATCAAGGTAAAATACTTTGGTGAAAATTAAATTTTCTTTTACTCTATCAAATAGAATAACTCTGCAACAGTGATTTTTTTAAAACAAATGTAATGCTTGTGACAAGTCTCAGACACTCAGATCTAGATTTTTAACAGGTATAAACCAGTATCCCACCCTTGCTTTCAGCTCCAGCTAAGGACCTGGCTCTCATTAGCCACAAACAGGAAAGACATGAACAGCAGCAGGACTCTAAGCAGCAACAGCATTCAATTTTTCTACACTAGTATAGCTCACCCTGTTCTGGAAGATCCACTTTGAGGAGCAAGGTGTAGTTCATGGTCTAGAATTAATATCACCATTTTGGCTGATACCTAAAACTGAACCAAGAACCTTCACTATTAAAAACATAATTTTGTATAGTTCAAGCCAAATACTCCAGCCAAGATCTAGGCCACACACAGGTAAATCTGTGGAATATATGGGGTAGGGGTTGGAGGGCCTGTAACATATACTAAGCAGTAAAATCCATGATTCCAATCCATATTTTAGTAGAGCCCAACTAAATGTAATGAATTTTTCTTTAGCATAGAAGTCCACTCATGTATGTTGCTGTATTAGAGTCATAGGTCCTTTTTTTGTCCTTAGCTTATCTTCTTGAACTACTACCTGGACCTATTATATTGTTCACAAATGAATACAATCTTTGGAGGTGGCATTTTGATTTTTGTGATGTAGATACTGATGTACAAAAACTGGGACCAAATCACAATTTTCTCTTTCCTAAACTCCTACTAAACCTCAGATTTAAGTGCCCGAATCTCAGTTTTAAGCTCTACAGCAATCCACAAGACACCCACATGGCTGCTGCTTAATACTTTAGGTGTCTACATTTTTAGGGTAAAAGTTCCCTACCTGCCTAAGTTGCTGCTTCTGGGCATACTTACAGCTGCTTTACTCTAGGCATCTAGACACCTGCCTCACACCATAGTCCCAGTGCAAGCAATGAACGGGGGGGAAAATGGGCAGAGGAGAACTAACTTGTTTCTGATACCCATCCTATATATGTGTTCAGAGAGCAACTATGTAAAATCTGACTAGATGAAGAAAACCTTTGCCTGTCTTATAATTTCTAGTCCTCTATTTAGAGCAATTTCCTGGGATGTAGAAAGTCCAGGTTCAAATCCCAGGCCATCATGAAAAGGATTTGTAAAAAGGTTCCCTCACCTACACAAGAGAGCAAGCATTCTGATCATTGGTTCATGCCATAATCTTATCTAAGCTTCCCTATTCTCTCTTGTTGAAACCATTAGGCTTTGTATTACTAATTAAATAATCATTGGATCTAGGTGATTGGATACCGGGCCTCCCTCCTGTCAGGTTTAAGTTCTAACCATCAGGCTACACAGTCATTCTCTCTTTTTCTCTCTCTGGCCTAATGGATTTACCCAAAGTGGTACAGCTTCAACAGGAAAGACTAAGGGAATTCTACATCAAAACACTCTCCTGATAGATGTTGGAGCCCCGTGTTGAAATACTTTGGCACCATCAGGGCAAGGGGAGAATCAAACCTCAATTCTGTACCTATTGGGGGGAGTGTTCTAACCACTGGGTAAAAGTTTTCCTGTTGGCTTCTCCTCCTCCAACCGTTTCTTATGGAGTGAGGCAAGTGCCTAACTTATTTTTGCAAATGATGTCATAGATATGAAAGCTGACAGCTTGTAAGAGCAGTGTTCCTTGTTGTAGAACACAAGCAGATATAGGATCCTCCCCGTAGTGCGGATTTTAGGTGCCTAACTGCGAGGAGGCACAGGACATAGGATACATTCTATGGCAATTGCTCCAGGGAGCTGGCAATTCAAATGTCCCAGAGTTCTGGGTCTTTTACATTACCACCAGAGTGCCACATGACACACTCTGGGCAGCGCTAAGGACTGGCAGGAGTTGTGGGGGCCATAGTACCCTGTGGATGGTATTGAGGGCTTGTTGTCCCCAGCCCTGCTCCTTCCAACCAAGATCAGTGTTCCTTCTAAGCTGCAACAATCAAGACCAGTGTTTCCTCTAAGCTGCACAGCAGCAGAGCTTCACAGGTAATTAATCAGCCCCTCCTAGTCAGAGGCTCAGGGCTCCATTGCTTCCAGTTACTATGACAGGATACAGAAGTAGAGACACACTCTGAGCTAACCAGGTCCTAGACTATTTGGTGCTCTATAGACAATAATCAGTCAGAGAAAGGAAATGTGTAAATACTTCTAAGGCTCTGGAAAACAAACATGAAGAAAAATGATTTAAGATGGCACAAGAAACCATAACTAGGGCAAATGGGAACTAATTGAGAGGGAACTTAGGCTGAATAACTTCCTGAAAAACATTCTGACAGTGAGATGTATTGGTCTGTGTGATAGCTTCCTGAGGGATGTGGCAGAAGTCCAATAGCCTAGGACATTTAAAAATAGATGGGATCACATATACTGTATGGAATAAACTTGGATTACTGGGGAAGTGATCTGGATGATTCAATAATTTCCATCATTCATTTCTATGACTGTTCTTCTCTTTTTCTTTCTTCCTTTTTTATACTTTTGCTCAACTTCCTCTTTTGTGATCTGTTTAGTTTCTTAAACTCAAGCAATCTATTGTTTGCTTCCAGATCCTTTCTGATTATGTTTTTTCCTGTTAATTCCAACTGCATAGCTCAGTGTGGTTTGCACATTGATACCTCCTATGTTATTTTCATCACAACAGTGGCATGATGAGCATATCTAAAAGCTTCAAGCCTTCCTTTCACTGGAATAATTTCTACTAATCTGAGAATAGGATAAGTGATTGTTGGTGATGGTACATAGCCTGAACAGAATTCTGCAATATAGGAAGAGAAGTTCTTTCAATTGGGAATATAGTTGGATAAAAAAACACCCATAATCTGTAATGATATATACTCCTTGAATATTTAAAGTATAATTACAGATAATGTTCAAGTGTTAAATTGTTACAACAAGATTCTAAATTTTGTTTTAATTGCTCTGGTCTTCAGAGCCACGAGGTGATAGGCACTATAGAAATTCTGACTCTGGCTAGAGTCTGATTCTAATTTTTATACCTATTCACACTAGCATTATTGGAGGTTCTCTGATTTACGGTGGTACAAGTGGCATCAGAATGAAGCCATAAATTAGGTTTATATGGGAGGGGGGAAGCATTATCCTTCCAAATTGGTCCTGTGGTAATGTAAAGGGCATTCCTCTTAGATCTTAGAACTCCCATAAACATAGAATGATTTTATTAGATAATTACATTTTGGAACCATGAAAGTAAAATAGGTTTGAAAGAGACTCATACAGTGTCACCTATATATTATAATGTTCTACTAATTCTCTTTTGTAATAGTTCTGATACTGTAAACTAAAAGTTAGTTTTAAACAAAGAAAAGCTTTTGTTAAAGGAATATAATACGTAGCTTACAAAGGTGTCATTCCTACACACAGCTCACTCACACCCAGGACAGGACTACAAAGTAACATTTCAAAATGTATGACAGGTCCCCAGGCTAAAAATACTATAGGTATATAATGCATTTCAAAAGATAGAGTACATTTTTTGTCAGATAATGGTGTCAGCAATATTATAAAAATCCCCAAGGCCATTTAGTATCAAAGAGCACTAAGTACTATTTATATATATGCCTTTGCAACACACTGCAGGAGTGCTTACAGAAATATTCTTCAGCGTTAGTTCTCTAGAGTTTCTTTTCATCAGCTTTCAAGTGTTAATTTCTAATGCTCCCATTTGAAAAAAAAAACCTAACATTTTTTCCATAGATTCATACATTTTTAGGTCAGAAAGGACCATTGTGATCATCTAATCTTATGTCCTCCACTGTATTGAGTTGCGTGATTTGGTTACAAGTCCTGTCAGATGTTATTTCACAGAGAGTTTTTATGCTGTTATGTAACTTTGCATCACTGTAAGTGCTCCTCACTTGATCTTTCCCCATTTGATAGCACTGTAATTAGTCCTCTTCTGCTTTGCTATATATGCATTTGCCTGTTTGATTCCTCATGACGGCCTACTCTCCTGTATAGTGCACTTGATTATTGCCTTGAGATTATTGCTAGGAGATCTTTGGGTTAATGTTGTCAGTATGATATTTGACAGGAGCATTTTAGGAAAAACCTATGTGAACTTCTTTGCGGGAAACTTACCAAGCTTCTTGGTCCTGCCATGAAAACACTTGTTCCTTATATGTAGCGTTAACTAGAAAATAAGCATCTTCCAAGGAAAAGCTGAACTTTATCCTCATTTCAGACATTGTCTAGCATTGTGAGGTTTTATGGATGGATGCTGCACAAGAGTGAGGAGTATGCATGTATTTTCTACAGTAAGTTCCTTATCAAACAAACTATACAAAACCAAGGTAGTCACATTCTCCCCAGTTGTTCTCTCCCCCCTCCCCCCCCCCCTGCCCCCCCCCGCTCAGTTAACAAAGTTATTATGAAAAAAGTAGGTTGAACCAGTGGACCTCATACCATAATTCTTACTTCTTACAGAAAACAATTCCACAGAAAGGCCAATGGTTTAATGGGCTTTCTCCTCCACACCTACTACAAGCCAAACACAAAAGCATGCATGCACTATCTTTAGTTGCTTACTATGAAGTTGCATGAATGTTCAACTTATTTTTTTTCTCTTTGGATGTGTTCTAGGATTATAAAAATGTGTCCTTTCTTGCTATGCATATCTAATTTTTTTTTTTTTGAAAACACATCTAGTACATTTAGTCCAAGATGATAAAGTCATTGCAGAATATTTACACTTCTGGGTGATATCCACCTTATCACTGTCGGTTTTTTATTCTATTAGAGTATGTCTACACTGCAAAGTTAATTCGAAATAACTTTAATAGCATCTATACATGCAAACTGCTACTTCGAAATTAATTCAAAATAGCAGAGAGCTTAATTCGAATTTGGTAAACCCCATTCTATGAGGAGTAATGCCAAATCCGAAATAGCTATTTTGAAGTAATTGCTGTGTAGACACTTAATTCAAAATCGGGGGGCTCCAGCTCTTCCCAGGGAGTCCTGGTGGCCACTCTGGGCACAACCAGGAAAATTTACTCTCCTCTCCCCCACCCCGGAGCCATTAAAGGGGTAGAGTCTGGCCACAGTGCCTGGGCCAGCTCCAAGTCTGCCAGCCCAGAGCCAGCAGTGGCCACCAGGGCCCCTGACCCAGTGGCCCCAAAACATGAGCCAGCAAGCCACTGGCAGCCAGCCCTCCACCGCTCTCCAAGAGCAGTCTGCCAGCTCCCAGGAGCCTGACAGGGGCTGGAGAAGGCGGGCGCCTTCCTGGTCCAGGGTGGAGATCATGGACCTTATTCAGGTTTGGGGGGGTTGCCCCCAACATCCATGATCTCCGCACTAAACAGAGGAATGTGGTCGTCTATGGCAGGAAGGCCACATGTGAACCCAAGAGCAGGTTTGCACAAAACTCAAGTTGGTCCTGCGAGACTTCCAACCCTGGGCCCTGAGCTTCCCCTCTCCCTTCTTCCCCCTTCCAGCTCCCTTCTCCCAGATCTCCCCCTCCCCTCTCCCACCCTCTCTCTTCTCCTCTCCCACCTCCTTTTCCCAGTCTCCCCAGAGGTTCATTCCTTCCCCAGTTTTGTTCAATAAACCCATTTTCTATTTTTGAACATATGTGTCTTGACATCAGGAAAGGGGGCTAGAGAGGGGTAAGTGGAAGGACGTGAGAGAGGAATGGGGCACGAGCCTCCGGTGTGGAGGACTGGGGAGGCTCTGAGGCCTCCTCAGGGTGGACGCTCTCCCGCAGGGCCTCCTGATAGAGCCCCCGGATGGCAGCCTCCAGCAAGTGCAGCTGGGCCAATGGCAACAACCCCACGAGATGCACCGGCAGGCCCAGGGGCAGCTCTGGCTCCATGTGGCTGAGTGTTGTAGTGTCCCAACTGCAGGCACTCAGGGCACTCCAAGACAGGACTGCTTTGCTATCCCTCATCGAGGTAGACAAGCAAGTGGGGAACTCTGAGAACTATCTGTCCCTTTAAACACAGAGTTCAGTTAGCCTCAGGCAAGAGCCCCACATACGAAGTCCTAACCTGATGTCCTGCCGGCACTGGTTCCGGCCAGCCTTAACTTCAGTTCAAGGTCCACTCAGTGTGGACGCGCTATTTTGAAATAGCAAAACACTATTTCGAAATAGTTTTTGTGTATAGATGCGTTATTTCGAATTAGCTTAATTCAAATTAACTATTTTGAATTGTGTTAACTCGAATTAATGCTATAGTGTAGACATATCCTACGGTATCAGCTATTTAAAACTATTCAATTAAAAAATGTATCCTCATCTTTTATAATGTGAGCCTACACGTGTTATATCTATTATAGCCATTTTTTTCTTGAAGGTAAAATAAATCCAAATGATGGCAGATGCCATTCTATCATAGAATCGTCGGGTGGGAAGAAATGTCAGGAGGTCTTCAAGTCCAGCCCTCTGCCCAAAGCAGGACCAACCCCAACTAAATCATCCCAGCCAGGGCTTTGTCAAGCTGGGACCTATAAACCTCTAGGGATGGAGATTCCAGCGCTTCCCTAGGTAACCCATTCCCCTACTTCACCACCCTCCTAGTGAAATAGTTTTTCCTAATATCCAACCCAGACTTCCGTCATTGCAATTTGGGATCATTGCTCCTGGTTCTGTCACTACTGAGAACAGCTTTTCTCCATCCTCTTTGAAACCCCCCTTCAGGTAGCTGAAGGCTGCTATCAAATCCTCCCTCGCTCTTCACTTCTGCAGACTAAACAGATCCAACTCCCTCAGCCTCTCCTCATAAGACATGTGCTCCAGCCCCCTAATCATTTTGGTTGCCCTCCACTGGACCCTCTCCAATGCGTCCACATCCTTTTTGTAGTGGGGGCCCCAGAACTGGACACAGTACTCCAGATGTGGCCTCACCAAAGCTGACTACCCCAGCTCTCTCTTACTGCAGCAACCTGGGGCCAGGTGAGACGCATCTGTCCATGGCGGTTGCAGCTCCAGAAGGCACAGCAGGGATGAAGTGCATTCCCCCTGGCTGGGACAGGTGTCCAACTTCATCTGCTCCCTGCACTCCCCAGCCAGAGTGAGGAATGCAGCAAACTGTGCACTTTTTCCTCATTCCTTGACAATGTGTCTGTATGAATCAGTGGGGGAGGGGCCTTCAGCCTCCCCCTTCCCCACACTCTCCTTAAAGGGTGCCTGGGAAGGAGGCAGAGCTGAGACAGTCCCAGATGGGGAGGCACTGCCCAGCCAGCCCCTTTCACTTGCTTCATGATTCTGTCTCTTTTCTGAATGGTTTTTATAAGAAACAATCTCATTTTCCTAGCACAACCAAACCCTTACCCTTTTCTTTAAGTTATGATAAGAGGAAGCTCTTACCAGTTAGGAGTTTTTGAACAAACAGAAACACAATCAGATAGACAGATAGATACACTGATAGACACAAACTCTCTCAAACATATATTAGATATAGGCCTTATTTATCATTTCATTTATGCTCTAGTACTCAATTGGAAAAATTACACTTTTGATGGGAAAAACTAGCAATTATGATTTTTAAGAATCTTATGAATTTTTGCTCATTTTATGTTTGGAAGCATGTCATACTCAAACTAAAAAGATGAAATATCAAAAATGGAAGACTGGAAACATGTGGAGAGGGAAAGCAGAAATTCTACCTGATCTATTTCTAAACTGTAATGAATATATCAGAGGAAATATGGTCAATGTATCTTAGCAAAATAGTTCGTTATTAACCTTGTTGAAACCATAGCCTTAGGCTTGAACTACATGCAGCATATAACTCTTAACAATGCACCCACATCTTCTCTATCATATGCAAATTCTTGTTGTTTGCAAAAATAATTTTTGTTTGTAGTATGTTCCTGTTGTCCTTGAAAGGTGTCTTGGCTTTCTATTATGCTAAAATGAGAAGTTTGGGCTTTTATGTTGACACTTGCCCTTAGCATGATTATTCCTTTCATACATTCCCATTTGGCTGTGTGTAGACTACATCCCTTTTCTCGGGAAAGGGATGTAAATTAGACAATTTGAAATTGCAAATGAAGCTGGAATTTAAATTTCCTGTCCTTCATTTGCATAATGGCGACTGTGGTTCTTTTTCAAAACAGGGTTTTTCGATAGGCAGTTTAGACAGAGATCTTTCAAAAATAAAACGCTTTTTTGAAAGATCCTGTAAACCTCATTTTCTGAATAAAAGGTTTTTATTTTCAAAAGATCCCTGTCTAAACTCCCATTTTTTTTATCGAAAAGCCCTGTTTCGAAAAAATCCGCAGCCTCCATTATTCAAATGAAGCACGGGAAACTTAAATCCTGGCTTCATTTGCAATTTCAAAGTGTCTAATTTACATCCCTTTTTCGAGAAAAGGGATGTAGTCTAGACACAGCCATTGAGTGGATTACAGTGTTGCAAGGCTTGGGAAAACTCTGATATTTATTAATACCATAACCTAGAGATTTTGTAGGCTTCCCCTCATATTAAATAAGGCATAACCTTTATAAAAAGATTTATTATGAAAAAGGAAAATACCATTGACCTTCTGTGCTTTATTTATTTTTGTTACAGCAAGTTGGTTCCAGTGACAGGACTGCACATTAGAGAAACAAATTTTACCATTAAAATTCTCAGTTCACTGTCTGTTTGGTGTTCAAGAGCTTTCTAAAGTCAGTGGCTGTATTACCATGAAACCTGATATACAGGGAAGAGACTCCTAATTTATGTCCTCCATTCTAGGAATGACACTAATAGGACCAGGGGCAGATTCCCCACACATGTTTACAATAGGGAGCTATCAACACATCTGTGTTGAATCTTGCTCTAATCTAATACAGTCATTCTCATGGAACAAATTCTTTATGAATCTGTTCTAAAAATAGCAAATCCCAGTATTACTTTTGGCACTTTCCATCTCATTTGTGAAAAAAGGTACAGTCAGAGACTAAATATATTTTAGTGAATTAAATTCATTTTCAGTAGTCTTTTTTTTTTTAAACTAATGAGGATTCAAATTAGAGCAACTCACTGGATACTGCAAAGGACAATAGCTTGCTTGAAAGAATTATTTGAGAGAATATTTTTGAAGTCTTTCTACAGATTAACATCTCCATAGTAAAATATTGATCGAAAAGTCAAAATGTAGAAATAGTACATAAATTTGAAATAATACCCCTATAGTTTAAATACCAATAATGCCTATCGGTGCTAGAAAGAAGACTTGGACTTTTTATTTCCTAGATATATGTACAATAAAAGCAGAAACATAAACTCACATTTTTTTAGCAAACAAAATGTAAGATCACCATAATTTGCTCTGAAAGAAACATGGTGTCTTGTGATTAGTATGTAATAGGCAGAGCTGCATTAAATTGGAGTCATTCTGAACAATTGCATAAACTCAACAGTTATGTCAGTCTTGCAGTCATTAGGAATTTTGCCTAAATCAGGATATCAGGATTTTATCTTGCAGTTTTTGTGTAGTCTAACATTTTTTTCCCACACAGTTACCCATGGCAGACACCGCATTAAGGTCTCCAAGTTGTAAAAGTTTGAGAAATATCATTTTAATATTTTTATTGTTCTAGTGCTATTTTAAAAAATCTTGTATTCATTCAAAGGAATATTAATCTCCTTTGTATTTTAGCATAATTTCACAGAATACTTGATGGTATTAAAATGAAATTCAGGGTCTGCTCACTGCCAAGATCCTAGACACTTTTAAACAAACACATAATGTATCCATCTGGAAGCTATAAAAGCCACCTTTACTGTTACTGATTAATTGACATCATCATGTCCATCTCTATAGTCATCAAAATGTTTGCCTAAATAAATGTTCTATATGCCATATTCCAAAAGATGCCAAATGTGGACTATGGTGAATTGTTAGAAGGGAAGAGATGACAAATATTCCTAACTGCTTCTACTGAGCATATTCTACTGCCATCATAGGATGTGTTTGGCAAACACACTCTTGATAAAATCAACTATCATGGTGGGAGACTTAAGTCTTGTCTACTTGGGAAAGTTTCACAGGTGATGCCTGTATAACTCCCAATGTGGCATCAATTCTAGATCACTTTTTTTCCATTTAGCTGAAATCCTTCCAAGGGGTATGTCTACACTACAGCGCTATTTCAAAATAAGCTATTTCAAAATAGTTAATTCGAAATAGCTTATTACAAAATAATGCATCTACACACAAAATGCATTTCAAAATAGCATTTTTCTATTTTGAAATAGCACATCCACACTGTGTGGACGTTGCATCGCATTTAAGGCTTGTTGGAACCAGTTCTGGCAGGGTATCAGGTCAGGAGTAGCCTGGTGGCCAGCAGGGTACCCTGGGAAGGGATGGAGGCTCCCTATTTCAAAATAAGCATCTACACAGCACTTATTTTGAAATAGCAATTTCAAAATTAGCACTATTCCTCATGGAATGAGGTTTACCAATTTCTAAATAAGCTATCTGCTATTTCAAATTAATTTTGATATAACAGAATGGCTGTGTAGATGCTAGGAAAGTTATTTTGAAATAACTGCTGTTATTTCAAAATAACTTTTCTGTGTAGACATACCCATAGTGATATAAGTATAACTCTTATACTGGAATGTCATGGAAAGTTTTTCCAGTATTAATATACCTGTTAAAATATATACCTTAACTCTGTATTTCTCAAACTGTGGGTCCCAACCTCCTGGGGGGTTGAGAGCAACTTAGAGGGGTGTTGCAAGCAACTTAGAGGGGGGGTCGCGGTATCACAAAGTTTAAGAACCCCGTGCCTTAACTTATACGAGTATAATTTTTCCATGTAGACCAGTTGTTAAATAATTATGCCACAATACTAGGTCCTAGAAGTTTCAAGGATTTAAACATCACAACCAAGATCTTTTTACAAAATTTAAAAGAAAAAACCCAATAAATAATTTATGCATAAATTCAAATGTTTTCATGGAAAATTTAAGGTACTGTATATCAGCCAGTTCAAGTTAGCTCATATGTGTAATTGGTCAAATTCTCTGGAATATTTTCAGACCACAATGTTCACTACTTTATGTATAGTTTGCCATATCTTAAGTCTTCACCACATGTTCAATTGTATCTCTGGGTATCACGAAACTAGTAAGGATTTCTAAGTCCCAGCTCTAGATAGGAATATGTTTATTTTAAATTACATAATGTAAAATTATCAGGAGGTGTTTATGTATAGTATATTCTCAATTTGGAATCTCTGATCTGGATGACTCTAATGTTGACACTGGATTACTAGACAGGTTGTTTGATAAAGTGTCCTTTTCAGATGAAACATGATGATGAATATTTTGACTAGACAACCACATGGCAATACATTAAATTGGAATGTCAGGAAATACTAGGCCAGCCGTGATAGCCTTGACCCGAATCTGCAATAAAAGAAAATTAAGAGCAATTTTTGGTGTTCATTTAAATATATAAAACAGATGTTCTTGATACTGAAAAGACATAGATTGATAAAACTATAAAAACCTAAGAAGAACTGAGGAGAGTAATAAGAAACAGACATCAGAAATGGAATTCCATTTAAACCTTCATTTATCAACCAGTGAAGTTTTTCATTGTGTCTGTATTTCAGTTATAACCAATTTTTTTCAGAGTTCTCCAGGTTATGCAAAAGAGAGAGAAAAGATTTGTGTGTCTTCTTCATGATATTACTTAGGTTCACCATGGCATAATCATTTTTCATTTGTATAGCATCATTCTCCTGTCTTGATTCTAGATCTTTTCCTTGAATAAACCTATATAAACCTTAGTAATCACTTTACTCACCACTGACATGGAACCATCTCTTAGACTATCTGTGGCATCTACTGAGTACCACAGGGGGACTGTAAGCATTTATATGAAATAAGAAAAGACAATTAAACCTATTGGGCATTCAATGGAAAATGAGGTAGCAGCAAGTAATTGTCCAAAGAAAAAGCTAGGCCAGGATACGCAGGCTAGCCCTCGTGCACTTTGGAAAAGTGCCAAGGGATCTTTACATTTATATTTAGTTTAGATATTGTAATACTATATCTATATCTATTAAATATAGATTTAGAGTTTGAAAAGGGCAGCTTCCCAAAGGAGTACAATATTATACAACCAATTTCTCCCAGAGTTAAAACTTAAAAATATGGAATTTTAATTTATGTACACCCTTATCATTCATTAGTCTATCCAGATTTTAATACAGTACTATGCTCATCAGCATGGTACCTGAGCATCTTTCAGTACTGTATTAAACAACATGACTAACACCTGTCACATGTTGTTGATTTTCTCATCCTTAGCTCAGGGGGAGTACCATGTGCAGTGGAGTATCTTATTTTGGTAGGGTTTTTTTGTTTGTTTGTTTGTTTGTTTCTTTGTTTTTGTTTTTTAACACGCATGTTGCTGTGCATTTATATTAGAGAAGACTAGGTCAAAGAAAAGCATCTTACACTTGAAACAGTAAACGTTATAAAGTTTACAGTGGTCTTTAGGTCCTTGAGAAGTTCATTCTAGAATCTCAGACAGATTCCCAAGAAAATTTTGTCTCCTATGAGGTTTATCCTTACTGTGGAGAGTTCCATTGTGTCAGAGGAAAGTAACTGCAGAGCATTAGGTGATCTTTAATGCTATTAAAGTTAGTTTTGGTAAAGTCCGTGTTTTATTTTGGGTAAAGCCAATGGAATTCCTGGAACATAAAGGCCAAGACCTTATACTGGCATCAAAAGATTTTAGGAAGACAGTGTAGAGAGAGGTGGTCATAGTGGATGCACTCACGTCCATGATGCTGAGAAGACTCACTGCAGATTTCTATATTTGGTAGTTTCCTAACTTCTGTAATGCACCTAAGAAGTGAGAAAGATATGAATAATTGAGGCCAGGTCTCTGTGGGCTTGTCTAGACTATGGGGAAGATTCGAAAGACAATTTGCATATCTGCTTCCCAACTCACTTTCGAAAGTGGAGCTTTCGAAAATGAAAATAATCTAGATGCATTTTTTGGCAACTCCTCCCTTTTTCGAAAAGCCGCATAAACCTCATTTTTTTGTGGTCTAGATTACTTTCACTTTCAAAAGCTTTGCTTTTGAAAGTGAGATTGGAAGAAGATCTGCAAATTCCCTGTGCAATTTGCATATCCTCTTCGAATCCTCCCCGTAGTCTAGACTTAGCCTGTATGTCAGGAAGTGATGGAGTCTCCTTGTCAGCTGGAGATGATAAAATTGTTACTCATAGGTGCTGTTGGGTCACAGTTTAATTTAGTGAGGAATCCCAGTATTTACCTTAAATATGGATCAGTTAGCAATGTAATTGAAATGAGACTGTACCATGGCATCAGACTCCTCAAAATGCTTTTATCCTTTGTCCACTGGCATCATATCTGTCTTTCTTGATTTCAGCTTCAGCAATCTGTTCTTCATCCAAGAGCTGATCTCAGCCAAATATTGGGCTTATTGTTAATGGTATGGTCATACGTGGTAAAGGATAGGTAGAGCTGTGTGGCATCTGCATTTGCTGACACTTGGGTCCATGTTGTTTGACCAAACTATCTAGCGACTGCATGTAAATGTTTAGAAACACGGGAGAGAGAATTTATCTCTATGGAGATTCACAAAATAAGGGTCTTAGTGGTGGGGGGGGGGGGGGAGACAGAATTTTTCCATTAGTAAATATTGGGTGATACTCTAAGAGGAATGACTTAGCTCTAGAAACCCAAAGCTAACACTGGGAGTATGCAGGTGTCACAAAACTGATTCTGCTTCTTCTTATGGCTGCTCACCAGGATTCTGTAGTAGACTCAGACTTTGGGTCGCATGAGCTCTTAGGCTGGCTGGATCTAGACAAGAGTCCAGATTCTGTCTCAAGTTCTGAATGTCTAGGCATGATCTTAGAGTGCAGAGCCTCTACCTGGCATCATTTCCTGAGATGGGACCTCAAGAGATCGTGAACTCTCAGCCTCCTATGTTGAATCAGGCCTGTATGAAGTTTAGAGTTACCAAAATAATGAGCCCTTATGTTTATCCTGTTTGACCTGGTCTTTACTACAAAGTCAGCTGGGCAGCTTCCATTGGCATGGTTGCACATTTCTGTACACTTAACAGGATACTTAAAAAGTTGAGAGACCAATTTATGACCACATAATAATGCCAACTCCCTGAGGAGTATAGACCCATGGTGATGTATTTAGGTTGACACAGTGCATGGGTATACCACATTATTTACTGCATCCCTAACTATCCTCCACCACCTCTCCCACAATGACCCAAACTGACTACTCCGGTCAACGAACCCCATTGTCCAGTGGTCGGGGAGACTGGAAACCTCCCTTCCCTGTAATGCTCTGTGAATGTTTGAAATTCCTTTTCCTTGGTGAGCTTGGTGAATACAACAATTAGCTCTCCATTGTTCAGTACAGCTTTCCTGCTGACCTCCCGCATGAGCTCCTACCTGAGGAAAACTCAATGTCAATGTATGATCTCCCTGGTTCCTCATATATACCATGGCGGTTGCTATGACTTCTTACTCCAACTCCTGTGACCCTCATTTTATGAGAAGTAAGGGAAGTCAGAGGAAGAGTGCTCCACCTTGGACTTCCTGCTGTGGAGACCATGCAAAAAGCTGAAATTAGCTATTTCGAATTAAGATACACAATTGACATAGCTGAAGTTGCGCAGCTTATTTCGGCTTTAGTCCCTCTGTGTAGAAGTGTCCTGAGTGAATAGTGTCAGAGACTCTTCAAATGATATATCCTTCTTGACTTTCCATATAGCATCATGAGGCACTTTACTACCCTTACACTCCACCATGGGGAGCATTAAAAATTGTCACAGATTTACCTATACTAACCTATGAAAGCCATGACTGAAGTACGTGTAGCAGAAATCAACATGAATATTCTTTCCCCAGCATAAATTCTGTTCTCAAATTTTATTGCATTTTTAATTTGTTTGTTTTAAAATTGCACAGTGTGTGAGGGTTTTTTTTTATTGCACCGATTTTGTTATAGAATAACATTCTATTATTTGGAACTCAATTCATCTTTATTAATTCATAACATATGCTGCCAAGTGCTCAGGAGTTCTGAAAGCAACCAATTACCTGTTACCATACAGTGTCATACAGCCTGTAGGATCATTCACCAACAAAATTAATAGCTGCATTGAAAATGTAAGAGTCTTACATTTACAGCAATTACCACATGATTCCTATACAAAAGAATACACTACAAGGTACACTACTCTGGCTTGCTATTTAAATGGCCTTTCAAAGCCTCCCTGAGATGTATAACTCTACACTGAGTTATTCTAACAGCTCTTGTATCAGGCTGTTGAAATTGAGCAGACAGTCACCCCACCTCAGTCCTCTACCACAGTTGAAACTTTGTTTCACATATATTTTTTAGGACACTGCAGGTAGCTATAACAATTGGGATATTTTCTCACTGAGGCCTAATCCTGTGAATAAGCAATGTCAGCGACACTTCAAAGGACCAAAATCCCATTTGATTCTCATTCTGGACCTACTGAGTCTGTAGTTGATGCTGTTGAAGTGTCAGAAATATGGCTTCATGATCCAGGGGAGCAAGGAGTATCCTGGGGCCCCCAGGATCACTATTGGCATTTTAATATTTCCAGTGGCAATCCACCAACAGGGAAAGAAAGTCCATTCTTGTCAATTTCTGATCAGTCCTGTGTTCTTAAAGATGTCAGAGTCATATTCCTTCCCTGAAAAGCCTATACTGAAGTTGGTGAAGCTTCCCTGGTGATACACCAATGCTTGCATAACCATAGAAGAGTAGTCCTTGTTTTAGAAATACTCAGTGGCAAAGTATTCTGATGCTAAAATAGGAATATATCTGCAAAACATCACTCCACCATAGTTCAAGAACCCCACTGCTGAATATTCATCCACATTGCCAAGAGTCACAGTCCTGCATAGGAGGAAACAATTAATGACAAAAGTCACAGTGGCCCCTCTAGAAGATTTCCTAATTCCAGACTGATTCCATATTGACCAATATTAATCTTACCTTGCAAGTGCCCACAATGCAATCTTTACTCATTTCTCCACTGTCAGTGCAGCAATTATTCCGGTGTCCATATGCTAGAAGTCTGGGGTAAGTGCACTGCACTGATGAAGGAATGTGGTTCTGCAACTGCTGTTTGTTATCCTAAATCTGCTTTATAATACGATCTCATGTGGAATACAGTACATTAGCATAAAACTGCTGCAGTCAGGTACACCACCTGTGTGAGTGCAAGACTGGTTTCTTGTATTGGCAGAGAACATACTCTATATTTGTTTCTCAGTTCCAGATGCAGTGCGCCACCATCTGCAGCTGCTCTGTGAATGCTACCATCAGCCTTAAATTGATTCATTTTTGTGTCTCACAGCAATCTATCCCCCAAGGAATCATAATGATCCCCACCCATTTGGTAATCTTCGACACTTGGCAAATACTCCAGGATTGTGTGCATTGTTCTTGCAACATTTATGAACATCTTGCAGAGCTGTACAGGTTCTGTGCTTCTGTTGGAGATGGAAGAAAGTGATGAGGGTTTAACGGGTGTGTGGGATTTTGAAAAAAGGCACAACAATTAGGGGATACAGCTAACATGGAGACAATTGCAAACTGGAAAGCTAACACACAAACACACACACACACACACCCCTGTTGACTGGTATGCTTGGCTGAAACGGGAACCAGACTAAAGGAACATTTCCCTACCTGCTTCTGTCATTGGGATTTGTCTCAGCCCCATATGAAAAATAAAACTGACTACAATGTAGGTTCTAACAAGCAGGGCATTTATTTAACAGTTCAAACAAGGAAAAGAATGTAACTATAACCAGGACTCACACAGCTAATGGTAAGTGATACAAAGGTGGTGCATCCCCCCAGGATGGGACCCAGATAAGGAAATAGAGGATTACAAAACCACTACTATATCCTGCTGCTTGTGGACCCCCCAGCAGTGGGACAGCTCCAGATTCTGTCTCCAGATGGTATCTCAGAGGAGAGTGATCAGAGTGTGTCAGCTGCGCTACAGTGATAGATGGCCCACTGTCGTGGGTGTGTGTATGTCCTTGTTGATAAGGGGTGGCAGCTGGTAGCACGCCCTTTGCATGCAGGTAAGTTCACCCTCCACAACCAGAAACTATCTGCGTGGTGTTGGTGTACCCTCTAAGCAGCTCTGGACTCTGCCACTTAGAAGGGCAGCCCCTTGGAACTCAAGAGGCAGCCCTTAAATAAGCTGCTGGTTTTGGGGCAGAACCTAGGTCACATGTCAGCCTAGTTTTCCTGCCAAAATGCCAAGAGCAGGAAAATGTTCCGAAGGGAGGAGGCCGAAGGGTGGCCAAGTCCATGTTGTTGTTTGGACTTTTCCAAAATGATGCACACATGTTATCGATGACCAAAACTTTCCCTTTGTGTCAACGATCCAGGCACAATTGGTTTTAGACACAATAATCTGTTTGTTGAACCCAAACCTTGATGCTGTTTTTCTACATAGGCCTTAAAAGAATTATTATTCCTACTATTTTGCTCACTGCAAAATATCACCTTCTCTTCTTTGTAGGAGTTTTTTTCGTAAAAACGATTAAAGCATCTTAATAGCGCTAAAATGAATGAATAGCAGCTTTCTTGCCATAATGCATGTGTATGTGCTGAATAATATAGATAATTATTGCATTACCTCTGTAATACTTCCAGGTTTGCACGAAAATAATGAGCACTGACCACTGAAATTGTAGACAAAACTTGAAAGTGAATGACTCAACAGAAAAGTCCACCCAATGCTACAGCCACACTGCATAAATATTTGTTATGCCTTCATCCTTGCCCTGTTCACTGAAAAATATCATATTTATATATATTTTCAAAAGTAAAGACCTGTACACTGTGGAGCAAATTTAGACTTGAAGCCCATACTTAAAGGTCTGAACATTTAAGGACAGATGTACTGTCCCTTTCACCTGGCAATTGTTACTGAAGTTCAGCTTGACTGTGATTACAAAATTGTAAAGTAATTGTTACTTTTAGGTATAAGGTCTGGTTTTCTTTAATGCCTTGATTATTTCCTTTGCTTTAGTTCCAAGCAGACTTCCTTGTCATAACACAGAACTCACTCCTTGTTTGAAATGTACTTCAGGGCAATACATGTCATTTCATAATAACATCCTACATTTAAACAATGACATCAGATACTGACATTCCATATTCTCTTCTCTTTCCTATGGCAGGAATAATTATAAATAAAATGCCACAGGCACTTCACCAAGTTCATTAACGGTTAGGAAAAAGACTGATTCGGAGGTCACTACTGTGACGGGTGCCCTCCCCCATGCTTCATGAAAGTTGGCTTATGCAAATGAATATGCATAATTCAAAAATGCTTTGTCCAAAACAACTCATATAACATATCAAGTTTACAGTTACAAGCTGCAGAACCTGTATATCCTATTTTGGGGCAGGCACAGTTAAGGGAGAAGTTCATGTACCCTGGCTGGGGAAGGTCCAGGTTTGTCTGACCCTTGTGCTCCCCAATGGTAATTGAAGAATGCAGTAAAGTATGCACTTTCTCCTTACTCGCTCCCTGATAATGGGGAAAAGCCAGCAATGCTTCCACACAAATAGGAGGGACTTTAGCCCCCCCTGCCCTCCCTAAAGCATGCCTGGGGGCTGGGAGACTCAGGGCTCAGGCAGGCCTATATAGATGAGTGAGGGCATGCCCCCAGCCAACCCTTTTCAACTGCCCGGTGAGTCACGCTCTTTTCAGAATGGTTTTATGGGAACCAATCCCATTTCAGACACATCCTATTTTCCTAGCACAACTGAACCCTTACCTTGCTTTAAGTTATGATAAGAGGAAGCTGAATATCAAAATTGCTGACGCTAGCTCTTACCATTTGGGAGGAGTTATTGAATAGACAGACTCACAGACAGATAAACTCTCTCAGATATATAGTAGATTAAACAGGAAACTATGTACTTAAACATGAAGAGGTGGACCATGAGCCATATGGACACAACCCTACATTGAAGTGGTGCAGCATTTCCTTCCCACTGGGAGCAGAAGGGATCACAGAAAGTTCTGCCTCCATTTAGAAGATCCGCTTAATCTCTCTCACCTTGAGGCCAGGGGAGAGAAAACTTTAGTGATTTGGCTGGAGGGGTGTGTGCATGTGTTTGGAATACAGGTGCTCTACAGCACTTCTCAGTAGGTAAGAGTTAAAGCAGGCCTGAATTTCTAAAATTGGTTTCAGAGTTCTTGGGATGAGGAAAGTACAGAGGTGACATAAAGGCACATTGAGGTCCCCCCACCACACCCATGAGGCCCAGTCCAAGCATGGCTCAAAGAGAATTGAGGATTGACAGCCCAAGATTAAGATGGTCCATCATAGCATTGCAGTACCCAGTCCAGACAGTGATTCATTTAAGCCAAAGTCCCATCTTTAAACTTAGCATCCGAACATATGACATTTCATAGTGGAGTGTGGGTTGGTGCCAGATCTGAAATCTGATTCTAAATTCACAAGTTTCCAGGTTGGATCTAAATCCAAAAAGGGTTTTTTTTGTAGAGATTGTCCTCACCTCTCATTAAGTGATGGAAGTCATTGTCTGTCTGCTTGGAAAAGGTGTTATCCCCTGGAAGGGCGGTTGAGCAGGAGACTTGTTGCATCAGCTTCACACTAGATCACCATCGGGACATTAGCACTTCCCCTTCCCCTCTTCCCTTCCAGGTAACCCAAAGAGCACAAGGGGTTATTCATAGCCAGAGCAGTGCAGGAAAAAGGTCTTTTACCTGGATGAGCATCCACCCTCCCACCCACAGCAGCAGACAAAAAAACAGGTTTATTATGATCTGCTATGGGGATTGTACTAATAGCTCCTCTTCTGGAGGGCCGGGAAGGGTTTTTTTCCCCTCATTGCCAGATTGACTACAGTGAGGTGGATTTTTTTAGCCTTCTTCACAGTGGTTTAGGGGTTTTGATGGTCTATGATGTCATCACTAATGATTTAAGTGTGGTGGATGTTCAGTGCAGGTACTCCATATGGAAGAGATTAGATGAAATGCATTGGTAAACATTTTTAGTAAAATATTCTTTGAAGGAGAGGAAACTTAATGATTGAAAACAACACTGAAAATATGTATTATAAAATAATTGTAGTAACAGTGACAATAAAATAAGGTCTGTTGATTCAAAACTTCTCAGCAATAGATCATTAGTTATTGTAAAATTAATGTGAGATAATTTACATATTTCACATGAGAGAGAAAACACATTTTGGATAGTGTGAAGACTTAGCTAATTGATCCCATGTAATAATAACTGAGGGTAGTAGTAGTAAATAGTTCTCATGGTTTTAGAAAAACAAGTGAATACATATAGCTCAAGATTTTTGTTTAATTAGTGACTGGTAAACACTATAGAATTACTTGAGATCATAAATCAGTTTTCTTTATTTATGTGAATTTAATCTTTCAGTGTATTTGTTGATGTAACACCTAACTTTCAGGTGCCTAGAAAATTACAAGAACAAGCTGTGATCCACTAAGCTGAGTCAGATGCTTAGCCTTCCTATGCAATAAAAGAGAGCTAAAAGACACCTAGGAATGAAATCCACAAACACCAAGAAGCTAGATGAGAATCACCTAAAGTAGTCAGTGAGTAACACAGATGGCAGGAGTGTATGCTAAGCCAATCTCTTCTCTTGGATATATGCACAGAAGCAGCAATCTCTGCTCTTGAGCCACAGACAGGAACCAGCTGCCTGGACTCAAATGGATTTTGCACCTGAGGCATTGTTTATGGGAATAAATTTGGTATCTGTCTCATGCTTATAAAATGAGGAGGAGTAGTATATGATGGCGGTAATGTTCATCTTATAACATTTGGCCAAGTGGTTAGGGCACTTGGTGGGATATGGCAGGCCGAGATTCATTCCCTTTATCCCTTTGGCAGAAGGATAGAAAGGATTTGAATAGATGTCTCCCACCTGTAACCACTGTCAAAAAAGGCATAGGGCATATATTCCCACAAACACTTCCTCCTTCTTTTGCTGCATTTTGAATGGAACCCACTCCAGGAGATGTGTTCAGAGGTTGACTGCCAATTTAACCAATCAAGTATTTGTCTTGTGAATCATTCTTGAACTTGGAGCTAGGCCTCCAGATGCCTAGGATGAATTTAGGTGACTACAGATTAGGCACCAGCCATGTGGGGAGTTTTGTGGATAAAATGATGCTGTTCATGAAGATTTTGGTGCCTCACTCTGGAATTTAATTGTCTCGGTTGATTTCTGGAACACAATCCTTTTGCATTGAGTAGTGTAAAGAGGTTGCTGGTCCGTTTAAGAGAAGTGTGGGCTCTGGCTATCTGTGATAAGCTTATTTAAGGGGAACAAACTCATCTAGTTAGCTAATTAAATAACCAGCACTTGGACCTCATAAGAACCATCAGCAATCATTTGAAAAGAGATGTTTCCAGAGAGAAAGAAACTCCCAGAGATCACAGGCCCTAAGAAGGAGCAATGAACATTCCCTGAGTCCAAGAAAAGAAAATTTATTTCAAGTTTATTTGGGATGTGATGAAGCAGACTACCAGCAGGGGGACTGTATCTTACATTTGTTTGCACTTCATGAAATTCTTAAAGGCCTCTGAGAGAGGGTGCACTGAGTTGGGATTGTCTGCACTGCCACATTAAATGAAGAAGAAGAATTAAAGGGCAGGTATATCCCAGGACAGGAATCGCCAAAAAAGTTTTAGTGGGATTGAATCCTTCTCCTGTTGATGGGTCTGGAGCAGCTGTTCCCTATGTTCTGTGACTTTCATCTTTCAAATATGGATTTTGGCTGTTGTAGTTTTAGGGTTGTTGACTACTGTTTGCTGGATAGGAAAAATACATGGAATTTCTAGTGGGCTGAGTCATTGTGATCTGTTCTCCTTATCCCGGGTGTATGGAGGAGGAAGGATTGGATTTTTAGAAAAGAGTGACTTTTATGTCACTATCATTAATTTTAGATGGTAACAAAGTTAATGAAATCCTTACTCAAGCAAAACTACTGACACCTTGATGGGAGTTTTGCCTGAAGTAGTGTACCAAGGACCCATGTTGGTTTGAGCACCTGGCAAGCTTTTTTATGCTTGACTGCCTTAAGCAGAATGTATTGTTTCCATTAGAATTGTTAACTTGTGCTGATATTGCCATCATGTTATCATACGTCACCACTGTAGTTATTTATAAGAAGAATGAAAGCAGCATGCACATCTTACACTGCATGCTTACATTCAAAGCACACATTAATGTCATATGTAAGAAAACAGGAGGCAAAATATATTAATCACAATAGGAGCCTGAGTATGTATTTCAATGAAATTTCCCCAGAAGCTTTTATATTATTGCATGTAATTAAAGAAAAGTTACCATGTTGCCCCCAGCCAATCACTAAAATGCAATATAGCAGCATGAATCAGGCATAATAGAATGAAAGAGGTCAATCTAAGTGTTACTAAATCAACCAATACAATCCAGCCCACAGTAGGAATCCTCATAAAGATTTTATTTTGTTATTTTGTTGTTTCACAAAGGCATTAATCATGCTTTATTTTGCAGAGTGACTCAGTAGAAAGCACACTTTGCAGACTGTTGAAAGGTTTCCTTGGGAAGTTCAGAAAAGAAAGGACACCAGTTGTTTTACATTTTTCTTTCTTTCTTTTCAGAGGACTGAAAGCTCTTCAGCCCGAGAAAGACATTGTGAATGAAGTGGTTTCTAGGCTGCCAGCAGTGTCAGCCTCAGGATCTGACCTCTTGGTCTTGACATAGCTGGTGACTGACATAAGCAAACACTTGTACGCTAAGTACTAGTATTAAAATCCCATCACTAGGCAGCCAGGTCTTGTGGATAGACACAGTGCTACAAAAGATGTTACATCTGCATTTCAAAAGAGCCCTTTGTTCATTGTATAGCTTAATCGTAGCAGAAAAAAAGTTCCAAATGAGCATGACTAGCATTGATCCTGATAACGCTGTGGCTTGATCACGTTACGATTTTATATTCCTTATAGGCTGTCACTAGTCAGTAAAAAGTTGGTGACCAAATTTATTACATATGAAAAATGAAGTCATTGTGAGCAGTGAATTTGATTGTGAACATAACAAAAGTATTCTGTCTAGAAGTAATTACCAACTAGCTGTAAAATTTCTTCCACATATTTTGTATTTTTATTTACACTTTGTTTGGTTTTGTAAACAGGTTTCCTGAACAAAGGTAATTGATTTTCATTTATGATTTTTTTTCAAAGCAAAAAATATTTGTAATGAAAAATCTGTATTCAAGCTGTAAGGTAGCAATGAATGGGATGAGGAAAATGAGCTGTAGCTCACGATAGTTGCCAGCAATTAATCCCTCTAATCCAATTCTGCAAATGGTTTAACTGCTAGTGCATGCTGGACAAAGCTGCCTGCTGCACTTTCGCAGAAATCATTCATTGATGTTCAAAACCCTTTCTGTAATGGTGATTAAAATATCAGTTGTGCCATTTTTAGTGCCAATAAAACTGACCTGGCCAGAAATGGGTCAGTATCCTAATGTAGAAGGGCTACTGAATGTTAACATTGCTGCTAAGGCCCTTGTGACACACATACCAGGATACCTGAGCTCAGAGAATGCAAGGACTGGAAACATGGCTGTACAATGTACATAACCAAAAGGAGATTTCCCCTGACTTTCCCCTTGTATATCCACTCAGCAAAATTTACTGAGCTTGGAGTGATGGGGCACTGGTTAATATGAGTACAGTATTTTGATCATGCAATAGCTATGGAAGGAGTATATATATTTGTGAATTCTGAAGAAAAGGAGAGAATGTGGGAGCATGTCAGTGTGATGCCTCTATTCCACTTTCTGTATTATCTGAACCTGTCCTGGACTACAGTAGAGCCATTTATAATATAAGATTATAAATCCAGATTAAATTTTGAAATGCCTAAATCAGAGTTGGAGAACCTCAGTCCCAGGGGCCGGATGCAGCCCCTGGCTTGCCTGTATCCAGCCCTGAGGCTCAGAGTTCCCCCTCACCAATGGGAAGCCCACATTAGAACTCTAGCCTCCCAGCATCTCATCATGGGGCATCCTAGTGTGGGGCACAGAAAGTCTACTAACCTGGGCACCCTGCCCCCCAGGTTTTGGTCTGTGAGGGGAATGTGGGGTATGTCTTTCTCCTTCTCAGTCAGGGATCATGGCAGTGAGGGTTTGGTTTTTCTTTTTTGCTTCTCATTTGTGCGCGTCCCCCAACTTATTTTTCTTTGGGTTAGCAGCCCTGGACCCAAAAAAGGTTCCCCAGCTCTGGCCTAAATGTTTGCACATCTCCTTACTAGCTCTCTGCATGAGAAATTACTCTGAAAGTCTGAAACAATGGACTAGCCTTAGTGAAGGCTATTTCCTTGGCACTTAAAATGCAACTCTCACGAAGCTACACTGACAAGTGTAACTCTGGCAAAGCAGTGGTGAACACTTACCTGTAAAATGAGCTGTGTCATTTTAATTACTGCACAGTGATGGCAGCCAATCTCGGGAAAAAAGAGATGTTAACTGTTTGGCATGGCTCTGAAACTTTAGTCCTTCATACTCAAAAAGGCTACAAGATAAATGATCAGAGATCAAAATGTCTGCTGATCTCATTAGCCCTAGAGGGCACATTGTGAAGGATATGAAAGCATGACATTTCAGAAGGAGAGGCTGAACTTCCTTGTCTTCCACCCATGAAAATATCACATAATATCATGCAATGAATCTGCAGACCTTAAACCATAAGTGCATTTTCTGCTTTTTTTTAGTCTGAGGAGCTAGTTAAACTTATAGCTGCTATAGAGAATTATTGCTGTATAATTTTGGTCAATAAAAATGATCTTTCTAAATAAGATTAAGTCTGTTAGCTGGCTGCCAGTCTCGATTCCGAGTTCTACACTTTTTCCACATTATTTCTACTATTTATTGAATCACCATAGTTACATGTATTCAACATTTCACTCCCACAGGTGACAAAAACACCCAGCTCTTTAATTTTTTGGCATCTAAGGACAAAATCTGCTACTGACCCTAAACCGTAGTTTGCAGAAGCATTGCAAACAGATATTCATACTAGTGGGTTAGATCTTGCTCTAAAACTTTTAAAAGCTTCAGAGGAGTAGCCGAGTTAGTCTGTAACAGGAAAAACTTAAAAAACAACAAATAGTTAAGAAGTGCTTTAACAAAACATGCAGATGGTATCCTGACCTTTTGTGAGCACAGCCCACTTGTGCCCACGAAAGCTCATGATACCAACTACATGTTTTGTTAGTCTTTAAAGTGCTAATAAACTATTTGTTGTTTTTTAAAAACTTTTAAGTTTTTTTACCACAGCAAAAGACAAGTTTAAGAAAATAGATGTGTATATAAAAGATGAACAACTTACCTGGTGTTCCAAGATATGTCACATTTTAGTACTACTATATATTATAAAATATCCAGCAAAAGTCTTAGCTGGCTAATCATGGTTCTTATTATCTCAGTCCAAATCTCCAAGACAGTACTTTATAAGCAGCGATCCTTCGTGGAGTTTTGAATCGGAATTTAATAGGAAAGAATGTATAAAACTTTTACGTCCATTATGCCATGGTGTAGATTTTCTCAATGACTGCTTTATGTGAGACTACTGTGCATCATGAAAAGTTTTATATACTTACTAGTTGAGTTTGATATTTTATTTTTCCCCTTCCTTGTGATATATTTTCTCAATGTTCCATTCCTACCTTGGTTTCTTTTCTTAAAAATCAACATAATGTTGGGCTATATCTATCAATTTAAACAAGAAATTGAGAAACAAGTTGTGAAGACTAAATTGTGACATTCAATTACACAGATTAAAATTTTATAATTTAGCATTTCCCAGGTTATCAGTGACTAGAAGTTATGTTCAGTTCGTATTGACCTTCATGATCTTCCTAGTTCTGTAACTGTTTCACAAAAAAACAAAAAATCAAAAAGAGAAGTTATAACAAACCTCCCACACTGTTTGAAACTCACTGTTATACTGAGGTTAGAAGTGAGAGACCTTAGGGAACCTAGAATTCTGAACATGCCTGTTAGGACAGCAGCTTAATGTTGAGGCATATGTTTTTATTAACCACATAACAGGATAATGTAAAAATGGACAAGCATTTGATTCCCATCAGATCAGGTCCTACACAGTGAGGTCTGTTATAGTTACTAACTCTGACCACTTGGATGACCTCCTTTGACCCACTTAGAGTGTTTTGTAACTGTCTGTAAAACTCATAGTATCAGGAAAGACAGAAAAGAGAACCTCTTGAGGCTCAAACTTGCTAACTATAATAGTGTTCCTGAAGAGAAAAGATTTTTTTATTGAAAATTAAGGAGATTGTCTTATTATATAAGGAAACTATAAACCCTTAAAAGAGAAATCCCAAAGGAATTCATAGAACCATTCTTTGAGAAAAAATACTGCTACTAATTCTTTGCATTACTATACTGACTTTCATGGAAGTACCTTACCATGCTTCATTGACAGAGATATCTGAAATATCTTAACATAAAATAAGGAGATACTAAAATATTTGACCAACAAAATTCAAAAACACACTGTATCATGAAACTGCAGAGCTAGAATTCATATGTAACTTAACATTATCAGACTGGGTCTGAATAGAGCTTGGATGTGGCTACCTCACTACAAAAAGTATTTTTCACATTTTGGCATTCTCACTTTATCAATTCTGTCCTGATTAAATTGGTATTATTAGCATTGGTCCTCTGCATAGTAATCTGACACTCCCACCATTGCATATGTATAAATCCCTGATAAACTGAAGTTTCCTCTTCATGCATCTGATGAACTAGGCTCCAACCCACAAAAGCTTATGCCCAAATATATTTGTTAGTCTTTAAGGTTCCCAGGACTCCTCTTTGTTTTTGCTGACACAGACTAATACGGTTATCTCTCTGAAACTTGATTTTATCATGGACTAGAGACACCATGTATTTGAAGATACCATCACTGCTGCCAAAGAAATAGTAGAAAACTCAGGAGTTGAGCCTGCTCTCAAGGAAACGTATTTATGGAAAGAAGTGTTTGGTTACAAGGGTGAAGTTGAGGTGATGGGATGCTCAGAAGAAAAATGCAAGAGGGAGTTTTTTGCTTGCCCATTGTTACTGCTTGGGTGTCCATTGAAGAAATGTTTAGACAAATGAAGCATCACAAAAAGAGGGGGGAGGAGGCGATTTGTATGATCTTAATAAGCTGCTGGAACACAGAAAAACATTTCTGAATAATTGTACGGACATTCACCAGAGGCTGAGACATGGGGAATGTTTGGATGTCAGTGATAAAGGCCTCTGTGTTGAATTGGACAACATTGGCCCCTTTTTGCAACATGGCAAACAATTTTTATTCCAATTTCGCCAATTCATTCTTGATGCAGGACTGAAGGACACATTTCCTAATATGGGATCACTTTGAGGATTCTATTCATGCTTCCAATCACAGTTTGGAGTAGTGAGTGCAGCTTTTCAAAAACCTGGTTCATTAAAACATATCTTTGATCAATGATGGCTGATGTACCCCACGACTGCTTGTATTGCCGCCCCGCCCTGAATGAGGGCCCAGGTCAGTGACTGTTTTGTCACCCCACTCTGAACCAGGACCTGGGCTCCTAAATACCTAGATTGGCTTGTTAACTGACTTGAACTGGGCTGATCATGGGCCCAAGACCCAGGACAAAAAGGGGCTTGGTGGATTTAGACAGAGTGGCTGCCCGCTGACCTGGAGGGGGGAGAGCCTTTCTGTGAGCCCCGATGGTCTACAGCCAATCTTTGGACTCCCTGACGCTGTGCTTAAATATACGAGGGCAAAGGTGAGAAAAGCATCCTTTTGAACTAAAGAATGCGGGTCACCTACTGTAACATTATTTAATACTTATCCACCCAATATCAGTGCACAGTTCCATTTCTTGTTAGTACATTTCAGCAATTCTTAAAATTAAAAAGTTTCTATTAGTTTTGAAGAAACATTTTTTTTCTGTTTGTTAATATATGCCATGAATGAATACAGATTTATATATCCTAGCACATGAATTTCTTTTCTTGTATGACATTGATAAATCATGTGTACAAATCATACAAAGTCATGACATGGATTACAAAAAAAACCAACCCAAGGTATTTAAAAGTTTAAGAAAAGAGGAGGGCACCTGTTATGAATAGGCGCTGCAAAGGAGAGTCTGACTTACCTGGAGAGTGAAGAAAGGGTTAAGTAACTCTGGAAACGCATCTGAGGGATGAGGTTTTGTGCATTCTGCCAATTAAATGCAGATAAGAATTTAAAAGCTTTTTTTCTCCTCTCATCCTTGGTTTTGGGGTCAGAGCAGTTTTTCCCCAGGTAGCAGGAATGACAGACTTTCCCAGGAACAGACTTGTTGAATTCATTGAAATGTATAAAGAGGTAAAAGTTAGCTAGTCCATCAGGTTTTATTGTTTTCCTTATTTGGGGGTTTGGAAATCATGTCTGAGCTGGTTAATTGTTTTTCTCTTTTGTAACTAAGGAATTACAGTGTAGGGATTCTCCCTGAGTCTATTTCACTCCAGGGCTTTTAACACCCAGTCATTTGCTATGCTTGCAACAGTAGTCTTGTTTAATAATAAAAGTGTTTTGTTTTTGTTAACTGGTATTGGTTGATCTTTGTTCCTTAAATCTATTTCAGGGCAGGAGCAAGAGCTTTGCCTCAGGCAGGGGATTCCAAGTAATCTTTTCCATGGAAAAGGGTTTATTTTATATTTTTATTTACACTTGGTGGTGGAAGCGACAAATTCTCTCTCTTTTTGGATTTCAGGGTAACTGAGACCAGACAAGTTTGTTTCTGGGAGTTACAGAGACAGGTTCAAACAGAGTATATATTCTGCTAGTCAAACCCCATATCTATACTCAAAGTACCAGGTTGGAGAATTGAGCCCTGACAACATGGAAGATGCTCCTTCTCTGGGTCCAGGCTTGCCCTTTTCCACTTGTGCTTCCCTGTGGCATATGTCCCTGGATTTGCCTAAGGCTTATCAGATAAGATCAGAATTTTGAGTATAAAGCAAGGAGTGTGTTTATATGAGTGTGTGTGTTTGTGTAAATGTATACATGTGCATATGTGTGTAAATATATACACATACGTATATTTATTTACACTCATGCATATACACATATACAATTTTATATATATATATATATATACACACACACACACACACACACACACACACACATACATGCAATTTTAATCTTATCCTGCTTTTGTTTGCACTTATACGCAGTGTAAGTCATAAAGAAACAATCCGTCTGAGCTGTGCTGCTGTTGGGGTTCTCACGGTCTCAGAGACATTTTACCCGCACTCAGGGCTTGTCTGCACTATGGAAAAGATTGACCCCCTTGATGTCGATGTTCTAGCATTCAATTTAGCGGGTCTAGTATAGATCCCCAAATCGAATGCTGAGGGCAGCCCCCACTGGAGTCCTGTACTCCTCATTTTGTGAGGAATAAGCAAAGCTGATGGAAGCATGTGCTCCCACCTGCCTCCTGCAGTGGAGACACTGCAGTAAGTTGGCGTAAGGTAAGCCAAATCCAGCTATGAATTTTGTGTAGCTGGATAGCATACTTTAAGCCAACCTGCCTGGTCTAGTATAATTTATTTATTTATTTATTTATTTATTTATTTATTGTGATGGTGGAAATATTTAGGTTTTGTAGCCATTGACTGATTTTTAAAAGTTTCTCCCCCAGCATGTGAAGATACCCCCAGTCAAATTTCCTCATTTTTAATTAGCTCCCTTTACTACACTGAAGGACTTTACTATCAGTTTATCTTACATGGTTTTGCTAAGGAACAAATTTTGCCCTTGGATGTGCAAGTGTGGCTCCAATTAATATAAAGAAAGCTGCATGTGTGCATCCAAGGCTAGGCTTTGTCCTTAAATGTGAGATTTATCTGAAGATTAGCTTCTCTAATAGTTCTGGCTTGGGCTTCTCATATATGAATCAATTTTATTAAGGAAAGATGAACTATGCTGGAATTCTTTTAAATCCTAGTTGCTATAATATGCTGGGATGAGATTCAATTATCCTCAGAATCATATATTTAATATGTCAGATTCTGCAGTCAGTCAAACTGGTGTAAAACTGGATCACCTCCAGCAAATCCCACTATGTTATTTTGGCTTCACATCAGTGTAAACTGCTGATCTGGCAAAGCAAACTGTAAGACAGACTTTGTTGGCCATGTGGAGTCTCACTAAAGTTAATGATGATTATCTGTGTGAGTGAACTTTGCTTTGCAAGATCAGGACCTGAATTGCCATATAATTTGACTTTATATCAAGGGTCTTATAAAATAGGGATCTTTTTGAACTTTCGCTACTTATTCCAATTTATCTTATATTTCTTAAAAAGGACTTTGTTTGGACAAATCATAGTAAAATAGCATGTATGTACACTAGTTTCACTGACCTGAATTTGTGATTTTGTATTCTAATATATAAATATATATGATCAAACTGCAAGAAATAGAGGTATTGTCTCAATATTCTTCCTGATCTTATTAGCAGTAGTGCTAAAAAAAAAAAAAACAAATTTTTTAAGTTACCAGATGGCTTGCATCTAGAAAAGCATTTCATGAACATTACTGCCATCTTCCAAATAAAGATATTTCAAGTCTATTTTTTCTTCCATATGCAGATATCGTGAACTTATTTTTATTCTATTCTGGAATAGTAATGTATCATTGGCTGTGTCTACACTGGGCCACTTATTCCGGAAAAAGAGCCGCTTTTCCTGAATAAGCTGCAAGCTGTCTACACTGGCCCTTGAATTTCCGGAAAAGCAACGACACTCTACAGTACAAAATCAGCCGCTATTCCGGAAAAACTATTCTGCTCCGGCTCGGGCATAAGTCCTTATTACAGAACACTGTTCCGGAAAAGGGCCAGTGTAGACAGCCCAGTAGTCTTTTCCAAAAAAAAGCCCTGATTGCGAAAATGGCGACTGGGGCTCTTTTCTGGAAAAGCGCGTCTACATTGGCCACAGACGCTTTTCTGGAAAAAGGGCTTTTCCGGAAAAGCAGCCTGCCAATGTAGATGCTCCTTTTCCGGAAAAACTGAAAACGGAATAGTATTCCATTTTAAGCAGTTCCGGAAATTCATGCCAGTGTAGACACAGCCATTATGTATACACATACACACAAATTGTTAGGAATTTTGGGATGGTATTTTCTGTATGTCTCTTACGTCTAGACTACATGCCTCTGTCGCCAGAGGCATGTAGATTAGGCTACCAGATATAGGAAAATGAAGCAGCGATTTAAATAATCGACGCTTCATTTAAATTTACATGGCTGCCGCGCTGAGCCAACAAACAGCTGATTAGCTGTTTGTCGGCTCAGCGCGATAGTCTGGATGCGCGGGGGTCGACATCAAAGGTATTTGTCGACCACCCATGTAAACCTCATCCCAGGAGGCATACCTGGGTGGTTGACAAATACCTTTGATGTCGACCCCCGCGCGTCCAGACTATCACGCTGAGCCAACAGACAGCTGATCAGCTGTTTGTCGGCTCAGCGCGGCAGCCATGTAAATTTAAATGAAGCGGCGATTATTTAAATCGCCACTTCATTTTCCTATGTCTGGTAGCCTAATCTACATGCCTCTGGCGACAGAGGCAAGTAGTCTAGACGTACCCTTAAGTCAACGTTAAATCCAACTATGTTTTATCTCTAATTGTTCTATATCAAGTTGTTCCCGTATGCCACACATTCCTCTACAGAATAAGGGCCCACTGTGATAGAAGCTGAATTAAGAAATGTAGATACGGTCCCTTTTCTACCTAAGCAGACGTATAATATACCAAGTATAACAAACAAGGATACAACCTTATACACACAATGTTTATTTACCTTTAATATTTTCAAATGTAACTGAAAATTTCCTTATTTATATTAAAAATGTGATTATTCAGGATACAGAAGAAAATAAGACTGCCTTATCCTGTACATTATTTTTAATGTCTATTTTCTAAAGATGAATCAAAATTTAAATGTCCATATCCTCAACTCCATAGCTTCTGCTAAATGTTAGATGTGAATTATATAGCAGAGTGTGTAAATTTATATACTTAGGACTAGATTCAGCTAAACACTAAAATGGATGGTTAGATATAACCTCACAATTAAGTCCCATGAGACATTCACATTTGCTTAAATGATTTGCTGAATATGAAAGTACTTAAACACTTGCTTCAATTAAAATTTAAGCAGGTGCTTAAGTGCTTTGTTGAAAAGGGCCTTAAAGAGGGAATGCATAGGTAATGCTGTGGACTGGGAGTCTGTCTCAAGCTGATAATGGAGAATAATAAAATGAGTTTTGTATCAGAAGGTTTCCATGGTTGTGCAATGGCCAACTACCTCCTAATGGAAATTTCCCAATGCTTCTTGCTGACTTCTCCATCTCACCAGTGCCCATTTCACTAGCAGCACAAACCCCAACCCTGCACACATCTTTCTGTCCCCAAGGAACAGTCAAACATTGTCAAAACCTGGTAAAAGGCAGGAGAAAATATCTAGTGGAGAAGCAATTAGAAGAAACTGCTACAATTATGACACAAAGAACACCAGAAGAAAAAGGAAAATTGTGTTGGCATTTGCATGGCCAAATTTTCTGGGGACATGTTGCCCTTCCCATAACTAATATTCCCTCTCTTTTACATTTCTATGCGTGTAATGAATGACTGTAAGATCTCAATTTTAATGACACTTTAAGTTTCCCATTGATTTTCCCCTTCAATGTCTACCTCTTCCTCTCTCCCACTTCCACATATTCTTTCAAAAACTCTCTCATATACCTCCCTCTCTCTTTCTCTCCCCAACACTCCCTTCCTCCTTCAAACCACATGATCTCCCTCTTCCACTTTTCAATCCCTACCAAATTGTCTCAGTTTTTATATGACTTAAAACTTACACAGGGGGAAAAGGGAAGTGTAATAGCACGATACTACTCCTAAATGTAATTAAATATAAATGTCAAAATGTGTAAGAAAGATAAATAATGGGTGCCCTTGACTAAGATTATTTGTTTCTGAGAATCCTGTTCAAATATTATTATCCCTGAGATTTAACTCTCAATAAACTGTTAAAACATATAACATTTTCCAAGTTTCCCCAAAGACCCTTGGGGGAAAAATTCCAACTCCTTAATAAAGCCAGTAATATTCATCTTGTTGGCACAGATTACATTTTAATCATGTTAAATATACTCTAGAAAGTTCAGTGAGATAGTTGTGAGATTAATTATATTTAGAACAAATATATGTTTAGACCTCCCTCACTTTAGTTGATCCTTGATACTTTATTTAAATTTTATGTAAGCATTTGCATCATAAAATGAACAATTTCAGAGTTAAGGACATATCTATTTCTAGAAATGTATGAACTGGATTTTTCATTACCTTGCTCTTATACATCATTTATGCCAGTACAACCAAAGCTTATAACGATTAAGTCACAAAGATTGTACTTTATGTACAATATATATACATGACTATGCAAGATGTAAATGAGTTTCTGATGGGGTTTACAAACTCCATGCTGATCAAGACAAGGTTCATAAGATCCTCTGAACCCAAACAGCCACTGTGTTACACCATTGTAGGGAGTCAAGTCTAGAGGGAGGAGAAAAAAGAGATAAACTCCAGCTCAGTGGTAGCCAATAGAGAGATAGTAGATATCCAGAAGACCAAGACACAAGTAAAGGCAAATCATATAGGGCCAGAGTGCCTATCAGTGGTGGGTGCCTAAGGAAGAGAGCTCGCTACACCACAGTCTGTCGGGGGGGGGGGGGTATGCTGGTAGTGAGTAGACTCTTCCACAGAGTAGAGAATCAAACTTTGCATATTAGAGGCAAAGCAGGAAGCAGGTTATGTGATGTTACACCAAACCTTGACCAAAATAGGTTTAAAGAGAGTAATGAATAGTTGTTACTAATTATAATGATCACACTTTAAATGATCCAGTCAGAATATGTGGAACATTGGAGAAATTCACAAAATTGTAGAAATGAAAGACATGCAATGCTTAGATTTATTGCATAATGCGATCGACTAGGGGTTAACCATTACGGATATTTTAATATTTTCATGGCACATTTGAAACATCTTTATATAGAAAGCTGACAGATTATAATAATCTATTGAAGGCTAAAAGCCACCATCTGGAATCAATTAAAAATAATTATTTACGTAGCTGGTTTTGAAATATTAAATGATATTCAGTGGTGATAGCAACTGTCATATTATAAAAAATGGGCTTGTTGAAAAGTTCTTGGAGAGGAGAAATAATTGACAGTGATGTTATTTTAGAAGCTAGAGGACAAGTTGAAATACAATGCAGTACAGTTTACTAGACAAGCATGTAAAAACAGAGAAGGCATTTCAATTCCATTGGTCAGCACATTCCTTCCCTTAATCAAAAGATATTACTAAGACAGTTTTCAAGCACTGGTAGGTCCTCAAGCTCCTCAGAATTTGATTCCGGATAGTATGTCTACACTGAAAATATTTACTCCCAAATGAGAGTTGTGCGTGCCCTCAAAGTATTTGTACTTGCCTCGTGCTTCAGTGTTTGTGTCCCAGATGAGTGCATGAAAAATCTCATTACTGTTTTTTCATATCCAGTCATATCCAAGTTAGTGCATAGTTCACTAGTGCAGACTAAAATGTACCTCTCCCTGGTGCCTTTGTTTATTGTAGTTCAATGTTTTTTCAGTAGGATGTATAGCTCATCCCATTTGTTTACTACCAAATAATTACCCCCTGTGACTGTGCTCCTGGGGTGGACCCGATGTTCCAAGTCTTCAGCCCTGCATAATCCCGGGCGTCTTGCCCTCTCAAGTCCAACCGACCAGCTCTTACTCGGCTGGGGCGTTATTCTTTCCCTCCGACAGCTCGTTGGCTCTGGCATCCCCTCAAGACAGAGGAGAAAGGGGGGCCTGGGCCCGCCCTCACCAGTGGGCCCCAGCCTAGAGCCCTGAGGACTTGGACTACACTGCAGTCCCAGTCCGACTGATGGGATGGTTACCCTTAATGCGTCAGCCCATGGGCTTGGTTCGCCATCCTGCCCTGGGCTACTTCCTCTCTCCTCCTCATCTCCTTTCCTGTGCTCGCCACCCCTCTGCCAGGGTGCGCCCTACCGGCTCATCAATTACCTCCTGCGGAGCCTCCACGGGTGCCTCCCCCTCTCTGCTCAGGGCAGCTTCCCCTGCTTTTTCCCCTCATCCTCACTGCACAAGCGGCTTTTGAATCCCCCACCACCCCGGATGCCCGACCGGACGTCACCCTGACATCCCCAGCATACCCCTGACCCCGATGCCCTCATGACGTGAGGTCGACTTCTCCCCCCCCCGACAGCCACGCTGGCGTTCCCCAGCTGCGCCTTGGCACAGGAACACCCGGCGCATGGCTGGTACGAGCTCCCCGGCAGTGCCAACAAGACATGCACCCCTGGGGGTCAAGTGTGGGGATCTCGGTGCTCTGTCACACTCCCAAAATAAATAAGTCCTTGAAGGAGGGTGTAGTGTCATTGGAAAGTGTAAAATCAATAAGATAAATAAAAAACAAGACTCGTAGATGCTTGCCCAGCCTCCTCTCTCCAAGCCCCACTCCTCTCCACCTCTTCCCTCAATACTCCACCCTTCCTCTTCCTGCACATATTCCACCTCTGCTTTGCTCCAGCACCTGGTGCCTCCCCAGCTACTACTCCACATCCCACTCCTTCTCCTCCTCCTGCTTTCTCCCTCCACACCCTCCTCCCCATCCCCCCAGGGATGTCAAGGCCCCCGCACACATGGTGCTGGGAGACAGTTGGCCCAGTGAGACCCTCAACCGCGAGCCCTGAGCTTCCCCCTCCTGCTTCTTTCCCTTGCTTCCCCCTTCCAGCTCCCTTCTCCAAGGTTCCCCCCTCTTTTCCCACCCTCTCTCTCCCTTCTCCCACCTCCTTTTCCCAGTCTCACCAGTTTCATTCCCCCTCCCCTCCGTTTTGTTAAATAAAAAGAGTTTATATTTATGAAAATATGTGTATTTTATTTTGCACCAGAAAGGGAGTTAGGGAGGGGTAAGTGGAAGGACGTGAGGGAGGAATGAGGCACAAGCCCCCAGTGGGGCATTCCAGGGAGACTGTTAGTGCTCCTTAGGGTGGAAGCTCTCCCGCAGGGCCTCCTGGATACTGACAGCCCCCCAATGGACTTCCCGGATGGCAGCCTGCAGCAAGTGCACCAGGCTTGCAGCAACGTGTCCAAGAGAAGCACCAGAGTGCCCAGGGACATCTCTGGCTCCATGCTGCGGAATGCTGTGATGTCCTGAGTGAGGGCAACCAGAGCACGCAGAGACAAAAATGCTTTGCTGTCCCTCATTGAGGTAGACAAGCAAGTGGGGAACCCTGAGAACTGACTGTTGGGAGTGGGAAGGGGGAATTAAGCACAGACCTCAATTATGCTCAGGCAGTAGTCCCACACAGTAAGTGCTGACTTGTGCCCTGTTGGAACTGGTTCCGGCCAGCCTTAAATGCAGTTCAGAGTCCACTCAGTGTGGATGCACCATTTCGAAATAGCAAAATGCTATTTCGAAATGCATTTTGTGTGTAGACACATTATTTAGAAATATCTTATTTAGAATTAACTATTTTGAAATAGGATATTTCTAAATAATGCTGTAGTATAGACATACCCATAGAGAGCTTGTCTTGAAGTCAAGTCATCATTGACTGATATGCCCCAAAGTCAAGGAAGATGGAGTACTGGTAATATTCCCCTGAGATTTATTGTAAGCTGATACTAAAAGAAAAAATTCTGCAATGGGACCAGTAATATGACCTGCACTTAGTTCTTTCTAAAAAACACATACTTTGTTGCTTTACATAGGATAGCTAAGCAGAAGGAGGAGGAGAGAATCATGGTCAGGCATAGCACAGAGACGTGAGAAGGTGGGGGAATATTAATATGCATAGCTGGATTGTGACTGAAGAAATAGATGGGAAGGTTATTTTACTACAAGGAATAGAATCATAGAATCATAGAATAATAGGACTGGAAGGGACCTCGAGAGGTCATCGAGTCCAGCCCCCTGCCCTCAAGGCAGGACCAAGCTCCGTCTACACCATCCCTGACAGATGTCTCTCTAACCTGTTCTTAAATATCTCCAGAGAGGGAGATTCCACCACCTCCCTTGGCAATTTATTCCAAAATTTGACCACCCTGACAGTTAGGAATTTTTTCCTAATGTCCAATCTAAACCTCCCCTGCTGCACTTTAAGCCCATTACTCCTTGTCCTGTCCTCAGAAACCAAGAGGAACAAATTTTCTCCTTCCTCCTTGTGACACCCTTTTAGATATTTGAAAACCGCTATCATGTCCCCCCTTAATCTTCTTTTTTCCAAACTAAACAAGCCCAGTTCATGAAGCCTGGCTTCATAGGTCATGTTCTCTAGACCTTTAATCATTCTTGTCGCTCTTCTCTGTACCCTTTCCAATTTCTCCACATCTTTCTTGAAATGTGGCGCCCAGAACTGGACACAGTACTCCAGCTGAGGCCTAACTAGTGCAGAGTAGAGCGGCAGAATGACTTCACGAGTTTTGCTTACAACACACCTGTTGATACAACCTAGAATCATATTTGCTTTTTTTGCAACAGCATCACACTGTTGACTCATATTCAACTTGTGGTCCACTATGACCCCTAGATCCCTTTCCGCCATGCTCCTTCCTAGACAGTCGCTTCCCATCTTGTATGTATGGAACTGATTGTTCTTTCCTAAGTGGAGCACTTCGCATTTCTCTTTATTAAACCTCATCCTGTTTACCTCTGACCATTTCTCTAACTTGCTTAGGTCATTTTGAATTATGTCCCTATCTTCCAAAGAAGTTGCAACCCCACCCAGTCTGGTATCATCTGCAAACTTAATAAGCGTACTCTCTATCCTAATATCTACATCATTGATGAAGATATTGAACAGTACGGGTCCCAGAACAGACCCTTGAGGAACTCCACTTGTTATCCCTTTCCAGCAGGATTTAGCACCGTTAAAAACAACTCTCAGACTACGGTTATCCAGCCAATTATGCACCCACCTTATCGTGGCCCTATCTAAGTTATATTTGCCTAGTTTATCAATAAGAATATAATGCGAGACCATATCAAATGCCTTACTAAAGTCTAGGTATATGACATCCACCACTTCTCACTTGTCCACAAGGCTCATTATCCTATCAAAGAAAGCTATCAGATTAGTTTGGCATGACTTGTTCTTCACAAACCCATGCTGGCTATTCCCTATCACTTTATTACCTTCCAAGTGTTTGCATATGATTTCCTTAATTACCTGCTCCATTATCTTCCCTGGGACAGACGTTAAACTGACCGGTCTGTAGTTTCCTGGGTTGTTCTTATTCCCCTTTTTATAGATGGGCACAATATTTGCCCTTTTCCAGTCTTCTGGAATCTCTCCTGTCTGCCATGATTTTTCAAAAATCATAGCTAAAGGCTCAGATACCTCCTCTATCAGGAAGGAACCATGATGAGTGATACTACATGCATTGACTGGAGTAATAGGTGTGATACAGGAGTGTAGTGTGCTTATTTCTTAGGGTATGTCTACACTACAGGGCTAATTCGAACTAACTTAGATCGAATTAGTTAATTCGAACTAACGGATCCAGACTAAAAAACTAGTTTGAATTAGCGTTTTGCTAATTCGAACTAGAATGTCCACATTAAATGGACCCTGAACCGGGGTTAAGGATGGCCGGAAGCAGTGCCGTCAGGGCATCAGATGAGGACTTAGAGCATAGAGCTGCTGCCTCAGGCTAGCCGAGGGCTGTGCTTAAAGGGACCTGACCCCTACCCCGGACAGACAGTTCTCAGGGGTTCCCCACTTGCAAAGCAGTCCTGGCTTGGAGTGCCCTGAGTGCCCACACTGGGCACATCACAGCACTCAGCCATCAGACCGGCTGCACTTGCCGCAGGCTGCCATCTGTGGAGAGGGGGCAATTGGGGGGCTGCAGGAGAGCTTCCACCCCCAGAAGCCAGCAGAGCCGGCCCAGTCCTCCCCATCAGGGGCTCGTACCCCATTCCTCCCTCACCTCCTTCCACTTACCCTTCCCTAGCCCCCCTTCCTGATGTACAAAATAAAGAAAACATGTAGTCAAAAATAGAATCTCTCTTTATTGAACAAAACTCGGGGAGACTGGGAAAAGGAGGTAAGAGAGGGGAAGAGAGAGGGGAGGGCAACTAAAATGATGAGGGGTTTGGAAGAGGTCCCATGTGAAGAGAGGCTAAAGAGACTGGGACTTTTCAGTTTAGATAAGAGGAGACTGGAGGGGGGATAGGATAGAGGTCTCTAAAAGCATGAGTGGGGTGGAGAGGGTGCATCAAGAAAAGTTCTTTATTAGTTCCCATAATAGAAGGACTAGAGGACACCAAAGGAAAGGAATGGGTGGCAGGCTTCAAACTAGTAACAGAAAGTTGTTCTTCACAAAGCAAAGAGTCAACCTGTGGAACTCCTTGCTGCAGGAGGCTGTGAAGGCTAGAACTAGAACAGAGTTTAAAGAGAAGTGAGATAAAGTGATGGAGGTTGGGTCCATGGAGTGGTATTACCAGGGGGTAGGAGTGGTGTCCCTGCCCAAAGTTTGTGGAAGTCTGGAGAGGGATGGCACGAGACAAATGGCTTGGTCACTGTCTTTGGTCCATCCCCTCCAGGGTCCCTAGGGTTGGCCGCTGTCGGCAGACAGGCTACTGGGCTAGATGGACCTTTCGTCTGACCCAGTACGGCCATTGTAAGCTCAGGGTCGGGGGTCTCAGTGGACCACCTTGATTTTCATGCACACCTGCTCCTGGGTGGCCAGGCTGGCAGCTTTCCTGCCCTAGACGGCCACTTTCCTGTGCCTAGTGTGGAGGTCGTGGACGAGGTCCATGATGTCCGCACTAGACCAGGCGGGTGCCCGCCTCTTGCAGTCCTGGGAAAGCTCCCGGGATCCCCCAGCCTGGTCCCGGGAAGAGGGGGAGGGCTGGGGGGCATCTGGTGGCTGGCTCAAGCCGTGCCAGGTGCAGGGTCTGCTAGCTGGGTGCTGGCAGGCTTGCACCTGGCACGGGCATCGTAGCCAGCCCGTGCCCCTTTAAGGAGTCCGGGGCTGGGAGGGGGGCAGTAGAGTTTCCCTGGTGTTGGCCAGAGTGGCCACCAGGGAAAGCTGAGGAGAGCTAGCCTCCCACTAGTTCGAATTAAGGGGCTACACACCCCTTAATTCGAACTAGTAAGTTCGAACTAGGCTTAGTCCTCGTAGAATGAGGTTTACCTAGTTTGAACTAAGCGCTCCGCTAGTTTGATTTAAGTTCGAACTAGCGGAGCGCTAGTGTAGCGCCTATCAAAGTTAATTCGTACTAACGTCCGTTAGTTCGAATTAACTTTGCAGTGTAGACATACCCTTAGACAATGCTGCATGTGTCCAGCAGTGGCTTCTGCAGACTAGAAACAGAACTGCTTCTCTCGTCCACTGCTTTTCATAGGTAGTGTCCAGACACCCAGACAACATTCACAATACTCCTTAGGATATGTCTACTCTTGGGATGTAATCACAGCAGAATGAATGGTGGAAGAGGCTACTTATCTGAGAAGATGTCTGTAATGGGCACGTACAATACTAGCAAGTCCTTTCTGCCACTCCTGCTGCAGTGGCTATGTTCTATTTTTAGCATGCTAATTTACTAAGAGGTAGCCAATGTATGTCTCCTTGAGTAGGGAATCATACCCATAGTTTGATATGTAGACATATCCCTTGCCTGGAAGAGTAAGATCACTAGCAACTCTTCAAATATAGGAGGGCTCTGATTGTCTGGGAAGCACTGGGAAGCACTTAAGCACACCCTAGAGGTATCCCCAACCTTCGCATTCCCCTTCCAAAATTCAGTACTGACAGAGGCAGTCAATATCCCTTGATGTTATTATGAGTCCGGGAATAGATCATCTTGCTGATAATGAAGGAATACAATCATACTGTCCTGAATCTCGTCTAGTAAGAACATGGCTCTTGTTTTATTTTACCATATTGAGGCCCATTAAAAGTTGCTTCTGCCCTTGAAGAGACACTTTTTAATGAATGAAACAAAAACATGTCTTTCTGCAGTGATGCAATTCTATCCATAAATCCCCAGTGATGTGCTTTTTTTGCGTGAAGAATGTCCTGACTCATTTGTCTCTGAAGTCATTTATACTAAGTGTGATTTTTATCTTTTACTCCATATATTATCTATTTTAGGAATGTCATCCAGCTTTGTGTTTGGAAGCTTCTCTTTTGGTACTTTAATCATTTCACAGTATGATGATTTTTGTACATGCTCTTGAACGCTATATTTCTTTGATATCTGATAAGAAAATAAGACATAAGAAGTTCTCTAGCAAAGCATTTATTGAGGAGAAATCAGTTGCACAGAAATGTTGGCGATACCTAACCAGTGACCAACACAGTTGATATTCATCTTACATCAGAATTATCTAAGATGTTTTCCCTATTAGCTAGTTTTTTCTCCCTTTTAAACAAAATCTGCCTGTTTATACAATTTCAAAAGGGATCAATGTTTGATCTCTATTTGGTGAAGATAGATCATTGGTCAGTAGTATGCAGATTCTTAAGTAAGAAACTGCAGAAAAACAAGCTTCTATTGTTAGCTACAGAATTTATGAAATGATAACAGCATGATTGCAACAAATCTAATAAAGATAACATCTCTAGGTTAGAGTCAATGAAAACTCCATCTGGTTTCTGCAGTGGGGAAGCTTATGCAAGACCAAAAAAATTGATTGAAGCATGCAGGAGGAGAAGGTTTGCTCAATTTAGCTTTAGTTTCTAGATAGTGTGAGCCAGAGTTTTATTTAATTTGGCTCATTGTTATTATGAACCAAGATGAATTGATGGATAAACACAACTAGAACACATCTGTTATCTTTGCTTATGCTGTAATCACCAGCAATCTGATTAAACTTTGTAAACCAAAATGAAAGTCTGTTTTATAAGAGTGTTGGAAAACAATGATTAGATTATTTAACTACTACTTTGTCAAGAACTGGTTTATTTCCATTGCCTAATTTACTGTCACTCCCTATCTAAAATGCACTAAGATGTACTATGATCCACACATTTTACTCAAGATGAGATGGTGTGAGGCCATATTTGAATCATTGTTCATATTATGGTAAGTTTAGCAGTGTTCGCTGTTGATGACATAAAAATCTTTTTGCACTATTTTAAGCCTAAACAGGAAAAAAAAACCCTCATCAGATCCATTGTTCTCATGCAATGAATCCATTCATACTGGAATTGTAATGCAATCCCTCTGGACATGACCAGAAATCAAAGTTTTGTGAATTAGGTTCAGATGAGGAATTCACATCTGATCCACTGCCACCACAATTCTAATTAATTTAGATTTGACTTTCTGGTTTTGGCCCTCAGTTAGCAAACAATAGACGGGTTTATATATACATATACACACACCTCAACAACAGCAGGTCAAATAACCAACTGTTGATTTTGCTAAGATCTGATAGCTGAGGATAATTAGATAGAAAATAATTTAGTTACTTCAGTTACAGTGCAGAATCATCCACAAATGTAGATGTATAAACAATTTGCACTTTCCTTTCATAGCCCTGTTGTGGAGACAAGATCCACTCATACTGAACAAAGAATTAATGTTAAATAATGTATTTAATAATTCTTCAGGCAAGGAAATAAATCAGCCTGACCACTGTAAGGGGCTCTTAACAGCTGTGGGAATGGCAAACCATTCCACGAACTGTATGTAGAGGCCAGTAAGTCTCTGTAGAGAATAAACACGAAAGAGCAACTTAACATTAAATACAAATACATAAGTCAGGTCTTCACTAGGTTTAAATCAGCATAACTCCATGGAGCAATGGCAATTCTCACCAGCTGAGGATCTAGTCTATATACAAATTAATACAGGCAGTCCCCGGGTTACGTACAAGATAGGGACTGTAGGTTTGTTCTTAAGTTGAATCTGTATGTAAGTTGGAACTGGCGTCCAGATTCAGCCGCTGCTGAAACTGATCAGCGGCTGATTCCAGGAAGCCCCGGGACAGGGGCTTCCTGTAGTCAGCCACTGGTCAGTTTCAGCAGCAGCTGACTTGGGGACGCCTGGGGCAGAGCAACTGGGGTGCTGCCGGGTTGGTCCAGTAGTGCCAAGAAGCGGTCCTGCGGGACCAACCGGCAGCGCCCCACCTGCTCTACCACAGGCCCGGGGGCTTTGCTCCACGTCTCCCTGGTCTGCTGGGGGGGGGGGGCACTAGCTGCGCCCCCCCCCCCCAGCAGACCAGGGACACGGGGAGCAAAGCCGCAGCGGTGGCGGGACCCCTCCGCCTCCCCAGCTTTGCTCCAGGTGTCCGTGGTCTGCTAGAGACGGTCCCCAGCAGACCAGAGGCACCAGGAGCAAAGCGGCAGCGGCGGCGGGGTGCTGCGCTTCTGAGGCTTTGCTCTGGGTGTCCCTGGTCTGCTGAAGACGGTCCCCAGAAGACCAGAGGCACCCGGAGCAGCTTTTCTTGCCCTGGAGGTCGAGGTGGTGGGACCGCTGCGCTCTGGGCGGTCCCGCTGCCTGCGAGCTCCGGGGCGAGAAAGCCCCGTTCGTAACTCAGGGACTGCCTGTACCATAAAATAAGGCTAAATGTATAACAAAATTTGAGAATTTAAACTTTATGATGGAAAGGAAAATAAACACAAGGACACATATACCTCTTCCATAATTTTTCCTCAAAACTTGCTAACAGCCAGGTTAATTATAGTCATAACAGAATATTGCCACATTGCTAAAACTGAAAGACAGCTGGCACCAGGAGGCCAAACAAAAACAGGCTCATGCTACAAAATTCAGAAGACACAGCAGTTCTTGAATGGTAAAACATCTTCAGGAGAGCTTTTAATTGGCAGGGCTCCATAAGCCCAGACAAATCAATTGTTATGAAAAAAGTTTAGTCTGCATAGAATGAATTGGCTTAGTCCACCCCATTCTGTGAATAATATGTCATACATAGCTCAGACATTGAGACTGCACTTGTGTTAGATTCACAAAGGCATCTAGCACTGTCCTGCCTGTCTTTTAAGCTTCAAAATTTACTGGGATTTACAAATCCTGATTTAGACTCTGAGGCTTCCTGTGTAATGAATACAGGGAGGCAGGCACTTCACAAAAGCCAGCAAGTGTAGCAGCTTCCTGCTGAAACTGCCAATGGGAAATGCCAAAGTGAGGCGTGTGTGCTAAGACCTTTTGGACTTAAGCCCTGAACCCCTTTTGCAGATAGATATCTAAATTTGGGCTGGAGGGAAGTGATACCCTCTGTTTGAGATTCTCAGCTGCAAACATTTTCTTGGAGGTAGGTGTCTATTCCATTTTTTTGCAAAAAGCTGGAGGTCCTTCACAACTTCTGATCCAGTGATTGGACTACTCATATGGGGTGGAAGCCCCCGCTACAAGTGCCCCTTCAAATGACAGGGATTTGCTGAGGGAACCACTTACTAACTTTGGGTATGTCTACACTAGCTCGTTAATTTGAGCTAGGTATGCAAGTCAGGCAACTGGAGTTGCAAATAAAGCCCGGGATTTAAATATCCCAGGCTTTATTTGCATGTTCCCATCTGTCCGCCATCTTTAAATCCCCCTTAGTTCGAACGAACTGCACGCGGACTAAGGACTTAGTTCAGATTAACTTTAAACTGCCGTGTGTAGCCGCGGGCAGTTCGTTCAATTCTCCAGGCACAAGCGGGGAGGGGGAGACTGCCACCTGGCATGTGGATTGGCAGGGGGACATGGTCCCTACCTCCTCCACCACATCCCAGCCCAGGGCCCTAGCAGTGGCTGCCCTAGCTGCCACTGGGGTCAGCAGGGATCCAGCCCACAATACGCTGACACACTCTAGAACATTATGAGATCAGCCTGACAGTTGCTAGCTTCCCCTGGGCCACTGCCTAAACCCCTCCTCCCTCAACATCTACCTGGCTCCATGCTGTCTGCTGGTTCTCAGGGTCATGGTAGTCTGAACCCTTGACCAGGGTGTAGAAGGTCTCTTTTTTGGAGCAAGGGCCTGGCGGTCCTCAGCCTCTCCAATGTCCTCAGGGCCCTCCTGGCTTGAGAGCTCTACTTCCTTCAGTGGCTGAGACCCTATTGAGCTCCTGGGTTGGGTTTTTATGCTCCCTGCCCCACCCCTTGGCCTCTGTGGAATTAAAGGGCTCAGCCCACCTGGGCTCAGAGGAGTTTTTCCCCTTTGGGTCAGTGAGCAGCCATCCTTGCTCACTACAGATGGTAATTCTGTTCAAACCCTTCCCCCAGTCAAGTGACAGAACTTGAACCAGGTGTCTCCTACATCCTAGGTGAATCGTCTAATAACTGGGCTAGAAGTTATGTGTGAGTTCATCCCACGGGACTGCTGTTTTTCAAATTTGCATACAGGACCCAATCAGGTAGGGATGCTCCAAGCAAACTTATCAGATCAGTTCCCCCAAGCAAGTGAGGGAAACATCTCTCATTTCTTACTTTGTGCATCAGCCTATGGCTGAGGTGTCTGGATGCTTAGAGTGTGGCTACGTATGCATACCCAAAGGCTGAAACATAGACAACAAAATTTTTACTGCAAAAATTTAGTCAAAACTAATTTTTAGTTTTGTTTTCCTTTCTTCCTCTGAATCACAATGCTAGCCTCACATTTCTGTCTTTTTCTAAAATAAGCACGAATTATTTATTTAGTATGGTTTCATAACCATTCATTATTGGGAGGCTGCCATTTTTCTCAATAGCTCAAGCATATTCCTACTGTAAGCACTAATAATCTCCACAAAAAGACCTACAGCATGTGAACAGGATTAAAGCAACAAGGTACTACAAGACATTTTAAAATAATCTATAGAAGTAATTCTTAAAGACTACAGAACAGATAATTTCCTTTCTGCATGTATTTTGAACAACCTCACAGAACATTGCAATATACATTTATATCTGATTTTACACTTTGTATTACATTCTATAATTATAAATACAGAAATCTCTCTGGAAAAAAATAGCATTTCCTATTAAATTATAAAGACATTTTCTGAAGGTGTAGACCAGCTTTCTCATATTATTTCACACATTTACACATTGTAATAACATACCCACTGAGAACATTCTCTCAAATATCCATGCCTGCTTTACTTTCTCAGCAACTCTGTCTCACATCCATTTGGGATTTGCTTATCAATCATCTCAGAGTTCAAGGTCTCATGCATCTACCTAAGGCTGATGTACTGATTCAGCCTTCTGAGGTTACCTGTTTACACATCTTTCAGAACTGACATACTAGCATAAGGCTCTCATTTGACTTCCTCAAACACCTAGCTGGTCCTGATTTACAGACATCAGTCAGTCTGACATGCTTTTCAAATCATAGTGCATTAATACAGGCCAAGGAGAGGTCATTGCTTTATAAACATAACCAGGGCTAATGGACCAGCACTGGTCTCCATCAGGTTACTGCCTCCTCTTTGTACCATAAAACACCTAAGTCTTGCATACAGCACAGAGCGAATAGGAGTGTTTCTCCACCTCATCTATCTATCCAGGCTTACTGTATTGAATTGTGCCTGTATTAGACCACATCACAAATGTAATCACTACCTATGTACTGGCAATAATTTCACTGTTTCATAAAACCATCGTTTAAATGGATTTATGTTCTAAGCCTGCTTCACTGGCTCTCTGGTACAGGCAGTCCCCGATTTATGCGGATCTGACTTATGTCGGATCCGCACTTACGAACGGGGCTTTTCTCGCCCCGGAGCTCACGGGCGGCGGGTCACCACCCCTGTCCTCCGGGGTGAGAAAAGCTTCTCCCGGTCTCCCTGGTCTGCTGGGGGGGGGGGCCCAGCAAAGCCGCTGGACCCCCCCCAGCAGACCAGGGACACCCGAGCAAAGCTGCCGCCTGGGCGGCTTTGCTCGTTTGCCCGGGAGCAAAGCCGCCCAGGCGGCGGCTTTGCTCGGGTGTCCCTGGTCTGCTGGGGGGGTCCAGCGGCTTTGCTGGGCCCCCCCCCCCAGCAGACCAGGGGGACAGGAACAAAGCGGCGGAGCACGCCCGCAGCGGGACAGCCCGGGCGCACTTGGGTTGTCCCGCTGCGGGCGTGCTCCGTGGCTTTGCTCTCCGTCTCCTTTGTCTGCAGGGAGATGGGAAGCAAAGCCTTGGAACACGCCCGCAGCGGGACAGCCCGAGCGCGCCTGGACTATCCCGCTGCCCGCGTGCTCTGCGGCTTTGCTCCACGTGTCCCAGGTCAGCACACCAGAGAGACGGAGCAAAGCCGTGGAGGACTTGGGCAGTCCCGCCACCCCCGTCTCCCTGGTCTGCTGGGGGGGTGTAGCTAGTGCCCCCCCCAGCAGACCAGGCTTTTCTTGCCTACCCCTGGGGTAGAGCAGCTGGGGGCTGCCGGGTTGGACCCGCAGCGCCGCTCTGGACCAACCCGGCAGCAACCCAGCTGCTTTGCCCCAGGCGTCCTGATTCAGCAGCGGCTGAGTCAGGGCGCCTAGGGCAGAACAGCTGGGGTGCTGCTGGGTTGCTCCAGTAGCGCCGAGGAGCTGCGCTACTGGAGCAACCCAGCAGCACCCCAGCTGCTCTGCCCCAGGCGTCCCCAAGTCAGCTGCTGCTGAAACTGACCAGCAGCTGACTACAGGAAGCCCGAGGCAGAGTTGCTCTGCCCCAGGCTTCCTGGAATCAGCCGCTGATCAGTTTCAGCAGCAGCTGACTTGCGGACGCCTGGGTTTCTTAAGTTGAATCTGTATGTAAGTCAGAACTGGCATCCAGATTCAGCCGCGGTTGAAACTCATCAGTTTCATCAGCGGCTGACGCCAGTTCCGACTTACATACAGATTCAACTTAAGAACAAACCTACAGTCCCTATCTTGTACGTAACCCGGAGACTGCGTGTATTTGCAGTCATAGAATCATAGAACAATAGGACTGGAAGGGTCCTCAAGAGGTCATCGAGTCCAGCCTCCCGTCCTCAAGGCAGGACCAAGCTCCGTCTACACCATCCCTGACAGTTGTCTATCTAACCTGTTCTTAAATATCTCCAGAGAGGGAGATTCCACCACCTCCGTTGGCAATTTATTCCAATATTTGACCACCCTGACAGTTAGGAATTTTTTCCTAATGTCCAATCTAAACCTCCCCTGCTGCACTTTAAGCCCATTACTCCTTGTCCTGTCCTCAGAAACCAAGAGGAACAAATTTTCGCCTTCCTCCTTGTGACACCCTTTTAGATATTTGAAAACCGCTATCATGTCCCCCCTTAATCTTCTTTTTCAAAACTAAACAAGCCCAGTTCATGAAGCCTGGCTTCATAGGTCATGTTCTCTAAACCTTTAATCATTCTTGTCGCTCTTCTCTGTACCCTTTCCAATTTCTCCACATCTTTCTTGAAATGTGGCGCCCAGAACTGGACACAGTACTCCAGCTGAGGCCTAACTAGTGCAGAGTAGAGCGGCAGAATGACTTCACGAGTTTTGCTTACAACACACCTGTTGATACAACCTAGAATCATATTTGCTTTTTTTGCAACAGCATCACACTGTTGACTCATATTCAACTTGTGGTCCACTATGACCCTTAGGTCCCTTTCCGCCATGCTCCTTCCTAGGCAGTCGCTTCCCATCTTGTATGTATGGAACTGATTGTTCCTTCCTAAGTGGAGCACTTTGCATTTCTCTTTATTAAACCTCATCCTGTTTACCTCTGACCATTTCTCTAACTTGCTAAGGTAATTTTGAATTATGTCCCTATCCTCCAAGGAAGTTGCAACCTCACCCAGTTTGGTATCATCTACAAACTTAATAAGCGTACTCTCTATCCCAATATCTACATCATTGATGAAGATATTGAACAGTACGGGTCCCAAAACGGACCCTTGAGGAACTCCACTTGTTATCCTTTTCCAGCAGGATTTAGAACCGTTAAAAACAACTCTCTGACTACAGTTATCCAGCCAATTATGCACCCACCTTATCGTGGCCCTATCTAAGTTATATTTGCCTAGTTTATCAATAAGAATATCATGCGAGACCGTATCAAATGCCTTACTAAAGTCTAGGTATATGACATCCACCGCTTCTCACTTGTCCACAAGGCTTGTTATCCTATCAAAGAAAGCTATCAGATTAGTTTAGCATGACTTGTTCTTCACAAACCCATGCTGGCTATTCCCTATCACTTTATTACCTTCCAAGTGTTTGCATATGATTTCCTTAATTACCTGCTCAATTATCTTCCCTGGGACAGACGTTAAACTGACCGGTCTGTAGTTTCCTGGGTTGTTCTTATTCCCCTTTTTATAGATGGGCACAATATTTGCCCTTTTCCAGTCTTCTAGAATCTCCCCTGTCTGCCATGATTTTTCAAAGATCATAGCTAAAGGCTCAGATACCTCCTCTATCAGCTCCTTGAGTATCCTGGGATGCATTTCATCAGGACCTGGTGACTTGCTGACATCTAACTTTCCTAAGTGATTTTTAACTTGTTCTTTGTGTATCCTATCTTCTAAACTTACCCTCTCTCTGCTTGTATTCACTATGTTAGGCACACCTCCAGACTTCTTGGTGAAGACCGAAACAAAGAAGTCATTGAGCATGTCTGCCATTTCCAAGTTTCCTGTTACTGCTTCTCCCTCTTCACTAAGCAGTGGGCCTACCCTGTCCTTGGTCTTCCTCTTGCTTTTAATGTATTTATAAAAGGTCTTCTTGTTTCCCTTTATGCCTGTAGCTAGTTTGATCTTATTTTGTGCCTTTGTCTTTCTAATCTTGCCCCTGCATTCCCGTGTTGCTTGCCTATATTCATCCTTTGTTATTTGTCCTAGTTTCCATTTTTTATATGACTCCTTTTTTTATTTTGAGATCATGCAAGATCTCCTTGTTAAGCCAAGCTGGTCTTTTGCCATATTTTCTATCTTTCCTACACAGCAGAATTGTTTGCTTTTGGTCCCTTAACGTCCCTTTGAAATACTTCCAACTCTCCTCAGTTGTTTTTCCTTCAGTCTTGCTTCCCACGGGACCTTACCTACAAGTTCTCTGAGCTTATCAAAATCTGCCTTCCTGAAATCCATTACCTCAATTGTGCTGGTCTCCCTTCTACCTTTCCTTAAGATCATGAACTCTATTATTTCATGATCACTGTCCCCTATACTGTCTTCCACTTTCAAGTTCTCAACTAGTTCCTCCCTATTTGTTAAAACCAAATCCAGAACAGCTTCTCCTCTGGTAGCTTTTTCAACCTTCTGAAACAGAAAGTTGTCTCTAATGCAGTCCAGAAACTTATTGGATAGCCTGTGCCCCGCTGTGTTAGTTTCCCAACATATGTCTGGATAGTTGAAGTCCCCCATCACCACCAAATCTTGGGCTTTGGATAGTTTTGTTAATTGTTTAAAAAAGGCCTCATCCACCTCTTCCACCTGGCTAGGTGGCCTGTAGTAGACTCCTAGCATGATATCACCCTCGTTTTTTACCCCTTTTAGCTTAACCCATAGACTCTCTACACAGCTATCTCCTACGTTCATCTCCACTTCAGTCCAAGTGTGTACATTTTTAATATACAAGGCAACCCCTCCTCCCTTTTTTCCCTGTCTTTCCTTCCTGAGCAAGCCATACCCTTCCATACCAACATTCCAATTGTGCGTCCCATCCCACCAGGTTTCTGTAATACCAATGATATCAAGTCAGTTGTCTCCAGGCAGTGCTGGATTGAGCCATACTTGCACCCTGGGCAGCGGGCGCATGGTGAATGCACGGCCCGGCCCCGGGCATGTGGCGCATGCACGGCCCAGCCCTGGGCATGCGGCGCATGTGCGGCTCCGCCCCTGGGTGCACGGTGCCCCTTACCACTTCAATCAGGCACCCCGCATAAGTTGGTGCCTCAGGCAGCTGCCCGGCTAGCCCCCCCTTAATCCAGCCCTGCTTCAGGGGGGGCTGACAGCTTCCACAGGTCCCCAGGCAAGGTGTGTGTGTGTGGAAAGAGTCTTGAGTGGAAGGGGTGGGGCCAGGGTAGCCAACCCTCAGTGCCACCCACAGCACAGCACAGACACCCTCTCCACCAGCCCACAGACTTGTATGGAGCATGTGGGGCAACACTCTGGCAGCAATTTAAAGGGGCATGAGGCTCTGGCCACTGCTGCCGCCACAAGAGCAGTGACTGTGATGGGGAGCCCCAAGCTCTTTGAATCACCAAGCCCTGGGGCAACTGCCCCTTTGCCCTTCCCCACTGGAAACTTCTGGCATTTTGCGGATCTTTCACCAATGTTTCTCAAACTCTCAAATCAACTTACTAACTGTTCCCTTTCCATTCTTCTACACTTTGTATATAACAAGTTATCTCTGTGCCACCCATGGCCATGGCTCAGTTTTCTCATGCATCTAATGAATTCCTCATCCTTCAAACCTCTGCTTACAACAAACTCCTTCCATTAAGATTTTTGTGAGTATATGTCAGTTTCTAGTTTAACTGCACACATGTTTCTGCTCTGCATTGTCTGGGCTTGAATTCCACTCATTTTTCACAGCGAAAGGCTGTATCTTCCTTTATGTCTCTTTATCACAAGTGGTTTTAGCAGCACTTTAAGTAAATAAATAATAATTTAAACAAAGCAGTAGTGGAAGACCCAGAAATGAAGAAGAAAAAATAAATATTGCTGTCCTTCTCACTGAATCATTTCCATGAGCAAATATTCCACAGTGGATTCATCTTTTATTCATTTTGTTTTGTCAATAGCTCAATATGAAAGTAGAAATAATAGGCTGCCCTTTCTACATACTTCAAATAATCTTCCAAAATGCACCAATTTTTGAAGATAGAGCATTGTAATGGCTACCAGATTTGCCTGCCAATTGCTTATTTAAATTACAAAATACCTTCTTAATTTAAAAAAAATTCCAAGTCATTTGAATCATCCTCTTCTGCTCCAGCCAGCAGCTCTTTGCCTCATATTTTAACACTATATTTGTATGTTGTCAGTTTCCTATGAAAACAATTTTCCCTTATAAGAGTTGGTGAAATAACCTAGCACAATTGTTTCCACTTTTTATTTGGAGCATTATGAGTTTTTTTCCAAGATGACAATTTCTTTGATCTACTTCCACCTTATTCCCTAACCCTGGCAACCCTAGGGGCAAGACCGTCCATTTTAATCTCCAAAGATGTAATAACAAATAACAAAGTTGCTAAGGTTACCTCTGTATTTTCTAAGGGAACTGACCCAATTTTAGCTACTTGCTCAGGGACTGCTTTAAATCTTTGGAAAAACTTTTAGAGAGGCAATTGGCTTTCCTTCTCAATTTCCTCCTTTGTCTCAGCTACAAACTGAAAGAACAAACTTGTTTTCTTTCATGTGCGTTTAGCTGGTATAATGTTTAACAATTGTTATGAACATCCTCTCATATCCTGAATAAGAGGAACTGAGATAGAATATCAAGCAGTAAGGATATATCAGGAAGGCAAGCAAAACTCAAAAGGTTGAACACAGTCCCAAAACAGCTAAACAGTTTTAAGAACATAAGAACGACCATACTGGGTCAGACCAAAGGTCCATCTAGCTTAGTATCCTGTCTTCCCACAATGGCCAATACCAGATGTCCCAGAGGAAATGAGCAGAACAGGGAATCATCAAATGATCCCTCTTCTGACATACATTTCCAGGCTCTGACAAACAGAGGCTAGGGACAACATTTCTACTTATTTCCCCTCCCTCCCCCCAAAAGTGACAAAACTTCAGAAGCACAGCAGCAGAAAGGAGCAAAATCTTTTCCATCTCCTGTACATTAGTTTCCAGACATGCAAATCAAAGAAGAATGTCACATGCCCAGCAAACACAGAAATAATCTGTGCAGGTACTTCAGGAGTATCATTTGCAAAACAGCTAAGTGTTGATGAGCTTCCAACTACTTTCAAGTCCTGTTGGATTTTGCCATAGTGTTATATTATTTATTTCCCTGATATTAGGCTTTACCCGGTAATCATGCTCAACTAGTAAAAAAAATTAAAATCAGAAGGCCACAATCCTTAAATCTTACTTGTAGAAGCAGATCCACTGATAGAATTAGAATGACAGAGTATGACATAGGTTATGCTCTCCCACAGAAAAAACGATAGAAAGATCAAAGCTGGATGGAATTTCTGTAGCCTTAATGCCTTACTATATGGTGGAACACAAGGAGCTTACTACAAATAGAATGACCAAAAGTTTTGGCCTTCTAAATCTATATATGTTTCAAGATTGTCTCCATGGAAGCCTCTGTCTGTCATGGAACTCTGAAGTCTATTTTAGCAACACATCTCAGAATTAAAGCTGGGCAGGGAACGATGTTCCCATCTGCTGAGAATTTTCAAAACTTTGGCTGTCTCTAGACTACAAAGTTCTACCAGAAAGAGATACGCAAATTTCGAACTGCAATTTGCATATCTTTTTCCGCTTTTCTTCCAAAAGAGTCTTTTCTGACAATTGGCCCATCCAGACTGGGCCAAATGTTGGGGGAAAAAATCCTCTTCAGGAACATCTCTTCTTCCTTAGAATGAGATTTACAAGGATGTCGAAAAAACGTGTCTGTTTTTCCGATTTTTTTTTCTGAAAAGCAGATGCGTTCCTTGGACGCAGCAGAGCTTTTCCAGGATGGCTCTGATATCCCAGTAAAACTCTGCAGTCTAGACATACCCTTTGAAACTATTTCCTACCCTGAATAAGGATGAAAAGTCAAAAGCTCAAAAATTCTTGCAACCTGACAAGTCAGAGGGAGGAAAAATCCGATAGGATTAAACAAAATGTTTTATTTAGATATTTTCTAAACATTTCAGTTTTGGTTTTAAATTGTGTGTATATATATATATATACACACACACACACACACACACACACACACACAACGCACAAAGGAGAAAATCTGGACCCAGTATTCAAGATAAAAAGCTGCGCAGTATTTCTGAATACTGTGCCATAAAAATGTTTTCACTGTTATTTTTCACTCTATTTTTATGCACCCAAACAACTTAGTGATATATGCTTTTGTAATTGCTGCTGCACTGCGTATTTTTTTTAAACTATCCACAATGTTTCCTCAATAGAAACACATAAAATGTCCTGGTTTGAAAACCTTACAGTGAATGTGAATAGATGTTTCAAGATAGCTGAATGATTAAATTGTTTTAAGCTATCTCCCCCAAAAATATTGCACTACGTTTTTAATGTTACCTTTTTATAGAGTTAAATGAAATGTTTGCATTACTGCTGTAGGGATGAAAGAGTAAACAAGATACAATGGATTCTGTCAGAAAAGCTGGCAGTAGCCTTGTACTACTGTCTCCATGGTGAAGTGGAGAAGAGACAAGGAAAAACAAAGAGTCAATCAAGAATCCAGACCAACTGGAGATGTTTATGTTTAATAATAATCTATCTTTAACCTAGTCATAATACTCATTACCTATCCATTGACTTTCAAGTTGAGATGCAAAATTACAATGGGATAAGACACAAGGCACAAGTCAAGCTGAAATTAAGGTATGAATGTCAAAACAGCTTATGAATAGATGTATCAAAAATAGAATACAAAATATTGTCACACTGAAGCAATCAAAGGGGGAAAGTGTGAACAGACCCTAAATCAAAATGCAGGTTAAACCTCTCTGATCCAGGACCCTCTTGTCTAGCAACATCTGGGGTTGGGCAGAACCACAGATGTTGCTGGACCAGAGAGCCCTGCAGCAGAAAGTAGGGGCTGGCTGGAAATCAGGTGGCAAAGGGGCTGGCAGTCAGGAGCCTGGCTAAGGCCAGAGCTGGAAGCGGAACCAAGCTAGCAGCTGGGGGTCTGGACAAGTCTGGGAGCAGAGATGAACCAGTAGGAAGGGGGCTGGGAGAAGGAGCTGGGGCGGTGGTCAGGGGTGGAGCCAGGTTGGGAGTGGAGCCAGTCCAGCATCTGGGGGGTGGGAGGGAAGAGGGGCGGAAGCCTGGCCAGGGCAGGAGCTGAGCTGACAGCTCGATAACTGGGACTGGCTGTGGGGATGGTGGCCGAAAGGGGAACCTTGGAGTGGGGATGAGTGGCAAGGAAGGGAGTCCTGGTGGTTGGGAAGCTGGTGGCCCTCTGGGAGATCTGAGAAGCTGGCAGCAGATGACCCCTTCACTGACCCCTCTCATCTGGCATACTTCCCCGTTTGGGACCAGTCAGGCAGGTCAACCTGTATTTGAATTGCAAAAGAGAAGAAAAAAGAGAGCAGGGAAAGGGAGGAGGGAAGAATTAGAGAATTGTTAGCACTGAAAAAGGCTCTCAATTAGCCAGTCCTGGTCTGATTTTGTTGTTATTTTAAAAAACAAGATAGACAAGTTTCACAACTCAAATTGAGCTTCCACTCTATACCACTCACCAGACTATTGTAAGGGATCACATCACTGGGCCCCCATGTACTTTTAGCCTACAGATTCTGAAGAAAATCTAGATATTATTTTTGGTTTAGGGCCCCTAAGCATACTCTTGGGGTTGAAGATCCTGTCTAGAGTCCCCTCTGTCAGAGCTGAGACCTCACAATACAACTCACCAGTCCCTGTTATCATCTCAGACTTCCCTGTAGCTTATCCATACTCTTTCCCAGAAATCCAGCAACTCTAATTGCAGAGACTTTCTTTAGCCAAACTTCATTAATCACTTTGTAGAAATAACCTCTCACTCTGCAAATGATTTTGACAATTGTTAGAACTCCCCCCCCCCCCCCCAAAAAAAATGGAAAGCAGGAATGGCAAATATTGACAAGAAACCAAGGTTTAATTAAATAGGATCCCAGAAAGAGGTGGATGTTAGGAATAAAGGCATTAAAGGGAATCAAAGATGACCCTCAGTGAGACCTCAGCCTCCAGTTTACACAAGGGGATAAATTCAAATTAGGATACACAAATTAAGCTACGTCAATTGCGTAGTTTAAGCCAAAGTATCTTAACTTGAATTTTGGTGCTGCCCCCACTCAGGGAAGACAAAGGGAGCACACTCTCTCTTGAGCTTCCCTTACTCCTCATAGAAGCAGGGCTACCGGCATTGACAGGAGCACCCCTCTCAGTTCGAATTAGCGTGTCTTCACTAGACCGGCTAATTCGAACCCCAGAAGATTGGCTGTGCCTGCTTCGATATTATCTGTAGTGTAGACATGGCCCAGGATGGCTACAAACTTAATACTTAATCCAACTTTAAGGAAAATTCACAGCCCCACAGCTGTGCGAGAATATGGGTACGTCTACACTACAACGTTAATTCGAACTAACTTAGTTCGAATTAGTTAATTCGAACTAAGCTAATTTGAACTAACGGATCCAGACTAAAAAACTAGTTCGAATTAGCGTTTTGCTAATTCGAACTAGCATGTCCACATTAAGTGGACCCTGAACCGGGGTTAAGGATGGCCGGAAGCAGTGCCGGCAGGGCATCAGAGGAGGACTTAGAGCGTGGAGATGCTGCCTCAGGCTAGCCCAGGGCTGCGCTTAAAGGGACCCGACCCCCACCCCGGACACACAGTTCTCAGGGGTGCCCCACTTGCAAAGCAGTCCTGGCTTGGAGTGCCCGGACTACCCACACTGGGCACATCACACCGCTCGGCCATCAGACCGGCTGCACTTGCCGCAGGCTGCCATCTGGGGAGAGGGGGCAATTGGGGGGCTGCAGGAGAGCTTCCACCCCCAGAAGCCCGCAGAGCCAGCCCAGTCCTCCCCATCGGGGGCTCGTGCCCCATTCCTCCCTCACCTCCTTCCACTTACCCTTCCCTAGCCCCTCTTCTTGATGTACAAAATAAAGATAACGTGTGGTCAAAACTAGAAACTCTCTTAATTTAACAAAACTCGGGGAAACTGGGAAAAGGAGGTGGGAGAGGGGAAGAGAGAGGGTGGGAGAGGGGAGGGGGAAAACTGGGAGGAGGGAGCTGAAAGGGGGAAGCAAGGGAAAGGAGGGGGTGGGGAAACCCAAGGATCAGGGGTGGGGGTCTCGCCGGGCCAACTGCCTCCCAGCACGATGAGGGAGGGAGTCTAGGCGTCCCCGGGGGGATGGGGTGGAGGGTGCGGAGGTTGAGGTGGGGGGTGTGGAGGTTGTGGGGGTTGAGGAGGAAGAGGTGGGAGGGGGGCAGGAGTGGGAGGAGGGACAGCAGTTGGGGGGGCAGCAGGTGCAGGACCAGCACGGGGCACCATGCTCTGCAGCAGGAGCTGCAGGTTTGTGCTCAGCCCTCAGAGCTTAGCCAGCAGCTCGTGGCGGACCTGCAGGTCTTCCCGCATCCAGGCCTGCAGTGTGCGGTGCACGGCTCGCAGGGCCCCCAGGTGCTGGTCCCGGTACTCCTGTTCCGTGCTGGCAGTCCGGAGCAGGCCGCGGGTGCGGGAGCATGTCCCGGGCGGGGTGGTGCGCCCTGCACGAGCAGCTGGTGCAGCTGTAGAGAAAGAAGAGAAGTGGTCAGTTCTCCCTGGGGACGCAGAGGATGATGCCCAGGCCCCTCCCCCACCCCGCAACGTGAGAGTGACCATGTCCTGCACCGTCACAGCTGCTGTGCTTGTACAGAGGTCATGGTCAGGATATCTGGCTCTCCCCGGGACTGGGAGCTGCCCGAAGACTGCACCCATGTCCCTGTGCCATGTATAGTGTGGCCGGGGCGGTGGGATGGAGGGGAAGATGTCCCCTGCCTCCGTGTAGAGGGGACATGTGAAGGGAAAGCATCCTGCTGGGTCCTGCCCCGGGGTCGGGAGCATGTCACGTCTCTTTGCACAAGCATGTGCCTATTGGGCAATGGCCCCTGGGTGTCACGCAGCTGGAACCACCTGCCCAAGGGTGGCATGGCATGTGCTCGCACGTGCACAGGTGTCTGCGTGATCCATGGAAGGCATGGCCCATGCGCGCGGTCTCTGGACTCCCTCCCACCTCCCCCCCCCGAACTACTTAATTCAAACTACTTACCCGGTACGGTCTCCCTGGATGACCCTGCTGGAACAGCTGGCGGTGGCCCCTCCGGTGCGCCCAGGTCAGGGCCCTCTGGCCCCGGCTCGCTGTCCCCCGGGCTGGCACGGACCGCCCCTCCGCCCAAGAGTTGGTGGAGGGTGGGGAAGTAGGGGCAGGTGGCAGCCCCTGCAGCGGCGCCGCCCCTTGTGGCCCTGGCGTACCCCTGCCGCAGCTGCTTCAGCTTAATTCGCACCTGCTCTTGGGTGCGCCTGTGTCCCTTGCGGGCCATGGCGGCTGCTATGCGGCCGTAGACGGCCATGTTCCTCCTCCTAGTGCGGAGATCTTGGAGACTGGGGGCCTGCCCCCAAATCTCAATGAGGTCCATGACCTCCGCACTAGTCCAGGGGGCCGCGCGTCATCTACGGCCCCTGACTGGCCCCTGGGTGCTCAGGGACTGGGCAGGGGACGGCTCACTGCCACTGGCTGCCTGGCTCATGGTGGGGCCACTGGCTCAGGGGTAGACACTGCTGGCAGGGCTGTCTCACTCCAGTGCCATCTGGCCAGAGTCTACCCCTTTAAGGGCCCGGGGCTGGGGAAGAGGAGAAGAGTTTTCCTGGTTGTGCCCAGAGAGGCCACCAGGGGGAACCTGGGAAGGGCTAGCCTCCCACTAGTTCGAATTAAGGGTCTACACAGCCCTTAATTCGAACTAGTAAGTTCGAACTAGGCTTAATCCTCGTAAAATGAGGTTTACCTAGTTCAAACTAAGCGCTCCGTTAGTTCGAATTAAGTTCGAACTAACGGAGCGCTAGTGTAGTGCCTATGAAAGTTAGTTCGAACTAACGTCCGTTAGTTCGAACTAACTTTGTAGTGTAGACATACCCTATGTTAGGTAGATTCTTCTGTAATTCTTATTATGTTTTTTTCTATGTCTGTGATTTTGTATATATTAGTCATGGTATTATTAATATTTACAGCCTCTAATGATGTTTTACCAATCATCTTCATAATTAATCTCTAGCCATCAGCAAACAAACCCATTATTTGTGATAAAGACAAGACATTTTGCACACCAAATTCATTGTAAGGCTACAATTCTTTTACACTGCAGTGTGTAAAGGGGTTCTAACAAATTCAAAAATTCACAGAGTAGTCTCTGATGTAACTGCCTTTTTAGTGGCATCAGCACTTCCAAATCAGGAAGCTGCTAGGGAGAAGTCAAAAGGAAAAAATATGTAGCACTTTAAAGACTAACAAGATAGTTTATTAGGTGATGAGCTTTCGTGGCGCCGACCCACTTCTTCAGATTCTGAAAGTGTATTGGCATGACCACATATAACAAAGGAATACAGTAAACAAATGATGTACTAACAAATCAGATATTAGAGCAGAAGGTGGGGGTGAGAGGCAAGGAAGAGATAAAGAAGGAGGAAATAGCTTATTGTAAATCAGTAAGTGGCTAATCTGGAGTTACTACCACTATCAATAGGTAGGGAGGCTGTCTTTGTAATGTGTAAGGTAATTAGCATCTTTATTAAGGTCCATTCGCAAGTCAGCGAATCAGTGAGCTATCAAAAATAAAACCAACCAAACAATATGATCATGTATAAATTTAGAGAAAGTTTTTATGAACTCTATGTAGGATCTGATGCTCATGGTAATGTCAAATAGCCTCATATTCAATGTAAAGCTTTTTTATATGTCAGAGTAGTGTGTATTGACCTTGTTCTATTCAGGATTTACATTCTTTTTGTGGAATATAATCCTTCAAAATATTCTTGTATTGTGGGTGAGATTATGACCCTGTGAAAGCAATGGTAAAACTTTACCAACTTCAGTGGAGTCAGGAAATGGTCTAAGTCATTCAGGTGGAAGGCAGAAGATCTGAGAGTATGGGCCACTATTCCTTTACTCTGTGAACCAGGTTCTGATGTTCAAGGCTATGTGTAAACCACTATTGAGCACTTCATGGCTACTCCATTGATATACACAGTCAGTTTGTTACCTTTTTTTCCTCAGACAGTTGCAGAATTATTTTGAAATAGCTTCAATAGAAAAAATTACATAACAAATGCTGTCATGGGCTGCAATTCTTTCATGTTAATTGGTATGTTTTCAAAAAGAGCACCTATTTATCTAACTCCAGATTTAATCAGATGTTGCTATATTAAGAGGAGCTTGACTGAAGCTGTAGTTGGGCCATGGTAGCAGAGGGTGAGACTGAGGACTGCTGATAACCCTAGAAAGGGGTGAAAGATTGGAGTGGTGGTCTCAATGTCAGGGAGTGGCTGTCATGGTCCTGGGAAGATGCGGGTCCAGAGCCCAAGGATGCAGAGAGCACAGAGCAACAACCAGCAAGACCCCAGCAAGAGGGCAGCCTCAGGAGAGTCAGAGCTAATTCGCAATGTGACTAGAAGAAGGCGCCATGGCAGTGAGTCCTGACACAATTATAGCCTCATTGTGTTCCTAAGGGAACACGTAATACGTTATTATGCTATATGGGGTGGACTAGTCTTGTAGCATCTGAAAGGATTTCTGAATTATTTTGAACTCTCTAATGCAATTTTTCCCTAATTATAAAACATTAACATATTTGTTAGCAATTTGGATATAGTTTGATTAGCACTTGATATGAAGGCTGGATTGTGGTTGGCATCCTTGAGTGTGCTAGGGGCAAGGATGTATAAGAAGCCTTCTTCTCTCATGGGTTAATGACAATTGCTATTCTTCTACACAGGTACTGGTTTTTCCTAATGCACTCTGGGATGAAAGGCACCACAAAATAGATTAGTGAGTGGAAAGAGATTTTCCTACGGTGCTGTGGCCAGCAGAGCATGCTGTGCTATTTTATACAATCCCTTAGTTCACAGCACAACTGAGCCCACACCATCATCTGCTTGCACATGAAGGCAAGCTTTGACCACGGGGTGGGAGGATGTTAATTTTTCTTGTTGGTGAAAAAAATCAGTTCATGCATAAGGAGTAAATGTACCTTCCAAAACAAAGACTTTTGCCTGCCAGTTTTCCCACAAAGTGTTTCTAATTGCAGATCCAAATAATATTGCATGTTGTATGAATAAACTGGAAACACTATCATTCCTGAAAAGAATCTAGAGAGGCTTTGCAGAGTGTTATCTGAGCATAAGGAATTCCTTTAGCAAGATCCCACTTATTGTTGAATTTAAACATACTCAGCAGCAATGAACCTCAGTTTTCATGGAGACTATTTTGAAATGTCATGTTACATGCTCCCAATATTTGCAATTACAATCAGAAACAGAGTGTACAGTGAGTTGCTGACAGTAGGCTACATCTGCAATATATATAATACACACGTAAAATAGAAAGACAGGCAGATATAGATATACCAAAATTACAACTATCAGTTTAAAAATTTTTCTTTATCTATACTGGGTTTTCACATTCTACTGTTTTATTTCCATGGTGAAGGTCTACTATACCTCCTATTAATGCTACAAGAACAGAATATTACAGGTTGGACCTCCGTGGTCCGGCTCCCTTGGGATCTGACTAGTCCACAGAAGGGAGTTTACTGGACGAAGAGAGGTAAGCCCCTCTGCTGAAAGGCTCTGGGGTCTGCTGTCCCGGAGCCTCCGGAGCTCAGCTTCTATGGGCCCAGTGGAGCACCATGTTCAGTCATGGGCCACTGGTATTCCACAGCCCCAAGGCTGCCCCATGGTGCCAGGACTCTACTGGTTCAGCAACATCAATAGTCCAGCAGATGCTGAACCACGGATGTTGCCGGAGCAGAGAGTCCCGGATAAGAGAAGTTCAACTTGTATATCACAAATAAATAATGGAAAGTGGTTAATTAACATTGGTTTTATCATACATAAACTCTTTCCATGGAGACCTAAAAAGTGTCAGTTAGAATCCCAGCTGCAGTTACGCTTGGAGCCACCTTTCCATTTCTGCAATCCTGTGGCCATTTCAACCTGCAGTGTAACACACAGCAGCCTGTGGGCTGCTCTATGTTATGCCACTGAAACCATTTATTAGGGAAATTGATGGCTGAGGATCAGAAGAGTGTACCTGGCTACACTCTTGTCCCTCCCAAGCCTACATACATCTTACAATGGGAGTGTGAGAGCATGTGGCAAAAAGTTGGCAAGTTCAGTTTCATGGTACCAGTGGAACACAAGCTCCTCTTTTAGGGTACTTTTCTGGATGATTTGTGCTGCAAAGCAGCTGTAAGGAGGTTTAAGTGTCAGGCCTTATCATCTTATGTCATGCTTCTCAGATTTCAATTAACTTTCTCCTGAGACCAGGAGCAGATGACGATTTTCTGGGGCCCCGAGCAGCACAATTTTGCGGGGCCCCCCTTTGACATGGCGCATGCATGGTGGTGCCATGCACATGCGTGGGGCCCCCCTTTGACACGGCACATGTGCGGGGCTTCTTGAAGTGCGGGGTCCGGGGCGGCCGCCCCGCTCGCCCTGCCCTATATCTGCCCCTGCCTAAGACAAAAGGAAATGCATTAATTGACAAACAATTTCTATAAAACCATGTTCACAAACAAAATGAGGAGAATTTTGGCTTTTATACCTCAACATATCCGAGAGAGAGAGAGGAAGCACTGTACTGCAGGGGGGCTATGGAGAAAGAAGTCTAGCTGAATAAAAGACTACAGCCATGGATCAATTCAGTCATTAATAGCTGTTATCCAGAGTCAACTGGTTAAAAATCTAACTACAAATAGCTCTATCACTCCGTACACACTCTATCATGCCTCTGCACCTGGCTCAGGTGCAGAACTGCGGCTGGATTCCATGCCAGCAAATTTAACCCAAACTCAAGGCCAAAACCTACTCCCAATGGCAAAACTCCCATGCCCCTCATTTGTTGCTATGATGTATACAAGTCATACAAATACAGACATTTAAGATGGTACTGTAAACAAACTATGATTTGTCATGTAAATCAGTTCAATAGGAATTTTATTTTATTTCTGCAGACAAAGTATCTTGGGAAGCATTTGTTTTTAACATGCTGTGGTCTGGCATAGGACAACTAGAGTGCTGTATCTGAGCCAATGTCCCACAATTTTGATGATGCAGGAAGTTAAGCGGATTAATTCGAAACATTATAAAAATTACTGTGACAGAAAATATACAAAACACTGAGACGGGAATGTCTGTCTCAGTATAAGCAAGGCCAGAGTTAATAACAAGTGCATTTAATGTTGTTGGATATTAAATACAATTGAATGAATTACTTCAATACTTCTGTGCCTCTTAATGACAGGACTGGGTCTGCTCTTGATAATGAGAGAAAGAACAGATTGCAGTGTAGCTTGTTCTTGGTAATTATACATTTTAATTTGAAATCTAATAAAGCTCAAGTTGTATGGCAGATGGAAACCCTTGGAAAATGAAATTTGAGCATCACAGGGAAATGTAGATGTATAAAAGCTTTGATAAATCACCTGGTGAGCACACTTCTTATTTAAAAGTACATCACCAGTCTCACACACTTGTAGAGGAAGCTTAATTAAACCAATGAAATACATAAAAGAAAAGAAAAAGGAAAGATTTAGCAAGCCTTGTTTTATGATGGGAAAGGTCCTTTTTTCTTCTTCTCCTCTCTTTCTTTCTCATTCCTCTCAGACAGCACTGCCTTTTTTCCTACAGATTGACCTGATTTTCAATTCACTCGTCTTCATAATGGATGAAGAAAAATGAAGTTCGGAAGGAATAAAACATAAAGCAAGAAATGACTTGTCAAGGTTTAACCCTGTAGTGATATGACCTATGGGTCACAGTAACTCACAGATATGTCCATTGTGGTATAGCACACCATTTGTGAGAGACAACAAGGTAGTTTCTTTTTGTTTGCTTATGCAGAAATGTTCAGTGAATTCCAAGTTATTAGATTTATGACTGGAACAATGTCCAGTAGGACTTGGTCTGAGATCATCACCTTATTTCACAAAGGATCCTAAACTGCCATCAGATGGGAATAATTTTCAGTTCCAGTAACCTGAATCCATTTCATTGGTGACCTAAAGGAAAAAAGGTCTATTATTTACTGATCTCCTGAGACACAAACCGAATAGTTAAGAAATGTTTTCTTTGTGCATGCCATTAAAGATCAAAGTTGTCATTTGATTGCTTTGAGAAAGGGTAAATATATATGTTTTGCAGTTTAAATATCATGATAGAAGAAAATCTAGTATTGCCCGATGTTTCATTATAAGCAGCTGTGAAATTCAATTACAGTATAATTAATGCTACCCCCAGGAGTCCTGTAAAACAGAATGTTGTTTCAAAATGGGGCTGTCATATCATGAAATTTACAATAAAAATAATGTACCAGATCAAGGTGCCTAATGGAGTTGGACATTATTTTTCATTCTCTGAGGTGCTGAACTATAACCAGGATCCTTTTCATTAGGTTTTTTTCAGTATTCTAACTAACTAGGCACAATGGAATTGGGGAAAATTGGGAGTGCTTCCTGGACAAATTTGTTTTCATTAGTTACATGGGGGGAAATATAACAAGGAACAATGCTCCTATAATTCCTTCATGGCAACACTTCCCCCTCCCCTTCTCCTCTCCCAAAAACACCAAACAAAACCTCCCCCTTCCTCACCCAAAAGGCAATCCCCCCCCAAAGAAAACCAACAAAAACACATAGAGAGGGGTAGATTCTTAGACGTTTAAGACACATCAGCTTTGTGGCAGTACCCTCTGGAATAAAAGCATATGGTTCTGTAAATGTCAGTGCAAGTTATGTACATCGTTCCCCATTTGTATATAGAAAACAGAGGTGTTGATAACCCTGAAGAAAATTGCATGATGCGTTGTTTGAAATATGTGGTTCACAGGTATCTACTTTTAATTCACATAATGCAAGGTAAGGTTTTCTGGTACATATTTGGCAAACAATGTCAAAGGCCCCAAAAATAGCAGATTTCCTGTCTGCTGTTGAAATATTCATTAGTGATGAAATTCCACCCTTTACAGAGGACATGCATAAGATCCATACAACACTTAAGTCATCTGCAGATGACTTCACACTTGTGCACACATCTGCACAAGTGTGAAATTCCCCTTGATGACTAATACAGGGTACGACAGAACACAATATCAATTCCATTTTATTATAAAGGAATAGCATAAAATGGCTGAAACTCTATTGACAGTGTGCTTCCTCTTTAACTGATAAGATGAACTATAATACTGGTAGTGCTTATATCTTTCCATATCTGGTACATTATTAACCTTTTTATGTACCTGGATGATTTACTTGGCGGTACTTTTTGCATACTCCAGAGTTCAGCAGTCATTATGAAAAGCACTGTTGTTTCTGAACACAGCTGGAGGATCTGTCAAATCAACCTCAACGATGCATTAAAGCTCAGAGCTACTATAAAGCAGAAATAATGAAAGAGAGCACACAAGTTTACCAGATTCAATCATATGAGGATAGGCTCTCCTTGTGTGCTACATACCCCATAGTCACAAATTAGACATCCAGACAAAAAGTTGTAGACCATGAAGATTGTTAATTTCTTCCTCAGCTGGTTGCTTTATTTATGGCAACGGTTAGCCTACCTCTGTAGGTTATCTATAGGTTAATAACTTATTTGCTTATGACCAATATGAAGTCAGATACCTGTTTTTCTCAAAGTTGGTTTTAGAGTTTAGTACCTAGATGGGTGCAGTTACACTAAAATATTCAAAGTCCACTGAAATTAAAGGAAGGCTTCCCTTATTGACTTCACTGGGTTTTGGTTCAGGTTTATAACATTTCTGATTTACCCAGATCAAATTTCTTGACATAGTATTTCTGATGTAAATGGCTCGTCTGAGATGAAATTATACTCACATTTAAAAGGAAGGTCATCTGTCTATCACCTTCTTCCCCCCCCCCCCCTCCCCACCACCCTCCACACAGCAGGTATTGTTTTGGCTGATGGTCTGCTTGTTAAATGTCAAGAATACAAAACAGTTTGAGATTGTCATATTTCTGGTCTTTCTGATTTAAGTAACATGCTATATATAAAAAAGACAACAACACAATGACCTACTATCATCTGGTGGTGATTATTACAGATATACTGTGCTGTGCATTTACCAGACCACATTACCAGATTTAATAAATGTCTTGCACCTACATGACAAGCAATCAACATCAAGCAGATGGCCGGCTGATTTTTAAAGTCTAGCCACTTTATTAGAATTAATCCACTTTTTTGACAATAATAGTTCCCCAATTTAATAATGAAGAGTTGCGTATTAACATAATGAACATTTTCTTCCTAAAATTACAGCTCATTTAATCATTCAGATTCTCTAGTTCAACTAAGCTGCACTCAGAACAGGAACAGGAAAGTGGATAGAAGGCAAAATTGTCTTGATGCCACCATTAAGGCTTTCTAATTCTGAGAACGGTTGGTGAGTGTTCAAGGTTCTGGTGTAATTTAGAGAAGGCTCTAATCTATTTATCTCTGGTTGACTCCCAAAGTCAAGAATAGTCAAAGCAAGTTACTCTCTTCTGGTACATCACATGCATGCCACAACAAAGGCATACATGGACTGTAAAGCAGGAGAGAATTTCCCTCAGAGGAGGGTACCCCTACCATCAAAATATCCTATTAGAGCACACTCCTGAGAGGTGGGAGACTCCCTGCTTAATTTCTTTCTCCCGATCTAGCAGAGATGGGAGATGTGAACCTAGGTCTCCTATATCCCAGGTGAGTACTCTAACCACTGGCTTGAAGTTCCAAGGTGAGTTGCAATGTTTCCTCCTCCAGTTAGATTTGAATGGCACCCAAATTGGTAGGTGCCCTCTGAGCATCCTACCTAGTAAAGGTAGCAGTACCACAACCCCCTCACAACAACTTTGTGACACCCATCTCCCCCTACCCCCCAACTCATTTTAGGATCAGGATTGGTACAGTTACAACACCGTGAAATTTCCGTTTTAAATACCTAAAATCTAGAAATTTAAATCCTATGACCGTGCAGTTGACCAAAATGGATTGTGAATTTGGTAGGGCCTGTGTATAATCCAGACAATAGAAAGTACCCACAAATGATTCTTAGAGCATATATTTTAGGAAAACATCCAATCATGATTTCAGCATGGAGAATACAACATGATACTTGTTAAATTACTCCAATGCTTAACTATTCTCACTGTTAAAAATCTACTCCTTATTTCCATTCTGCATTTGTTTAGCTTCAACAGCCAGCCATTCGGTGATACATTTCTCTGCTAGACTGAAGAGTTCATTTGTTCCCCATGTAGGTACTTACAGACTGTAATCCAGTAATCCCCTACCTGTCTCTTTATTAAATTAAATACGAGCCGGTAGAGTCTAAAAGGCACATTTTGTAATTTAATCATTTTCATGGCTCTTTTCTGAAACCTCACTCCAATTTATCAACATCTTTTTTACACTGGGAAAAATGTCTCTGAACTGCCGCTTTCCCTTTTCTATCTTTTCTTTCTGCTCTCCGCTGACATTGCAAGAGGAGGGGAGCATTGCCAGATAGGACCAAAATATCTCCACAAAAATGGGGCATGGTTATATTTAATAAACTGATATGTTTAAGAGTTTAAAAAAAACATAATGATATTTACACTTATGTAATCTTGAATATGGGATGGCAATGAAGTGTGCATTAATTAGAATCCTAGAGGAGTAAAAAATCTCAGTGTGTTTCAAGATCAGTTTCATAACAATTGTCTCTCAGGCTATGGTTATATTAGAGCTTCTTGCACCAACACAGCTTCTGCTGCTTGCAGGGGCTGCAGCAGTCAAGCCAATGGAAGAGCTCTCACCTAGGGGCTTAAAGCTGATACATTAAAGAGCTTACACGGCACAGGTTCATTGGTGCAGCCATGCTGCTAGAAAATTTCTAGTGTAACCACTGGACTTCCTAAAGCTACCATTCAGCTTTTTTTTTTTTTTTTTTTAGAGCCCGGCTGACAAAATTGTAAGTGTTATCTATAAAAGTCCTGCTGGATGATGGCTGCGTAGTTTTCCCACAAGCCCCAGAAGTAGAAATCCAAAGGAAGCTGAGAGTGAGAGCACAGGTAAACACTTAGAGTATGTCTACACTACAGCACTATTTCGAATTAACTTAATTCAAAATAGTTAATTCGAATTAAGCTAATTCAAAATAACTCATCTATACACAAAACTATTTCGAAATAGCATTTTGCTCTTTCGAAATAGCACGTCCACACTGGGTGGACACTGAACCGAAGTTAAGGCTAACCGGAACCAGTGCCGGCAGGGCATCAGATTAGGACTTAGTGTGTGGGGCTGCTACCTGAGGCTAACTGAGCTCCGTGCTTAAAGGGACCCTACAGACAGTTCTCAGGGTTCCCCACTTGATTGTCTACCTCGATGAGGGACAGCAAAGCAGTCCTGTCTTGGAGTGCACTCGAGACACCACAACGCTTGGCCACATGGAGCCAGAGCTGCCCCTGGGCATGCCAGTGCATCTCATGGGGTCATTGCCATCAGCCCTGCTGCACTTGCTGGAGAATGCCATCCGGGAGGTCCATCGGGGGGCTGTCAGGATCCAGGAGGCCCTGAGAGAGAGAGTCCACCCCGAGGAGCCCACAGAGCCTCCCCAGTCCTCCTCACCGGGGGCTCGTGCCCCATTTCTCCCTCATATCCTTCCACTTATCCCTCTCTAGTCCCCCTTCCTGATGTCAAATAAAAGATACATATGTTCAAAAATAGAAACTGGGTTTATTGAACAGAACTCGGGGGGGGGGGGGCGTAAATGAATCTCTGGGGAGACTGGGAAAAGGAGGTGGCAGAGAGGAAGAGTGAGGTGGGGAGAGGGGAGGGGAAAACCTGGGAGGAGGAAGCTGGAAGGGGGAAGAAGAGGGAGGGGAAGCACAGGGCTCAGGGTTGGGGGGTCTCACCAGACCAACTTTACTTTCATGCTAACCTGTTCATGGGTTCGCATGTTGCCTTTGGTGGCCAGGCTGGCAGCTATCCTGTCATAGACGACCACATTCCTCCGTCTAATGTGGAGATCATGGACTTTGGGGCCATGCCCCCCAAACCTGAATAAGGTCCATGATCTCCACCCTGGACCAGGAAAGTGCTCGCCTTCTCCAGCTCCTGTCAGGCTCCTGCGAGCTGGCAGACTGCTCCTGGAGAGCAGTGGAGGGTTTGCTGCCAGTGGCTTGCTGGCTCTTGTTTTGAGGCCACTGGGTCAGGGGCCCCAGTGGCCACTGCTGGCTCTGAGCTAGCAGGCTTGGAGCTGGCACAGGCACTGTGGCCAGGGTCTACCCCTTTAATGTCTCCGGGGCTGAGGGAGAGCAGAGTAAGCTTTCCTGGTTGTGCCCAGAGTGGCCACCAGGCCTCCCTGGGAAGGGCTGGAGGCCCCCTATTTTGAATTAAGTGTCTACACAGCACTTAATTCGAAATAGCTATTTTGAATTTGGTGTTACTCCTCATAGAATGAGGTTTACCAAATTCAAAACAAGGGCTCCACTATTTCGAAATAGCGGTTTTCCTGTGTAGACGCTATTAAAGTTAATTTGAAATTGCTGTTATTTTGAATTAATTTTTTAATTCAAAATAACTGTTGTTATTTCAAATTAACTTTGTAGTGTAGACATACCCTAAGAGAGAAATCATGACTCCATTTGAAGTCAATTGCAAAAATTCCACTTACTCGAGTGGAACTAGAATTTCCTGAATTCTTCCAAAGTAACATCATGGGCAATAATTCTTTGGTAATTCATTCTAACATATAATATTATTAACAATCTCTAACCCACCAGAGATTGGAATTTTATCTATATGATGATTAAGCATGTTGTTAAAGAAAAAGTATTTTTAAAATATTTAACTGTTTGTATGCTATTGTATCCTCATAGTTGAAGAAGACTTAGCTTTAACTTGGAAGAGATCAGATAATACTTTACTAGGGAAAAATAAAACATATGCATTTTGATTTATCTAGCTTTAATCATCATTGAGGGCTATGCATTACAACTTCATCAAGTTTTTTTTCCTTCTCTGGAGCAGTATCATTTATGGGAAGGGATGTTTTTAAAGCCACTTCCTCAAGCTACCATTCAGCTAATTTTTTTAGGCCCTAGCTGAGAAAATTGATAAACATTATATAGAAATGTCCTTCTGGATGATGGCTATGTAGTTTTCCCCTCAGTCCCAGAAGCACAAATCCAAAGGAAGCTGAGAATGAGAGCACAGGTGAAATGATTCTTGCTGCGTTAAATCCCCTGCAAACTTTTCTTGTCTGTGTAAAATTAAAGTACATTTCTGAAATGCACAGTACTGATCAAACTTCCACTTCACCTCCGCAGTTCTTTCTAGAACTGTAATTCGATATTGTGTTTTAAAATTAGCGATTCTCCTACTTAGTCCAGTTTTTCTCTGACCTTCAGTGCATGGAACATGATTTTAAACAAAATGTCATATCAATTTATTTTGCATATTTACAAAGTAAATAAGGATTTCATTCCTGGCTTTTCTTTGTCATCCTGCATTGACAACTTGTATAAAGGAATTCCGAATTACTTGTTCATCTATGCTTTTGTATAAAGCATATTGTGGAATCAGAATGGCTTCTGCATGAAGTAAACACAACTATCAGTCTTCCAGGCCTGCTGGAATATACTGGAGAGTTTCCACTTCTACTGTTAATGTTTTGAAATCTCATACAGATATCAATACGATATAAAACCTGTTTTAAATGGGAATGTGTTCTAAACACTAACGGCAAAAATCTAACAAACTTTATGTTCATCATAATTCTCTTTCAGTATGTATGAAAATTAGAGAATAATATGATCAGGAAAATAATTGCCCAGTGGGTAGGGCAAATTGTCTTTGCATTACTTTTTTGTCTTCCTGGAGCAGCCAGGGGCTGTTATTGTTCATATGCAGCCTAGATCAACTCCAGGATACTCTAATCTAGGTCTTTCTCTAACCAGATGATAATCAGAAGTCTTCTGGCTATGTAGCTTTCCACTCTAACACAGGGCTGGGCAAGATGTGGCCTGTTGGCCGGATCCAGTTGGCCTAGTACTTTGATGAGGACTGCATCTGATTGCTCTCTATTTACATTCTGCCACTGAATTTCCAGGCACTGGCTCAGGCAATAGGATCTTATTTAAAGAGCTAATGGCTCCCAATTGCAGTACTACCCCAGCAGGGGCCGAAGCTGTGAGTCCTTTGCTATGTTTTTAATTCAAAGCCTCTGGCCCCACACAATTCTGGCAGGAGGCTAGTCCACAGTCCCTTCTGAGGGCCCCGTTACCACATACCAAAATTAATTAAGTGGTTCCTCTATAAGAATTATTGTCCATCCCTGCTCTAACATGTCCTGTTAATGTGGGTGGTGGGGGCATGAAACAGTGGTGAAGGGCTAGCCATCTCTGTGCCACTCAGAATCCTCAGATTCCCTTCTATTCAAAGCAGCCATAAAAGGGGTGACTGTTTAGCCAGCAGGTAATATTATGATAGGATAGTACAGTGACAAAGTATATTGTATCTCTGATGAGACATAAGGCATTGTTCCTGAACATGTTAAGACTTTGGTAATCACATGACACCTTTCGTAAGGGCAAGAGCATCTTATATTGCCAGATTCCAGTTTGTTAACTGCTGTCAAATTATATGTCTAATTCAATCTTAAATGGGCCGTCTTCCCATGACATACATGTCCAGTGTATAGAGGTAAGCTAATGTATAACTATGAGGCCAAAATATACAACTGGCATATAATCTCTACATAAGCAATTCATTTAATTCCCTATGAAACAAGAGTTATTTGGAAGGTGATACTTTAAATCAATAAGAATACAGAAGACAGATGATGATAATCAACAGTCCTAAAAAGGCATTTATTTTGTAGCTATTTATAGGGACTCGAGATGAAACAATCTATAAAAGAATTACTGCGATTAGGTAATTAGGAATCTAAATAAAAGACCTGATTTTCGAAGGAGGCTAAACACCCAGATTCCATTCAAATCTAAATACATATTTAATAAATATTCACTCTTCATATATAGGTATATATTTATATACTTTCTGTGCATGTGAGTTTAGCTCTATAGAGTTGCTTTGGATTCTAGATCATAAATGTTCATTTTGATAATGAATTAGTATTTGAGTCAGTTACTCAATGATAAATCAGCAGAGAATTCATAAGAGTCTGTAAACTGTGAAGAGACTATGGAAAATAAATGGGCTTATTTGCATAACATATAGCACTTTATCACATAAGTGCTACTGGGTAAAACTATCTGAGGAAGGAGGGCAAAATTTGATGTTTTCTCTCCTTAGAACCCAGGATAACCCTAATAAGATCTGGCAGATGTAACAGATAAGAAAGAAAATGCTGTAGAATGGTGGTTTTCAACCTTTTTCATCTGTGGACCCCTAAGCCTTTTGAATAGATGTGTGAACTGCTTTGGACATCTTAGTCTGTGAGTCCCCAGGGGTTTGCAATTCACAAGTGGTTAACCACTGCTATAGAAATATGAGTCACAACTAAGAGTTCTCAACTTGTAGGAAGTCAGACTGGATCACAATTTTGAAATAGTTTCTATTTTTTTTAATATAGTCCATTTTGGTTCTGTGTTCCTCATGAGCCTAACCCACAGCCCATTGAGGTCAATGGAGTTTTTTTTCATTGGGATGGCTTTGAATCCAGCACTATGTTATTAACAAAAGACACATGACAAGGTAATTCCCTCTATTATCATAATTTCCTGCCATTAGTGCTCAGTACGCTCATTCTCTTCACCATTAGGTGCAATGTCCATTTCCCCCCATTAACACTCCTCCGTTTTTGCCCCCCCCCCATTCCTATTCCTGCTCCCATTAAAGTCAACGGCAAAATTCCATTTTCACTTTAATGCAAGCAAGACCAACCTGCTATCCTAATTTGAAACTGTGTCGCTCATGTTTAAGATGCTAATTACATGTTATTTCAAAAGGTATTTGAAGTCTAACATTATCCAGAGTTTAATTACAAAGAGATAGCTCTGCAAACACTTCCATGTGAATGCATACATTCAGGAGCATTTTCAGGATGGAGTTTATAGTCTGTAGCTAAGTCAGCAATGAGAAAATGCTCTACAACTACAATATTATTGTTGATAATTCATGGATACCAATTTTTGCTTGGCCATTACACATCATGAGCCAAATTCATCCCTGAGCTCGACTGGAGTCAATGGAATTACACCGGAACAACTCGGCCCCATACTTTGTGTAACATTATCCAAGGTACAACCTGGACACATGAACATAGTGTCCAGTTCTCCAGCCTTGGGTGCCTTTTACACTGCTCTGCTGTGACAGGTCTCCTGGACTTCTTAAACAACCTCCAGCATTTAAATTACTCTGACGTATATTGTATGAGTGCTACAGCCTCCACTCATGAATTACACTATAAGGAAACACTAGCAAAATCCCAATTTCAGACTTTTCCCAGAAGTGTGCTTCCCATCTCTCACTGACAATACAAGCTCATATGAAGTCTGTCATTTTATTAATAGAAAATTATATGCACAAATCCCATTCTCTCAAACATAATGGTTTAGAAATATAAATAAAATAAATGTATTAACTACAGAAAGATAGAATTTAAATGACTACAGATGATGAGATATTCAAATCAGAATTGGTTACAAGAAGATAAAAGTAAAGAACCAATTCCTAACATAACAAGCTAAAATAAATTGAAAGCAAAGATCTCTCACCACATGTTTCAACAGTCTTACTGACTGACTTTCATTCAGGGTCCTTCCCCATAGTCCAGTGTTGCTTCTTTTGTTCAAATGTTGAAGATGTTGTGTGTACACAGAAAGGGAGAGATTATTTGGGGCATGTGCGCGCCCTTTTTTATTTTTTTTCTCTTCTTTGAGAAGCATCTCCAGTTGAGGTTCAGGAGGCAGGAAGCATTTGTGGATGAGAACCCACAGCTGTTTCTTTGTCACAATGTATATTTTCATTCACATTTTCATTCCACGAGGAGTACAGCTAGTTTGGATTAGGAAGCCTAATCCGAACGAGCTACTCTGTGCCGCGTGTAGCCGCGCGGCACGGGGTTCGAACTGCCGGCATTTAAAAATGGCGCCAGCCGGCTTTATGCAAATGAAGCCCGGGAAATTCAAATCCCGGGCTTCATTTGCAATTGCGGTATGACTACATTACCCTCCTATTTCGAATTAGGAGGGTAGTGTAGACATACCCTCTCTGGGTCTGCAACCCCTCTCTTGCTGCATGACCTGCTACTGCTACTTCATGACTCATCCCCCTAGCCAGGACACTATCTGCATTGCCCCCTCCCTAAGTATAAAAGTCTTTCCTAGGCAGTCTTCCTATTCACTGCCTCATAGAGTCACTCCTTCTTTGAGTTTTGTCCAACCTTCCTGAGTCTCCCAGCTTTGCCAGCCCAAAAAGATGTCCCTCCTCTCAGGAGTGACTGCAGACTTTCCCAGACACCCCCTCTCTTTCCAATTTCCTTTCTTGATAAGTCCAACCCAGCTTGTTTCTCCTCAGCTAAGCTGCCTTGCTCTACCAGGACATTACTTAGGGTGTGTCTAGACTACATGCCTCCTTCGACGGAGGCATGTAGATTAGCCAGATCGGAAGAGGGAAATGAAGCCGCGATTAAAATAATCGCGGCTTCATTTAAATTTAAATGGCTGCCCCGATCTGCCGATCAGCTGTTTGTCGGCAGATCGGGGCAGTCTGGACGCGATGCGCCGACAAAGAAGCCTTTCTTGATCGACACAGGTAAACCTGGTTTCACGAGGCTTACCTGTGCCGATGAAGAAAGGCTTCTTTGTCGGCGCGTCGCGTCCAGACTGCCCCGATCTGCCGACAAACAGCTGATCGGCAGATCGGGGCAGCCATTTAAATTTAAATGAAGCCGCGATTATTTTAATCGCGGCTTCATTTCCCTCTTCCGATCTGGCTAATCTACATGCCTCCGTCGAAGGAGGCATGTAGTCTAGACACACCCTTAGTCATCTAATTCCCCTGAACTTTGGCCTGTTAGGTTAATTAGATTAATTAGCCCCCTTCTCAGTCTGCATTAATGCTCCCAGTGCATGTGTGAGGCAAACATCCCATCATGCTGATTCGGGACAGAAGTCATTTAGAAACACCATTTGAGAGCTATGTTTAAATGAATAGCTGACAGTTAAATCTGTTGTGGCACACTACTGTGGATAGCCATTGCTTTTTGTATTAGCCAGTACTTGTTTTTAGCACCTCACTGCACACTCTTGCTAACCTCTTGGAGAAGGGAGCATCTATTTGTTCCATGTTTCTATAGCACCTACCATAGTATTGTCCTCATTGATGAGAAAGGTTCTTAGGTGCTACAGTAATACAAACAATGGTGAGGAGATACAATTCACAGATACATTTGATCAAACTAAGGTCAAGTGAACTGACTCACTGAAAAACAAAATCTGTCCGGAAGCTCTCTCCATCTCACAAATAAAACAAACTCCTGTAGCGAGGAATAAATGTGGGGGAAGATTAAGGGAACAAGAAACCACCGTAATAAGTGAGACTAAAGGCGGAATTCTCTTGGTAAACTTAGCTATGTCCTACACTGCTGTGCAAGGATGTGCAACAGGGCAGGAGTAATCTCAGTGAGCAGTATTCACACTGCTCTTGTCTCCTATTCCCCAACAGGATCCCTAGTGGGCAGAGTGAGGGTCCCTCAGAGTGGGCAGAGTTGCCACAGCTTATCAGCAGAAACAGTAATAAGAGTTTAAAAGTGAGTAAAGTGATGCCATTTCCTTCATCCACCTTAGGGTACGTCTACACTACAGCACTAATTCGAACTAACGTAGTTCGAATTAGTTAATTGGAACTAAGGTAATTCGAATTAGCGCATCTAGAACTAAAAACTAGTTCGAATTAGCGTTTTGCTAATTCGAACTAGCATGTCCACACTGAGTGGACCCTGAACAGAGGTTAAGGATGCCGGAAGCAGTTCCAGCAGAGCATCAGATTAGGATTTAGAGCGTGGAGCTGCTGTCTCAGGCTAGCTGAGGGCTGTGCTTAAAGGGACCCAACCCCCACCCCGGACAGACAGTTCTCAGAGGTGCCCCGCTTGCAAAGCAGTCCTGGCTTGGAGTGCCCTGAGTGCCCACACTGAGCACATCACAGCACTCGCCCATCAGCCTGGCTGCACTTGCTGCAGGCTGACATCCAGAGGGGGGGGTCAATCAAGGGGTTTCAGGAGAGCTTCCACCCCAAGGAGCCCGCAGAGCCAGCCCAGTCCTCCCCATCGGGGGCTCGTGCCCCATTCCTCCCTCACCTCCTTTCACTTACCCCTCCCTAGCCCCCCTTCCTGATGTACAAAATAAAGGACACGTGTGTTCAAAAATAGAAACTCTCCTTATTGAACAAAACTCGGGGAGACTGGGAAAAGGAGGTGGGAGAGGGGAAGAGAGAGGGTGGGAGAGGGGAGGGCAACTAAAATGATCAGGGGTTTGGAACAGGACCCATATGAAGAGAGACTAAAGAGACTGGGACTTTTCAGCTTAGAAAAGAGGAGACTGAGGGGGGATATGATAGAGGTCTATAAAAGCATGAGTGGTGTGGAGAGGGTGCATAAAGAAAAGTTCTTCATTAGTTCCCATAACAAAAGGACTAGAGGACACCAATTGAAATGAATGGGTAGCAGGCTTCAAACTAATAAAAGAAAGTTCTTCTTCACAAAGCAAATAGTCAACCTGTGGAACTCCTTGCTGCAGGAGGCTGTGAAGGCTACAACTAGAACAGAGTTTAAAGAGAAGTGAGACAAAGTCATGGAGGTTGGGTCCATGGAGTGGTATTAGCCAGGGGGTAGAAATGGTGTCCCTGGCCTCTGTTTGCGGAAGGCTGGAGATGGACGGCACGAGACAAATGGCTTGGTCATTGTCTTCAGTCCATGCCCTCCAGGATACCTAGTGTTGGCCGCTGTTGACAGACAGGCTACTGGGCTAGATGGACCTTTGGTCTGATCCAATACAGCCATTCTAAGCTCAGGGCTCAGGGTCGGGGGTCTCAGTGGACCACCTTTGATTTTCATGCCAACCTACTCCTGGGTGGCCAGGCTGGCAGCTATCTTGTCCTAGACGGCCACTTTCCTGTGCCTAGTGTGGCGGTCGTGGATGAGGTCCACGATGTCCGCACTAGACCAGGCGGGTGCCAGCCTCTTGCGGACCTGGGCAGGCTCCCGGGAGCTGCCAGCCTCGTCCCGGGAAGAGGTGGAGGGCTGGGTGGCAGTGGGTGGCTGGCTCGAGCCATGCCAGGTGCAGGGTCTGCTGGCTGGGTGCTGGCAGGCTTGCACTTGGCACGGGCACCGTAGCCAGCCCGTGCCCCTTTAAGGGCTCCGGGGCCGGGAGGGGGGCAGAAGAGTTTCCCTGGTGGTGCCCAGAGTGGCCACCAGGGAAAGCTGGGGAGGGCTAGCCTCCCACTAGTTCGAATTAAGTGGCTACACAGCCCTTAATTTGAACTACTTAATTCGAACTAGGCATTAGTCTTCATAGAATGAGGTTTACCTAGTTCGAATTAAGCGCACCGCTAGTTCGAATTAAGTTCAAACTAGCGGTTTGCATGTGTAGTGCCTATCAAAGTTAATTCGAACTAACGTCTGTTAGTTCAAATTAGCTTTGTAGTGTAGACATACCCTCAGAGATTAACTTCCAATCTCTTCCATGTTGTTCACATATCAGGCTTCAAATACACATCTAGACAATCCAGTTGGAAAACAGAGCTCCTTGTGAGAGATTTGCCTCTCTCTCTCAGGTAAGAAATGTAATGAGGCGAAGGAGCATTTCTCACTGCCCCACATTCACCCAGGAAATGCAGGGGATGGACAAAAAATACCAATTGGCATGAATGTATATACACAAGTACAGTACTGCAGAAGTTTGCTGTTAATGAGCTTACCATGTAGGTTTTTCAAAAAGCATAGTCTCTCAGGCTCTGCTGTGAGAGCGCCACACACATAATGCTGGAGGAAGGATGTACTTTGTCTTATCTCTCTCTCTCTCTTCACATTCACTCATGGAAAATTTGTAGGCATAGGCACTGCAGGGTGATCAGTCTGGCATACCCTTTGTGAAAATATTTAAGAGGCGTCACAGGATTTGTACACATTTTCTGCAATATATTTTGCTACATATGCACTGAAAGTATCTATGCAAAATTGAATGATAATATAGGTATATTCAAATTGAGTTCCAGAAAAAAGGCAGAGAAAAAGCATACTGTGCATTGTATCAGAGGGGTAGCCGTGTTAGTCTGAATCTGCAAAAGCGGCGAGGAGCCGTGTGGCACCTTATAGGCTAACCGAAGTGTTGGAGCATAAGCTTACATAAGCTCCAACACTTTGGTTAGCCTATAAGGTGCCACACGACTCCTCACCACTTATACTGTGCATTGTTATCCTGGGACTTCCATTCAGAAAACCTGCCACACAAGAAGATCACCAGTATTACAAAACCGATGGCTAGATTGGGTAAGAATGGTAAAGGGGTGGAATGCCTCACAGTCCTCTTTGGAATCTGGAGGCTTTGCTCACACTGAGGCATCCTTTTGCAGTGTCCAGCTTACAACTCCTGTCTTCTGTGGGGCCAGTCTGCCCTGCTTGTGGGAGTATAGGAAATGGAGCTACTCCCTCATGCATGCCCCTCCACCATTGTGTGCAGGGATGAACCAAGCAGCAGAGGGACTCCGATTCTGTCTAGTGCCTATAGATTTCATAAAAGGCTAGGGCACAGGCTCTTCAGGCACACAGGCAATGCCACTGCATATATGCCACACACACTCTAACCCTTAATTCGTTTGGAACAGAAGTTCCTGGGGAGATGGGTGCCCAGCCATTGGAAACAAAGGGATGCACTGAATCAAAAACTGTTCAAAAACTATTCCTTTTCTCCCCTTCAGGCCTGTCACATTTACTAATTTAATTAAAACCAAAAATAACCTGCAAGAAAAATACTTATAACTTAGTTTTATCTCATAATTGAATATGATTTCTTCTCACCTCTAAAAGTGTCTTATTTATGATGTGTACAGTGTCTTAAATATGCATGGTGCTTTCCAGACAAATTGGAGCCTGAAGGCAAATGCTGTTTTATTGACTGGTACACATTTGTGGAAGCATCCGACAAATCAAAAAGTTGCTTAAAGAATAGAACAATTCATGTGAAACTGGAGATTCCCCTCCCCCATCCAGTATTGTCGGGGGGGGAGGACAGATTGAGAAGGACTTCAGTTTGTGCTGGTATTTTAAATGTAATTCAAACTGTAAGCAAAACTGAAACATTTGGGTCTCAGAAGCAAAGGAACTAAAGCTCCAAGGGATAAAGTCCTCTTGCTGTGATATGTTTTCACAGGCTGTATTAATCCCCACATGATCAGCAGAACTAACACTCATGGAGAGATTCAGACAGGAAAAAGAGACTGCTGAAGGAGGTCGGGCAGGCAAAAAGATGGAAGGAGGTCATGCAGAACAGAGCTTTGTGAACTACTCACTAAAATTAATTCCAGACATTTCACTCTCTGCCTTTCCACATAATTGTATTTTCTGTTCTGTTTGCAAATATTTTTTTCTTTAAATGAGGAAGGAGTATTTGTTTTTCTTGTTGAGATAAAAGAAAGATCTTCCAAAAACTGAACATGTATTTAGATTTTTAGATCTTAAGTTTTAAGATATGTCAATCGCAAGCTGCTGACAAGATGAGAGACACTGGCCCTATTATTTTATTCTTGTCTTGTTCATTTCCATCTGGCTAAGATATGGCCATATTTGTATAATATCTGAGCACTTCTCAGCCCTTTAATGTAATGCTATGGCTACTAAGGGCCCAAACAGAACTTAACGACAGAGTAAGTATACAAATCTCACCATAGGTCCTCTCAAGAATCATTTAACTAACTCTGCAGTCAATGCCCTACGATTTCTACCATGGCTAACACCAATTCTACTCCACTGGTGGTGTCATCAGAAGTAATGCTATTGAAAACAGTACCCATCAACACCAGTAATTTATGCCACAATACTAGAAAGACTTAATTATGTACTTAACTGAACACAAGTGAGTAGTTCCAGTCAACTCAATCAACAGTTAGTTTTGCTGCACACATGGGCTACATTATGCGTGTGCTTAAGCTGTTGAAGGATCAGAGTCTCCTTACTTATGGAGTTGCCTTCTTCTAAGAAAGGAAAATGTTTAACATGCCAGCAGCTCCCTGGAGCCTTTTTTATATTATTTATATTATTGCTCCTAGCATTGCTCCAAAATAGTGTGAAATGGTGCAAGTCTCACTTGCCCCTAAAATTGTCAAAGCAAGTATTATTTTTTAAGTTTCAGTTTTGCATTTCCAAGCCATTGTTTTCTTATTTCCACTGGACGTTCTTTCTTCTCTTCCCCATGCCCAGTCTTTTCTCTTAGGCCACATCTACACAAGCAGTTATGATGGCCAAACTTTTGGCACTTAGGTCTGTGAAAAAAACCAGCACTCTGGGTAACAGACATTTCTGGTATAAGCATTTGTGTGCACAGTGCTATGTAGGCAAGAGATGCTTCCCCAGAGACATAGCTACTGCCACTTATTGAGCAGACTTCACTATGTCACGGGGACCTCTCTCTGCCGTAAGAGAATTTGGCTATAAGAGTACAGGACCAGTTGAAGAGTGGGCAGGGCTGGGAGCTGGGCAATGCGGGGCCCTGAATGCACATGGTCCAAGGCGACCACCTTGTTCACCTTGGCCAAAGGCCAGGCCTGTAAGAGTACCCATACAGCAACCTAGCTGCATTAGCACATCTGTGCCACTATAAGCTTGGAAGTGTAGGCATGGCCTAACATTATACAAGCTAAAAAGACATGTAGATGGTATCATGAGCTTTGGTGGGCACAACCCACTTGTTCAGATGACCCACGAAAGCTCATGATACCATCTACAAGTTTTGTCAGTCTATAAAGTGCCACCAGACCTTTTGTTGGTTTTTAAGTTTATCCTGTACAGCTGTGGTCACCAACCAGTAGATCGCGATCTACCGGTAGATCGCAGGGGCTCCAAGAGTAGCTCTTGAGCCCTCTCTGAACTGCGCACCTGCGCAGTACATTTACAATAGATTTCCACATGTAATATAGGCGGGGCTTCAAGGAACGGGCGGGGCAGTAGATCTTCGCCTGTTCTGAGACTTAAAAAGTGATCTTGGGTGTAAAAAGGTTGGAGACCACTGCTGTACAGACTAACTCAGCTACCCCTGAAGCTTCATTATAGAAGCTGATGCTCTTTCTGCATGGTGAGAAATCCATGTCAGAGAATAATAATTGTAGGTAACTTTCTGGTAGGAGGCTCATTACACATCATATTGATCGAGTTATACACAACATCCCATTTCAATGCTGAATAGTACTACTTTAAAATTATTTATATAGATTGTTCATTCATACAGCATATGGGGAAAACCTTGTATCAGCACACAGACTGAGGAACTGAATTGTGTTCAGGGACACTCTGAGTAATCTGTAGGGAAAAGAATCCTGCTTACAGATTTTGAAGTGCAAGGCACCAGTTGAAGTGCCCTCTATGTGCTATGGCACTGTAAAGTCTACAGCAGTGTTTCCCAATTTTATTTGGCCACAGAAACCTTTTAAACTCAAAAGAATTTTGTGGAATCCCTAAGAACAGTCATATACATGACTGAGCTGAAAAAGTAGACCACAAATAAGTAGAGATAATAATAAACAAATGCTAAATAAGGTCACAAGATTAACATTTAGTTTAATTGCACATATTTAAAAACAAAAATAATATTTAATGTGTACAAAAGATAAAGCAACTGGTTTGACAGCTGAAGCTTCGACTTGATCTGACATGATGCTAGTATATTTATATTCAGTCACCCACGTGATCCACGCTCCCTGAGAGTGAGTATGGGGATTTATGGTGCTATATAACAGGCAATCGCACCACTGAGTGACTGCGCGTGCAGCACTGAGTACAGTGAGCCCTCGCTACTTCGCGGTTCGACCATCGCGGATTCACGACTTCGCGGACTTTTTTCATTACGTATGTTCTGTACATTAAAGGGTGGTTTGTTAACAGTACTACGTAAAGGGAGGGTTTTAAAAGTCTGAATATACATGTTAAATAAATACGTAAATATGGTGTCCCTACTTCGCGGATTTTCAGCTATCGCGGTCGGGTTTGGAACCTATCTACCGCGATAAACGAGGGTTCACTGTAGTGACATCATCGTCTCCACTCTCTGGCTAAGCTGGCATTACACAGGGACACTCATTGTGGCAAACACAAACGAAAATTATTTTCAATAAAATTAATAAATTCTTAAATATTAATTTTTTAAAATCGTAAAATGTTATCGTCATGAAATTTTCTTGCGGAACCCTTATTTTCACTTTGTGGAACCCTGGGGTTCCGCGGACACCATTTGGGAAACACTGGGCTACAGAAAACTGCCGTGTCATTCTACACAAGGGGAGGAGTAATCAATCAGTAGCTCTCCACAGTTGGTTCTCTTTTGGGGTCTGATCAAAAAATCAGTGCAATCAATAACAGCATGGAGGATAGCCTCATCAGCTCCCCTAGGCAATGCAGGGGAAGGCCTGCTCCAAGGACCCACAAGAGGCAGGGTCTCAAGCGGAAGGGGTGGGGCTGGAGCTAGGCAGCCTTCAGCTCTGCCCAGAGAGTGGCACGTCTTTCCCAGGAAGCCTCAGTGCAGACCGGAGCGTGCCTCACAGAGCTCTGGCAGTTATTTAAAGGGCCTGGGACTCCGGTCACTTCTGCAGTCACCATAGTGGCAGTGGTTGCTGGGAGGTCCAATACCTTTTTTATTGCCAGGTTCCAGGGCAATTAGTCCCTCTGTGCCCCCCTATTTCCCCATCAGTGGCTCTAATCAATGGAATCAATCAGGTTCACATTAACATTAATAGGTTTTGCATCAAAGCTTTATTTATGTAATCAATCAGCTCACAAATTCTCCTAAGTACTGAACTGGATGGAACCCCAATCAAGCATAGTTATGCAAAGTGCAAAGTGTAAACTTCCTGCACAGAGTCTCCACATTCAGCCTCAGGGAAATTACCTAGTTCCACTGCCAACTCTGTTTTCTTCTCCAAAGGTGTGTGTGTTTGCATCTGTCTCTCTCGCTCTCGCGATCTCTCTCTGGAAGGGTTCCCAGGATTCTATCCTTGCCTATGTGTTACAGGGTAAATAAAACTACAAATTAAAACAATTAATTAAATTCTGTCAACAGCCTATGTAATGTCATTTTATAAGAAGTGCAGCTTTAGTAAAATTATTCATGCTTCTAAATTCAGAGATGGATATCATATACTGATTCTGTTAGGGTATGTCTATACCAAATTCCTCTTTTGAGAGAAAAATGCAAATGCAGCTGAGCAAAATTGCAAATGAAGCGCAGATTTGAATTTCCCATGCTTCATTTGAATAATCACATCTGGGCGCTATTTTGAAATACCCTATTTTGAAAAAAAAAACCCACTGTCTAGATGTGGTTATTTCAAAAGAAAACCTTTCTTTCTAAATTACCCTTACTCCTTATAAAATGAGGTTTATGGGTAATTTCAAAAGAACAGTTTTCTTTCAAAATAACTGGGTCTAAACAGCATTTCTTTTTTCAAAATAGGGTATTTCCAAATAGCGTCCGGACGCGATTATGCAAATGAAGCATGGGAAATTCAAATCCGCTCTTCATTTGCAATTTCGCTCAGCTGCATTTGCATTCCTCTCTCAAAAGAGGAATGAAGTGTAGACATATCCTTAGATACATCCAGTGATACAGCCACATACACATACATTTCATTACACTCTCCCATTTCTGTTAATTAGGGCCTAATGTTCATAGACATTAACCCCATGTCTTTCTGGTATATATTTATTGGAACAAATGGCTTACAACTGGCAGAGAATCTAACTAGAAAGTGTAAATTTAGCCTTTGTTACTGTGGATTATGTTCCATAAATGTTATGCCATTTAAAGATAAGGAAGTTTCCAAATAAAATATGTATTCTCTCTTATTTATATATATACACGCATAAGAGACCTTTTGGAATGGACCTATGAATATAAAGTGGTGGGAACACTAGGGAGAAATAAGAAAATTTCCTTTGCATTTCCAATAGACCAGATCCTCGGCTGATTTATATGGCAGTTATTTACTTAAGCTATATAATAATGCTGTGGTTTTAATCTAGGTCCTAGATTCAAAATCTCAATTATTCCAACCCGTTCTGATATTTTTATTTGTCAAAGGCTGTTACAATAAAACTGATTTCATCCTCAGCTGTTTCAGGAGAATAGAAAAAAACTGAGTTTACATTTTCCAGTACACAGACAAGAAAAATAAATACATTAATTGCTTAAAATGAAGAGTTATTCTGTTTTCAGTGTAAATCTGGCACGCATTTCATGAAGTATAAACTGTGAACAGCATTTGAAATATTTTATGAGAATTCAAGAGAAGTTTATTTCTATTGGACTTATTGCAGCCACTTGACCTAATTATTTTGACACCTTTTTAGGAATACTTAGGAATAATAATAATAATAAATAGTAGTAGCTTGGGGGTTTGTGAAATAATGAAAGCAGGAACTGAAAAAGGAATTAAAAAACTTTGAAGGAGAGGAGCATGTATTTTTTAAATTAGAAGTTCTTAGAAGTTTGATAGAGAAATATAATTGTTTACTTGGTTTCTCCAAGAGCTAAACACAGATGAGGAGGCAGAGGTTAAAAGTTAAATTCCATACTGATAATGGCTTTACTTTGCTAAGCTTTACCCTCAGGATCAGGAAGACTCCTACTCCAAATGGAGAGATCAAAGGGAAGAAGGGAAATTACTTGTTGGTATTGAATCACTAAAGGACCATGGGCAAAATTGAGCAGTGGGGGCTGGGTTGCTCTTCAGGAAGAATAGGGAAAGGGATGTTATCCTACCGGAATCATTAGCCACTCATTTGGAGCATCTGTGTTTTGGAGCACCCCCTTTGAGCCTGATTTTTCAGAAGTGCTTAGCACTTGCAACTCCAGGTGAAGTCAATGGGAGCAGAAGGTCCTCATCACCTTTGAAATCTATTTGTTAATTTTGTTATGTTTTGTGTGTTTGTTTTGTTGGAAAAAGAGAAAAAATGAACTGCTCATACTTTAGTGGTTGTTGAAAAATTTCGAAGGAAAATGGGTCTTTCATAATCTTCAACAAATTCTGCAGGAAAAAATAGATTTCAGCAGGTCATCATGAATATGTCCACCTGATCCACTTCAATGCCTTCTGGAAGTAACACTACAGCTTCCCCTTGTTCCCCACTCTACTATATGGACACTTTTTCCCTGCTGCCTTGTGTCTCTGAAGATTAATCAAATCCTGGAATTCCCATGATACATTACAGCACCTCAGTTACCAGGAGAGACCAGGGTGAATCCTCATTAAAAATATTAAAACAAGAAGAAATTGGAACATGAAGTGAAAATTATATTGATAACGATCATATAAAGACTGGAATTGGGGAGAACAGGATGAAATATTGTCCAAACTATATGTATTATCTTAGCCAAGCCAAATAGCTGCAAGAGTCATCTCAAGCAGAAGGGACAAATTCCAAAAGTACTTACCAGTAATCTGGCCAAGACACAGAGAAAAATCAGAAGCTGGAACAATTTTTTATACCGTTATAACGTTACTGGAGCATTTACAGAAGCAACGCCCACACAGCCTTTCAGATTTTTTGACCAGGTCTGTCCATCTTTAGGCCAAAATTCCTGTCTGGTCTTTTTTCTTTAGCTGTGTCTAGACTGCAGGGTTTTTTCGAAAAAAGTAGCCTTTTTTTAAAAAAACTTCACCTGCATCTAGACTACAGCCACGTTCTTTCAAAATTAAATTGAAAGAACGCGGCTTTTCTTTTGATGGCGGTACTCCTCATTTCACGAGGAATAATGCCTTTTTTCGAAAGTGCTCTTTTGAAAAAAGGTGCTATGTAATGCAAACTGTGCTTTTCCAAAGAGAGCATCCAGAATGCCTGGGTGCTCTCTTTTGAAAAAGCAGCTTGTTTTTTCGAAAGTACTGATTGTAGTCTAGATGCTCGTTTTCGAAAGAAGCTTTTTCGAAAGTATCTTTCGAAAAAGCCTCTTTCGAAAGAGGCTTGCAGTCTAGACGTAGCCTTTGTAATAAGAAAAGACAGCAAACCCTTAATTTCTGTTTGAAGCTATAACATTCTATTAAAAAAATAGCCACTCTTGCTGGAACAACATGAGGTCTCATTATTTTCACTTCTACCCCAAAGGTTTTCTAGGGCTTTAAACCATTCACCTCTAGTACTATGAGCAAGAACTTACTCATTGGCCAGTTAGCTAGCTTAGGCCTTCACAGACTTTTACCTGTCCATGAGGAGCTCCCACTGTCTTTGATGAGAACCCTGATAAAACAATCAAATACTATATTCAACCTGGGAAAGACAATCATATTTAAACCCACAGAAAGTTTGGTGCATCATATACTCATGTGAGTTTCTACAGGGCTGTGTCTACACTGGCATCCCTTCTGGAAAAGGGATGCTAATGTAGCACTTTGGACTAGGCAAATCCGCGGGGGATTTAAATATCCCCCGCGGCATTTGCATTAACATGGCTGCCGCTTTTTTCCGGCTTGGAGATAAGTCTTTCAAGTAGGAATAAGAGATCCTCCGGAAAAGGCTTTATTTTCCCGAGAATCCCATCTAGACTGGCGCTTTTCTCCGGCTTTTCCCCAAGCCGGAAAAAAGCGGCAGCCATGTTAATGCAAATGCCATGGGGAATATTTAAATCCCCCGTGGATTTGCCTATTCCAACATGCTACATTAGCATCCCTTTTCTGGAAGGGATGCCAGTGTAGACGTAGCCCAGGAGTTTTGAAAGATTCCCCATTAGATGTTAGTTTATTTTTTACAGAATGGAATTTGAATTTGTGATATATTTAAAAATGTAAAATGCATCAAACAACATAAAATACTGCAAATTAAAAAAAAATACAAAGTGGTCAACTGAAGAAATATATATATCATAATACTGATGATCTCTTTCATATTTATTCAGGCCTTAAAATACTAACAGCCAGTTATTAAAAATAAGTACTGACCCATAAAAAGCTGCACTCTGTTCCACATTAATTGTCTAACAGCATTTTGAAAGTTGCAATCATAAGTGAGGAAGAAGAGCAGACTTAGTTCTAGCTGTAAGCATGTACAAGACTTTCCAGAAATTTGTAGGACCATCTCATAAACCCAAATCCTAATAATAAATCTAGTCCTGAAGCATTCATTTTTTTTCTCTCCCATCCTGCACCATAGAAAAAGTAGTAAGTAGAGTAACTTTAGGTTCCTATAATAAAATAAAAATAACAAACACTCCATTTCTGTAGGTCAAGGGGGAATTTTCCTGTACAGAATTTTACATGGTCAGTTTATTTACTGCAATGTTATATATAAGCAACACCCATTCTAATCTGTTCCATCCAGCATGCTTTTTAAAACTAATATATTGGTTAAAGCTTCATCCACAAAAAACGTATGCAAGCAAAAGTGCCAAGTAACTGTGGGAATCATTGCATGCCTACTTGCATGTGCAACTGCCAGTTTCATACATGGGAAAATCCATATCTGGATCAGAGCACATAAGCATATGCATATTTTTAGTGCCAATTTACACCCATTTGTAGAAAATGTAGGCCACTGAAAACTGAAGTGGTTTTGTTAAATGAAGATCAGTATTATAATACTCACAGATGGAAAACTATATTCATGCTTCATTATAATTCATTTGTCAATGTCTGGATTCCAAGATCTCCAGAGAATGTTGCACACTCACATAACTTCTCTGTGTGCTAAATAGTTTACATTTGGACATTCTGTATTTAATGCCTTAGATTAAAAACATTTAAAAGCTAATGTTCTGCATTCTGTCCAGCTAACTCCCTATTCGCTAAAGATCTGAGAAGATTCAAGCATGTATGCAATGTATAGGAGGTCAATAAATATGCAAAATTCAATTTACCTGCAGGTAACTTTTAAATGTCTTCTGCTTGCAGGTTCCAAATTTACTATGCACATTAGAATCAGGAGGGAGGACTGAAACTCTATTGTATAAAAGAAAGGTCCTGAGGCTCTTTTCATTGGGCAGAAACTAATGCAACTCAACATGTGGCTGGAGTGAAGGAACTCCTGATTTACATCAGTGTTTCAGGATCATTAAGTCTGTCTTTCCATTTAATTTGCTATTTTTCAAACATATTTTAAAGAAGACTGAGGGTTTTGTTAGAATTTTTTATAATGGATATGGTCAATTCACTAAATAATTGCCAATGTTCATTGATAATAGATATTGATATCTTGTTGTAGGGCACAACAACCGCACCACGTGTTATCCACTGTAAAAATGAAACCGGAACCAGTTACAGCTTCATATAAATTAAAGAACTTATAGTCTTTTGAAGCCTGACTAGAACCTGAAGTTGCTACTGCTGCTATCAGCTGCAAGCATTTGTTACTGTGATTTGGAACATTTTCATCACCACAATAAAACTATGTATGCCCTTTATAATTCTCTCTCTTGGAAGTGCTAGTCATTTGAATTTTATAGGATTGTGATATGCAGAAGCAATGTCCTTTGCCTTAAAGCTCCTTGGCATTGGTGCCTGGGAGCCTCACTTGCACTTTCCTTTCTGTATGTGTGTTCTGCTTTGTTTAAGGCTGGGTTTTCTGCAGTCTAGTCTTGTTGTGGGATCCCTGGAGGTTGAGTATCTTAGTGGCTAGATCATTGAGCAAGTGGTCATAAAAGCGGGGGAGGAGGAATCTGTCCCTTTTTCCTACTGTATTCTTGGCCCAGGAACTCTAAGCCACTCCCTATCCAAATCCTTAAGTTTGGGACATGGTTTTGAGAATCCAGATTCCCTTTAGTTGGAGTTTCTCAATAGGTCCACTCCCTGCCCCCTTTTGCCCAGGTGGTAGGGACAGGGCTTACTTGTGGGCAGGCTTTGACTCAGGCCCTCAGACTGCTGAACCAAGCTCTTGCCTCCTCACCAGTCAGCCCCAAATTGAGCCAGGCTCCTTCTTTTTCTCCCCACCTCCAGGCTTGATATTGGTTGCAGGTAAAGTGGGGTAAGGCTAGCTGGGCCAACAGACATTCTTTGACTTGTGGAATGTCAAACCCTTCTTTCTTCATTCTCTCCCAGTGCTTGTTCTAGATTTTGTGATAATTATGAAATATGTAGTTCTGACAATGTATATGGGGTAAATTTTAGCCATGATCTCCAGGTGTGGAGAGTCCCTTAGAAAACTGTGTGAGCATGAACAAGTATGATGAGGTATGAGGTGTCAGGGCTGGGCACTGCTTAAGGAATGTGTACGTACTTACTATGTACATCATTAGTTGGACTGCATAGCAGCTGTCTTTGCATTAAGATTGGGGCTTGGCTAGGTGCAGAATTTAGATTTGGCAGGCCCAGACAACCTATGGATCCCTCCTTTTTTTTCCCCCATGTGGAGGCCAATGGAAGCAATTCCAGCCATGACTCCCTCTTTCTTCTGCACTCCCCTCCACATCTGCCAAACTCCTGGCCTGGCTCTTCCAGCTGGGCAGAGCACTGTGGAATTGCCACATAAAGCCTATGATTTGGCTTTCAGAGCTCATTTAAATCTTACATTGTATCACTAAGGGATGTATGCAGTGTATTAAGAAGTGACAAAATTGTAGCAACATCTGTAAGTTAAAACACAGATCTGTGAATTAGATGAGAGAATTCCTTTTTATTACTGATTACACATTAAACATAACAAAAATGATGTTGAGCTCTCTAAAAATAGTCAGCTATAATCTAAACAATATGCATAATCCATTAAAATATGTACATTCCAAACTATAAAGACTAAAGAGAGATATACCTTTGATCTAAGAAAACATTTGGTTACTGTAACTATTTCAAAAGCCTTCTCCTCAAGTGCTCTAGGGTTTCCATATAAAATGTAGACACAGTATATCAAATTCAATTCTTAATAAATGGGCCAAATTTTGCTGTAATGTGACCCATGGAGTAAGATATTCTGCACATCTGTGATAACTGAACAGAACCAGAACCTGACAAAGCCCTACTGATCACCAGGGTAGCACTTGTTCTGATCTGAAGTTCAGTGATCATGCAGAACAAATGTAGGGCACTAAGGATATGTCTACACAGCAGCGTTATTTCGGAATAACTGACATTATGTCAAAATAATGTTGAGCTGTAGTCTGACTCCTATAACCATCGTTGTACGAGAAGTAAGGGAAGTCGGGGAAGAGTGCTCTATCTTGAAATAATGGCTGTGTAGAAAGTGCCAGAAGTCTAAATAAGCTATTTTAACTTAAGCTACACAACTAGAAGGTAGAAGATGGTATCAGAAAAAAACAACAGCTGCTAGACAAATGTGACATGATGCCAGATTTTGAACTCAGTTGCACTAGAGCAAGTCTGAATTAGTTCCAGTGACTTTGGTGAGTCACTTCAAATTTGCATTCATGTAATGAGAAATAGAATCAGAGTTCAGATGAAGGAAAAACCGTTGCACTTCAGATTAATCAGTCTGAAGACAATACAGTAATTGGGATTCTACTGTCCATCTTCCAGGTAGAAATAATTGTTAGAAGTTCCACAATCTTGTAGTACATTTAGGCTACATTTACACTGCAGGCTTCTTGCACAAGAACTGTTTTACACAAGAGTTCTTGTGCAAAAGGTCTTCCACAAGAGTGCATCCACACTGACATGTGCTTTTGTGGAAGAGATGTGCTTTTGAGCAAGAGCATCCATGGCAGTGTGGATGCTCTCTTACACAAGAAAGCTCTTCTGATGGCCATTCTGTTGCCTGTCTATGGCTGTTCTTGTGTAAAAAGCCTGCAGTGTACACATAGCCTTAGGGATTGCTAAACACTCTTGGGGAAGGTTGCCTACTTATCCAAAGCAAAAAGTGGAGACTTGTCTTTGAATCCTAAAACGATTAAAATCTTCTAACCCTCTCTGAAAAAGAGACTTCCCATTGAGAAATAATGCAATCTTAATAGACATAAATGAAACTCAGTTTTTATGGGTTTTATTCATAATTTGGTTATTTGGGCATGCACTACATTAACTAACATATATATTGTTAATATGGTTCTTACTCTTCTAAATCTTGTGAAATCACTGAAAGATGTTACCATGTTCAATGGTTAAGATCCTTGTTGGAATATTTATTGTTAAAGAAAAGAAACTACTAGCACAATCTGCCATCCTTACATTAGATTATATTTCACTGCAGCAAAGAGTCAATGCATGTCAGAGTGCCTGTTTGATCCACTTTAGAAGTCATTGCTACCAATGACCAAGTCAAAGAATGGAGTCTGGTGCTTGAGCTTTGCCTTATATTTGCCACTCATTCTCTCTTGCTAGTTTGCAATCAGTCATTTCCTGGAAGTTTGCTCTGAAATTCCTTAATTAGTCATTCCCACACACACGCACTCCAACCCTTTTTTATTTTTATTTTTATTTTATTTTTTGGTATTTCTCTCTACTCTGCTTTGTAAGCTGTTTTTTGACCATGTTAGCAGGTACCATTGTAATCCACCTATGCTCAGGAAGCTGACTAGGTAAGCAAGACTGCTGTTAACAATATGGGTTCAGTGCTCCCTCACTGCTTAATTAAGGAACTTTCAGAGAGGCAAGATCCCAAATCAATGATGTACAAACAGTGGCACACTTGCAGTATGCCAGCAAGCAGGATAGTGTATAAAAACCAAACTTAAGGGGATATAGGAAGATATCTGAAGAGAGCTGGACAAGTGTGGGGATGAGAAGGGAAGGGGTAGGAGAGGATAAAGTAGAATACACGGACCGGCCTTCGAGCAGCCATACTGCTGCTCTACTAGCTAGTTTCTACAAATGTGGACTGTGCTAGTTGTACTCTCACTCTACAATAAAAACAATTTTAAGTGTATGAGTTTTTTGTTGTTCTTTAATGTCTGTAATTTTAATAAGAAACAATAAAAATACAAATTTAAAACTGAATTAAACAACCTCCAAGGATTATTATGGACATACCACCCATATTTTTAATCTACTTAATTGTAGATCTTCTTTCCTCTCTTGGCCAGAAGTTGCCTGAACTTTTCACACATTCTTAAGGGGCCAATTGAAAGGAAGTGTTTGCAGTCTGCAAGTTTACACCTCCAGAGAAATGTGTTCCTGAGCAGTCTTCCAATCTTCATCCCCAGAGTTATTTCATGTACAAGTTGTGCATCTTTGTTTTATTTATTTTTTTAAATTCAAACTAAAAGCTATTAATCTTTTCAATTGTACTGTAAACCTGTCATCTCAAACAGGTTTTATTTGGTAGAAAATCCTTATATAGCACAGAAAAGAATGTATTTTGTGACATACTGGAACCTGTGGATTGATAATTTGTCAGAGAGTGAGCCAAACTAGTGAATCCTTAAAAGCTTCTTTATGTCTCTACAGCAGCGATTTGGGACAAGCGCCTTTGGTCTGTGAGAGGACCTGCCTGACACATGGAAGAAATCATGAGAAATTTGAATAGAATTTTATACTTGGGTATATGAACTTGAACAAATTCTTGACAATGAAAGGACTATCAAAGAACTATGGCCTCCTGGTGGGCAGTGTAGCCCAGTCAGCCCCACAGACTGAGGCAATTGGAGGCCAATACAAGCAGTTTGAGAGCCAGTCACTTTCCACAGCACAGCCAGCCAAGGCTCCGGTTGCTGCTTCTAGAAAAATGTATATCACAACTCAGCACCTGGGGCTCGCAGCTGTAATGTTTAGTTTGTGGGTTGAAGTTAATGCTGTGGCATGGTTAGACAAGTCAGAGAATGGGAAGCGGGACTGGGGAAATAAAGAATCTTCATTTGGAACAGCCATGGGAGGTAAAACAAAACAGTACGTCAAAAACAGACTTCGGAGCCAGCTACTCCTGTGCATATACTGATCCTCTTATTGCAGCCATCACTCTTCCTCTGAAGTCTCTGTCTTCAAATCCCATTTCTTTGTGTATCTCAGAGGTTCAAGATTTAACCTCTTCACTGCTGCACAACTACTTCTGATTCATGGCAACAGTTTCCTTAGGGCAGGGGTGGGGAACCTCAGGCCCAGGGGCTGGATGCAGCCCTTGGCTTGCCTGGATCCGGTCCCTGAGGCTCAGGGTTCCACCTCAGCATTGGCAAGCCTGCTGCCCCACCTCAGAACTGGAGCACATAAAATCTACTAGCCTGGTTCCCCCCACCCCCAGGCTCTGGTGTGTGAAGGAAATGTGGGGAGCATCTTTCTCCCTCTCAATTAGGGACCATGTCAGTGAGGGGGTTAGAATTTTTTTTCTTCTCACTTGTGTGTGTAGTCCCCAACTGATTTTTCTCTGGTTCAGCAACCCCTGACCCAAAAACGGTTCCCCACCCCTTCCTTAGAGGATTCATTCAGAGACAGGAAAGTCAAAAAGTATTTAGACACAATGAAAAAGTGAATATTTCCTAGATGTATCTAATATGGGTAGTGATTAAAGGGTTAACATGTCTGGTGCTGAGTAAGATAAGCAGAGGAGGAAAATGGGTAAGGATGTCAGAATGGCCATATTGGTTAGACAGTGGTCCATCTAGCTCTGTATGCTGGCGTATTGTCCGTATGTATAATGGACAATTTTGGAGTGATCCATCCCAAACTTTTCCTCACAGCTTCTGGGAGACAGTATAGGGCCATATCCCTGACCATCTTGGTTAACAGATATTAATGGATCTATTGTCTATGAGCTTACCTACTTCTTTTTTGAACCCAGTTATACATTTGAATATCACAACATCCTTTGGCAAGAGAGTGAAATCCTTGTAATTTAGGACTCAGTTTCCACTGATATGATTTAGCATCCTGTTAGCATCCTTGCTATTTCTGTAGCAAGCAGCCTGTCCCCATTGGGGGCCTATCAATGCCATTGTGGGACTTGTATGACCCATTGCTGGCCTGAGTACCTCTGGGCATTCAGTGCTTGCCTGGGGATCACACATACTGTTCTTGGACGGGCCTTTGTCTGCCTGTCTCAGCTGCTCAGCCTCTCTGAGCTCCTGTTTTAATCTCTTTGTCCTCCCACCTAAGCCGCTAACTTTGGCATCTAAAATTTTTTGGCCAAGAACTACTGGCCTAATGCTGCCCTTTTTGATGTTTTAACATATGTGAACAATTCCCCGAATAGCTGCTTTTCCTAGGAAAGGAGAAGGGGAAAGAGGTTTGTTTTGATGCTTCCGTTTCTGTCACCACAATGCAGAGTCAGCATTTGAAGGGGGTTCCAACTGGTCTCTCAGGCACAGGAGTGGTCACAGGGTTAATAAGGCTGATACTCTAACCAGAACAAATCTCAGAAGTGGAAACCTAGAACTTAAATGCATTGGCATAGCAAGGTGAATCATTAGTAACTCAAGTATTTTTATATTATCTAACTGTATTATATTTTAAAAAATAAACCATGCTAAAAATCTTAGTAGCTGAAAGGTCTTCTAAGTTGTCCACAAAATATCAGCAATGGTCACTATTTGTTAGTATAATTCCCAGAAGGATAGCTCAATATGCAGCAAATGAAAATGCAAAGGATAGTTGTGGTATTTGGACACTAAACTAGATTTCTAAGTTATCTCAGTAGGAGTTGATATTTTTTTGCAACCTTGGGAGATGGAAGCATTGTGTGATGAAAGAATGATTACCTAATAAGCGGTAACAATTCCAGGAGCAGTATTTCATAGAAAGATGACAATCAGGATGGTAACATGAACTGGTTCAGAGAACATCACTCAGAATTATCTACTTAGTTGCCTGCCACATAGGAAGATAATCTTTTTTCTTTAGTTTCAGCCTCACAATCTCATCACCCTCAATGGAATTACAGGAGGTAACAAAGGATAGAATTGGGCCCCAGTTTTCAAAAAGAATTCTTTCTGCCAGTTCTGCCAAACTGTATCAACAGTTTTCAAGCTAGTATAATGGAAACTCAATGCAATATCAAAACTAAAAGATTTTACATTTTCAGAAATGTCACTTTGAAAACCATCACTATTTCCTAATTTTTGATGCATTTCCATTACCTCATAGTGAAAAGGCCATAAATTTTGTATGCACATGTTATACAAGAAAAAAGACCCAATGAAACATTGTATTTCTGTCTCAGCTTATTTGCCTAACAATGTCCTTCACAGACACAAATATCTACCCATGGATGAGGGTTACCATGGATAGAAATTAGTATCTGTTGAGTTACAGGATTCTACTCCCAGGGGACACTTTGGCCAGTAGAGAGGAACATGGTGCTGCCACTGCCAGAAGCCAGAGCTCTGGACTTGCAGCTCTTCTCTGCTGTGCATCTGTACAGACCCATCCCTACCCACAGCTAGGTCTCCTGTCTGGGGTCATGAAATCCCACTGGCAATGGAACTGGGCACAGTACAACTGCACAGCCAGGATGGCACAGGGTGCTAGCTTCCAGGAAAAGTGGTACCACATTCCTCTCCTTTGGCGACAGTATCTCCTGGGAGTAGAAACCCTGCAAATCAGCAGATACTGATTTCTATCTCAGGATATCCACATCCACAGGTAGAAATTTATATCCATGCTAGGTGAAATTCCCTTACCATGAAAAAAATTACATAATAAATTCTCCCGAATTGTCTCCAAATGTAAAAAAACATGAAGAAATACTCAGAAAAGATTTCCAGAAAAAAATAATTCAAGGAATTTTTTAACTTGCCATTTATGGAGTGGCATTATATTTGCTAGATAATAAGATAGAAAATATCATAGTGCTATTATATACATCCATGGTATGTCCACACCTTCAACACTGCATGCTGTTCTGATCACTCCATAAAGATATGTTTGTACTGGAAAAGTACAGATTATGAGGACAAAAATGATTGTGGGTATACAATAGTTTCACTATGAGGAGAGATGAAAATATGTGGAATGTACAGCCAGGAAAAAATACAATACGATAGAAGTCTATAAACTCATCAATGAGCTACTAGAGTTAACCTAATGAAATTAACAGGCCACAGGTTTAAAACAAATATAAGAAAGTACTTCTTCACACAGTGCACAGCTGGCCTGTGGAACTCATTGCCGGGGATATTATAAAGTTAAAAAGTATAACTGGATTCAAAAAAGAATTTGATAAGTTCATGGAAATAGGGTCCATTAATGGCTATTAGTCAACTTGGTGAAGGACACAAGCTCGTGCTCTGGATATCCCTAAACCTCTGACTGCTAGAATATGGGATGGAATGATGGGATGAACCACACAAAAATAGCCCTATTCTATTCACTTATTCCGAAGCATCTGTTACTGGCCACTATCAGACACGATAATGGATTAGATGGACTTTGGTTTGACCCAGTATGGCCATTTTTATGTCCTTTTTTCAGTACAATTAAAAATTTCCCCATGGATGTCTTGAAAATGACATTTTCTGTAAGATAATCATTCCCAGCCAACTGCAGCCCTGATCTCACCAATGTCAACAGCAAGACACACACTGACTCTCACTGATTTTACCCATAGTACAGTAACCTAACTTGTATTATGTACTGGGCTCAGACTTTGTTTATACTGTGATAAACACTTTTTACTTCTACAGTGCCTTTCAGTGAAGAATCCCCACACAGTTGGCAAACAATAAGTCAAACCTCATGGTACCATTGCTCGTAGACCAATATTATCTCCATGTTACAGATGAGGTGCAGAAAGATAAAGCAATATAGCAAGTCTGTGGCTGAGTAGAACCACTGAAACCTGAACTTCTAATTCCCAGATTTTTATATTATCCACTATATAATGATTCCTCTTTGAATTTTTGAATTGGCCTCCATTAGCGTAGATGTGTGACATTCTGGATCTAAAGAAGCATCCTGGACCTACAGATTCACATCACTGTCATATATTTAGTGACAAAGTATGACTTGTGAGCATCATAATGTGAGGGCTAGCACAGGTTGTTGGGACAGAGAGTTCATCAGTCCTATAATCCAGGATGCATCCCTGGGATTCTGTCACAATATAATAAGATGAATACAATAAACCATCATAGGCTTCCATGCAATTCTACATCTACTTCATATAATGTTTGGATTCATTTACTACTAATAAATGGTTCCATGCTAATTAATGTCTAATTTGGGAATAGCTATTTGTGTTTATGCAGAATTTTTTTTAAACAATCAAAATATTAAACTTGCTTTTAAATGCTTTTAAATACAAACATTTGTCTCTCTGGAAAATAAATTGGTTGTTTGCAATGGGCAGATGGAATTGACTGCTAAAACTCTGCAGTTGTGAATGTTCAGAGCAAATGTTGACTCAAAATGATTAATTTCTTTTTATTTAATTCTGTTCACACAATTCAGCAGTTTCCTGATTTGATTTATACTGTGATAAAGTAAAAAGCTGTGAAAATCTGGTCCTGAGCAGATTCCAAAGTCAGACCAAATAGGAATGCTACTAACCTGTAAAATGACATTTTGTAAACTCAGGATATGTCTACACCACTCAGTTTTGTCGGGAAAATGGCAGTTTTTCCGACAAAACCTGAGTTTCATCCACACTGCAATTACATTCTTCCGAAAGTAAATTGAAAGAACAGAGGGGTTTTTCTGGCATTGGTAATCCTCCTTCTACAAGGAAAAAGCCTTTTTCCTAAAGAGCTCTTTCAGAAAAAGGCATGTGTGGAGGGGTAAAAGGGAGTTCTTTTGAAAGAAGAGGAAAGAGGAAAAAGCACAGGTGCCTTGGTGGCTACTCCGTCCATAGTAATCACATCTTAAATGGGAGATAGAGTCCATTCAGTGTGGAGGAGGCATAAGGGATCTGTCAAAAAAGACTTTCTTTCTTGACAGATTCCCCTCTAGACTGCCGCTCTTTGCCAACAAAGTGCTGAGTTGGCAAAACACAGTGGCAATTTTTATGCAAATTAGGCATGGGATATTTAAATCCCTGCCTCATTTGCAATGTTGACCTGCCTAATCTGCATCCCTCTGCCAACAGAAGGATGCAGTCTAGGATGCCACTGGGCTACTTGTCTTTTTCCAAAGTGAAATGGATGGGTAGCCCCAGTGAATACCTTCCACATTACAAGTTTAGGGTCCAATTATGCAACCCATCCACTCATAGGAGCAGTTTCACTAACTCCCATGAGGCTAATTGTGCCAGTAAGATTAATCCATAAAAAGGACTAATTAGGCTGTTAGGAAATTTGGCCTATTATAAACCTAAAACTATTATAAAGAATGCTCTCCATGGAAAAGAAAGGGAATCACTGTGTCATTCCACCAGTCTTACCCCTATAAAGTAATAGCCCCATTAATTTTAGTGTGAATACTTATTTATTAAGGGAAGAGTACTGGTTGCAAAACAGGGTCCTTTGAATTAGATTGTGCCACTTAGGAACAGCTACTCCATATGGCCTCACTCACCAAATCTGGGTGCTAGACATAATTCTCCCCCCCCCCACACACACACTTTTATTTCCATTTTAATGCACAAAATGTATAATATTGCTTCTACTTAGAACTCTTACAGACCCATTATGGCACTAAAAATTCAGATGTACATAAACATTTCTAAGGGATATATATAACATGTATTCTACAAGTGTCATTAGAAAGATAAGGAGGAATTAAAATTTACCATCTGTATATTGTTATGACCAGATCACTAAAAAAATTGGTACATTTTTTACCATTAAAAAAACCTGTAGACCTTATGCCTCATTTTCCCTGAAAACTGCAGCAGTAATTTAAAATCTGTTAGTGCTTAGAAACCTTCTTGATGCAATGGTAATTGGCCATTATTCCATATTATGGATGGCAAACAATTTACATTTTGTTGTGTCAGGCTGTTATTTGCTATAGAAGACCTGAACATGTAAATGAATCTGATTCCTTCTACTTTGATTATCAGGTATGAACACTTAAGAGAAATTGTATCAGTGGTTTCTCAATGGAAAGGATGCAATTAGCTCATATAGGGCCAGTCACATATCTCTTTTGCTGGCAGCCCTATTAAGTCAATGTGTCTGATTCTGATGTCTGGCAGTGATGTAAATCACGAGGTTACTGTAATTGGGTCTATGAGAGACAGAACTTGGACCAAGAAGCTGGACCAAGATCCATGCTTTTCTAAAGGTGGTGTTCTCTGTTTGGCACCCACCAGCCATTCTGTCAACCCCTTTCCTGAGTACCTGTGCAACAGGTGCAGAAAGGGATGAGAAGAATACTGTCTTGCTTATTAACTGATATTGCCTCTGTATCCAGTTTACACCTACATTTTAAACAAATAGAATAGCAAAGAAGGGAAACAAGTGGTACGCACAGATTGAAAAAGAGACAAAAATGAGGGAGGCAAACTGATAAATTATTGGACGTGAAAATATATTTCTGTTTTTGTAATAGTGTATACCACATTTATTTCTGTTTTTTCCTCCTACTCTTCTTTCTTTCTTCCTCTTCTCTGTGCTTCTATTTATTACTTCCATTTTTTTCTTTTTTTACCTGGGATGATATTAAATGTTCTTCCTATTCTAGTGGTTTTAGAAGTGCTGCTGAGTATGAAGTCTGTGTGGGTTTCCAGTTACACAAGCCTTATAATTTCCAAGCAAAGAACTGAAATTAAAAAGATTATAAGGTAGATGGAATAACACACACTAAAAACAGGCTTCCTGGTGAATACAGAAGAAGATCCATTTTATACTAAATTATGGTTATTATATGTGTCTACATTTGATTGACCAGTGATTGTTATAGCATTGTTGTGATTGCAGTCCTGCTGCAAATATCCTACACTGTTCTCAGCTGAATCACCAAAAGGAAATAAACCAAATTTTTCTTTCCACTTAAGAAAAGTTAAGCTTACAAATTCAAGCCAGATTTTCTGTGTTTGTTGAAAGGTAGCTTTCATATAGGAATTTAGATCATTACTGCACCAGTCTGGGGCATGACTGAAAAGGAGAGATGGGCCTGCTTCATTTATCATTACCACGTTCAAAGTAATTAACTGAAAAATTGGATAGTCCCATCAGACAAAGACTCCAATTTAGGTATTTAAGCACATGTTTCATTTTAAACACACAATCATGTCCTTAGTCAACAAAAATATCCTATATTTTTGGTGTCTGACAAACATGCTGAATATATATATGTGTGGCAATATACTGCATATTAATTGGAAAAGAATGTGAAAATCAATTTTGAGGTGATTCAATTCTATGAACAAAGTTTACAGCTGATAGCAAAAATTCTGAACAATGGCTTTCAACGTTATCAGATGAAATGGGATGAAACGTTATGTGCTTAAAATATGTTTTTTAAAGACATTTTCTGCTTATATAACTTTGTAAGTAGAAGAAACATGAAAAGATATGTGGTATTTACATTCTTTCAGAGACTCCACAACAAAAATACCCAGGTAAACCAAATGCAATGCTCAGTGCATACTTTCTGTGTAAATAGTATTAAACTTGATTATGAAAATCAAAATTGGTTGAAAGAAATTCTTTACTTCAATTTATGGAATAAATTGTGTAACCAGACTCCAATGATAAAAATCAACATGCATTTATATCCCTCAGTATCATACTCAGATCATTTTGTTTTAGAACTATATGTGAACAAAAAATGAAAGTCTATCTGGGTATGTCTACACTACAAAGTTAGTTCGAACTAACTTTCCTAGGCGCTACACTAGCGCTCCGTTAGTTCGAATTTAATTCAAACTAACGGAGCGCTTAGTTCGAACTAGGTAATCCTCATTCCACGAGGATTAAGCCTAGTTCAAACTAGCTAGTTCGAATTAAGGGCTGTGTAGACCCTTAATTCAAACTAGTGGGAGGCTAGCCCTTCCCAGCTTGCCCTGGTGGCCACTCTGGCCAACACCAGGGAAACTCTACTGCCCCCCTCCCGGCCCCGGAGCCCTTAAAGGGCCACGGGCTGGCTACACAATTTGTGCCAGTTGCAAGGCTGCCAGCACCCGTGCCAGCACACCCAGCAGCTGACACTCATGAGCCAGCCGCCCGATGCCACCCAGCCCTCCCCATCTTCCCGGGACCAGCCTGGTAGCTCCCAGGACCCTGCCCGGGGCCGCGAGAGGCGGGCACTCACGTGGTCTAGTGCAGAGATCGTGGACCTCATCGAGGTTTGGGGGGAAGCCTCCAATGTCCATGATCTCCACACTAGCCACAGGAACGCGGCCACATGGCTGCCAGCCTGGCCACCAGGGGCCACCAGCACAGCCGGGAGCAGGTGCGCTGGAAAATTAAGGACTTGCGGCAGTCCTACTCCCGGGCCTGCCTACCAGGGGCCGACCCAGAGGCATGCCCCCACTTCCAGGCTCTGGACCGCCTCCTGGGGGCTCATGCCGTCCCTGCCCCCCGGGACGTGATAGACCCCGGGGCAGAGGGACCATTCCCAGAGACGGAGGGGGAGGAGCCTGCCCAGGACCCGGGACCCCCAAGGCACCCCACAGAGCCGCTCGCCTGTGTCGTCCGAGGCCGGGGAGGTGTCCACCTGTGAGTACGATCGTGCTCCCCTTATGTGTACGGGGAGCTGGGGCGATGGGCCTTGCCCACCATGGAGCAGCAGCTGGGGATCCTGCAAGGGCCCCTGGGGTAATTGACCGCTGGTCTTGTTTCACCACAGCCGCAGCACCTGGGCCTGCAGGGCGCACCACCCCACCTGCAGCAGCCACCCGCGCCCGGGCCAGCAGGAGAGCCAGGAACCAGGAGGAGTACCAGAGGCGGCACCTCCGGTTCCTGGAGCAACAGCTCCGCATCCAGGAGCACTGGGTCCAGGAGGACCTGAGGCTGCGCCGGAGGAGGTTAGAGGCACTGGAGGAGCAGGGCCGTGCCCTGCGAGGCCACCTCCAGAGCCTGCTCGACCGCTTCCCAATTCCTCCTGCTCCCCCTGCTGCTCCCCCTGCTCCCCCTGCTCTCCCTCCTGCTCCCCCTGCTCCCCCTCCTGATCCCCCTGCTCCTGCTCCCACTCCTGCTTCCTCCACACCCCCCGTCCCTCCTGCCTCACCCTCCACAACCATTCCCCACCGACGCCCCTGGACCCGCAGTGTTGCGAGACAGGAGAGGCAGCCGGACCCCCATCCCTGAGCTTTCCTTTCCCTTCCTCCCTTCCCTCCCCTTCCAGCTCCCTCGTCCCAGGTTTCCCCCTCCCTTCTCCCACCCTCCTTCCTCCCTCCCCCCACCCCAGTTATGTTAAATAAAAAGACGTTTTTGTTTGAAAAACAGGTGTCTTTATTTGACAGTAGGTAGGGAGGGGAAAGCAGAAGGGGGTAGGGTGGAAGAAGGCCCCAGTGGGGCATGCAGGGAGAGGTCAGTCCTCCTCCTCTTCCTCCTCTCCCGCAGGGCTTCCCGGATCCGGACGGCCCCCCGCTGGGCTTCCCGGATGGCGGCGGTGCGGGGCTGACTGTAGTGGCCAGCCATGCGGTCAGCCTCAGCCATCCAGGCTGGCAGGAAAACCTTCCCCTTTCTCTCACATAAATTGTGGAGCACACAACATGCTGCCACCACAGGAGGGATGTTGTGCTCACCCAGGTCCAGACGGGTGAGGAGGCATCTAAAGCGGGCTTTTAGTCACCCGAAGGCCCCCTCCACCATGATGCGGGCCCTGGTCAGCCTGGCATTGAAGGCCTGGCGGGAGGGATTGAGGTGCCCCGTGTAGGGCTTCATCAGCCACGGCTGCAGTGGGTAGGCGGCATCCCCCACCAGGCAGACAGGCATGTCCACGTCCCCGACCCTGATGTGGCGGTCAGGGAAGAAGGTCCCGACCTGCAGCCGCTGGCACACGGAGGAGTTGCAGTACACCCGGGCGTCGTGTGCTTTGCCGGACCAGCCCACATTAATGTCCGTGAACTGTCCCCAGTGGTCACACATGGCATGCAGGATCATGGAGAAGTACCCCTTGCGGTTCACGTAACGGGACGCCTGGTGTTCCGGGGCACGGATGGGGATGTGCGTCCCGTCGATGGCCCCCCCGCAGTTGGGGAAGCCGAGGGCGCCGAATCCCCGGATGACGGCGTCCAGGTCGGCGAGGCGGACCACCCTGCGGAGCAGCACCCGGTTGATGACCTTGACCACCTGCGGAGAGAGACACAGCAAAGTGCCAATCAGTGGGGCGCCTGGGTGGCTGGGAGCATTCATGCCCTGGCAGTGCCTCGCGCCCCACTCCCAGAAGCAATCCCCCTGGAGGCGTGTAGTACGGCCGGGACAGACCGACCCCTCCGGTGCGGGGCACTTTCGCCTCCTCCCTCCCCCCTCCCCTTTGTCCCTGGGGCGGCCCATCCCCTCCTTGCAGCCCCCTCCCACCTCCGGCACAGTGGCCGACGAGTGCCATACCTGCATGAGCACCGCTCCGACGGTGGATCTCCCCACGCCGAACTGGTTCCCAATGGATCGGTAGCTGTCCGTCGTGGAGAGCTTCCAGAGGGCAATGGCCACCCGCCTCTGGAGGGGGATGGCGGGCCTCATGCGAGTGTTCCTTCTGCGTAGAGCATGGGTGAACCACTCGCAGAGCTCCAGGAAGGTGTCCCTCCTCATCCTGAAGTTCTGGGTCCACTGTCGGTCTTCCCAGTGCTCCAGGATGATGCGGTCCCACCAGTCGCTGCTGGTGTCCAGATGCCAGATGCGGTGGGGCACGCCGGTGCCAGGGAGCAGCCGCGGCTCCTCCACGGCCCCCAGGGGGGCCAGGTGGAGAGGCAGGGGGCTGACATGCACCAGGAGGTGCCAGGCAGCCTCGAGCCATTGCTGGCAGGCTTGCAGCAGCAAGTCCAGAAAGAGCACCAGAAGGTGCAGGGCGAGCTCTGGCTCCATGTTGCCACCTGCAGCGGCATCCCCGAAGGGAAGCACCGACACACACGGGCGCAGAGACCAATGCTTTGCTGTCCCTTGGTGAGGTTGGCAAGCAAGCAGGAAAAGCTGAGAACCAGCTGTCCGGGGGGGTCCCTTTAAGCACGAGCCTCAGATAGCCTCAGACAGCAGCCACACAAAGCAACTACTGACCTGATGCCCTGCCCGAACCGGTTTCAGCCGCCCTTAAATGCGCCCCTGCATCCAATCAGTGTGGACGCGCTAGTTCGAATTAGCAAAACACTAATTCGAACTAGTTTTTAGTTCTAGATGCATTAGTTTGAATTAGCTTAGTTCGAATTAACTAATTCGAACTAAGTTAGTTCGAATTAGCGCTGTAATGTAGACGTACCCTCTGATAGATACATTTTTGTTATATTCTGAGGCTTAACTAAACTGCTGCCTACACCATTCATTCATACATATAGTTCCTAACAAATGCTTGATTCTTTCTTTCTTTCTTTCTTTCTTTCTTTCTTTCTTTCTTTCTTTCTTTCTTTCTTTCTTTCTTTCTTTCTTTTTATGGAGCAGTAATCATTTTGGCACTGGTTGGGAAAAGACCAATACTGTCAAGTGCTGAGTGTCCTCTAGATCATTGTCATTAATGGTAGTTGAAGGCACCTTATCGGAATGGCTGCTTAGGACAGAGGAAATATCCTTGCCACTTTGAACATAGAAGAGATCACTTTTTTTCCTTTAAACCTGCCTATGGAGTGCTTTGCCCATTATCCACACAGAAAGATGTATTTCATTATCCACTAGCATTTTGGTGTGATGCCTAGAAACTGTGCTGAGAAAAATCCAACTTTTTTTCTCAGATATATGCATAGCTAGTGGTGACATAAGCTTAACTTCTGAATAGCCACTTGAGGTATTAAAAGATAGTATCAAACCTGTGGCACCTTATTTTTCCACTACATGCATCTGATGAAGTGGGTCTTTGCCCACGAAAGCTTATGCTCCAATAAATTTGTTAGTTTATAAGGTGCCACAGGACTCCTCATAGCTTTTGCAGATTCAGACTAACATGCCTACCTCTCTGATACTTGACTATCAAACCTCTGTCTGTCTGTCTAGATTTTTATGTGGCACCCATAACAATGGAATTATGGCACCATCACAAAATAGTGTCATGGTGGCTATAGTGTGTGATATCTTCCAATTTCTAATATAAACAATGAGCTAACTTGCAAAATAATTCTTGCAGCCATCTAAAGATAATCCTAGATATCTAAGACTTACATCAAAATCTATTGAATTTAATAGGAAGATTCTTACCTACTAAAAATGGGCTTTGGTTCAGTAAATATTATATTTAGTAAATAAACACTACTAACTGAAGTTTCAAGAAGAAACTAAATTCTGAGAAAGTGTGTTCTAATTTTTAAAATGCGTTTAACATCATTTCATATACTGCATAGCATAAGGAGTTGAAATAAAAAATATGCGAGAACTAAGGTATGATGAACATTTCAGTGCTTTATATTGAAGCTATATGATTGGACTATTCAGTCACAGATACCTTGGAAATAAAATAGCAATGGAAATTAAACACATGTAACTTTCTATTGCTGTAGCATATTAATTTCTCATAAAGCAGTATACCTAGATCAAGTCAGAATTATTGAAGGTCAGGAATGGCATCTACTGGATTTGGTTTTCATTCTTTCTGTATTTATAACTTTAAAGTTGCAATAAAATACATCTTGATGCCATACAAAACTCCCTTTTTGACTAAACTACTGACATTTCTTTACATCTACAATGTACATATTCTGTTCTATGTTTAACATGCAAATGGCTTCACACCAGATCAATTTGCAAATTGTGACTTGTTGCCATTAATGGAATAACTTACTTATCATGCTCCATAAAAATAGATCAGACACATGCTAATTTAACTCATTTTAAATTGTCTGAATAATATGGCTAAAAAATATAGTGGCATCTGCTGTCTCTTTTTTAATACCTTGAACAGCCATGCAGTGAATCCTTCACACTTATAAGAAAGCAACTGTTGAAAAAGATTATTTATGTACTATCTCTGCGGTTCTCACTCTACCTAATGTCACTACAGTGCTTTTTGTTTCTTGTAGTAAGTGTTGGGTTTTAAATGTCTTAACGCTCAAATATGTGGTGAGCACCTCCTGGAATTCCTGAGCATCCTTAACGTTTTAGAATAAAATGAGAGCAGTGGGCAAAAGCTAATTCCCTGGTACATGGTACAGTCCAACTGTGATGCCTTATTATGTGTGCAGTACAACTTAAGCACCTCTCTGCTTAGTAGGTACATATCAATCCATGATTGTAACAGATGTACCTCTGCCTGCTCCATGACTTGCATTACCTTTTGGGTGGCAATATTTTGCAATGCCAGACACTATTTCATAAAGTCCAATTATTTGGATGTACCCCTATCCAATAATCTCAGCTTTCACTGAAAGCAATTTCCATAGGTACCTCTAACAAGGACATATCAGAATGGGAGGAACAAGGAGACGGTATTTTAGAACTCAAGCAGATTCTTGTATTAACATAAGACATAATAAAACTTAAATTTATTCTACATTTCCCCAGGATTGGTCTGTCAGTCAGGACTGGATTGCACTGAAACTTAATTTGCATGTATATCATGCATATATCCAAATTTGTTATTCTAAAAGGGGTTTTATATTATCCCATTGTAACCGTAATAGATTATTCTTCATACATGAGTGCTAATAACACACAAGGTACTAATGGTCAGTGAGCCATATTCATGTCTGCTGGGATTGTATCAAAATTAATGAAGATAACTCAGGGTACGTCTACACTACAGCGCTAGTTCGAACTAACTTAGTTCGAATTAGTTAATTCGAACTAAGCTAGTTCGAACTAACGCGTCTAGAACTAAAAACTAGTTCGAACTAGCGTTTTGCTAGTTCGAACTAGTAAGTCCACATTGAGTGGACTCTGAACAGGGCTTAAGGATGGCCGGAAGCAGTGCCGGCAGGGCATAAAAGGAGGACTTAGAGCATGGAGATGCTGTCTCAGGCTAGCCGAGGGCTGCGCTTAAAGGGTCCCGACCCCCACCCCGGACACACAGTTCTAAGGGGTGCCCCGCTTCCAAAGAAGTTCTGGCTTGGAGTGCCCTGAGTGCCCACACTGGGCACATCACACCACTCGGCCATCAGCCCGGCTGCACTTGCCGCAGGCTGCCATCTGGGGAGAGGGAGTAATTGGGGGGCTGCAGGAGAGCTTCCACCCCCAGAAGCCCGCAGAGCCAGCCCAGTCCTCCCCATCGGGGGCTCGTACCCCATTCCTCCCTCACCTCCTTCCACTTACCCTTCCCTAGCCCCTCTTCTTATTGATGTACAAAATAAAGATAACGTTTCTTCCAACATTGACTCTGTCTTTATTGAAAAAAACTGGGGGACACTGGGAAAAGGAGGTGGGAGAGGGGAAGAGAAAGGCTGGGAGAGGGGAGGGCAACTAACATGATCAGGGGTTGGGAACAGGTCCCAGATGAAGAAAGGCTACAGAGACTGGGACTGTTCAGCTTAGAAAAGAGGAGACGGAGTGGGGACAGGATAGAGGTCTCTAAAAGCAGGGGTTGGGTGGAGAGGGTGCATTCATAAAAGTTCTTCCTGAGTTCCCATAAAGAAGGACTAGAGGACACCAAATGAAAGGAATGGGTAGCAGGCTTGAAACTAGTAAGAGAAAGTTGTTGTTCTTGACAAAGCAAATAGTTAACCTGTGGAACTCCTTGCTGCAGGAGGCTGTGAAGGCTACAACTAGAACAGAGTTTAAAGGGAAGTGAGATAAAGTGATGGAGGTTGGGTCCATGGAGTCCTATTAGCCAGAGGGTAGGAGTGGTGTCCCTGCCCAAAGTTTGTGGAAGGCTGGAGAGGGATGGCACGAGACAAATGGCTTGGTCATTATCTTCGGTCCATCCCCTCCAGGGTCCCTAGGGTTGGCCGCTGTTGGCAGACAGGCTACTGGGCTAGATGGACCTTTGGTCTGACCCAGTACGGCCATTGTAAGCTCAGGGCTCAGTGTCGGGGGTCTCAGTGGACCCCCTTGATTTTCATGCACACCTGGTCCTGGGTGGCCAGGCTGGCAGCTCTCCTGCCCTAGACAGCCACTTTCCTGTGCCTAGTGCGGAGATCGTGGACGAGGTCCACGATGTCCGCACTAGCCCAGGAAGGTGCCCGCCTCTTGCGGTCCAGGGCAAGCTCCCGGGAGCCGCCAGCCTGGTCCCGGCAAGAGGGGGTGGGCTGGGGGGCATCGGGTGGGTGGCTCTGTGCCGTGCCAGATGCAGGGTCTGCTAGCTGGGTGCTGGCAGGCTTGCACCTGGCACGGGCACCGTAGCCAGCCCGTGCCCCTTTAAGGGGTCCGGGGCCGGGAGGGGGGCATAGAGTTTCCCTGGTGTTGGCCAGAGTGGCCACCAGGGAAACCTGGGGAGGGCTAGCCTCCCACTAGTTCGAACTAAAGGGCTACACAGCCCTTAGTTCGAACTAGCTAGTTCGAACTAGGCGTTAGTCCTCGTAGAATGAGGTTTACCTAGTTCGAACTAAGCGCTCCGCTAGTTCGATTCAAATTCGAACTAGCGGAGCGCTAGTGTAGCACCTATTAAAGTTAGTTCGAACTAACGTCCGTTAGTTCGAACTAACTTTGTAGTGTAGACATACCCTCAGAATCCTAAGAAATGAGCCATTCTTACTTGCCAAAGTCTGAGTTCAAGGTTCATCAGTCAGTGACATCAAGCAGATCTCTAAGGTATGGAAGAGAATGCACTCGGGGTACGGCTAGACTACAAGTTTTTGTCAGAAAAAGGTATGCAAAATGCACTCTACATGTTGCATACCTTCTTCTGATTCTTTTGTCTGAAGAGGCTTTTCCGACATTTGGCCCATCTAGAAAAAAAACCTCTTTTGAAAGCCCCCTTCTTCCTCGTAGAACAAGGAATACAGGGACTTCCGAAAGAGCACGTTTGCTCTTCTGCAAAAAAAAGCTAGACTGTCCCTGGACACTTCAGATGTTACTGATGCCATGAGATACTACGACATGTAGGAGGAGAAATAAAAGCTCACCATTTCAGGGTTTTCAAAGATAAATAGGGACGACAATAACTTCCACATACGGTGTTTTATAATGCAAATATAAATTATAATTTTAAGACTATAAAAATTATTTGTGATACAAAATCTAAAGTCTTAGGGTACATCTAAACTGTGGAGCTATTTTGGGATACCAGAAGTATCCCAAAATAGCTAATCCACGTCTATTAAAGCATCCCAATATTTCAAAATAGACTTCAAAATAACGGGCAGCTTATTCTGACATCCCAGTAACCATCTTTCCTTGAGGGTTAAGGAGAATTTTCAAATAGCAAATTATTTTGAAATTTGGCACTGTGTAGACAGTGCCAAATTACAAGATAAGCTATTCTGAAATAGCATCGACATAAGCTACGCAATTTGCATGGTGCAAATTTTGTAGCTTATTTCAAGCTGAGGGTGCTGTGCAGATGCATCTCTATCCTGCAAACTCTTCATCACAGAGCAGATCACTTCTGCAGTTTGTAGGACCAGTACCTAAATGCTTTAGTATTTAATCCTGAATCTGATTCAAATTCAGCAATGATTTCTTTTCTGTATGGGTATGTCTACACTACAGCGCTATTTCGAATTAACTTATTTCGAATTGGTTAATTCGAAATAAGCTAATTCAAAATAACGCTTCTAGACCAAAGATTAATACAAAATAGTATTTTGCTATTTCGAAATAGCGTGTCCACACTGATTGGATGCTGGATCGCATTTAAGGGCAGCTGAAACCGGTTCCAGCAGAGCATCAGATCAGTAGTTACTTTGCGTGGCTTGGACACCGGCAGCACAATATTCTGCACATGGTAGCAGCGTGCTGTGTACTCCACAATTTGTGCGAGAGGAAGGGGGAGGTTTTCCTGCCAGCCTGGATGGAAGAGGCTGACCACCCGGCTGGCCAGTACACACAGCCCTGCATGGCTGCCAGCAGGGAGGCCCTTCAGGAGGCTGTACACATACGAGAAGCAGCCCTGTGGGAGAACTTCCAGGTAAATGAGGCCTGAAGTCCCCCTGGCGTGCCCCACTGGGGCCTGGGGCCTTACATTCCTCCCCCACCTCCTTCTGCTTTCCCCTCCCTAACCCTTCTTCCTGATCTACAATAAAAACACCTGTGTGGCCACAAAAAATGTCTTTATTTCACATAACTGGGGTGGAGGGAGAGGGGGAATGTGGGCTGCAGAGGGGAAGGGGGAAACCTGGGAGGAGGGAGCTGGAAAGGGGAGGCAAGGGGAGGAAGGGGGAGGGGAATCTCAGGGTTGGGGGTCTTGCTAGCTCTCCCGTCTTGCAGCAATGCAGGTGCGAGGGTATCGGGGGGGCTGGGTGTGGAGGGTGGGGCAGGAGGGACGGGGGGTGCAGAAGAAGTGGGAGGAGGAGCAGGAGTGGGAGGAGAAGCGATAGGTGGGGCAGCTGCAGGGGCTGGGGCAGCAGGAGGCAGCAATCAGTCCACCAGGGACTGCAGGTGCTCACGGAGGGCATGGCCCTGCTCCCAGAGCTCCCTCAAGCTCTCCTCTTGCACCCACTTCTCCTGGCTGTGGACCTGCCTCCCCTGTAACCACAGCTGCTGCCTCTGGAACTTCTCCAGGTTGCAGGTGAGCCTGCTGGCCTGGGTTCAGGTGGAGGGTCCAGGCGAGGTGGTGCATCCAATACTCGCAGGTGCTGCGGCTGTGGTGAAACAAGAGAAGTGGTCAGTTCTCCTTGGGGACACAGTGGGTGAAACCCAGCCCCCCTCTGCAAGGCGAGGATGGCAGGTGTCCGCACCATCACGTCCTGCTATCCCCGGGAGTTTGAGCTGGCCCAGGACTGCACCCCAGCCCATTTGCTGCCTACAGTGTGGTGGGAGGGAGGGGAGAGGAGATGTGCTCTGCCTCTTGTAGATGGGGCATCTGGAGGGAGGGCAGTGTGCAGAGTCTCTCCCCGGGGAAGGTCCCTGGGCATTCCCTCCACCTCGCCCCACATAAGGGGACCGTGATGTCACTCACATGTGGAGACCTCCCCGGCCTCAGGTGAGGCTGCTGACAGGCTTTCTGGGATGTCTCAGGGGTCCTGAGTGCAGGGCAGGCTCCTGGCTTCTGTCGTCCTCCTCCTTCTCTTTCTCTGTGTCAGGGACAGGGCCCACTGTCCCGGAGTCAATGATGACCAGAAGGGCATGGACCCTGTGGTCCCCCAGGATGCAGTCTAGGGCCTCAAAGTGAGGGCAGGCCTCCAGGTCAGCCCCTGGTTGGGAGGCCCTGGTGTAGGCCTGCCACAGTTCTTTAATTTTGCAGCACACCTGCTGCTGGCTGCGCATGTAGCTTATGGTGGCCAGGCTGGCAGCCATGCGGCTGTAGATGGCTGCATTCTTGTGCCTAGTGCAGAGATCGTGGAGGCATTGGAGGCCTCCCCCCAAATTTCAATAAGGCCCACGATCTCCGCAATTGACCAGGAAGGCGCCCACCTTTTGCAGCCCCTGGCAGGCTCCTGGGAGCCACCAGCCTGGTCCTTGGGAGTGGTGGAGGGCTGAGAGGCAGCGGGTGGCTGGTTCATACTGTGCCAGGTGCACGGTCTGCTGGCTGTGTGCTGGCAGGCTGGCAAGTGGCACAGGCACTGTGGCCAGAGTCTGCCCCTTTAAGGGCTCCGGGGTTGTGGAGGAGCAGATGAGTTCTCCTGGTTGTGCCCAGAGTGGCCACCAGGGCTCCCTGGGAAGGGCTGGAGGCCCCCTAATTCGAAATAAGTGTCTACACAGCACTTATTTCAAATTAGCTATTTCGAATTTGGCGAATTAAATTTGAAATAGCAATTTGTATGTGTAGACAGCTATTAAAATTAATTCAAAATAACGTTTGTTATTTCAAATTAACTCTGTAGTGTAGACATACCCTAACTGTTTAATGCAATTTTAAACAAGATCTAAGGAGTATTGTCTTGAGAACTTTCTTTATTGTCATAGCAACTTTTGCAGTTTTAAGCATATTAAATTAAAAAATCATGATTGAGACCCACACATACATTATATAGTATTTTCTAAACAGTTTTGATTTATCATGCAAGTTAGCATTAGGTACATCACCGCACACAAGGGACACTTTAAAGGATCATTATTATCGCCGTTTATTGGTGTGTGTTTTTCACAGGATAATGTACTGCACAGTAGAGTAATTGCTTTCAAAAGAACAATAAGTTTCATTCCCCTGTGAGGTTATTTTATGGAAAAATATGTTGTTTAAAACTAACAGGCAGTGATACATTTTTCCTCCTGGTTCAACAGCTATTGTAGTTTTATCTCATTTTATGGATTTTTATGCTTGAAGAAGTCTGCCACATTAACTTTGCTACTTTAATAGGTACAAGTTGTAAACACCAATAGATTTATTGCTTCTTATTCCATTATATTTATTTATTTGGCTTTTTTTATAAACAAATATGCACAAAAACCTCGTTACCTTCAAAAGATGGAAATAAAGTTGGAGTTTTACCAATGGTGCAAGTAAAATCTAGTTCTTAGCAGTATGGGGGAGGAGGAGGAACCAACTAAGGGAGGACATATGACACTCCATGTGACTCTCCCCACCTTATCCTAGCCCAGGGTCACCACACATAAAAATATAAGAACATAAGAACTGTCATACTGGGTCATACCAAAGGTCCATCTATACAAGAATCCTGTCCTCCAACAGTAGCCAATGACAGGTATCCCAGAGAAAAAGGAACAGAACAGAATGACCTATTACCGGCTTCCAACCAACAGAGGCTAGAGGCACCATTCCTACCCATCATGGCTAATAGCCATTGATGAACCTATCCTCCATGTATTTATCTAGTTCTTTTTTGAACCCTGTTAAAGTCCTGATCTTCATAACATCCTCTGGCAAGGAGTTCCACAGATTGACTGGGCATTGCATGAAGAAATACTTCTTTTTGTTTCTTTTAAACTTGCCACCTATTAATTTAATTTGGTGACCCCTAGTTTTTGTGTTATGGAAACAAGTAAATAACTTTTCCTTATTTACTCTCTCCACACCAATCAGGATATAATAGACCTCTATCATATCCTCCCTTAGTCTTCTCTTTTCTAAGCTGAAAAGTCTCAGACTTTTTAATCTCTCCTCATATGCCAGCCATTCCAAAACCCCCTAATCATTCTAGTTGAACTTTTTTTGAGATGAGGCGACAACATCTGCATGAAGTATTCAAGATCTGGGCATGCCATGCTTTTATATAGAGGCAATAAAATATTCTCTGTCTTATTCTCTAACACTTTTTTTATTACTTCCTAACATTCCATTTGCCTTTTTGACTACCGCTGCACATTGAGAGACTGTTTTTAGAGAACTATCCACAATGAGTCCTACATCACTTTCTCTCTTGAGTGGAAAGAGCAAATTTAATCCCAATCATTTTGTACATATAGTTGGAATTATATTTTCTAATATGCATTATTTTGCTTTTATCTACATTAAAATTAATTTGCCATTTTGTTGCCTAGTCATTTAGTTTTGTGAGATCCTTTTAAAGCTCTTCAGTCAACTTCACTATCTTGAGCAGTTCAGTATCATGTGAACATTTTGCTACCACCCTGTTTACCACTTTCTCCAGATAATTTATGAATTTATGAATACGTTGAATAAGATTGGTCCTGGTACAGACCCTTGTGGGACACCACTTATTAACCTCTCTCCATTCTGAAAACTGACCATTTATTTCTACCCTTTGTTTCCTATCTTTTAACCAGCTATCAATCCATGAAAGGGCCTTTTATCCCATGACAGCTTACTTTGCTTAAGACCCTTTTGTGAAAGAACTTGTCAAAGACTTTCTGGAAATCTAAGTACACTATATCCCCTAGATCCCCCTGTCCACATGCTTGTTGATCGTCTCAAAGAATTCTAATAGATTAGTAAGGAATGATTTCTATTTCCAGAAACCATGTTGACTTTTCCCCAACAAAATATGCTCATCTATGTGTCTGACAATTCCATTCTTTACTAGTTTCAGCGAATTTGCTCCTTTAGACTTATGACTGTGTAATTGCCAGAACCACCTCTAGAGCCATTTTTAAGATTGGCATCACATTTGGTACAGAAGATGATTTAAAGGATAGGTTACAAACCACAGTTGTTAGTTCTGCAATTTCATATTTGAGTTATTTCAGAACTCTTGGGTGAATATCATCTGTTCCTGGTGACTTATTAGTGTTTATTTTATCAGTTTGCTCTAGAATTTCATCTAATGATACCTCAATCTGGGACAATTCCTGATTTGCAACCTAAAAAAATGGCTTAGGTTTGGGAATCTCCCTAACATCCTCAGCCATAAAGACCAATGTAAAAAATGCATTTAGTTTCTCTTCCATATCATCTTTAAAGTTTCATTAGCATTTCGATCACTGGTTGTTTAGTAGGCTTCCTACTTCTGATGTACTTTTTTTTTTTGCTATTACTTTTTGAGTTTTTGGCTAGCTGTTCTTCAAATTCCTTTTTGACCTCCCTAATTATATTTTTAGACTTAATTTGACAGACTTTATGCTACTTTCTATTTTCCTCTCTAGGATTTAACTTCCACTTTTTAAACAATGCCTTTTTATCTCTCACTGCTTCTTTTACTTGGTTGTTAAGCCATTGTGGCATGTTTTTGGTTTTCTTAATGGTTTTTTTTTTAAAATCTGGGATATACATTTAAGTTGAGCCTTCTATTATGGTGTCTTTGAAAAGTTTCCATAAAGCTTGCAGGGATTTTGTTTTGGCACTGTAAATTTTAATTTCTGGTTAACTAAACTCTTCGTTTTTTGTGTACTTCCCCTTCATGAAATTAAATGCAATGTGTGCTGGGCTGCTATGGTGTTTTCCCCACCACATATAATTTAATTATACTGTGGTCACTATTTCTAAGTGGTCCAGCTATAGTCACCTCTTGGACAAATTCTTGCACTCCACTTAGCATTAAATCAAGAATTCCTCTTGTGGGTTCCAGAACTAGCTACTCTAAGAAGCAGTCATTTTGGTGTCAAAAAACTTTATCTCTGCATTCTGTCCTCAAGTGACATGTAACCAGTCAGTATGGGGATAGTTGAAATCCCCCATTATTACTTGTTTTTTTTTTAAATAGCCTCTCTAATCTCCTTTAGCATTTTACAGTCACTATCACTATTCTGATCAGATAGTCAGTAATATATCTCTGCTGCCATATTAATTTTATTAGACCATGGAATTACTATCCAGGAAAATTCTATGGAACACTTTGGTTCATTTATGATTTTTATTTAATTCTATTCTGTGCTTTTTCACATATATTGACACTCTTTCCACCCACACAACCTGTTCTGTCCTTCCAATATGCTTTGTACCCTGATATGAAAGAGTCCCATTGATTAGTCTCATTCCACCAATTTTCTGTGATGCCTATTATATCAGTTTCAATATGAGGCACTCTATTTCATCCATATTATTTAGACTTCTAGCATTTGTATATAAGAACTTTAAAAACTATCACACATTGGCTATCTGTCTTTTCCTGATGTGATTGAATGGGATTCTTGCATTTGATTGTTTCTCATCTGACTCATATTTCTTACTCATATTTTATCACCTTCCATCCTCTCTTCTTTACTAGGACATGGAGAATCTCCAACAATAGTCCTTCCCCTATTCCATCCCACTTCACTTGACCTTGTGGGGGAGGGGGGAGGGAGAGGGTGCTATCTGTCCTTCTTCTGCTGAAGACTTCAGGAAGGTAGCAAAGCATAGGGTTGCTGGGTAGCCCCACGTTGGCAGCAGTTGCTGTATCATCTCTTGTCCTTCCATGCAGCCATATCAGAGAGGAGCAGCTGGCATTCTGCTCCTTTCCCCACTGTGGCTCCCAAGAAAGCCCTGCAGTTCAGGATTCTCCCAGGAACCATAAAGAGGAAAGGAACAGAACCACCAGCACTGCCCTCCACTCTTCCATGGAGCTGTGTCCCTGCTGTGCACAACAGGACAGGGCTGAAGAGAGGGAAAGCTGCTGGAGGAGCTGAGATGATCTGCTTCTTTCCCCATTGTCTGTCAGCAGGGAAAGGAGCAGAACTCCCAGCTCCTCTCTCCAGCCCTGTCCTGCTATACACAGGTGGAGACACAGCTCTTGTGGAAGGGCAAGAGGGGTAGTAGGGAAAGTTGTAGAATACTGGTAACTCCTCTGGTGGCTATACTGCCCCCAGGCCTGTCCTCTATCAACTCAGAGACACAGCTTCATCGAAGGGCCTGGGTGGGCACGGGGTTGTGCAACTGTGACAAGAGGAGGTATGGCTCCTCCTGTATTGTTCTAATACTCTATAACAGCCAAAAATAACTTGCTGGTATGACATTCTGGCACATACCGGCCTACTTGTAGTGCTGCTTATCCCACAGCAGAATGAGTGCACTTTAATATGTGTCTCAGTAGTTTCATCTTCCATTTCAGAAGTAAACAACTTCAGAGGGCTGGTCTGATGTTAGGCTCCCTCTTGAAGCCCTTCCATTTGGGATAAATAATTAAATAGTAATTGGAGCAGAGACCTGACCTGGGCCTACTACCTCCCAAGAGGGTGATCTCATCACCAGGCAAAAGAGAACTCTTGTTCCCTCTGTCTGGCCAGTGACTGTTTAAGTACTTATACAAAGTGAAACAGATCAATAGGAGACCTTGAAGAGGCTCACATCTTATAGTTGGGACATGTTCTTTAGAGTTGGAGACCCCCTGTGTCAGAGAGGAAATTGAACCAAAGTCACCCATATCAGGTAAGTGTTACAGCCAATGGGCTGGAAATGATATGGGAGGCAGCACTTTCTCCTGTGCTTCTTGCAAAAACAGCTTAGGTTCCTAAGTCACCTGACTCTTCCTAAATTCTGAAAGACAGTGGAGGAAAGAGAAGCTATTGTGTATCAGGAGTCCTAGGAATGAGAAGAAATGGAAGGAAGAAACTTTTTCCCCTTTCTACCACAACCTGGAATGTTACTCAATTAATAGATTCCAGACCTAGTTCTAATTTACATTTGCCCATGTACATGGCCAGAGCAGCTGAAGGGGATCTTAGCGAGAGATTAAAGCCCACTCTGACTTCTGCACATTGTTGATGGAGTGCCCAGGTACCTACTTTTGTGAAAACATAAGGTACTTGAAGCATACAATGCACAGAGTCCATGTTGGGAGTCTATATGTATCAAATTAAAATGCCAAAAATATCAGGCAATAAGTAGAAACATCTCTCAAAATAAAGCAATCCCCTTGATAGTCTTATGTATATTCATAATTAACTGCTAGAAATCAGATTGTGATGTTACCAACAAAGACAAAGTATCGAGTATTTTAAGTTTTGGCTGGTGTTATAGAATAATTAAACTAAGATGTCAAGTACATCTGGAGTAAGAATTAGTGGATGGAACTGTGGAGGGCATTCTCATATGGTGGTCCTCTACTACTATTAGGCAGCAGTACCTGAAACATTTTCCCTTTGTCACTGGCAGGAGGTATTGCCTCCTAGATAAAGATTCAGCATGTTATAAGGAAAGCCAGATCTTTAATTGCTTGGCAGCTAACATTAAGCTATTCCACAGCCTGTATCTAGCCTGCAGGCTGTGCATTTGACAGCTCAGTTATTAAAGAATAAAGCAAATCATGAAAAATAATCTAAAAAATCCCCTGGAGCATCTCATGAAACAGCAGAAAAGAGAAACTGGCCTGTCACCAAGATTATGAATCGTTACATGTGGCAACAGTAATAATCACTGCTAAACATGTTTGATATTCAAAATGTGGGAATCTCATCTAGGGATTAAAAAATTTACATTCCTACATTTAGAACATGTGGGAATTGAATTAATCTTAGAATTAAAACGCTTTAGAATATTTTCAGGGGGTTTGTTCCAGGACTGATTTATTCACTTTTCTTTTAGAAATAGTCTGTCCTAAAAGCCTTTAGCTACAGACTTATCTATTTTTATTTTTAGTTGTAGTTTTATTGTCAGTTACTGCAATTATTTAACTGATAATCAAAGGGACTTGAATTCCTAAACTAATCAGTGCTAATTAAAGAAAAAGTGCTTATCTTGGTGGCAGCCAATAAGATGGAGAAGGAGCAAGAAAATCAGTATCTGCAACATGAGAAGTAAGGCAGTGAAGACAAAAGTGAGCAAGATTTAATTTAAAATAATAATTAAGTGTGATCCAGACTGATGACAAACAAACCCTAAATGAATTTTTTAAATAATCAAGTTCACTTTCTGGAAGCAAAAAAAAAAAAAAAAAAAAGCTGAGAATGAGACAACAAAGGAAACAAGGCGAGAAGAAAAACTAAGCTGGAACTGACACCGTGCATTAAGGCTTCAGAGTCCATAACAGGAACTGTGGGTTGGTGGTACTTGACATTGACTCAGAGTCTAACCAGGAAAAAGTTAAAAATCAGTACACTATGTGAAAAATAGAATAGCAATGTAACAAATACAAGACAGTAATAATTAACAGATTTTTCCTGATGGGGGAGAAATCCCCTGCACACTAAGCTCTCAATTGTCCCTGGCTCTCCATGTATACTGGGAAGCAGAAGAAGGCACAGTGAGTCCACCCCATCGTGTTTTGCTCTGCAGAGGCAGGGAACAGTCCCATTGGGAGTGGACAAGCTATTCCACTCTACCCCATGTATTTAAAAGTGGGTGAGACATAAGTCAGGGAGAACAATAGGTATTTTCTTTATAAGGCCACAGGAGGGAAACAGTTTTAATTTGAACTGAAAGTGAACATTTCTGAAATTTTCAATGACTTAAAAGGTAAAAAAACAAAAACAAAAACAAAAAAGGAGGGAATTAAGCACTTCATTTTGCCATAGCAGAACTCATTTTGTTGCAGTTCCAACCATTTCAAACATTTACTGCATAACCTTCAAACACTGAGGCTATGTCTAGACTGCATCCCGCTGTTGACAGAGGGATGCAAATCAATCACGTAGAAATTGCTAATGAAACAGGGATTTAAATATCCCACGCTTCATTAGCATAAACATGGCCGCCACTTTTTTCCAAAACGGAGCTTTTTCGAAAAAAATCTGTCAGTTTAGACATGGATCTGTCGAAAATAAAGCCTTTTTCGACAGATCCTGTATTCCTCAAAAAATGAGGTTTACAGGATATGTTGAAAAAGGCTTTATTTTCGACAGATCAGCGTCTAGACTGCCGTTTTTTTACTAAAAAGCTCAGTTTCAAAAAAAGTGGCAGCCATGTTTATGCTAATGAAACGCAGGATATTTAAATCCCTGCTTCATTAGCAATTTTGACGTGCCTAATCTATATCTCTCTATTGACAGAGAAGTTTAGTCCAGACACAGCCCAGACACAGCACCCTAAATTCAAAATAAGATATGCAATTTGTGTTACACAAATTGCAGAACTTATTTTGAATCTATTCAATTTGGTGCATCCACACAGAACCAAATTTCAAAATAACGTAGTATTTTGAATAGTGATAGAAATGTAGCCGTGTTAGTCTGCGGTAGTTGAAGCAAAATGCAGGACAATGTAGCACTTTAAAGACTAACAAGATGGTTTATTAGATGATAAGCTTTCGTGGGCCAGACCCACTTTGATCTGAGGAAGTGGGTCTGGCCCACGAAAGCTCATCATCTAATAAACCATCTTTTTAGTCTTTAAAGTGCTACATTGTCCTGCATTTCGTAGTATTTTGAGGCATTCATTATCCATGGTGCAATGAGGTTTACTAGGATGGCAAACTAGCGCACCTCTTATTTCAAAAAATATTTCGATATAAGAGGCAGCTTGTGTAAACGCGGGGTAGCTATTTCGGGATACCTCTGGTATTCCAAAATAGCTGTGCAATGTAGACGTACACTGAGTCACTCCAAACCCAAATAGAGGAATGTTTCCTTTAAAAAACCACATCAAAACAATTTTTCCCCATTTGTTAGAAATCTTTTTTTTGCTGAAATGAACAATTTGTCCAGGAATGACATGGATTCATAACATAATTTTGATGTCATCAAGTCTGTATTTTTACAGAATAAAGTTTTGCTCAAAAAGGTTTACTTGGCTCTTATTTAGGTGAGGGTAGAGGTGGATTATGACCTCACCACCAACCTTGTCCTAGCCAATGAACGGGCCAGGTATGCAAAGGTGTGCATGCTGTTCTCTTCCCTCTCATTCAGTAATCTTGTTATAGTAATCTGAGTAGCTGAGAGGAAAAACTAGGTCCATTGGCATCTCTATAGATAACTAAATTAAATCCACTTTTCATTTCAAAATAACTATTGGAAACTATACAAAGGCTAGAGGGGCAGGACTATACTTAGGACCTACAGCATCCATCCCTTCTTGGATCATGAGCTCCAGCTCCATGTACAGCACCAGCACACTGAGCAGGGGATGATGTCACTTGAATCACAGAAGTTCATTGGCATATGGATGTTACCTATGGCTAGTAAAGTAAGTGTCATTTTTTAGTATGTGAAATGGCTTTACAAAATATTTAAACACATTTTTCAGCTATAAAGAAAACTAAACCTTCAGCAGAGGGAGTGATTTCTCATGTGCTACTGCAATTTGAAATCACCACTTTTTACATGGAGCAAAGCAGTGATGAATGTAGCCCAGAATCCTTAAACTCATTTCTGAGGGTTTCTTCCTAGTGTTCATAGAGTCAGGTGGAGGGCTAATAGCAGCACTTGTGAACAGTTTGTCTATAAACTCATATTCACAAAAATGTTGTACCCATTTAGCTTAAATTGGTTTTGCCTTAGCTGAAGATTTGGTCTACAGTCTCTGTTTTTAGGCAATTACACAATCCTTAATGGCGTTTACTAAAGCCAAATCTTCAGTGGCAATTGGAGTGGGAATGAAAGCAAGCTTGTACTCTGGCCAATGAAGATAATTTGATTATTGATCACTTATCAAATTCATGTATGGGCTTCAATGACTGTTGGCTAGGACTGCTACTGGATATATTAGCTCTCTGAGGGTACGTCTACACTTGCTCCCTAGTTCAAACTAGGCGACTGAAATTGCAAATGAAGCGGGGATTTAAATATTCTGTGCTTCATTAGCATGATCTCACCGGTGTGTTACTCTGCTCAACAGCTGTTTCAAAAGTGAAAGTGCGTGCCGGGACGTGTTAGTTCGAACTAAAACCCTTGGTTCAAACTAATGTTACTCCTCAAAAAATGAGTAACTCCTCAAAAAAATTGAAAAAATAAAGTGTTCATCTATCAAATAAGCTTTAGCAGCATTTTATATGCCTTGAGTGGGCTTTTGGCTACTTGCAAATTATGAGAGTACTGGGAAATACTGGAGGAACAACCAAGGGTTTGGTTCGAACTAACATGTTCCGGCGAGCACTTTCACTTTTGAAACAGCTGTTGAACGGAGTAACACACCGACAAGATCATGCTAATAAAGCACGGAATATTTAAATCCCCTCTTCATTAGCAATTTTGGTCACCTACATTTGCATCCCTAGTTCGAACTAGGGAGCAAGTGTAGACGTACCCTGAGTTTAACATCTTATGTTTCATAATTCCACATGGAGCTATAAAGTAAATTTCCCAGAAATATTACTTTCTCAATGGCTGCAACTGTGGTTTCACATCAAGATGAACATCCTACTTCTCTTGCAGGTATTAATCCTCAGAGAAAGGAAAAGACAAACAATTATGAATTGCAGCATATTATATTAGTCAAATATAAAATACAGTGTTTACCAAATACAACTACTGCATATTATCTGCTCTATCTCTGGCATCTTTCTGTATTTGTGGTGAGCTGTGGGGCCTCACATCATGTGACCCAAAATAATCTGTTTTGAAGTAGAGAACTAGAACACAAAGCAACACATCATAAATATGAAAACATGGTTCCCTGGTCTGCTGGTTTCTATAAAATTTTCATAGAGAATATACAGTCCAAAAAGAGCAAATGTTTGTGATTTGAGCAACTGCCAAAAGAAAATATTCTAAATTATTCAGAGTCAGTTCAAATCTGTGAATAATTCAACACCTACTTCTTACCACTAAGCACCCCATCCTCCACCATCTTCCCACATATTCCTAAAAGATTAATGGAGTTGGATTGTGTTCTTTCATTAAAAAATTGAGATAGCTTAGTTACAGACATTGTTGACCCTGGCAACCCTTCGGATTCATTCTATTAGAAGTTATACTGTGATAGTATTAAGGTCAGTTATTTAGTAAAAAAGCAAAATGAGTAATTTTATTAATGAATTGGATGTTCCTCCAGTATTTCCCAATACTCTCATAATTTGTAAGTAGCCAAAAGCCCACTCAAGGCATATAAAATGCGGCTAAAGCTTATTTGATAGATGAACACTTTTATTTTTTCCATTTATGAAACTATATACATTTGTAATAATTCCTTGGATGCTGTATGTTTATTCATGGCATTTTTATAGAGGCAATTAATTAATTTTGTGACATTTTATGCTTAGAGTTTCATAGTTCTTAAGAGAACTTAGTGGGCAAATTGAAATTTGCTTCCACTAAATTACCTTGTAAAAATTATTTTTTCCTTAGAATTTCAACACATAATAGCAATCTTTACTTTTTTGCCATTTAGAATTGTCAATTTAAATTTTCACAGTTCTGTAAATTTAGAAGTTTTAAGCATTATTTTCAGTTTTATCTTATTTAAATGTTCATGTAGTGTGGCAGAGTGGCTTCCCACTGTCCCAAAGCGGGAAAGGAGTCCCTCCCAGAGCCTGGATGGGCAGCACCTAGCCCTAGCGACCCGCCTGACCGGAAGCCAGGAGGCAGGGCCAGGGATATAAAAGGCCTGCCAGAGAGGCCAGTGAGAACCCAGTGACTAAAGGAGCCAGAAGCCTTCCCTGAGCACTCAAGTGAGGAGCTGGACCCAGGGGAAGCCGAAGACTGGTCTGGGCCACCAGGCCCACAACTGGACGACTACTTGCAAGGACTGTTTACCTGGCCAGAGGTTCCAGCATGTCAGAGCCCAGAGGACCTGCATGGGACCCAGGTTCAGCCCGAGGAGGAGAGCAGAAAAAGCCCAGGGGTAGCCAACCACCATTTGGCTGGGCCAGCACCAGGTCAGCATGTTGTGATATGGATTCCCACTGACCTACCAGCAGACTGCTCTCCTAGGGCCCTGGGCTGGGATGCAGTGGAGTGGGTGGGCCTGTGTCCCCCCTGCCACCAGAGTCCTGGGTGGCAGTCTGCCCCCTTGGCCACTCAAGACTCACCGCATCTACTGGACCTCCACCTGAGCAAGAGGATCCAGCTGGGTGCTTATATACTAAGACTGTTTGACTTACTGCCAGCCCCACCACTCACAGCATCTCCCGCTTCTCTTTGTCCCCGGGCCCGATGTGCCACTCGGAGAAATCACTGTGCTGTGGTAGCAGCTGCTCGATGGATCGTGAGGTGCTTCCCCCCACCACATTCTGCTGTTCCTGGTGACCCCAACTGCTGGTCAGGCCACCCCCAGGGTTCAGGAGCAATTCTGGAGCCTAGCCCGCAAATCCTTTGCCCCTGTAGGCACAGGCCTACATGGTACCACTGCTGCCGCCAGCTCCCCTAAATTGATTCTGAATTGACTTACGATGTCTATGGGTATGTCTACACTAGTCCCCTAGATCAATCTAGGGAGGCTAACGAGGGTGACCAGAATTGCAAATGAAGCCCGGGATTTATATATCCCACACTTGATTTGCATGTTCCCCGCCAGTCGCCATTTTAGAAATTGACTAGCCTGAAGTAACTGCCCGCGTCTACACGCAGCAGTGAAATGGGATTCCGAAATAAAGCCCTAACTCGAATTAGGTGGTATTCCTCTTGCAATGAGCTTTACCACCTAATTCGATTTAGGGGCTTTATTCCAGAATCCCGTTTCACTGCCACGTGTAGACGCAGGCAGTTACTTTGGGCTAGTCAATTTCTAAAATGGCGACCGGCCAGAAACATGAAAATCAAGCACAGGCTATTTAAATCCTGGGATTCATTTGCAATTCCGGTCACCCTCATTAGCCTCCCTAGATTGATCTAGGGGTCTAATATAGATGTACCTTATCTTAGACAAACAGCCCCTACACTGTAAAACACTGCATCTTTTTTACTGCTTTTAAATACTCATAAGACAAGTAAATCATTTTGGGGGAGATTAAAAAGATTCTGTTTTAAAAAATCAATTATTTCAATATCTTTACCAGTAGGAGAAGCAAAGAAGGGTGATGAGAGGTATAGGAGGGTGAGTGGTAGAAACCACCATAATTTAATGGAACCTGCATTATTTCTATCCCCATTCAACTGTATCATGGCTAACCCCTATCCAGAGGCAAGTTTTTTTGGATAAATTCAGAAAAAGTATATTAAGAAAACCAAGACTGTAATGTCGATTTATAAGCCCAATCCTTGACCCCTAGACCACATTGCCCCTCACTCAAGTTGTTACTCTCACTATAAGGCTACGTCTAGACTACATGCCTCTGGTGACAGAGGCATGTAGACTAGGCTACCAGGCATAGGAAAATGAAGCAGCTATTTAAATAATCGCCGCTTCATTTAAATTTACATGGCTGCTGCGCAGAGCCGACAAACAGCTGATCAGCTGTTTGTCGGCTCAGTGCTGTAGTCTGGACGCGCGGGTGTTGACATCAAAGGCATTTGTCGACCACCCAGGTAAACCTCCTGGGATGAGACTAAGAGGGATTTAAAAATGGCGGCGTCCGGGCACATGCAAATCCCGGGCTTCATTTGCAACTCCGCTTGCCCTCATTACCCTACCTAGCTTGAACTAACGAGCTAGTGTAGACGTACGCTAGCATATTCAAAGGCAGGCTTTCGGGAAAGCAGGGGGGGTAGCATCCGTGCACACAGGACACGGCTTCCTTTTCATCCCATTGCCTGGACTATCAGGGAGCAAGGGGAAAGTGCTTGCATTTCGTGATTTACTCTTCTGCCCTCTCCCTTCACCAACCAGGTGTGAGAGGGATGCACACAATGCAAATACTTTCCCCTCACTTCTTGATAGTCCAGGGAATGGGATGAAAGGCAAGCAATGTACTGGAGAGCATGGCTGCTGCCCACTCTGCTCTCCCAAAACTCTGCCTTTGATCATAAGCCCCCTTTGTCTCCTCGTTTCACATATGATATACTAGCATTCACATTTGCACACTTTGGCACATAATTGACTTTTCCCCTCCAATAAATATGGAGGTCACAGATTCAAGAGACCAAGTAAGCACACTCACTATGCCAACTTTGCAGGAGGAAAAAGGGGAAGGGGGCAACTATCATACCAACATGCAGCAGGATGCTGCATTGTGCATGTCCAGTTTCCAAAACCACACTGTTATGAGAGAGGAGAGAAATGGCTGTTTCTCCCCACTCACACTTAGCCTTAGGGTATGTCTAAACTACACCCCTCTGTCGACAGAGTGATGTAAATTAGATGTATTGATAATTCAAATGAAGCCAGGATTTAACTATCCTGCACTTCATTTGCATAATGGTGTCCGCCGCTTTTTTTCGAAATGGGGCTTTTCGAAAAAAATCGGCAGTTTAGATGGGACATTTTCGACATAAATGCCCCATTTCGAAAGATCCTGAGTTTCGAAAGATCTGTTGAAAATGCCCTGTCTAAACTGCCAGGGTTTTTTCAAAAAGCCCCGTTTCGAAAAAAAGCGGTGGCGGCCATTATGCAAATGAAGCTTGGGATATTTAATCCTGGCTTCATTTGCATTTTTTATATGTCTAATTTACATCCCTCTGTCGACAGACGGGTGTAGTTTAGACATAGCCTTAGTTACTAGCCTAGACAATGACTCCTCTGTGATGTATGCAGTGTAAGACTAATGAGAAAACAAGAAAATAGACAAACACATTATCTTCTAATTAATTAGGCAGGGATCAAATAGTTTGAGGATATGGGTTACAAGTCCTGGTTCCAACACTGACCACTTATGTGATGGCCAAGTTGCTCAATCTCTTTATTGCATTGTTTACCGCTCAGGAATACCCAGACACTAAAGATGGGCAAACATTTTTCACTGAAACTTTTTGCCCTCTCCCCTCTGAAAAAGCACAGATTCAGCAATACAGGCCTCAGGTCTGGCTTGCATTTTAAGTGTCAATGAGCTACACAAAACAAGTTTTGTAGATTTTTTTTTCAGTAGCCCTTAATTTACAAATGTGTAAATCTGGTAGTTTGTAACCTTTTCCTTCTGTCTTTTTAGCTCATTTTAAAGCAATTGCAGAGTGGCTTGAAAATTTCATTTTCAAGTTGCTAAATTCTGTGTCCACCAGAGTCACTGATTACCATTCACAACAGTTAACCCTTTCACCATTTTGACAACAATATTTAGTTAAGCCTCACAACTTCTGTAATGTATGCACATTACACCATTTAACCATCTACGAACTGAGGCAAATGACAAGTATTGTTCAATAATCTAATCCCTAATTTCAAAAAGTGACTCTGTGTTTGCCACATCCAATTGTGTGAGAAACTACAGATAATAGAGTAGCCAATTAAAAGGGTGTATATCTAGCAGAGCAGGGTGATTAATGAGGGGAAGGTCTGAGAGGGTTGTTTCTTTACTGACAATTTTAAACAAATATTTTGGGTTGGACTGAAAATGAAAATTGTCAAATATTTTTGGCTACTTTACACAAAGCGTTTGTTATGGATTAAATTATTCTCTTTAACTTAAAAATTAAAAGTTTTATTATGATTTCAGGCATTTTAAAATGTTTTTAGTAAAATGGAATGAATTTCAAAATAGCCCAAGACCCAAAATTGAAACGTTTTGTTAAAAAAAATGGAATTAAAATATTTGAATTTTCGGACTTCCTGTCACAAGTTAATATTTCAGCAAATCCCTAAATTAGAACCATCTAAAAAGACCATTTTGTAACAATTTTATCCCTGTGTGCTGTTGATGGGATTTGTATGACAGAGGCTGTAACTCCTATTTAGAACACAAATTCTTACCTTCATTATATTACTCCAGATGCAACTATTCCCTCATAATGTAACTTTCTCTGCACCTTTGTATTGGCCACTATTTGAGGCAGATACAAGATTAAGGCAGACTGACTGGTCGGTTTCTGTGTAGCAATTTTTATGGCCCTACTAATGAGTTGAAAAACAAGTGTGTTTACTTTTAATCAAATGCTAAAATGATACCTATATATGGAGGTTATTATGACTCAGTATTTTTGTGAAGTAGTACATTATGGCAGGGAAATGTTCTGAGTGAACCAACAGATCTTTCAATCCTCAAGTCTATATTTTCAAGTTCTATGGGTTCAGCTTTATAAGATGAAGAACACTGTAAGGCAATTGGTGAGCAGAATACTAACATGTCAAAATGTCATCTTCTTGAATCTTTTAAATACCCCTCATGCTGTGCATGAATTAATAGACTTCCACTAAAGCTGTCAGCATGAGCAAGTCATAAATGAGGCAAAAAGATGAAAGAAAGTAATTTCCAGCTCCAATGCACAAATTATCTATATTCCTTCACAGGGGAAAGGGGAAAAAGGCTTTTTGAAATGACTCACTAATGCAAATTCACAAATCATCTCTACTGGGCACAGGTGCAGCATCTGCAATAACATCATTCTACTAAAATATTCTGTGGCCATCTTCTGTGATGGGTGAAATAGTCTGAATAAAAAAAAATAAAGCTGGAGTTTAGGGTTGATATTTGAAACTTCTCAAATCTATGTTTCACTTCCGTGCACCTCTAATTAGTACTGGAAGTAGCATAGCCAAAAAGTTGGTGAAAAGTTGTTCTTTTGGTACTGCTGTCCTGACCTACACAAGAAATTGATCAAAAGATATTTCTCCATCCCCCCATGAGATGTTTACTTTTTCAGATTCAAAATTATACATAGTTCTAAAAAAAATTTGATATTCATTGTAACTGACACAGCCTGAATCAACCCTCTAATATTTTAGTGGCTCAGACATTTTTAACAGTTTCAGAGGGGTAGCCGTGTTAGTCTATAACTGAAAAAACTTAAAAAATAACTAATAGTCTTGCAGCAACTTAGAGACTAACAAAAATGTAGAAGGTATCACAAGCTTGTGTGGGCAAAACCCAGTTACATATTTCAAGCAAAACTCACACTGAATTGAATTAAACTCAGTAAATTAATCTTTACTGTTTAAATGATCAGGTTCTTTGTGATTTAAAAACATCTATTAGTCTACACTGTCTGACACAAAATTAGAAAACATGAGTTTTCCCATGTAAGTTGCATTTTATTTTAACTGAAGATTTCAATATAATACCCCTGTGTATTAGAACCATCATTCTCCATCCCCATACATGTTGGGCAGAATCAGGCAATATGATTACACATTAATCTATGTGATTAAAGTATTTATTGTCATCTTTATTTTACAAAGGGAAATAAACAGAGAGAATATGATTAGACAAAGGTCATAAAGTGATTCAGTAGCCAAACCAAGAACAGAAACCTCTTCTCCCAATTCCTGTGTTCATTCTTTGAGTAGCAGGCCATGTTCCTTCTATTTGTTCAATTAACATTTCTGAAGAAGATTATAAGAGTGCAGGCAAAATCCATCTCTTGTATAATGTTGCTGAAGGCAATAGGTACATCAGAAATTCATTTGCTTCACAGTATATTTTTGAAGAGTGTTTAAGATGCACCCCCATTCTATGCACAAAGGAAAGCACTTTAAAACATGATTAACTTTAAGAGCATTATATAGGCACATTGACTTCAACAGGATTTAAACATATGCTAAATTGTTTTGATGAGCTAAGGCCTAAATACTTAATTATGGTTGTTTGAAATATCAAACAGCATTTTAGATTTCTGGTATATTGGATATAGTGATAGTTATAGATCAATAGCAATAGAGATGGAGATCGTACTAGCAGATGTACTAAGCGTTACTTGTGTCCGTAAAGCAATTAAGTTTTTTTAAAGGAAATTGTTCATGATTTATTTAACTGGTTGTATTTTTCAAAAATACAGTGTTTTATTAAGTTAATTTTCATTTCAGATTTCTTACTAAAAAGAATTGTTAAAAACATTTCCAATTATTTTTTTAGTATTTTTTAAATAGGAAGTCCATTCTGTGTATTTTTTTCTTCATACCTATGAACTCTTATCCTTTGCTATGTTTTAACAAAAAAGATCTATATTCAATTTGGCTTCCAAAAGAGAGCACTACTCCAAATTTCTCCATTTTATCTCTTTTTGATAAAGTTTATTGAGAAGCAATCCTATTTCAGGTTCATCCTATTTTTCCGGCTCATCTTCGTTATTTCTCTTTGAGCATTCACTCAGTTATATCAATTCTGAGGAGTGTGCTTCATTTGGTGAGTCTGTCTCTTTTCAGTATGGTTTTATGAGTAGCAATCCCATTCAGACATACCCCATTTTCCTGGCACAACCAAAGACTTATGTTGCTTTAAGAAGAAGCTGCATACCAAATTTGGAGGTCATAGCTCTTACCATTTAGGAGGAGTTCTTGATCAAAGAGACAAATGCTCCAATGTGTGTGTGTGTGTGTGTGTGTGTGTGTGTGTGTGTGTGTGTGTGTATATAGTATGAGAAAGAGAGAGTTTTAGATCAAGATCTAGATATTTAAGATGTTTGAGCAACAATGATGACATCTTCCTGAGTGTAAGAAAGGACTGAAATATTTGGATTAATCTTAGTTTCAATTTTGGAGGAAAATCACCTAAGTCTTATGGTTCATAGGGGCTAATGCTTCATGATGCATAGCGGAATATTTCTGTCTGTTCCCTTTTATCAGGAAGTGAGGAGTAGTAAACAGTTTGGTGCGTTCCTTGCTCTGGCTGGGGAGCAAAAGGAGACAGGTGAACGTGAGCCTACCCCATCCACGGGACGTGCACCCCACCACCAATTCTACCTGCTGGAACTGCAGCTGCCATGGAAAGCTACTTCTCAACAGGCCCCAAGCTGCTGTGGTGACATAGGGCTGGGGTAATCCTTTCTCCCCAGGGCAGCCTGCATACTGAGCCCCTCATCTCCAGCTACATCCCAGAGCAATGATTTATATGAAACATGTATATTCTCATTTTATTTTCTTAAAAAATAATTGAGTTAAGTATCTGACCAATGCTGGGTAAATCAAATTAATATATAAAAGAATGGTTTTCAAAGTATTGGACAAAATATATAACTGCTCTTTGTACACTTTGGCTGTGTCTAAACTGGCGCAATCTTGCACAAAAGTGGCCGCTCTTGCGCAAAAATTTGTTGCCTGTCTATACTGGCCGCTTGTTTTTATGCAAGTAAACTGACGTTCTAATGTATGAAATCAGGGCTTCTTGTGCCAGAACTCTGACACTCCCATTCAGGAATAAGCCCTTTTGCACAACTGTTCTTGCGCTAGAGGCCAGTGTAGACAGGTAACATGAATTTCTTGCACAAGAAAGCCCTATGGTTAAAATGGCCATGAGAGCTTTCTTGCACAAGAGAGCATCTACACTGCCATGGATGCTCTTGCGCAAAAGCACATTTATTGTGCAAAAGCACATGCCAGTGTAGACGCTCTCTTCTGGAAGAGTTTTTGCACAAGAACTCTTCCGCAAAAGAGTTCTTGCGCAAGAAGCTGCCAATGTAAACGTAGCCCATGGTATTACATGAGAAGACATTTGAATCAAAATTAGAGGACAAAGTATACAATGATCTCAGCTAAGCTTCAGCTCTTTAGCATCAAATTTCATATTTAAAGAATGTTATGAAATAACCTCATTTTCCAATATACATATTCCTCTAGTATGCATTGACAGTGGACACACATTTGGTTATATATATACATCCACTGAAACCTCCAGGAAGCCCAGGGAGCAGGACCAAGACTTCTTCTGTTGAAAAAAAATAGGCAATATTCAAGTTCATGCTCATGCCCTGGAGTCTCTTCATTGTTTACTGCTTCTATCTATTTTAGCACATGTGGATGAACTAGATAGGCTTGCTGACTTCAGCAGCTGCCCCATATGCAACTAAGAAATACAAAAATCATAACAGATACTAAGCATGTATGATTGATCACAGTTATTTCTCTGTCTTCTTCCCAAATAAGATATTTGTCATGCCATTGCTGGTTTGTTTGTTTAAATAGGTTTCTCTCTTTTAAACTATTGAATCTGCAGAGCATAACACAAACTTTACAGACTTCTCTGCCTAGCACATATAAACACACACATTCAAATGTACAAAATTTCATTGTTAAGGCCCCCAATATTTCCTCAAGAATACTATTAGGGTTTAATCCCTAACACTGAATGTTGTGCTGGGGATAGGCTTCATAACAATTGTAAAGACTCTAACCCCAGTGACATCTCAGCCCTTATCTTAGCTAAGTCTCTTTGGTTATGTCTACACAGCACCCTAAACTTGAAATAAGATATGCAATTTGCACTAAGCAAATTGCATATCTTAACTCAAATCTATTTCAAAATAATGCTCTATTTCAAGCCATTCCTTATCCCTTGTGCAGCAAGGTTTACTGGGATGATGAAATAGCATGCCTGTTATTTTGAAAAATATTTCAAAATAACAGGTGGCTTGTGTAGAAGCAGGGCAGCTATTTCGGGATACCACTGGTATCTCAAAATAGCCGTTCAGTGTAGACGTATGCTTTGTTTCAGCTGCTTCTCTTTTCTGGTTGCACACTCTTTTCATCTCCATTTTTTGCCTACCAGCCTGCTCTGTGGCTGGAATTGTCATCATCTAATACTTTTTATTTTAGTGATTGTCAAGCTTCTTCTTTCAAATATACACTTTTTGCCTTGCTTTCTGCTGCTGATACCCACTCCAGTGCTTTCCATTCCTCCACTCCACTAGACATTCTTAATAAGAATATGGAGAAGTTATACACATCATACTTCATACCATAAACTCTTTTATTTTTTTCCATTATCTCCCATTTTTGTCTAATTAGCATCAGACTGTGGCTGGTCTGTACCCATGTGGACAAACAGGAAACATGGTGCTGTGCTATCAGGCACAATTAAGTCATTGGAACCTAAATTTTTTCAAAGATTAAATGGGAGAGGTTAGGGTTTGGCTGGGAAACATTACCCCACAGATGGGACAAGAGAAAGGAGACCTTATGTTAGAACAGCCTCAACAATGTTCTTTCAGACAGTCAACCACTGTTGTATCCAGTTTATAGGGAAGACAAAAATGGTCAAAGGCTAGCTTTACCTCCAACTGCTCCTGGCCCAAATACAGAACTTGGATAACTGAGAATTGCACCCAATATGACAAGTGAGAATATCCTGTGGAGTAATAACAAGTGGACCTTTTAATACATTATATGTAGCTTGGTTAAATGGCTATTTGAAAGCTATAAACAGCAAAAACAGAATGGATTATCCCATGGGATACAAGGAGTAATAGGATGAAATGGATCAACGGTAAATGTATGATGAATATTATGAAAAATTGCCTAACAACAACAACTTTATTAGACAGTGATGGATACTGCATAGATTGTGTAATCTGAAATTAAAATAGACAAAATAAATGAGAACACAGCATAGAAAAACAACAAACAGTGCTTTGGCAATAGTTGTGGTTTACAGAGCAATATTTAAATTTCATATTAGTGTGGTTCAATCAGTTTTTCTAATTGTTAACATAACAATTATATTGGAGATAATAAATATTAACGATATTATAAATTAAGAATAAAGTCCTGACAACAGTTGGTTTTAAGGTCTTGATACTTAGAAAAGTGAGTAAATATTGTGACTATAACTGACAGTAATATTTCATAAAAGTGCAGTATTCATTTCAGTTCAGTCTGTATTTCTTGAATCAACATTTTAATGTTTATTCGACATATTTTAAAAATGTATATAGTTCTTGCAGTATCAAGAATTTTCTATAGCCACATAGAAAATACAAGTTACATTTATTTTTTTTCTCACCGTGCAGTTTTACATGCATAGGGCATCAGAACCAGTACTGCATTTTAATGTGCAAAGAAACATTTGTCAAGTGGCTAAGATAAAACACAGAAGAACCCTTTGAAAATCTAAGATGTTCTTTCCAAAATTGTGAGAGCATGAAACAGCTTCTCTGGAATAAAGTTGACCTGGAAAGAATGTTTTTTAAATTGAGCTTATGCCCTTTTTTGTTACTTTATGATAATATAAAGCCTTGAAAGATTTTTCAGATTCATCACAGAAGTAAAATCTTAATTTTCGTGAAGGCGTGTCACGGGGTGCGGCCCCAGTCCGCCGCCCCCACTGCTTTGCTTACAGACAGGTAGTGCCCAATGCACCGCTTGCTCGCGTACCTCCTTGGCGGAGTGGGGGGTCCGGGCCCGCCCTCACTCCGGACCCCAACCCAGGGCCCTGACACCGAGAGCGTGCCTCTCGGTGGTAGCAGGGGGGTAGTACCCCAAACACACCTGCTCCCGGGATACACGACCCGCCCTGGGTCCTCCTCCACTCCGCTGGGCCGCTCGGCCTACGTGGTCACCCTGACCGGCCCCTTCTGCTCCGGGGCTACTCCCTCCGTTGCCTCCCACTCGCCGTCCTCCCTTCGCTTTCCCTCTCCTTCCCCCTTGCCGGACACACCCCGCGCCTTTTCTACTTCCCCGGCTCTTCCGGGTTCCCCCTCCCCCTCCCCCGTCGCAGCCGTGACGTCCTCGGCCGCGTCCCTGGGCGCGCCGTGATGACGCGTCACGGCCTCCCCGGCCCCGCTCCCTCGATCGCCGGGTCCTGCCGCGGCCGCGTCTAGCTCCCCGGGGGTCCCCGTTAGCGCCCGCGAGTGGCGGGGCGGTCCTGCCCCGTCACACACCTCCCCCCTTCCTCCAGTCGACCTGCCCTCCGGTTGCTCGTCCCCCGGCAACCGCGAGAGACAGTCTGCGTTCACGTTATCTTTACCAGGTCTGTGTTTAATGTCAAAACGAAAAGGTTGCAAGCTCAGGTACCACCGCATTATCCGCGCGTTGTTATCCTTCATGGACTGCATCCATTTCAGCGGTGCGTGGTCCGTCACCAGCGTGAAGGTATTGCCTGTAAGAAAGTAGCGTAAAGAGTCTATGGCCCATTTGATGGCCAACGCTTCCTTCTCTATTACGGCATAGTTCCTTTCCCTAGGGAATAATTTCCGGCTTAGGTAGGCTACGGGGTACTCTGCGCCCTCCTCCTCCTGTGCGAGGACTGCCCCGAGCCCTACCTCGGAGGCGTCAGTCTGCAAGAGGAACGGCTTCTCGAAATCGGGGGACCGTAGTACTGGGCCCGACACCAGGCACTGCCGTAGTGTCTCAAACGCCCTCACCCCTTGGGGCGTCCACACCACCCTCTGGGGTTTCTCTTTATTTGTCAAGTCTGTTAAAGGGGCCGCCAGGGAGGCAAAATGCTTTATAAACCGTCTATAGTACCCCGCAAGGCCCAGGAACTGGCGTACTTGTCGTTTGGTGTGGGGCCGGGGGTAATCCCTAATGGCGCATACCTTGTCTATCAGTGGTTTTAGCCGGCCCCTCCCCACCGTGTACCCGAGGTAGGATACCTCCCTCTTCCCGAACTGGCACTTCTTGGGGTTAGCTGTGAGCCCGGCCCGTTGGAGCGTTCGCAGGACGGCTCCCAGCTGCTGCAAATGCTCCTCCCACGTCCTACTGAAGACGACGATGTCATCTATGTATGCTGTGGCGTAGTCGCGGTGGTCCTCTAAGATCTCGTCCATCAACCTCTGGAATGTGGCTGCTGCACCGTGTAACCCGAACGGCATGGTGACGAACTGGAATAGACCGAACGGGGTAGCGAATGCTGTCTTCTCTCTGGCCGCCGGCGCCAGGGGTATTTGCCAGTACCCTTTCGTAAGGTCGATCGTTGATAGGTATTCCGCCCGCCCCAGGCGCTCCAGTAGCTCGTCCACCCTGGGCATGGGGTATGCGTCGAACTTCGATACCGCGTTTAACTTACGGAAGTCTATGCAGAACCGTATGGCTCCGTCCTTCTTCGGGACCAGTACGATGGGGCTACGCCACTCGCTCCGTGACTTCTCCACCACTCCCCACCGCAACATGTCCTGCAGCTCTTTTTGGACCGTGTCCCACAACTTCCGGGGGATGGGACGTACCGGATCCCTCACTCGACTCCCCGGTTCCGTCGTGATCTCGTGGTACGCCCGGGTCGTCCTCCCTGGTCGGCTCGTCAGGCTGGCGGCCGCCTGTTGTAGTACCGCCCGCAGTTGTGCCTGTTGAGTATGGTTTAGCTCCCTCCCCATGGGGCTGGCCGCCCAAGTGACCTCTTCCTCGCCCCAGGGTCCGAACTCGATCTCCGTACTAAGGGCTTCCGATGGGGGCTCCTCCCGGGGTACCCATCGTTTTAACAGGTTGACGTGGTACACTTGGCTCTGCCGGTGCTTTCCCCCTACCTGGACTTCATAGTCCACCTCCCCAATCTTCTTGGTCACCCGGTAAGGTCCCTGCCACTTGGCCAATAATTTGGACTCCCCTGCCGGCAGCAGGACCAGCACTGGGTCGCCCGGGTTAAAGACCCTTAGCCGCGTCCCTGCGTTGTAATGGCGGGCCTGGGTTTCTTGGGCTTTTTTCAGGTTTTCTTGCGCCCACCTGCCTATAGTTCGCATGCGGTCCCGCAACTTGATTACGTATTGGACCGCCCCTAGGGCAGTGGATGCCTGCTCTTCCCATCCCTCCCGCACCAAGTCTAGTATGCCCCGCGGGCGTCGGCCGTACAATAGTTCGAACGGAGAGAACCCTACCGAGGACTGCGGTACCTCTCGTATTGCGAAGAGCAGGGGTGGCAGCAGCTTGTCCCAGTCTCGTGGGTCGTCTTGGACCAGCCTCCGCAACATGGCTTTTAGGGTTTTGTTGAAACGTTCTACCAGCCCGTCCGTCTGAGGGTGGTAGGCTGCGGTGCGAATCTTCTTTATCTGCAGCCATCTGCACAGTTCTTTCATTAGGCGCGATACCAGGTTCGTCCCCTGGTCCGTCAGGATCTCTTTCGGGAGCCCGACGCGGGCGAACATTTTCACCAGCTCGTCGGCTATCGTAGCCGCGTTGGTCTTGCGCAGGGGGACAGCCTCCGGGTAGCGGGTGGCGTAATCAACCACCACTAGTATATACTGGTGCCCTCTCCGAGTCCGCTCCAAAGGCCCCACGAGGTCCAAACCTATCCTCTCGAAGGGTTCGGTCACTAGCGGCATGGGTACGAGGGCAGCCCGTGGGACCCGTGCCTCCGCTGTCCGTTGGCACTGGGGCATGATCTGCAAAAGTTCTTAACATCCTGGTATACCCCTGGCCAATAAAACCGCTGGATCACCCGTTGTTGCGTCTTCTCGGTTCCCAAGTGCCCGGCCCAGGGATTGTCATGGGCCATCTCCATCACCCGCCACCGGTATGCTTTTGGGACGAGTAGCTGGGTCTCCCCGCCTGCCGTCCCCGGGACCCGGTACAGCCGGTCCCCTTGGATCTCGAAGTGGGGTCCCTGCTCGCTTCGCTGTGGGGTCCCCTCGCCTTCCACCCGGGGCTCTAGCGCGTTTTCCCAGGCGTGCTGTAATGACGGGTCCTCCCGCTGCAAGGCTAGGAAGTCGCCTGTGTCGACCTCTAGGGTCACCTGCGCCTCCTCCCCGCCTAGCCCTTGTGGGGGTATCGTCTCCTCCTCCTCCTGGGTAGCCCACGCCTCCCGCGTGTCCCTTACACCGGGGGGGCCCCGTTCACCTAGCAACCGCCGCAATCCGGGCCAATCCCGGCCTAGTAACACGGGGTAGGGTAGTCGGTGAGTCACCGCTACTCGTAATTCCCCGCCCTGGCTCCCGTCGTGTAGCCTCACCCGGGTCGTCGGGTACGGCCGGGTGTCCCCGTGTACGCACTTGATCCAGACTTGTGCCCCCGTGTGCCCTGATCTTCCTAACACGTCTCTCCGCACTAGCGTCTGTCCGCACCCTGAGTCTAGAACGGCCTCTACTACCTCCCCGTTCAAGCGTATCCGCCTTATCATGCGGGCCCGGCTTACCTCCTGCCGCGGGCCTTTCCGGAGTCTAGGTTGGCCGTAGGTGCAGTCCATCATGGGGCAGTCCCGGCGGATGTGGCCCTCCTGGCCGCACTGGTAGCACGTCGGTTTTGGTTGGATCCTCTGCGCATCCTCCGCCCTCTTTCCGACTTCGGCCCGGGGTTCCCCTTTTCCGTGGTCCTCGGTACCGCGCCATACCGGGGCCAACCGTCGCTCCGGTCCTCGGACTGGGGGGCTTCCAGCCCTAGGCCCCGTGTTGTCCCGCCCTTCCTTCCCTTTGGGGCTAGGGCCTCCCCGACCCACCGGGTTGGTCGTTGTGCCTACCTTGCCATGTCCTTCCGGCGTCTCGGCTGCCAGGAAGTGTTCCATGAGCGTGACCGCTTCCTCTAGGGTCCCGGGCAGGTGTCGCCGTACCCATTGTTGGCCCTCCGCGGGGAGCACTTGTAAGTACTGCTCGAGTACGACCAGGTCGGCCACCTGCGTTGCGGTCTTGGTGGACGGTTCCAGCCACCGAAACCCGGCTTCCCGGATCTGCTGCGCGACTGCCCGCGGCCGTTCCCCCGTTGCATATCTGGCCGCCCGGAACCTCTGCCTGTAGGTCTCGGGCGAAATACCAAGTTGGTCGAGGATCGCCTCCTTGACCTTGTAGTAGCACAACGAGTCCCGGTCGGACAAACTCCGGTAGGCGAGCTGGGCCGGACCGGACAGGTAAGGGGTGAGTATAGTAGCCCAGTGCTCTTGGGGCCAACGGGCCGCCGTGGCCACACGTTCGAAAGTTACCAGGAATGCCTCGGCGTCGTCCTCGGCCCCCAATTTGGTGAGCCTGATGGGGAGTCGCGCTGGGCCCGCCGCCTCCTCTTCTTCGTCGTTGGTGGGTCCGATCAGGCCCGTCCCATCCTTCAGCTCCCTTACCAGCTGCTTCTGCTGTTCTCTAAACTCGGAGGTTAGTTGTCGCCACGCCTCCGTTTGTTGCCTCTGGAGCTGGCGTTGGCTATCCACCAGCCATTCTACAATTTTGTCGGCATCCATGGTGCCGTGTCCTATTTGAAATGGTAGTTAGGATAGAGTGGCCACCAGCCAGCGAGAACGGAAAACAAAACAAACCACCACCCTCGCACCCTCGGTTTCAGGGGCGCAAAAGTGCCCACATTCTTTTCCACCACGTGTCACGGGGTGCGGCCCCAGTCCGCCGCCCCCACTGCTTTGCTTACAGACAGGTAGTGCCCAATGCACCGCTTGCTCGCGTACCTCCTTGGCGGAGTGGGGGGTCCGGGCCCGCCCTCACTCCGGACCCCGACCCAGGGCCCTGACACCGAGAGCGTGCCTCTCGGTGGTAGCAGGGGGGTAGTACCCCAAACACACCTGCTCCCGGGATACACGACCCGCCCTGGGTCCTCCTCCACTCCGCTGGGCCGCTCGGCCTACGTGGTCACCCTGACCGGCCCCTTCTGCTCCGGGGCTACTCCCTCCGTTGCCTCCCACTCGCCGTCCTCCCTTCGCTTTCCCTCTCCTTCCCCCTTGCCGGACACACCCCGCGCCTTTTCTACTTCCCCGGCTCTTCCGGGTTCCCCCTCCCCCTCCCCCGTCGCAGCCGTGACGTCCTCGGCCGCGTCCCTGGGCGCGCCGTGATGACGCGTCACGGCCTCCCCGGCCCCGCTCCCTCGATCGCCGGGCCCTGCCGCGGCCGCGTCTAGCTCCCCGGGGGTCCCCGTTAGCGCCCGCGAGTGGCGGGGCGGTCCTGCCCCGTCACAAGGACCTTAGAGAAAGGGGAAGGGAAATGTTCATATAACATGTATTTTTTGAATTCTTACTCCTTATTCAAAGAGACGGGTAGCAAAACTTTATTAAAGACATGTTCTCTCTCAAATATTAATTGCGAAATGGGTTTAAAATAGGTGTTAACACCACTGCCAAATCAGGAGAAAAGCCTCTTTTCCTCACTTCCTCATTTTCACCCTCAGGACTAAATTTTTCTACTTCTCCAATCACTTTCAAGAATCTTCCAGCTTAGATAAGCAAACAAGCATGAAAGATCAAACCTCTCAGACTTTCTAAACATATTAAACAAGTGGCACTTTTGTAGAGAATTAGCATTAAAAGCACGACAAGTAATGGCTTTAGATAGACCCTTTGATATTTCTCATCTTGCAGCATGACAGTGGTTGGTTGCTTTTCCTAAAGGAAAAATATGTCTTCATTATTTTTAGCCATGCTGGCTGGATTAAATTGAGAGTGGATATGCCTGCATGAGCAGACAATGACACCTCTGATTGCAGCATACACATTCCTCTAGTTTTATCTCATGCAGTGTCTCTGATTACTATGGAGACAGTGTTCTTAAATCATGAGGCATATGCAAGTCTGATGTTGATCAAGTACATTTACCAGGTGATAAGAAAAATTTCAGCCCTCTGACTATCAATTAGGCTTAGTGATTGGAAGACAGTTAGGGTACATCTAGAGTGCAAGTTTCTATTGAAAGAAGCTTTTTCGGAAGAGTTTTTCCCGAAAAAACTTCTTCCGAAAGAGAGTGTTCACACTGCTAAAGCATAAGACAGAGTTCACATTCATTGGACTCTCTCTCGCATGTAAGCTGTGATTACTTTGGGCGGAATGGGTACCAGGGCACCTGTGCTTTTTCATGGAGGCCACATCTTTCAAAAAACTCCCTCTCCTGCATTCATGCATGCCTTTTTCCAAAAGAGCTCTTTCAGAAAAGGCATTCTTCCTCATAGAATGAGGTTTACCAATGTATGAAAAACCCCTGTGTTTTTTCGATTTTCTTTCAAAATAATGCAATAGCAGTGTGGACGTAAGTGAAGTTTTTTTTGAAAAACAGCCATTTTCCCAAAAAATCCCTGAAGTCTAGACACACCCTTAAGGAACACAAGCCTGGTAAACAGGATGGGAAAGAATGTAAAGTGTGGGTTTTTTTTAAAGGGCCTGTATTAAGGAACAACTTGATCGGGACATGCAGCTCTCAGTATCATAACCTAATTCCATTTCTTTCCATTATGAAAAAACTAGTCTGTAGGAGGAAGGCTAGAACATGTGAAGTTATGCTAAAGAGTAACTATGAGTTTAAGGAAACTTAATATTTGATGGAGTAGTTCAGAGAATTAAATATATTGTCATGCAGATTTCCCTTAGCTAGACTTAAGGAGCGTAACATCCTGTCGGTTAAATTATTGCAGCACCTTTTTCTAGATGACAAAAAGTGACAACTGCTTGTACTAAAGATGTAAATCTAAAGGCTCTCTAATAAATTAGAATTCTAGAATTACATTAGTTCAGCTGAAAATTTGCCACAAATTGTTCTTTCATCTTAAGTATAGTTTCAGCCACATTGAAATCAGTGGCAAATCCCCCATTGGATTTAACAGAGCAACCATTTCATCTTTAATATCTTATCCAAATTCTCCTCTGATTAACTGAAAAAAATGGAAGGTAGGCGGGAGCATCACCAAATACATAAATAACTTTTTAATATTTAACTGCCAAAACCAGAATGTGAACACAATAATATGTAATCATGTAATTAGAGAAGCAGTCATAGCATCATAAAAGACTGGGGGCATGTCTACACTAGCCCCCTAGTTCAAACTAGGGAGGCTAATGTAGGCATTCGAAGTTGCAAATCAAGCCCTGGATTTAAATATCCCATGCTTGATTTGCATCTTCCCGGCCAGTCGCCATTTTTGAAATTTACAAGTCTGGGCTACTGCCCGCATCTACACGTGGCTAATTAAAGCCCCTAGTTCGAACTACCTGTTATTCCTCTTGGAATGAGGTTTAACAGGTAGTTCGAACTAGGGCTTTAATTTGAACTACTGGGTCCCTGCCGTGTGTAGGCGCGGGCAGTTAGTCCAGACTTGTAAATTTCAAAAATGGCGACCGGCCAGGAAGATGCAAATCAAGCGTGGGATATTTAAATCCAGGACTTGATTTGCAACTTTGAATGCCTACATTAGCCTCCTTTGTTTGAACTAGGGGGCTAGTGTAGACATACCTTGGTGTATGTCTCCTGACTCCAATCTCCTTGTAACCCCCTTTCAGGTACTTAAAGGCTGCTATCAAATCCCCCTTCACTCTTCTCTTCTGCAGAATAAATAAGCCTAACTCCCTCAGCCTCTCTTCTTAAGTCATGCACCCCAGTCGCCTAAACACTTGTGTTATGCTCTGCTGGACTCTCTCCAATTTGTCCACATCCTTTCTGTAGTGGGGGGCCCAAAAAAGGATATAATACTCCAGATGTGGCTTCATCAGTGCTGAATAGAGGGGAATAATCACTTCTCTCAATTTGCTGGAAATTAGCCTTCTTGGCAGCAGGAGCACAGTGTGGATGCATCTCCAGCTTTTTGCCTACTGTAATCCCCTGCCCTTTTCTGAAGAACTGCCTCTTAGATGGTCAGTCCCCAGCCAGTAGACACGTATGGGATTCTTCTGTCCAAAGTACTGGATTATGCACTTGTCCTTGTTGAACCTCATAAGATTTATTTTGGCCTAATCATTCAATTTGCCTAGGTCACTCTGGACCTTATTCCTACCTGTCAGCTTGTAGCCAGACAGGAACCCCCCCTGTAACATCCATCTTGCTTGCCCCTCTTAGGTGCTTGGAGCATACAGGGCACACAGAGCAGTAAGATCACCATAGTCTTTGAAGCCTTGACAGAAGGCCCAGATATGCTGGCTGCTGTGACCCTGGATGGCTGTAAACAGAGATACGCCAATGGTTGACCTCGAGACTGCGAGAACTGCCTTGACTGAAACCCATATTGATACGAACACACAGCCGTCCACGGGGGGAGGAATCTCCCGCCCAGTAAAGAATGTCCAGTACTTACAATTTAGTTATCTCTCTTGCAAGTATAAATTAAGTTGAAATTCCCTTGTAAGAACTGGCGTCACAAAGATGGACCAACACCATTTGGCATCTTAGATAAGAAAGAGGATACAGGCCCCTATGGGTATAAAGATGAGTCCAGCAGCACACTTACTCTGAGTATCAATCTACCATCTATCTGCTGGTCGGGTTAGGTGATTGGCCTCCCGAGGTTCTACGGGGACGCCCACCTCATATTCGTCTTTCCTAGGAATTGAAGGACCAACCCTGGCCTGATATGCTGGAGTTGAGAGGCACAGAAGGGGGTAAAAATTGTACCTGGATGTGTCCTTTGTCTTAAGTGTACACATGGATTTAGAGCTCTTTAAAGATTAAGCTGTTACTTGGTACCATTATTTCTATTTTCTATCTTTATTTTCTTTGTAACCATTTTTAAGAACTATATTTAAGAACTAGCAGTTAAGAAATAGAGCAATAGCCATTGTAACCATATGATTTATAAGCTTCTTTAATAAACCTGTAACTGTTTAAGCTTTAACCTGACTCCTTCAGTTGCTGTAACAGAACCAAGAACAATTTAAAAGAACTCCAGCCAGTCATAGGGAGCAGACGCAGGCAGAGCTGGGCATTGAGATCATATCGCCTCCAGGGGACAGATCCGTAGGGGCATCCGTCAACCTTCCCTAGGCTGCCCGCTGCGACGGGACCTCGGTCCTAGCAGCTAAAGACACGGGTGTAATAAGCTCTCCCTGCAAACTTTGGGGCGTCTGTCAGCCTGTTGGCCACCCGCCACGAAGGGACCCTGGTCCTAGCAGTCAAAGACACGGACGTAAAACTTCTCGGGGCGCCCGTCGGCCTCCCCTAAGGCCGCCTGCTGCGACAGGACCTTGTGTCCTAGCAGTTGAAGACTCGGGTGTATAACACACATATACACACTGCGGCTGACACAGTTTATCTAGGTCTATCCCACCCTCCCACTTTAGTGTTATCCAGGAATTTGTTGAGGGTGCAATACATCCCATCTCCCAGACCATTAATGAAGATTTTGAACAAAACTGGCCCCAGTCTGGCCCCTTGGGGACTCCACTTGATATCAGCTGCAAACTAGATATTGAATCGAACTATCTAGCCAGATTTTTATCCACCCTATTGCACATTCATCTAACCCATACTTCTTTAATTTGCTAGCAAGAGTACTATGGGAGACCATATCAAAAGCTTTGCTTAAGTCTGAGGCCATGTCCAGACTCAGGGGTTTTTTCAGGAAAAATAGCCTTTTCCCGAAAAAACTTCCCCTGCCTCCAGACTCAAGCCGCGTTCTTTCGAAATTATTTCAAAAGAACGCGGCTTTTCTTTCGATGGCGGTAAACCTCGTTTCACGAGGAAGAACGCCTTCTTTCGAAAGTTCCTCTTTCGAAAGAAGGCGTTCTTCAATGTAAATAGGGCTTCTTCAAAAGAGAGCATCCAGACTCGCTGGGTGCTCTCTTTCGAAAAAGCGGATTGCTCTTTCGAAAGATCCGCCTGCAGTCTAGACACGATCTTTCGAAAGAAGTCTGCAGTCTAGACATAGCAATAATGTCCACCACTTTCCCCATATCTACAGTGCCAGTTATTTCATCACAGAAGGCAATCAGGTTGGTGAGGCAAGACTTATGCTTGGTGAATCCATGTTGCCTATTCCTGAACATCTTCCTTTCCTCAACATGGATTCCTTGAAGACCTGCTCCATAATTTTTCCAGGGAGTGAGGCTGATTGGTCTGTAGATCTTCAGATTCTCTTTCTTCTCCTTCTTCTTCTCTTTCTCCTTGCTCTTTTAAAAAGATGAGCACTACATTTGACTTTTTCCAATTATCTGGGACCTCCCCCAATCATCCTGAGATTTCAAATACAATGGCCAATGACTCTACAGTCACATCATCCAACTTTCTCAGCACACTTGGATGCCTTAGCTTCCACCCTCTGGACTCGGGCATGTCTAGCTTTTCTAAATAGTTTTTAACCTTTTCTTTTACCACTGAGGGCTACTCACCTCCTTCCCATACTGTGCTGCCTAATACAGGAGTCTGGGAGCTGACCTTATCGGTGAAGACCAAGGTGAATAAAAAGCACTGAGTACTCCAGCTTTTACCTTATCATCTGTTACTGAGTTGCTTTCTGCACACAGTAAGGGCCCCACACATTCCCCAGCACCTCCTTGTGGCTAATATACCTGTAGAAACTACACTCTGCATATGCATATCAAAATGCATATGCACAAAGGTGGATCAGTATGAATTAGATTTCAAAAGCAACCTTAACTCTTATTTCCTAATTTTCAAGTACTTGATTTTGAAACTTAAAAAGGTTTTTTAGCATAGTATTTTGGAGTAAATTTGCAGTTAGGTATGGCCAATTAGTTTTGGGCAGTATACAATGAGACATGTCAAAGTAGGAAGAAATTAGTTCTCTTCATTATGAGTTTGTTAGGACTGACCCTGAAACCCTTCATTGAGTTTTAGGCATTATATTACCAGGAAAATATAGGAAAATTGGATAGATTTCTGACAGGACCAAAAATAAATCACATAAATATTATAAGTCTGGAGGAAATGACTTCAGAAAGATTAAAATGTCTGAATATGTAATAGCTTGGCTAATAAATGAGTAAGGAGAGATATAAGGAGAAGAGGAAGGCTATTTAAAAATTATTTTGAATATTTTATGCAAATTATTTCATGAAAATTCAATGGCTACATTTCTGAATTATTTGCTAGCTGTTAGCTGAGTGGATAATGGAAAATTTATTCACATTTATCTTGAAAATATCACAAAATATATTAAATGTGCTATTCAATTAACAATTAAACCAGTGTATAAATGCATGGACACCAAACTGGGAGAGGAATTGTTTAGAGTGACAAAATGGGTATTAATGATAATGAAATTAATTTAGGAAACAATTAGGATGAATGGGACAAAATGTTTCTAGATAGTGAAATCTATTAGGGTGTGAAAAAATCACATTAGCACCTTGCAGAACTATCTCTCTTCAGATATTAAAAATTATATTGGACAAAACATTGGAAAATGTTTTATAGGGAACAATTCTTCATTAGGAGGGAGATGAACTGTACGATAATCTGATAGACCTTCTCCCATCTATGATTCAAATTATCCTGAAAATAAGCCCTGTACACATTAACTAAAAGCAGAATATTGCCAAGTTCTAAAAGTGTGTGTGTGTGTGTGTGTGTGTGTGTGTGTGTATCTACTGCACAGGCTTTTTAAAGAATTCATGGTTTCCCAGTTTACTAAGATTTATAGAAAGAGGCTTCTTACTTTACTATCTACGTGTCTAGCCAAAACTGTAACAATTTTCAAGTCGAGTCCAATACTAAAGTCTCCTTTCCCGATCAGCCCATTTTTATTTCACATTTTATTTTTATTTCACATTCTTCATTGAACTTTGTTCCTTTTTAGAAGATAGAGTCCAAGTTTATGACTTAGGAAATTTTATAATCCAAGATAACCATACATAATTTTCCCAGTAGAGAATAATATTAACCTCTCCACACATTTGGAAACAGGACCGAGAACAGTTCCCCAAAATAATCTTTTCTGATATGCAGTGAAGCTTATTCCACTGATCTTTGTGCACTACATATGACCAACTTACATGTATTGGCATGTTAATAAAAGCTGTAATTGTGGAAGGGATATTATCTAGTAGATGGAGCCAGGCTCCAAAGTCAGGAACTCCTAGGTAGAGATGGCTGACATTTTTCATGACAGTGAGAATGAGAATTTGTCAAAACAAATATTTAAGGAAGTGTACGATAGCGTTAATTGGTCTCTCTCTGGCCCAGTTAATTATGTATTAATAATGATGCCTGGAAAATAGAATAGCTATAACAAGAGGGATTTCAAGCGACTCTATAGCTGGGTAACTTGCTTGTTTTCTTACAGTGATTCTGCAACTGCAGTCAACTTATTCTCCTCCTCAGAGACTGAGGACCAGACCCATCCTCCAAACTCTTCCTGGTCACAACGTGCCTTGAATATAGGGGACTGGACTAAAAGATCTCTCAGGTCTCTTCCAATCCTATTATGTTTTTATATGGTTTTTCCTCCAAGTGTCATGCAGGTGGCTAAATCTCCTTGCAGGCAGCTCCAATAAAAAGGTAGAGGAAAAAAATATCATTCTTAGCCTTGGGAAGACACATAGTGTTGCAAGTGCTCCCATCAAACAGAGCTACCAAATAAAGTAATGCAGCTGAGGCACAACTTTCTGGCCTTCCCGGGACAACTTGCTCAATTGTCTATAAAGAACAAACAAGTGTTCTTATCGTAGTTCCAGGCACCCTCATTCACCCTATTTCAGACAAGCCTGTTATTTTCCAGTTGCCTTGATCTACTTTTGGAGCTTGTCAACTTGCCTGCAGTGGCTCAAGAGCATGAGTTCCAACCTCAGATCAGACTGCTAGGAACCAGGCCACAAACCCACAATTTGCTTGTGAGTTCTTTACTTAGATTTACCCATGCAAGTGTAAATTCCTCAGGCCCTAACACAGCCTAAGCATAGGGTCACTAGCTGCCCTTTTGGATACTCCAATCTATCTTGCCAGGCACATATCTTTGTGAAAGGTGATCCCTTACACCAAGAAGCACGGCAATATCCAGATTACCCCCATACCACAGGACCACTCACTTACCCAAGATCAGTTGAATCTGAGATCTCACACCAAGGACAATGCTTGTAGTTAATCCTAGGAAACAAGAATCTTGACGAGGTTATGGACACGCACACAAATGAATAACACTCTTAAGTTTCAAAAAAGTAATAGAAGCTTCTATTACAAGAAAATTCTACACATCCTTTAGGACTAACCCAGGCTAAGCACTAGCAATCACTTGCTGATGCCTAGCAAAACTTGCCAAAGAGTCCAAGAAGCAGAGAGATACAATTCCTTCCTGCTATGGCTCTTTATCCCCCTTCTTCCTTGTTCTCTCTGCTAGAAGCTCAGCACTTTCATGACTCCTCTTCAAGGGAGAACAAAAATCTTTTAACATCCCCCAAGAGTTTGTCTGGTGTTAATGTCCCTTCCTGTCAGATAGGACATAGCACCTTCTGTTGGAGATCAGCGCTTCACACATGTTCATGTCTCTCTCCAGTCGGGTGATTTATAGTCACAGAGGTTTACAATACAGATACTCGAATATTACCTTAAAATATGAAATACAGACATGAGTAGGGCCCTACCAAATTCATAGGCATGCAAAATGTGTCATAGACCATGACATTTGGTGTCCTCCCATGAAATCTGGCCTTTTGTGTAATTTCACAAGGGAGACCAGTCTTTCTCATATTGGGGGTCCTGACCCAAAAGGGAGCTGCAGAGGGCTCACGAGGTTATTTTAGAAGGGTGATGGTATCGCCACTCTTATTTTTGCACTGCTTTCAGAGCTGGGCAACTGGAGAGCAGTGGTTGTAATCTTGGCTAGGTGCCTAGCTCTGAAGGCAGCACTTTGCTAGCAGCAGCACAGAAGTAAGGAGAGTAGTACAATACGTATGTTGCCCTTACTTCTATACTTCCTTAGTTGAGTGGCCAGAGGGTGGTGGTTGATGACTAAGGGCTCTGCTCTGCAGTCAGCAGTGCAGAAGTAGGGGTAATAGTAACCTGCCATGCTATTGTTACTTCTGCATGGAGGTAGCTCTGCCATCAGAGCTGGGTTCCTGGCCAGCAGCCACCACTCTCTAGCTGCTCTGCTCTGAAGGCAGAAGTCTCAACAGTTGCACAGAAGTAAGGGTGGCAATTCAGCAACCCCCATAAAATAATCTTGTGACTTCCCCCCCCCCTCCACAATTCCCTTTTCTGTCAGGACCCCTACAATACCAACACTGTGAAATTCCAGATTTAAATATCTGAAATCATTACATTTACCATTTTTATATTCCTACAACTGTGAAATTGATCAAAATGGACTGTGACTGTGGTAGGGCCTTAGATATGATAGATGAGATTAAAGCATGCAGCAACCTACGAGCATCCCATAAACTCTAAACTCATTTGCATAATTCTAATCCCTATTTTAAAAATGAACGTGTGTATTTGTCAGTATCTAGCTGAGACACAAGGACTTTGGAAGGAGTTAGCACCTGGTCTGCCAGCATGAAAGAGACATGTTGCTCAGGAGAAACCTGCAGGAGAGTGAGTAGCCATCTGCTTACAAGAACTTCTTTATTCCCTCTGCACAAGCTTCCACTTCCATTTTATTTGTGTTCCCTCCTGAGGGTGGGTCAGCTGCCAACTCCTCCTCCTAGAAGCTGAATAAACCATAGCAACCAGTTTTTAATCACCAGGTTTGGCAGCTCAGGACATCGTTAAGGATTAGTCTTCTCCTTTTGTCAGCCGACGGTCAGGGCAGTGTGTATGTGTATGTTTCCGAGAAAAGGTTTAACATCCGTGCCTTTACTGCTAGGACCGGGGTCCCATCGCAGAGGGTGGCCAGCAGGCCAACAGACGCCCCGTTATATAGGAAGAGCTTATTACACCTTAGATTTTAGCTGCTAGAACACAGGGGGTTCCTTCGCAGAGGGCAGCCTAGGAAAGGCTGAAAAGGTGCCCCAACGGATCTTGTCACCTGGGAGTGACACAGATCCAAACGCCCAAGCTCTCCCTATGTCTGTCCCTTTATGACCGGCTGAAGTTCTTTTAAATTGTGCTTGGTTCTGTTACAGCAACTGAAGGAGTCAGGTTAAAGCTTTAACAGTTACAGGTTTATTGAGGAAGCTTATAAATCATATGGTTGCAATGGCTATTGTTCTATTTCTTAACTATTAGCAAAATATAGGTCTTAAAAATGGTTACAAAGAAGATAAAGATAGAAAAATAGAAATAATGGTACCAAGTAACAGCTTAATCTTTCTATGTGTACACTTAAGACAGAGGACCACATCCAGGTACCATTTTTACCCCCTTCTGTGCCTCTCGACTCCAGCATGTCAGGCCAGGGCCGGTCCCTCAATCCCTAGGAAAGACGAAAATATGAGGTGGGCCTCCCCATAGAACCTCGGGAGGTCAAACACCTAACCCGACCAGCAGGTAGAGGGTAGAATGACACTCAAAGTGAGTGTGTGCTGGGCTCATCTTTTATACTCATGGGGTCACGTATTTCTCTTTCTTATCTGTAATGCCAATTGATGCTGGTCTGTCTGCTGTGAGACCAGTTCTTACAAGGGAGTTGTGAACTTAATTTACACTTGTAAGAGAGAATTGAGATGATTAAATTGGAAGTACAGGACATTGTTTTCTCAGTGGGAAATTCCTCTCAGGGACTGTGTGTGTGTTCGAATCAACATAGGTGCCAGCCGGTGGCAGTCTCACATATCCTGATCTCTCCTCATATCTATGTTTCAGCTTCTCAGGATCAGATGAGCCAGCATAGACTATGCTGATTTTATTGCTCCTTCTCTGTCCTGTATGCTTCAGGAAGGCAAATAAGATGGATGATATGGAGGCGGGCTGTCTGGCCACACCTTTCTAGCCAATAACAGGATCACCCCATGGTTATGGAAGCCTTATCCTTAACATGTAGTGATTCAGTTGGAGGATACAGGGGGCATGTCAACATTAGGAAATTATTTTGAAATAAGTAAAATTGATATCATAACTCCTGATTTAACAAAATCCAAATAGCGTGTCCCCACTATGGGGAAGCATAAGAATTAGTCAGAATTATTCCAAAATAGTGAATCCGCATAGATTGGAGCCTGCCTTGGACTTACAGCCCTCAGAAGCACTCTGGGGAGGGCACCAGGAGGGTGGATACTTCCTGTGGCTGCTTAGTCAGGCAAGCTGTGACATATGCTCTCAGGGGCTCCTCTCTATGGCTGAGTCTCACAAGCCATTCCTCCGCTGCCTCCCACCTCATGGGACACAAAAGGGATACAGAGATGGAAGGCCCATTAGTGGTTGCAGAACTTCTGCATGCAGAAGACCACCTCCCTCAAACTCTGCCCTCAAGCAAAAGGACACCCACATGCAATACCCGTGAAGAAGTGTGTGGCCATCTCTCTATGGAAGTGTGCCAGGCTGGACAGCTACCACTCCATCGGGAACTCAGTGTGGGGAAATCCACAGTTGGGGCCGGGCGCCTGCAGGTAGACAGGGACATCAACCACGTGGTGCTACAGAGGGTCATCACTCTGGGCAACATGGACACCATCATTGACAGCTTTGCCACCATGGGCTTCCCCAACTGTTGGGGTGGGGCATAGACAGCACACACATCCCCATCCTGTCCCCAACCACTGTGTCTCGAACTACATAAACAGAAAGCGGTCATTCTCCATGGTGCTGCAGGCCTTCATGTATCACATGGGATGCTTCACCAACATCAAGGTTGGCTAGTCAGGAAAGGCACATGAGCCCTACACAGGCAGCCTGGGGCCCAGAAATGCCAGGCTGTACAGGTACTGCATGGTCATCAAATGTGCTTTCAGCTGTTTAAAGGGGAGGTTCAGGAGTCTCCTCATATGTCTGGACATCGGTGAGCACAACATTCTCTTTGTGGTGGCAGCCTGCTGTGTGCTCCACAACCTATATGAGAGCAAGGGGGAGACTTTTCTGCCAGGGTGGGGGCTGAGGCTGACAAGCTGTCCAGGGAATTGGTCCTGTCTTGGGCAGGGGGCTGGACTTGATGACCTCCTGAGGTCTCTTCCAGCTCTATGATTCTGTGATTCTAATTTGAGTAGCTGGACACCCGTGCCATAAGGAGAGCACATCAAGGGGCTATGGTCATCATTAAAGCTTTGAAGAAGAGTTTCGTATAAGGCAAGTTCTGAGACTCTTCCCCATGCCTATCCACAAGGAGCCCTTGCATTCCTTCTGTGTACCTTTCTTCTTCTGCTCTCTCTTCCCACTTTCCCCTATAAAGCAAATAATAAAGACATGTTTCTTGAAAAAACAGGACTGTTTATTGGAGGAACACGGAACAGAGGAGGGACGAGGGAAAGAACCTGGAACAGGGGAGATGGAGAGGGACTCAGGGATGGGGCTCAGAGTGGTGCCTGCCTCTTCGTGGTCAGGAGGCTTTGGCTACCCAAGAGCTCCCACTGCCTCATCATCTGGGGCCCTAGCAGCCTCTGGGGAGACTAAGAAGGGAAGCCATGGGAGAGAGCAAAAAAAGGGTTTGGTTGGTTGGTTGTTTTGTTTTGTTTTGTTTTGTTTTGTTTTTAAAAGCCTGGACATGTTTAGTCTTGAGAAGAGCAGATCGAAGGGTGGATCTGATCATTCATCAGAAATATTAAGGGCTGTTAGAAAGAGGAGAGTGATCAATTGTTCTCAAACCCTAATAGGCATGAATAAGGAGTAATGGGCTTAATCTGCAGCAAGGAAGAATTTGGTTGATATTGGGGGAAAATTTCTAATTATAAGAGCAGTTAAATTCTGGAACAGGCTTCCAACAGAGGTCATGGGATTTGCATCACTGGAGGTTTTTAAAAGCCAGTTGGACAAACATCTATCGGGGTGGGTAGATTACGTTTACTTGGTCTTGCCACAGTGCAGGAGGCTGTCCTTGGGGAATTCTCAAGGTCCCTTCCAGGTCTATATTTCTATGATTCTCTGACTCACTGGACCAGATATGATTCTCTGACTCACTGGTTCAGCTGAATTGCACTAGGTGCAAAGCTTGAAGTATGGAGAGGGGGAGAAGAAGGAAAGTGGCTTTAAAGGACATTTATAACCCAGAAATCCTGGGGCTAATCTGTACTACACAGGAACTTGAGCCAAAATGCTGGGTTACTTTCAAAATGTCAATAAGCCCCCTTTTTTAAAGGACAAAAACAAAAACTAATTTTAAAAAAAATATAGTCCAGGATTTTAAATATTATGGTGACCTAACATTGCAATGCATTCTGACCTGGAAATCTCACCTTGCCCTGGTCTACATGAGGACGTTATTTTGAAATAACCCTCTTTAGGTCAAATTTATAAGTGGAGCATCCCCGCTACCAAGCCTGCTATTTCAAAATAACAGATTGGTTATTTCGAAATCTGTACTCCGGCTTTTCTTAGGAAATAATGCTAATTTTGAAATGGTTATTTCGAAATAGCGTCAAAATGGATACTCCAGGGCTGATAAATCAATCCTCACATGGCTGCCAGATCCTGCTGCTCCCTCAGCTGGGAGCATCATTTTGTTCCTCTTCTCTGGACTCTTTCCAATTTGCCGTGTCTTTCCTTAAGTGCATCAGCCAGAATTTAACACAGTACTCCAGTTGAGACCTCACTAGTGATGAATAGAATGGGACTGACTACCTCCTATCTTACATACAACACTCCTATCAATACACCCCAGTATATTAGGTTTTTTTTTTCCTGCAGCTGCATCACATAGTTGACTCTCATTCAATCTGTGATCTACCATAACCCTTATATCCTTATTTAGTTATTTGGCTCTAATTTACCCCCCAAATGTGTTCTAAGAGCCCAGTAAGCAGTGGAAGTGTGGATAATGTTGCTAGACAATATTGATCTCCTGTAGTTTGGCAGATTCTCTGGTTCAGCACTGGTTAGGTCTGGACTAGAGAGGTTCGACCTATAGTAGCAGACCAAGATGACCTCTGCATGACTCCACTATGTATACCCTTTCTGTATGACAGTGAACCATTGATAACTGCCCTTGACAGGTATGGTCTTTTAACCAATTTTGTAATTTTATTTAGAATAGCGAGTCCTAGCTCATAACAACCTATGTTCTACTAATAATGAGCTACAAAGCCACCAGCTCTACTTGATTATGACATCTTATTAGCCCGTTAGCTACCACACATACAATTTATTTTTTTCTGTGATAAAATACTCCTATACTTTGTAACCAATTATAAGTAGAGGTAAACATGAGTCATACTGCCTGATTTGAACAACCCTCAAATTTAGGTCAATAGTGTCCAAACACAGGTCTTTATTTGAACTTTGCCAGTTTACCCCATCTCTGCAATGGTTTAAGCCAAACACTCATCCTTCCTGAATTTTATAAGTAGTGTTACTTTGAAATGTTTCTAATGTTGTGGTTTGGGGCCATCTCTACTTTCTATGTTAATTATTTAATAATCTCTGAATAAAGTTGTGTCTATTAACTAATATTTTGTGCATTTCAATAACAATGAAACAATGTTTAAATGTAGCATAAAGCAAATATGTTGATGAAGGTAAAATAAATTCTCTTATGAAGCAACTTTTCTCATTAGAAAAGCAGCTACTTTCTCCCTCCATCACATTTTTTTTTAACTTTGAGTTCAAAAACATGCAATTTAAAGGGCAAAAGCTATATCAGACTTTGTCAATATTCATTTTCTCAGCACATACTTGAATTGGCTTTTCACATTACAAATTTAAACATTCCTTTTTAAAATACCATCATGTTTCTCCAATGACATCAAGTCCTTTGGAAAGGAGACAGATTTGACAAACAGGAGTGGCTTACCATCACAAGGAAACAATCTAGGTTTTTTTGTCTCATTAGTTTGTGTTCATGAGAATGTGAGAAATAATTCCATATGGGGGATGGAGTTCACTTTCATGTAATTATATTTGAACAAAAGCAAAGGAATATTGAAACCATATGCTTTGCATTTAAAAATAAATGCTGATAGCACTTTTATTCAGTTTACTTTATGGATATTAGCATTACAAGTTACATAGGATTATTAGAGGCACTGTGTAAACTTTTAAATTCTATACCAGTGTTTTTTAAGTCAAATGTGGCCACTAGGGTCTTTTCTTGAGGAGGGCAAAGCAGCAGCCCCTGCCCCAGGGCTACCAGCACAGACTGGTTCCTGCCCCTTTTGGAGCCACAAACATTGTAGGAGCAGGTGATCAGTATGAGTTCCCCACTTTCCAATGGTTGTGGGACTTAGGCTTCAGCCTTGGGGTGATGGGTAGCAGTGACTGACCAGGCAGTGGCGAGTTCCACATTCCAGCAGCAGGGCTTTGAGCTCCAGCCCCAGGTTCACTCTCTCGTGCCTCCTCCAGTGTCCCTTGCTGCTCTTCCAGCTTCCTCCATTTCTCCTGTCTCCTTGCCTTCCTACCCATCACCTCATCCAGAGCTTAATTTGTCCCCAAGCTTGCCTGAGCTAAGTAAGTCTACTGTAAAAAATTATATCAACAAATATCACTTTACACAGTAGCATATTTAGTTGCTAGCAAGTTTAAAAAATATCCCTCCCCCCCAAAAAAGAAAATAATACAAAGTTTCCTATTAAGGTTGCTATTATGTTTAGGTCCAATAAAAATATAGACAAACGTACATTATATTTATTATTGAGTCTGCAAAAACTCTTACATAAATAAATTAACATGAATTGGATTTGTACATGTCCATACTTGTTTTCTCTACATTTCATTAATTTTTTAGGAGTGGCCACCACCAAGAGTAGGTGTCTGTACTCTAAAGCCACCAAAAATGTGTTGAGAGAACTCATCTACCATCCCTTTACACAATTTATTAGTGGTTAATCCTAGTATTTTCTAAAGCTCTTAATTTCTTCTATTAGCTTTTATGCAAATATACACTGCAAGGTACTGTGCTTAGTGAATTTCATTTTACAGTTAACTTCAATGTTAAATACAAGCATCTGATCTGAGTTGAAAGCATAATTACTTGTAACGTGTCTATCATATGCTTTAGTGTTTTTGGAAAGCCTGTCTGTGAATATATATCCTATCTATTGATTTGTTTCTGTAAATGTCACCGTCTGAAACAAACTAAAAGTCTCTATAACCAAAAAGGGGGGGAATTATTATCTGGTGCATAGCAGAGAGTAACCAGTCAAGAAAGTTCACAGTGAGGAATTTCATATGTTAGTTTGTCTATTTTCTCTTCAATACACACATGAAGAAAAAAACATTTTGTTTACCCTTGAAAAGTACATTAGGAGTATCAGTGAAGACCTTTGCTGAAGTCAATTTTGTCACGCATGCACATAGAAGTTTACCTTGCTATATGATAATAACATAACTCAATGAGTCAACTGACATAGTAAAGTCTGAATAATCAGAATGGGTAAGGCTGGCAGAACTGAACCTCATATAAAAAGCAGAAAGTCCAAGCATCTCTTTTTTGATTTTATGAGTTTGTTCAAACCCATAGCATACTTCTTAATAATTCTTTATATAATCATAATTTATATCTGTTGTTTTCAATTACAGAGCAAGTAAGAGGACACGATCCACGTGATTTTGCCAAAATTCAGCAGACACATCTTTAATACTCATTTATGAGATATTAAACTAAACATTTTGCAGTTAGTACTTGAATTTATACAAGTTGTTTTCCCATTTATGTGCATCCGTTCTTTACAAAGAGAAAAACAGATTAATTGATGGCTAATCTATAATAACTCAAGACATCCACTTACACTACAGTCTCATGAATTAATTTGCATTTTTTGCTAATGAACCTTTGAGAGTAGAACGAAATAAAGAAAACAGGACAGAAAAGTAAAGGAATCTCTTTTATTTCTTTTGACGTGAATTAGCACTAGCTGTAGTGCTCTTCAAACATAACTCAATGGCGGAGACATATTCTCCATACTAATTTTCTACATTAAGCCAGATCTGAAAGATCCACTTCAAGAGTTAGGTAGAATATTTTCATGACTACTCCATTTTCAGATTTTAAGCAGATATTGTCAAGAAGGTAACCAGCTAATACACATTTTGGTAATAGTTTTGGTTTCTATGAATATTTGCCCTTTAGGAACTCTGCAAAGCCTATTAGATCATTTAGTAAAGTTCACATAACAAACATCTGAGCCTTATCTGAACAAGGGAAATTACCAGATGAATAGATGTTCACGGGATTCAGGGTAACTTAAATGGTGCTAAAAATTATGCCAGAAGTCAATGCCTTGTCTTTACAAAGGCTTCCCCTATTACTAATACTAGTTTAGTGAAAACAAAGCTACATACTATGATAGACTTGAACTAGAGATCTAAGGGCACAAAGATCTGTATCCTATTACCAACTATCAGCCTGTAAGTTTAGTTTTCAAATTAAACCTCCCTGTAAGTTTAGTTTTCAAATTAAACATTTTTTAGCCTTTCCAACAAAAAGGGTCAAAAGTAAGAAGCTCCTTTGCTTACCTTACTATGTCATTGGAAATCATGTACAGTATAGCCACTTTATAAGGGAAGTGATTTCTTTGCTAGTATTATCCATATACTATCTGAGGTTATGCATTTAATTTCCAAATCTTATTGTAATTTTGCACTTAAGGGAAATTAGATTATTTTAATTTTATGGTGCTTCTTATGCTTTGTTTGACACATGATTTCACAATCTGAAGAAAAGAACAGGATGCTATTACACTGTGAAAGTCTATGTTCGCTCTTTTTACAAAACTATGATATATTTTGTACAGTGCATGCTGTGTAGGTGTCATCTAAAAACTCATAATTTGCTGATCTTTGTTGTCCCTGTAAAATGTGTGGTAATATTGTATGCAAAGTTATAAGATTTTACTGTAGAACATGACTACAAGTTTAGAAAAACAAGCACAAACCAGTTCCTCAAAGACAAAAGGCAAACTGCTATCTCATCCAATTATCAATAAAAACAAATGGTCTATCATCCGGTTAAGTGGCTATTCTTCAACATAAAAGAGAATGGAAGCAAGAAATCTACCTTTTGGCAAAGAAAGAGTGGCAGGTTTCCATCCCCACAGAAGTGCTGTCTCCTGAATCTCAGTTGCAGGTGATTTTCAAGGAAAGAATTATGACAAATTGGGACATATGTCCCTAAATCCTCCCTCCTTCTCTTTGCTCATGGCATCAATATCTGAAGGACAAGGAAATTAATACTGACCAGCGGAGGGGTCCTGATAAACAAGATTTCTTCCAATCACAGTGCTAAAGTATGGGGTCACAAACATTTGCTTTGAATTAACTTAGATAACTTTAATGGTATTTTAAACTTCTATTTTCTTGTAACTAATTCTGATTTCTCTCTCTCTCTCTCAATATTTAGAGCCACTTATGTAACTCTTCTGTCAGATGCCGCCAGCAGCTACCAGAGCTGGGTCAGTATCTAGGGGTTCATTTTTCAACAATACAACACAGAACCATATCAAGCCCCCTCCCACAACAACCTGAGAAAATTACACATCATCCCTGATGTCTCTGAGGATGCATTTAGACAGCACCCTTCTGTCGGAATAAGCTACGCAATTTGTGCTATGCAAATTGTGTAGCTTATTCTGAATGTAGGTCGAAAGAGCTTATTTTGAAATTTGGTGTGGTATAGACAGTGCCAAATTTCAAAATAAGGCACTATTCTGACAAATCCCTTAACCCTGAACAAGGATACAGGGAGGCTGTATTAGCACACCCACTATTTCAGGAAATAGTGGGCACATTTAAAGATGCAGTGTTGCTATTTTTGGATACTTCCGGGATCCGGAAATAACACCACAGTCTAGACATACTCTGAGGCTGTGTCCAGACTCAGGGGTTTTTTCAAAAAAAGTAGCCTTTTTTTAAAAAAAACTTCACCTGCGTCTAGACTGCAGCTGCCTTCTTTTGAAATTAAATCGAAAGAACGCAGCTTTTCTTTCGATGGTGGTAAACCTCATTGCACGAGGAAGAACACCCTTTTTCGAAAGTGCTCTTTCGAAAAAAGGCATTCTTGACTGCAAACAGGGTGTATTCGAAAGAGAGCATCCAGACTTCCTGGGTGTTCTCTTTCAAAAAAGCGGCTTGCTTTTTCGAAAGTTCCGCTTGCAGTCTAGACGCTCTTTTTTGAAAGAGGCTTTTTTGAAAGTATCTTTTGAAAAAGCCTCTTTCGAAAGAGGCTTGCAGTCTAGACATAGCCCGAGAGACATAATTCCCCAATTGCAAATACAGAGAAAATAATCTGTTAAAGGTAAAGAGAGAAATCACCCAATGTTAATTAGGGAAAATGTCACAAGTAGGCATAAAATTGCAAAGTGGGCACTACCCTCAGAGTGTGTGGCACAGTGTCTTCTGCCTCATGTTCTTGAGTTCTACAACCAAATGTATTGTGTTCCTTTCTGCTCCTTCACCATATTCCTCTCACTATGGTAACTCTTAGAGAGGATCCAGAGTTCACAGGCACATCTGCGTGAGTTCACCTACTTGGGAAAGAAGGCAACTTGCTCACTCTACTATCTGAGCACTAGCTTTGGCTGGCCACTCCACCAGCCACTGTTGCTCATCACCTGGCCATCATGGTGGCATGGTTCCTCGGTGCCTTGCCAACTGCTCATTCTGCTCACCATCTCACCAGCAATTTGTTCATTAGCCAACTGTCAGTCAGCTTCCGCTGCCACCTGCTTCTCCGCTTCGACCACTGCACATCAGTTCTCTTAGTAATTTTTAGCTCTTTGCAGTCTTAGGAGTCCATACCTCCTGCCTGAGACCTCTCCCCCATACATTGCTTTTACAAGGCTCTGGTATTTGAGTCCCTGCCTAAAGAGGTCCTTTCAACCCCCTCATTTGTGGCAAGTTAAGCACAGTTTTGCTTCCCTGTATTCATTCAATAATGACAATATTGGTAACAGCATTTCACTACCCTTGTACTCAGTACTAACAATCAACACCACCTAAGATTGATTACTTTGAGCAACACTGCTCTATATGATAAATATCTAAGCAACATAGGTCTATTAATCTAAATACTGTTTGTTCCAGAAGTCTCCTCCCCTCCCTCAGCTATCTGTCAAGGGAGAATTCATTCAGACCGTTTACACTTTAACTCTTTCTGTAGTTAATAAACTTGTTTTATTATTTTATATATATCAGTGTATGGTTGGATTGTAGTGTTTGGAAAACTTCATTTGCAAGTACAAGATATCTCCATATTAATTGTGTTTCCCTGTAGTGTAAGTCATAGGTGGCTGGCTATAGAGCAATATTACTGGGAATGATTTACATGCTAGAGGCTGTGTAAATGGGCATCCCTAGCCACAGAATTGAGAGGACAGAGCCGTGCATTCAGCCAGATTGTACCTGGGAAATGTCACCTACACTGACTTGAAAATACAATGGAATAATCTCTTTTTCATTGCTATGTAATTTGGGAGATAACTCTAGGACAGCCAGTCAAAACTGGAAGCAATTAGGGTCATAAGCAGAGAAACTATCTTTTAAAGCATCTTTATATTCCCTGACAAGATGCTGTGAAACCTGGGTAATAAACTGTTTCTGGATATTAGTTTAATAATTGTCTAATTTGCTATTTTAATTAAATGTTTTCCTCACTGTGCAATGCTATAAATATTAATATTTCTACTATTAGATTCCTTTAAGGAGTTTTTTTGTGTTCAAAATGTACATAGTTGGGAAAAAGATGAACTGTACAATTGCTTGTTAATCAAGGCAAGCTTCTGAATGTTACTGTAAAGCAAATACAAGGTCAAGTCTATTATATACTCTATATTTAGCATATTACATAATGTATTGCTCCTTAATCTATGTCAACTTGGTGCAAATTCTAGAACGAACTACAGGGCATTGGGTGATAAGGAAAGTATATCCATATGAAGCTGTCACTTATTAAAGACCTAGCAATCACTTCTGTCAGAGGGAGATTTTAGCTTTCCATTTTGTTCAGTGACTTAAATGGGTAATAGAGCTAGCTGAATTATTCATTGAAAACACACACATGTTGAATTCAACCATTTTTTCCTAATTTGCACATGGTTTGTAAAAAAATTGATTTAGGCAAATAGTCTGTGAACCAATGGAAGACTGTAAGTGGTTTCAGTACTATTCACTTATGTGAAGATGTAATTCCTAGACATACCTGTGCTAGCTCTTATCAAGCTAGCATGTAGAAATAAGCAATGGCAAGAGGAACTAGCTGCTTCAAGTATATGCTAGGCCTGTATTCAGGCCAGCTGTTTCCCCCCACACCATAGCTATTCTCTATTTTATTAGAGAACTAACTTGCTTAAAGCTAGTGCTAGTACAAGTATGTCCCCTCAAGTTGGGAATAACCCCTCCAGGTCAATGTGTAGATGTACTTTTACACTTCCTGATACTTATTTTTAGAGAAAAAAATGGCCCAGGAACTAGCTGGGGATTGGAAACCCCATGCTCTGCCATAGGCTTCCTTTGTGACTTTGGACATGTCAGTTACTGTCTCATTGCCTCAGTCTCCCAGCTGTACAAAGGGACTTCCCTACCTCACAGAAGTATTCTAAGGAGGAATACATTGCATATTGTAAGACATTCATCTTCTATGTTACAGGGAGCCACATTACTTTCTTATAGATACTAATGCATTGCTATTGAGTGAAATCCTTGTTATAATACAAACTTTGGGATCAGCCTAATTATAGCCAGGAGTGATTTCCACCCATATCTTCTTTATCTGAGCTGCACATAGATGACAGGATTCATCCCAGAATCCAAGATTAGCCCATATATACATTAGATAGATAGATGTGGATATTACATTTGTGTATCTATTTGCACATTAATGGGATTTGTTGCATATATATTTTTTGTCTATAGAGTAATCTATAAGCCATCTTTAAATACTAGCAAACACACTAACAAATATTTCTTAGTAAAGAATCAATGAGAAATAAATTTCTACCAATGAAAATTTACAATACAGTTTGGACCTCCCTTGTCTGGCACCCTCCAGACCTGACCATCCTGATGAAGGAATTTTCTGGATCAAGGAAGGTTTCCTGCCCCTGGCCTCCTAGCACACTGCCCCTTCCTGTGGCTGGCTCCACTCTGGCCACTGCAACAGGGCTCTAGCACCACAAGGCTTAGGCTCTGGTCCTGCTTCTTCCCCTCCCAGCTGGGGCTTCCCAGGGACAGAGCTCACAGACTGCTGGTGGCCCCAATTTCCTGGGACAGGACTTGCTGGCCACTGGTGGCCAAGTGGGACTTTGTGGGACAGGGCTCACTAGCCCCACTGCTGCTCTGGCTGGCCAGGGCTCCCACACCACCCACTCTATGCCACTCACTGCTGCCAGCCCAGTCTAGGGCTCCCAGTGGGCTCGCACTCCCACCACTGGGGCCATTTGGTCTGGCAATAGCTGTGATCCTTCCAAACCACAGATGATGCTGGACCAGAAAATCCTGGATTTAAGAGATTCAACCTATACCACCATTTCATCCCAAGGATCGCATGCCACTGATATCTCTGCTGATATTATAGTCACTATGCTCATCTTGTTTAAAAAGAGCTCTTGGCGTCATCGTGCTCAGAACTACACTTGAAAATATGAACTGCCTGATAAAAAACACAGTAAAACACAACCTGTAAGACCCAAATATCAAAGTCATCGTTGTTTAAAAGGAATGAGTTATTGACTTCAAGTGGTCTAGTAATGAGGTTCAGAGGAATGATAACGTAATAGGCAGAGAGAGTTAATACTGTCCGTGATGCTTTGCCAGCTATTGGCATGCCTCTTAAGCCATTCTTATGAGTAAACAGAAAAGGCTTTCTGCAAAACAATATTATTTTTAGAGACTCGTGTTCCAGTGCTTCACAATAAATGTATATGAAAACATGGGAAAAAGCAATATTGTGCACTAGTATATTATCCAAAGAAGTAGGAAGCATTCTGGATCGATAGATTCACAAACACTGCATTCTTTTATTGAATTGAATATAAATATGGATTTGATGAGCTATTTGTATTATAGCGTTTGATCTACATGTCAATTGGGAGTCCATCTCAGAACAGTGAAATTTGCATGAAGCCACATTTGCTCATGCAAAAAACCATGTAAGAATTCCTTGGATACTAACATGAACTAAAATGTGGGTTGGAGGGTGAGGTGGGGGGACCGGGGGAAGTAATTCAGAAAGATATGAGGAAGCTTAGCCAACCTCACAGGAACCTGGCCCTGTGACAGTCCCAGAAGCCATGCTACAGCCAACAGTGCAGTAAGCTGCTGAGCCAGCCCCTAAACAAGCCAAGGAAGGAGAACGGCTGCTAGGAAAACAGAAAAGGCTTATAGGAATTTATGAACTGGAAAGCTTATTTTTTATAATCATTAACAATGCATCACCTTAATCATTCACAGGTGCTTCTGATGAACGTCAGGTGCTGAAAGAATATGAATAACTTGCTATGCTTAGGAATACGCACTGCAACCAAATGGCAGCCAACTGGGATATCACCAGTGAAGATTTGTATAATGGTTGTGGAAAAATTTTGAAGACCTTTGTTTAGCCAACACCAACAGAAACCCTCTTTCCTGCCCCAAAAGACATATTGGAGATTAATGAAAGAAATACTGTATAATTTTTGGACAGACATTACAATAGTAAAAGAACAGTAATAACATATCTAAAATTACAGCAATAAAGAATCACTAAGAATAACAGGGGCATGGCCAACTGGTGACTTTGTATGTGTCTGGAAAGCAAAATTCAGGAGGGTCCTTTTTATGTGCTCCTTATAGAAGTTTAATGAAAGGAGCTTTTCTGTAAACAAAGGTCTGGAGAGTCAGGATTCCAGGCTAAATGAAGTAAAAATATACTAATATATTTGACAAAGAAATTATAATGAGGCAAAAGTTTTCTCAGTTTTCTAGTTTTACTTCATTTTTTACTTGCAATAAAAAACATTGAATAGGTTAACTTGCTCCCAGTTAACATAGACATTTGAGGAATTATTTAAAAAACAATTCTGATGTTTAACAAAGAAATTAGCAAAGCACAGGACGGAACACATGCACCATTAAGCAACCCATGAACAAACACTTTTAGAGGTAAAAAGAGCTTTAGACATGTAAACATTCAAATATACACACTGAAAAGGGAAAAATAAAATAACTTTCCATGGAATGAAAAAAAATCAGATCAAATTCGTGGAGTACATTAGGAGCCAGTCTATGTATCATTCACTTCTATAAAGCAGCTATCACAATTGAAGTAACTCCTCAGCAACTGAGATCTGCCTGGGTGTTCTTTTTCTTCCCTTTCATCATTTATCCCAGATTGTACAATATCAAAGAGAAAGACCACCAAAAAAAAAAAATGTTGAGCTTTGAATTATTCTCATGTGCAGGAAATAGTTGTGAAATACAAGAAAGGTAGGGAATTTTAGCTGCAGCAGGATGATGAAGGGATGTGTTTAACAAGTGTTTCTTTTTGAACCCCACAAATTAAGAGGCGATCTGCTCTCTTGGCTACTATATACTCCTCCCTCTATAGCCCATCATCTTCACCGCCATACAAATTACATAAAGAACAATGGTGAAAAGCATTGATTTAAAGTGTCATGCCAGTTGACTGTAATTGAATTATAGGAGCATAGACATTTCTTTCCACCCTTATGGAACCTGCCTTGTTTACTGGTAGTGTTCATTTTGTCTTCTGCTTTGAGCACAATTTGATCCAAATTAAGTCCCTTGTACTCAATGGGACCGTTTCCATGCTTAATGTTCCACACACGAGTATGACTTTGAAGGATCAAGGCCTTTACGTGGAAGACATCAGCTATGCCCAAGCACAACAGAGTTTTAAATCATTACATGCACAATTTTAAAAGTTTGTACTTTCTAATATTTTTACTTATACCTGGAAATCAATTAAAAAGAAAAAGTAATAGAACAACACTCCCTGTACAGTTTTGCTACACTTCAGTGGGTCTAGTGAAGATACACTAATTTGAACTGAGGGATGCACTCCAGTCATTGCCAGCAGTCCTGCTTCCACGAGGAGTAAGGGAAGTTGAAGGGAAAGTATTCCCCCTTCTACTTCCTGCAGTTTGGACAGTGCCAAAAGTCAAGTTAAGGTACTTCGACTTGAGCTACACAATTAATGCAGCTGAAATTACATATCTTACTTTGACCTTATCCTATAGAGTAGACACACCCCAAACGGGCTTATTTAAAATAAACATCAGTTTTTGCATCAAATCAATACAACCCCACCTAACATATACTGGTGAAAGTGAAGGGATGGTCAGTTATGACCTCTTTTATAGTTGACCACTTTTGACCTAAAACCAATTTACATGCTAGGTCACTGTTTAGAGCTTTAGTTAAGGGACTTGTGGAAGAGCGCTATGATCTGTAGACTTAGGCAAAGATCTGGCATTCAGAAGAATTCAGTTCTAATCATATTACTAGTACTTTAGATCTCAAGCACATTGGTCAGCTTATCTGTGTCTCCACTATCCTATCTGTGAAGTGGGGATAACTACATTTACTTATTTTACATGGCTAATATTTAGTGAGTTCTCATAGCACTGTCAGCTGTTGCATGCTAACAAATTGAAGTTATTGAGGCCACTTAGCTAAGTTAGGGGACTAGAATCCAGGAGTTTTTAGTTCCCAGTCCTCTAATCATCATTTTGTTAGATTATTCAGCTTCTAGAGCAATCAATCTCGCCACCTTAATGACCTTCTCCTCTCCCTTATTTCACAACTGTGATTTTTTTGATATTTTTGAAAATTTGCCCATGTAATACATTTTGCACTATCAAGTATTTCATTGAAAGAACTGAGATGTCATAAATTCGTTGTTTCAATTTCATGGAAGTTTCACAAATTCAAGCACATACAAATTTCATCAAACAAAACAAGGCTCCAGCAAAAATGTTGCTTTCTTCTAATGCCTCAATCCTGCAAATTTACAATGTGCAGTAATTCTTGCACCCACTCTCTAAGTCCCATTTCTTTCAGTGAAGTCTGCAAGTGTGGAGTAATTGGCAGGATTAGAGAGCATGTTAGTAAACTTACAGGAAACCAAGTAAATCGGGTATTTGGTCAAAGCTGAAAAATAGCTGTGAAAGAGCAGAAAACACAACAGTATGTAAGTGTGCTTTAAGTTTACTACACCCATATGTAACAGTAAAAGGGGAGTGTAGTGTTTACATCCTTCCAATAGATGGAAGTATAGAGCAAGCAGTGAAAAAGCCAAGCTGAACTGATTACAAGCTAGTGCTAAAGCTACTCCGGAGAAACAGTAATTGATGTTTGATTGTGGAAGACAGGGAAAGCCTGGCTAAAGTATAGGACTGGGAGTATAAAGAAAAAAAATCAAAATTCTATACATAACTCTTCTGCATGATGCTGGTCAGTGCTTTCTATCTGTGCCTCAGTTTCACCACCTGCAAAGTGACTTAATGGGAGATACCTATCTCAAAAGCAAATTACGGGGAATAGTTTAAGCAAATGCAGAATTAATGATTTCTTTAAGAGTTTTGTCTCAGTCACAAACTCAGGGCAATAACATTTCACTACAACACTAGAAAAACTTTTTGAAAGACCCCTGTATAATAAGGGATATATAAATCCAACTAGTAATGACCACCAGTAACCTGTTCAGTGTGAGTTATTCCTCATACAACTGCCCTAAGGATTATTAATCCCCATAATTAAAATGGGAACAAATTTCTTACGTGAAATTGCTGTTTGGAAATACATAGCCGATGGCTAAGGCTGTCCATTTACTCACTATGGCTCTATTCAAGAAAGCATTGCCACAAAGGTAGCATTTAAGCACATGCTTAATTATAAGCAAGAACAAAAGTCTCAGAAAGGTAACTATATTAGTCTGCAACTTAAAAAAACAAACCCTTAAGCAACGAGTGGTCCTGTAGCACCTTAGGGTATGTCTACACTACAAAGTTAATTTGAACTAACAGCAGTTAGTTCGAATTAACTTTCATAGGCACTACACATGCAAACCGCTAGTTCAAACTTAATTTGAACTAGCAGAGTGCTTAATTCGAACTAGGTAAACCTCATTCTATGAGGACTAATGCCTAGTTTGAATTAAGTAGTTCGAATTAAGGGCTGTGTAGCCACTTAATTTGAACTAGTGGGAGGCTAGCCCTTCCCAGCTTGCCCTGGTGGCCACTCTGGGCACAACCAGAGAAACTCTTCTGCTCCCGTCCCAGCACCGGAGCCCTAAAAGGGGCATGGTCTGGCTACGGTGCCCGTGCCAGGTGCAAGCCTGCCAGCACCCAGCCAGCAGACCCTGCACCTGGCACGGCACGAGCCAGCCATCTGCTGCCACCCAGCCCTCCGCCTCTTCCCAGGACCAGGCTGGCGGCTCCCAGGAGCCTGCTCGGGGCCACAAGAGGTGGGTGCCCGCCTGGTCTAGTGCGGAGATCGTGGACCTCATCCAGGCTTGGGGGGAGGCCTCCAACGTCCACGACCTCCGTACTAGACACAGGAAAGTGGCCGTCTAGGGCAGGATAGCTGCCAGCACAAACATGGACCCAACCTCCATGGACCCAACCTCCATGACTTTATCTAACTTCTCTTTAAACTCTGTTATATTTCTAGCCTTCACAGCCTCCTGTGGCAAGGAGTTCTACAGGTTGACTATTTGCTTTGGGAAGAAGAACTTTCGCTTATTAGTTTGAAGCCTGCTACCCATTCATTTCATTTGGTGTCCTCTAGTCCTTCTATTATGGGAACTAATGAAGAACTTTTCTTTATGCACCCTCTCCACACCACTCATGATTTTATAGACCTCTATCATATCCCCCCTCAGTCTCCTCTTTTCCAAACTGAAAAGTCCCAGTCACTTTAGCCTCTCCTCATATGGGACCTGTTCCAAATCCCTGATAATTTTAGTTGCCCTTTTCAGAACCCTTTCCAAGGCCAAAATATCTTTTCGGGGATGAGGTGATCACATCTGTACACAGTACTGAAGATATGGGCATACCATAGTTTGATACTTCCCCTCCTCCTTCTTCCCCTGACTTCCCCCTTCCAGCTCCCTCCTCCCAGGATTCCCCCTCCTCTCTCCCACCCTCTGTCTTCCCGTTTCCTACATCCTTTTCCCAGTCTCCCCAGAGGTTAATCCCCCCCACCACCCCAAATTTTGTTAAATTAAGAGAGTTTCTATTTTTGAACACGTGTCCTTACTTTTTTACATCAGGAAGGGGGGCTAGAGAGGGGTAAGTGGAAGGAGGTGAGGGAGGAATGGGGCACAAGCCCCCGATGGGGAGGACTGGGGTGGCTCTGCAGGCTCCTTGGGGTGGAAGCTCTCCTGCAGGGTCTCCTGGATCCTGACAGCCCCCCAATTGACAACCCTGGATGGCAGCCTGCGGCAAGTGCAGCCAGGCTGATGGCCAAGTGCTGTGATGTGCCGAGTGTGGGCACTCAGGGCACTCCAAGACAGGACTGCTTAGCTGTCCCTCATCGAGGTAGACAAGCAAGTGGGGAACCCTGAGAACTGTCTGTCCGGGGTGGGGGTCGGGTCCCTTTCAGCACAGACCTCGCCTATCCTAAGACAGCAGCTCCACACTCTAAGTCCTAACCTGATGCCCTGCTGGCACCGCTTCCAGCCAGCCTTAACTTCGGTTCAGGGTCCATTCAGTGTGAACATGCTATTTTGAATTAGCAAAATGCTAATTCGAATTAGTTTTTAGGTCTAGATGCACTAGTTCGAATTAGCTTAGTTTGAATTAACTAATTTGAATTAAGTTAGTTCGAATTAGTGCTGTAGTGTAGACATATCCTCAGGGACTAACCAAAAAAACCCACACATTTTACCATGAGCTTTCGTGGGCACAGCTCCACTCATTTGAAGAAGTGGGTTGTGCCCACAAAAGCTCATGATTTTTTGTTAGTCTCTAAGGTGCTATAGGACCACTCATTTTTGGGGGGGCTTTTTTATAAGCAAGAACTTAACTCCTGTTGAGGTCAGTGAATCTTAAATGAATGCTTACAATTAAGCTTACAATTAAGTTCCTATGTAGAAATGGGCTTTTGAAAACTTTCTTTAAAGGAGACAGAGGAAAATTTACTCCTTCGTATGAATATTTAAAAAGAATCCAGGCTTTGGAACTGTGGGAAACCTGACAAGAAACTGGTTACACCATATTATGCTTACTGTAAAGTTAATTAAAAAAAAAGCTATACTGTGCCTTATTCTTTTCTTTCTCCAGTGTAAATCAGGAGCATCGGCTCTGAAGTCTGTGAAGTAATTCCTGGTTAGGTTCACTAGTTTTATATCAGTATAAGGATGGGGAAAATCACGTTAATTGTATGTTTATATAGCTTTAGCTGGGAACAGAATTTGACCATGCATGTTTGTTATTTATTGCACTTTTTTTAGACGTAGATCCATCTCCATTAACAAGACACCTGACAATAATTTGCCTTCCTCTGACCAACCAAACCTTCTTCACAACAAAGCTCCCACTCAAACAAACTAACTACACATCTTTGACAAGTCATGCCTAATACAAAGCTTTGCTTTTCAAATAAAATTTCTGCCATTTCTAACAGAGAGAATACCAGAGAAGAGGTTATATGTCACCTCATCTGCCAAGGGATATCTTCTGGAGTAGAAAGAAAGGATTAGTTTCCTTGCATAAACTTCTGACTGAAATACAGTATGCCTTTTATTTAGGAAGGTTGGAATCCATGGAGAAGAAAACTTGGAGGAGTATTCGAAAGGGGATTTACAGGTATCTTTTGAGGTTCTGAATGCTGGTAGAAGGTTCATGGGTAGGGAGAGGATTCACAGAGTTTTTCTTGCTGTTTCAGAAACCAAAGAAAGAAAGTGGATGTGTACTGGAAGGAACCCATAACTGTCTGTAAAGAAGTGATAGAAATGTAGCCGTGTTAGTCTGGTGTAGCTGAAACAAAATACAGGACTATGTAGCACTTTAAAGACTAACAAGATGGTTTATTAGATGATGAACCCACTTCCCACTTCCTCAGACCAAATAGTGGAAGAAAATAGTCACACCCATATACACCAAAGGATACAATTAAAAAAAAAGAACACATATGAAAAGGACAAAATTTGATAAAAAAAGGTTTTTTTTAATTGTATCCTTTGGTATATATGGTTGTGACTATTTTCTTCCACTATTTGATCTGAGGAAGTGGGAAGTGGGTTCATCATCTAATAAACCATCTTGTTAGTCTTTAAAGTGCTACATAGTCCTGTATTTTGTCTGTAAAGAAAGCTAAGTGTGAAAGGGTGCTAAGGTTGTTAGACCATCAACAGGGAAAGAAGGTGCTCAGCTTTGTTTGGAGACAGAATTGTACACCAGTTGGCTCCATCAGGAAGAGGAGGAGTCGGACAGGATAGTTCCATCAGGAGCAGTATGAGACCTTACAAGGGGTGATAAGTGGACAGAGAGGGAATTATATTATTATAGGGCTTTTAGCATCAACAATGCAGAAAAAATGATTTATTTATTTTCAATGAGAGTGTAGCTCACTATTGGTCAGCTGAAGCCTCCTGACAGTCACATGCAAAGTACTTTTCTGTGTGTTATTCTTCAAGAATGCATACAATTGCCGAATCCCACCATTTGATAAAGGGACAGAGTTTTCTGTTGAATTCCTAGATACTGCAGGCTCCTTCTTCGCATATCCCCAACTTCTGGGCTTGACTCTAGGTCTCTTATGTGTCATTACTGTTGTAGAGACCTTCACTGTGAACTCAGCAGATTTACTTCTTTATCTCACATGCTTCTGGGGCACTTCCCTTCTTTTTTATAGAAGTAATCACTACAAATGCCTGGCATTTCAGATGTTTAAAAAAAATCACTCTCCTGTACTTGTTCTATAGTTGATGCATCATTGGATGTACTGTGAGCATTAAGGATGTGTCTAGACTACAGTGCCTTGCATGTAGACTACAGGGTTTTTAAAAAAAAAAACTTCTCCTGCATCTATACTGCCACTGCGTTCTTTCGAAAGTAAATCAAAAGAACGCAGCAGGTTTTTTTGACCGTGGAAAACCTTGTTTTACGAGGAAAAATGCCTTTTTTTGAAAGTGCTCTTTTGAAAAAAGGCTCAATGTAATGCAAACTGTGCTTTTTTAAAAGAGAGCATCCAGATTGCCTGGGTGCTCTCTTTCGAAAAAGCGACTTGCTTTTTTGAAAGTACTGGTTATAGGCAAGATGCTCTTTTTTGACAGAGGCTTGCACTCTAGACATAGCCTAAGGCTTAGTGGACTAGAAATTATTTCCTGAAAAGCAAAGAACTTGTGCTCCCTAGAAAACAGTACCCTTTAATTACTCTCTTTGATTCACTTGAGCTGTAGACCATGATTTGAGGGAGAGGAGGGAAGGTTCCTAAAGTTAGTTTTCTAAAGCCGTATTTAGGTATTTAACTATATGGTCCCTTTTGCAGAAGTGCTGACTAAGTACCCAACAGCTCCCACTGTTATGTACTCAACACTTTTGAACACAAGGCCACCCATTTAGGTGCTTCAGTAGGAGTTTAATAGGGTAAATTTAAGCAATACTTTTCCCCTCCTCCCAATTTTGTCTACTATGTACTACCATCACAAACCATCCACCCAGATGGGTTTTATAAACAAATGCTTCAATTTTATCAAATGAAAGGAAGATTCAGGGAGGACAACATGAAAAGTACAAACTAACCAATTTAGGAAACAGCTTCCCTGGACCGATCTGCAGCTCTCAGCATGATTCAGTGTTAACATAGGTGCTGGAACTCTGGGTGCAGGGGTTGCTGCAGCACCCTCTGGCTTGAAGTGGTTTCCATTATAGAGGGTTTCCAATTTGGTTCAACAGCTCTCAGCACCCCTACTATCCATATTGTTCCAGCCTCCCTGGCTAATTAAACAGAATTGAAGTCTGCAACGTGGCTTCAAGAAAATAATGTCTGTTACCTGGCTTTCAGTCCATTAGGAATATAAACACTTCATGTGGATTATCCTACAATGCTTCTAACTAAAGTTAATTTACTGGATTAAAATATTGATGGAGACAACCCAGTCCAGGATTTCTAAGAAGGAAACTGAAATTTTGTTAACTGCTACTGACTCTTATAATGCTTACACTACATCCTATGACATTATAAATACCTATTTTGCAAAACACTTGCACAATAACTAGAAACAGTAAAGACCCCAATCCTTTAAAAAAAATGCACATGTGCTTACCTTAAAAGCACATGTAGTTCCACTCCCACTGAGTTCAATGATGTTGCTCTCACACATAGGCTGTGTCTAGACTGGCAAGTTTTTCCGGAAAATCATCTGCTTTTCTGGAAAAACTTGCCAGCTGTCTACACTGGCCGCTTGAATTTCCGCAAAAGCACTGACGATCTCATGTAAAATCATCAGTGCTTTTCCGGAAAAACTATGCTGATCCTGTTTGGGCAAAAGTCTTTTTCTGAAAGACTTTTGCCCAAAAGGGCCAGTGTAGACAGCATAGTACTGTTTTCCGCAAAAAAGCCCCGATCGCGAAAATGGCGATCGGGACTGTTTGTGGAAAACCGCGTCTAGATTGGCCACGGACGCTTTTCCACAAAAAGTGCTTTTGCGGAAAAGCATCCTGCCAATCTAGACATGCTTTTCCAAAAATGCTTTTAACGGAAAACTTTTCCATTAAAAGTATTTTCGGAAATTCATGCCAGTGTAGACGTAGCCTTAATGTATGTGCACATTTTTTTGCAGGACCACAGCCAGAGTCATTTTCATTACTTATTAAGATGGACATCCAGCCTTCTCTCAGTCTATGAAAAGGCAACCTACACTTTGGTAAAAACAAGTTCAGTTGTTAGTCTCTGCAAAATAATTCAGTTAATTGCAGCTAAGAGAAATTTGAAATTTCTGTCCAATGGGCTATTCTGATATTTGAATATTAATTTTTAATCCCCAATTGGGACAAGAGTTGAAATATCTATTTATCACAGGATGGAGTATTTCCAAAAATTTCAGTTCAGATATAACTATTATTTTGACACTCCAGAACTGAAGTGTTTTATTCAGTTAATCTAGACCCTTCATATGGACCCAACATTAGGATACAGTTCCCTAGTGTAGCATTGCCTTATGGGAGGCTGATGCTCCCATTCTCTTCTGAGCCAGGTGTCCTGGCTGGACTCCTTCTCTCCATGGAGCATGTGTAGCTATTATTAATCCTTACATGATTGCTACAACTTGGGCAAAGGAGAATCCATACTGCATCATGGGAGATGTAGTCTTCAAGGGAGCTGAGTGCATAGGAAAGAACCGGGACCAAAACTTTTATCCCAACATTGGTAACTTTTTATTCTTTGGATCAGTGTAAGCTGCTTTATATTGTACACACACATTTATATACAATGCATGTTTAGTATCTCAGCATAACAAACAACGCACTTATTGTAGGTGAGATATCAGATCATCTTTGTTCCCTGAACATCAGTAATATGCTATGTTCCCTTATTTTTCCATAACATCTTTCTAGGTTTTATTATTAGCTAGTCTTAGCAAGGGAGAATTATATCAACCAATGCATTTTCTGTACACTAGAACAGGCCTGCACAAGTCGGAAAGTGGCGAGGGCCATATTACTCCAAAGAAAACAGCTGTGGGCCACAAGGGTAGGTTGGGGGGCCTTCCCAGGGGGGAGGGCCCAGGACCCCACTCCATCCCCCACTTCCCACCACAGGCCCTCCTCCATGCTGAGGAGCAGAGGTGTGTGGGGGGCACTGTTTCTGATCCCTCTCTCCACCCCCCCATGGGAGCATTTTCTTTTTAACTGGTCCAGCCTTCAATCTCCTCTCTTTCACAGAGTGCGGTGGGCCCCTCCCCCCACCCGGCCTCACCTGCCAGCGCCAGGATCTGGGCCTCATGCAGCAGCAGGAACTTGGAAGTGGCGCCTCAGTACTCGGCTGAGTGCACCTTGGGTGCAGGGTCCGAGCAGACCAGAGCAATCCAATGCTGAGTGGAGGCAAGCCCAGCCCTAGTGTGCTCCCAGCCTCTCTGCCCCCCGTGGAAGGTAGGGGAGACCCGGGGTCGGGGAGTCCCATCCACGCGGCAGCGCAGTAGGCACGTGCCACTTGGCAGAGTGACTCTGGGTGCTGGGGTGTTTTAGCACCCCTCATAGGTTGGCATCCTGGGCAGCTGCCCGGCTAGCCCACCCCTTAATCTGGCCCTTGTCACGGGCCGCACAGTGAGTCCCTATGGGCCGCATGTGGCCCACAGGCCATATGTAGTGCAGGCCTGCACTAGAACTTTATTACTTCAGATTAATCATGCATTGCAAACCATGATTATGAAAATTTACAAGAAAGAAAACATAGGGCCTTACGCCCATTGACTCTAAGGCTGTGTCTAGACTGGCAAGTTTTTCCGCAAAATCATCTGTTTTTGCGGGAAAACTTGCCAGCTGTCTACACTGTCCGCCTGAATTTCTGGAAAAGCACTGACGATCTCATGTAAGATCATCAGTGCTTTTCCAGAAATCCTATGCTGCTCCCGTTCGGGCAAAAGTCTTTTTCCGAAAAACTTTTTTGCAAAAGGGCCAGTGTAGACAGCACATTAGTGTTTTCCGCAAAAAAGCCCAGATCACGAAAATGGCGATTGGGGCTTTTTTGCGGAAAAGCTCATCTAGATTGGCCACGGACGCTTTTCCACAAAAAGTGCTTTTGCGGAAAAGCATCCTGCCAATCTAGACATGCTTTTCTGAAAATGTTTTTAATGGAAAAGTTTTCTGTTAAAAGCATTTTCAGAAAATCATGCCAGTGTAGACGTAGCCTAAATGGATCACACATGGAAAATAGTGTGGTTCTATCTCAACACAGCATTGTCAATCATTTCATTTAAGAAATATTCAGTTTTCACAGGAAAACTAAATCACAATTTATTATTGATGTACATCGATGACACACTGTAATAATGAGAAATACTGGTGTGTGTTTCAGAGGGTGTTATACAATGTTAGCAATTGTGTATCTTTTACATTTCCATATATCAAATCAGCAACTATTGTAACTGATTTTTTCCAGTAAGAACTACTGGCTACAGTGCTTTGATCCTAGATCAAATCCCTCCTTGGATACATGCATGCAGATCTTCAAGGGAGATACCTTTGCATCTATAAGAATGGAATTTAAACTATACTATGAAATTCTTAAACAACTTGTGATTACTGCCACTGAAAAGGTCTGATTCATAAGTCCATTTCAAAATGGCTTTTAAGTAATTTTTGCAGGAAATATACATGGAAATTTGGCCAGAATTTCACACATACAAATACAATTTAAGTACTAAGTTACATTTTATAGTCTACTGTGTTTCTTAGCTACAGCATATACACATCAGAGCTAAGAATCTTCTTTTAAAATGGGAGTTATGGTAAGCAAGGTGTGTACCAGCCCTCTCTACCCTGGTAGTCTCATATATGGCATACTGTGCGTCTTTGACACATGGATGGTTAATGGTTTATTTCATTATCATCATATGCTAGATGAGCACAGCCCCTCTTTTGCTTTATCTTAGCCAATATTTGGCTATAAAAATAATAAAAACTACATATTTAAGCTTGCAGGCAGGTGGCACAGGGAACAAGTTAGGTTGGTAGCACATTCATTTAACCTCCTCTCCCCCAAGCCTGGATTCAAATGCTGCTTTAGCTCACAAGTGAGACTGAAACTACCAAATTCTGAAGTGTGCTATTCATGCACATTGCAAAACCACCAATTTGGCACAATCTAGCGTAATTGGCAGTTGCTGCGCAAGAGAGACTTGAACTAGGTGTGCCAGGGAGGGGATGAAGTGCATTAGCATTTTACAGCACTCTCTGGAGAACTCTGTAGAGTGCTTGCCTCTAATGTGCCAGGTTCTAGCCAGGTTATTCTCTCATTTTCAAAATCATTACATTCATTCAGATTAAACACAAACAATGTATAATGGTTAAGATATTACTAGCTCTGCTAAATGATATTCATTTCACTAATGTTGTTTTCCACTGCACTGTGCTGAGAGTCAAGATTTCCCTACTATTAGCACTCAAGCAAAAAACACCATCTTTTGCACAGATTTCACTGCTCCCCTCCCCCACATCTTTTTGCTTTTTGGCTCAAGTAGATTCATTTTCCTTGACAATAGGCACCTGGATTACATGCAGTATGTCTACTCCAGAGATTCCTTCCCTAGTGAAGTTTATATTACTCCCCCTCTTTCCATTACTGATAGAGGACTTGGTAAAATAGAAGTGATGTATAAAAGGTCACAGACAAAGATGGCCGTATAATTTTGGATAAGAGGATGAATTCAAGTGTTTGGACAAAGGTTCTCCAAAATAGGGGGCAGTATAAACCCCTCAGAGTTCTGGATGTCTGACAATCAGGCCAAAGTTGTAGTTCCTTAAACATGAATTTTGGATTCTCACTTTAGGAGCAAAAGCAGCAGGGTGAAGGGATGGTAGGCTGCAGCTCATATTCTTTGTCAATAGAAGTGGACTGTTCTCACTTTTGGAAAAGTCTGGCTGTCCCTCCAAGCTCTTAAGCATGATTCAATCCTTCCATGAAAACATGTAGGCTGTGTCTACACTGGGTCACTTATTCCGGAAAATCAGCCGCTTTTCCGGAATAAGCTGTGAGCTGTCTACACTGGCCCTTGAATTTCCGGAAAAGTAACGATGCTCTACTGTACAAAATCAGCCGCTATTCCGGAAAAACTATTCTGCTCCTGCTCAGGCATAAGTCCTTATTCCGGAACACTGTTCCGGAAAAGGGCCAGTGTAGACAGCCCAGTAGTCTTTTCCGGAAAAAAGCCCCGATCGCCAAAATGACGCTCGGGGCTCATTTCCGGAAAAGCACGTCTACATTGGCCATGGACGCTTTTCCGGAAAAGGGCTTTTCCGGAAAAGCAGCCTGCCAATATAGACGCTCCTTTTCCGGAAAAACTTAAAACGGAATACTATTCCATTTTAAGCAGGTCCGGAAATTCATGCCAGTGTAGACACAGCGGTATGGTGTAAACAAATACAATGGCTCAATCTCTGAGGCTTTCCAGATTTGTAGTAGATTTCAGCAAGGTTGTGTACTTCATGTTACTCTGTTTGGAACTTTCTTTCCCTGCTATTGAAACAAGCTTTTGGGACAATGGAGGGAATCTACTTGCACACAAGATCTGATGGAAAGTTGATTAATCTTGTAAAACTCATTTATAAAACCAAGACTTGGGAGGCCCTTATCCAAATCCTCCTGCTTGCTGATGATGGCAGCAGTAACAACCCACATACAAGCTCATCTCCAAAGACTAACGGATAGCTGTTTCAAAACTTGCCAAGACTTTGGGCTTACCATAAGCCTACAAATACTAATTTAATGTGCCAAGTTGTTGGGGAAGCACCCTCAAGATTAACAAGTATTGATTTTGATGCTTAGGAACTTGAAGTAGTAAACAAGTTCACATACCTGGAGTCCATGCTCACTGGAAATGGAACTCAACTCAACTGGAAAAGCTGCAACAACGTCTACCAGACTGAACAAAAGGGCATGGCAAAAAAAAAAAAAATGATAGAACACCTAAATACCTGTGCATATCATGTGATAGTACACTTTTGTATGAGAGTGAAACACAGACCTTATCCTCTTATCAGGAAAAAAGGCTCAACAGCTTTTATATGCATTGCCTTCATTGAATCTGAGCAATCTCATGGAGGGGACAGAGTCACCAACACTAATGGCCCGCAAACCCAGAATACAAACACTCCCCAAACGGAGATGTCTCTACTGGTTTTGGAAGTGTGCAAAAAATGGAAATGGATGTGGAAAAATGAGAAGATCACATTCAAGACCACAGTGTTTGAAAACAAGAGGTTATGACAGGAAACAGTTAATCTTATCAGAAGAGAAAAAAGTTCACAAAAGGCAAAGCCCAAATGGTCAAACCATCACTTTTAAATGCACAGATGAGGCAGAGAGGGTCTCTCTCAAGTGGATCTCTTCAACCACATTTGTGGCTGCCATAAAATCAACGGAGTAAATTATTTACTTCTCAGGGGCACATAGCCATGGACTCTCTAGCCTGAAGGATGCCTGTTACTACTGGGCTTTAAAAATCAGATAGGAATAAGGTGTGACAGTAGGCTAGATGAATGAATAGTAGTGGCTTATGAGCACCTCATCACTTTGTTACAACATCAAGAAACTACACTACACTACACTGTTATTTTGAAATATCTTATTTCAAAATAGTTAATTTGAAATAGCTTATTTCGAAATAACACGTCTACACTCAAAATGCATTTCAAAATAGCGTTTTGCTATTTTGAAATAGCACGTCCATACTGAGTGGACACTGAATTGCACTGAAGGCCAGCCGGAACCCCAGCAGGGCATCAGGTCAGGAGTTTATTTGTGTGGCTGCTGCCTGAGGCTATCAGAGGCTTGTGTTTAAAAGGACCCCCATCCCGGGCAGCCAGTTCTCAGCTTTCCCTGCTTGCTTGCCTGCCTTGCTCAGGGACAGCAAAGCATTTGTGTCTCTGCATGTTCTGGTTGCCCTCACTCGGGACCCCACAGCACTCTGCAACATAGAGCCAGAGCGGCCCCTGGGCACTCTGGTGCTTCTTGTGAACGCGTTGCTGTGAACCTGGCTGCACTTTATGCAGGCTGCCATCCAGGAGGTCCATTGGGGGGCTGTCAGTATCCAGGAAGCCCTGCAGGAGAGCTTCCGCCTTGAAGAGCACTAAGAGCCTCCCTGGTCTGCCCCACTGGGGGCTTGTGCCTCATTCCTCCCCCACATCCTTCCACTTATCCTCCCAGCCCCCCTTCCAGATGTCAAATAAAATACACATATTTTAATGAACAAAAACTCTCTTTATTTAACAAAACTGGGGGGTGGGGAGGATGAAACTGGTGAGACTGGAGAAAGGAGGTGGGAGAGGGGAGGAAAGAGGTTGGGAGAGGGGAGGGGGAAACCTGGGAAGAGGAAGGTGGAATAGGAAACAAGGGGAAGAAGGGGGAGGGGAAGCTCAGGGCTCAGGATTGGGGGTCTTGCCGGACCAACTTGATTTTCATGTGAACCTGCTCCTGGGTTTGCATGTGGCCTTTGGTGGCCAGGCTGGCAGCCATCCTGACATATATGGCTGCCTACCTCCATCTAGTGCGTAGATCATGGACGTTGGGGGCATCCCCCCAAACCTCAGTATGGTCCCTCTGATCTCCACCCTGGCCCAGGGCCTGGCAGGCTCTTGGAAGCTTGCAGGCTGCTCCTGGGGAGTGGTGGAGTGCTGGCTGCCAGTGGCTTGCTGGCTCATGTTTTGGGGCCACTGAGTCAGATGCAGTGACTGCTGGCTCTGGGCTGGCAGGCTTGGAGCTGGCACAGGCACTGTGGCCAGAGTTAACCCCTTTAATGGCTCTGGGGAGCGGGGAGGGAGTTAAGTGTTCTTAGTTGAGCCTGGAGTGGCCACCAGGGCACACTGGGAAGGCTGGAGGCCTCCTATTTCAAAATAAGTGTCTACACAGCACTTATTTCGAATTAGCTATTTCAAATTTGGCATTATTCCTCATAGAATGAGGTTTACCAAATTCGAAATAAGTGCTCCACTATTTCGAATTTATTTTGAAATAGCAGTTTGGCTGTGTAGACACTAGTAAGGTTAATTTGAAATAACGGCTGTTATTTCTAATTAACTTTGATGTGTAGACATACCCTATGTCGAGAATGGAAATGTCATTGTCTAATGAGTTAGAAACTAGTAGGAGATTCCTCTCAGCTACACCAGCCTATTCAGATCATTTAGGGGTTTTCATATATAAGTGACATTCACAAAAATGTCTCTGCTTTTTCCAGGGCTGCTGTTTCTTAGCTAGCTTAAGTTTGCATAACTCCCTTATGCTACTGAAGGGTCAGGTTCTACTTCTCTAGAAGACCTACCTCCCTGCATTTGGTCTTCTCAGCAACGATCCTTTAAAAGCACATTAGAAAACTGAAAAAATGTGGTACCCATCATTTTTCAAGGATCTTGTGACACATTTGACCTTACTGGTGATAAATGTTACACATATTTACACCAGTCTGATCACCAGGCTAGAAAAATATAATTAAGTTTCCAAAATGTGCTTCATTAAAGAATCAACCCACAGTTTAAAATACTTCATCTAGTAAAATTTACCTTCTAGCTTGATAACTGCTCTTATTGTTATTGTTTAGGGTAATGGTATACCCACTTTTCCTTTCTTCCTCTTCAGTTTGCTTCAACAGCCAATAGAACAGGATATGCTTGGCTGCTACAGGACCTGCAATTTAAAAACGAAGGAATATTTTTCCCCACCACCACAGAGACTTGCATTTATTTCTATTTCCCTAACTACTTCCTTGGCAAGACTAATTATGTGGGTTGCTGGCTGTAAGTCTGCCGGTGCTGTTACAGAGAGACAGATTGTGAGTTGGCTGACAGGTCTGGTATCTCATCCAGATTCCTATTTTCCTTTGAGAGTACTTTTTTCTCTATTATATTCCAGAGACTTGGGTCCTATGAAAATATTTATCAAGGTTTCTGCACATACTATTAATACATAATGGGGTTTATTTTTTATATTAAAAAATTAACTCTGGAGACCATATCCTGATAGAGGTCCCACTTGTAAGGCACATTAAATGCTCCTTTATATGCCAGGAATTCAGTTCAAAGTAATTAAACATTAAGCTTTTTAGTTTTCACACAAAATAGAGGTAAATTTTCTTAAAAAGAAATTGAATGTAGCTTGTCAGCTTCTGATTTATAGTTAATTGGTTTTAAAAATATGCACAGCACTGCAGAAAGAATTATATATATGTCACAGATTCACCATCTTCGATCACCTCTTCATGGTGAGACCTCATATTTCACTCTCTGTCTCATCCTTCTTATTTGGACTTCACTGGTGAGGAGGATGATTCTGCCCTCCAGCCAAAGGAGTCCAATCCCTCCTGAAAGTAAAAATATCCAAACTCAGAGGAACAAAATCAGTCACCTTTCCCAGGTTCAGTCCTCCACAGACACTTCACCCTTCTCCAAGACTTCACAGAGTTCCTCTACTCTATAATACAGAGTGCTGCTGTGAAAGGCTTTCCCCTTGGGGGCCCAGCTCCTCCCAAATCACTGATGCTCAGGGCTTCTTCCCTGGAGTCTCTCCAAAGCCTGATTTAAAAGCATTCTTTTATGCTCCCCTCAGGATACAGGCTCCCTACTGCTGGTCCTTCTCTGGTTCTTTTCTAGAGAGATAAATTCCCAAATATCCTCTCTTAGGTTTCCTCTTCTGTCTGGGAACCTTACCATTTCATCAACCATTAAGTCTGGCTATCTCCAGCTGGATCTAATCCTGAACTACCTGTCTCCTCTTCAGGTGCCCAAGACAGGCTAAATAGATCTTCAGTTCCCCTTAACCCTGCCAGTACCAGTGTGGACTTTATAAACCCTTCACATAATTTCCTTCCCCAGATACTTGTACCTTCTCCCTTGGAGTTATAGGACATAACACACAGTTTGTTCAGATTCTCATCACCTCAAGTGGAAAATCCCTTTTGTCTTGAAGGACTTGATTTGGCCCATATGAAGTTCCACTTCTTCATTCTCCGGGATATACACATGCAATTATAATCCCAACTTCTCCTTACCCATTGTTTTATCCTATCCCTGCAGGACTCGCCTGAAATTTCTCCCATGCATAGAATAATGGATTCACAGCTGTAATATCCATACATGGCTGGTGTGGCATCTCTTACTGACAACCACTCTGGCCCTGTAGTATTCTGCATTTTTTCCTGATTCAGTCCAAAGCCATACACTATTTACTCCCACCCCTTCCAAAGTAACAGGAAGTCCAATGAGTAGTCCTGAAGCTGAGTCCCAATTCAATATTAAGCAAAATTAGAAAAACCAAGGCACAAAATGAGCTCACACTAGGAAGAAACATAAAAGGTAACAAGAAAACATTCTGCAAATACATTAGAAGCAAGAGGAAGACCAAGGACAGGGTAGACCTATTATTTAATGAAGAGGGGGAAAACAACAACACATAAGGTAGAAATGCCAGACTCTGGGTATGTCTACACTACAAAGTTAATTCGAACTAACATCCGTTAGTTCGAACTAACTTTCATAGGCACTACACTAGCGCGCCGTTAGTTCGAATTTAATTCGAACTAACAGAGCGCTTAGTTCGAACTAGGTAATCCTCATTCCATGAGGAGTAAGCCTAGTTCGAATTTACTAGTTCAAATTAAGGGCTGTGTAGACCCTTAATTCGAACTAGTGGGAGGCTAGCCCTCCCCAGGTTTCCCTGGTGGCCACTCTGGCCAACACCAGGGAAACTCGTCTGCCCCCCTCCCGGCCCCGGCCCCCTTAAAGGGGCACGGGCTGGCTATGGCGCCCGTGCCAGGTGCAAGCCTGCCAGCTCCCAGCCAGCAGACCCTGCACCTGGAATGGATCGAGCCACCCACCCGATGCCCCCCTGCCCTCCCCCTCTTCCCGAGACCAGGCTGGCGGCTCCCGGGAGCTTGCCCAGGACCGCAAGAGGCGAGCACCCGCCTGGGCTAGTGCAGGCATCGTGGACCTTGTCCACGATCTCCACACTAGGCACAGGAAAGTGGCCAGCTAGGGCAGGAGAGCTGCCAGCCTGGCCACCCAGGAGCAGGTGTGCATGAAAATCAAGGGGGTCCACTGAGACCCCCCGACCCTGAGCCCTGAGCTTACAATGGCCGTCCTGGGTCAGACCAGCGGCCGACCCTAGGGACCCTGGAGGGGATGGACCGAAGACAGTGACCAAGCCATTTGTCTCGTGCCATTCCTCTCCAGCCTTCCACAAACCTTGGGCAGGGACACCGCTCCTACCCCCTGGCTAATAGCACTCCATGGACCCAACCTCCATGACTTGATCTCACTTCCCTTTAAACTCTGTTCTAGTTGTAGCCTTCACAGCCTCCTGCAGCGAGGAGTTCCACAGGTTGACTCTTTGCTTTGTGAAGAACAACTTTCTGTTACTAGTTTGAAGCCTGCTACCCATTCCTTTCCTTTGGTGTCCTCTAGTCCTTCTTTATGGGAACTAATGAAGAACTTTTCTGTATGTATCCTCTCCACCCAACTCCTGCTTTTAGAGACCTCTATCCTGTCCCCCCTCCGTCTCCTCTTTTCGAAGCTGAAAAGTCCCAGTTTCTTTAGCCTCTCTTCATATGGGACCTGTTCCCAACCCCTGATCATTTTAGTTGCCCTCCCCTCTCCCAGCCTTTCTCTTCCCCTCTCCCACCTCCTTTTCCCAGTCTCCCCCAGTTTTTTTTCAATAAAGACAGAGTCAATGTTGGAAGAAACGTTATCTTTATTTTGTACATCAATAAGAAGGGGGGCTAAGGAAGGGTAAGTGGAAGGAGGTGAGGGAGGAATGGGGTACGAGCCCCCGATGGGGAGGACTGGGCTGGCTCTGCGGGCTTCTGGGGGTGGAAGCTCTCCTGCAGCCCCCCAATTACTCCCTCTCCCCAGATGGCAGCCTGCGGCAAGTGCAGCCGGGCTGATGGCCGAGTGGTGTGATGTGCCCAGTGTGGGTACTCCGGGCACTCCAAGCCAGGACTGCTTTGCAAGTGGGGCACCCCTGAGAACTGTCTGTCCGAGGTGGGGGTCGGGACCCTTTAAGCGCAGCCCTTGGCTAGCCTGAGACAGAATCTCCATGCTCTCAGTCCTCCTCTGATGCCCTGCCGGCACTGCTTCCGGCCATCCTTAAACCCGGTTCAGGGTCCACTTAATGTGGACATGCTAGTTCGAATTAGCAAAACGCTAATTCGAACTAGTTTTTAATTCTAGACACGTTAGTTTGAATTAGCTTAGTTCGAATTAACTAATTCGAACTAAGTTAGTTCAAATTAGCGCTGTAGTGTAGACATACCCTCAGTGACTTCTTTGTTTCAGTTTTCAGCAAGAAGATTGGTTATGGTTGGACACCTAAAGTAGTGAATGCCCGTGAAAATGAGTTAGGTTCAGAAGCTAAAATGAAAAAGAACAAATTAAAAATTACTTAGATAAGTTAAATATCTTCAAGTCACTAGGGCCTGATGAAATTTATCCTAGTATACTCAAGGAGATGAATGAGGAGATATCTGAGCCATTAGCTATTATCTTTGAAATAGTAGAGATTACAGGAGACTGGAAAAGGGCAAATATATTACCCATCCATAAAAAGGAAAATAAATACAGCCCAGGGAATAATGCACCGGTCAACTTAATATCTCTGCCAGGAAAGATAATGGAGCAAATTATTAAGGAATCCATTTGCAAACATCTACAAGATAATAAGGTGATAAGTAACAATCACCATGGATTTATAAAGAACAAAATCATATCAAACCAACCCAAGAGCCTTCTTTGACAAGATAATAAGCTTGGTGAATAAGGAGGAAGTAGTAGATGACATATATCCAGATATTAGATACAATCTTGCATGACTTTCTCATTAACAAACTAGAGAAATACAACCTAGATGGAGCTACTAAAATGTAGGCACATAAATGGCTGAATAACCATTCCCAGAGAGAAGTTATAAATGGTTCACAGTCATGCTGGAAGGGCTTAACAAATATGCTTCCTCACAGATCTGTTTTTGAACTAGGTCTGTTCAATATCTTCATCAACAATTTAAATAATGGCACAGAGAGTACACTTGTAAAATTTGCAGATGACACCACACTGGGTGGGGTTGAAAATGCTTTGGAAGATAGGATTATAATTCAAAATGATCTAGACAAACTGGGGAAATGGTCTGAGGAAAACAGGATGAAATTCAGTAACAACTATTGTAAAGTACTCCACTTACGAAAGAACAAACAGTTGCATGTATACAAAATTGGAAATGATTACATAGAAAGGACTACTGTGGAAAGGAATGCAGGGGGTCATAGTGGCCCACAAGCTAAATTTGAGTCAGTAGTGTGATATTGTTGTATCATCATTCTGGTATGTATTAACAGGAGAGTTGTATGCAAGACACAAGAAGTATTTCCTCCTTTCTGTTCACACTGATTAGACCTCAACTGGAGTATCATTACTAGTTCTGGACATCACATTTCAGGAAAGATGAAAAAGTCCAGATAGTGGAGAAGTCCAGACAGGTGCAACAGAAATGCTTAAAGGTCTACAAAACATGAACTATGAGGGAAGACTGAAAAAACTGGGATTGTTTAGTATGAAAAAGACAAAACTGAGAGGCGACATGATTACTGTTTTGAAGTACCTAAAAGGTTGCATAAGAAGGAGGCAGAAAAAATATTCTCCATTACCTCTGATGATAGGACAAGATAGGCTTAAATTGCAGCAAGGGAAATTTAGGTTGGATATTAGGAAAAACTTCTTGTCAGGGTCATTAAGCACTGGAATAAACTGCCTAGTGTATATGGGAAATCTGCATAATTGAAGATTTTTAAGAACAGATTAACACCAGTCAGAGCTGGTCTAGAGATGGTGCTTGGTCCTGCCACAAGTGCAGGGGATTGGACTTGATGACTTCTCGAGTCCTGTAATTCTACTTCATGTCCCTGAGGTCTTTGAGCCTCTTTTCCAGTGGCCCCCTCTCTTATCTGAGATCCAGCCCAGGGATCTCTACTATCCAGGCCCCCTACTCCCTGTAAGAACTATTTCCTACTCTGGTCTCCCATAATCTCCCCAACAACTGAGGTGTGTTGGACCATTTTTATAGTGCAAGTGGTGATAACTATTGAATCAAACTGTAAATCTTGTGTATAAAGGAAACCTTTTCAAGCCAAATGGTGCCACAGCACCCCTCCCTCAGCTTCACACAAACACCTCTAGTTCCAGGAGCTATGAAACAACCTCTTCCTGGCCTCATTGTGTATTTGAATTCATCTCAGGCTCCACAAGATTTCAGGCTTCCCCTTCTTTAAGGGCCATGGCTCATAGAATTGCTCCTTTGCCAACTTTTCAACAAATCATAAGCCAGGCCTGCACAACATATGGCCTGAGGGCCGCATGCAGCCCACAGGGTCTCACTGTGTGGCCCGTGACAACTACAGGCGGCATGGCCCCATCCGATCCGCCAGCCGGGCAGAGGAGCGGAGCACCACTGGGGAGGGGGAAGTGCAGTAATTCTTGCCACCAGGCTGCTTTCATGCAGCTCCGGCGCGAGAAGGCGGGGTGAGAGCCAGAGGGCGGGCGCGACCTAGACGGCAGGATGACGGCAGATGCCAGGATGCTGGTGTGACGTCGTGATATCACAGCCAGCGACCACTGGATTCAAAAAGTCAGAAGCCAGGTAGGGGAGGGGAAGGGGCTTGTACTGAGGGGAGGGGCAGGTCAGAAGAAAGGGGAAGACTCCAAGGGGCAGGGTGAAGGAGAGACAAATGCCAGGGGGCCAAGTGTAGACACGCGGTGGTTTGTGGGGGTTTTATGCACAACAAAAAATTGTAGCCGTGTGATTGGTATTTTTTTGGGAGAGCATGCCTACTTGCGGCCCTCAGCTGTTTTCTTTGGAGTAATATAGACCTTGTTGCTTTCCAAGTTATGCAGGCCTGTCCTAAACCAAAAGGATGAACTTAAACCACTCCCATTCTTTCCAGCCTTGTTAATACTTGTTAATACTATACAAGTCTTCCTCTATATGCTCTTTTGTAGCTGAACACCCAAGGGCTACTTCCATGGAGTCTTGCCCCCACTTTAAGGCAAACTCCACAGGAGCTAATCCCTCCCCTCCCCCCCCCCAAAAAAAAAACCTCCCAACTTCTCTCTAGCTCTCTAGCTGAGCTTTCTCATTCCTTTTAAAGGAAAACCTGGCTCCTTTCCAGGTGGTTTTGCTAATGATGCCCATAGATGGGTTAATTGAGTTCTCAGGCTCCTGCTAACCATCTCAGTAGCAGTGAGGATTCACACCCCATCACAGTATAGTAAGAAATAGAATTATAAAGTACACACTTTGTGATACAAATAATAGTGGAATTATTTAGTAAGAGGATAAAATAACCTTTCACGTTGTATATCACATCATTGTAGGTAGCCTATATGAAACTTTCCAGTTCCTTACACTGTTAAATTACGCTTAACTTGAACCAGCTACATTTTAATTATAAACGTGTGCTGGCACAAATTTAACACAAATGTAGACTGGAACTCTGGATGCATGCTCAGTCTGTTGGCTTTGCTTCTAAGGTTCATTTCCAAACAGATTTGCTAAGACCAAGAGTGTGTGGTAACATGAAAATACTTTTGAATGTTAGAAGAAATATGTCTTTTTTCCCTTAGTTGTACATTTTTGTAAAGAACAATGAATTTTTCACAGCCCAAGAAATCTGTATAACATTACAGCACTCCAATAGACCTAACAGAGATCTTGATTAAGTAGGAGAAAGATGCAATCCTTACTCAAAAGCTACTGCAAGAATTAAGTCCATAGAAGGAAGCAGCATAAGAAAAATCTGGAGGTGCAGTCATTTCTCTGTTCACATAGAGACAATGTCTTGTTGCTATGTATATTTCAAATACAGAATAGTCAAGTGGGAAAAAACAGAAAATAAGGAGTAAATTAGAAACCTAGAAAACTATGAGCATGGGACTGTCATTAAAGAATCTACCTCTAGCAATGAAATGCATATGGCACCATGGAAAATCTACTTAATGATACTCAGATTTGTAAATTCAAATTTACCCTTGTGTGAATGTTCTCCAGAAGCTGCTTAAAAGGTGTTTTCATGATCGTGATCAACAATAAATTTATTCACAGAAAAGCAGTACAGATACAGCTTAATAAAAAATTAAAAGATACAATTGTGTTTCACTTTTTTGGAGCATTCACTCAGGAATAATCCTAAATACTTTTCCAAAGAGAAACTTTTCATTGAATACAAAGGGTATAGCTACAGAGCAAAGTTATTTAGAAATAACAGCCGTTATTTTGAAATAACTTTACTAGAGTCTACACAAGCCAGCTGCTATTTCGAAATTAATTTGAAATAGCAGAGGGCTTATTTCAAAATTAATAAACCTCATTCCATGAGGAATAATGCCAATTTTGAAATTGCTATTTCAAAATAAGCGCTGTATAGATGCTTATTTCAAAATAGGAGGCCTCCAGCCTTCCCAGGGTGCCCTGCTGGCCACTCTGGCCACAACCAAGAAAACTACTCTCCCTTCCCCACACCCGAGAGCCCTTAAAGGGGTAGAGTCTGGCCACAGTGCCTGTGCTAGCTCCAAGCCTGCCAATCCAACAAATAGTCTGTACTGCCCCTCACCCAGTGGCCCCAATATAAGCCAGCAAGCCACCGGGAGCCAGCCCTCCACCGCTCCCCAGGAGAAGTCTGCTAGCTCCCAGAAGCCTCCCAGGGGCTGGGAAAAGTGGGCACCTTCCTCATCCAGTACAGAGATCATGGACCTCATTGAGGTTTGGGGGGAATCCTCCAACGTCCATGATCTCCGCACTACACGGAGGAATGTGGCTGTCTATGGCAGGATAGCTGCTATCATGGCCAGCAAAGGTCACATCCGCATACAAAGAGCTTCAGCAGGCATTTGCCAGGGCCACAGGGGGCAGCTCCCAACCAGGGGCACACACACCAAGCTCCCCTATTTCAACACTCTGGGGGAACTTCAAGCCCTGCACCACAGCCTTCAGCACTGGATGCAAGAAGACCTGCAGCTCTGGCAGGAGCAACTTGCCCAGGGCCGTGCCATCTGCCAGCACCTGCAGACCCTGGTGCAGAGCATGCTGCCTTTTGCCACTCCAGCGCCTGCTGCCTCCCCAGCTACCGCTCCTTCTCCCATTCCTTCTCCCCATCCCACTTCTCCCACCATACCCTCCATCCCCTTCCCATCCCCTCGGGGATGCCGAGGCCCCCACACTCGCAGAGCTGGGTGACATTTGGCCTGGCGAGACCCCCAACCCTAAGCCCTGAACTTCTCCTCTCCCTTCTTCCCCTTGCTTCCCCCTTCCAGCTCCCTCCTCCCAGGTTTCCCCCTCCCCTGTCCCACCCTCTCTCCTCCCTTCTCCCACCTCCTTTCCCTAGTCTCACCAGAGTTTCATTCCCCCCCACAGTTTTGTTAAATAAAAAGAGTTTGTGTTCATGAAAATATGTGTATTTTATTTGACATCGGGAAGGGGGATTGGGAGCGCTAAGTGGAAGAATGTGAGGGAGGAAATAGGCACAAGCCCCCAATGGGGCATACCAGGGTGGAAGATCTCCTACAGGGCCTCCTGGATGACAGACTACAGAAAGTGCAGGCAGGTTCACAGCAACGTGTCCAAGAGAAGCACCAGAGTGCCCAGGGGCAACTCTGACTCCATGTTGAAGAGTGCTGTGGTGTCCCAAGTGAGGGCAACCAGAACACACAGAGAAAAAAAATACTTTGCTGTCCCTCATCAAGTTGGCAAACAAGCAGGGAAACCTGAGAACCGCCTGTCCGGTGGGGGGGGGGGGGGGGCTTCCTTTAAGCACAGGCCTCAGATAACCTCAGGCAGCAGCCACACAAAGTAACTCCTGACCTGATGCCCTGCCAAAACTGGTTCCGGTTGGCCTTAAAGTGGACGTGCTATTTCAAAATAGCCAATTACTTTTTTGAAATGCATTTTGTGTTTAGACATGTTATTTTGAAATAAGATATTTCAAAATAATGCTGTAGTGTAGACGTATCCATGGAGAAAGAATTCATCAACTTCAGAGTCTAAGAATAGTAGAGTTGGAGTTAAATTAAGAAAACAAGAATAGAACGATTACACAGGGTCAGATCAATAGTCCACAAGCCTAGTATCCAGTCTTCTGACTTCGGTTGGTGCCAGATGCTAAAGAGGAACTGAACAGAACAATTTAACACATGATCCAACTTGTGATCATGATGATCCATCCCTTTGTCTTTTCTTTTCTAAGCTAAACAGTCCCAGTCTTTTCAATATCTCCTCATATAGAAGCTGTTTTACACCCCTATTCCTTTTTTGTCATCGTTCTCTAAACTTTTTCTAGTTTCAATATATATTTTAAAGACTAATATTGTGGATGTTTCCAGTAGATCCAAGATATTCCATTCGGAGGGGACATATGGGGACAGACAATATGGGGATAATTGAAATCTCAAGTTATTACTGGGTTTTCTACTTTAGTAGCTTCTGCAGTATCCTGGAGAATTTCCCAATCCCCATGATGAGCTGGATCCAGTTGTCAGCAGTATATTCTTACTGCTATATTCCTATTGCTCTGTCATGATTCATAGTATAGTTTGAGTCATTTAAGATTTGTACTATATGTTCTCCTTATATTTGACTCTATGTTCTCCTTCAGCAGCATGACCTATTCTGTCATTCTTATATATTTTTCCATGGTAATAACTTATCTCATTGACTATTATATTTCCTGTAATGGGTGCAACTCATCACTTTGGTGCATTCTGCTGGCTGTCCTGGGGATTAGCTCTGTTTGCAAAAGCATGCTCTTCTGCAGGGTGACTTGCTGTCCTCATATCTGCTCCTGGCCCCATGTCACTCCAAGGACCACAGTGTCATCTTCAGTACACAGTCCTCCAGCTGTGCCACACTTTGTACTGTCCCTCTCCCCTTCCAGTGGACAGGATTACAATCCAGTGTTCAGTGACTTCCCTCAGTGGGAAGTGACTAGCTTCTCTACTCCCTTATAAGAAGTCATTATAAATCTCAGTTCTCCTTGAATTAGAGTCCAAATCCCTTGTCAAGGGATCCTAACTTTTTAGGTAATAAAGATGAGGAATACAAAAAAACTGAGGTGACAAAACTTCAAACCCAGGAAAAATAGCTGTGAAAGCTATAATCTATGAAGCACTGCAAATAATTTATTTAGACGTTAAAAAAAGATGCTTCTAATGTCCCTCAAAGCTATTAAGTACACTTGATAGCCACAGGCTGGACTAAAAATTGTTTGACGGGAAGCTAAGAGTATGATTAAATAGCCAATTCTCAGCATGGTAAAACCTTAATAGATGTTTCTTAAATCAAACTAAGAATCAGCGTTATTCAATTTTTTGCAGTGCTTTATTACACAGACATCAGCAATTGTTTGTACAATATCCAATCTTTTCATATGTTGAAAAAAGTTGGAGGTCAAGTATATATGTGCAGAGCAACAGTTTTAAAACAAGGAAAACTAGAACTGATTGAAAATGCAATTTATGTGGTGTGAGAAATTCTGATTTAAAAATTGGTTTTATCCTGAGTTGAAACAAAGAGTTGAAATCTCAAAATATTTCACAAGATATTTTGAATGTTTTGTTTTGATTATTACATTAATATACATTAAGTTATATTATAAAACATAAATTTAATTCAAACATTCTGACCTTATCAAAACATTTATACTTTCACAAAACAGTCAATTAAATCAGTAAGTTCCCATGAAAAGTTTCAATTCTATCAAATAAGCATTTTCCATGTAAAAATTGCTGTCAGAAAATATCCAACCAGCTGTACTGAAAAAAAATATAGAAGAAACATCAGATTACCACTGGCATCTTATAAATAAATATATTATATTTCATTTATCAAAGAGATAGAATTGGTATATGTACCAGAAATGCCTTTTTCTGCCACGATTTTCACAGACTAGTACACAACTGGCATTTCAGTAGAGCCTTAAAAGCTTTCATAATTTAAGGTTGTATCAGACAATTTCTGATACGTAGGCTTAATGTCTTATCTTACTGTAGTTTCATAATTCTGAAGAGTAAATTAATGCTTACTGATTTATATGGGGCTTAAGGGTTGTCTTTCTAGACATGCTGCATCCATGCCAACAGCTGATTTGCTTACATTCTATATAGTATTTGGGATCTGAAGACATGATGAAGCCAAAAATGAAATCTTTCTAGAACAATGGTCAAAATTAGCTGATGATCGTTCATCTAACACTGAATTCAGCTAAATAAATAGTATCAAAGACATAGAATAAATATGAAGGACATCTTCACAATGTAGAAAGAAAATGCTTGAGATAAAGATACAGATCCAGGCACGGCACATCTCATTAAAAGAGGATACAAAATAGATGTTCATTTATTCCACCATTTTGGAATCAATATACTTAATTGATTTTACTGCTTTTCAGCAGGTAACATTTTTCTTTTAATTAATCTTAGCCTTGATGTACAGTAGTTGTAAAATCCTTTCAGAGAGTCAGGAAATCCAGATTCTCTTTTAATGCTGCTTTTAGTCCTTCATGATTTGGCTCCAACCATGTAATCATGTTTCATGTCCTTGCCAGTTTTCTACTTCCAAAACAACTTGGCTTTAGCTATATGTATTCTTCATAGGCTATGATTCAATCTCTCTATGTCTGGTTGCCAAATAGAGGCCTGCTGTGTTTGCTCTACAGTGTCTTTTAGGGCTCTCTCCTCCCTTCCATGTTAGATTTATCAGTTTGATTGATTGTTTTATCTACACAAGTGAAATGAAACTTCCTTGGAAAAATCTCTGTTTTGCATGGTCAGCTTTTTGTGCTACAAAGACTTTGGGGGCTTACTTTTGTTTTTAATTTCCTCTTAATCGAGTTTAATTTGTGATTCTTTTTTGAAAAGTGATTCATTTTCTCTTTATTGTGAAACATGTCTTCACTCTTGCTCAGCATAAGAGCCATGATTACATTTTCTTCAGTGGGTTTTCTTTCTACATTGTGAAGATGTCCTTCATGTTTGTTTTATATCTTTGGGTATGTCTACACTACCCTCCTAGTTCGAACTAGGAGGGTAATGTAGGCATACCGCACTTGCAAATGAAGCCCGGGATTTGAATTTCCCGGGCTTCCTTTGCATAAGCGGGGAGCCGCCATTTTTAAAACCCCGCTGGTTCGAACCCCATGCAACGCGGCTACACGGGGCACGAACTAGGTAGTTCAAACTAGGCTTCCTAGTTCGAACTACCGTTACTCCTCATGAAGTTCGAACTAGCGGGGTAGTGTAGACATACCCTTTGATACTATTTATTTACTTGAATTTAACGTTAGAACATGATCATATAATCAGGTCTCCCATCAGCTCATTTGACCATTGTTCTAGAAAGATTTCAGTTTTGGCTTCATCATGTCTTCGGATCACAAATGCTATATAGAATGTAAGCAAGTCAGATGTTGGCATGGATGCAGCATCTCTAGAAAGTCAGCTCTTAAGCCCCATAGAAATCAGTAAGGCTTCTGTAAGATTTAAATGACCCTTAGGCTCTGTGCTGGCTCAGAAGAAAAATTTCACTTCAAATAGCGAACTCTGCCATGTCATGCCAAAAAAATCTGTACTACTGTCTAGAGATACATCTCTTTTGTCTAAAGACAACCATAACTAACATGAAAAAAAAAAGAAAACGAAGCTTTAATTTATTCAGATATTTGTTTTTATAATGGCAATAGTAGCAGGAGAACTCTATATTGAATCTACAAGGAGACTAAATTCCAAAGATGTTACAGTTGAAACAAGTGTTTTACCTATGTTTTATAGACTGATAGATGTTTATTCCAGTAGGATAGACTCAAGTGGTGATTTTTTCTGTGAACACTCTCATGTACATATTACTAGTCAAGTTGAATCTGCAGTTCAACCAAGAAAAAATAACAACACACATACCACACTCAGGGTACATCTACACTGCACAGCTATTTCGGGATACAAGAATATTGTGTTTGAATATTTTTTGAAATAACGGGCACACTATTTCGTCATCCTGGTAAATCTTGTTGCACGAGGGATGAGGGATGGCTCGAAATAGCATGTTATTTCAAAATTTGGTGCTGTAGACGTGCCAAATTTCAAAACAAGTTATTTTGAAATAGATTTGAGATAAGATATGCAATTTGTGTAGCTCAAATTGTGTATCCTATTTTAAGTTTAGGGTGCACCCTCAGAGAGAAAAACCTGAAATATATTCTTAATTATTTGTGAGCTATCAAAGTTGTGATAGTATTAGTAGGGTTCTAAATTACATAGGCTATAGGTGGAGTTAAATAATTATTATCCTAATGTATGTAGTTGTAGCCACATTGATTCCAGGTGAGATAAGGTGGGTGAGATATGTATTTTATGGGACTGGCTAATGTTGATGAAAGAGACCACGGCTGGAGTTGAACCTGAGGAAAAGCTCTGTGTAGCTCAAAAGCTTGTATCTTTCACCAACACAAGTTGGTCCCATAAAAGATATTACCCTCTCTCTCACACTAATCTCATATTGCTCTCAGTCCACAACACACAGCACAGATAGCTCGAAGGTTAACAGAATAAGGCACATCATTTTCATAGATTTGACATAATTATAGTTTTCTTTCTTCCCCCCCCCCCTTATCCAATAGCTCATGGTGGACTTTAATTAATACATTTATCTTTTGCGTATCAGCTTCTATTTATTGGGCATTAAAAACTAGTTGTCAAAAGAACCCATAAACACATCGGCTACGTCTACACTGGCCCCTTTTCCGGAAGGGGCATGTTAATTTCAGCTATCGTAATAGGGAAATCCGCGGGGGATTTAAATATCCCCCGCGGCATTTAAATAAAAATGTCCGCCGCTTTTTTCCGGCTTTTAGAAAAGCCGGAAAAGAGCGTCTATACTGGCCCCGATCCTCCGGAAAAAGCACCCTTTTCCGGAGGATCTTATTCCTACTTTGAAATAGGAATAAGATCCTCCGGAAAAGGGCGCTTTTTCCGGAGGATTGGGGCCAGTGTAGACGCTCTTTTCCGGCTTTTCTAAAAGCCGGAAAAAAGCGGCGGACATTTTTATTTAAATGCCGCGGGGGATATTTAAATCCCCCGCGGATTTCCCTATTACGATAGCTGAAATTAACATGCCCCTTCTGGAAAAGGGGCCAGTGTAGACGTAGCCATCAAGATTAAGACCAGCTTATATCTTAAAGGTCAACACACTTATAAACACATCTTCACAGAAATATCTCTACATTATTCTATTTTCTCTCCTACAAAAGTCTAAGGGTATGTCTACACTACAAAGTTAATTTGAAATAACAGCCGTTATTTCGAATTAACTTCAATAGAATCTACACATGCAAACTGCTATGTCGAATTCGATTCGAAATAGTGGAGCGCTTATTTCGAATTTGGTAAACCTCATTCTACGAGGAGCAATACCAAATTTGAAATAGCTAATTCGAATTAAGTGCTATGTAGACACTTAATTTGAAATAAGGGGCCTCCAGCCCTCCCAGGGAGTCCTGGTGGCCACTCTAGGGCAAACTAGGAAAACTCTTCTCCTCTCCCCCACGGCCCAGGGCCCTTAAAGGGGTAGAGTCTGCCACTGAGCACATGCAAGCCAGAAGCATGCATGCAGACAGCCAGCTGACAGATCTGCACCCAGTGGCAAGATGATGAGCCGGGCAGCCAGCACCAGTCCAGTGTCCCCCACCTAGTCTCCCAGTGCCCAGGGGCCAGCCAGGGGCTGTAGACGGTATGCGCCCACCTGGACTGGTGCGGAAATCATGGACTTCATTGAGGTGTGCGGGGAGGCCACCAATGTCCATGATCTCCGCACCAGTCGGAGGAATGCCGCCGTCTATGGCCACATAGCGGCTACCATGGCCCACAAGGGACACAGGCACACCCAGGAGCAGGTGCACCTGAAAATAAAGGTAGGTGTATACCAGGGCCATCAGGGGCAGTGCTGCAGCAGAGGCTGCTACCTGCCCCTATTTCCCCACCCTCAATCGAATCCTGGGGGGCAGGGCGGTCCATGCCAGCCCAGAGGTCAGCGAGCCGGGAGATGAGGGCCTGACCCGGGCGCAGTAGAGGGGCCACCACCAGCTTCCCGGCACCGGAGTCAGCAGGGTCATCCAGGGAGGCCATACCAGGTAAGTGCCAGAACTGTCCCCTACCCGGGGGGGGGGGGGAGGCAGATAGGGAAATCAGGAACCGCCATGTGGGCCATGCCTCCCACGGATCACATAGCCACCTGTGCACATGCGGGGACGTACTGTGCCACCCTTGGGCAGGTGGCTCCAGCTGCATGCCACACAGAGGCTGTGGCCTGATAGCCACACGTGTGTGTGAAGAGACCCAACACACTCCCAACCTCGGGGTGGGACACAGCAGGATGCCTTCCCTTCACACGCCCCCTCTACACAGGGGCAGGGGATATCTTCCTCCCTCCCTGGCCACTCTATACACAGCAAAGGGGCATGGGTATGGTCTCAGGGCAGCTCCCACTCCTGGGCAGAGCTGGACATACCTACTATGGCCTCTGTGCAAGCGCATCAGCTCTGACGGTGCAGGGCACGGTCACCCTCACCTTGCAGGGGGGGCTGAGCATCATCCACTGTGTCCCCAGGAAGAACTGACCATTTCTCTCCTTTCTCTACAGCTGCACCAGCTGCTCATGCAGGGCGCACCACCCGGCCCAGGAGATGCTCCCACACCCGTGGCCTCAGCAGGACCACTACCATGTGGCAGGGGTACCGAGAGCAGCACCTGCAGGCCCTGAGAGCCCAGACCCAGATCATGGACCAGCGGGCACAGGAAGACTGGGAGTTCCAGCGGGAGCTGCTTGCCCAGGGTCATGCCATCTGTCACCATCTGCAGGCCCTGGTGCAGAGAGTGCTGCCCCGTGCTGGTCCTGCACCTGATGCCCCGCAACTACTGTTCCGTCTCCCACTCTTGCCTCCCCTCCCACCTCATCCCCCCATCTCAACCTCCACAACCTCCTCCCCATGCCCCCGGGGATACTGAAGCCCCCTCCCCTGCAGTGCTGGGAGGCAGTTGGCTGGGCAAGACCCGCTCCCCTGAGCACTGAGCTTCCCCTCCCCTTTCTTCCCCTTGCTTCCCCCTTCTGGCTCCCTCCTCCAAGTTTTCCCCCTCCCCTCTCCTACCCTTTTTCCTACCCTCTTCCACCGCCCTTCACACGCCCCCTCCCCAGAGTTTCATCCCACCCCCCAGTTTTGTTAAATAAACAGAGTTTGTATTTTTGAGACAAACGTGCATTTTATTTGACATCAGGAAGGGGGGGCTAGGGAAGAGTAAGAGGAAGGACTAGAGGAAGGAATGGGGCACAAGCACCCAGTGGAGCAGACCAGGAAGATTGCTAGCATTTCTCAGGGTGGAAGCTCTCCCACAGGGCCCCCTGGATCCTGACAGCCCCTCGATGGTCCTCCCAGATGGCAGCCTGCAGACAGTGTATCCAGGCTGCTGGTAACATGTCCATGAGACACAGGGGAGTCACCAGGGGCAGGTCTGGTTCCATGTTGCAGAGTGCCATGGTGTCCCGAGTGAGGGCAAGCAGAGCACTCCGAGACACAAATGCTTTGCTGTCCCTCAGCGAGGTAGACCAGCAGCAGAGAAACCTGAGAACTGTCTGTCCGGGATGGGGGGTAGGGTACCTTTAAGCACAGACCTCGGCTAGTTTGAGGCAGCAGCCCCACATACTAAGTCCGATCCTGATACCCTGCCCGGCACTGGTTCCGGCCAGCCTTACCTTCAATTCAGGGTCCACTCAATGTGGACGCACTATTTTGAATTAGAAAAATGCTATTTCAAATTAGTTTTTCTGTATAGCTGCATTATTTTGAATTAACTTATTTCGAAGTAACTAATTTGAAATAAGTTAATTCGAAATAGCACTGTAGTGTAGTCATACCCTAACAGAGGCTCCTGTAATGAGCAAAACATGCTTTACAAATCTGTGGTCTATTGCAGAGGACTGTTTCATTCTGGGTAAAGGGATTGTCCTTATAGGTTGAATACACAATCTTGTACTATTGACAGCTTTGGCCAGTTTCATTACAGATGCAACTTCATTGAAATTAATGTCATGAAATCAATTATGAATTTCACCCCTTGCATCTTCAAAGAAAATCCCTTGGGAAAACATCCCTTTTTCTGGGAGAGGGAGAGAATTTTCAAATGTAAATTGGCTTTTTTCCCCCATGCAGGATGTTCTTCAATCTCACTCTGTGTGGCCTCTCTGACACATGGTGTCTATTGTTTGAAAGACAAAAAAAAAAAAAAAAAAAAAGCAGCATACTATGAGTGAGAGTGAACAGTACCTTATTACATGCAAATTATTTGTCACGGAATCTTTCGACTGAAACATTCAATTGAGCAGTTTGTCTGCTTTGCATTGACACTAAATATTGCATAGCTTTTTATTCCAAGAGCACTAACATTTCCCCTTAATTTTTCCCTCAGAAATCATATGGCTGTACAGCATTCAAAGACCATAATTGAAGCTGGTCAAGAATTTTTCAGTGAAGCAGTTTGTCATCAAAAAGTGGCGATTGATCAAAACAAACATTTAGCAGGAACGTATACCTGTTTCAACTAAACTTTCACCAGAAGAGGTTTCTTAGATCCATGGTGAAATTTCTGCTCAAAAGAAATGTCTGCTCAAAAGAGAGATCCCAGATTACATGCTCATTAGGTCACTCACCTGGGATAAAAACAACAAATGGTCTGGTAGCACTTTATAGACTAACAAACATGTAGATGTTATTATGAGCTTTTGTGGGCATAGCCCACTTCTTCAGATGACCAGAGTTTTGAGTTTAGGATGTACAGACCCAAAATAAATAGGAAAGAAGGGGGGTAGGAAAAAAAGGAAGGGGTGGGAGACAGGGAGCAGAGTGAATCAGTAAGTATCTAAAGATTGGGTAGTTAAAACGAAGCAGTTAAGAATCAAAGTCAACTGATAGTATCCTTCCTGACATAGGAATCTACACAAAGAGCTGTTTGCATCTTCACTGACTGTTAGGTAAATAGTGTCCCAACCATTCTTCATCACTACTGAGTCCATTAGCATGAGAATTGAATTTGCGGATGAACTCTAATTCTAATGCTTCTCTGTGTATCTAGCTAGTAGAATTGGTTTGTGACAAGACAGCCACTTGAAGATCTTTTAAACAGTGATTAGGAAGATTAAAGTGTTCCCCAATAGGTTTCTGTATGTTTCCTTTACATATATCTGATTTGTGTCCATTGATTCTTTCCCACAGAGATTGTTCAGTTTGTCCAATATATATAGCAGTGGGGCATTGATGGCATTTGATGGCATAGATCAAATTATTGGATGTGCAGTCAAATGACCTTGTGCTTTGGTAGCTTATGTTGTTGACTTCAGTGATGAATTCACTAGTATAGATATGTGGGAAGAGTTGGTGTTTGATTGCAGGGCTGGGTTCCTGGATGCTTATGATGTGGTTGTGTGGCATGGTTACTGGAAAGAATTTGTTTCACGTTGGGGGACTGTCTGTAAGCAAGGATAGGCTTTTCTCCCAACGCTTCTGAGAGTGAGGGATCATTTTCCAAGATGGGTTATAGATTGAGTATAATGTGCTGGAGGGGTCTGAGTTGTGGACTCTAGGTAATAACAAGAGGAGTTCTGTTATTTTCTCTTTTGGGTCTGTCTTGAAGTAGTTCATGTCTGGGTACTTTTTTGGCTTTGTCAATTTGTTTTTTTCCCTTTTCCAGGTGGGTATTTCAGTTTTAGGAATGCTCTGTAAAGATCCTCTAGGTGATTGACTCTGTCTGTGGGATCGGAGCAAATCCGGTTGTATCTTACGACTTGGCTGTATACAATAGACTGAGAAATGTGTCTGGGATGGAAGCTGGAGGCATGAAGGTAAGTGTAGCAGTCGGTGGGATTCTGATATTGGGTGGTGGAAATATGTCCATTATTTAACTTTACTGTAGTGTCCAGGAAGTGAATTTCTCGTGTGGATTGGTCCAGGCTGAGGTTGACGGTGGGGTGGAAGTTGTTGAAATTCACATGAAATTCTTCAAGAGTCTCTTTTCCATTGGTCCATATGATGAAGATCTCATTAACGTAACATAAGTAAAGTAGGAGTGTTAGGGGGCGAGAGCAAGGAAACATTCAAGATCAGCCATAAAGATGCTGGCATATTGTGGTGCCATACGAGTGCCCATGGCCGTGCTGCTGACTTGGAAATAGAAATTATCTCCGAATTGGAAATAATTGTGAGTGATGAGTGAGATCCACGTGTATATTTGCTTCTCTAGATGATTTGGGTACATCTGAGCCCCACTACATTTTGTGAGTGCCCTAATCATCAGACTGTTGTTTAATCTCTGTATCTGATTTTTTATGACTATCTTTACAATGTCTTAGTTTTGTCCCAGGGCAGAATGAAAATGTTTTTGAAATCTCAGCTGTGTTCATAGGATGGGAAAAACTTGCCCAGCTCTGATTATAAGTTATTTTTGTTATGCTGGAAGCAACAATAGTTTCCTCTTTGTGCTTTTTTTCAGTACCAATGTGGTTCACCGTTCAATTTTGCCTCAAGGGGAAAAAAGATATCACTGATAAATTCCTTCATCTGGATCACAGTGGCTGCACTAGACCTGCTTGAAACGTTCATCAACTTTTTTTTATAAACAATAGCTTTTGGCAGGAAATTAAACTTATTGTGACAAAAGTTTCCTTCCTTTGAAGTTTGAAGAGTCTTTTTCAACTAATCCAAATGCAAATGTTTGTTTTGTTTCCATCTGTACTGAAAATGTTGGGTTTTTTTTTTTGTTTTTTTTTTTGTTTTTTTGGTTTGGCTGGCTTTTCCCTCCTCTCTTTTCTCCACTGGAAAAAATACAAATAATAATAAAATTAAATAACCAAGTTTATATCCCCTCCCCCCACTAAATAGTTTTTCAAAATGTTTCAACAGAAAACATTTACCATTTCAGAGCCTTCTCACTTCATATCTTGGATCCATTTAGCCACCTTCAAAATAAAACCTTAACGTAATTAATTTAGGGGGTGGTAAATAAAACTAAAATGTACATGCTTCATTTAAATCATTGCTCTGAGGTGAGGCTGGGGATGAGGGATTCAATATGCAGGCTGCCGTAAGGAGAGAGGACTACCACAGACATCTCTTACTACAGTAGCTTGGGGCCAGGTGAGAAGCTCCTTTCCATGACCTCTGCAGCTCCAACAAGCACAATAGGTGGAGGGGTGCATGTCCCCCAACTGGGGCAGTCCCAGTTTGTCTGTCCCCTGTACTCCCTAATTAGTGAGGAATGCAGCAAACAATGTCCCTGTACAAAGCAGGGGGGAAGCTCCAGGCCCTCCCCTCAACGGCTTTTGTAGGTAGGAGACTCAAAGCTAGAGTAGTATCCCCTGCCTGGTGATTCTGTCTCTTTTCTGTAGCATTTTATGAGAAGCAATCCCATTTCAGGCACATCCCGTTTTCCTGGCACAACCAAACACTTATGCTGTTTCAAGTTATGATAAGTGGAAGCTATACACCTAAATTACCATTTAGGAGAATTTCTTTGAACAAACAAACAAACAAACAAACAAACAAACAAACTCTCTGAAATATATAGTAGAAAATGGGGAGGGTTTGGGTCTCTAGCTGCAATTCATTTATATTAATCTTCACTTCAGTTCTATTCCATTATGTCTGCTGATACCATTATTGGACCTAACCAAGTGAGTTATAAGATCAAGAACACATATTCCTGCGCATCCAGAAATATAATTTATGCTATCATATGCCGAAAGTGTTCGTCTGCTATGTACATTGGACAAACATCTCAGACACTTCGCCAAAGGATTAATGCCCACAAAACAGATATCAGACAAGATCACAAAGAAAAAAACAGTTTCTTGCCATTTTAACCAGAAAGGACACTCTTTCAATGACTTAACCATCTGCATTCTGCTACAAAGACCTTTTAAATCTGCACTTGAAAGGGAATCCTCTGAACTGTCATTCATGTTAAAATTTGACACTCTCCGAGAAGGAATGAACAAACACTCAAACTATCTTACCCATTACCAAGATAGCTTCCCCAATTATCACCTCTAATACCATTAGCTCACAAACATCCCACTCTCCCCACCTCTAATATCAATTCACAGACACTTACCTTCCTTCCTTCCCCTCTTGCATCCCCCTCCTGTTCTGAAATGTGATTTGTCCTTTTCATATGTGTTCATTTTTTTAAATTGTATCCTTTGGTATATATGGTTGTGACTATTTTCTTCCACTATTTGATCTGAGGAAGTGGGTCTGGCCCACGAAAGCTCATCATCTAATAAACCATCTTGTTAGACTTTAAAGTGCTACATTTTCCTGCATTTTGCGTCAGCTATGAAGTTTAACTTTATTAACCTGCAGAAATGGTCATGTGGTAAATTGTAGCTATTTGGATTATTTCATACCGAACTCTGGCTGTTGCAATTGAATGAGCCAAGTTCAGCCATAGCACAAAGGAAAACAATTTCCTGGCATTCATTGTTCACCTGGAAGTGCTTTTGTCCCAGTATTATCATCACACCAGTGTCCCAGTATTTGCAATCTCATAAGTCTTTTTTGCTTTTCAGATGTGAAAACTGCAAATTTTAGTGGTGACTCCATGACTTGATGGCTTGATTTGGTGCAGTCTAAGTAAATTCTTAGCTGCCCATTACATTTTATTATTGTCAAAGGTGTTGAAAGTTCAGTTATGAATTCTGAAGTTTGGAGAAAATCCAAAAACATCATAACCCTATATTTTACACCAGAGACATTATGGAAAAGGCCTTTTTTCAATGCCAAAAATGTATTAAGAAGTCCCCTACTGTCATAATTTCAAACCACAAAGAGTAAGGAGCCCCAAACTAAATAGCAGGAAATGTCTGTTAAACTTGGAACTTATTCTGTTCATCACTTATATGCACAGCACTGTATACCAGTGAAAAACAAAAAGCATCAGATTCTCCCCATTGATGGCTACTGTAAAAATAAAGAATCAGACCATGGTCTATACTTTGGGCAATTTAGTTTTATGTTTTATTGAAGGAGGTACAAATAATGGCACCTCTAGATAAGGTTACCTAACTCATTCCATTATAAGATCTTGAATTTAGTTACTTATAAGTTTGTCAAACTTAAATTGGGCTAAAATGATCTATGCCAGGTGTCTACCTCAGGTTGAATTTGAGTGGATGGTTTCAGATAAAATAATCCAGCCATTTCCAAGAATAAGGTTAGGGAATATATTATATTGCCCATAAAAAAAAAGCACTTTCAACTATTTCAAATAGAAGCTATAATTCTTCCATGGACATATTGTATTGACATGAAATCTGTAAGGTGGTAGTGGCTGTGGTGAGCTCAGGAATGTGTCTTTTGACCTACTTTTAAAACAAATCACCTACGTGTGGAAAAATTAAATGTCTCTGGGGGAAAAATGAAGTTTGTGTGTGCTCAGTAAAGAAGTTTGTGGCAGCCTACTTTTTTGAAGATTCTATATTCATTAACCTTGCTCCATCCAGGGACACAGTAGGATTTTGTCTTCAGTTGCTCATCACCACAGATTGGGACAGCAGTGGTATGGGGCACAAAAACTGGGAGCAGAGAGGGAGCCTCTCATGAACTCTCCATTCTCTTTTAATGGATTGTGTAGGCAGCATGGAGCAGAAGGAGGCAGCTTTACTCAGATATATAAGGTATGGTGTAGGGAGGGGGTTAAGAACCTGGAGACAAAGAGGCAGAAGACAGGGAGAACTACGATTGGTATAAGAGGGGGAAAAGGGACAGGACTGGTAGGGATAAGAAGAGAATAAATAGAAACTAAGGACAATGACAGAAATAAAGCAGTGGATTAGAGCCAAGGAGAATTATGTGTTAAGAACTCTGGAGAGGAGGGGAATAGGAGCAGAAGGGGAGTGAGAGATGCTGAAGAAGATCTGGTTAAGGGGGCTGAGGGAACTGGGCTAATTTAGTCTGCAGAAGAAAAGGGTGAGGAGGGATTTGATAGCAGCCTACAACCTGAATGGGGTTTCCAAAGAAGATGGAGAGAAGCTGTTCTCAGTGGTGACAGATGGCAGAACAAGGAACAATGGTTTCAAAGTGCAGTGAGGGAGGTCTAAGTTGTATATTATGAAAAACAGTCAGTAGGAGAGTGGAGAAGCACTGAATGGGTTACCTAGGGAGGTGGTGGAATCTCCATCCTTATGTAGGAAAAGCTTTAAGACCAGGCTTGACAAAGCACTGACTGAGATGATTTACTTGTGTTTGGTCCTGCTTTGAGCTGGAGCTTGAATTAAATGACCTCCTGAGGTTTCGCAAGCACTGTGTGGCTGCGTCTAGACTACAAGTCTCTTTCGAAAAAGAGCGTCTAGACTACAACCAGTACTTTCGAAAAAGCAGGCCACTTTTTTGAAAGAGCACTTTTGAAAAAGGCGTTCTTCCTCATAAAACAAGGTTTTCCACCACTGAAAACACTGCCGCATTCTTTCGATTTGCTTTCAAAAGAATGCGGCAGCAGTCTAGACATAGAGGAAATTTTTTCGAAAAAAAAAACCCCTGTAGTCTAGACACACCCTATGTGTCTAGCAAAAGAGACACTTATTTAATAGGAAAGGAAACCCAGCATTAATTTGGGAAAACACCACAACCACATTAAAAAACATGCAACCAAAACCAATCCTGACCAATAGTGCTTTGAGGGTGTCCTTTGCTTCAGTTTTCCATCTTTGGTGGGAATGTGCAACAAAGGAATGCCCATTTAACACATCCTGGCTCTTCATGACCCCTCTCACAGTTGGCTCTCCTTGATTAGCAAAGGCCCAGAGTTCAGAGGCATGTTTATGGGAGTTCACCTCCCACCCTCCAGGGGAGGAATCAAGAATTTCCTCTGCTGCTTCCTCTGAAACTGGCTCACAGTTCCCTCAGTCTATTTGCAGCCACTGGCTACTTGCACTGATCTTTTGACTTCATGGACTCAGATTTTGCTACTTAGCCAAGTTCTTAGTGACATCAACAGGAAGTGGGCAACTTCATTACCAGTGCAGCCTCTGTTTTTGTTTCTAATTGTCCCCCAACCAGGTTTAAGGCTTAGCCTCTAGACCTAAACAGCAGTGATGTTAGTTCTAGGAATCCCCAACAGAAAAAGGGCTCTCAATTGAGTCTATTCATCTCTGCCACTAGATGCTAGAGGGGGACAGATCAATTGGTGTCCAGGACTTTTAAGCAATGTCCAAACCACAAGGTAAAATGTATGCCCCCCTTCCCAGTCTCAGGATACGTCTAGACTGCAAACCTCTTTCGAAAAAGAGCATCTAGACTTCAACCAGTACTTTCAAAACAGCAAGTAGGCAGTCTGGATGCTCTCTTTCAAAAAAGCACAGTTTGCATAACATAGCGCCTTTTTTGAAAGAACACTTTCGAAAAAAGGCGTTATTCCTCGTAAAACAAAGTTTTCCATGGTCTAAAAAACTGCCTCATTCTTTCAATTTACTTTTGAAAGAACGCAGAAGCAATCTAGACGCAGGGGAAGTTTTTATTTAAAAGTTCCACTTTTTTGAAAAAACCCTGTAGTCTAGACACACCCTCTTTGTCACTGTGATTTTACACTCTTTCCTCCTGTGTGGTGCATTTCAGTTGATGCTGATCCCTCTTCCTGTAAGTCAGGGCATGCTAAGCACACTTCTGCTGCTGTTCACTCATGCAGTGAGGAAGACATTCCATTACCCCTATATTCAAATACTAGACTGATTTGTAACCCCAACTCGACCAAAAAAATGATCACTTAGCATTTTGCTGTTCACTAGACAGGGTAGGAATGTCTGTGCAAACATGCTCTGCTCCTAAAGTCTTTTCCCCTTGTTCATCACAAGAGAACAGGAAAGGTTCATTCAGATCCTGCTCATATTTACAAAATAATTTACAGTAATACCTACTCGAGGGCAGCACAGATCTATGTTGCTATTTGATTTTGTAGATGTTTTGCATAAATTGAAATCTAGAAAATGATAATTTTATTCACATGGTCTAATTTAAGACTGCTGCAAACATTTTACGGTGTCTAATGAATTGGGAATTAGTAGATTACACAATGTCACACAGTGTCAAAACTGCCTTATTTATTTTGTAGTTAAGAAAGCTTTCTAGCTAATGATGTTGACCAAAAATAGGATTGCATCCCTTATGTAGGAAAAGATTGGGAAAATTACTCAAAATCCTGTCGCCATACACCTTACTGAAAGATGTAGGACAAGACACTCCAAAACATTACTGTGGTTTATAATGTCACTCCACTGATTTCAATAGGGCCAAATTGTGTTAAACTTAAATAACACAGTAAGGATTCAGGCACATATTATTTTGAACCGTCACAGTAGACTATTATAGTACCTTTAAAATAAAATGCACATATCTATTTGCTGTCCAGTTCTTCTTTATCCCTGAGGCATCCATAATCAGAACAAATTGATCCTCCACTCACTTTTAAATTGGTGTGAGCCCAGCAGCAGAGCTTGTCATGTGTTCTTCTTTCCCACTCAGAGAAATTTCCCACTAAAGAAACAGTACAATTTCAAAAGGGAAAGCCAATGGGAGTTACGTGCTTTTGAAAATACGCTATATCTCAAAGTAATGAACTAGTTACGTGCTGCCAATATTTTAAACAGTGATCACCCACAAGTCCTTGTATTTTGTGATAAACTCTATGTACGGGGATAGCATGTCATTGAAGAGTGAAAAGGGAGGAGTGGGGAAAATTTATCTTCATTAGCTGTCCCATTCAAATAGGAAAAAAAAACCTAAAAAACCTCTCTCAAGGATGAGAGGCAATTCTGCTTAGACTGAAAAAAACACATTTTGAAATATATTGTATTAAAATTGTTATAATTCATTCATGCTAAGGCATATCAGTGGTAGGGAACAGTGTTCAGTCTGTATAATCTGAAAATGGGCATGGTCTAGTGGAGACAAACACACATGAAAACCTTGAGCACGGGGAGGAAAATCTAAGGGTATCCTTCACTTCACTACAAACAAATTTTTGAAATAGCTGTTACTTGGTGTGCCCTTGTGCATTCCAACAACCAACAAGTAACTTGTAACAAATCTCTCCCTGAACCTACGGATAAATCAGAGATTATGGAGGAGTACTATGTAATTTAATAGAAATGAGATTATGGCTGGGGACACGGATTGTTCAGAGTTGCACTCTCATTGAACCTTTCTGATGTACCATCTCACAATAGAGCACAGCCGAGACCTCATCACTCAAAAATACATACTTATGCCCGTGATATTTAATAGGTGAGGAGAAAAAAGGGGAAAAAAACACCTCCATCTTCCCTTATGCAAGGCCTCTGTTTATAAGAACCTCTCTTCTCTTTTGTTAAACATAATTTTATGAAAAATCCATCACTTTAAATTATACCCTTCCACCTCCGCAACAAGTAACATACTTCTAAAAGAAATACAATAATTAAATAAGCAAACACTGTTATCTGGCCTCTTAGAAATACAAGCTATCAGAAAGTATGGGTAATATTGTAACTGACCCAAATGCTGCCACTCAAAGCTCTCAGTGGATTTTCACTGGCCAACAAGGCCTTCCATTTAAAACCTGGCAAACTGTATCAGTTCATTTTAAAACAAAAACAAAAAAACAGGGTAACAGTTTCCTTCACTTGCTTTTCCCAGTCCTCTTTACAAAAAATCATTTGCAATAAAGAAAAAATCCAAAGAGTGGATGTGTGGATGTGATAGGCAGGGCATTTATTAGCAAAGGGTATTGCACATCTAATTCATCATTACATTTATCACAGACCATTTGTAACTGAGGGCACAGTAAGTAGAACGTCTTGCTTTACACATTTTGTTTAAATCTCCCCCATTCTTATTTTGTCTTCTATTTTCTGCCTTCATGCCATGTCAGGAAAACTCCAACCACAAATTAGCTCACATTTTACTCAAGTCCACGTATATTATATTGAGTCCTACACCTTATTTTGGGCTTAGGTGCTCTTTAAGGGCACCAGGCCATCGATACCTGCCTGCAACAGCCAAGTGTTCCAGTGGAGCCAGATCATATCTATATCCTTTTGTTAGATCCTTTAGGGGCATCTAATATTCTCGCCCCTCTATGGCCAATGAGGGCTGCTGATAACGAAAGTGGCTATGATCCCCCATCCTCCCTTTCAGCCCTTTTTCATTCTAGCAAAGACCATTTTTTTTCTCTGGGAAGCACACAGATTGCAACGATACAGTTTATTTGGTGACACAGGTATAGGGAAGTTTGGTCATACGGCAGGAGCGCGTGAGGGGCAGGAGAGGCGGCGACTCTACTGAGAGTTCCATGTGGGGTCAAGAGTTCAGCATGGGTCTTGTTGGGAGGGCCCTCCCCTGGTCCAGCAAATCTCTTCAATTGGGATTGGTCAGGTCCCAAGGATGCCGGAAAAGGGAGGTCCAATCTGTAGTGGTAAAGTATCCCCCTTTTTTTTTGTTTCCTCACACTTAAGACTCATACCAGAGTTAGCCATAATCTGATCTCACAGGTATGAATCTATTGTGCCTCCCCCTTCTCGGTGTATCCGTTCATCCCTTAATTTCCCTGAATTCCCCATTTGGGAACTAGTTTAGTGTCTTTTAAATTAACTCTTTGTTTTCACCACCGCCACCGCTGTGCATCACTGCCAAGCAACCATACAGCTTGTTATATGCAGCTTTCTGCTATGTCCAAGGCACAGGATATATCCTGGGTGCAGGGCCAATGGTGGAGGATAGTTTACTTGAAAGTGGAATTCTGGCAACAAACATTATCCACAATCGCTGCTCCACCATTTCACCTTAACTGACTAGTGGTGCCACAAAAGTGCTTCTTCACCGAGAAGTCTGGAGGTGTGCCTAACGTAGTGAATACAAGCAGAGAGAGGGTAAGTTTAGAGATATGATACACAAAGAACAAGTTAAAAATCACTTAGGAAAGTTAGATGTCAGCAAGTCACCAGGTCCTGATGAAATGCATCCCAGGATACTCAAGGAGCTGATAGAGGAGGTGTCTGAGCCTTTAGCTATGATCTTTGAAAAATCATGGAAGACAGGGGAGATTCCAGAAGACTGGAAAAGGGCAATCAGTTCCATACATACAAGATGGGAAGCGACTGTCTAGGAAGGAGCATGGCGGAAAGGGATCTAGGGATCATAGTGGACCACAAGTTGAATATGAGTCAACAGCGTGATTCTGTTGCAAAAAAAGCAAATATGATTCTAGGTTGTATCAACAGGTGTGTTGTAAGCAAAACTCGTGAAGTCATTCTGCTGCTCTACTCTGCACTAGTTAGGCCTCAGCTGGAGTACTGTGTCCAGTTCTGGGCGCCACATTTCAAGAAAGATGTGGAGAAATTGGAAAGGGTACAGAGAAGAGAGACAAGAATGATTAAAGGTCTAGAGAACATGACCTATGAAGCCAGGCTTCATGAACTGGGCTTGTTTAGTTTGGTAAAAAGAAAATTAAGGGGGGACATGATAGCGGTTTTCAAATATCTAAAAGGGTATCACAAGGAGGAAGGAGAAAATTTGTTCCTCTTGGTTTCTGAGGACAGGACAAGGAGTAATGGGCTTAAAGTGCAGCAGGGGAGGTTTAGATTGGACATTAGGAAAAAATTCCTAACTGTCAGGGTGGTCAAATTTTGGAATAAATTGCCAAGGGAGGTGGTGGAATCTCCCTCTCTGGAGATATTTAAGAACAGGTTAGATAGACATCTGTCAGGGATGGTGTAGACGGAGCTTGGTCCTGCCTTGAGGGCAGGGGGCTGGACTCGATGACCTCTCGAGGTCCCTTCCAGTTCTATGATTCTATGATTCTATGAAAAGTGGATGGTACTGGTTAAGAGGGGGCATAGCTAATAACTCTAGGGGTATTCTATCCTGGAATTAGACACCCACAGCTGACCCAGGCCAACCGGAGCTCATGGAGCTTGGGCCAAGGGACTGCTTAATTTAAGTGTAGATATCTGGTCTTGGGCTGCAGTTCTAGGACCCTACCACAGTGCATGGTCCTAGAGCTCCAGGTCCAGCTTGAGCCCAAACACCCACACTACAATTAAATAGCCCCATGAGCCAAATCCCTCGAGTCCAAGTCAGCTGGCACAGGACAGCCATGGATGTCTAACTGCAATGTACACATACCCAGAAGGGAATCAGCAAAACAGCATGTTTACAAGCCATTTTCTATTGGCAGCTGAACTTTAAGGATGCCTTCGCCAAGTACAAGCCTCTGGAGGATAAATAGTTCAAATACCACCTGTCCTCTATGAAAGCAAATCCCTCCAGACGACAGCTGAATCAACTGCCTCACAATTCATGTACTTGCAGGATCATAAGTCACATTCCCTATGGATTACAATATATTTTGAAATTCTTGATAGTCACAAACCTCCACAAATGTGACTAAGTTCTTGGTTACATTCAGTTCTTCGTAACAAGCTGAGAATATGTCTAGTTATTCTATTAACTCGATTCATCCATTGTTTAGCAATGTTCAGAACTATATGATAAAACAAAAATTCACAATAATTTGTGGCATTGCTAACAAAATCAAGATATACTTTACTAGCTTTTAACTTTACAAAAACCCAATCTCTATGCTATATGTGTGGCATGTTGCTCTATTCCTTACAGCCAAAGACACATTACACTAACACACCTAAGTGTTGTCCTGACAGTATTGCCCCTGACAGAATTTCACTATATTTTGCCATTTCATTTAAATAAAAGTTGCCAACATTTCAGAGATATGAAATACATATTAAGAGGTCCCATCTTCTTTCTGTTAACGAAATAGCAGAATTAAGTAATGTGTTATAACTTTCATCTAACAGTTGCTATTATCATCTTTGGAGTGTGATAATCTTTTGTTGTTGTTGGCTCCAACAAGTCTCTTTTATCACATTTATCCCTTTGATACTAAACAAATGAATGACAAAATGAAGAGAGTAAGACTATATACTAGCTATGAAAAGGAGATTATTTTCTGAGCAAAGGGGAGGCATTACGGAGGAAGAAAAATAATAATAGTGAAATAAAACATTCAGATATTAAATCAGATCGCGACACCGGAATCTCTTTGATTGCTGTAAGCTTGCTTGTAAGTGTGAGAATGTTGGCCTTTTTGTTTTGAAGAATACATTGTTTGGGGTTGTTTGTGAGAAAGGACCCCAATCCAAACACAAATAACTGTATGGACTTTTTCAAACAAATGAAAAAGGGTGTATCAAATTGTGGGTTTCCCAAACTCAATTTTCTATGAAAAAATTCAAGAGCTTGGCATGCATGTGAAGCTTGTTATTGAGATCACATTACTGATGACTAAAACTAGAGAATAGCACGTATCTGTTGTAGTTGTTGATTTTGGAGATTTTTTTTTCTTTTTTTTTAGTATACTGGCAATTTCAGAAAGGAAGAAAAATAAATTTGAAACTAAAATTCATGTCAAACTGAAAAATGGCAATATTTCAATTAGAAAAATGTTGAAACAAAACATTTGTTTTTCAAAATAAACCATTCAACATGAGTTTGCAAAGCATTTGGGTATCACCAAATCTCAAATTTTCAGTGGAAAATACTAACTGGGTATAGGAAAAGCAAATTGACGTGGTAGATGCAAGTTTTTGTTAGATCCTGAAGAATAACCTTTGCTTGTTATGTGGAAGAGATTATCTATACTGCAAGAGTTTTTATCATATGCTCTTTACCACAGTAATAAATGGATATAGCTTCACACATAGTACAGTCCAGTGCTTTACAAACTTCATTGGATTTTGTCTAACAACACGGCTTTTTTTGACACTGCCATGTTGCTAAAAGTCAGGCAATGTATATTCTATTTGTCCACACAGAAATCTTCCATCCCCTCCCCCCCAATACCATTTGTTTTATTGGCAGGAGAGTGTTCTTGCTGACAAATCATTGTTTACATTAGCACTTACTTTGGCAAAGCTTTCGTTGTCTGGGGATTGTGGTTAAGCGCCCCTGAACATCAAAAGCTTTGTCCCTGAATACAAAGCATTAAAGCTTTTGAGAAATATGTCCTTTACAGTTTCAAAGCATATTTTACCATTTGAGTTCAAGGAGTTTCTCCCTTCATACTAATTTTAGTATATCATCTCTTTTCTGTGTATCTTCATGAACAGGGCAAGACCATTATGTAGAGTATTTTCCCTGCCTTAACAAAGTACTCCATCCCAAGTGTCACGCACACAAAATTGTTCCAGCACATTGGCATACATAGCATTCCAGTGCAGCATTGACAAATCTCAGACTCAACATAAGCAAAACTGGGCTCCAATAAAAGGAATATGTCCCTACTGGGACTTGGACCTAGATATTTGAATCTATCCAAGAGAACCTGTCAGGAGCAGCAGTCTTCATACCTTCTTTCTAGGCCTCCAGGCACTAAAGTTAGATTATTGAAAACATTGTCAATATAGATCTGACCGGTAGTAGTTCCAGTATTTTCCCCTCCTTTACCCTTTTGTTCCCATAGTTATGAATCCCAAGAAAAATAATGATCTCATTTAGAGATAAGCAAATTCTTTATTAGATTGAAAGGGAAATGTGTTTGGAGGGTGATTATTATAGATACAAGTTGAACCTCTCTAGTCCAGCATCCTCAGGACCTGACCAGTGTCAAACCAGAAAATTTGCCAAATCACAAGAGATCAATATTGTCAAGCAGCATTATCAACACTTCCACAACTTTCTGGGCTCTTAGAAGACATTTAGGGATAAATTAGAGTTAAATAACAGCACAGAACATGGAGATCCAGGACTGGTGATAGTAAATAAATGTCATGTGTCCATGAGACACTTGGCTACACCCATGATTAGTAAATATCTGGCTAACTAAAATCAGGACAGACCATGGATGTTGCCAGACCAGAAAGTACTGGACTAGAGAGGTTCAACCTATATCTGAATTAAAATCTATTTAGAGTATTATTTCTTGAAATGATACTATTTAAAAAAAATAAAAGATACACAACACTATCTCAATAATTTTGTAAACAGAAACAATAGGCACAGGCCACACAATATTTGGCTTTCTTTTTTTCTTCTTTTCCCTCTGTCTTAAACCATGACAACCATACTGCAAAGCGAAAGGCCAAATTTTGAAACTGGATCTTCATGCGCAAACTCGTGTGGCTGTGTGGGCTCATTGTGGGATTAAGGCCTAAATTTGAACTTGTAGGTGTAGATATGGAAATCATTGATCTCTGTAATGTCAGTTACTGAATGTTCCAGGATTAGATTTACATCTGAAGGGGACTGGGAAGAAGGGAGTAAAGGAGCAATACTGATAGCAACAACGCTTGAATCCTGACCTGGGAAAACAATTAAATTGTTCTGAACAAGATCAAAACAAATTTTTGGAAGAGGAATTGGTAGAGATAATTATTTTGCACAGACTTACCCGTACTTCAGTTGTAGTGTGCACTTCACAAATCATGTTATATATGTTCCCAAATGATATTCTTTCTAAAACAAGCAGTATTTCCTGGTGTAGAACAGAATATGTGATCTTTCTCAGTATATTTCAATAATTTACAGTGTTGCTAGGTTGTAAATATTCTGGTATTCCCTAAAACTTTCTAATTGATTCACTAAAATGATGTCCCCAGGAATTAGATTTTATTGGTTACCCTGACTTTATAGGTGTTGGCCTATCACGTATACAGTAATTTTCAAAATAGTGATTCTTAAAATATCGTTTATTGTTGTGCACCTTAGGTAGCAGTCTGTCATCAAGAGTAAGGCTCCAGTTTAAATGGTTAAGCCTGTTTTCTCCTTCAGAAACTTTTTATTCCAGATTGTCCTTCCAGCTAGCCCAAAGGCTGAGGGTTGATTCATTATCTTCCTGACCAAGAAGGTGAGTGAACCATGAAGAAGTCAAAGGAGGCATGCGAGACTCTGAAGAGGAAGGTTCTCAGCTGGTGTAACTTTCATAACTCCTTTGAAATCAAATAGATATTTTTATTTCAGTGGAGCTATGACAATTTACAAAATCTGAAAGATTATCTGCCCCGATGGTATCTATTTCTCTTTAATTAGCCATGTGCCATGGGATCAAAAAAGTTTCTGGCAAAGTTAGCTGTGCCAATGGGGAATGGAAAAGGGTGAATTGATTTATTTAGTTTTTGTCTCAAAACTCTGACTCCTTGTTCTTTCAGATGTTTATAAAATTCAATTTGGAGCATTAGAAAGCAGCTCTGCCATCTATTGTTTTATATTTCCTCCTATATCTTTTCACTCCATTTTTTCTACTCTTCTTGTACATTGTTTATTTATCTGCTTTGAATCTTATTATCTAATAAACATTTTTTTAAGAGATGTTTTCATTTATAAAGGGTGTATTGTGTCAGAACTGGGGTGTCTGATGTATAGTTTAATGCTTATTTGCACGTCAAAACTAATTACACTCTTTCAGTAAACAGCTGTTATATAGCAATAATATAATGGAGAATGACAGGTTTTAGATTTGCTTGTGAGTGCACATTACCGGCAGTGCCTAGCCATCTATCTGGAATTCTCACTCTTCCTCTTTCAAACACAAAAAGACAATCCCCCCTCATCAAAGGTTGTTTTAAAATTGTTGACTTTCTCTTTAAACTTGTGACTCATTGCAAAATTTGGAGACTACTATGATGAAATTATTTGTATTACACTTGATTATCAGACATTGTTTGTTTACACCTAACTTCAGATCCATATGGTACACACTGAACTGCATGGTGATATGTTAGTACAAATTACTCTTAATTGCTCAAAATACTTTAACAACTGGATGGTGAAACAATAAGGCCCCTGTATATATATATAATAACTACTTGACTGGAATGAAGTGTTGTAGAAGATAGATATACACAAACATCAATAACTAATCTTTAAAATCATAATTCTTGAGCACAATAGGGTCATGAATCAGAAAAAAAGAAGAATGGTTAAACAAGTGCATGTAAAGTCTGCATGGATTTGGAGCTTGGACTTTAGCCTACTGTCTACCAGTGATCTTAGATTATTTTGTTAGTCCACAGGATACTTCAGACAGGGGATCAGAAGAAACACTTTTAGAAGTCAGTGGTAGAGGGTAATATAATATTCTACTTGTCTGTTTCATGAACTGCTGACATTTGCTCTTTCAGCAGTTTTCCCTGGGAAGTTTTAACTGCTTGCTAGACTGTTGATTTGATTTTCAACAGTTTGGAGGATAATTCTGCTCCCACAGTGCCGTCCTCAGCATCTGTGCATTTCTGGCAGTTGGGGAAGCAGGTTTTCATTATTAGTACTTTAACAGCTACATAAAGATCCCAAAGATATGACTTGGGCCAGCATGATATTTGGAAAGCAGATTCATCTTCATGGTAACATTAAATAAAAAACATCATTCACCTGTGCCTGTAAAGGTGTTAATAATCGCATTGACTTTACTCCAGATGACAAAATGTATTTTCTGAATATCCAGTATATGACACCAGCATAAAAACAAGTCACTAAGGGTATGTCTACACTACAAAGTTAGTTCGAACTAACGGACGTTAGTTCGAACTAACTTTAATAGGTGCTACACTAGCGCTCCGTTAGTTCGAACTTAATTCGAACTAACGGAGCGCTTAGTTCGAACTAGGTAAACCTCATTTTACGAGGACTAACGCCTAGTTCGAACTAGCTAGTTCGAACTAAGGGCTGTGTAGCCCTTTAGTTCGAACTAGTGGGAGGCTAGCTCTTCCCAGGTTCCCCCTGGTGGCCTCTCTGGGCACAACCAGGAAAACTCTTCTCCTCTCCCCCAGCCCCGGGGCCCTTAAAGGGGTAGACTGTGGCCAGACGGCACTGGAGTCAGCCAGCCCTGCCAGGAGTCTCTGCCCCGAACCAGTGGCCCCACCATGAGCCAGGCAGCCAGTGCGAGTGACACGTCCCCTGCCCAGTCCCCCAGCACCCAGGGGCCAGCCAGGGGCCGTAGACGGCGTGCGGCCTCCTGGACTAGTGAGGAGGTCATGGACCTCATTGAGGTTTGGGGGCAGGCCCCCAACGTCCATGATCTCCGCACTAGGAGGAGGAATGCGGCCGTCTATGGGCGCATAGCGGCCGCCATGGCCACCAGGGGACACAGGCGCACCCAGGAGCAGGTGCGCATTAAAATTAAAAAGCTGTGCCAGGCGTACGCCAGGGCCACAAGAGGCAGCGCCACTGCAGGGGCTGCCACCTGCCCCTACTTCACTGCCCTCCACCAAGTCTTGGGGGGAGGGGCGGTCCGTGCCAGCCCGGGGGACATTGAGCCGGGACCAGAGGGCCCTGACCTGGGCACACCGGAAGGGTCACCGCCAGCAGCGTCGTCCAGGGAGACCGTACCGGGTAAGTAGTTTGAATTAAGTAGTTCGGGGGGGGAGGTGGCAGGGAGACCAGGGACCGCGCGCGTAGGCCATGCCTTCCACGGATCACGCAGACACCTGTGCACGTGCGAGCACGTGCCATGCCACCCTTGGGCAGGTGGCTCCAGCTGCGTGACACCCAGGGGCCATTGCCCAATAGGCACATGCTTGTGCAAAGAGACGTGACATGCTCCCGACCCCAGGGCAGGACCCAGCAGGATGCTTTCCTTTCACATGTCCCCTCTACACGGAGGCAGGGGACATCTCCCCTTTCCCCCCACCGCCCCGGCCACACTATACATGGCACAGGGACATGGGTGCGGTCTTGGGGCAGCTTCCAGTCCCGGGGAGAGCCAGACATCCTGACCATGGCCTCTGTACAAGCACAGCGGCTGTGACGGTGCAGGACATGGTCACCCTCACGTTGCGGAGTTGGGGAGGGGGCTGGGCATCATCCTCTGCGTCCCCAGGGAGAACTGACCCCTTCTCTTCTTTCTCTACAGCTGCACCAGCTGCTCGTGCCGGGCGCACCACCCCGCCCGGGACATGCTCCCACACCCGCGGCCTGCTCCGGACTGCCAGCACGGAGCAGGAATACTGGGACCAGCACCTTGGGGCCCTGCAAGCCGTGCACCGCACACTACGGTCATGGATGCAGGAAGACCTGCAGGTCCGCCACGAGCTGCTGTCTGAGCTCCGAGGGCTGAGCACCAACCTGCAGCTCCTGCTGCAGCGCATGGTGCCCCGTGCTGATCCCGCACCAGCTGTCCCCCCAACTGCTGTCCCTCCTCCCACTCCTGCTCCCCCTCTCACCTCTCCCTCCTCAACCCCCACAACCTCTTCCTCAATGTCCACACCCCCCACCTCAACCTCCGCACCCTCCACCCCATCCCCCCGGGGACGCCGAGGCCCCCTCCCTCGCTGTACTGGGAGGCGGTCGGCCCGGCGAGACCCCCACCCCTGATCCTTCAGTTTCCCCACCCCCTCCTTTCCCTTGCTTCCCCCTTTCAGCTCCCTCCTCCCAGTTTTCCCCCTCCCCTCTCCCAGCCTCTCTCTTCCCCTCTCCCACCTCCTTTTCCCAGTTTCCCCGAGTTTTGTTAAATAAACAGAGTTTCTATTTTTGAACACGTGTGTCCTTTATTTTGTACATCAATAAGAAGGGGGGCTAGGGAAGGGTAAGTGGAAGGAGGTGAGGGAGGAATGGGGTACGCACCCCTGATGGGGAGGACTGGGCTGGCTCTGCGGGCTTCTGGGGGTGGAAGCTCTCCTGCAGCCCCCCAATTGCTCCCTCTCCCCAGATGGCAGCCTGCGGCAAGTGCAGCCGGTCTGATGGCCAAGTGCTGTGATTTGCCCAGTGTGGGTAGTCCGGGCAATCCAAGCCAGGACTGCTTTGCAAGCGGGGCACCCCTGAGAACTGTCTGTCCGGGGTGGGGGTCGGGACCCTTTAAGCACAGCCCTCGGCTAGCCTGAGACAGCATCTTCATGGTCTAAGTCCTCATCTGATGCCCTGCCGGCACTGCTTCCGGCCATCCTTAACCCCAGTTCAGGGTCCACTTAATGTGGACATGCTAGTTCGAATTAGCAAAATGCTAATTCGAACTAGTTTTTTAGTCTGGATCCGTTAGTTTGAATTAGCTTAGTTCGAATTAACTAATTCCAACTAAGTTAGTTCGAATTAACATTGTAGTGTAGACGTACCCCAAGTAACATTCTAAGTAACACTAGTAGGGTTATTTTCAAAAAAAAAAGAAACTTACCTATTAGGAAAGAATGAACATCAATGGAGAAAAATTATTTTCCTACGTTTCTTAATTGTTCAGTAACTATGGGCAATTTACTTATTCTGCTAAAGAACTTTAGGCCTCATTTTTTTTTCTCCTTCATTACCTTCTGGTCCACAGCCCCTTTTGTTGCAAAGAAAATCTTATAATCACAGACTCAAACCTGCAAATATTCATTAAGTTTAATGCTTACCACTAAATCCCAATAATGTCTTTTGGGTCAGGACCCCCCACTTAGGGTATGTCTACACTACAGAGTTAATTTCAAATAACAGACATTATTTTGAATTAACTTTAATAGCTGTCTACACATACAAACCGCTATTTTGAATTTAATTCAAAATAGCGGCGCCCTTATTTGGTAAACCTCATTCTACAAAGAATAACACCTAATTCGAAATAGCTAATTTGAAATAAGCGCTGTGTAGACACTTATTTCGAATTAGCTGGCCTCCAGCCCTTCCCAGGGAGCCCTGGTGGCCACTCTGGGCACAACCAGGAGAACTCATCTGCTCCCCTCCCAACCCCGGAGCTCTTAAAGGGGCATACTCTGGCCACAGTGCCTGTGCCAGTTGCCAGCCTGCCAGCACACAGCCAGCAGACCGTGCACCTGGCAAAGCATGAGCCAGCCACCCGCTGCCACCCAGCCCTCCACCTCTTCCCAGGACCAGACTGCGGCTCCCAGGAGGCCACAAAATGCAGGCGCCTTCCTGGTCAAGTGCGGAGATTGTGGGCCTCATTGAGATTTGGGGGGAGGCCTCCAATGCCCACAATCTCTGCACTAGGCACAGGAATGCAACCGTCTACAGCTGCATGGCTGCTAGCCTGGCCACCAGAGGCCATATGTGTACCCAAGAGCAGGTGCATTGCAAAATAAAAGAAATGCAGTAGGCCAATGCCAGGGTCTGACCCAGAGGCCTGCCCTCACTTTGAGGCCCTGGACAGCATCCTGGGGGGTCAGACGGTCTGTGGCCCCTGGTCATCATTGACACAGGGGCAGAGGGCACCTACCCCTGACATAGGGCAAGGAGGAGGAGGAGGAGGATGGCAGCCAGGAGACTTCAGGGAGCCTGCCCTGCACCCAGGACCCCTGTGACATCCCAGAGAGCCTGTTAGCAGCCTCATCCGAGGCCGGGGAGGCCTCCACATGTGAATGACATCACAGTCCCCTTATGCAGGGCGGGAGTGGAGGGGGAGCTTAGGGACCTTACCCCGGGGAGAGACACTGCACACTGCCCTCCCTCCAGACGCCCCCTCCTGCTGTTTCAGCCCCTGCGGCCGCCCCATCTATCACGCCTCCTCCCACCTCTTCTCCCCCTCACGCTTCTTCCACACACCCCATTCCTCCTGCCTCCCCTCCCCTTCCACACCCAGTCCCCCTCGAACGCCCCCGCACATGCAGTGCTGCGAGACAGGAGAGCTAGCAAGACCCTCAACCTTGAGCTTCCCTTCCCCCTTCATCCCCTTGCCTTCCCCTTCCAGCTCCCTCCTCCCAGGATTCCCCCTCCCCTCTCCTGCCCTCATTCCCCCCCCCCCCCCCACACCCAGTTATTTAAAATAAAGACTTTTTTTTGTGGCCACACAGGTATTTTTATTGTAGATCAGGAAGGGGGGTTAGGGAGGGGAAAGGAGGTGGGGGAGGAATGTAAGGCCCCAATGAGACACGCCAGGGGGACTTCAGTCCTCGTCTGCCTAGAAGATTTCCCGCAGGGCTTCCCGGATGCTGTCAGCCTCCCAAAGGGCCTCCTGGCTGGCATCCTTGTAGGTCTGTGCGTGCTGTCCAGCTAGGCGGGCAGCCTCTGCCATCCAGGCTGGCAGGAAAACCTTCCCCTTCCTCTCGCACAAATTATGGAGCACACAGCATGTTGCCACCATGTGTAAATATTGTGCTAGGAGAGGTTGAGGTGGGTGAGGAGGCATCTAAACCGTGCTTTCAGTCGGCCGAAGGCCCCCTCGACCATGATTCGGGCCCTGCTGAGCCTGGCATTGAAGGCCTGCCGGGAGAGGCTGAGGTGTCCCGTGTAGGGTTTCATGAGCCTGGGCCATAGGAGGTAGGTCGCATCCCCCACCAGGCACACTGGCATGTCCATGTCCCCAAACCTGATGTGACGGTCGGGGAAGAAAGTCCCAGCATGCAGCCTCTGGCACACGGAGGAGTTGTGGTACATCTGTGCGTTGTGTGCCTTACTGAACCAGCCCACACTGATGTCTGTGAACTGGCCCCAGTGATCAGACACGGCCTGCAGGATCACAGAAAAGTACCCCTTCTTGTTGATGTAGAGAGAGGCCTGGTGGTCCGGGGCACAGATGGGGATATGCGTCCTGTCGATTGCCCCCCTGCAGTTGGGGAAGCCCAGGGCGCCGAGCCCCTGGATGACCACATCCAGGTCGGTGAGGCAGATGACTCTGCGGAGCAGCACCCTGTTGATGGCCTTCACCACCTGCAGCGAGACACACAAAACCGAGGGTCGCTGGGGTGCCCAGGTGGCTGGGAGTGTTTGTTCCCCGCCACTGCCCTGCGCCCCACTCCCAGGAGCAACTCCCGCTGCAATCCTGGCCACCACGGGTGGTCTGTAGTGCAGCGGGATGGATCGACCCCTCCAGGGGAGGGCACTTACACAACCTCCCCCCCATTTTCCCTGGGGCAGCCCACGTCGTCCTCCTTGCAGCCCCCCGTCCTGGCCCAGTGGCCGGTGAGTGCTGTACCTGCATGAGCACTGCTCCGACGGTGGATCTCCCCACGTTGAACTGGTTCCCCACAGATCAGTAGCTACCCAGTGTGGAGAGCTTCCAGAGGGCAATGGTCACCCACTTGTGGAGGGGAATGACGGGCCTAATGTGTGTGTCCCATCGTTGCAGAGCCGGGGAGAGCCACTCGGAGAGCTCCAGGAAGGTATCCTTCATCCTGAAGTTTTGGGGCCACTGTTGGTCTCCCCAGCTCTCCAGGATGATGTGGTCCCACAAGTCGCTGCTTGTGTCCAGATGCCAGATGCGGCGGGGCATGCTGGCGTCCTGGTGGCGCTCCTCCATGGCCCCCAGGGGGGGCAGAGAGAGGGCCAAGGGTTGGGATGCACCACAAGCTGCCAGGCAGTCTCCAGCAATTGCTGCCAGGCTTGCAGCAAGACGTTCAACATGAGCACCAGAGTGCCCAGGGGTGGCTCTGGCTCCATGGTGCCGAGTGCTGCGGTGTCCCAAAGAAGAGCAACCAAGGCAGGCAGAGAGGAAAACGATTTGCCATCCCTCGACAAGGTAGGCAAGCAAGCAGAAAAGCTGAAAACCGGCTGTCCAGGGGGGGTCCCTTTAAGCAGAAGCCTCAGATAGCCTCAGACAGCAGCCACACAAAGCAACTACTGACCTGATGCCCTGCCAGAACCGGTTTCAGCTGCCCTTAAATGTGATCCAGTGTCCAATCAGTGTGGACGCGCTATTTCGAAATAGTAAAACGCTATTTCGAATTTGTTTTTGGGTCTAGATGTGTTATTTCGAATTAGCTTATTTTGAATTAACTAATTCTAAATAAGTTAATTCGAAATAGCACTGTAGCATAAACATACCCTTAGAGAAATGCTGATCTTTCTTGTAAAATCTACATAATATATGGTAAAAGTTCACAAAAGACCAGATTTCACCAGGGGTGGGGTAGACCATACGACTGTAATACATTTTTTATGATAGGGCCCTAGTCATGATGTAACGTTCACAGCTAAAAGGAATGCTTTATATTTTTACCAGTTTTAAAGGGAGGACTGGCTTCAGCAATACTCCCCATTATCCAAGTAGGAATGCTGGCTCCAGCTAGTTCAGCAAGGTCCACGAAGTCAGATTTTTAAAGGTATTTAGGCCTAAATCTGCAGGTGCTTACTAGTATTTTCATGAGTGCCTGGGTGTTTAACTCCCATGTATGAGAGTTAGGCACCAAGGGACATTTGAAAATCCCATTAAGGACTTGGTCTATATACCTTTGAAAAATTTGTCCATGCCTAACTTTAAACCTGTGAGTACTGCCTTACTGAAGTACCAATGAAAGGATTAAAGGGTTTTAACTATGCCCACTGTATTTCTTAACTGCAGAGACATGGGAAAAGGCATTAATAATTTAAACCTCCAGAAATGTTTGCTAATTTCCATTTCTTTTCATCCTTGATTTTAGACTAAATAGCCAGATGCTAATAGGAACATGGACATCCAAGGACAGCACTCTTCAATAATCCTTTTGTTATGTTCACATTTTGAGGCAGCAGCTCTCTTTTCTTTCTTCCTTCCTTTTTTCCTCTGCTCTCCATTGAGTAAGCAGCTCTCTGCTAGCAGTTCATGAAGGTTTAGATATGGATCTTAATTAAAAGAAAAAATTGTCAGCAGGTACTAAATCCCTGCTCAGAAATAGAGAAGAATCCCATAGGTACAGATTTGCTAAGTACCAATTTAATGGACTCCTACTATCTAAATAGACCAGATGACTAGGAAAGTGTATGTCTCTATTAGACGTACTGCTCACATATGCTGTATGAATTGAAAAGTAAGGGACATATTGTATCTTTCAGTGAAACAGGCATGCAGAAAATGAGCCATAGCATGGTTTCCAACCAGAGCAAATTACAAGTAGTGAGAGAGAAAAGGGGTCACAGCTGAAAAAAATTATAAAGAGAAAGAAAATGTAAACAGTCTCTGGGGAAGCTATGTTGGTTGATGCCATCCTCACCACCATGCTGGCATGAGGTAGATCCAGTAAAGTTACCTGTGGTATACATGTTATTTATTCTTTGTATTGCACTAACTCCCTGGGGGGGGGGGGGATTCAAGCGTCCCCTCTACACCCCACTTCCAGACCCTTATAATGTCTTTCTTTCCCACCAGCAGGCACAAAGGGAGTTCCTTAAATTAAACAAACAAAAAGTCCTCCTCCCACTCTTATAAGAGAGGGAAGTCTAGAAAAACAAAGAGAGGCAAAGGTGACCTCAATAGCAAGCAGGCTTCCTGGAACAGCCTTTTTTGCTTAGATGAAATAGGGGTCTAGCTCCAGTTCCTGCTCTGGAGGCATACCATTTAAAGGCTAGGTCATGTGTCTGTGGGAGTGGTGAGGCCAGCCACTGCTGTCTGAGGTGGGACAACCTCCTTCCTGTTCATCATCCCTTCCTATACCAGGGTTTTCTCTTTTAAGCTCCCTCCCCCTCTTCCAGGCAGGACTAGCCTTACAGATGTGCTTCATTGGTATTGAACAGATCCAAAAGAGCTCGTATTTCCCCTCTTCATCAGAAAGAGGGTGTATCCCCTCATTCTCCAAAGATCCCAGTCAGAGGTTCCACTGCATTTGGTACTGTGCACACCAAACATGTTGTTGGCCTTTTATTTTTTAAGGTTATTCAGGTGATTATGGCAGATTTATCACGATTATCGTGATCAGCTTGAACCATTTCTAATTCCTTAAGTCTAGTTGTTGTCTGTGTTACCTCATAGGTTGCAGTGGGATATTATGCCACCTGCCAAAAGTAATTCAGCCACATACAGGTAGCAGATGTATGCACATCTCTTCCTCCCATTCTGATATCTGATCTTTTGTTATGCATCCTGGTTCATACCATACATAAAATCTGGATGTAGCTATGCATTAACATGACAGATTCTTTGTAGTAACTTTACCCTCCACATGGCCTTCCCTGGGCATTGGGCTATAACTTGTGCCCATCTGCTTTTCCTCACGTTCTGTAGCCCACCTTTGTTTTATACTCTGCTCTGCAACAAGAACCAGATTGTCCAGTTAGGCTGTAATTTAGCAGTCCATTCCTAACTTGACATCAACAGCATATGTAGCTATACAATTTGCATTAGCTCGGGACCTATTCCAACGATATCAATGGACCCTGAACTCCAATAATGTATTCCCATATTCAGAATCTTTTCAGTACAAGATATTGTATTTGCACTTGGCATTTCATGCATTTCCATTTCTTCCTGTAGTGGTGTTTAATAAAGTTTTCCACAGTTTCAGGGGAAGGGACATTGAAAACTCATCTTGATATGAGAATTGTGGTTAAGGTGTCTCAGGGAATTTATTTAAATGACCATTGTCCCCAAAGAATAGGAACAAAGCAAAAAATTCATTTTCATCTAGAGTGTGCCCATCTTAAAACTGTGATTTTAAAACAATATATTAAAACCAACAAATTCAATAGTGATGTTATCTAAATTTCAATAGTAATGCATCCTCCATCTGGGTAACTGCATATGATTTATTAGGCAGAGAGTTAAGGGTTTCTGCTATACTAATACTAAACTAATAGTTTCTTATTGCCATAGAAACCTCCAAATATCTGGACAGAAGTTTGCTGTTGGCCACCTAACCTAAGGTCCGTGCCAAAAGCCTCTTACATCACAGAAGCAGAAACTAGACACTAAACATATCCAAGTTAAGTAATCATACTACTCTTTTCATTTTTCTCTTTGCAGGCCTGTTCAATCTAATAAAGAAAACCTCTTACTGTGTATACAGCATTTTGAACATGCAAAGCACTATATAAATGCTAGCTCATTAAAATTCATAAACATTTACTGGTGCTTATGTCCAAAGCACACGTTGAGCTGCTCAGGAAAACACTGCTAAATCCCTTTGCGTTTTGGTGAATTGTTTAGGCAGCTGTAATATTGGTGCCAGCTGCAAACAGCTTGACTGCTTTTCAGATGTTGCCTATTTGCAGCAAGATAAGCATGAAAATAAATCTGCCCCCTCCCAGAGTGAGGGTGAAGACTGGAATAAGGCCACATTGCAATATTAGACAAGTAGTCTATTTAATTTTCTTTGCAAAAGTGAACAATGCATTTGTAACAGTATTCCTTAGTACCACTAGTTATAACAGCCCTTCCATTAATAAAATCTTTCATTCAGCAATGAAGAAATTAGTTATACAAACAGACACGCAGAAAAGTTGCCATTCTAGGGCCTCATTCCAGCACTATACGTGTTAAACTTTTCTTTCCTTGTCCAAGACCATGCTGTATTCCTCCCACATGTATCGATTGTTGGGAATGGAAGCACATGAAATATGAGGATATATTTATTACCTGAGAATATATATTTGAGTTTGCATAACTGAAAAGAAATTAAGAGCTTTTTTCCCCTCCACCACACCATGTCGCCTGATGATTTTTCTTTACAACATTTCCCTTTCAATAAAAGCCAAATCAAATTTTAAACCTCCCAAATTGTTACAATAACCTTAGAAGTTTCAACTGCCAAACCCCATTCAATTCCTAGTCCAAACTGTAACTCCATACTTAAGCCCACTACATTTTTACTTAAGTATTGCTATACTTGTGGTATCAAAAAACATACTGTGTGGAAACCTCATTAATTAATACTTGGGTACCACACTGGGTTGGAGGATGAAGTTTCAGCCTCAGCTGTAAATTTCTAGGCAGGTAATTAGTTAAATCTAAAACACTTGTATGGTAAAAAGACGGGTAAGGCATGTGTTGGCCTACTCATTTGAGTCTACCCTGTTTAGTTACTCATTTTTCTCCTTGAATCCCACTTATAATTAACTTCATTTTGAAGTGACTGGGAGGTGTAGTTGGAATGAAGTTCCCCAGCAAAGGATGGTGACAACAGCAGCTGAGAGGTGTTAGCCAGAGAACTAGAAGCTACTTGGACAGCAGAAGTCTTTGGAATCAGTTTCCAATCAGACTGATTGAATGTAGTACAAAGGGAAGAAAAGAAAAGCATTCAGTCAAAAATAGCATGAACTGATTAGCAAGGCTGAAGACTGAAGGGAATACCCATTTACTGTAATTAGGGCAAAAGAAAGTGACCCTTACCATGCACAAATCAAAAATCCTTTTCTTCATTACCTTTTCCTTTCAGGTCTGCCTCAGCATGCTAGAGAGTAGATTCTCTCAGGTCCAAGCAAATAATGGGCCAGATTTGCTCCTTCTATTTTGAAACTCTCTAGCCTGGGTGATTTCGTAGCTTGTATAATTAGGTGCAGTAGGGATATAAAATCCTGTTTAAAATGTTAACCAGTTAAAGGTTATGTTTAACTGGTTAATTGGGCTCCTGCAGGCAGAGGGCTACTCAAGTCCAGCTGAGCCTTCCACATTGCAGGCTGCTCTGGACAGGGTAGGCCAAGCCCACCCCACCCCACCACAGGCAGAGACTGTTGGGGCCTGGCCTGGCTTGGCCTGGCCTGCTTCAACCCAGCCAGGCTGGAGAGCCCCCCGACCGTGCTGCCATGGACTCAGCTGGGCTGCCAGTTAACTGGTTATTTGGTAAATATTACCCTAACTGGTTAACCTTTACATCCCTGGCACAAGGTATGAAGAGCTGTTTTGGGGACAGAGCAGTTCTATATGAATTCTCAGCGGGAATATGATGCTTTGGAGAGCACAGCCAGCTGGCATAACTTGGAGCAGCTTCTAACTCCTGTAGATATTTTATGTACTTCTATGGCTCTTATTACTATGCTATTATACTCTTTTTACAGGATTGCCAGTAGTGCTGGGTGAATTTAATTTTGCCTTATAGTAAATTTGTAAAAAATGCATTTTTCAGGGCATCAAAACTATTCACTAATTTTGCAAATTCTTGTGGCTGAATTATTTGTTGTAAAACTCAAAATGATATTTTGAAATTAAATATTGTATTTTTGGAGTTACATGATTAAATAAATGTAGCAGAAAGACACCCAACAAGAAAATGAAACACAAAAACAAATCCTTGAAAGAATAGTTTTGGATTGAAGATACCCTTAAAAAAACAAAACCAGGGATCCTCTTGTGACTGTAATTTGATGTGTTGAAATACCACTGAGCCCTCCTACCTGCCCTTTGGCACTCCATCATCCTGTCCTTCTGAGCCAGGCCCTCCAGCACTGACTCAGAGTTGAGTCACAGTCTACAGCAAACTAATATAGACTCTGAGATCAGATCAGCTCTGGGAAGGCACAGTTAAAAGGATTTGTCACAGCACTTAAGAGCACAGCTCCAATGGGACCAGAACCCCAGATAAATTTTTCTTACTGTGAATAACGTTTTATATGGAATAAGCTCCTATTGCCTGCCCTTTTTCTTCTGTAAAGAAAGATATGTACAGCTGCCAACCCCCCATGGAACAATTATGTATGCTCAGTTTATTAATAAACAAATATGATTGTATTAAGATAGGATTTAGAATGTCATAAGCGAGTATATAAAGCAATGTAGGTTGCTAAACAAAATAAATCAAAACATGCAAACTAAGCTTAATACACTAAGAAAACTTGTTACAAATAACAATTTGTCACTAATTCTTATGTCAGGTAAAGTCCTTCTCAGGCCAGAGATGTTCTTTCTGACCTCAGTCCAGCAGTTTTCCTCTATCTCTGTTTTTACTATCCCATTTTTTTCTAGCTATTTTCATTGACCCTTTTGTGGTGGAGAGACCATCTGTAAAGCCAGATGAAGATAACCAGAGTTTACTTCCATAGAGCAGGAAAGTTTTGTTCAATTCCCTACACCTCTGTGAAAAAGTACAAAATTCAAGATGGATTTCTGCACCAGATGACATGGTCACTTGAGTCCATGAGTCAGTAAAAATGTAGCAAAACTGTAGGAAGACCATTCTCCTCCACTCAATTGTTTCTTGCTAATAGGCCAGGGGTCAGCAACCTTTCTGAAGTAGTGTGCCAAGACATAACCCTCCTGCCCTGGGCCGTGCCGCTGTCCCAGGAGGGGGAAGGAGCTCTCTCCACTGAGTGCCCCATGGCCCTCTAGGGTCAATGCAAACCTTTCCATGGACTACCAGCTTTGCGGAGCAGCCCCAGCCCCGCCTCTCCCCAAAGCAGGAAGCAGAGCAGAGGTGTTCTTTGCTTATATGTTTTCCAGTTTTTCAATCTGGAGAGAAAAACCAGACAAAAAAATCAATTTTTGTTCGTTACAGACAAACTTTTCTTTCGTATTTCTTGATATGGCCCCTACACCAAAGATTTGGTTTTGCTGAGCTCTAGTTGAAAAGAGTTTACATTTTATGGAACAAAGCCTGAAAACAAGGATTTGAAAGAGAACCTTGAATTCTCATCTGAGAAGAGCACAATTAAACAAAGGGAAACCAGAAGATGAGCAGGAAGGTTACATCTTTACTGAGATATGAACATAGGCAGAGCAAATTGTATAAAATATTTAACTCGTGCAATTGAAAATTATATTTCCACCCGCCCTTCAGCAACTACAAAAGAATTTAGTTTTCAGTACATATGCACATTTTGTTGGACAAAAGCTTTTTCATGTATGGCCAAAACAAGAAAAATGGTCAAGGAATGAAAATAAATTTCTTACCTTTCTGAAAAAAAAAAAAAAAACAGTGTAGAAACTAACATTGACCAAGTTTTGTTTTATATGTAAAATTGTAACAGAATCAATTTTTAAAAGAAAGCCTTGAAGAGGCTACAGCTCTGCAGGCTGTTGGCTAGGGCTACATTAAACCAGTATGTCATCTGTCTGGGCTCCACCATTAGAACTCAAACACACGTACTACCTGTGATCGTTTTAAAAAACTGCTATTTTTAAACAGTCCATCCAATTGTGCTACTACTGGTAGTTTTCCCTTACTCACTATTATCAGATTATTAACAAAGAACTTTAATAAAATATATAGAAAACACTTATCATGCTTGTGGGGGCAACTCAAGCATTAATGTTAGGGTATCTCTCTTTAGGTCACCTCTGGGGAATAAAGCAGTTGACCAGTTTAGCTGTGTAAATACCATGATAAATCTGGGCACAAGAATATTAGTTCAGAGATGGTAGCAATCTCAAACTTGTAAATCTGGTGTAGCTATCAGAAGATTTAGAAAAAAACACACATTGTATAAGCGTGTAACATTAACTTATAATTTATGCACATTCCAGCTAATAGTATAAATTTGAAATCATTACCGAGAAATTGGTCCAAACAGTGTCTAAAGCTTTAGTACTTCACAATAGTAAATTACTAACCTCAAAGCTGTTTCCAGTTTTATACCCAAGCACCTGGAATAAGAAGGATATTTCTCTATTCACCAACATTATTCTGTGATTATGTACAGATAAGATATACAGTAGACCCTTAAAGTTACAAACACCAAATTTACAAAATGACGTATCAGCCACACACTTCATTTAGAATTGAAAGTATGCAATCAGGCAACAGCAGAAATCAGGGAAAAGACAAATTTGGTACATTGCTATGTTAAACAAAGTATTAAAAATATAAGGGGAAAGTTTAAAAAAAACTGACAAGGTAAGGAAGCTGATTGTTTCATTTAAATTAAGATGATAAAAAGCAGCTATTTTCTTTTGCATAGTAAAGTTTCAAAGCTGTATTAAGTCAATACACAGTTGTAAACTTTTGAAAGAACAAGCCTAATATTTTGTTCAGAGTTACAAACAATTGTCATTCCTGAGGAGTTCATAACTCGGTGTTTCTACTGTATAAATAGTCTATTTCCATGCTCATGTCTAGATTTTGTTGTTTCCGGATAATCAGTAATGTAAGGGTTGTTCATGTTTTGGAGAAAATGTGGTTCCGTGCTTCCAAAACAGATAGGGATCTGTGTGTTTGAAGAGAGGAAAGAGAAAAGAATTTATCCGGAGTAGGAACAGGCAGGTGGGAAACATGACTGGAATCCAGACTGGACAAATGCAGTGAAGCTGGTCCATTGAGCTTCTTCCTGAGCTCCACAAGGTCTTTAATCTCATCTCAGATCCAAAGAGTCAATAATCTGTCCCCGACTTCCCAAACAGGTGAGAAGGAATTAAAGGAAGAGCCACTATAGGGCTGCTGCTATCAATAGAAGGGGGTGTTTCTGTCATTAATTTATTCAGATTACAATTAAATAATTGGCATGTCCATTTATGTAAATGTTTAGAAAAAATGGCCATTGGAAAACAGAACTACAATGGGAGAGAAGCAGGCATCTCAGCAGAGGGAGCTCAGCAAACAGCATGGCTACGTCTAGACTGGCATGATTTTCTGCAAATGCTTTTAACGGAAAAGTTTTTCCATTAAAAGCATTTGCGGAAAAGAGCATCTAGATTGGCACGGATGCTTTCCCGCAAAAGCCAATCTAGACACGGTTTTGCGCAAGAAAGCCTTGATCACCTTTTTTACCGTCAGGGCTTTTTTGCGCAAAACAGTTTTTAGCTGTCTACACTGGCTCTCTTGTGCAAAACCATTTCCAGAAAAGGGCTTTTGCCCGAATGGGAACGTCAAAGCATTTGCGCAAGAAGCACTGATTTCGGACAGTAGAACGTCAGTGTTTTTGCGCAAAATCAAGTGGCCAGTGTAGACAGCTGGCAAGTTTTTGCGCAAAAGCAACTGCTTTTGTAGAAAATCTTGCCAGTCTAGACGCAGCCCATGTGTGAGAGAGAGATCAGCAGCATCTTCCTTTCTCTGGGTATGTCTACACGACCACCCTAGTTTGAACTAGGGTGGTAATGTAGGCAACCGGAGTTGCAAATGAAGCCCGGGATTTGAATTTCCTGGGCTTCATTTGCATATTGCTGGGCACCGCCATTTTAAATGTCCGCTAGTGCGGACTCCGTGCCGCGTGGCTACACGCGGCACGGACTAGGTAGTTTGGACTAGGCTTCCTATTAGTAACGTACTCCTAAAAAAATTAGGGTGCTTCTCTGACAGCCTCTTCACTAGCACTACAAATGCTGCCACTCTCTTCACAACCACCCTCTTTCCAGTTGTTCTTCCTTCTGATGGACTCAGACACTGGCAGAGGTCAGGGAGCATTAGCTCTCTTCCTTCTCCTATCCCAGTCCTACTGATGACAGAAGCTCTGTGTGCCCCCACCCTACATGCACATACTGGGAAGAATCTTCTGCATGTAAGAAAGAGGAGGGAGGAGCCAACTTTGCAGCAGTATCAACAGTCCCCATAGAGCTGGTTAAAAATAAAAAATCAATGAAGGTTTCTTCTTCAGATCCTCCATGGGCAGCTTTTCTCAGGGAAATTCCTGGTAGCTCAAAACTAATGGAGCTGCTTGCTGGGGACAGTGGGATGAGGAGATGTGACGGGGGGCCAAATTAACTTCAGAGCCACAAGATTTTACATGGTTGGCCTGAGCCTTTTGGTTAGGCTGTAGAATTTTGTTTGAGGATCTTTGTGAACAATTCCATCTCTTTCTGTTCAGAAGAAAATGACCCAAGCTCATCTGTTACCCAATATAACCCTTGTTAACTGAAAGTAAGGTTAAGGATGTCAGTCATCCTTGAAAGTTAAATCAAGTTAAGTAAGGGTACGTCTACACTATCCCCCTAGATCTATCTAGGGAGGCTAATGAGGGTGACCGAAATTGCAAATCAAGCCCGGGATTTACATATCCCGCGCTTGATTTGCATGTTCCCAGCCAGTCGCCATTTTAGAAATTGATTAGCCCAAAGTAACTGCCCTCGTCTACATGCGGCAGTGAAATGGGATTCTGATTTAAAGCCCTAACTCGAATTAGCTGGTATTCTTCCTGCAATGAGGTTTACCAGCTAATTCGATTTAGGGGCTTTAAATCGGAATACACACACACACACACTAGCCCAACAGTTGATTTATTTTGCTTTAATTTGATTTTAATCATTGCCTTGGTTTAAGTGAAAGAAGATGGGCTGATATTGTTGGAAGAGATGCCTTGCTTCATTCCTTGTCTAAGTGTGATATGAAGTTATAGTTTACAGTTGCAACTCTTCAGCAATGCAGTACCAATAAACTTGATAAGGCTTTCTTGTGGTGAAAGGTTGATTCAGTATCCAAGTATAATCATTCCTGACATTCTTAGCTTACACTGCCAGTGGTACCACTGATGTTAGTTTTATATCATAGTTTCTCTGCTCTCTTGGGAACTTCGATGTCTCAAACACTTCTCATTTATGTTCTGAGTAAAAATTAAAATTCTTTCAAAGGAGGGAAATTGTTTAGATAAAACCACTGTGTTAGTTCATGCTGTTTCCTCTTCTAACTTATTTTCTGCCAGCTTCCAACCTTGTGAACTGTTAATCCTATGAGACTATTAAAATGAACTGAATCTTTTGCTTTGTGTAATTTTTTTTAAGACAGCCTGTTGTGTGACTAGCCTCCTGCCATCCCTGAAAAATTCCTTGAATGTAGAAAAAGCAAAGGGTTTACTCAGGTGGAAAAAGAATAAATGATGAATTAGAGAATATTGAGAGGGAAGTAGTGACGAGGTAAAATGAGGGGAATTTGGTTAAGAAGAACTGACAAATTGTTTGCAACAAACTAGTTCAGACATTTTATTTTACCTCTTTTTCTGTTCACAAATTAGCCACAAAAAAAGACCAACTGTTAAGAGTATGGTTTTTTTTTTTTAATGTTAAACTCTGTATTAACTATGTGAACTGTTTGCCTCAACTGTTGCTTGGAGTATTTACTGTTTGTAAGGTGCTATTCATAGTACCTGACTGGTTACCTAAAGCACATGATGCCATTTTTGCTCCTGACTGAATGACACTGAAAGGACACGCAAAACTTGATATGTGTTTTAATCAAGCCACAACATTCTTATACAGATGGGAAAATTATGCAACATCACTTTGTATCCAAGAAGCCATTTGCCTTGATGACCCACACACACAAGCTGTACCCCCATAGCATTTGAATTGGCTTTTAACCTCCTCTGTAATAGCCATTCCTTCCTCCACAATGATACCCCATTAAATTGATCAGGAAGAGTTCCTGACCCTCCAAGACTTCCTTCATCTCTCTAGTGATTCATATGTAATGAAGTGCAGTGCCTATACTGGCTGTTGCTGCTGACATCTGGGCACAAAGTGCCCACCCTGGAGTAACAACCCTGCAAGCAAAGTTCAGATTGCAGGTCTCATCACATGTGTCTTTTATCCCTTAATTGCTTCCCTCAGCAATCCCAATAGCTCCAGAAGCTTATCCAGAAGGAGCCTTGAATCTCTTTCCAGGGTGCTCAACTCACCCTATGTAGGTCCTTGAAGTGGAAGGACCCACTATTTTTATTTCTAATAAACTTACCCTAAAATGTTTAGCCAGGACCTGAAATGTGCCCATAAGGTGAACACACTGCTCTGACCTGGCTCATCCTGCAAACAAAAAATCATTTAAATAATGCACCATTGGTATAGTCCTGCTGCTCGCATCCCACCACCCATTGCGACACTGTACGAAACTTTTGAAATGCTGCATAGGTTACCAAACAGCCTATGGGCATACCCTTGTCAAAATAAAATTTTCCCTTCAAAAAACAAATCCAACAGGTGAAAATATGATGGATTCACCAGCAGCAGTTAAAAGAACATAAGAATGGCCATACTGGGTCAGGTCCATGTAGCTCAGTATCCTGTCCTTCCAACAGTGGCCAATGCCAGATGCCCCAAAGAGAGTGAACACAACATGATCCCTCTCCTGTCATCCATTTCCAGACAAACAGAGGCTAAGGACACCATTCTTACCCATCCTGGCTAATAGCCATTGATGGACGTAATCTCCATGAACTCACCTAACTCATTTTAACCCTGTTAACATCTTATTTCTCACAACATCCTCCGGCAAAAGCCAACTACACTTCACTCTAGACCATTAGTACACCTAGGCTAGAAGCCCTAACCATACAAACTGCCTCATCAGTGGAGGAATAGCATATGGAACATAGTGCCGGGTCTATTCCATCATTAACAGAGTCACCCTATGGGTATGACGGGTGATTAATTAGTTGATATGTCCTTGGAATCTTCTTGGGGACCAACTCGAGGAAGGAAACTCTCAAGTTTGATATAGGTAATTGCTCAAATGGGCTGCCTATCCTGCTCTCCCTTTTAATTCCTGTGCAATCTTTTCCTGAACAACATGTCCGTTGCCAGTAACTGACTTTAAATGTTTTGACATCACATAGATCCTTTTCCTCACAAAAGGGATCTGAATTACCACAGTAACCTCCTCCCACAAATATGCCCCATCCACCTTGCTAGGGTAATCCCTTAGGAGAAGCCTTAGAACTTCTGGCTTAACCAGCATTGGTGCCCTTTCCCTTTACACCACCCTAACTGGTCCTTCTCTTCAGCTTGTGCTCTTATTCTTAGTCCCTGTTCCATTGTAGCCCAAACTGCAGTTGGTGCTTGACCACCCCACTTCCTGTTTCTCTCTGTGATCTTTGCCTACCATCCTGGCAAGAATGAAATGAATCGGTCCCCAGATACATCTCACAAGCATGCCCGAATTTACAGGTGCTCTGAAAACAAATACCATCACTGAACGTCCAGCAAATATTATTATATGACTGGTTCTCCCTGAGCTTGGTGCAGTATGAACAAACCATTATCTGTGTGAACTCCTGGTCCTTTTGGTGTCGTCCGCTCCAACCATACACCTGAGGAAGTGAGTAAATGCTGCAAACTGCATGCTGTCCTCCTCTTTGCAGCAGTCTGACCTTCCCCTCCCCCTCCAGCCATAAAGCAGAGCCATCTTTCTCAACCCCTCCCTCAGGTCCACAGTTGGGGGTAAAGATGAGGCAAAAGGAACAATTGCCTCAGTGCAGTTATAAAGGGCCCAGAATTCCTGGTCACTGCCAATGCCACTTAAGCAGTGGCTGGCGTCCTGGTCTCTTTATTATCACTGCGGGAGCACCATGCAGCATGCTTCAAATCCCATGCCATGTGCTCTGGCCGGCTCTGAGGGCCGGTGGGAGGGGGCACCATGCCATCCAGGCAGCAATTGAGACTTGCTGCTCCAGCCCTGTCCCTTGTGTCCAAGGCCCTGCCTTTTCAGGGAGCGGAGAGCTGCCCTCCCCCATGTTGTCCAGGGGCCCAGTAATCCTGTTGGCTCCCCTGATTCCCCTACTTAACTGTGGTGCAGTCATTTTTTTAGACGTGTACCTCACCTGAATATTTACAACCTCATAATAATGGGTTTCCATGTTTAGGCTCTCTGAATGGCTTCCTAATGATTTTTTCCCACTTGGCAAATACAGAGATTTTACCAAATCTGACCTCCAACTCATATTTGGGATCTGAAAGACAAGCTTCATTCTTTGACTCATGCAAAGTCACCCGTAAACCTGATCTAAGTAAATAAAAGTGTAAAAAGTTTAAAATTGCAATTTTGTTACCAATTCTGTGAATGTATGAGTGAGATTAGAATCCCTACATTTTTTTTTTTTGTAAAAAAAGAAATGAAGTCACCAGACACACAGAAATACACAAAAGGAGCAGAGTCAGAAGGTTCAATGTTTACAGGGTCAGTTTACTGACAGTGCACTAAGGAAGGGTAAAAAAACAAAGAATGTGGTCAGACATGCAATACTTTTTCTTCCTGACCTAAACCTTCTTTAGATTACACAAGCCTAGAGAGCTGAAATTGTTTAAGTGAAAGGCAGAACAAGGACAACTCAGATCTCAGAAAGATAGAGCAGACACAAAGTGGGGTCATCACAACTGTCAGCACTGTATACTGTTATAATTTACTGCTCTGACCAGCTGGTTGACTATCATCATAGCATTACCCACAGATCTTTCCAAGCTGTGATTACTTAACCTGTAAAACAAACTCTAGTGTATCTCTGAAATGTTTTAGACAGGATGAGTCATTTTTATGTGCCATGCCATTTACACTGATGTGCCAGGTTAATAGTTAGTGTCAGAACTATAAATACATCATAGATATTTAATCTAAGTATAATCAGTGGATTAAAAAATGAGACCTTCAGACTGTAAATTTTCCCTCAGTGCCATACAGTATGATTGGTGGACCCAGTAAAGTATATTAACAGAGTGTGGGGGGAAAAATCATTCTGCAGCAATCATTTTTTTTCCTTCAGGCTTAGTGTCCTGATCTATTTATCGATTTGGTTTCATCTGAGCAGAAATAGATGATGAAAATCTATCAGTGCAAGTTTCTGTGAGAAACACCCCTCTATATATTTTCTTCTTTGTTCTGCTGGCAGATCTTAAACAGTCAGTTTTAAATCTATGTGGCCTTTGACACTTATAGTTTAAAAATTAAACAAATCAGTGTGATTTATAAACTTGAAATAATTGTCTGAGCAGTATTAAAATTTTTCTCTGTTTTGTTCCAAATATAAGTGGTAATGTGCATTCATTATAGTATTATCACATTGAAATTAATGGTCTTTAGTATTGTACTGGGATTTGGTTTCAATATAAACTGCTGCTAAGAGCCGTGTTATCTGAATTTAAATTCTGATCTCAGTCATGCTTTGGCCCTATGTAAGAAAAGTCATTTTAAGCACCTCACAAAAGGGAAAACTATTAAGTAAGAAAATATCTGGAATAGAAAGAAAAATAAATTATATAGAAAAAAAGAGTTTTCAAGGATTCTACTTCATGGTTTTTTCAGCAGTATAATTAGTGGTACTTCAAAGAACAAATAGTTCCAGCTGTGAAGTGGACTTTTCTTAGCTGACAGTTTAAATTATTTTAAACTGATGTATTTTAATTACTTTTGAGTCTAAACCCTATTAAATGGTTTAAAATGTCATTTGCATGATATCAAAAAGATTTTATAAGACATGAGCAATTGCAATCTGTGTTCAAATAGTAACGTACTGTACCTAAGTGTTGTTAGAAACAAGACAGGCACTGGTATGCAGTATATATCACATGTAGTACATCTATTTACACTTCACTTCCAATGTGTGAAGAAGCAGGCCTGCTGATAGCAATTCCTGACCCTAAGGCACAATAAACAGGTCTCCTGTGACTCTGTCCATGTGACTAGGGTCATCCTTACCAGTTCTGGTGCTCTATGCAGCCGAGCATTGGTATCCCACGCTCCCAGAGAGAAATAGCCACTCTTCAATGGATAAGAGTTGCAGGGGGATGGGAGGGGAGGCAGAAACGCTGGGGCAGAGGGTTGCTAACTCTCCTGGACTGGACTAAGGATGTTAAGGACTAGTCAACTATCTGATAAGCAAATGCTTATCTGGTAGTCAGTCAACTAATCGACTTGCCCCCAACCTTGCTGCTTCTATCAGATAGAGGCAGCAAAGAGTGCAAAAAGGGGTACTTCAAAGTGGCAGTGCAGCATAACTGATCCCAGGCTCAGCTGTGTGATTCTGCTCCTTTGAAATACCAAGGCGGCGTTTAAAGGAGGCAGCGCCACATGGAGCCTGGGGTCTGCTGGGGACTCCCCAGCTCATCCCGGGCTCCGCGCAGAATTTCCATGGAAACGGATAAGCTGGGGAATCTAGCTGACCCCAGGTTCATGGGAAATGCTGCACGGAACCAGCGGTCAGCTGGGGACCCCCCAACTGCTTCCGGATTCCGCTGAAATGCAGTGTGGAGCCTGGGATCAGCTGGGGAGTCCCCAACTTCAAGGCTGTTCACAACCAGTAGAAACAACCTAAGCTCCTGGAGAATTGCCTCCCTTATCATCTCCCAATCCCCCAATTGCCGGGCCTTCAAGCAGGCCCCACCTTGCAGCAATATACTTGAACCTCCATATTCCGGTTGTCTCTAATCTGGGAACATTTGCCATCTGGAGGAGGAAGTGGCTCTTCACACTTGTTGCTCCCCTTCCCCTTAGCTCGGAGAACAGCAGCATAGTGATGTGCTTCCCCTGCAACTATGCTTTCCCTAAAGCAGTGGGGGGCAGGAGGAAAGAGGGAGGACCTGGAAGCAGTAGGGGGTATGGAACCACATGTGCCCCCAGGAGCAGGGCACCAGGAAAGTGTTCCACCCCCACTCCCTCATGGCCAGACCCTGTAATGCCCACCATGGCCTGACAAAATCTTTAACTTGGCATACCCTGTTTCCTAGGGTTGACCAAATAAAGAGGCTCAAATGCATTGTCTTATATTTTAGGGTATGTCTACACTACCCCCCTAGTTCGAACTAGGGGGGTAATGTATGCATACCGAACTTGCTAATGAAGCCCGGGATTTGAATTTCCCGGGCTTCATTAGCATAAAGCCGGCGCCGCCATTTTTAAAAGCCGGCTAGTGCGAACCCCGTGCCGCGCGGCTACACGCGGCTACACCTCGTTCTAGGTGTACAGATAGTTCGGATTAGAAGCCTAATCCGAACTATCTAGTCCGTGCCGCGTGTAGCCGCGCGGCACGGGGTTCGCACTAGCCGGCTTTTAAAAATGGCGGCGCCGGCTTTATGCTAATGAAGCCCGGGAAATTCAAATCCCGGGCTTCATTAGCAAGTTCGGTATGCATACATTACCCCGCTAGTACGAACTAGGGGGGTAGTGTAGACATACCCTTACATAGTTTTGTGTGAAGGCTACATCTCTTGAGTGGCTGGATTAATGTCTTCAGATACTAGACAGAAAATGGTTGATATAACAAGAGTATGTACCAAATATATATAGATGAGTGGGTAAGTCATGCCACTACAATAGTAACTATGTAGCTTTATTCCCTGAGGGTATGTCTATACTACAGCATTATTTCAAAATAAGCTATTTCAAAATAGTTAATTCAAAATAGCTTATTTTGAAATAACACATCTACACACAAAATGCATTTCTCAATAACGTTTTGCTATTTTGAAATAGCGCGTCCACACTGAGTGGAATTGAATTTAAGCCCGGCCAGAGCCAGGTCCAGAAGGGCATCAGGTCAGGATTTACTTTGTGTGGCTGCTGTCTGGGACCCCCCCCCCCCCAACAGCTGGTTCTCAGGTTTCCCTGCTTGTTGCCTACCTCAATGAGGGACAGCAAAGCATTTTGTCTCCACTGCTCTGGTTGCACTCACTCAGAACACCACAGCACTCTTCAACATGGAGCCAGAGCTGCCCCTGGGCCCTCTGGTGCTTCTCTTGGATGCGTTGCTGTGAGCCTGGCTGCACTTTCTGCAGGCTGCCATGCGAGAGGTCCACCGGGGGGGCTGTCAGTATCCAGGAGGCCCTGCAGGAAAGCCTCCACCTTGAGGAGCACTAACAGTCTCCCTGGTCTGCCTCACTGGGGGCTTGTGCCTCATTCCTCCCTCATCTCCTTCCACTTACTCTCCCCACCCCCAGCTCCCCTTCCTGATGTAAAATAAAATACATGTTTTTCATAAACACAAACTGTCTTTATTTAACAAAACTGGGGGGGAGGGATGAAACTCTGGTGAGACTGGGGAAAGGAGGTGGGAGAGAGGAGGAGAGAGGGTGAGAGAGGGGAGGGGGAAACCTGGGAGGAGGGATCTGTACGGGGGAAATAAGGGGAAGAAGGGGGAGGGGAAGCTCAGGGCTCAGGGTTGGTGGTCTTGCCCAACTTGATTGTCATGCAAATCTGCTCCTGGGTTTGCATGTGGCCTTTGGTGATCAGGCTGGCAGCTATCCTCCCATAGACGGCTGCATTCCTCCATCTAGTGCAGAGATCATGGAGGTTGGGAGCACCCCCCCCCCAAACCTGAATAAGGTCCATGATCTCCGCTCTGGACCAGGAAAGCGCCTGCCTTCTCTGGGCCCTGGCAGGCTTCTGGGAGCTGTCAGACTGCTCCTGGGGCGCGGTGGAGGGCTGGCTGCCAGTGGCTTGCTGGGTCATGTTTTGGGGCCACTGGGTCAGGGGCAGTGACTGCTGGCTCTGGGCTTGCAGGCTTGGAGCTAGCACAGGCACTGTGGTCAGAGTCCACCCCTTTAAAGGCTCGGGGGAGGGAGAGGAGTGTTCTTAGTTGAGGCTAGAGTGGTCACCAGGGCACCCTGGGAAGGCTGGAGGCCCCCTATTTCTAAATAAGTGTCTACACAGCACTTATTTTGAAATAGCTATTTCGAATTTGGAATTATTCCTCATAGGTTTACCAAATTTGAAATAAGTGTTCCGCTATTTCAAATTAATTTTGAAATTGCAGTTTGGCTGTGTGGACGCTAGGAAATTTATTTCAAAATAAAGGATGTTATTTTGAAATAACTCTGATGTGTAGACATACCCTGATAATGTAACTAGCCCACACCAGGACTAATTCTACCTATGCCAAAACTTCTTATGGGACTCAAAAGACAGTTGCCGTATATACACACACACACACACTTGCAATATTAATCTTCCAAATGTTATTATTTAAATTGCATGCATTTTCATATTATTTTAAAATGTCAAATGCCACAGATTTTCACAGAGCTGTCCCGTGGGGGAATGCAGAGCCCAGGGCAGAAGTGATAAATATGTAAATTCCAAGACTAATTGTGTTGTCCAATCATGCCAGCCCATGGCACCCCTCCTCCCCACCTCCGAAAGCGCAAGGCCAGGAGTAGTCACCCCAATTTACTGTCTCTTAGGGATGGCTCTAATTGTTCATTATGCATTCTTTACACTCTTACAAAGCACATGTACTTTTCTATTTACATGTACATAATGTCTCCCACAATGATAAAATGACACAATAGCTACCATTCCTGGACTGTGTGCCTGGTGCAAAAGGCACTTTATGAAGGGGATCTGTACGCTCTCTTTGGCCCACTCAGATCCCTCCTTACATAAGTCAAATGTGTTGATATGTCTATGAATTGTGGATTTTGTTTAGTGCAGGATCATGTTTAGTTTTGTTTAGTACATGCGCACAATTTTTTATTAAGTGCTTAATGAGAGACAGAATTACCTTCTGGTCATTCTTGGCTTTGAACATTCTTTTTTCCACAGTTCACCTGTCTCTATAGCTGTGTGTAATCACTTACACAACATTACCTGTGTATATCACTATCTTGTCTCTACCACTCCCCAAATTCTCTTTCATACTTTCTTTTGTCCTTAAAATTCTAATATGCTTCTCCATGGTATTCCCAAGTATAAGATGTAGTTACTTCAGCATATGTGGTTCCTCACTTTCTCCTATGCACATGATGACAACATGCACCAAAACCTTACTAGCTCCCTATTTATGTCAGGATAAAATCCAAAACTGAATTTCCTGATCTATATTCATCCAAGTATGTGTATAATTTTCTGACCACATAAATTAATGGTGGAAAGTCCTCTGAGGGATTAACTTCCTGTCCACAGGGAACCTGCGCCCAAAGCATTGTGTGCACAGCTAGGCTGACCAAGGGATACTTTAATTTAGCACATTTAGCCTTTATGGGGGTATGTCTACACTAGCCACCCTAGTTCGAACTAAGGTGGTTAATGTAGGCAACCGGAGTTGCAAATGAAGCCCGGGATTTGAATTTCCTGGCTTCATTTGCATATTGCTGGGCGCCACCATTTTTAAATGTCCACTAGTTTGGATTCTGTGCCCGCGGCTACACGTGGTACGAACTAGGTAGTTCGGATTAGGCTTCCTATTCCGAACTACCGGTACACCTTGTCCCGGGCTTCATTTGCAACTCCAGTTGCCTACATTAACCACCCTAGTTCGAACTAGGGTGGCTAGTGTAGACATACCCTTGGTGTGACACATATGGACATTTGTCCCCCGTTATCAGGATTCTTATGGAGTACTGGCAACAACTTAAAAGATGTTCTGCCCAGACAGTCACCTCCTCATGGAGAACAGATAGCAGTAACACCACCAGACTGATGATGAACCTTTATAATACATTAAGGGTCAGGTTCTCTCTGAGAGAGGTACATTTAGACTTCATTGTACCAATTTAGGTAAGTCCTGGCACATTGTAACATTGTGACCATGGTGCTTGGAGGGGCCATACTGAGAATGCTCATTGAGGACAAAGGGCAAAGAATTGGACACATCTCCAAAATTGATGGTTTATTCTTACAACTACATACACCACACCAGTCACAAAACAGCTTCTGTAATACCTTACTGGTTACCAAGAAGCTCAAAAATAGATTTTTCTTTAAACAATCCAGCTTTGGGTTTCCACCCAGCTAGCCAAATGAGGATCCCTTAAAATCTTATTCACCCTAGACAAGCAGGTCCGTGAATATTTCAGGTTTTACCCATGTGCTCACAGCCAATTCTTATTAACTAATCTATGATTTGTTTAAAAAGAAAATAAAAAGAGAGTACTATGATTAAAAAGACAGTTACACATACAGATTTGAATAAAGTTCTTATATCAGTTACATAGCAGAGATGGTGAGGAGATGATTTTGCAGAAGTTCTTCCAGAATCAATTCAATAGGCAGTCCATGTGTGGAGTTTGTTTAAATTCTTAAATGAGAACATGCAAGATTGATCCAGAAAGACCTGGAGACCTCAGTCTCGAGGCATGTACTTCCTCTGACAAAGTTTACGCACACCTGAAATGGTAAGAAGCAGGGCCAAGATATTTTTAAACTTTCCAAGCAGGCTATGCTATCCTCTTGATAGTAGACATTACAAGAAGCATTCCTTGATTGAAGAACAGGTAATATACACGGTTGCTTTGAATAAATTTCAATTTCCTAGACATACACTGGTGACTAGCTGCATTCATTAGCAAGATAATTAACCATTTAAACCATCCATCTTTCATTTACTACAAATTTCAAAGAGCAATAAAGACAATTATATTATTGTGCCATAAGTTTCATCTAAATGTTAATATTCCTTTTTTTTAATCTCTGAATCCATAGAACAGATAGGAATAGAAGTTTATCATCTACAAGCTAATGAGACCACATTGTAAATCTTCTAACAAGATACAGGAAAATAGAGGCAAATATAATTAATTAGTATTTACCTCTAATTCTCTAACAATATAGAAATCTCATTCAATTAACATGGCTTTGATAACTATCAACAGGGAAAGACCCTAATTACCATTAGAGTACGTTTCTAAAATTCCTTAAAGCTTAGTCTGCTGATTCCTTAAACTTTGATGGTTCAGTATCACAAACACTCTCAGTGCAATTTCTCCATTATGTCTCAATATCTTCTACTCTTCCTTATAATGCTGACAGTAATAGGAAGAGCCTTCTTTGCAGCTCCTGTTCTGTAAACCAATCATTTGTACTTCTTTGCCTCATCAACTCTACATTTCATTTCTAATATTGGCTAAAAATACTGTTTTCTCTCTTGCCTATACCTCCTAATTTTTTTCACCTTCTGCTATGACCTAGCTATACAAAATAAAACTGTTGTATAGATTAATTGCAGAGCCATAAAGTCTGAATTCATGGGAAAGTGATTGTAGTCACAGTTCTTTTCTTACTAATAATTGATTTCAAGGAGAAAACTCACATTGGTATGTATAATATAGATTGCATTTCAGGTGCTTAATCCTGCAGCCATTCCATTCATGCAATTCCCATTGAAATAACTCTGAATTATGCATGCAAAAGGACACTCCGGTCATCTGAAGAAGTGGACTCTGCCCACGAAAGCTCATGATACCGTCTACATGTTTTGTTAGTCTTTAAAGTGCTACCAGACTATTTGTTGTTTTTTAAGTTTATCTTATTTGTAATGTACAATCATTGTTCTGGCATATTTATAACACTGTCTCCTTTGAATATTGGAGACTCTATATTATGAGGAAGTTCTGATCCAGAATCAATCCTTCCTAGCTTGGTTAGCCTTTATAAAGTACCAGTTCCAGAATGCTTTGAAGTCAATAGAAAGACTCTTAGCAACTTTGATTTATATCAAAATTGTGATCCAAATTTCATGATTTAGGCCTATCTGTGTGACAATAAGAACATACACTCTGAAACTCGATCCATTAATTTGTTTTACATAATGTGAAGTATTATTATTGTAAGTATTAAGAAAACTCCTGTGGCTTCTGAAAGAATGAAGGTTAAATTTTTCATGACCGCCACATTAATTGGTTCTCTTCCATATCTAATATTTAGGTTTCCATGACAATCAAATGCACGTTTAAATAAACAATTTATAGTGATATCCAAATTCTGGTATTGTAATACACATTTTCCTGGATGGTATAGCTGTGCATCAGATGCCTTATGAAAATCTCATGCTATCTTTGTTGGCCTGGCAGTAGAAGCTTAATCCAAGGCTGGTTCTAAAAGGTACTGATGATTTCATAGAAAGCACTTAACCAAGCAGTCCCAATGGCGACTTCAGTGCTTCATTATGAAGCTAGGGACAGTTCACAAATATAATTTTTTTTTGTCCATTAATGCAACTTATATATTTTCAATAAAGAGCTGAAAAATCACTACTGCTGTTAGGTAATTATTTGTGCCTCCTAATCTTTTTTTATACAAAAATTTTCATAGATATATAGATTCCAAGGCCAGATGACACCATGTAGTCTGACCTTCTGTATAACACAAGCCATAGAACTCCCCCAAAACAATTCCTAGTATACCAGATAGATAGATATAGAATAAATAAAATAGTATATCATATACTATAGATATAGATTATATAGATATAGATAGGTTGTTTATACAGAATTTTTTAAAATGGTCAGTGAAGTAGAAGCCACTATAACCCTTAGTATGCTGTTTTAAATCACTGATTAAAATGTATGCCTTATTATCTATCTGAATTTGTCTAGCTTTAACTTCCAGCAATTGGAGTATGTCATAACTTTGTCTACTAAATAGCCCAATATTAAATATTTGATCCCCATGCTCATATTTGTAGACTAATGGTCACCTCTTAAATTTCTCTTTGTGAGACTCAAAGAGCTCAGTTTATGCATATATGGGACATTTTTCCAATTCTTTAACTATTTTGTTTTTTTTTCTCAGAATCTTCTCTAATTTATCAATATCCTTCTTGTATTGTGGACACAAAAGCTGGACACAGTATTGCAACTGTCTCCATACCTATGCCAAAGACAGAGAAATAATCTCTGGGCTCCTACTTAGTATTCCTGGCTATGTCTACACTACAGCTTTTGCTGAAAGAGGCAATGCAAATGAAACACTGATTAGCATTTTGTTACGATTCATTTGCATAATATATTCCAAGCCATTTTTGCGCAAAGGTTTTTTTCTCAAAATCATGCAGTGTGGACGTTTCCTTTTTGCGCAAATGAAGTGTGACAAAATGCTAATCAGTGCTTCATCATTGCCTCTTCTGGCAAAAGCCATAGAGTAGACAAAGCCCTTCTGTATATGCATCAGAGGATTGCACTAGCCGTTGGGACCACAACATCCTATTGGAAGCTCATTTCAGCTGATTATCCACCACAATCCCAAATCTTTGTGTAGAATTACTCCTTCCCAGGATAGAGTGCTCTCCCCCCATCTCCAGTGAGTACTGCCTACATTTTTTTATTCCTTGATGTATACATTTCCACTGAGCCATATTCAAATACATATTATTTCTTGCACGCATTTTACCAGGCAATCCATATCACTCTGTGTCAGTGAGATCTCATGTTCATTATTTAGCATTCCCCAAATTCTGGGGTCATCTGAAATTTTTTTCAGGGATGACTTTGTTTTCTCCCAGATCATTAATAAAAATATTTAACAGAGCAGGGACAAGACCCAATCCCTGTGGGAACCCTCTAGAAAAACATATGATCTGTGATGATTCCCCATTTACAATTACATTTTGAGATTTATTAGTCAGCTAGTTATTAATCCATCTAATATGTGCCATGTTAATTTTATATTGTTCCAGTTTCTTAATCAAAATGTCATGTGATATTATGAAGTCTAAGTACATTACATCAACCCAATTAAATTTATGAGCCAAATTTGTAATCTTATAAAAAATATATCAAGGCAGCTTGACAGGATCTATTTTTCATAAACCATGTTGATTGCATCAATTATATTACAAGCCTTTAATTCTTTATTAATCAAGTCCCATATCAGCTGCTTCATTATCTTGACTGAGATGGATTGCATACTGACAGGACTATAATTACCTGGGTCATTGTTTACTCTTTTAAAAATATTAGCTATCTTCTAACTTTTTAGAACTTGTAAGATCATTACAAAACGTATTCAGATTTAATGGCTCAGTAGATCCTCATCCAGCTCTTTTAAAGCTCTTGCATGCTAATGATGCACACCCACTGATTTAAAAATATCTAACTTTTATAACTGTTCTTTAACATGTTCTTGAAATACTATAAGAATAAAGTGTTGTCATGATATAATTAAATATTCTGTTTTTCCCAACTACAGAACAGGAATATTTATTCAATACTTATGTCTTTTATGCCTTATTATTATAATATTGGACCAATATCATTACTAAGATTCTTTTTCCCCTAATAAGCATAAAAATCCCTCCTCCTTAATGTTTTTAAGTCTGCTGCCTATAGATTTCCTCCCTTTGTGTCTCTCATCAATTTTACCTAGTCAGAACTTCATTTTCTTTGTACATTATAAATACGATCAAGTCATGATCACTTGTGCCCAAGCTATGATTATTTTTTAGTTCTGTGATCAGTTTCTCTGTACTAGCTAAAACAAAGTCTAATATAGAACTCTTCTCTCCATGTTGGATGCAACATTTTCAGTTAGGAAATTGCCATTCATTATACTTAGAAATTGAAAGGGTGCTTTAGTTCTCACCCAATGAGACTACCCCATATGTCACTCAGACTGAAGTTCCCATGATTGCACAGGTGTTTTTTCTAACACATTACAGTTAAATGTATAATGACTCTGTCAATCTGTTCCCTAGTGTGATTTGGTGATCTGTTACATACATCAACTAACACCTCGATTTGTACTTCATTTGTTGGGACATTGAGGCTAAGTCTACACTGTGACGTATTTGAGATACCGGAAGATACCAAAATAGCTATCCCACATCTGCACAGAAAATTTGTTGTTATGAGTTTGCTATTCCATCGTCCTTGTAAACCTCATTCCACAAGGAGTTAGGGATATTTTGGAATAGCGGTTTATTTTGAAATCTGGTGCTGTGTAGACAGTGCCAAATTATGAAATAAGCTATTTTCAAATAAGGTCAAAATAAGATACACAATTTGCATAGCTCAAATTGTGTATCTTATTTAAAAGTACGGTGCAGTGTAGACATAGCCTAATTCATAGACATTGAAGATCCTTTTTTCATATAAAGAAGGTTTCTTTTTCCAGAAACAGAGTTACTTTCCAGCCCAAAATTTTCATTACAAAGTTTACATTGCCATACACTGAAATTACTGGTTAGTGTTAAGAGATTTTAGCCCTGAGAGGATTTATCCCTTCAAATTTAGTTAGTTCCTAAGAATTTGTAAAAGTCCAGTGAGGGGTATTGTGCTAGAGAGGAAGAAAGGTTTATGACTAGAGGGGTCTTCTAAATGTGAATAAGGAAGTGTTATTGAGTCCTTCACATTACACAAGAACCAGGGGTTACCACTGAAATTAATAGATAGCACACAAACACGAAGAAGTGGATCTTGTTGACAAGAGGTGATATGAAGGCCAAAAGCGTAAGTGGATTTAAAATAAAAAGAACAAGATAACTTTATGGAAGATAGGTCCATCAACAGCTATTAACCAAGATGATCAGGGATACAACCCCATGCTCTGTGTGACCCTAAGCCTCTGACTACCAGAATCAAGGACTGAACAACCAAGGATGGATCACTTGATAATTCCCCTATTCTGTTTATTCCTTTGGGGCATGTCTACACTACCCCGCTAGTTCGAACTAGCGGGGTAATGTAGGCATACCGCACTTGCAAATGAAGCCCGGGATTTGAATTTCCCGGGCTTCATTTGCATAAGCGGGGCACCACCATTTTTAAAACCCCGCTGGTTCGAACCCCGTGCAGCGCGGCTACACGGGGCACGAACTAGGTAGTTCGAACTAGGCTTCCTAGTTCGAACTACCGTTACTCCTAGTTCGAACTAGGAGGGTAGTGTAGACATACCCTTGGAAGCATATGTCACTGGGCACTGGCAGGGAACAGGTTACTAGGCTAGATGGACTATTAGTCTGATGCAGTGTGGCCTGAAGTTTCCTTTTCAGGATGTCCCTCTGTGACAATGCACCCAATATTATTCACAGTTATATTATTATGATAGAATTATGATACCGTTTTGATGTATTACATGCAAGGTAAGCCATGTGAGATGTCACTGGAAAGATTATGATTTGCTCAATATTATTATCCTATTTGTATGCATAAGTTAGGAATATTAACCATGTATCTAAATTTCAAAGTAGTTACACCAATGGAACACTCACTAGACAAGATGATTTGTGCATAGATAGCATATGGGGAAGGCTATTAGACAAAAACATTAGGCCTTAGGAAAAGCTTATATCCTCCCTTGTGAGCCTTCCTGTGAATTCTCGCTTCTGAGGCCATGTTTACACTAGAGCTGGAAGGCTGGCTTAAGGTATTCAACTCCAGCTACATAAAATATGTAGCTGGAGTTGGTTTACCTTAAGCAAATGCTCCTGTCAGTTTCCTTTACTCCTCATGACTGCAAGGAGTGCAAGTGCCAACAGGAGCTGCCTTCAGTGTTCGATTTACGGATCTATATTAGACCTGCTAAATCACATGACAGATTGTCGATCTCTAGAGCAGTGAGTAAAGATGTGCCCTGAATGATGGCTACTATGCCTCTACAAAGACATGAGATAAGATCACATATCTCTAGACTGCATCTTGGGATGTCAGTATTTTTCCACAGACTGGTCTGGAAACCATGCTTTGGTAACAAAGAGTTCCCATTGTATACAAAAGCTGTATAAGGCAGGGAATGACACCATCTGATGTTCTTTGCTCTGCACCCAAAAAGACTCCTGGAAATACCCAAGGAAGAAAGACTGAACTGAGGGAAATGCTGGACCCAGCCTAAAGGGATTTTTAGTTTGTAAATGAAACAGCTGGGGTTTTTAAGATGTAAAGCAAGTGCAACTTGCCCCTTCAGAATCTGCAGCCTGCTTGTATAATCTCTTAGAGAGAAAATGTTTTATTCTCTATCTAGTATATCAAGCTTAAATTGCAATTTTGTTTATTTGCTAGATAATCACTTAAAATCACTTAAAATCTATCATTTGTTAATAAAACCCAAATGGTGGGTCACAGGGGATCAGTTGTACCGCAGTTCCAGATGACACTGGAGGGAACTGTCACTTCTCCCACACCATTTTTTAGTTCAGTCAGCAAGTCAAAAACGCAACTATTCAGAATAAGAAGTGGCCAAAAGCATTTATGGTGCAACAGAAGTTAGAATAGTCCTTGAACTACAGAATGATACTTTGAAGTCTGAGGTTGGGGGAGTAAGATTTGTAGGGAGTAGGAAGTTGTGTCAGCAGTCTCAAATGAGGAGTAAGGAATTAAGGCCAGGCTTTAGTGTTTTATAGCCCAGAATGTAAATTAGAAGTCAATACAACATTTACTATGTCTGACTTTTGATCTGATAATATAACATTTTGATTCTAGCAGTCAACCTGTAGGATCAGAATCTGATCTCAAATGAACAAGTGCAAATCTGAGGTTACTCAGATCTGAAAGTGACCCAGGACTAGTAGTCACAGTGCCTGTGGTCCTGAAGATTGTCCTAGTCTTTTATTTGAATTTAAGGGCCCAATTTATCTTTAGTATATCTCCAGTTCGGTCAACAGAGTTACATGGGGCTTGAATTCAGCCCATTATGCCTTGCAAATTGTTGTGCATAGCTAGATAGCTGAAGGGAAATTTTCTCATTATTATTTCTACATCTGCATCTCATAATGGAGGCAATTGCCTTTTGTGTTTCATTTCAAATGTGGAAAACAAAGCATGATAGTTTGCTGTCTGTCTCCTAGACACATTTTATGTATTTTTGCTTAAATCTTAAATAAATCACCTTGATTGAAAATGTATATAAAAGTCTGCTTTTTGTCTTCCATTGTATCTTATATTGAAAATATGTGTACCTTTGTAACAGTCCCTAGTTTTACAAATTGACCTTAAAAATCCACCATTAAGTCAACATTTCAGAATTCAGTTTTCAAATATAGCTGGAAATCAGATTCAAGTTTCCAGGGGTTCTTATTTTGGAATGAGCACTCTCATAAATAATATACAGTATTGTATTATATTTTCATCTATCAGGACTGTTTTCACACTTACCAGATTAATCTCATCACAATGTTTGTCATATTTTTCACATTGATAAAGAAATTAGTTTTAGGAGATGGCTGTAAAAGTTCTGTATTGTAATTAACAGATTCTGAATATTTTTAACAATTCATATTCTACAGTCAATCCACTTTATAACAGCAGAAGAAGACTCAACCTAGATAATTGAGAACTGGATCCACAGAGAGACAAATACCTACAGTGTGTGTTAGGAGTCAGTTAAAATAGCTGTTATTAGATCTTGAAGGAGAGCCATCATTTGGGACATTTTTCATTATCAGCACTGCTATGTTAGGTCTTCTAGTATTTTCAAGGAATAAAACCATTCTCTGAGGTGTGGGAGCGATTAGTGTCCCCAAATAATATCTATCTTCTTTTCTCCCACACCACTTCAAAATCTCCACTCTGTACACATACTTACTGTACTGCTAAGTATGTACCCTGCTCTGTCCTCAGGAGGGAACAGCTGCTGTAGCTGAGGAAGAAGTACCCCTCCCCCAGCTAGGCATCTCCATGTTTGGAGCCCTGTGGCCCTGGCTGGCCAGGACTCATTAAGCCACACAACCTAGAGGGAACCTTGCACAGGACTCTTTGTTGTTTTAACTTCCGAGTTATAGACTGGAGCTCTGTGGATCCTCCCTATAAGCTGGTGTGGTTGTGTGGTGGTTGTTTTTTTATAGATTGCAGTACATGTAGTAATAATAGTAGTAGGGCTCAGATTTTTCTGGATGTGATAGCTGACAGATTTCTTCACCAAATAGTAGCTGAACCAACAAGAGGTGACGGGTATTGGTGAGTAGTGAGGAGCTCATAGAGGAACTGGTTTTAGAGACATTGATTTGAGTGATCATGAGCTAATTGAGTTTAAATTAAATAGGAAGATAAACAAAAACCAAACCGCAATAAAGGTCCTTGATTTCAAAAGAACAAACCTTAAAAATTAAGGGAATTAGTTAGAGAAGTGGACTGTACTAAGAATTCAAGGATCTGATTTTAGAAGCTTGGAATTACTTTAAGTGAAAATAGCAGGAGCCTATATCCCAAGCAACGGAAAAAATTTGTAGGGAAGGGTAGCAGTCACAGATCAAGTCAGATGAGCAAGCATGTTAAAAAGGTTATTAAGAAAAAGCAGGAAATCCTTGGTCTACAAGGAAAAGAACATGTGAGGGATCAGCAAGGAAAGCTACTTCTTGGAGATCAGACAGTCAAAACTGAAAAAAACCAAGCAAAAAGGACATTGGAAGAGGAATTAAAATCAACAGTAAAAGGTTCTCTAGCCATATGAATAAAAAGAAAACAAGAAAAGAAGTGGAATGATTAAGCACTGAGGATGTAATGATTAAAAATAATCTAAGAATGGCCCAACACCTAAACAAATACATTGCCTCACATTTTAATGAAGCTAAAGAAGAGTTTAGGGACACTATTAGGATGGTTAATGACAACAAGAATAAGGAGGTAGAAATTACCATATCCAAGATAAAAGTCACACACAAACAGTTTAATGTGACTAAAGCTAATATAGTTCCCATTATTAAGAAAGGGGAAAAAGTGATCCAAGAAATTGCAGGCCTGTTACTTTGACTTCATTTGGAACAAATTTTGAAAAGGAAAGTAATTAGGGACACAGAGATGAACAGTAATTTGGATCAAATACAACATGGTTTTACAAAAGATGGATCATGTCAGACCAACCCGAACTAGATTTTTTTTATACAAGGAAAATGCAGTAGATCTAATCTACCTAGAAAATGGAAAAGGTGGGGGTTGTGTTTCAAGCGGTGGTGTCTGTTGGGACCCGGATGTAAGGTTGGGGGAGAAAGGAGGCTTGGTTACAGCAGGGAGGGGAGGTGTTTGGTTCTGGGGAAGGAAGGGAGAGGGGAGGAGAGGAGGATTGGTTTGAGAGTATGCCCCTGTGGCGGGTCTGCCACGACCTGCACTGCGTTCGGCGAGGGGGAGTCGCCGGGGAACGGTGCGGTGAGTGGCAAACCGTCCGCCGCTTTGCAGGGAGGCAGGGGAAGCCCCGTGCAGCCGCCGGCGATGGGCTGGCTAGGGAAACCCAGCCGCCGGCCTGCAGGCGGGGGCGGAGGAGAGGGGGCAAGGCATCCAGCAAGGGGTAGTCAGCAGGGAACGGTGCGGCGAGCGGCGAATCCTTCGCTGCTTTTCAGGGAGACGTAGGAAGCCCCGCACAGCCGCCGGCAATGGGCCAGCTGGGGAAATCGTGTTATTCCAGGGATGGTCATGTAATTCAAAAAACGTTCCCTAAAAAAAATCATGCAATTATGAAAATGTGTTAACAGGCACATGTTAAATGAGGAATTACTGTACACGAGTAAGGTGCTATTGCCTGAAATGTGCAGGAGGTCAAACAAAATGATCATAATGGTCTCATCATCTTAAAGTCTATGATATTATGAGATTTCAAGCCAATTCTTCAATTTTTCAAGGCCCTTTTGAATTATAATCTTGTCCTCCAAAGTACTTGACACCCTCTCCCACTGTGGTGTCATCTGAAAAAAATGTAAGCATTCTCCTCACTCCATTATCCAAGACATTAATGAAAATATTGAATAGACCAGACTCAGAACAGACTTTTGCAAGATCCCACTAGATACCTTCTCCCAGCAATCGCTCTAAACCTTTAGCATAAAAGCAACAGCCATAAAAATCAGTTTTCAGTTTTTCATTACAGAAACTGTTTCTTGATAAAGTAGCATACCTAAAGGTCTAACTCAAATTCTGATATCACTATCTGTTCTCCCTTCAGACAAAGGAATGCATAAGAAACCAAGATGCATTAGCAAAAACCATTATTACAGAAGACAATTCCAAATACACAAATCAATCCATTTAAGTCAATTTACTTGCTTATTTTTACTAAAAATAATAAAAAATAGCTTCTCAAATTATATTACATTTAACAATTTTTGTTTGTCATAATGTTATTGATCTTATTTTCTATGTTGTTCTCTCCAAAGTCCAAGTCCAAAGGTCCAAGTGTAACTCTCAAGAAAGATTTTTCAGCAAAGTTATTTAAAGAGGTTAATGTAAGTTTTCTTGTTTTACAATGAAATACCTAAAGAGAAATCAATTGAACAGGACAAGAAAAAACGTTTCCTCTTCTCCTTATGTATGTAAGCTGTTGGTAGCTATGTAAGGTGAAAACTTATAAAGATACAAGATGTGACTTTTCAAAATATGATCACTCTAACATAAGTGATGCTATAATTTTTAGAATTTTATCTGGAATTTTATAATTGATTTCACTGGAAGCAAAACAAGATTCTTATTATTTATAATTTACTGATGTTTCCAGACCATTCTGAAAAAAAGAAAAAAGATCCCAAAATTATTTAAGTTTCACGCTACAAACACCACCTCTATCTTTTTCAAGGATGCAGTTTCAAGGTCATATTTGGAAAGTAGCATCATGAAACCAGAAGTTTAATATTGTGCACACTATTTAACGTGACATATAAGCCACTCAAATTAAGAAGAAAAAAAAAGAAGACACTTATTTCAGTAAGATGCAGGCTGTCCATGGAGGAAGCCCAAGTAAACTAAAAACAGTTTAAAGGTCCATTCTCTACTCCGAGCCTTTTAAAAACACAAACTATAAGTCATACATTTGAGTAGCATTCCATTTAAATGTAAACCATTCTTTCCAACTGTAATTCATCTATTGGCATAATACAGTTCCTGACAATGATTAAATATGGAAAATGTATAACATGTCATTTAATGAGTGGAGTCATTTGTTATGTGCTTATATATACATGCTTCTAGAATTGCCAGTTTTTATTTTTGAAGCAATTATGTCTGTTTTTGTTGAAGAAAATGTAAGGTTTTTCCAATTAGACCTATGAAGTAATAAGAAAATAATAAACAAATAGGATTTTTTCCTAAGGACTGTCTCTGAGAAGAATTTATATTCCATTTTCATGTGTAACTAGATTACGTTTTTATGTAGGTCCTATAGATTTAGCATGTAATCAAGTATCTATGCATGAGTTTTTGTTGTATGAGTTTAGTTTGCATACTATAAATCAAGTTAATTGATTGTCAATTGATCCCAGTGAACTAACATATAATTGGAAATTGTGTCTGATACATGTCACAAACTTTCATCTCCAGAGACAGATATTGATTTTCCTTCAGAGAGCTCTATGAGGAAGTCCACCAGGACAGTTAATGAGAGTCTCTTTTATTAATTACAACACCAGAGTCCAAACTAGAAATTACAATTGTGTCAATTACTCACTGTCAGTTAGCTCCAGTTACAGCACAATCAAAAATTCTAGTGTGGATAAGCCAAAAGAAAAGGAAGTATTAAAAGGCAGAAAATCAAAAGGAATAAGATGATACAGATGTGTGAGAAATATGCATAGGACCAAAGTGGCCCTTACAGGTGATTTATGGCCCTTATATGTGATTTATGGAGTGTCCTAGACTTAACTGGGAAAAATATGGAATATCATGAACTACTTAAGTTATAGTACATTGAGCTAAAAGCTTGTGGGACAACTGAAACAAAGAAAAGGTTCAACTGGCCAAAAGATCATTTGAGGAATCTTGACAAGTTTAAATAAGCTTTTGATAGGTAACTAAAGTTTCAGGTATTTAATATACAAATCCCAGCGGAACCACTAAACTTTTTTAAAAATTCACCAACCACATACATAATGGTTGTGAATAAGTAGTTTGAGCCTTAAGTAATATCGATGCTAGCTAAATTCAGACATGTGTGGGGCCCTCCCCGAGCTGTGAGCACCAGCCCATGTGTGCCCTGGAAATGAACATGCTTTCATATGCACAGAGAGGTGCAAGCTGTCTAGGAAGAGTATGACATTAGAAAATTGGCCCACATCCCCTGTGCTCCCACCTCCTCCATTCTGTGTGTGTGACCCTGACCACACTCACCTGCTGTTCCCTCACCAGTGCCATAGAAGGCCTCCTGGGTCTGGGGGACCAACTCCAGGGTCAGGGCGACGAGACTCCAGTTGGGGTCCTCTTCCTCCTCTTCATCCTGCAGCTGCTGCTCCGAGTTGTCCTGAGCCACCTCCTGGCATGGCTGGACCATTGTTCACAACCCAGACTGCACAAGAACCGGGGCAGAGAGGGGTTCCCCACCACCCAGGATTCTGTCCACCTCTTGGAAGTATGAGCAATGGTGAGGCGCTTCCCCCAAGGTGGAGCTGCGTTCGTGGGCCTTGGCATAGCCCTGCTTCAATTCTTTTACCTTGGCCCATACCTGATCTAAGGTTCTGGGGTGATGGCCTTTTTTGGCCAGCCCCTCGGCCATGCGGGCGTAAATGTCTGCACTGTGGCGTCAGGAATACAGAGCCTGCAGCGATTCCTCCTCTTCCCATAGTTCCAAAAGGGTCATGTCCTCTGGCCCTGACCAGGCTGGAGCTCGCCTCTTTGTGCCCCTGGATTGCTCATGGGATGGCTCCCTGGAAGGTCCTTGGGGCCCTCGGGGGTCTTGTGTTTGTGCCATGCTGAATTATCAGAGAGGCAGGGACAGCTATGTTGTCAGTGGTTTCCTCTGGCTGCCTTTCTGCCACAATGGCTGCCCAGGGTGCTTGTGCCTTTAAGACATGGCTACAGACAGGAACAAGAGAGGTTTTTCCTGCAGATGGAGTGTCCACCCGGGCTTTTCCCTGAAGATCTGTTTTTTTTCGGAACCCCCCCAAAAAAACCCTGTGTCCACACATGCCTTTTTTCGACAGATCTTTGTCAAAAAAGACATTCTTCCTCATAAAACTAGGTTTACAGCTGTCGACAAAACCACCGCGTTCTTTCTATATACTGTCAAAAGAATGCAGCAGCAGTCTAGATGCGGGTGAACTTTTTTCGAAAAAAGGTAACTTTTTTTTGAAAAACCTGCGTAGTCTTGACACACCCTTACATTGCTGTGCTAGTGTCTCTAAAATTATAGGCATAAGATACACAGATATAACCATTTCTAAACCAATATAAGAAAACACACACAAAATTTAACTGATTTAACTTAATTTATTTAAATTAGACCAAAGCAAGTTTTGGGGGGCAATAATTGTAACTTTCTGTGTTTATACATTGCCTATCACTATCGAGTTTCATATATTTTGGGTTGCTATACACTACTGTAATAGAAACAACCACCACCATCAACAAAAAATCCAATAATCTACATGTACTATGTTGGTAGAAATTATACAGCAGTGAAGAATGCTTGTAAAACAATCTAACCTGGAAATATGAAGACCCATGAAAGAGATTTACCTGTTACATGATGTCACATATATAGAATCACATATAGTTCTTCAAACAGATTACGTGAATGAAGTGTGCTTCTTTCAGTCTATAGTAAGTCATCATAATCCATATTACACAAGACCCATGAATGACATACAAAAAAACCTCCCAATTTACCATCACAGGAAATGCAATCTCTTGATCAGCTAAGTACATATAGAATACATATAAGAGCATGCTCATTCAGACTTTCCACATAAAAAAAGATATTCAGTACCTTTCATGACCTCTTATCGAAAGAACATAATATTAATGATAGTTCTGACTGAATCTACTGTAAATTGTACCCATTAACACAGTTACATACACATTTGTATATTATATTAAAGTCTCATCAAAATAAAAGACTGAAGTTACTGAACAACATAAGGGAAATCAACATCCAGTGGAGCTGACAGACTCACCAGGCAAGGGGGAGGAGGGGCAAACTCTGCACTCCCTGAAGGGATGGGTCTTTGGGGAAAAGAGGTGGGGCTGGAGCTAGCTCCCCCCAGGTAGCCTCAGGACTGCCCAGAGTGAACATAAGAACATAAGAACATAAGAATGGCCGTACTGGGTCAGACCAAAGGTCCATCTAGCCCAGTATCCTGTCTACTGACAGTGGCCAGCTCCAGGTGCCCCAAAGAGGGTGGACCGAAGACAATGATCAAGCGATTTGTCTCCTGCCATCCCTCTCCAGCCTCTGACAAACAGAGGCCAAGGACACCATTTTATCCCCTGGCTAATAGCCTTTTATGGACCTAACCTCCATGAAATTATCTAGCTTCTCTTTAAACTCTATTATAGTCCTAGCCTTCACAGCCTCCTCTGGCAAGGAGTTCCATAGGTTGACTACACGCTGTGTGAAGAAGAACTTTCTTTTATTAGTTTTAAACCTGCTCCCCGTTAATTTCATTTGGTGTCCTCTAGTTCTTCTATTTAGGGAACTAATAAATAACTTTTCTTTATCGGCCCTCTCCACGCCACTCATGATTTTATATACCTCTATCATATCCCCCCTCAGACTCCTCTTTTCTAAACTGAAAAGTCCCAGTCGCTTTAACCTCTCCTCATATGGGACCCGTTCCAAATCCCTAATCATTTTAGTTGCCCTTTTCTGAACCCTTTCCAAGGTCAAAATATATTTTTTGAGGTGAGGAGACCACATCTGTACACAGTATTCAAGATGTGGGCATACCATAATTTTATACAGGGGCAGTAAGATATTCTGGGTCTTATTTTCTATCCCTTTCCTAATAATTCCTAGCATCCTATTTTCCTTTTTGACCGCCGCTGCACACTGTGTGGAAGTTTTCAGAGAACTGTCCACGATAACTCCAAGATCTCTTTCCTGATTTGTCGTAGCCAAATTAGCTTCCATCGTACTGTACGTATAGTTGGGGTTATTTTTCCCGATGTGCATTATTTTACACTTATCCACATTAAATTTCATTTGCCATTTTGTTGCCCAATCACTCAGTTTGGTGAGATCTTCTTGGAGTCCCTCACAGTCTGCTTCTGTCTTGACTATCTTAAACAGTTTTGTATCATCTGCAAACTTTACTATCTCACTGCTTACCCCTTTCTCCAGATCATTTATGAATAAGTTGAAAAGGATTGGTCCCAGGACTGGACCTTGGGGGACACCACTAGTTACCCCTCTCCAATCTGAAAATTTACCATTTATTCCTACCCTTTGTTTCCTGTCTTTTAACCAGTTCTCAGTCCAAGAAAGGACCTTTCCTCTTATCCCATGGCCATGTAATTTACACAAGAGCCTTTGGTAAGGGACCTTGTCAAAGGCTTTCTGAAAATGCAAGTATACTATATCTACTGGATCCCCCTTGTCTGCATGTTTGTTAACCCCTTCAAAGAACTCTAACAGATTAGTAAGACAGGATTTCCCTTTACAGAAACCATGTTGACTTTTGTCCAACAAATTATGTTCTTCTACATGCTTCACAATTTTATTCTTTACTATTATTTCGACTAATTTGCCCGGTACTGAAGTTAGACTTACCGGTCTGTAATTGCCAGGATCGCCTCTACAGCCCTTTTTAAATATTGGTGTCACGTTGGCTACCTTCCAGTCATTAGGTACGGAAGCCAATTTAAAGGATAGGTTACAAACCACAGATAATAGCTCAGCAATTTCCCATTTGAGTTCTTTTAGAACCCTTGGATGAATGCCATCCGGTCCTGGAGATTTGTTAACATTAAGTTTTTCTATTTGTTCCAAAACCTCCTCTAATGACACTTCAATCCAGGACAGTTCCTCAGATTCATCACCCACAAAGGACAGTGCAGATTCAGGAGTCTCCCCAACGTCCTCAGCCGTGAAGACTGAAGCAAAGAAATCATTTAGTTTCTCCGCAGTGGCTTTATCATCCTTGATTGCTCCTTTTATATCTCGGGGAACCACAGGTTTTTTTAGCAGGTTTCCTGCTTCTAATGTACTTAAAAAACATTTTGTTATTTCTTTTTGAGTTTTTGGCTAGCTGTTCCTCAAAATCTTTTTTTGCTTTTCTTATTACATTTTTACACTTGATTTGACAGTGTTTATGTTCTTTTCTATTTATCTCACTGGGTTTGAGCTTCCACTTCTTAAAAGATACCTTTTTGTCCCTCACTGCTTCTTTTACATGGTGGTTAAGCCACGGTGACTCTTTTTTACGTCTCTTGCTATGTTTTTTTTTAATTTGGGGTATACATTTAAGTTGGGCCTCTATTATGGTGTCTTTAAAAAGTTTCCATGCAGCTTTCAGGGATTTGGCTCTAGTCACTGTGCCTTTTACTTTCTGTTTAACTAACCTCCTCATTTTTGTGTAATTCCCCTTTTTGAAATTAAATGCCAGGGTGCTGGACTGCTGAGGTGTTCTTCCCACCACAGGAATGTTATTATATTATGGTCACTATTCCCAAGCGGTCCTGTAACGGTTATATCCTGGACCTGATCCTGCGCTCCACTCAGGACTAAATCGAGAATTGCCTCTCCCCTTGTGGGTTCCTGCACCAGCTGCTCCAAGGAGCAGTCATTTAATCCATTGAGAAATTTTATCTCCGCTTCTCTTCCTGAGGTCACATGTATCCATTCAATATGGGGGTAATTAAAATCCCCCATTATTATAGAGTTCTTTATTTTGGTAGCCTCTCTAATCTCCCTTAGCATTTAAATGTTAGTATCGCTGTCCTGGTCAGGTGGTCGATAATATCCCTACTGCTAATTTCTTATTATTGGAGCATGGAATTACTATCCATCGCGATTCTATTGAACATGATGATTCACTTAATATTTTCATTTCATTTGATTCTACATTATCTTTCACATACAGTGCCACTCCACCACGCACCCGGCCTGCTCTATCCTTTATATAGATTTTATATGCCGGTATGATTGTGTCCCACAGATTTTCCTCATTCCACCAGGTTTCAGTGATGCCTATTATGTCAATCTCCTCATTTAATACAAGGTACTCTAGTTCACCCATCTTATTAGTCAGACTCCTAGCATTTGTGTACAAGCACTTTAAAAATTTGCCACTGCTAATTTGTCTGCCCTTCCCTGATTCATTGGATTCCTTTGTATGTGGTTGTTTGTCTGCTCTGGCCCATGGTTTGCCCTCTCCCCTCCTCTCTTTGGGTATGTCTACACTACCACCCTTTCTGACTACAGCTTAGAGAATCTCTATCAATGGATTCTCCTCTAAGAGAAGTCTCCCTCCGATTTACGTGCATCTCCGCACCAATCGGCTTTCCCCCATCTCTTAGTTTAAAAACTGCTCTATGGCCTTTTGAATGTTTAGTGCCAGCAGTCTGGTTCCACCCTGGTTTAGGTGGAGCCCATCCTTCCTGTATAGGCTCCCCCTCTCCCAAAAGTGTTCCCAGTTCCTAATAAATCTAAACCCCTCTTCCCTACACCATCGTCTCATGCACGCATTGAGACTCTGAAGCCTGCCTACCTGGCCCTGCGTGTGGAACTGGAAGCATTTCCGAGAATGCCACCATAGAGGTCCTGGATTTCAGTCTCTTTCCTAGCAGCCTAAATTTGGCCTGCAGGACATCTCTCCTACCCTTCCCTATGTCACTGGTACCTACATGTACCACGACCACCGGCTCCTCCCCAGAACTACACATAAGTCTGTCTAGATGCCTTGAGAGATCCGCAACCTTCGCACCAGGCAAGCAAGTGACTATACAGTTCTCCTGGTCATCAGAAACCCAACTATCTATGTTTCTAATGATCGAATCACCCACTACTAACACCTGCCTCTCCCTAACTGGCATTCCCTCCCCCTCAGAGGTATCCTCAGTGCGAGAGGATACTGCAACATCCTCTGGGAGGAGGGTCCCAACTACGGGATGGTTTCCCTCTGCTCCCATTGAATGCTTTGTTCCCTTGAGACTTTCATCCTCCTTAAAAGCACTGGGGCTCTCAGACTAGAGGTGGGACAGTACTACAGTATCCTGGAAAGTCTCATCAACATAGCTCTCTACCTCCCTTAGCTCCTCCAGTTCAGCCACCCTAGCCTCCAAAGCCCGAACTTCTGTCTCTGAGGGTCAGGAGCTCCTTGTAACGGGTGCACACATACTCCACCTGTCCACAGGGCAGGTAATCATACATGTTACACTCGACACAATATACAGGATAGCCCCCACTCTGCTGCTAGGCTTCTGTCTCCATTTTTCTAATGAATACGTTCAAGTATAAACTGGGATTCTTTTTAAACCTCTGGAATATAGATTATTCTAAGAGTTATGTTTTAAAGAAGGTCAGAAGTCACTAGTGCCCTCTAACCTCCCCCTCTAAACTCCCTCTCCAAACTCTCCTGTTAGCTGTTCCTGTTCGTGCTCTCCCTGGTCGCTGAGTCACAGGCTTATATAGCTCTGGTAGCCCCTCCCCAGAACTTTCCAGAGCATGCTGCACGGGGCTCCAGCAGCAATTTAATGGGCCCAAGGCTCTGGACACTGCCTCCGCCACAGGAGTAGCAGATGGAAATCCCAGACCCTTTTGAATTGCTGGGCTCTGGGGCAACTGCCCCCTTTGCCCACTCCTCTGTCAGGGAGCCTGTCAACATTTTTTGCTCTAGCAGTTTCTCTCAAAGAATATCCTCTAAATTATCCTATCAATCCTTCTGATACCATTTGCATGGCTTTTCCTCTCTTCTTGCTTTTGTCAGATTGTTTTCTAGCCTGACAGCAATTGTCTCCCCATTTATCTCTCAGACACACTTGTTCCTCTTATTTCTGTATCAGACTTCTCAACTAGTTACACTATTTATTTGAACTTTCAGAGTTTGTAAATTGTTTATTAACCTGCTTATGTCCCAAGTGCTACAAAATGATAAATGAGGAAAAGGACTTTAAAATGCCATATTAATATTATCCCAAAGAGAATACAGAACTGAAAAGTAGTAACAACAAAAGAGGGAAAAATGCTTTGATTAGCTGCAATGTCAAAGGCTAGCGAAGAAGCTTTTGTATATGGAAAAGCTGACATGGTAACTACCTCAGGGACTGATTAATGTGACACAGCTGTTTAACCTCCTCATATATTACTATGTAGAAATAATAAACTTTATTAGGTTTGGTGAATTTTAAGTTAATTAGCATAATGGAAAATAATGAATTATTTTAAATAATGCCAGGACATAAATATGAGCATCAATGCTTTCTTAAATATTATTTAAAGCAAACTTCAAATATCATTATCATAGCAGCCTTCATTGATGGAGAACACCAAACTTCAGTTCTGCTTCTTTTGGCAGAAGAATAGTAATGAAATTGAGGCCTTATCTACGCGAGAAAAGGTTTGTCAGTATAGCTATAAAGTATAGCTATAATGCTCCTAAAGTGAGGCATAATTCATACCAGTTTAGGAGTTCTTTTGCTGATACAGATTATTTCAGTTCCCTGAACATAGCAAGATGGTGCACGTGAAAGGCATTTTACCACTATAGCTATGTTAGTAAAACTTTAAGTACAGGTGGGACCTCCTTGATCCAGTACCCTAGGGACCCCGGGAGATCATTTCTGCCCCTCTGCCACCGGGCCATCAACCCGGCTCCACTCTTTGCTTGGCCTCCCGGCAGGCTCTCCACTTGTGACCAGCTCTGTAGCCCTACCATGGCAGCCCATGATCCTGCTATGGTGGTGCTCAGCCTCACTGTGGCAAACCACTGTCGGTGCTCCCGGCCCCACTAGCACTACTGTGGCAGCACCAGCCTCACCAGCCCACAGTCCCACTGCTGGGACTCCTGCCATCCTTCCCCGCCGCAGACTACTGCTCAGCCAGGGTTCCCAACCCAGTCAGTCCTACCGTGAAAGCACCAGTTCCACTGCTGGGGTTCCTGGCCCTGCCAGCCTTGCTGTGGCAGCCCCACAGTCCCACTGCTGGAGCTCCTGACCCCACCGCAGCAGACCACTGCTCCGACAGAGGCTGCTGGCATTCCAGCTGCCCTGTTACGGGCTCAGCCAGACTCTGGCAGTAGGGATCCCAGCTGCTGGCCTCCCTGCAGCCAGATTGGCTGGGTTCCCTTCCCCCACAGGGCTCCTGCCTTTAATCCTCCACCGGGTTTCTCTGGTCCAGCAAGAGTACCACAGATGTTGCCACACCAGGGAGTCCCAATTGAGAGAGGGTTAACCTGTATAAACCTTGTCTAAAGTACTGGACATATATTCACTAGATATGGATCTGCAATTTCCTATGTGACTAGTGATCTAAGCTAATCACATAATCTCTGAGACTCAGCTTCCCAAGGTTCCTTTCCACCAACTTTTCTCTCTTATGTTGGTTTACTTGACCTAAAAGAAGTTAAAATCTGAAGAAACAAAGCATATAAAAGAAGGAAAACGGAAGAGTAGCAGAGTGGTCACCTGACTCATAGCCAAGGAACGCACCTGCAGTGCCCTGCCTCTGTATCCTCTCACCAAAGCCCCATAAGGATTCTATATAATCTTTCTTGGGGCTAAAATCACCCCAATCTCAGGCTGATTTAATAACAGAAAGAGTTCAAACAATCCTAAAAATAAAGTGCTACCAGATCATTTGCTTGCTGGTTTTTTTTCTATAACAGACTAACTCAGCTACCCCCTGAAGCTCAAAATAAAAGTTCATTAACTCACCAGAAAGTCCATATTGAGCTCTGGAATTTACCAACAAACACAGAGCTTTTCTGGCTCAGTCTGATCTTCACAAAACTCCCATACACATCACTTTCAGCTGGAACTCAGCCTTGGGATTCTAGTTTTCTTTCAAGACAACAACCTTCTGCTAGTCCATGGTATTCTGCAAGGAGGCTTTTGCTCAGGGTAGCGCTTCTTTTGTAAGATCCAGGAGTGTTCCACTGAGCCCAACTGGAGAACAAATTTTAATAGCCATACTTTAGGATGGGATAAGTTAGACATCTATAATAGTGGTACAAATGTAGCCGTGTTAGTCTGGTGAGCTGAAACGAAAAACAGGACTGTGTAGCACTTTAAAGACTAACAAGATGGTTTATTAGCTTTCGTGGGCCAGACCCACTTCCTCAGATCAAATAGTGGAAGAAAATTGTCACAACCATATATACCAAAGGATACAATTAAAAAAATGAACACATATGAAAAGGACAAATCAAATTTCAGAACAGAAGGGGTATGGGGGGGAAGAGGGGGAAGGTAAATGTCTGTGAGCTAAAGATATTAGAGGTGATAATTGGGGAAGCTATCTTTGTAATGGGTACCATCTTGTTAGTCTTTAAAGTGCTACACAGTCCTGTTTTTTTGTTTTAGCCATCTACAGAATTTGTCAGGAGTTAAGCAGGGATTTTAGCTATACCACTGGGGCCTGATTTGGGCATTTAGATACCTAATGTTGCAGTTATATACCTAAGTCCTTTGCAAATCTAATCCTTCAATAGTTACCTTGTGTGAGTGTGCCATATTTTATTTTTTCATAGATGTAGGTAGATGAAATGTTAGCAGCACCTTCAGGTCCTCTTTCCAAAATAGGAGTAAGCTCCACATCTGCTATGTAAAAGCAAAGAAGGTTTTATAGACTTCCTCACTGTTGATACTGTCAGAACTACTGTATCAGGTTCTTATTCTCTATTCTGCATTGACACTAAGGGTGTGTCTCACTTCAGGGCTTAACTCATCAATTGCATATCTTATTTTAAAATAGGGAACATCTATACAGCACTTATTTTGAAATAAATTACTCTTCCTCCAACTTCCCTTATTCCTCCTATAAGAGGGTTACAGGAGTTGGAGTAAGAAGTCCTCCAGCTTGACAGTATTTTGACCTCATTTCAAAATAACTGCCTATTGGGTAGATGCAGACTAAGTTATTTTGGAAGAGCGCTAGTTATTTTGAAATAGTGTTGCAGTGTAGATGTACCCTAAGAGCTCCTTCTACACAGGGCTAGCCAGCAAAATTCATCCAATAGCTTTATCTCCGGAAGATTCACTAGTTTTCCAGTCTCCTACAACCAGGGTTTTTTTTTTAAGTTTTGTGAAGCAGTTATCCACAAAGTTATGAAAATTTCATGGTTTCTAAAAATGCTGTTGACATTGACACATGCTGGGGTGTCCTCAGACTCAAGAATTTGTCTCATTTACTGGAAAAATCTTACTTGATATTTTGCCACCCAGAATAAAGTATATTCAAAACATTCATGCACATCATTTGGTAAGATGGTACAGCTTCTTCCTTTTTTCAAAAGTGGGGTCTTCATAATGTCTCCTGAAAATAATAAGATGCAGGTGAGTATGTAGATAAAAACCACAGTACAAATTGTCATTCTGGCTCACTACTGTCATCAAATGAATGGCAGTCTATTCGGGATTCAGGAGTATGCCCATCACTAAAGGATAATATGTGAGCATCTTTCTAGTTGATAAAAATAAAATCCTAACAGAAGCATGCAACAATTCAAAGCTTAAAGCATTCAAGAAAATGTTTTAGCACTAGAATGTTATAGTCATACTGTCAACCAAGACAGTCCCAGACAAAACCAGCACTTGTCAAAGTTCAGCTTAGGTTTAGCCTGTTCTACAAACTGATTTCATATCTGTTGCAGGAAGCTGTTACATTGTATTTCTCCCATAAAAATGTTTATAAAATAATTAAAATGGTCATGTCTAGACCTAGTTTACCTGGCACGTTCTGACTTTTAGCCTGAGGAATTGATTCACATCCAAGAACTTCCATAATGTGCTTCCTGAAAGCATTAGTACAGGCAGTCCCCGGGTTACATGGATCCGACTTACATCAGATCCCTACTTACAAACGGAGTGAGGCAACCCCGCACTAGTTGCTTCCCCCCAGCAGACCAGGGAGACGGGAAGCTAGTGCCCCCCCTCCAGCAGACCAGGGAGACGCGGAGCGGCTTTTCTCAGCAGACACCTCAGCTTGAGAATAAAGGACTGAGGGAAGTGAGGTGTGGGAGAATAAAACTGAGCTCTGGAGAAATGTTTGGCTAGAGTTTCCCCTACAATATGTACCAGTTCCGACTTCCATACAAATTCAACTTAAGAACAAACCTACAGTCCCTATCTTGTACATAACCCAGGGACTGCCTGTATATGAACTATTTGCCCTGTAGAACTCTTTAACACAATCAGCTTTGGAGCTTTTTAAAAACAAAATAAGCTAATGAAGCAATAGAGTTGAGCAGTGCACCCCACAGTCATGCAACAATAATTCATTCCTGGGTGATTTATGGGTAATATGTCAGATGACTAGAGAATCTGGCAAAGCAGAGCAGGCCAGTGGGTCTATCTAATTCCATAGCCTGTCTATGACAGTGGTGAGCACAAGATGTTTTAGACTAAGGTGCAAGAAAACCTCAACTGAATGGAATAAACTGCCCTGGAAGAAATCTCTTTCTAATCCAGAAATAATGAGGATAAATCCCTCATCAAAATAATAATTGTTATAATAAATTACCCATTTAATGGTGAATGGCTTCATAATCTATATTAATATCTAATCTTTTTGAATCCTATTAAACTTAGGTGCTCATTGATAACTTGTGGCAATAAAATCTACAGGTTTAGCATACATTGTATAACAAAGTATTTCTGTCAGTTTTAAATGTGAGGCCTTTCCATTTCATGGACTGTTCCCTTTCTTCTCTAAGCAAACATCTCAGTCTTTTACATTTCTCTTCATACAGAAGTCTGTGCTATTTTTGCTACCCTTGTTGGAAGGTTATTTCTGCAGCATCCTTTTGAAGATATGCATACAAAATACATTTTGTTAGTCGATGTAATCTTATAAAGTTTTGTTTAATCAAAATCAAAGCATATCTGAAGCTCTGAAATTATCTGGATGGGATCCATTCCAATAAATAGAGCAGTCCTGATAAAAACCACTGAGATCAAATGTTTTGGATGAGTAAATTCAGATCTTCTCATGAAACTTTCTTTTCCACATAATACACTGTGAATTGATAACCGATGCACATCTGGCAGAATTGCTTCTGAATATTGTGTTCTAGTCTACTAAGAAAGAATATTATTTTCACTTTTTTTAGCTACAATTTAGCTTTTTAAATATAGTTATTTTCATCATGTAAAATTCATTAGATGAAAATGTTTCTTGAATCTAGCGGTACTAACTGCAGTATCTATAAGCCTCATCACAACATTGGCATAAGGTGTGTGACTACTACTATATCAAGGTTTGTAAAAATACATAGGGTAAAATCCTGACTGAAGTCAGTAAAGATAGGATTTCACTCTTTTTTTGTTTGTTTGTTTGGTTGGTTGGTTTTTTGCAGGAAGCCATTTAGAGATGTGACCAGTATAGGATATTGTGACTTCTACTTTAGTTTAATTCCTTAATGGTTTAAACAGGACTCTTGGGTTGTGTCTAACTCATAATCTTCAAGCGCTCATGGCTTGGACACAAAAAGGATGTTAATACAGAGATCATATTTTTCTCACTCTCATATAGATGATTTCATGGGTGAAATTAATAGAGTTTGTACTTCGTGCTATTCTCCAGAAATAGCAGGATAAATTACTTAACTCTCTTGGTGATGAGAGAGAAAAAAAACAGCTGCACCTATATCAATATGTCTAAAAGCTACACATATAAACAGGCTACAGAGCCAATGCCACAAAATAGAGGTGGCCAAGATATAGTCCACAGGCTGGATCCGGACCACCAAGTCATTTGATCCAGCTTGTGGCTGCTGTGCTGCACCCCCCATCCCTGGGTCAATCAAGAACTGTGGTCAGGGATTGTGCAAAGTCATTCACTGTTCAAAGCGGCTAGCAGCAGGTGCCTAGAGGGAGCCACCAGCCTTTTTGAACAGCGAGAGACTTTGTGTGTTCCCTAGGCCCTAGGCCCTGATTGGCCTGAGTGCAGGGGAGCATGCAAAGTCTCCTTCCCCCACCAGGGGCATGCTGCATCTCGGGGGGGGGTGGAGCTGACCTGTGATCACTACTCACAATTCGTAAAGTGGTCCCCCTGCAAAAATTATTGCCTACCCCTACCATGGAGTGAACAGGATGAAATTCCAATGTAGTGCTAGTCCTTTCTCAAATTCAGATTGCCCTAGGATAGGATATTTTATGCCTGAAAAATTGTTTCTGAACTATCATGAGGATTGCCACTGCCACTATCATAGACAGCTCATGTTGCAAAATGTTAATTTTGTATTGCTACAATTGCCTTCTATTAGTTCATTAGTTCATTGACCAGAGTAACTTAGTGAACAGGTGCTTAGTGAACCATCTTTGGCTCGCTTTGGATTGAATACAGACTATTGAAGTATTGTTACTCTTATTGAGTGAATGAGGAGTAGCAGAACTGTACTTATTATGCCCTGATTTAGGGCATCACCCTAAACTGAACCTCAGTGTCCAAGAAGGGGGCGAGGATGTCAAATCCCTCTGAAAATGAGAGATTAGCATAGGTGTCCCTGCCTGCTGATACAGACTTTGACTAAACATCCTTTAACTGTCACTTGTCCAGTGCTTAAAGAGAGAAGTTGACTGGACTTAGAGTCCTTACTCTGTTCAGTGATTACAGGAATTGAAATCACTGATGAACAGCTGTAGGGGTTAAGCTTTTGATCTGGTGTGGGGACAGTGTTGAGTGAAAGACGAAGAAAATGCTGAAGCACAGATGTTTCCTTTTTCCCCACAGAACTCACAAAGGGTATGTCTACACTACCACCCTAGTTCGAACTAGGGTGGTAATGTAGTCAACCGGAGTTGCAAATGAAGCCTGGGCTTCATTTGCATGTTGCCAGGCACTGCCATTTTTAAATGTCCGCTAGTTTGGACTCTGTGCCCTGCGGCTACACGCGGCACGAACTAGGTAGTTCGGACTAGGCTTCCTATTCCAAACTACCGTTACTCCAGCTAAAATCATGTCAGACTGTAGATGTTGCTGGACCAAATACGACTGGACTAGAGAGATTCAACTTGTACTTTTATATTTAGGCTGCTAGCGTCTGTGCATCTTCCCATTAGCCTCATGAAGATTTTACTTCCAAATTTTACTTAGCCTCTAATGACAACACTACTCTCCTTTTAGCCAAGGTGGTATTCTGTGGATCCTTTATTCCTTTTTTTTTTCTGATTGGGGATATGTATTTAGTTCTATTATGGTGTTTTTAAGTTGTCCCTGAGCTGTTTGCAGGTATTTAACCCTTGTGACATATTCTTTGTCTCGGCAGTATCTTTGATAAGAATAAGTCATTGACAATAGAAGAAATTGTAACTTCCATATCTAACAGTAGCAGAAGTCTTGTCAATAATTGTGAATGTATATCGTTTATTACAGCAGTAGCTTTTGCTAAAAAGTTCTTTTTTATAGTTTTGTTCTTTACATCATAGATTTAAGCTAATGTTTGTAAAAAAGTCATATCTCACGGAGCAGCCAAAAGTCAACAACCCAGAATTAGACTAAGAAACAGAAGCATTAACACAAATGGTACTAGAAAAACTGAACTAGCAAAATCATGGATCCAATTTTGTGTAATATGGCTTACTGAGGTAAAAGCTGTGCCCTCTGTGAGTAGACAATGTAGGACTATAGAAACATGAAGCTTTAAAATAAAACTGTCATGCTTGCAAAATGGAATTTTTTATGGAAACTCAATCACAGTTCAAGGGTCAAAATCTCCTTCAACAAAGGAGAGTTTAATGTTTCAGAATGATGCAAGACCCCATACAATCCCAGCCAAAATTGCTCTTAATTCTCTAAGAAGAAGAAAATAGAAAACAAAAACTCTTTAAAATATGGTAAGTGTTTCATCTTGCCTCTCTTCCAGGTCTTTCACATAGAAGCCATTGAAAACTTTAGACCTATTCAATAAACACTGGTTTCCCTCCTAAATTCTACAGGTGAAATCTTTCCCCTTTGAAATGGCAAAACTCCTACTGACTTCAGCGGAACCAAGATTTTCTTCCATTAATACAAAACTTCTTGTTCAGTCATGAACAAACTGACATGGCCACTGACAGTACTAGAACATTTTCAGGTTTGTATTAGAAATTGTTATTATTAGAGCCAGCTGGGGCTCTTTCGGGGGGAGGGGGAAGTGCTGTGTTTTATTTATTACATTTTCTCTATTAATTTTCATTTTGGGCGGGTCTGGTGAAGCCAATTAATTTTTACAAAGTAACCATTTTCTGCATATAGCTATTGATAGAAAATGATTAATTTGTCAAAAAAGGGCATTTCCCAGGGGAACACACACACACACACACACACACACATTCACACACACATATGATAATTGTTTTTGAGCTCAGTTGAGTTAGAAGACATATTTCTGACCACAATTTTGCAGTCACTTCAGACTAAGATTAGTTTTACAGAGCACGTGTGTCAGCTAGTCTTGCTTACAAATTAACATTGTGTCATCTAACCCAAGCATCCCAAATCATGTGGAAACAGAATAATATTTTCTAATGACGGCAAGAACTTTGAGAAGGATATTTTATTTTTGTTAAGAAAAAGGTGCTTTTGGATGCAAGGGAAAGCATTTACTGAAGCTAAACACAACTAGAGTCAGAAGTAGCCTGTGCTACTAGTACCTTTGTCACAAATAAGCCTCCGAATAGCTTCACAGACTCTGCTTATAGTGCTTCTGAATTTGGTGTAGATAGTTCCTCAGCATGAATCCTTATACTTAAACAAGTCTCACTTCATTGCTAACAAAGTATATATTGTCTAATTCTAAGATTCACTTCTTGGCATTAGACTTTCTACATCTATACAGTATGCAATATGCTAAATCCTTTTTAATCCTCTAACAAATAATGCTTAAATTAGGGAGCACAGTAATGGTACTATTATATAAGCAGTCATCCTTGAACTGAAATACTCCTATATCTGAATAGCATTCCCTCTTCCACCCATACCAATAATCTGGGATAAGTGAATACTAGAGCTAGTTGAACACAGTAACAAATTACCTTGAGTGTTCATGTGAATTTAAACAAATTCACACCCCTTTTAACCTGGCTTTCTCTGAACATTCAAGTAATTGAATTTGAGTTCTGCAAAAACTTGGGAAAGTGAATGTTACGTTTGTACACTTCAGTTGTGGCAGCAGAAGAGGGTATAATTTATATGGGATGAGACACTGTTGGAAACAGCAAGAGTCCCCAAATCCCTCAGGGTATGTCTACACTAGCCACCCTAGTTCGAACTAGGGTGGCTAATGTAGTCATTCGAACTTGCAAATGAAGCCCGGGATTAAAATATCCCAGGTTTTATTTGCATGTTCCCGGGTGCCGCCATTTTTAAATGCCCGGTAGTTCGGACTCCCTGCCAATGGCTACGCGCAGCACGGGCTAGGTAGTTCGAACTAAAGCCCCTAATTCAGACTACCATTACTCCTTCTGCCACAGTTAAAACTGTGAGGGTATGTCTACACTACCACCCTAGTTCGAACTAGGGTGGTAATGTAGTCAACCGGAGTTGTAAATGAAGCCCGGGTTTTGAATTTCCTGGGCTTCATTTGCATGTTGCCGGGCGCCGCCATTTTTAAATGTCTGCTAGTTCGGACTCCGTGCCCCGCGGCTACAAGCAGCACGAACTAGGTAGTTCGGACTAGGCTTCCTATTCCGAACTACCGTTACTCCTCATTCGAAGCCTAGTCCGAACTACCTAGTTCGTGCCGCGTGTAGCCGTGGGGCACGGAGTCCGAACTAGCGGACATTTAAAAATGGTGGCACCCGGCAACATGCAAATGAAGCCCGGGAAATTCAAATCCCGGGCTTCATTTGCAACTCCAGTTGACTACATTACCACCCTAGTTCGAACTAGGTTGGTAGTGTTGACATACCCTCACAGTCTTAACACAGAGGCAATCAAACAAGGCAGACAAGGGTGCAATTGCATCTTTCACAACTAGAATTAGTCACGCATGCACCACTTCATGGCAATGTGACACAATTTAAACTGTGCACCCAGCCAATAAATAAGACAGAAGTTGTTTTTTCCAACAATATTGGCTCAGGCACTGCCTGAGTGACCTAGAAGGGAAAAGGCTTCACCATGAACATATTCAGACTGGAAACTATAGGTTGTACCTCCCTTAACCAGGACTCTATAGTCTGGCAACATCCATGGTTTGCCAGGACCACAGATGTCCCTGGAACAAAGAACTCAGGTATAGGGATATCTGGGTGCAGAGAAGGAATGTTACAGGGAGGGCTGGCTAGTCAGCCAGGAACCCCATGTTGGGGAATGGGAGGGATGAGTGGCAGGGCGGGGAGTTATGGCCTCAGCAGATGTGCAGTAGCAGGGGGCTGACAGCAGCTGTGGAGCTCCAGCCCCAGCCACAGAGCTCTGGCCCTGGTGGTGGCCAGAGAGCTCTAGCTATAGCCACGCAACTCCGGCTTTGGTGGGAACCAGGGAGCACCGGCCTTGGGAGCCACAGCCAGCCAGGCAGCAGTGGAGCTGGACTGGAGCCCTTTCCGGTGGAGCATCATTCAGCACAGCCCATGAAGGGAGGGACCTCCCCTGGTCCAGCAAATCCCCTCATTTGGGACTGGTCAGGTCCTGAGGGTGCTGGATCAGGGAGGTCCAACCAGTAGAAGAAGGTTTCTAAGTATCAGAGGCGTCAGGTTCTGGAATAGGAACGTAGGGGCAAATATCTTTGCTTTAAGCAAACTGGGTAAATTTAGAACTGAGCTTCTATGATAGAGTTACTTCTGATGGTGGGGAATGGGCTTGACAGCCCTGTTAGTCCCTTCTGGTTTATACAGAAAAAAGCTGTGTTAGACTGCCCCTGTACTAGCTGGAAAGCTCTATAAACTGGCATTTCTGATTTTCATTGAAAGTCTGGTTTATATTCTGTTTGGCATAAGGCCAGCAGGCTCCCTACCTGGTTCTATGTGGCTGCCTGGAATTTGCAACATGACCCTGCTGCTCCTAGGCAGAGGAACAGCTGCCCTGCCCTGAGTGCTGTCTCCCTAGTTCTCATTGGCCAGGATGGGAACCTTGGTCATTGGGAGCTGCAAGGGCAGAGCCTGCAGGCAGCATGCAGAGCCTCCTAGCGGCACCTACCCCTAGGAGCAGTAAGGACGTGCCAGCACTTGTTGGGATCTGCTCTCATTGAGAGCCATCCAGATCTGGCACCATGAAGCCCCTTCCATGTCTTCCGTAAGCCCCTTCCACCTCCATATTGACTCTGAGAGCCTGCAACCCGCATCCCTTCCTATACTTTAACCTCCAGACCTAAGACCCAGCTTCACCCAAACTCTCTTCTTGAGCTCAAAACTTGCAGTCCTCCCACACACCAAACGCATGGGCCCCAGCCTGAAGCCCCCACACCCTCATACTTGGCCCAGCCCCAAGTACCAGCCAGAGCCTTCATCCTCTCCCCCATCCAACCCTTTGCCTTAGCCTAGATCCCTCTCCTGCATCCTGAACCCTCCATTTTTCATGCCTTCCCATCCCAGAAGCCTACCTCCCTTCCCATATCTTATCCCCTGCCTCAGACTGCAGCTCCCTCCCCCACTCAAAATTCCTAATTTATCAGAATATTTGATTGACCAGCATCCCTCATTCCCCTAACATGCCAGATAGCAAAACTTTTACTTTATCTTATGTCCCGAAAGCTGAGGATTCAGAGCTTCAGACACCTAGGGAGTCAGGAAAGGAAGTTTTTGCCTTTTTTGGGGGGAACGACTCCTTCTGAAGCATCAGGAGTAAACACAGCTGGAGAGAGGACACTGGATAGGGTGGGCTCTGAGATGACAGTAAGCATTCTCTCTGTTACAGTGATTAGCTAGCCAGTTTTTCCTCTGAGTCAGACTGGCAGTGTCCCTGGGGGATTTTCACCTTTGTCTGGAGCATGGAGTACAAAATCACCGGCCATAATTAGTTGGCTATATTACATTTAATTCCCAGTCCTTCCTATTTTCTGTGCCTGTGGCACATAGTAAGTTTAGTCTCCTCTAGGCTGTAATATCTTGGTCACATGGTGGTGCTGGGTTTAGAATGCTGCCACTTAGTGGTGTTAGTAGTTGTGATAGCCAGGAGGTCAGACCAGATACTCTAATGACCTTTTCTGTCCTTAAATTCTATGGGTATGTCTAGACTACAGGGTTTTGATGACAGAAGTTTTGTTGACAGATACTGTCGACAAAGAGCGTCTAGACTACATCCAGTTCTGTCGACATAACAAGCCACTTTGTCGACATAACAGTGTGGACGCAAAGGACAGTGTAGATGCAATAATGCCTTCTATCGACAGAACTCTGTCAACAAAAGGCGTTATTCCTCGTAGAATGAGGTTTACATACGTCAACAAAACTGCTGAGTTTTGTCTACATTATGTCGACATAACTCAAAGGCAGTGTGGACGCAGGTATAGTTTTGTCGACAAAAGTCCACTTTTGTCGACAAAACCCTGTAGTCTAGACACACCCTATGAGTCTAGCAATTTTCGAAGGGTGCATCTACACTGCAGGGCTTAACTCAAAATAAGCTATGCAAATTGAGCTACGTCAATGGCATAGCTTATTTCAAAATAGCTTATTTCAAAATAGAGCACTCTTCCTCTGACTTCTCTCATTCCTTGTACAAGGAGGGTGACAGGAGTCGGAGTAAGAAGTCCTCCAGCTTGATAGTATATTGACACTATTTCAAAATAACTGCCTGCTGTGTAGATGTGGTCTAAGTTATTTAGGAATAGCAATAATTATTTTGAAATAATGTTACAGTGTAGACGAACCCTAAGTATCTTATCACTGTTCAGCTAATACCTCTCGCTAAGCCTTTTCACTTCTTTCAGAGCTTCAAAGACACAATGGCTGCTTCAAGCCCTCTCCTGATTATATTACCATCCAATGAGGAAGCAAAAATGATTCTATGAGACTTATGCATCTCCTGGTGGTTTTTTCACAAGTCTCAAAATATTTGAGGTTAAAACCTGGTCTTTTTAAAGTCAATGCTGACTCTGTGGTTGTCTTCAATGCCAGGATTTCTCCCTTGATGTCCTTCCCAAACCCGCTGCTCCTGGAATCCTGCAATTTTGCGAGTCTCTCAGATTTTATTTGAAAAAAGGAAGTTTATAAGTCTCATGACTGAACTTGAAAATGTGAACTCTAATATCCCCTCAAATGAGAAGGAGAATAAAGAGTCCAATGTATTTTTGAAAAAAAAAAATCTTTTGGGGAGGGGAAAAGGGAAATCCAGGTCACAGTATTTGAAAACTTGAGGTTGCCAGTACTGGTTATTGGTGCATCTACACAGCACCCTAAACTCGAAATAAGATACGCAATTTGCCCTATGCAAATTGCATATCTAATTTTGAATCTATTTTAAAATAGCTTATTTTTAAATTTGATGCATCTATACAGTACCAAATTTCAAAATATTGTATCATTTAGAGACATCCTATAACCATCCCATAATATTTCAAAATAACAGGCAGCTTGTGTGGACATGGAGTAGCTATTTCGGGATACCTCTGGTATCCCAAAATAGCCATGCAATGTAGACATAGCCTATGAAACCACCATCTGTTAGGCTATGTCTACACTACCAGGTTATTTCATAATAAGTTACCATATATATAGTAGCCCAATGTCTGAGAGTCTGTAACGCTGAAATGTTGACTGTTCCCTCTGGGCGGCGCTCTTGCCTGAAATGCTGGCTGTTCCCTCTGGGCGGTGCTGTTGCTGAAATTCTGGCTGTTCCCTCTGGGCAGCCCATGCTGCATGGGGAGTGCAGGGCCCAAACAACCGCTTGTGCCTCTTGCTCCCCCACGGCGGCTCGGCAGAGCGGTGCAGAAGTCATCCAAGTACCACGGCGGGAGGGGAAGGGGAGCGGGAAGGTGACATATGTGGCCACGGGGCAGGGCCTAGCTGTGTACATCACCACCCCACCTCCCTACGCCTTCCGCCGTGGCGCTCGGCTGACTTTTGTGCCGCTTAGCTGGGCCATCACGGGGGAGCCCAAACAGCCGCTTGCTCCCCTGCGGCAGCCCGGCTGAGTGGTGCAGAAGTCAGCCGAGCGCCACAGCGGGAGGCGAAGGGGCGGGGCGGTGATGTGTGACATGACAGCAGCCCCCTGGCCATGAATGTCATCTCCCTGCCCCCTTCGCCTCCCACCGGGGCGCTTGACTGACTTCTGCACTGCTCAGCCAGGCTGCCACGTGGGAGCAACTGGCGCAAGTGACCGTTTGGGCTCCACGCTCCCCATGCAACATGGAGAATGCAGAGCCCAAATGGGCATTTGGGCTCTGCGGTCCCCTGAGTGAGAGGCAGGATGGGGAGGAGAAGTGAAAGAGAGGGACAGAGAGAAAGGCAGGAGGTGGAGGAGAGCTGAGAGAGAGAGTGGGGAGGCAGTAGGAGGAGAAGAGAGAGACGGCCTGAGAGACTGGAGGCTCATGAGAGAAGACCGACGTGGAGGAGAGACCTGAAAATCCTGTCTTATGACAGGCTAATTGGCTAATTTTAAAATAATTCCCAAAATAACTATTTCAAAATAAGCTTATTTCTCTTCAAAAGCAAGACTTATTATTCCAAAATAATAAGCCCATTATTTCAAAATAATAGGCTTGGTTGGGTGGACGTTTGCCTTGTTAACTCCCCGTCTTTCAAAAAATTTTGAAATAACTCCCCAGTGTAGATATATCCTTACTAACTAACCAGCTTGACTTTAGAATACTGACTTTTGAAGTCTGAGTGCAAACTATTCAATAACCCCATAATGGAAAACATAACTAAACATTACTTGAAGAACTTTGAATAAAGAATAAATGTGAGAAAATTATACTCTTCTAGTAATCAGTGGTAAGTTAAATTAAGTACATTATTCAGCCAGCTGTAATGATTGGTAACTAAAAGCATCTTTAAACTGATTTCTTACCATGTGCTCTTCTCTAAGCAGTCTCTCCAAGGCCGTGTCCAGACTCAGGGGTTTTTTCGGGAAAAGTAGCCTTTTCCCGAAAAAACTTCCCCTGCGTCCAGACTCAAGCCGCGTTCTTTCGAAATTATTTCGAAAGAACGCGGCTTTTCTTTCGATGGCGGTAAACCTCGTTTCACGAGGAAGAACACCTTCTTTTGAAAGTTCCTCTTTCGAAAGAAGGCGTTCTTCAATGTAAAGAGGCCGTCTTCGAAAGAGAGCATCCAGACTCACTGGGTGCTCTCTTTCGAAAAAGCAGATTTCTCTTTCGAAAGATCCGCCTGCAGTCTAGACGCGATCTTTTGAAAGAGGCTCTTTCTAAAGATGCTTTCGAAAGAGCCTCTTTCGAAAGAAGCCTGCAGTCTAGACATAGCCCAAGTGTTATGATAGATCTTCCAGGCAGTGTGGGAGATGGGGACTGGCAGCTAAGCCATAGTTCATTTCCCTATTATCCCACAAGTCCTCCAAAATCTCTCAGGTGGCCTGGGAGAAGGACAGAGGGACCCAGGTTTCAGGGCCAGCATGAGGCATGTAAAGTCAGTCCTCCAACACAGGCCCCACTCTTTATTATTGGCTCTGCCTGACTCACGTTCCAAAGCTGCAGGCTACACATGGCAGCAGTGGCCCTGCCCCCTCCCCCATCCAGCAGGACTCCCAGACCGCAGGAGAAGAGCAGGAGGTTCTCTGTTCTTTTTATTTAAGATGAGCAGCTCTGGAAATAATTTCTGATTTATAGTGTTTCTAAAGATGAATAAAGTGGATAAAAGCACTTTCAAAACCTTCCATATAATTCAGTGCATTTCAGTTGCAAAAAATGTTCCCTGTTTTAATTTCTAACATGAAGTACCCTCCTATTTCTGAATAAATAGTACTAAAATGGGGGGGGGGGGGGGACGCAGAATATGTTTATAGTAGATACTGTTTCAATCTGATATGTAGATTTATTCATTATGGCTATTGGTAACTTTTTAGGAGTGAAATTTATTCCTGAGCAGAGCATTAGCATAATGTATGTGTAGTGTGCTTACCAGACTGAAGTAAGTATTGTAAGGATTGTGCCAATATTCTGCACAAGGGTTGGTTATTCTCTAGGTACAGACCAAATTTAAAATAAACATAAGAACTTTGGATATGCAAATTTGGATTAATCAAAACCTTTTCTAACCTCAGATCAAATTATTCCCTGCCACAATCCCCATCAGGTACCATTAACAAAAGCCGGAGAGAATACCACTATTCACCTTGTACAATACAATCTCATGCTGAGCTGTCAAACCATTCCCACTTCCTCCTCTAACACAGAACCCTGAATTCTGAGGTAAGGGGAGTAGGGTAGGTTGTGGACAGGTCCACCAGTGGTGGTGGTGGGGGGGAGTGACTTAGGAAGCAACTGCGAGCAATTGGCAATTCAAAAGGGCCTGGAGCCTTGGTCCCTTTAAATCACCACTGGAGCGCAGTGCACTCCAGGCAGTGCTGAGGGTGTGTGTGTGGGGTGGGGGGTGTCATTCCATGCTCAGGGTGGTGCTGAGACCTGGCTGCCTTGGTCCATCACCTTCTGCCCAAGGCCCCACCCCTCCTGGGAGCTGCATCCCCCAACCTTGCCCAGGGGCCCTGGTTCTAGAACACCAATAGGGACACACATCTCAAAGAACTCTCATTACTGCAAAAGGTGAATAACTTCATCTTCTTTGAGAAGTGTCCCTTTGCACCATTATTCCTCATGGAGGGCTGGGACTTCAGGATAGAGTCCGTTATTATGGAGAGTACGGTGGTGCCAAAGACGGTGTTGGATTCTGAGCCTCCAGTAATTGCATAGAATCCCATAGTGTTTGGGTAGTGGCCCAAGTCACAGCTCTCAAAATTTCTGGGATGAGGACATCTTTAAGGAATGGGCTGGAGGTAAAAACTGACCTTGTGGAATGTGTGTGGATTCTGAATGGAGGCAACAGATTGTGCCCCTGGTAACAGTGAGCCCCGTATGGATAGTCTCTGAGACAATATTGCAGAACCTATTAATCATTCCGCAAATGAATGGAAGAGTGTAGGTGATGTCCTGTTCAAGTAAAATGCTAACACTCTCTTAACATCTAACATTTGTAGAATTGCTTGCCTGTTATCATGATGTTGTTTTGGGAAGAAAAGGGAAAGGAGGATTTGTTGATTCGAATGAAAAGTAGAGACTATTTTAAGAAGAAACTTGGTATATAGCCTCTGTGCTACTTTTAAAAAGACTATAAACAGGATTCTATTTCTCCTATGCACTTAGCCACATTGATGGCCAGCAGAAATGCTCTTTTTATGGACATGTGAAAGAAACATTAAGTCATCCTAGGCTCAAAGAGAGATCTAGTAAAAGTTCTGAGAACTACATTAAGATCATGTGGGAAGAGATTTTCATTGCCCTTAAGAAATGTACACGTCAGTGGGTGAATGAACACCAAGTATCGGTCTATTTGACAGTAGAAGGCCATTATGACAGCTTACCTCGAGGTGTACCGGTAGTTCGGAATAGGAACCCTAGTCCGAACTACCTAGTTCAAGCCCCGTGTAGCCGCGCTACACGGGGTTCGAACCAGCGGGGATTTAAAAATGGCGACTCCCCGCTTATGCAAATGAAGCCCAGGAAATTCAAATCCCGGGCTTCATTTGCAAGTGTGGTATGCCTACATTACCCTCCTAGTTCGAACTAGGAGGGTAGTGTAGACATACCCTCAGAGGTCTTGTGCTAGCAGCCTACACATTCAATGATAGAAAGCCTGGGAAGTAACACAATTTTTAAAAACTGAAGTTCGGCAGGCTGGTGTGGAACAGCAGGCAGGGAATAGCCCCACCTTCTTCTTGTCCCACTTCAAACTATTTGTTTCCTGGAGTGAGCAAGCACCAAGCTGTTCCTACACCCTAGGAAAGATGTCATTGGCAGGCAGCGCAAAAAGGCTTCTGGCATGCCCCCACATTCCTGAACATTTGAGAGAAAGAAGTTACTTCTTGTAACCTTTTGAGCCAACATCCCCTCTTTTTGGACATCACAAAATCTGCTCCAGGGTTAAAAATAATTCCAGTACATTGTGTAAAAACAGGGGTTCAGTGAATAGATTCTTCCATTTCCCCTCTTTCTATCACACACACACACACACACACATGCATGCATACATCATTACTTCTCATATCTCTATAATGCACTTTTCCCAATATTTCTGGCATAAAGGCAAATGATGTAAATAGAAAATTAAATCCTTCTGACTAAACTGAAGCCTGAACTTCCTCTTTCTCATAGAAACCACTGAGATGAGAGACCTTCCTGAGGTTTTGGCAATTTGGAGCTGTTAATATATATTTTTAAATGCGGCAATAAAGATTTGAAACGAGAGGCTGGGAAACCAGTTGCTCATTGCTTGGCTTCCTGTAGATGCAATTAGAAATGACATATTAAGGCAGCTGTGGTTCAGGTTCTATTTTGCTATTTTAGTGTTTTACATAAAGTCACAAGTTTACACTAGTCTGTCAAATTTCATTTCTTTGCCTGTTTGCTGATGCAGTTTGTTTGTTTTTTTGTGAAGTCACAAAATGAAAAGAGGATTATAGAAATTCAGAGAGACAGTGACAGCAAAGAAAATATTATAGACCTCATTCAAGCAGAACAAATATCAAAGCTCCATGAGGTCAGTGAAGTCTTTCTATTGACAACTACGGTCTTTGGGTCAGGCCCTTAGACATGACAAAATGCAGGCTGGGTGAGCCACGGGAGAAGGCAGGAAGCACAAGTTCACCATTACAAGCTAGTCTCCAAAACAGCGTTATTGACCTTTTGGGAGTATGGCATGCATTCTGTTTTAGCAAGAGCAAAATGGTTCTTGTGCTAGAAATGATTACAGAAGAGAGGCTATTTGGCAAAAGAAAAGACTGAGGGAAGAGGTGAGGAATAGTCTGGGTTATACTGTAACATATACAGAAATAACCTAACAAATCACAGGGCTCATGGTCCCCGATGTGGGCTGTTCTTTTATGAAGACCAAAATCTCGGAGGCTCTTCTGGTAAGTTATTTATATAGTCTTCCATGCAGTGTGGATGTTTCCTCACTCATCACCGCACAGAGAAAGAACAGAGGATTTGGCTTGCAAAACACCAATATGCTCTGGGATTTGTAAAGGCTCATATCTACCTCTACACTAGGTTCTAGTCCTCCCCTGTCTTTTTGGGCATGGAGGTTTGGAGAAGGTGGCAAATTAATGTTGACTCCAGGCTTGATTCAAAGTCCACTGAAATCAATAGAAACATTTCCAAGCCTTGGATAAGAGTACTTACCTCCTGAAATTCCGTGCTGCCATCTTTAGACTGCGATCCACACACAATCAGATCCCAAGTCTCTATAGAGAGACTTTTTCAGTGTGTCACTTCACTCTTCTGTATCCCTAGGGCCAAGATCCACTGGCCCCTTTTCCTGTGTTTATTAAAGAAAATGGTATGATATGACCCTCTTTTACTGTGATGCATTCTGAAAATTCTGTTATTAACTTTGCCAGTACGGGGAGGGGAAGGGGGAGACGGGAGGAGGCAAGAGGGGAGGAGGACTATAGGTGGAGATTTTCAAAGCCACCTGAGTGACTTTGGAGCATGTTGAGAATCACTGAGATGTCTGCTCCTATGCACTCTTGAAAAGGCGCTCTTCAAATATATCAGGTAACATTTAATGTACATGGGACAATAGATTCCCTCATATTCTGGACATATAAAATTATACTTTCTTCAATTTCAAACTTCAAACCAGCCATGTTTTCTTGAAGCTTTTGGAATTTTTAAGAAAACATGGAAACATTTTTGGTGCTGAACTATTTTTTAAGTTAAAATAGCTAAATGTGCAAACCCTCTTTTTGTTCATATTCTAAAGCTTACACACCTAGGGGCTGTGACTATCAAAAGTAGAACCCAAGAGAGTTGGATGCTTAACTCCATTGCTTAATATGTAACAAAAGAGGTGCTAGTCTCAAGCAATATTTTTGCATTCATAACTGACGCAATAAGCCCAGAGATACTGATGCTACAAATTACCAAGACTACAGATGCTGGCAAGTCCTGGCACAAATTAAGTACTGCCTAACTTACTTAAATGCCGTAGAGGTACATTCAGCCCAAAGGCTGAGAGTTTTAAAGTGCACAAACTCTTGGCAATGCATTAAGCTTTATCTAATCTTTTCACCATATTATCTCTACTTTCATAGACTGTAAGGATTCTTATGATCATATAAGCTTACTTCCTGCATAATACATGAAGAGAGGCACAGAGAAGTGAAATGCCTTCACAGCAGATGGACAGGAAAGCAGGGAAGAGAAATCCAGGTCTTCAGTCTCCCAACACTGTATTCCATCTGCCACATTATGCTGTACAGTGTCACTTTGCTGGTCTCTCTTTCATTCCCTCTCTCATTTTGCTAAATTACTTTCCTCATCTGTTGTCAGCCCCCTTGCTAGTACCACTTTCCCTGCATTATTACATTACATTCATTCAGCTATAGTCTCTCTCCCCTTGTCTTTATCAGCCACCTCTCCTTTTCCCTCTTAATGCTTGCTTTCTCCTTCAATCATTTCACACTTTACTAAATAGTTTCCTCTTCTTTGTCTTAACAAAAGCATTCTTCTGCTTGGAATGTTCAAGTGTCTGAGTTGGTTCAATATGCCTAAGTTTGGGTGTGTCTGAACTACATGGCTCCATTGATGGAGCCATGTAGATTAGGCTGATCGGCAAAGGGAAATGAAGCCGCGATTTAAATAATCGTGGCTTCTTTTAAATTTAAATGGCTGCCGCGCTGAGCCAACAAACAGCTGATCAGCTGTTTGTCAGCTCAGCGCACTAGTCTGGATGCTCCCGCGCTGACCTGAAAGCCCTTTATCGACCTCCCCGTTATGCCTCGTAGGATGAGGTTTAACGGGGAGGTCAATAAAGGGCTTTCATGTCGGCAGGGGAGCGGCCAGACTGCCCCAATCTGCTGACAAACAGCTGATCGGCAAAGCGGGGCAGCCATTTAAATTTAAATGAAGCCACGATTATTTAAATCACGGCTTCATTTCCCTTTGCCAAACAAACAAATCTACATGGCTCCGTCGATGGAGCCATATAGTTTAGACGTACCCTATCATTCTTGTTACCACTATCAGAAGCAGTCCTGCTGACAGGGGGAGAGAGGAGGACAATTGCCCCAGGCCCCAGTGATGCAAAGGGGCCTGAGTCCTCCAGCCCTGCTGCTGCTACTGCAGCAATGGCAGCAGCTGAAGCCCCAGGCACATTAAATTGCCACCGGAGAATCACACTGTGCACACTGGGCACCTCTGAGGGCTGGAAGGGGCCAGTGTGGCTGTAAGCTGTCTCACTCAATCTTGGGCCCCTGACTAGTGCTCAGGCCTATACTTATTAGTCCGGCGGCCCCTTTAAGACAGTGGAGCCTGAGGGTGGGTGGGCCGCAATGTCCACACCAACCTAAATGTCAACACCCTGGTTCAGGGTAGGGCAGAAAAACAAACAGCTCCATGAGGGGTGCCTCGATGGCTGAAAACTGGGGCACAAAGTGACGGTAATAACCAGCCAGCCCGAGGAACTACTGTACATTATGCTTTGTGGTGGGCAAGGGATACTCCCAAACTGCCTCTACTTTACTTATGAGAGGGCACACCAATCTCCGCCCCAACCAGTATCCCAGGTAAATAGTCTTCTGCCATTCAATCCGGCATTTTCTAGGGTTGGACATGAGGCTGGCATCCCAGAGTGTTCGCAGGATGGCCTCTACTTGTAATACATGTTCCTCCCAGTCTCGGCTGTAAACTACCACGTCATCTATATAAGCGGCTGCATAGGCTGCATGGGGACTTGGTAATTGGTCTATCATCTTCTGGAAGGTGGCAGGGGCCCCATGAAAGCCAAAAGCCATCCAGACAAAATGAAACAGGCCCTAGGGGGTGGAGAATGCCATCTTCTCCCAGGATTTGTGATCCAAAGGGATCTGCCAATCACCTTGGACCTATCCAAAGGGTGTCAAATATGGAGCTGTTCCCAGATGGTCTAGTAATTCTTCCATTCTAGACATCAGATATGCATCAAATTTTCCTATCACATTGACCTTGTGTAAGTCAATGCAGAAGCAAATACTAACATCCAGCTTTGGGACGAGGACCAGAGGGCTCCTCCACTCACTTGCTGATCTCTCAATTACTAGGTCTACCATTGTCAGGACCTCACTCTCCACTGTCTCCCTCATCTGTCTTTGTAGGGTTGGATCTCTTTGGCTGGGGGATTCCTGAATGGAATGGATTATATCCATTGTCTGGCCGGGGTGGGTGGTAAAGGTGTTCTTTAAAGCTTCTAACATTTTTTTAACCAGTTTCTGCTGACTTTCAGACAGTATGTCACCCAGCTGTGGTCCTTCCTCCTCAGCTAACTCCAACACCTGAGGTCCCAGTGCCAGCTCCAGGGGATAGTGGTTAATAAAGAGCCCTTCCTGGGCTCACCATGGTTTCAGAAGTTTGACTTGATAAACTTGCCCCTTCTTTTTCCGGTCCGATGGGTAACCTCATAGAGGCCCTGCCACTGGGCCATGAGCTTTGACTCCTCTGAGGGGAGTAGGAGAAACATGTGGACCCCACGCTCAAAGGTCTTTTCCTGGTACCTTTCCTGGGTCCCCTGGGCCGCGTGAAGATTTTCTTGGGCCAGCACTCTAGCTCGGTCCAGACGTTCCTGGAGTTGTAACACATTCTGAAACAGGCCTTTAGAGGAGGAGGGGATGTTTTCCCAGGTCTCCCGCTTCAAGTCAAGCACCCTCCAGGTCTGACACCCGTAGAGGAGCTCAAAGGGTGAAAAGTGGGTGGAGGCTTGGGGCATCTCGCAGACAGCCAGCAACAAAGGTGGGAGGAGTTGATCCCAGTGCTGCATATCAGGAAACCTCACCCAGGCAAACATTTTCACCAGCTTGGAAGCAATGGTGCATGCTCCCATATTTTGGAGTGGAATGGCCTTGGGAAACTGGGTCACATAGTCCACCAGGGCGAGAATATACTGATACCCTGCCTTGCTTTGTGGTAGTAGTCCCACTAAGTCAAGGGTCATTCAAGTGGGGTCACCTCTATGGGAAAGGGGACCAGTGAGGTTTTCCAGACCTCAGCATCCACAGCCAGTGGACATGCAGGGCAGGAGCAGCAGTAGTCCCTCACCTCTTCATAGATCCTGGGCCAAAAAACAATTTAAGGACTTGAGCCAGGGTTTTATCTTACCCCAGATGCCAGCTGTGGGGATGTTGAGGGCTAGCTTTAAAACAGCTCTCCAGTGATGGCAGGGGACCAGTAGCTGCAATCGGACCTCCTCGGTCTGTGAATCTTGAGATACTCAAAACAGCCAGTCTGCTACCAGCTTGAAATGGGGCTATGGCTCAGGGTTTTGAGGATTCATCACCACTCCATCAATATGGGTCTGCCTGACCATCATTCACTTCCCCTGGGCCACTTCCGAACTCCCCCTCACTCTGTAACTGGCTCTCAGTCAGCAACAGTTTTGCAGGGTCCAGGTACTCTGCCTGTGGAGATATGTAAGCTGTCCCCTCTTCAGTGCTTAGTCCTGGTGGTCCGGGCCAGTTGTCCATCTCTGCCAGATCCTTGGGGCTTAAGCATGAAGGCTCAGCATAGGCCTCCACTCCTCCAGCAGCTGGCTCCTATTGAGCTCCTGGGCTGGGCTTTTATACTTCCTGCCCCACCCCTAGGACTCTGTGAAATTAAAGGGTCAGGCTCTGGCTCAACCCACCCGGGCTCAGAAAGGGGTTCTTCCTCCTCAAGGTCAGTGAGTGACCACCCCTGCTCACTACAGTGGCACACTCTGTATGGTATGTGGAGGACAGTGCACTCTGGGCAGCATGGAGGGCTGGCTGACCCTGACCCCACTCCATCCACCTGAGGCCTCGCCCCTTCTGGCAGCACAGAGCCACCTCTGCCTACCTTGTCCAGGGACCCAAGACACCCTTGCACATTGCTAACTATTCTGGATCAAGAGGGTGTGGGTCCCAACTGAAATAAAAGGATAGTTGCTCAGAAGGTCTTTGTTTTGGAGCTTGGAAGGTTGAATTTTGCAAGTGATATTTCTTTACAAATAAGTTGAAGGTGAGAAAAATGAAAAGAATGATAGATGCAACAGAAGGACTCAGATCTCAGTCACAAGCAAATAGACAACATGTAAAAAGCTTTTTAGTGCAGAGAAAGCACTTCAAATAGAATAACAAGTAAATATTGTATATAATGTTGAATATAAACATCAAGAGAATCATTGCGTGAAATAATTTGTGTCAGTCCCATACATCTGCACAGAACACTTACGTAGTACACCTACTACACAAAGGACCACCAGGCACAACCACTAGCATCCACCTCACTAGGGCTTTGGAACTCACATTTCCTACTTAACAAGTGCCATTTTGTTGAGGGTCAGTGACTCCATCGGGAATGCCACATACAGTTTTGCTGCCCATGATTCATACAAGAATAAGAACCCTTGCTCCAATAACAAGGAGACTGGGGAGTCACACCAGGCCAAAGTGGCCATTTGGACAAGCCATCCCATCATGCTAAGCAGCTAGGCAGGGAGGGTGTGCCCATGCACATGAGATCAGCTCCTGAAGTCCTCTTCCACAACTTATCACTATATGTCAGGGAAGTGATCATTCCAACTCTGCTTATATCAACTTTCATTTCCTAAGAATAATTAGCAAATCATGGCCCTCCTGGTTGTAATCAACAACTTGGACTATCACAAACTGATTAAGGAACTCTTTCCTCACAACAATGAACACAGTTTTCCCTTCCAAAGATGGAGGTACAGTATTTCACATTTATTTAAAAGTCTGGCTAAAGCAGCAGACATCTAATTTCTGTGTTTAATAGTCAGTAAATATTGCCTTTGCATTATCAAAACATTTGCAAAGCAGGTGATTTTCAGAAAGGAACTAAATCAACAATGCCACCTAATCCTGAATCAAGGCTTGTGAGCTGAACCAATGAGTCAGAACAACAGCGGCTTGCAACAGAGTTTTAAATATATGAAAGAACATTTGAAAATCATCCAACTAATTTCCTGAGGAACTGAGGGAGTGAGGAAATCTTCTATATTTTCCTTTGTGCTTATGGAACCTGACATCTCCCTATGGAACATTGCACAGCATCTAGTGCCCTCACTAACCTACGTAGGCTGTATTTCAGAGCTCTCCAAGTAAATTTAACACTCGAGCTTTCTATGCCCCGTCATCTTATCTGAAGTGGGCTTCCTTTTGCCATAAGAGTAGCAGGAACTGCTTGAGACTAATCTATCAAAAGCTAGTGATCTGATAGGCCAGGTTAAAGGTGAAGTATTTCCTTACATTTAATGTATGCTTACCTGAATAACAATATACAGGGCTCTATTTATACAAAAAAGTTTCAGATGATTGCTGAGAGACCTCTGCACAGTTTACATGGAGTATTACTTACATGTTTTAGGAGCCACATAATCTTGGAATGTTGCCACCTCAGTCTTCTTCTTGATCCTATTTGGTAGATAAAAGAATTGCCTTATCTTCCCCCTGAAGGCTATTAATGCTGCTTCACAAATTTGGAGAGACTGTCATAAAAAAACTACAATCAAATGGTAAGTAACCATTTTTATTGCGTGGATTGTAGCATTATCCAGAGGTGACTGGATCGTTTGTGGTTTGCATCCCATTTTGTCTCTTTCTTCTTCAGAGATGGTTGTTTGGTTACTGGGGGATGCCTTAATTGCTTCTCCATGTGTTGTATCTATGCCAGCTGGGTCCTGTGTTTCTCTTCCTAGCCAAGTTCTTTATTTCTGTATGAAACTCCTGTCTACTGTAAACATCGCAGAAAGCCAAGCTACCATGTGCTATGTTCCAAGTTTTACTTTAAAATCTTGGTGCACCTCCAGGTTGTTCTAATGAACAACTGTGAATTAACTTAGTTTTTGCAATGTATCATCACAGTTTTGCTTTACTTCTTTAAGATGCTTCACACATTTGCAATTGCTTTAATTCCAAAGTCTAATTGTAGTTGTTACTTTATTTGGGTGCCAATATAGATGGAATCCACCATCAAGTTAAGTGCATTGGGATTTAGAAGAGAACAAATGCTTGCCATTCAGCGCTGATAAATTCAGTGCCAAGTAGTTTTCAGCACATACTCAGTGGAAAATCCTATGCTAATTAATGTTATTTATTTATGTGTCATGTGTACCAGGGAGAGAGATGGCAGCACAGCATCCTCTTAGAATACATAGTTTGAAATCACTGGCGCATGCAGAAAGGACATAGGAAAAACATTCTCCATCCTTCCCCCCCCTTTCCCCAAGCAAAGAACATTGTCCAGCTCATCTGCTTTTCCTGGCTAATGTGTTGCATAGATGAAGCACTGCTGGATTGAGCACCTTCTATTAATAATGGACCAGTTTACTCTACTGGGACTTGAATATGGCCTTAAGTAAACCAAACTGCTGCTTTGAAACCAAATCCAGTGCTTGTTGATTGAAAGAGATGCTGAGTTTAGTTGAGTAGTTTTTACACTGGTACATTATTGGCATGGGGAAGAAAACAGAAGGGGGTAGGGGAGGAATGTAGTACCAGCCCTAGCTGTACTAGAAACAGGCAGATAATGTTTGTGGTCTCCTCCCCAGCCAATCACAGAGCGTCCATAGTCCAGGTCCACCTAATAAGGCAATGCTATCTGATATTGAATAGGCCACAGTCCCTCTTTTAAATGTTGCACTGTTTGTTTGTATGACCTGCCTCTACAGCCATCAGAGAAGATTAGCAACAAGAAAAGTAAAGAAAAGGTAGCATTCTTGAGATGAATATGAGGTTAAAAAGAGTGTGAGCTTCCATAAAAATCCAGCCTGTGTTGAACTAGAGCTTCATAATCAACTCTACCTTGAATTAATCATATAGACTATGTCTACACTTCCTTCCTCTCTTGAGACAAAGGAATGCAAATGCAGACACCCAAAATTGCAAATGAAGCGGGGATTTAAAATAGCACTATTTCGAGAGAAAAAAATGGGGTTATTTCGAGATAAAACCCTTCTCTTGAAATAACCCTGACTCATTTTTTTGCATTTTTTGAGGAGTAAGGGTTATTTTGAGGGAAGAGTTTTATCTCGAATAATCCCGTTTTTTCTCTCAAAACAGTGCTATTTTGAAATAGCACCATAATGCAATTATACAAATGAAGCGCGGGATATTTAAATCCCTATTTCATTTGCAATTTCGGGTGTCTGCATTTGCATTCCTCTCTCGAGAAAGGAATGAACTGTTGACATACCCATAAAGCCAGTTCTTACTCCCTCACTCGTGATAAATAGTACCTTACTCCACCTGTTGTCTCATTTGTGTCCGTGGGGCAAATTGTGTTGTATTGTACTAGCAGAGTTAATCAGGAATTAGCCTATAACTTGTGTAGTATAAAGAGTTTCATTACAATATTGTATAGGATCATACATTTGAAATTAGATTCCTGTATCAATCCCATGCTAACATGTAACATTTTGCCATGTTTCCAATTGGTCCATCTTTGTTAACTTTGGGACATGCTAATATTCAATACACAGTGACATTTATGCCCATGAAATTTTCTTCAAATTGGGCCTTTACCCATGAATTATTATTATTTGTTAAGCACTGATGATATGCTCATCTTTGTACAAGACACAACAGTGATAAGGTTCCCATCTAAAAGAATTTAGAGTCCAAGCATGACAGAGAAGACAGAAGGCACTAGAAAGAAAATTAACCTGAAATTCCTCCCACTGTACATATATTAACTGACTGTGAGCAGCATCCTGTACTGGAATCGGACAGAGTGTTTGTTTTTCCAGTAATATGTTAACTCTCATTTGTATCTCACTATTTAAGCAATGGCTTTATTCTACTATATATTTGAGAGAGTTTGTCTGTGTGTCTATCTGTCTATTTGTTCAAGATCTCCTCCTAAATGGTAAAAGCTAGAACCACCAAATTCAGTATACAGCTTTCTCTTACCATAACTGAAAGAAAGGTAAAGGTTTGGATGTGCTAGGAAAATGAATTTATTGTGAATTGTAAAGCTACCATCAATATTCTTCAGAGTTAACACATTAGTAAGATGTATGAATGCCATTAATACTTCTCTGAAATCTATTGTTTCAAGCTGATTGTCTAGAGACTGGGGAAGATACCTCTGCATAGATTCAGATTTGGAAGCTTGATTAATAGAAGTTATTTTGATAATGAACTGACATATTTTAAACTTTAGCAAAGGATGCAAAAAGGAGGAGCAAAATCCATTCTGTATTGAGACACACTATAGCTCTGATGCTGGAAATGTGCAAGGTCAGGGTACTGCAGAATTTCTGTATGGATTCACAAAAGAGCAACCCACCTTTGGAGTCTGTCCACTCTTAAAACTTTGGATTGAGGCTCTTGGAGACCTAGGCTACAGATTACAACAATGGTTCCAGAATCTTCAAAATTCATCTCCCAGTCTGATTAGCGTCTGAGATAGGAGCAGAATAAACTTGACACTCCAGAAAAGCCAATGGGAAGCTTCTGATGGGATGATTTATTCAGATAGTTTTCTGGCTAGTGAGGAGTCAATGCGACTCAGTCTCTCAGATGGGGGACAGGCTGTTCCAGAGAAAAAGAGACTAGATTGCATAAGAGCATACATCGGAATATAAGAAAATCCACACTGGGAGGGATCGATGGTCTATCTTGACCAGTATTCTGTCTTCTGACATTAGCCAATCCCAGGTGCTTCAGAGTATGAATAAAACAGTAAATCAAGTGATCCATCCCCTGTTGTACACTCAGCATCTGGCAATCACAGGGTACGTCTAAACTACATAGCTCCGTCGAGGGAGCCATGTAGATTTGTTGTTTTGGCAAAGGGAAATGAAGCGGCGATTTAAATAATCACCACTTCATTTAAATTCACATGGCTGCCGCGCTGAGCCGACAAACAGCTAATCAGCTGTTTGTCTGCTCAACGGGCTAGTCTGGACGCTCCCCTGCCGACATCAAAGCCCTTTGTCGGCAGCCCCGGTAAACCTCATCCCACGAGGAATAACGGGGCTGCCGACAAAGGGCTTTGATGTCGGTAGGGGAGCGTCCAGACTAGCACGCTGAGCGGACAAACAGCTAATCAGCTGTTTGTCGGCTCAGCGCGGCAGCCATATAAATTTAAATGAAGCGGCAATTATTTAAATTGCCACTTCATTTCCCTTTGCCTATAACCCTAATCTACATGGCTCCGTCGACGGAGCCATGTAGTTTAGACACAGCCACAGATACCCAAAGCATGAAGATGGATAACTGATCATCTTGGCTTATAGCCATTGATTAAGCTAACCTATCTATAAATTTATCTAGTTGTTTTTTTAACGCAATTATAGATTTGGCCTTCACAACATTCTTCCAGTCAAAGAATGCAACTTGTTAACTGTTTATTTTGGGAAGAAGTATTTGCTAATTTGTGTTTTATACTTGCTGCCTATTAATTTAGTAGCGTGACCCCTTGTTTTTGTTCTATGTGAAGGAAAAAATAACATTTCCTTATTCAGTGTTTCCACATCACTAATGATCACTGTCAGGATACCTGAGTGGTCTAAGAATCTGGATTCAAAATGGTGACTTTCCATCAATTGGGTGTTCTGGTCTCCAAAAGGAGGTGGGAGTTCCAATCCCACTCTTGACAGAGACTTTGTTTTTTGTCCTGCTTGAGGGCAGAGGACTCTTCCAGTTCTACTATTCTATGATTCTATAAACGCCATCATATTGCCCCTTATTCATCTTCTTTCAATCTGGACAGTCACCGTCTTTTAAACCTTTCCTGATTTTTGTTGTCTTATCATTTTTAGATGGGTCAACTAGAGCTGCATACAGTATTCAAGATGTGAGAGTACCACAAATTTACACAGTGGCATTATGCTATTTTTTTCTTGTTATCTAGCCTTTCCTAATGGTTCCTAATATTCTATTAGCTTTTTAACTGCTTCTGCACATTCAGTAGATGTTCTCAAAGAACTATCCACAATGACTCCAAGATCTTTTTCTTCAATGGCAACAGCTAATTTAGATCCCATTGTTTTTATGTATAGTTGGGGGCCAGAGTAGAAATATCTTGCTGCTACAAACATCTTGCTGCTATCTTGCTGCTACAGGACACAGAGTCTCCTGTCTGGATTTTAATATATATTTAAACAGGTTTGAAAAATACAAATGATTTACTTGATAAATTACCAGTGCCTCAGAATTTAACATTGACAACTTTGGAGCTGCTACTTAGAGCCTGGAGACTTGCCCAAGACTAGTGAGCTCAGAAATAGAGCTGTTCCGAACATTTGCAAATGATAGATTGTTTTTAATAAGCAAAATTCAGGAGACAAAGTAATGAAAGGTTCATGGAATAGCATATTATGAAAAAGTCACTGCCAACTGTTTAGCCAACCTCTTCCCTCCAGGATTCAATCTTGCAGACAGCCAAGCGATCCCCTCAGAAGTTGAAGGCCAAATTTTTAACAGTATTTAGGAAATTAAAGATGCAGATAAGCACCTAGGGAGATTTTCAAAGTCTCAAGGGGTATGTCTACACTACAATGTTAGTTCGAACTAACGGACGTTAGTTCGAACTAACATTCATAGCCGCAACACTAGCGCTCCGCTAGTTCGAATTTGAATCGAACTAGTGGAGCGCTTAGTTCGAACTAGGAAAACCTCACCAGGGAAACTCTATGCCCCCCTCCCAGCCCCGGACCCCTTAAAGGGGCACGGGCTGGCTACGGTGCCCGTGCCAGGTGCAAGCCTGCCAGAACCCGGCCAGCAGACCCTGCACCTGGCACGGCACAGAGCCACCCACCCGATATCCCCCAGCCTACCCCCTCTTCCCGGGACCAGGCTGGCGACCCTAGGGACCCTGGAGGGGATGGACCGAAGACAGTGACCAAGCCATTTGTCTCGTGCTATCCCTCTCCAGCCTTCCACAAACTTTGGGCAGGGACACCACTCCTACCCCCTGGCTAAGACTACTCCATGGACCCAACCTCCATGACTTGATCTCACTTCCCTTTAAACTCTGTTCTAGTTGTAGCCTTCACAGCCTCCTGCAGCAAGGAGTTCCACAGGTTAACTATTTGCTTTCTGAAGAACAACTTTCTCTTACTAGTTTCAAGCCTGCTACCCATTCCTTTCCTTTGGCGTCCTCTAGTCCTTCTTTATGGGAACTCATGAAGAACTTTTCTGAATGCACCCTCTCCACCCAATCCCTGCTTTTAGAGACCTCTATCCTGTCCCCGCTCCATCTCCTCTTTTCTAAGCTGAACAGTCCCAGTCTCTGTAGCCTCTCTTCATCTGGGACCTGTTCCCAACCCCTGATCATGTTAGTTGCCCTCCCCTCTCCCAGCCTTTCTCTTCCCCTCTCCCACCTCCTTTTCCCAGTCTCCCCCAGTTTTGTTCAATAAAGACAGAGTCAATGTTGGAAGAAACGTTATCTTTATTTTGTACATCAATAAGAAGGGGGGCTAGGGAAGGGTAAGTGGAAGGAGGTGAAGGAGGAATGGGGTATGAGCCCCCAATGGGGAGGACTGGGCTGGCTCTGTGGGCTTCTGGGGGTGGAAGCTCTCCTGCAGCCCCCCGATTGCCCCCTCTCCCCAGATGGCAGCCTGCGGCAAGTGCAGCCGGGCTGATGGCTGAGTGGTGTGATGTGCCCAGTGTGGGTACTCCGGGCAATCCAAGCCAGGACTGCTTTGCAAGCGGGGCACCCCTTAGAACTGTCTGTCCGGGGTGGGGGTCGGGACCCTTTAAGCGCAGCCCTCGGCTAGCCTGAGACAGCATCTCCACTCTCTAAGTCCTCCTTTGATGCCCTGCCGGCACTGCTTCCGGCCATCCTTAAGCCCTGTTCAGGGTCCACTCAATGTGGACTTGCTAGTTTGAATTAGCAAAACGCTAATTCGAACTAGTTTTTAGTTCTAGACGCGTTAGTTCGAATTAGCTTAGTTCGAATTAACTAATTCGAACTAAGTTAGTTCGAATTAGCGCTGTAGTGTAGACATACCCAAGGTGCCTAACTCCCATTGGAATCAAGGGAAGCTAGGCAGCGATTGGGATCCCTGGTACCTTGCAGGACTGAACTCTTGGCATAGAATTTTACAAGGGCCTGGTGAATAGAATTCCCATCTGATTCCATGTGAGTTCTAGCTATGGAAGGCTTACGGGATCAGACCTTTTCCTTTCAAACACCAGAAACTTCTGAAATATGATAAAAGATAAACCCCATTTGCAATAACACCCATTATCTCTTCTGCTTGGGAAACAATAAACAAAAGCCATTGAGAAAATTAGCTTTGAGCTTATGGATAATCAGTGCCTACCTGAGCAATGGAGTGGCCATTTAAAAAAAAGTGGTCTAAACAGGTTCCTGAGTCCTTATATAATTTTAAATATTAATTACTTAACTTTCAGCAGTGTTGAGCCCCCAATATCTCCCACAAACTTCTATAAGAGCTTGTTGGATAATCAGTACCTTTGAACACTTGGTCACTTAGAATACATCAGGGCTAAAGTCAACTTAAGCTAGGCAACTTCAGCTACATCAATTGCATAGGGTAAGTTGAAATAGCTTAATTCAGCTTTTGGCACTGTCTCCACAGAAGAAAGTCGAAGGAAGAACACTCTTCCTGTGACTTTCCTTGCACCCCACGAAATGAGGGTTTCAGGAATAACAGTAAGAAGTCCTCCAACTTGACATTATTTTGAAATAAAGGCTTGTAGTCAGTTATTCCGAAATAATGCTGCTGTGTAGAAGTACCCTTGATTAGGAGTTTAAAAATGGATTTAAGAGCCTAATTTTAGGCCCGGGGTTCAGAACCTCTAGTATGTAAGTCACACGTGGTTTATATGGGTTAGCCGCTGGTGGGCCATGAAATGTTAGTTTACCTGATCATCTGCAAACTGAAATGGAGCCCCACAACTCCCAATATTCTCCATTCATGGCCAATGGGAGCTGTGGGAAGCAGCATTGGCAGAATCACTGCTTTCTACAGATCCCATTGTCCAGAAATCGCAAACCATTGGTGCTGGCAGCCTACCAGTGGCTAACCCTGAAAAACCACATGCAGCCCATAAGCTAGAGGTTCCCCACTCCTACTTTAGGCACTCTTTCCTGAAAATCTAGGCCTGGACTCTAGAAAACTGGAAATATAAAAGAGAACACTAAGAGATGTTGTAAATTTCTTGAACTACTCAGATCGCCTTCCCCTGTAGCATGGGGCACGGATCACTTGCTGAAGGATTCTTTGCATCTTGGGGTCTTTAAACCATCATTTGAGGACTTCAGTATCTGAGATATAGGTGAGAGGATTATTCCAGGAGTGTGTGGGTGGGATTCTGTGGCCTGCATTGTGCAGGGGGTCAGACTAGATGATCATAGTGGTCCCTTCTGACTTTAAAGTCTATGAGTCTATGAGATCAGTGAGGGGTCTGTCACTGCTTGCCTTATAATCTTGGGGGGTCTTTGTACTGTGCAGCTAATGGTTCAGATCCATCATGTTTCTTCCTCTCATTCACCAGCCCAGTTACTCTTTGCAGGGTAACACCAGCATCCCTTCCAGTTCTAGGTATGGTGTTAGGGAGTTGAATCATAACTGCATAACACAAAGGACCACAACTTTACAGAGCAGATGGTGACAGAACACCTCACTGGTTTGCATACCCCCAAAATGTCACAGGTGTTACTACCTACCACTTTGCTGCAGTGCTATCACATACAGTTGGAACACTTACTATCTCAGTGGTTCTTAACCTGGGTGTAATTACCCCTTGAGAGGTAATTTGGCATATTTCAGTGGGTAATATGTTCAATTTTGTTCAACATAATGTATGAGAAAACGAAAAACAATAACAATGATTAATCATAATTTTCTTTGTGTCTATTGTCATTTTAAAAAGGAGGAGGGGTTATTTCGGTTTATTGGTTAAGCATAAGGGATAACAGCAGCAAAGAGGTTAACAACCACAGAGACACATATATGATGCAGATTTGAAGAGCAATGCATCAAGATAGTTAGTCTTTCTTAGCAACACTATTGGGTTGTTTTATAAGTAATAAGGGCATTTACGAACTTCTCTGGTGTTCAATAAAAAACAGAAATTTTTCCTCTCAACTCTGTATTATTCTTTCATCTTACTATTCATCCCCAGTGTATTGCATTTCATTGTCATACAAAGAACAGGGAAGATGAAATCTCTCACAAATCCTTTAGAAAAAGCTTTTCAATGTTGTCTTCGTTTTTGAATTATTGTCTGGATATATATTGTTCTTCAAAACAAATCATGTAAAACCCAGATTATATCAACTGAATAATGACTTTTCAGCTGTTTCCATCAGTATCTGGGATTTTCAGTTCTGATGGATTTATGGTTTTATTTTTTTAATCTGTGTCAGTCCTACAATGTATTTACTCTGGAATATAGAAAAAATGTTTCAGACAGAAGCCAAATACCCAATATTTAGCTACCAAGGAATCAAAAAAGATCAATTTTCACTAAGTTCTGGTAATAAAGAATAAAGATTTCATCTGAAGTCTTACAAAGCAAGACCCTAAAATTCAGATGATATGTAGAAAAATTCAGCTTTGCAATTGAGCTACTAGGTTGGGATCCAGAACTCCCATTATTTATCTGGATATAGATCTGTTCAATACCTTAACATTTCTGATATTAATTTAAAAAACACACTTCTGTCTCTGAGTCCTGGCTTTATGTAAAAATGAATAATTTATCTGGATTTTCTCAAGCATAATAAGAGACAACAATGATCCTTTATGGCCATTCAAAGCCCGCTGCTTTCCCCCAAATCTTCCTGCCCAAACTTCCACCTCTATTGCTAATGGCTCTATTCCCCCACTGCAGAATAAAGACACCGTTTCCTCTGAGGCCAGCAGTAAAGGTGATACATGAATCTGTCCCTGCCTTAGTTAGAATCATTCTCTTCTCCCAAATCCCCAAGGCCAACAGTGTCTGATCTCTATGGACACGGCTGCATCTCTATCACTGATCTCTATAGGATTTTGGAAGAAGAAGCCCAAACACATATCTCCAGAAATCATAACGGCTGTGTCTACATTGGCAAGATTTTGCACAAAAACGGTTGCTTTTGCACAAAAACTTGCTGCCTGTCTACACTGGTCGCGATTTCTTATGCAAGAACACTGACGTTCTAATGTAAGAAATCAGTGCTTCTTGCGCAAGAACCATGATGCTCCCGCTCAGGAATAAGCCCTCTTGCACACAAGTGTTCTTGTGTAAGAGGCCAGTGTAGATAAGCAACATGGATTTCTTGCGCAAGAAAGCCTGATGGTTAAAAAGGCCATCGGAGCTTTCTTGTGCAAGAGTGTCTACACTGGTATGGATGCTTTTGCGCAAAAGCACATCTCTTGCGCAAAAGTACATGCCAATGTAGACACTCTCTTGCACAAATACTCTAACGCAAAAGCTCTTGCGTTAAAGAGTATTTGCGCAAAATCTTGCTAATGTAGACACAGCCATCATGTGCTGCAACCAAGATAAGTAGCGGCGGATTTAGGGCAGGGCGAGCGGGGCGGCTGCTCCGGGCCCCGCGCTTCCCGAGGCCCCGCGCATGCGCCTTGACACCACGGCGCATGCGCTGTATCAAAGGGGGGGTCCACGAAATTTTGCTGCACGGGGCCCCACGGTGCTGCCCGGGGCCCCGCGACACTCTCATCCACCCCTGAAGATAAATAATTTAATGTACTAATGGGATGGATTCACTGGAACAAATGCTGCCATGATTGTTTACTTAGAACCTATATGCACTTGTATAAATATCTCTGATTTCTCCCAAGATTTCTTTTTGATAGTTTTTTGAAGGAAGGGGACCCTATTCCTGACATTAAACCATTGCTAGTTAGTCATTTTTCCTTTTTGTTTTCTTTTTAATTTTTAATACTCACCAAGATGAAAATTCTCATACAAAATACGACAGGATTATTTTAGAATGTTGGAAGGCTGAGTAAATTCATCCAGTTCTTAACTTTTAGGGATTTTTCAAAGCTTGTAAGCCAAGGATTAACATATTTAATATCAATTGATAACTTAAAGCAAAAATTTTAGGGCAAAGAAAAATAAAATGCTACATAATTTTTTTTTAAATGTAAGCTAGCTAAAAACTGTTTTCAAATTCTTGTGGTGCTCTTTCTGGTGGATTTTATTCAAACTCAGTGTAAGCACATTACTCAGGTATACTAATAAAAATGTTAGCTATGGAACTTGTCAAAAATGTCCATCCAAATGAAACTGAAAAAGAAAGAAAAAAACTATGAACATTTGTCTGTATTTTCTAACAAGTTCTGCTTAGTTCATATATGGCCTTTTTTATCCATCATGTAAATGTTTGCAAAGATGAGAAAGTGTCATTATTGGGTGAGATATTAAAAAGCACTCAGCATTCACATAACTGCTCTCATTGAGCTCAAAGTGAACTTTATAGGAGATTCCAATAAAAGCAGAATTGGGCAAATGCCTGAGTGCTTTTAAAATCTCACTCAAAGTATGTAAGAGATGTTCTGTACAGCCACAGTGGAATGCAGAGATCTAAACTTACCTACAAAGCTTTTAGACTCCCCTGGTTGTAGATGAAGGATCCGCTCAATTCACATGGAAGGAAGGAATTTACAAACACAATTAAAAACAAAAACCAGAACAAACAAAATTAAAACCTCCTGGGGGATGGGAAAGAGCAGCTGCAGCTCCCAGATGCCAACGTGCCCCAGAACATCTGGCGTCTGGACACCAGCAGCAACTGGTGGGACCACATCATCCTGGAGCACTGGGGAGACCAACAATGGACCCAGAACTTCAGAATGAAGAAGGACACCTTCCTCTAGCTCTGTGAGTGGCTTGCCCATGCTCTGTGGCGACAGGACAAGCACATGAGACCCGCCATTCCCCTCCACAAGCATGTGCCATCGCCCTATGGAAGCTCTTCACGCCGGATAGCTACTGATCCGTGGCGAACCAGTTCAGTGTGGGGAGATCCACCGTCGGAGTAGTGCTTATGTGGGTATGGCAATCTCCAGCCACTGTGCCTGGGGGGAAGGGGAGGGGCAAGGAGGTGATGGGCTGCTCAAGGGAAAAGGGGAGGAAGTGGTTCAAGTCCCCTCCATGGGAGGGTTTGGTCTGTCCCACCCACACTATGAGCTGCCTGTGGTGGCCAGGATTGCAGGGGGGTTGCTTCTGGGAGTGGGGGCATGAGGCAGTGGCAGGGAAGGAGCACTCTCAGCCATCCTGATACCCCAGTGACTCTCGGTGGTTTTATGTGTCCCTCTGCAGGTGGTCAAGGCCATCAACAGAGTGCGGCTCCCTTACTGTGATGTGGATGCAGTGATTGAGGGGTTTGGTGCCCTGGGCTTCCCCAACTGTGGGGGGGCAATCAACAGGACGTACATCCCCATCCCTCCCCCAGGCCACCAGGCCTCCCTCTACATCAGCCAGAAAGGACACTTCTTGGTCATCCTGCAGGCTGCGTCTGACCACCGGGGCCAGTTCGTGGACATCAACGTGGGCTGGTCCGGCAAAGCATATGACACGCGAGTTTACTGCAACTCCTCCTTGTGCCAAGGGCTGCACGCTGGGACTTTCTTCCCCGACTGCCACATCAGGGTTGGGGACATGCCTGGAGGGGGATGTGGCCTATCCGCTACAACCCTGGCTGATGAAGCCCTACACGGGACACCTCAACCTCTGCCAACAGGCCTTAAATGCCAAGCTTGGCAAGGCCCTCATTGTGGTGGAGGGGGCGTTTGGCCAGTTGAGGACCCATTTTGGATGCCTCCTCACCTGCCTGGACCTATCTGAGTGGAATATTCCGCACGTGGTGGAAGGGTGCTGTGTGGTGCATAATTTGTGTGAGAGGAAGGGGGAGGCTTTTCTGCCAGCCTGGATGGAGAGGCTGACCACTTGGCTGGCCTGTATGTGCAGCCCTGCATGGCTGCCATCCAGGAGGCCCATCGGGGGGCTGTCTATATCTGGGAGGCCCTGTGGGAGAGCTTCCATCCAGAGGAGGACTAAAGTCTCCCCGGTGTGCCCCACTGGGGGCTTGTGCCTCATTTCACCCTCACATCCTTTCACTGACCCCTCTCTAACCCCCCTTCCTCATATAAATTAAGACATGTTGACAAAAACAAATTCTGTTTATTGAACAAAACTGAGGTAGAGGGGGGCACTGAGGGTGGGAGAGGGAAGGTGAGAGGGTGGGAGAGGGGAGGGGTAAACCTGGGAGGAGGGAGCTGGAAGGGGAAGGCAAGGAGAGGAAGAGGGAAGAGAAGCTCAGGGTTGGGACCTTGCTGGTCCAACTGTCTCCCAGCACTACAGATGTGGGGGTCTTGGCATCCCCGGGAGGGAGTGGGTATGGAGGGTGGGGTGGGTAGAGAGGGAGGGGAAGAAGGAATGGGAGGGAGAGCAGGAGTGGGAGGAGGAGTGGTAGCTGGGGTGGCAGCTGGAGTGGCAGGAGGCAGCAATCTGTGCACCAGGGTCTGCAGGTGGTCAGAGATGGCACGGCCCTGGGCAAGCAGCTCCCACCAGCTCTCCTACTGCAGCTGCAGGTCTTCATCCATCCAGTGGTCAAGAGTGTGGTGCTGGTCTCACAGGATCCCCAGGCGCTGCCGCTTGTACTCCTGGTTATGGGTCAGCTTGCTGGCCTGGGTGTGGGAGGATGACCTGGGTGGGGTGGTGTGCCCTGCACTTGCAGCTGCTGCAGCTGTGGAGAATCAAGAGAAGTGGTCAGTTCTCCCTCGGGACACAGTGGGTGAAGCCCAGCCCCCCTCTGCATGGCAAGGACAGCAGGTCTCCACACCATCGTAGCCAATGTGCTTGCACACAGCCCATATTCGGCATGTCCTGCTATCCCTGGAAGTGTGAGCTGGCCCAGGACTGCACCCATGCCCCTGTGCTGTATCTAGTGTGGGGGTGGGTAGAGAGGGGAGATGTGCCCTGCCTCGGCGTAGAGGGGACTCGTGGAGGGAGGGTATCGTGAAGTGTCCCTCCCCGGGGTCAGGCGCACGTCATGCGCCTTCATACATACACACATGTAGGTAACAGGACAGGGCCCCTGTGTGGCAGCCAACCGGGGCCACAAGCCTAGGATGGCATGGCACATGCACAGGTTTCTGCATGCTCTGTGGTTAGCAAGGTCCACACGCATGGTCCCTGGTCTCCCTCTCGTCCTCCCTCTTCCTCCCCCACCTCGCATAAGGGGACACTGATGGCACTCACATGTCGAGGCCTCCCCAGCCTCAGATGACACCGGTGACAGGCTTGCTGGGATGGCTCAGGGGTCCTGGGTGTGGGACATGCTCCCTCCAGGGTCCTGTGGCTCCTGGCCCTTCTGGTCCTCCTCCTCCTCTTCTGTGTCATGGTTAGGGCCCTCTGCCCCAGGGTCGATGGCCACCTGGGGGGAACGGACCGTCTGACCCCTCCAGGATGCAGTCCAGGGCATCATAATAGGGGCAGAAGTCCAGGTCAGCCCCTGGTTGGGAGCTGCCCTATGAGGCCCTGGCATATGCCCACTGCAGCTCTTTGATTTTCATACACACCTGCTCCGGGGTGCGCATGTGGCCTTTGTTGGCCAGGCTGTCAAACATCCGCCTGTAGACGGCCGCGTTCCTGTGTCTAGTGCAGAGATCATGGACACTGGATGCCTCCCCTCAAACCTCAATGAGGTCCATGATCTCCTCACTAGACCAAGAAGGCACCCACCTTTTGTGACCCCTCGCAGGCTCCTGGGAGCTGCCAGCCTTCTCCTGAGGAGTGGTGGAGGGCTGGGTGCCACTGGGTTGCTGACACATACTGGGCCAGGTGCACGGACTGCTGGCTCTGTGCTGGCAGGTTTACAGCTGGCACAGGCACTGTGGCCAGAGTCTACCCCTTTAAGGGCTCTGGGACTGGGAGGAGAGCAGACAAGTTTTCCTGGTTGTGCCCAGAGTGGCCACCAGGGCACCCTGGGAAGGGCTGAAGTCCCCCTATTTTGAAATAAGCGTCTACACAGCGCTTATTTCAATTTAGCTATTTAAAATTTGGCTTTATTCCTCATGGAATGAGGTTTACCAAATTTGAAATAAGCCCTCCGCTATTTCAAATTAATTTTGAAATAGCTGTTTGGCTGTGTAGATGCTAGGAAAGCTATTTCAAAATAAGGGCTGTTATTTCAAAATAACTTTGCTGTATAGATATACCCATAGATATTACTCTCACCACAAAAACAACCTTTTTTTCTTGCCTTTATTGGCCAACAAAGTATTATAAAATTAGATAAGTCTATGAGGAAAAAGGTCACGTACAGGAAAGTTATAGTTTTGTTCTAGCCAGAAGTATTTCTGTCTCTGTGACTGGTTTCAGTTAAGGCAGCTGCACTGAATGGATTAATGTATCAACAGATTCAATCACAATCCATATCTCTAACTGAACCAAACCTAAAACATTTGGCTAAGTAACCTCTTCTCCCAAATCCTCACAGTGCCTCTCTCTATTTTACCAATGCTGTTTCAGAAGCTCATCTGGCCTAAAAATCTTTGCTGTCTTCTGAACCATGCAGTGGAGTGGGAACATCTTCTGTGGAAACTATAACCTGAGAGTGTCCCTGGAGCATGAGAAATTTGAATGAAGTAGCCAGTTACAGCACAAAATAAAAACAATCAGGTATTCAGCCTCCCCTATTTCTTTGCCAGAACACCACTGAATGCTGAGGATGAATGAGAACTGTAGTAAGATGAAGGCCTAAAACATAAGCCATTTCAGCACAGGCCTGGTTTGAGGCCTGAGGCCTAGCTAACAATGGACAAAATATGGCTAACATAAAGCAAAGCTAAGCTGTGAGCAAAAGGCAGGCCCCAGCTCACAGAACTTGGCACAAACAGGGCTGAGAGTGCAATACACTAATTGCTAAAAGGCCCAGGTGCAGAACAATAATTGGTACTGGTCATAAATGGAAAGCACATGATATCACTAGCTCATTAAAAAAGAACTTGGTACCCACTCCTTACAGATACAGACTCAGGTTCAGGAAAGGGTCTAATATGACAGCATGATGGATAGAGATGATCTAATCAAACCACGAGGTACAGGGTGATGAGTGGTATCTAAGTAGTGTCAGAGGGTGGTTACTTGACAACGTCAGAGGGTGGTACCCTGACAATGTCAGAGGGTGGCAACCTGATACATCAGCAGTGAGATGTGATTTGCTGTACCTGTATATAAGGTGGTGACTCAGGGGGAAGTCTTTGTATGACTTAGGGGGCAGAGGAAATTTCCCACTGACTGAGTCATTTCATAGAGGCAGGCACACATGAGTAGTAGTTAAGTAGAGGCTACTGACAACTGTTACTGTACTTCACTTTACAATAAACCTGGCCTGGAACCTTTGAGACTTATGTAGTTTGTGGTCTGTGGGGGCTCTCTTGGGGTCTGCTGTGGAGACTAAATGCACAAGTCGACACGGCAAACATCACTGAGCACACACGCAAGCAGCCTTCTGGTTATTATCATCAACAGAGCCAGAGACTGTGAGGACACCTCGGGCAATAAATCCCAAACACCCTCCCTGAATAACTACACAAACAAGCTAGAATCAGGGAATCTGTTGAAGAAAGTCTGTTAAAAGGTCAAGTAACTTGGGAATGGCACATGGACCATGGGAGAAGAATGGGAGGGAAAAGACATATTGAAAGGAGACTGACATCCTGACATTTTTATTGACTTATTTCAAAAATTCTCATTAACTTTAAAGCACCTTTTAAATAGTATGTCCCTGATTCTTATTTTTAAAGTGCTTAAAACAAAAAGGCTCCCCCCGTACCAGACATGTTCAGGTCCATTGGTCTCCCTCCCACTATTTTTCCTTTTTTATACACCTGCCTACTTGCTGCCTGTTCAATTTCAGCTTTGTTGCTGCTCTAGGTAAACACTCTCTTTTGCAGCCAGATGAAGAACATGTATCTGAGCACTTCATGAAGTGATGTTATGCAGGCATATGAGGCAGCTGACAGTTAACAAAGCAGTGGAACTGACTGCACACAAAATGCTACTAAACAATCTGAAACCATAATATTTTAATTGCTCATCTATTTCAGTTAAAATAATGTTAGAATATGCTTGTAATTATAGGAGGTAGAAAATTTTGAGATGGATAGATTTTCAAATTGTCCTTTAAGCTGCAGATAGGTATTTCAACATTTCCAAATTAAAATGAACCTTTACACTTTTGAGGTTTGCCCCCCGACTAGTATCTGTCAGTTCAAGTAATAAAGAGAATTTACAGTAAAACATAAGTAAAGGTCAATCTTACTATTATGTCAATCTCCACTGGAATTAAAATCCCTGGAAACTGCAATTAAGTGGTCAATTATTAAAGATATGATACAGGGCATTGATGCTTTATTATTTTATAAGAATCAAAATAGCAAAGCTGTTACAACTAATGATCATTTCACTGTTACTAATTGAAAAACATCTAGCTTAACAATTTTAATTGTAAATATCTCGATTCTGAAAGATGTTTAACATGATTTTTGATTTTTCAATTTAGGCCTGCAGATTTGAAGGTGCAAACAAACAAAGGTTCAAACAAATGAAGGTTCATGAGATCAGATATTTAGATCTCTGTGGGTCTGATGCAAAGCCCTGTGAAATTAATGGAGGTCTTTCTATCAACTTCAGTGGGCTTAGATTGTACTCAGAGGGTATGTCTACACTATAGAGTTTTGTCAGAAAAACGGCTGTTTTCCAACAAAACTTGATTCATGTCCACACTGCAATTGCATTCTTCCACAGCAAATCGAAAGAACATGGGTGTTTTTCCAGCATTGGTAATCCTCATTCTACAAGAAGAAGCCTTTTTGTGAAAGAGTTCTTTTGCAAGAAGGCGTGTGTGGACAGGGAAGAGGGAGTTCTTTTGGAAGAGGAAAGAGGAAAAGGTACAGGTGCCCTGGTGGCCATTCTGTCCATAGCAATCACAGCTTGCATGTGAGAGAGCGTCCATTCAGTCTGGACGCTCTCTTTTGAAAAAGCAGATCGCTTTTTTGATGCGCTTTTGCGGTGTGGATGCTCTCTTTCGGAAGATGTTTTTCAGAGTATCTCTGCAGAAAAAAGCTTTTTCCAAAAGAAACCTGTAGTCTAGATGTAGCTTAAGTGACATAAATTGAATCTGTATGGCCAAAATTGTGGGTACAAAAAATATGGAGACAAACAATATGGAGGTCGGCAGTGCAATCCTCCCACACAGACAGTCTGACTGAGGAGGCATTTTATAGACAAAGCAGTGCCTCGGCACTCATTCTGTTTGTCTGAGGCTTTTGTGCACATACAAGTCCTTGATTTCACTTATATAGGTTTTTTTCTGAAAAAGAGTGTGCACCATATCTCAGAGAATGGATTAAACTTCTTAGGATTGTGCTTGTTTCTACATGTGTAAATGTAACTTGACTAACTGATTATGTGCTCAAGTAAATTCATTCACTGATGATCTTAATTGTATAACAATGGTAGCCAGGAAGGAGTGCCTACTTTTATGGACATGAATATTGGAATGAAAGACTACAATCTTGATTCAAGGAGAGTACAGTGAGGGTGGCTAATGCAACACAGGCTTAATTTTGAATATTCTACTAGATCCAAATGTTTAAGTTGAGGCTTAAAACATTTGAAAAGGTGTTTATTGAATATGATCAAGTACAAAATACATTTGAGGAAATTATGATCTGCTTGTGTATATTCAATGGGAAGAATAAAAGAGACTCGGATAAATAATATGTTGCAAGTCAGCTGTCTATATAATTAAATTCATATGCATATATAATACTCCTATATAGTGTTGTTTCTTTTCCCGTGGCAATTTAGACTAAACAACCACCATGGTCTCTTCTTACTCTAATTTTAATACAGAGGAAGCTTTTTATGACCCGGCTCCTGACCTGAGCACAGATCCACTTCTGAGTTGTGTGTGGATGTAGTGACATGCTGCTTCTGTAAACACTCTAGGAAAGTCATAAGGGACAAAGAAACTAAGTGGACTGCTGCAGCTGCTTCTCCTTCTATTGTTGGTTCCTGGATATTTGCAGCTTCATGCCCTTTAGGCTGTTGACTGAGCTGCTTTTATGTTACTTTTAGGTTACATACAGAAAGGAAACATATCTTGAGGGCTTGGTTGATATTAGTAATGGTCTCCTCTTCCCTGGGTTTTTATTTAACCAGATAATTCCCTGATGAGCTTGATGCTTTCTGTCTCATATCTTTTTAAGAACCTCTATCATACTGGATCAAATATACAAATTGTATTACAGGTACCCCAGCTGCTACATTTTGTCCATGATAATACTTACTCACAGTTCTTTATTTTTATAGAAAAGGTTAGATAGAAACTGACCTAAGGTCTCCTGGGGTGCATCTATATTGCACCCTTACTTCAAAATAAACTGCGTGATTTGAGCTATGTAAATTGCATAGATTATTTTGAACTAATTTCAAAACAGTTTATTTTGAAATTTGGTGCTATCTATATTGCGCCAAATTTTGAAATAAAGCACTATTCCAAAAAGCCCCTTAAGCCTCGTGGAACAAGGGCTACAGGGATGCCAGAATAGTGGATCTGTTATTTCTAAATCTATTTTGAAATATCGGGTTGTTTCAAAGTTGCGGAATAGCTATTTTGGGATATTTCTGGTATCCCAAAATAGCTCCACAGTGTAGATGTAGCCCTAAAATTAGATACTTTCCTAAGATTATGAATCAGAGTGGACTGGGAATGAGAAAAAAAAAACAGCTCCCCGAGCTAGTAGAATTTGATTTCATAAAACTGGCACTCTGGTAATATTGAAATGTATTTATAAATACCAGTGTGTACATATGTACTATGCATGCATTCAAGCTTCATTCTGACATTTCTCAATACATGTAGGGAAAAAGAGATCTAATTAGCCATATTTCATTTATGTTCTTTTTACTCTCATGTCAAGCATGAGCATTTAAGAGTTGTCCTGCAAACACAGATTGAAAACAAGCTTTTGTGTTAAATTGCATTACATTAGTCTAATTCACCACTCTGTTGTCTATTGTCTCTGAACAGAATTCTGCTTGGAAAATACATTAGTCTCTTTATTTGCAACTAAGCTCTATTGTTGTATTTACCCAAAATATAGACTTTTCAGTTAAGTATGCTATTTTTTAAACCAAAAAATTACCCACTTAGCATCTGTTGCAAATGAATTGGCCTGAACTAGAAACAGAGCATTCAGCAACAAATCCAGTGAACAAAGGGTTATCTGATAAATACATATTAATTAAAACAAATAACAGATGTTTTATTTCCTTCTGCTTACTAGGCAATTTGGGCAATCAACCTTTGTTCCATGAAAATTACATGAGCCTGAATTAAATATCAATCAGTATAGCGACTAAATTCCAATTTGAACAGCAGATTGATTCCATGGGTTGTAGGAAAAAATAATTATCAAATACAATTCAGGCCTAAATGTGTGGCTTTAGAGTAGGAAACTTCAGTGGTTTTAATATTTTACCACGAATTACTTTTGATTAATTTATTTATTTGCATTTTAATATCTATTTTCATTGACTGATTGCTGGGTACAATATTAATTCATTTCTCATGATTAGATATTTGTCAAGAGTTGTTTTTTAAGTCATTGTGGTGAATATAGAGCTGCTAAAAATAGCTGAGATGAATGATCATACAATTTATACGTTGAATCAAATCCTTTTTCCCCTCTTGCAGATTGCTGCTGTTCTAGACAGTATATTAACATGTATCTTATATAATAGAAGTACATAAATAAATAGCAATAAGTGTGTGTGTAAGAAAGAGAAAGAGAAAGAGTGAGAGAGACTAAGAAAAAGCAAGTTAATCACAAGATGAGGAACACAATATGGCATCTACAGTATGATATCCCATCAAGGGAGTGGAACTTTGTCTGGGTTTACTTTTCAGAGAACACCTTTTCAAGCTTTACTTGACTATAAAAAGAAAGGGAGGGAGCTCTTTCATTCCCCATCACATAGCAGAGACAGAGAAAGGCAAGCCAAATTCAGAGGCAAAAATGGTAGATAAGTCTTAGCTGTTAGAATCATATAACACTACAACTGGAAGGGACCTCGAGAGACTGAAAAATGTGTTTTATTTTGTTTGGTTTGTAACCATTTTCTGTGTGTTATCTCTGTTTTGTATCACTTACAGTTCTGTTCTTTTGTAAATACGCTTATTCTTAGTTTTACTATAAACCACCTTAGTGCTGATCTGTTGAAGTTTAGAGGGAGTCCTCAGCTAGCAGGCTGGTGTGTATACTGTCTCTTTGGAGGCAGCAAACAAGTTCTGTGGGTGGGCTGTGAGTGGCTCTGGACAGTACAGAGAGATGTCTCTGGGAACTCGAGGACTGGCATTCACTGACTGTTACCTGCAAAGCAAGGTTGAGATTTGCAATGTCTCATGAAGTTTGTTGCTGAAGCACACAGATGGGTGTGGCAGGGAACGTCTACAGTCTTCCAGCAATGCGCATTCTTACTAAGGCTATGTCTGCACTGGCAACTGAAGAACAAAACTTGCATTGTCCGGAGGTGTTAAAATGACACTCTGGCAAAAATTTTGTCCACAACAAGTGGGGGTGGAAGTATTTTGTCAGCAAAATAGCTGACAAACAGCAGTGACATTGCCTGACTTTTAGCCATGTTTCCAAAAACTGCATAGTGTAGACTAAGCCTAAAGCAGAGGAGTAGCATAGTACAGGTACAATAAACTTCTGATAATCCGGCACCTTTAGGACCCAGGGGGTGCCAGATTATCAGATATGCCGGACTATCAGAAGGGGGGCCTATGAGAGGTCTGGAGTGGGGTGGGAGGGGATGACAGCCCAGACCCCTCATAACCCCCCCCCCCCTTACGATAGTCTGGCTCTGCCCCAGGCGTCCCTGATTCAGCCGCTGCTGGTCAGTTTCAGCAGCAGCTGAATCGGGGATGCCTGCAATAGAGCAGCTGGGGTACTGCCAGGTTGGTCCCGCAGCGCAAGGGTCGGTGCAACGAGACCAACCCCGCAGCACCCCAGCTGCTCTGCCCCAGGCATCCGGATTCAGCCTGCTCATGAAACTGACGCTGCTGGTCAGTTTCAGCAGCGGCTGAATCCCGACACCTAGGGCAAAGCAGCTGGAGTCCTGCCGGGTTGGTCCCGCAGCGCCGTCCTTTAGCGCTGCGGGACCAACCCGGCAGCACTCCAGCTGCTCTGCCTCAGGTGTCCTCAAGAGCAGCTGGGGTGCTGCCGGGTTGGTCTCGCAGCCCCGAGGGCCAGCGCTACGAGACCAACCCGGCAGCACCCCAGCTGCTCTGCTCCCAGCTTCCCTGATTCAGCTGCTGGTCAGTTTCAGCAGCAGCTGTATGGGGGAAGCCTGTCCGGCTGCCCCAGCACTTCCGGGTTCCTGATGGTGCCGAACCATCAGGAGTCCCAGAGCATTGGATGCCGGACTAATGGAGTTTTACTGTAGTTTAGTTTTCTGGGCTTCCCTGAGGACAATGTCACAGTGTGTGATTGTAGAATGCTAACATTTATGATTTCTCTGAGTTCAACCCTGAGTTGCCAGGCCGCTCAACTTCACTTATTGCAAGGGAGAAATTTGCATTTCTCCCTCACTTAGACTGATCTTGGGTTACAATACCCTGTGTATCCACCATTTTCACTCTGCAAGTCAATTTGTGACGGCTTGACATTAAACTGTTTACCCTTCAGCAAAAACACATGGTGCCTTAAGACACACACAGAGAGAAGCAATAGGGAGTTTTGCCATTTTTTAATCAAAATACATTTGAGTGTTTTTATTCCATGTGAAATATCAGTATTTTAAGGCTTTAATCTTATTTCAGATTAAAACAGATTTTGAAATTATTGGAATTACCTGCAGGATGAAAAATTCCAGTTTTTGCTCATCTCTAAACAATATGAACCCAAATCTGAGTGATCCTCTTTTAAAACTGAAATTTCATATTAGAGCCCATGGGAAGCATGTGAACGGCAACCCAGAAGGCTGTTGGGAGATCACTTGCACCTACAGATATTCCTGGAAACATCAAGATATAGCAACAAATTAGGTTTACACAACAGAATTCTGATTCTAAATTGTTTCTTTCATCCACACATGGAATAGAAACAGATGATATGAATTGTGTGTTTAATCAAAAGTAGCTTACCACCTCAAACTTTGAATACTCAGAAGGAGTTGCTTATAAAATAGTTACCATCTAAAAAGTATTCACATAAAATATTTGGTTAATGATTTTAATAATAAATAAAGGCAATAGAAAAATGCATGTGACCAAGCCATGAACTGAAACTAATTTAATACATTATTTATTCGCTATTATCCATACGGCTCCGCTTTATTTTGTTTTTTGACCTGAATTCAGACATTGTTCAGCAAAGAAGAAATTAAGTCAATGGAATTTTTAAGTGTTCTTACAAAGAGCAGTTAAAACAAACAAACTAACTAACTAGCTAACTAACAACAAACAGCAAACAGACAGACAAACAAAAGGATATTCCATTTTCCTATAGCACTGTAAAAAAGCTTCAGCTTCTTCTTTTATGGATTGCCTATTTGTTGGCAGTGGGTTGCAAAAATCATATTACTTTGCTTTTAAGGTTTGTATATGAATTTTGGTATTTCCTTCAAGGAATCCAATCAGATACTTGCAGAGAAGCTCTCAGGTAAATGTAAGGTATAGACTTCAGGACTTCAAAGACCCCATTTTAAAACTATATATCCTTAAATAATGCCAAATATTGTGGCAACAGTGTGCTCTAATTTAATGCAGGCATTATTGCTGGTGCTGGAGGACACTGAATGTAATATTTCTCATATAACTGTAATTTTTCTACCATTAAAAGTGAGTACAGTGAAAGCTTTGTTATCCAGTACTCATAGAGGAAGGGGGTTGTTCGTTAATAGGCTGCTTAGGTTAGCATCTCCCAGCCAGAGTCTGTCTCTAACACCACTCCATTCCAACTCTCTCTGAGACTCTGCACTCCCTCCTATGACCCCTCTCCCAGGCCAGAATCCTCTCCTTCACCCACACATACTTCTGGACCGTGCACCCCAATTCCCTGCCCCAGGTCACAACCCAAACCCTCTGCACCTTCCTCCTCCCTGCCCCAGGTGACAACTCCGCCCCAGAACTTCCACCCACTCCTATACTATTTCCCGAGGCCAGAATCCTCTCCTGCAGCTATAACCCTTACCAGACCCTGCACCCCAATCCTCTGCCCCAGATCACAATTCCCTCCTTCATCCCCAAACTCACACTCAAGACTCCACACCCTCTCTTGCACCCCAGTCTCCTATCCCGAACTCTCTTCTGCACCTAACCTCTGTCCAAACCCCACAGCCCCGCCATAGAAAAGTGTGGCCCTTGACCACTTACAAAAAATTTGGAGTGGCCCTCAATCAAATGTATTGCCCACCCCTGCACTAGGATTAGTACCACTGCTAATATTTACTGTGGATATAGCAGGTAAAATCAGGACTCAGATTAGAAGTGGGTTGGGACATTTCATTTTGGGAAAGATTTTTGCAACTTCTGTAAACACAGAACACCAAGGGTGGCTAATGTATTGAATTTTCTTTGTCTAGACCAGCAGGATTATCAGGAAATTACTATTTACAACAGACTTCACATGTAGTGCTCAAACAAAACTTGAAATACATACTTTTGTTCCCATTTATTTTCTGCACAGGCAAAGAAGCACAAGTCTGATGATGCACCGTAAAATAAACAGAACCAGACTGCATGTAATGGCTGTGCAAAAGTTCAAATGCTGAGGACTGGGAGAAGTAACAGATATAGATTTAGTGCTGATAAGGGCACAATAAATTATCTTGTGTGGTCATTAATCTTTAAATACCTGACAGCTAAATGACCCAGCTAAAGCTTTGGGAGTGTTTTTTAGTGTAAAGAAATACAAGAACAAGAATATTAAATCCATAATTACATTCTATGACCCATGCACCATTGAAATCATACACAAATTAGATGTACTGTTGGCACTAGTGAGCACATCTGTGTAAGGGCTTTTTCTGTGATGCATTTCATAGCTATAATATTTTAATCACTTAGTGGTATCATATCTCATGGTTCATTCTTATAGGGAATAAAGACTATGCTCTCCGAACTGGTAACATTGAAACGTTTGGCACAAGTTTCAGCACCTTAAAATTCCAAATAAAACTGCAGTGTATGAACTGTGACTCTGATATTATGTCTCGGTCCAGCAGCATGATTATACTTTGATGAGAAGTGCAAAATTCCATTCACTCGTCCTTTCTGATTTTATGTTAGGTGTGAGGCTAGATGTTTTAAATACAAATTTAAAATATAACTGCATATATATTCTATACACTGAAAATAACATTTGAAATAGTCAAAATAAAGCAACTCTTGACACAAGAATAAAGCTATTTTACTGAATGATACACTAACTACCAGCAAACAAAAAAGCACATGAAAGCTCTGAAGAAATCAGAGGGTCATTGTGATTTTTGTGGGATGTTGGGATAACATAATACATGTCAAGTTGTCTTTCCTATCTTTTGTTCATGGCTCTTGGATTCAGATAGCTTAAGTGCATTTCAGTCTAGACATGACAGAGTTTACACTGTAGGACCTGGCTGGAAGAAAAGACACAGTTCAGTTCTATCAATAAAGAACATTTGTCTCCTTTTGTTACACAGGTTCACAACCTGAGAGGCTGTTCAGAAGCTTCTTGTTGACTGAATTGACTAGTATCCAAAATCACTCATCCTTTTGAGCTTGGCAGCAAGGTTGTGGGAGGTTGTTTTTGTTTTGCTTCCATTTGCAGGCCTCATCTCATTGACCCAACTCTTAATCACTTTGAGAATGTTAAAATGGTGCTCTACCATAAGGGATATTTACAATTTCCACATTAATTCTGTGTCAATATTTTCTGCTATAACTTTAATATTAACCTTTCCTGTGAACACTCCTGAAACTGTAATTACTTTCCTGGATAGTCATGAAAATCCAACACAAAAAGGATGTAAATATACTCAAAACCAATTTGTTTTAAAACATAAGATATACCTGGCAAGGGACATAAAAGACAATGAAAAGAGGTTCTTCAAATAGATTAGGAGCAAGAGATAAAAAAGGTAAGTGTAGGTCCTCTACTTAGTGGAGAAGGGAAGCTAATTGATAACATCAAGAAAGCTGATGTGCTTAATGTGTATTTTGCTTAAGTCATCATTAAAAGGTTATAGATTATCAGATACTCAACATAATTAATACTGACACCAAAACAGGGAAAGAACAAATTAAAGCATATTTAGATAAGTTAGAGATATGCAAGTCATCATTGCCTAATGAAATTCATGCTGGGGTGGTTAAGGAACTAGCTAAAGCAATCCTGGAACAGTTAGCTATTTTCATTGAGAATATCTAGAGGATGGAAGAGGTCTCAGAAGAATGAAAAATAGCAAACATAATACCTATTTTTAAAAAGGGAATAATGAAGACTTGGGGAATTATAGACCAGTCAGCCTAACTTCTATCTCTGGAAATGCAAATGATTAAACAAATCAATTTTTAAGCACCTGGAAGATAACGTACCTGGATGATAATGGTGTTATATGGAATGGTCAGCATGGTTTTAGCAAGAACATCTCAAACCACCTTAATGTTCTTCTTTCTTAGTATTGTTGATCTAGTAGATGGGGAAAAGCAGTAAACATTATATATCTCGATTTTTGTAAGGCTTTTGACACTGTTCCTCATGATCTTCTCATAATTAATTAGGGAAATGTGGTCCAGATGAAATTAATATAAAGTGGGTGCACAACAGCTTAAAAGAACATATTCAACAATTTATCTGTGATTTGCAGTCAAATTGGGAAGGCATATCTAGTGGGATTCTGAAGAGGTCAGTTCGGGGTCTTTTACTATTCAATATTTTCACTAATGACTTGGACAATATAGTAGAGAGCACGCTTATGAAACTTGCAGATCATGCCAAGGTGAGAGTGGGGAGTTGTAAGCATTTCTGAGGAAAGGCTTACATTTTAAAATGACCTTGACAAACTGGAGAAATTGATTTATAATCAACAAGATGAAATTCAGTAAAGAGAAGTTCAGAGTACTTCACTTAGGAAGGAAAAATCAAATGCACAATTACAAAATGGGAAATATTAGCAGCCACCCTAACAGGTTTCATTTGGTCTTCCTAGATTAATTAGGAGTACAATGTATAGGCTTGTTGGTATTATCAGCTGAAGAAACGTGGAAACGCAAACAATGAGGAAAAAGACCAATCTTGGGTTTCAAAATTATACCCTATATGTGAGGCAGAACTTAAAGAAATATATTTCCAAGGGTATTCTTCACACTCTTTTCAAGACCTGTCTAGGAGCCAATGAGTTACATTGTATTTTAAATAGATATGTATACTCAGCATTGTGCAGAAAGCTATATTTTTAGAAAGTAATATGAACCCAATATACTGGAAATACATTTTTTAAGATATTTTAATGTACTTTTCTGAAAATAAGACTCTAAGCTTTATCTGTCCAGACTGTTTTATAAGAGTATATGGCATAAATGTCCCCTGAGTGAGCTATTTTTTTAAAATTTCTAGGTGGAATATTCTGCCATCATTCTTCTATTACTATTATTGGAAATATACAGCTGCCGCAAGGTTTGATCCTTTCTTTTTACTCATTTTTGCTGCATCACCAGATTTAAGGGCCTGTCATCCTTGCATTAAAAACATTGCATTTGAAGAGTTTATTACTTTAATTCGTAAAGGATTGGAAGTTGGCATACACTTTTAGCAATGATGCAGGGAGATTTTCCCCTCCATTCAATATAAAATTTAATTGAAACCATGACATTTGTTCATTGTTTTCTCATTTTGGAATTTCGTGCTTGTGACTTTTTAAAAAGGCTTAATTTATTTTAAAAGAGTAAAGCTATGCTTATTGTTAGCCCTTACTGTTTATTAAAGCATTTTGGCATGTTAATAGAAACATTTGGAAGGAGCTGAGTTATACGAGTTTGTAAAGACTTGATTATATATGCACAGTAACTCCCTTCCATAAGTGTTTCTAAACCACACTGTTGCATATTATGCCAAGTGCAAAGCAATGATAACATATGAAATCCCAGTGATTTCAATAAGTTGTTGCATATTTCGTATACTTTGTTATGCTCTCACTGCTATTTATGATGGAAGGGACGTGCTCAAGATTGTTAGACCTTAAAACAAACCCAGCTTTATAATTGTTCTACTGGGTAACTTTTATCTTATGGATTTGAGCCAATTCTTAAAAACAACCCTTCCTGAAAAGAGCAACTTTTATGTATAGAATATAGCACAAAGGGCTTGATCTCTGATTGTGGAGTCTAGGCATGACACTATGCAAAAATACTAATAAGCATCACACCCAGTTGCAAACTAATTGGCAGACAAATACATTGATTTATTTATAATGTGATGCAATGTCATCACAGAAGGAAATGACTGTGGCTATTTCAGCATCCAATACCAATTAGGAATCCAAAAGAAGTATGAGGCAGTGGAATAATTTAAAGATTTGGGGCCACAGTATCTCAATAGTGAGGGTTGTTAGAGAGGAAGCAAGTTCTTCAGATTTCTTCACTTTCTTAGCAGCATCATGTAAATCTTGCATGCATTCAGCTATAACCAGCTCTAGTGCTGCTGTCCAGTAGGCAGTGAGAAAGCTGAAAGATGGCTGTGCATAAATGAGGCAAAACAGATGTAAAGTTGGATTGGATATCATCTGTACACTTCAGCACATGCTACTTTCCCATTTCTCATAAATACTATGTTTTAGAGGTGTAAAATACTGGGAGAGGATTCGGTCTTGTGGATCTCTGAAAATGTTGTATCTAGAGAAACAGTTACCTTTAATAACTCTGGATTTAGTCTGAAAAGAAGGCCCGGAACCATGTTAGGACTCTTCTGTTTAACCCTAAAGATTCTTGCAAGAGATATAGGAGAATCTGGAGCTAGAATTATTTTTTTCCAAGAATATATCTAAACTGCACAGCTATTTCGGGATACCAAAATAGCTATCCCTCATCTACACAAGCCACCCATTATTTCGAAATATTTTTCAAAATCACAGGTGTGCTATTTCACCATCCTGGTAAACCTCATTGAACAAGGGGTAAAGGATGGCTCAAAATAGTACATTATTTTGAAATTTGGAACTATGTAGACGTGCCGAATTTCAAAATAAGCTATTTCAAAATAGTTTCAAAATCAGATATGCAATTTGCATAGTGCAAATTGTGTACCTTATTTCAAGTTTAGGGTGCTTATAGAGCTTTGCATCTATAAGCACCCTAAGAGGCAAAGCAGGATTGGTATGGCTATACTCTTCTCTTTTTTAGGAGTAAAAGAAAATTGTAATGTTTAAATTCTGCCCTAGAACCTGAAGATGGCAATGGAGAGACTATGCAATGTGTAATAAAAACTTTGTCTTATTCAAGGCAAGCCAGAGAAATTGTGCTACTTTGGGACAAACTTAAAAGTCTGTCAGACATTCAGGTTGCCCCAAATGGAGTACATCCAAATATCATCAACCTACAGACATCTACAAGAATATTCCATGACACATAATTGCTTTAAAACCATACCATAACATCTTATCCAAAGGTGTGGAATGACCAGTGCTTGGTAATATTTCTATTCAATATTTATTACTGTAGAAATACAAACAACTAAAATCTTGGCAGAAGTATAGATATATAAAAAATTCACTGCAGCTATTAAAGATACTCATTAATTTTATGAGACTCTTTCCAACTCTCATTAAATTAATCAACAATAGTGAGAAAAAATATTGAATGACCTGATGATGCAATATAATGAGAATGACAGCATTATATATATAGTAGCCCAGTGTCTGTGACTCTGTAATGCTGAAACGCTGGCTGTTCCCTGGTGGCCGCTCAGTGCCACTCAGCCGGGCCGCCACGTGGGAGCAAGCAGCACAAGCGGCCGTTTGGGCCCCGCGCTCCCCATGCAGCACTCCCTGCTGCATGGGGAGCGCGGGGCCCAAACGGCCGCTTGCGCCACTTGCGCTGCTTGCTCCCGTGTGGCGGCCTGGCTGAGCAGCGCAGAAGTCAGCCGAACACCACTAAGGGAGGCCACAGCGCCATCCAGAGGGAACAGCCGGGGGCGGGGCCTGAATGAGCGTGCATCTCTGACGTCAGGAAAGGGTGCCAGATTCAGAAGGAGGAAAGCAGAGCAGACACAGAGGATGTGGAGGAGACAGAGAGGAGAATGGAGGAGGAGGAGAGGAGGCAGAGGACAGTGAGAGAGAGAGTGAGAGAGACACAGCAGGAGGAAGAGAAGAGAAACACAGAGTGAAAAGCAGGAGGGGGAGAAGAGAAAGAGAGAGAGACGGAGAGAGAGGCAGGAGGCGGATGAGAGCTGAGAGAGAGAGAGAGGACAAGGCAGTAGGAGGAGAAGAGAGAGAGAAGCCATTTGCGCCACTTGCTCCCACACGGTGGCCCGGCTGAGCGGCACAGAAGTCGGCCGAGTGCCATGGCTGGAGGCGAAGGAGGGTGGGGCGGTGACGTACATGCCCAGGGGCAGGGCCTGGATGAGCGTACATCCCTGACAGAGACAAAGGAGAGTGGAGAGAGAGTGAGAGGAAGGAGGGAGAGAAGAGAAAGAGAGACGGAGAGAGAGGCAGAAGGAGGAGGAGAGCTGAGGGGGGGGGGAGGCAGTAGGAGGAGGAGAGAGAGAGAGAGACGGAGCGAGAGACTGGACGCTCAGGAGAGGAAACCGATGTGGAAGAGAGATCTGAAAATCCCGTCTTATGACTGGCTAATTGGCTAGTTCTTAAAATAATGTTGAAAATATTTTAAAAATCCATCCTGCATTAACTAAAAGGAAATATTTACAATATTAAAAGAAAATGTTTACAATTCTTACTATAGCTGAAGCAACAATGAATAATAATTAGGGGTGATATTCCTTCTGTGCATCTGCCCCCCAGGCCATAGGTTCCCCACCCTTGATGTAGTTTATGCAGTTAATATTTTCTTGGTGTATTGGTTCACAAAGGCCTGCTCATATTTGTCTATATAAATCTCATTACTTTGGCAGATATTGTCAGGTAATGTATACTTTCTACAAAACACTGGCACTCCATAATACTATATTTTTCTCCTATCATTTGTTGTTTATGTAAAATCAACCATGAAGCTAATAGCATTGTTCTTATTGATATATTATTTTCTCTGTGCTTTATTCAGGAAAATTTATATTGATGGACTTTAAAAGCTCTTCTGAAAATATATGTTTGAGGTTTCAGACTATGTTATTACCCAAGAAATTTCTAAAACAGATTTTGATGAACTGCAAAGAATTACATGGTGTCTTGAGTTTTCAGTGGCAGCTCATGTACCTGCTTTGTGAGAATAATCACCTAAGAGGAAATCAGTATAAAATGAAATTCACAAAAACTTGCATACATACTTAAATTTCAATTTGAAGAGAAGAAAACAGATCAGAACTTGCAATCTTAATACAGGCAAAACTCCCCTTGGTTTTAAGAGGTATTTTGTCTACATAAGAATTAGACTCTTAGGCTATGTCTATACTAGGGCTGTGTCTACATTGGCACCCCTTTCCGGAAAAGGGATGCTAATGAGACACATCGCAATTGCAAATCCGCGGGGGATTTAAATATCCCCCGCGGCATTTGCATTTACATGGCTGCCGCTTTTTTCCGGCTCGGGGTTTTTGCCGGAGAAAAGCGCCAGTGTAGACGCGATTTTCCGGAAAATAAGCCCTTTTCTGGAAGATCCCTTAGTCCTACTTGAAAGTAAGGGATCTTCTCGAAAAGGGCTTATTTTCCGGAAAATCGCATCTACACTGGTGCTTTTCTCCGGCAAAAACCCTGACCCGGAAAAAGGCGGCAGCCATGTAAATGCAAATGCCGCGGGGGATATTTAAATCCCCCGCGGATTTGCAATTGCGATGTGTCTCATTAGCATCCCTTTTCCGGAAAGGGGTGCCAATGTAGACACAGCCTAGGAGATTATGTCAAATTTACTAAGTTTGACTTCTGGGCACCGGATTTTACAGATTCGAAGTTCCATGTCCTCACTACAGAGAAGAATGGATGTAGTCAGAGGGAGACTCCATTAAAATGGACACTCTACCTCAGACTTAGAACCCCAGGAAGCACTCTGGGGAGCCGCAGGAGGCCTCCCAGAGGCCAATTAGTTTGAATTAGCAGCACCAGAGCATCCACATTAATGTTATTTTAGCTTTACAAATTTGGGAGTAGTATTGTTCCTCATGGAAAGCAGGAGTATGGAGTTCAAATTTCATGGCCCTTTATTCCAAAATAACGGGCTTGGTAGTGTGGATGTATCGCTTACAAATTCGACTTAGCGGAGGCTAATTTTGGACTAAGATCCCAATGTCTACTAAGCCTAAACATAAGGATTGTTGCACAGACCCACGTGACACTGCTATCAACAAAGGAAATGTCTAGATGACATTATTCTAAGGTGATTGTGCAACTGGTTGAAAAATGTACGCAAAGACTAATATCAATGTTTCACAGTCAAAATGGGGGGATGCGCTTCACGGGGCATCTCAGAAGTCTGTCCTTGACCAAGTACTATTCAATATATTCATTAATGTCTTAGACAATGAAGAGGACAATATACTTACAAAAATTGTAGATGACCTCATCCGAGAAAGGTTGTAATATTGGATTACAGGACTAGAATTCAGAAGAACCTTGATAAATTGAAAAATTGGACTGAAAACAAGAAGTACATACACTATACTTGGGGAGAGAAAATAAAAAGTACAAATAGAAAATGGGGAATAACTATGTAGGCACTGCAGAAGAGATTTGGAGTTTACAGTGGATCACAATTTGAATATGAGTCAATGATATAATGCAGTTACGAAAAAACTTCTATTATCTTTCTGGGGTGTATTAACAGAACTACCATAGCTAAGACAGAAGAGGCAATTGTTCTACTATACTTGACACTGATAGGCCTCAGACCAAGTTTTTTGTCTAGTTTTGGGCTTCACGCCTTAGAGAGGTTATGGATAGATTGCAAGGAGCCCAGAGAAGAGCAACAAAAGTTTTATAAATCCTGATCTATGAGGAAAGGTTAAAAAACCTGGGTATATTTAGTCTTGAGAAAAGAAGACCAGGGGTGTGGGGAGAGGAGAGTACAAGGGAAGAATTTGTAACAGTCTATATGCTATTATAAAGATGTTAATGATCCATTGTTTTCCATATTCATTGAAAACACAGGTAGGATAAGAAGTTCTGGAATCCTTATCACTGGCAGTTATTTAGAATAGGTTAGACAAACACCTGTTTTGGGTGATGAAGGTATACTTGGTCCTGCCTGAGTGCAAGGGGATGAACTACACTGCTTCCGGGGATCCCTTCCACCCTTAATAGGATTCTATTTAGAAAGGAATGATAGTAAATAATTAAACATTCAAGATTTGATCCAAAACCAGTGGAATTCCATGTAGCTACGTTGACATCAATAGCAACAGACAGGTCTTAATGAGTTAAGGATCTTGCACAGAAATTTTATTTTCAAAATTCAGAGGAAAAATGTATTTAAACCATATCTTCCTTTTGTTACTAGCCATAAAGTCACCTCTTTAACTGGTCAAAAGAAATAAAGCCAAATAAATGTCTCTTTCTCTCTGCACTACTGAAAAAAAGCAATTTAACTGCTTTCTCTTACATAAGAACATATGAACAGTTATATAGGTCCATCTACCCAAGTATATTGTCTTCTGACAATGACCAATGCCTCATGCTTTAGAGGAAATGAACAGGACAGGTAACCATCAAGTGATCCATCCCCTGTCACCCATTTCCAGCTTCCTGAATTAAAATAGCACTGTTCTCTTTCCCACAATTTTTTCAGATATTGGAGAACCAATAAAATTGAAAAAAAAATCCAAATTTTCAAATCATGCTGTCTAGTTTATGAGAGTTTCTCTCCTTGCATGGTCTAAAACAGTATTTCTGGTTGACTTTCAGAGTCATCAGATCCCTGAAATGCAGTTTGCAAGAATTCACAGAATCTGAGAGGGTTTCAAAGCATTTGAGCAGTGTTTCTCAACTCAAACACCATGGGTCCTCTTTGAGAAAGCCGCTAATGGGCTGCTCCAGTTTGTTTATCCAAAGGCTCCATAGCCATGGAGCCTCACGACTCCCATTGGCTCCAGTTCTTCATTTCCAGCCAATCGTAGCCATGGGAAGTTTTGGGGACAAACTTTATTGGCAAGGGCCTTGTCCATTTATGGAATGACAACCTGAGACACTGTTAGTGAAAAATTAGGGCAAGATTTTTAATAAGTGTGTGTAGTTAGGAGCCTAAATCCAGATTTAGGAACTTAAAGAAGGGGCTTGATTTTGAGAAGAGCTGAGCTCTGAGCAGCTCTTGCAGAAATTAAATCATTTCTGAGTGTGTTGCTACCAGGGGAAATAATGAAGTGGAACAAACATTGTTTGTATAGCAGGAATGCCTAGTGGCATCACCCTTGGATTAGGACTTCATTATTAATCTGATTGTATTTTGAATACTAAAGTGTTTATCAGCTAGTGTATGATTAGTTCAGAATAAGATAATTCTAAATATGATTTGTCATAGGAAATGCTGATTGCTCTTGTTTTTAAGTAATATGCATTTTCATAGATCTTTTAAATCTTTCTTAGTCACTTTCCACTTCCAATAGTCTCAAAGAAGCTAGATATAATGAAGTGTATTCTAAATGTTTTGATTATAAAAACAATTGGACTGCTCAGGTTTTGTTTTTTTTTCTTAAGAACACTCATGAGTCCTCAAAATGATGGACCACATCCTGCCCTAATTACATCCCTGCAAAGCAGCTGACTTCAGGGGTATAACTGACGGCAGAATTTGTCTTATCGTTTTGCAAGATATTCAATATTGTGTTCCAGGAATGCTTGTGTGGAGTGATCCTGAGTGAAGATCTTTTCTTTCTCCTTTGAGATCACAGATCATTTATTTTCATTTCTTAGACATTTCATTCATTACATTTTGTCTGCTTCAACAGTTACAGATTTTATACTAACAAATAAGTGCACAGAAAATGATGAGCAAAGAAAAATAAACTGAAAAAGTTATGTCATTCCAAAGTCACCACACAATGCAAGCACTTTGTCGTAATTAAAGAAAATGCCTTCACCTCAATCAAAATAGAACAGAAGTTACATTTTAAACAGGAAGAAAGACATGACAGGAGGGTGGGGAGCAGAATTCAAGCAGCTCCTTGAATTTTTCAGTTAGGTAGGAAGACAAACATAGAACTTCATTGGGCATCCTGCTGTACCATGAACTGAAAATGGATGTAATTAAACATAAACTAAGAAACATTTGTTAACAGTGTTGTCATTTTTTGTTTGTTTGTTTTTACTGCTTTCTGATGGAATACATAGTTACTGTCTTCATTTAATTATTTTTTATAATTAGAAAATCAGCAGATGAAAGAATAAAGGAATCAAGCTAACCTTTAACAATAAATGATCACATGAGCAGAGCTTTATTGGGATAAGTTACTCACCTACACAATGACATCAGTTTTCTTCAATGATTATTAAAGCCCTGGTTGATCTGGAAAATAGATTTTTAAGGCAGGTGCATAGGCTGTCAGCGTGATTTATTTATCATAATATCCTATTTTCTAGTGACAAAAATAAGCCATTTAATATGACTGATTGGTTATGTCTTGCAGCATTTTCATATGCTTAGTAATTACAGTCCTTTCAGTCATGGCATAAAAGATTAGGCTAAATAGGGTGTATGGTATAATAGCAGGTTTCTGATCTTAAGTAGTCCAGACATTTTACTTTAAAATAACAAATGAAGCTGACAATGTCTCAGGTACAAACTCACCCTTTCATAGTCCCCAGGCCTCCTGTTTTATTTAACTAAAAACATTTGTTCACAGGTAATGATAGAAAACTGACAAATATTAACTGACAGGCACCTGGTAACTGTTAAAAAAAGATAGATGACTGTTCATTAATCTCTTTTCAGCTAAGGGGATGATACGGCAAAAGAGAGAGATTTTAGAGAGCATTAAAAAACATACTGTCAGACTTACCAAATGAGATGATCTTTTTGTTATAAGAGCAATACAATGACAGTTAAATCAGAACTGCGAAAGGCCTCTTCCCAAGGGTTTTGTCATTCAACAACTTTTTAAAAGAAGTTGAATTCAGGTTGAATCTAAGCATTGCAGCAACCAAGGTGCTTTCCAAGTTGTTTTCCATGTTTTCATTTTGTTATGTTTTGTTTCTGGAGAGGGAGCATATTGGTAAATCTCTTTTGCTATATGAATTATAAAACAGAAGTTCAATAACTAAGGAAGCAGAAGTTTTGAAATCTTGTGTGTATCTATAACAATACAGCTTTAACCTTCTAAACTTATTATTTACTGAATAATTTGTATGGAGCTGTAGATTACAACTCCACAGAAATGAATGTGAATATTAGACTCTGAGCAAGTAAGCTGATCAGGCTATCACTGGTTTCTATTGTGGACTTTATTTCCTGCTGGTATAAATACTATGCTCTTGCTATTAATCCAATGACATGTCTGTCTCTCTAAAAGAATGTATTAAAAGGGTTACATGAAAATTCTCATTTCAATTGAAATCTCATTGGAATATTAGAGTTCCTCATTATTTACAATTTTTAAGACGCAGAGAGGAGGAGAATATTTCCTGTAAGCAAACGAACTTTAGTGTTATTCCCAGCTAATCATTACAGTATAGGTTATTACCTCCCAAATTTTACCACAGGCCAGGTCTATACTTACAAGCTTACTGTGAGTGGCACAGCTGTAAGGGTATGTCTACACCGAATTCCTCTTTCGAGAGAGAGGAATGCAAATGCAGACAAACAAAATTGCAAATGAAGCATGGATTTGAATTTCCTATGCTTCATTTGTATAATCACAGCCGGCTGCTTTTTTAAAATGCCCTATTTCAGATAAAAATGCTGTTCAGACACGGTTATTTTGAGAAAAAAAGTTCTTTCAAAATAATCCTTAAACCAAGGAGTAAGGGTTATTTCAAAAGAAGGGTGTTTTCTCAAAATAACCGCTTCTAAACAGCGTTTTTATCTGGAAATAGGGTATTTCGAAAAAGCAACCATCCACGATTATGCAAATGAAGCATGGGAAACTCAAATCTGCGCTTCATTTGCAATTTTGTTTGTCTGCATTTGCATTCCTCTCTCAAAAGAGGAATGCACTATAGACATACCTTAAGAGGGCTTGTGTAGCCATGGTACACTGACAGGATACACTGAAGCACTCCTATCAGCATAACAAAACCCATTCAATGAGCATTGGTAGTGATGTTGACAGAAGAGTTTCTCACACCGGCAAAGTGCTGTGCACAGTAACACTTACACTGGCAAATCTTATGTGACTCTGGGGGCGCATCTTTACAGCAGGGCTTAACTTGAAATAAGCTATGAAAATTGAGCTACATCAATTGTGTAGCTTATTTCAAAATATCTTATTTTGAGTTTTGGTGCTGTCTACACAGTACTTATTTTGAAATAGAGAACTCTTCCTCCAACTTCCCTTATTCCTCATATAATGAGGGTTGCAGGAGTCAGAGTAAGAAGTCCTCCAGCTTGACAGTATTTCAACATTATGTCAAAATAACTGCTGGCTGTTTGGATGAGGACTTTGTTATTTCGAAATAACCGTCATTTTTTTGATAAAATGTTGCTGTGTAGTCATAGCCTGAGGGTGTTTTTTTCACACCCCTGAGCAACAAACATGGGCTTTTAAGTGAACATTATTATAATGTATGTTTTCCTATAATTTTATTTTCCCATCATTATATACAAGGAGTATCCTATATTAGGGACAATCTAGATTCTCTTATAAGCCCCTCTTTAAGGAGACTACTAATGGCTAGGTGTAGGAGGTTTATATATCTATATATAAGGTTAGATTGAGCCTTTTGGATCAGCCTCATGAAAGGGAAGGTGTATACCTGTATCACACAAGAAGAAACTAGTGAAAAATTTGTGTGTTAGAGAGAAACAATTGCTCCTTTGATTCCCTCTTGGTACTGGAGGTAGAGAGCATTGTTGGTTCTTTTTCAGCTCTTCTGTAAGGGCTGGCATGCATGTGGCAGTGGAACCATGCTATACTCAAACTCTTGAATCCTAGTTTCTAGGTATTGAGAGTTCACTGAGCACACAGACATGATCTGCACACAGCAAAACCAACCGTGTAAGAAAATGCAGAGAGAATTTACTTCTGTCATGTACATTATGTCTCAACGGCAAAGCCCCCACATTAACAAATGCTAATTTTTATAGTGCTTGCCCGTCAGCACAGTATGTAAACCCCAGGAAAATATAAACATTAGGTAGTGCTTTTATGCTGTGGTGAGATGTGATAAACAAAATCCAGAATATTAGTAATATACAACTAACCCAATGGAATTGTAAGCTACCATAAATGACGGGATCTTGGGTTTTTTTCTCCTTTTTATAACACTGAGCTCATCATATCTTGCACTAGTGTGCAAGACTATAAAAAGAATCTACCTTTTACATTTAAATGCAGGGGAGGAACATTTGCTGATTCCCTCTTCTATATCAGCTGTTTTAATAATTCAACTAAAACAAAATAGAACCAAGTCAAAGGAAAAACAGACATATTTTACAATACAATGTTTGCAGCAGCAGGACACTATTAAATTGAAGGTCAAAATCAGGTTGTTATGAATCATACTTGTTCAGCTTTATGAGGAAAATGACCTTTGAACTCAATTTCCAGATGTTACTATTTGCTGTGTAATGGTCAAAACAGATCTGTAACCATAATCCACATTGAGAGCTGGCAGAAATCCAGAATCAAACACATCACACTTTAAAAAAAATCATCATAATTTGGGTGTACCCTACAGAAGGAAAGAAATATTTGCATAAATCTTTACAGTGAAATTGTCACCAAAGGAATCTAATAAGCAATGAACTTTTAATTTTGTTGAGACAAGTGCCTTATTTCCTTTCATTTTGGATTGTTTCCTGAAAAGATAACTCATCCATATAGTTTTTGGCAGAAAACCAAAGTAAACAAGGCTAAATTAAGTCATACATTTATTGATTGATTCAATTTTATTTTAAAAAATACCTCTAGACACCCAGTCTATAAGTGTGCCTTTGTTATAAATTAAAATGCATAACACAGAATTAATATAAAAACATCCGGTACATAAAAGAACATCCACTAACTTCTTCCAAACTCAGCCTGCTTCCCCCAAAGGCTGAAAGTGAAGAATTGGAAGCATACTTTGAAAATTAAGAAATCTAGTCCCTGCTGAAGAATTCCCTATCAACAACTGATTCATTTATATGGAGGAAAATCAAGCTGGATTGCCTGTATTGATCTCAAATGTATGTGGAATTTCATATACCAAATATTCTGCTGTAATCAAAGATGAAAAGGTATTAGGGTCGCAATCTCCCTCCCACGGACAATCTCTTGTTAAAGAAAAGTGTTCAGAAAAGCTTAATGAGATTCACTTTATAGGGCTCCTACAACATTCTCCCCACAGAGGTGCAAGTTTTCACAGCATGTTTTGCCTTCTTCAATCCATACAACCCTTTGGGTGTATCTAGACTACAGGGTTTTGTTGACAAAAGTGGACTTTTCTTGACAAAACTATACCTGCATCTACACTGCCACTGAGTTCTATCGACATAATGTCGACAGAACTCAGCAGTTTTGTCGACGGCTGTAAATCTAATTCTACAAAGAATAACACTTTTTGTCAACAGAGTTCTGTTGACAGAAGGTGTTATTGCATCTACACTGTCCTTTGCATCTACACTGTCATGTCGACAAAGCGGCATGACATCTACACTGTCATGTCAACAAAAGCCTGTAATCTAGATGTACCCATTGAATGCAGACCCCTTCTGCAGTTCTCCTTCCATTCTGGTTCATTCACCAGCAGAACTGGCACTGCCTTTCCCACCACCACTCCTCTGTCCCTCTTTCTGATGGATAAGGAGGAAGGGAGGAGATAGAAGGCATTGTGCTAATCATGCAGGTAAAAGCCATAATTGTTTCCACATAGATGTATGGCTTCCTTAGCATTTATGTTGCTCTGAATACCTGATATGTCATAAAGAGTAGCTGCTCTGGTTTTAGCCCCAGTGATCTGAACAAAGCCCATCGACCAATCTCCCAGAGTATAACTTGTGTGGGGTTCACACTGAGGTCTCTAATGTGAGGTGATAGAGAGGAATCAGGCAGTGTAGTCAGCACATTCCATTCCATAAGCAAGATATTTTAGGCCCCTTGCAGAAATCTATTGCATGTAGCAGAGGGGAAATGAGTTCAAAGTCAGTAACAGCATTAGAGAAATTACCTGAAAGCTAAAAAGGCAACTCAAAGTGGGTAGAACGAAAATGTTTCCTAGCTTACTTTCTTACCACTGTCTGCAAAATCCATAAAATTCTCTCTTCCCCTCAACAGAAATGTTTAGATATTATTTATTTACTTACTTACTTTCAAATCAACTCAGGCAGCCCAATGCTTGTGAAAAAGACTCTATTGGAATAAATCAGATTCCACATGCAAAAAATTTGAGAAGGGAGCAAATTGGGTTATTTCAAAATCATATTGTATTATAAATAAGAGTAAGAAACTATTCTTTGAAAAAATTATCTTTGAGCTACCAGCAATGCTGGCTTTTCAATTTTCTCTGTCAGAAGAAGTAAGCATGAATAACAATATGTCAGTTTTTCAAATATCACTTTTTTCCCTCTTATTGTAGTTGTGTAGTATAAGGGGAAAATAGTAATACCTGTCGTATAAAAACCCCACTCACATATGCTTATGTTAGGTCAGACATGGATCAGTAGCACTCTTTTGAACTAATAATCGTCCCCAAACAACTGAAAATTTTGTTCCCTTTTCACTGAACCATTGCAGGTAGAAATGTTGTGCAGATTTCTGAGCTTTGTTATTTAGCTGTGAAAAGGAGCTGTGGGAAGCATGAAGCAAAATCCAATTAAAACTTTTGCTTGGTGGGAGTCATGCATCCAATGCCGAAATTTAAAAGAAGAACCTCCGTTTACAATTTTGACTTAAACCATTTGTTACTTGTTACCCATGTAATCTTAGCTCCTACCTGGAAACACTGTCTCCCACAGAGTCGATACTTCAAACTATAAAAATATATTTAGTTCAGAAGAATAAGCCCTGTGGTTGATGTTTGGAGGGAAAAAAGGCATATGCAATCCCAGCCTGAAAGTTGCCAGCCATAACTTTGTGCAGTGTTGTGATATAAAGTAACACCAAGACTATTGACATTGGCATTTGTAAAAGAAAGAGAAGTGATTGTTTAGTGTATATGCCTGTAAAGCTGCTCTCTTTCATTGCTGATGTTTACCAGGATCCTTGTCCATATGGATCTGTTTGTGTTTTTCATTTCTCAAATTTGGTTTGAGTTAACCTTCTTTTCTAGCCACACATTCCATTTGGTGTAAAGCTCTCTTATAGATTTATGAAAATTTAATAGAAGACTAAATTAAAGAAAGAAAAGCTTTCGATGTGTATGCATTCAAAAGTTATATAGGAAAATGTACCACGAAAAGCAGACTTATTACTTCCACAGTTCTGGCTTGCACTGAAAAGATTTGCCTGAAGTGTTCACTTGCCTGCAATACCCTTCAAACTGAATACCCTTCAATTTCACTGCTATTCCATTGTGCTGGTGGTTCATCTAAGGGACCTAAAGTTTCAATGCTAGGATGTATAATTTGCAAATTATATGCATCTGATACCAAATAAGTGACTTTCTTTTCTTCTCAGCCAAACTCCTCTTTCACAGATTGCAAAAGCAAGTATTCGTCTCTCCATACTGTGTTTTGTTCACCACTCAGGATGTAGGTATATTCAAGATATGCCGAGTTAAAGCACACTCGAACTTATCACCACCAAGATGCACCAGAACAGTCAGTTTTCCATAATTCTGCATCACAATTTTAAATTAGTAATTTAATTTGATTGTAATGAGCCTGCTCTTTGATGATTTCTCTTCAAGCTTTTATACGCTTAAAAAAAGCAACAGTTGAACAGTTGCATTGTAGTATTGTTTACATTTTGTTATAAACTGATCCAAATGATATTGTGTAAATTGCTACTCTGATACAAATAGTATTTGAATTTAGATTTCAGGAAGCAACATCTATTTAGGTAATTAATGACATCATAAGACAGTCCCCCTAGAAGGACAAGGAAATTGCATGAATATCATCCTGGAATGTTTGTTTAGAGAGACAATATCTGCTGAATGCATATTATTAAGACTAAATCAGCCAATCTTCTCACAAAAGACAAATAAATCATAATTAACACTTAATTACATCAGCTAGAGGTCTTCAACTTTTTTTTCCTGCAGAAACACAGATTCAAGCTGTATGTTGCTATCCCGAAACCATAAAGGTAGCCTGCTAAAGCAGATTAGTCATTCTACTAATATATTCCCCTCCCTATTAATATGAATTTTAATATCTAGAGAACGAGGGTAGAATTTTGACTTGCAGCTGAATCCAAAGAGTATGATGTCCTGAAACATTACCATTGCTGAATGACTTGATTTGTAGGGTATGGGGAATAAAAATGCCATTATAGCACAGTGTGAACACAAGAGACATTACAGTAGAAACAATTGCTGATACTCACTCCATTCCATTGTGCTCAGTTAGAACTACCCTTGCCATTGCTTAAAATGCAGCAAACAACAAATTATATGCACCATATTGCTTCTAATTAATCTTTTGCTATTTCTTGGACTACTATTATTTTCTAAGCATCAAACAAGTTCACAGCGGTATGAGAAGGAAGTGTGTGATCAGCTTTGCTTTTATGTGTGTCTGGGTACAATTCAAGAAAGTTAACAATCAGATTTCTTCCATGAACAAGTTTGAAAGTCTAACTCTTTTCCTATATGACTTTGGATTTTTTGGAAGTGATCTTCCCATACTTTGAAGAGAATTGCCACTTCTTAGATTTTATAACAAATCTTACAATAGATTATATTTATCTTAAAGCCTTAACTCTTGGAGCCATGTGATTATGAGAGAATCTCAGCTTTCATTAATAAATATAGTCTTTAGATCTTATGGTTAGAGAAACACCCTAAAAAACCAATTATCTGAAGTATCAGAAATGGGAAAGCAAATAAAAAGAACTCAACCAGTTATTACTTTTAATTTGTAAGCCAATTTTCTGATGTGGGAGGTGGGGCAGATTATGATTTTTGAACACTTGATTTGGTGGCTGATATATAAAGTATCACTAGCTAATAATACTATGTTACATAACTAAAAAAAAAAAGAATGATTAGCAATAAATGCACAAGTATTATTTTAAAGTAAATACTTCCTTTCCCTGCTGTTTCTATGAGTTATCCAAATATGTTCCATGTATATGTAGGTTGCTCAAAGAAGAAGGGGTATGGGAGGAACCTGAGTACAGTATTATGAACCTTGACAAGTAGTATGCTGGTATATGTAGCCTGGTACTGCAGTTATTTTTCATGCTGCAAGTAGTGGGTGGTGGTAGGCTTTTAAGTTACAAAAAGTAGATGTTTACAAAGGGAATTCCGGTATAGTTTAGAGCAGTGTGGAATTATAGAATCGTAGGACTGGAAAGGAGTTAGAGAAGTCTTCCAATACATTCTCCAGCATCCATGGCAGGACCAAAAACTATCTACACCATTCGTGACAGTTATTTGTCTAACCTGCTCTTAAAAATCTCCAATAATGTAGATTATTCCAATAATGTGGAATAATCTCCAAAAATTCCACATCCTTCTTAGGGAATTTATACCAGTGCTGATAGTTAGGAAGTTTTTCCTAATGTCCAACCTAAACCACCTTTGCTGCATGTTAAGCCCATTGCTTCTTGTCCTGTCCTCAGAAATTAATGAGAATAGTTTTTCTCCCTCCTTTTATGTACAGGCAGTCCCCGGGTTACATGGATCCGACTTACATCAGATCCCTACTTACAAATGGGGTGAGGCAACCCCACACTAGCTGCTTCCCCCCAGCAGACCAGGGAGACGCGAAGCTAGTGCCCCTCCCCCCCCCTCAGCAGACCAGGGAGATGCGGAGCGGCTTTTCTCAGCAGACACCTCAGCTTGAGAATAAAGGACTGAGGGGAGTGAGGTGTGGGAGAATAAAACTGAGCTCTGGAGAAATGTTTGGCTAGAGTTTCCCCTACAATATGTACCAGTTCTGACTTACATACAAATTCAAATTAAGAACAAACCTACAGTCCCTATCTTGTACGTAACCCGGGGACTGCCTGTACTTGAAAACTGTTATCATGTCTCATCTGAGCCTTCTCTTCTCCAGACAAAACAAGTCCACTTTTTACAATTATCTCTCATAAGTCACATTTTCTATATCTTTAATCATTTTTATTGCTCTTTTCTGGACTTTATCCAGTTTGTCCCTCTATTTCCTGAAATGTGGCACCCCTAATTGGACACAATAACTAGAACAGCTAAGGCCTTACCAGCATGGATTACAATGGAAGAATTACTTCTTATGTCATGCCTATACATCCCAGAAAGATATTTTCTTTTTTCATAGGCTGTGTCCAGACTCAGGGTTTTTTTCGAAAAAAAAGTAACCTTTTTTCGAAAAAACTTCACCTGCGTCTAGACTACAGCCGCGTTCTTTCAAACTTAAATCGAAAGAACACGGCTTATCTTTCGACGGTGGTAAACCTCATTTCACGAGGAAGAACGCCTTTTTTCGAAAGTGCTTTCGAAAAAAGGCATTCTTGAATGCCAACAGGGCTTTTTAGTAAGAGAGCATCCAGACTCACTCGCTGCTTTCTTTCGAAAAAGTGGCTTGCTTTTTCGAAAGTTCCACTTGCAGTCTAGATGCTCTTTTTCGAAAGAGGCTTTTTCGAAAGTATCTTTCGAAAAAGCCTCTTTCGAAAGAGGCTTGCAGTCTAGACATAGCCATAGTGTTACACTGTTCAGTTATAGTTAGTTTGTGATCCAGTATGACCCCCAGATACCTTTCTTCTGTACTCCTTCAAAGACAGTCATTTCCCATTTTGTATGTGTACAACTAATAGTTATGTCCTAAGTGAAGTATTTTGTATTTGTCCTTATAGAATTTCCTCCTATTTATTTCAGACCATTTCTACAGTTTGCGCAGACCATTTAAATTTTAATCCTACACTCCAAAGCATTTGCAGCCCCTTCCACTTTGGTGCTGTCTGCAAAACTATAATTGTTCTCTCTATACCATTATCTAAATCATTAAAGACATTAAAAAGAACTGGACCCCAAAATTATCCCTTAATGTGCCCTTCCCGTTTGACTGTGAACCACTGATAACTACTCTCTGGTTATAGTTTTACAAACAGTTATGCGCCCACCTTATAGTAGCTCCATCTAGGTCAGTGGTGGGCAATAATCCCCTAGCAGGCTGCCACCACTATATTTACCTGTGCCTCCATAGGTATCAGCAATTGTAGCTCCTGTTAGTGTTGGATTGCCATTCCTTGCCAATGGGAGCTCTGGGAAGCAGCGTGGACCAGGACATCTCTTCCTGCAGCTCCCATTGGCTTGGATTGGCAATTTGTGGCCATCAGGAGCTGCAATCACCAGTACCTGCTGAGGAACAGGTAAATATAGAGGTGGCAACCCACCATGGGCTAACCAGATTCAGCCCATAATCCGGTATTTGCCTATCTCTGATCTAGGTTGTATTTCCCTAGTTTGTTTATGAGGAAGTCATATGAGAGAGTATCAAAGGCCTTATTAAAGCCAAGATATGCCACATCTATCACTTATCCCCATTACAAGACTTGTTACACTGTCAAAGTCACCTACTATGTTGGTTTAACATGCTTTGTTCTCGAGAAATCATGTTGATTGTTACTTATTACCTAATTATCTTCTAGGGGTTTGCAAACTGATTGCTTAATTATTTGATTCATTGTCTTTCCAGGTATTAAAGCAATAAAAACCAAAAATGCATACCTGGCCTTGTTTTACATGTGCCAGTTATTAGGTAATTCCTTAAACACACAACAAAAATTATAACTTTCTAGAGGTGTAAGTTTTTTCGGGGGATAGGAGGCGGAGGGGACAGATGAAGCTTGAAGGTATTTTTTCTTGCTTTTGGCACCTATATGTTTAGGTCTGATTTGGACTCAAGTGTGACTCTTAGGCAGTTAGCTAATTCCATTGGATGGAAGCCTTTTGTTGACTGCAAGATTAGTGTTTCAGCTAGCTTTTCAGAGTGTTTCCTACCTCTTATCATCATCACTTCTTTCTTTATTGGACTCAGAATAACTGAGCTAGTTAGATTTTATCCATCTAAATCATCATCCATATTACTTCCAGGTTCTGGGACATGAGGGTGGTAGTAAGAGAATGAGATCTGCAGTTAAGTATCACTTGGCATACTAGCAGCATTCCTGTCCATTGAATTTTACAGTTTCAGTTTCTGTCCCTTCTTCCTCTCTCTTTCCTCCTTTCACAGATTATTTTCTCTTATTTCTCTTTAGAAAGTACGAAAAGAATCACAAGTTGTTGCTTTTAAATAGTTAATAAAAGAAGCAACTGATTTTTTTTTTCATTTAGCCATTGTACAGTCCCATGTTTTTATGTCTGGTGTTTATTTCATTCTCTTTCATACACAAGTTTTGAGTTTTGCTGTCAGATGAAATGAGTGGGAGTTTGATGTGGTTTTTCTGTTGTAGCTAAAAAGTTTAGACATTATGTAGATAAAAAGCCTGGACATTCTAAACAGAGACACAAGCAAAACAGAGGGATTTTCATAGTCATCATATGTTGTTGTTTATTGTGCAATAGGGGCACCATACAGTCATTTTGCAAATTCTTATTCTCCAACTGGCTATCTATGGATATCAAACAATGGTACCATTACTAATAAATAGCTTTATGGAGGCAATACAAATCAGACAGCAGAACAAGAACATTGCAAAGGGGAAAAAATGTACATGTAGCCATAAGGCTGTACTGCCTCCTTGTCATGTAACTAGATTAGGCCATTTTAGTAATAAGGCTATTTAGAAGGAAGAGATAAAAATAATGTTGTTTTTACAATCATTTAAATATAGACTCCACACCTCATAAACTACAAATCAGTTCACTCAATCACATATTTTTACAGATGACATGCCTGAGTGATTGACCCTTTGTTTTCTAAAAATTAGCATTAATATTTAATTTGGGGCAGGACTAAATGGGCTCACCTCGGTTGGGGCGCACATGGTAGGCAGTGCATAAATGTGAACTATATGAATTGTCTACAGTGCTAGGCAGGCAGCTTCCTCAGGCAGTGTTCTGAACATCTGCAGGGTGTGAAATCTTTGTCAACACATCAAGCTTGTGAAATGTATGTGAGAAGAAAACTAAGTTAAAATTACATTTTGAGCACATTCTTGTCAGCTGCCATTTAGATGAAAGGTACAAAATTTGTGATTAGTGACACTAACATCCAAAATCAGAGACTAAAAACCCATTTCTACTGTGCTTTAGTTCTTGTTTAACATCCAGATGAGGAACAGTATATGTTTAAAATGTTATTTTTTAAACAGTTCAGAATGTAAAACTGGCATTAAAATAGAACAGCAACTAATTTTCCTTCTCTGACATCTTGCTCCCATACTGTCAGTGTCACAAGTAATGCCAGCTGCCACCAAAATGAAATGGGAACAGTAGGCTCATAAAAGTAGGTTTTAATTAAAACGTTGTTTTCAGATGCATTTGTTATGTGGCAAGAAGCTCAGTGCAAAAATTGCAGGCTAGCACTGGGAAATGAGTATTGGGATGTGAAAATAAAGTAACAAGGAACACTACAATAGTACTAGATACTTCCCCCCCAAAAAATTCTAAAACAATAAAAAGGAGTGAGAGCTAAACTGATAAGGTAAAACCTGACACAATGTTTCAAGGAAATAATGCTCTCATTTTATTACCATTTGAAGCTGTGCAGAACAGGCTCTCTGACAGTCCACCCTGCCACCCACAGGGTCACACTGACAGGTGCTAGTGGCCTGGACAATGTCTTTTAGATAGTCCACACAATATTAAGGGAATGAAGTAAGACTTTCAGGGATATACCATTGTGTTCTCACCCAGGGGTATCTTCTCCAGGGACATATGGGCCTTTCACTATGACCTGGTGTATTCCAAAGGAAAAAAAAAGGGGGAGGGAGGGAAATTACTCCTCAGAAATCTATTTTATGAGTCAGGATAAAAGTTTTCTCTGGCAGATATGAAAGGGGTGAACTCCTTTTGGGAAATATCGGCTTCATATTGAACTTTGGAGTCTGAATAATATCCAAGTGTATTTTACCATTACACTGAAATGTATTAAATGGAATTTTAAAAGTTGTTTCACTTATTTTGCCTCTCTTTTCCTATTGCTCAATTTTTCTTTCTATTGTTTATGTATCTTTTCCTCTTTCATTTCCATTGTTCATTCTTCTTCACCTCTTTACCTTCATCCCTGTGTTTGTCCATATAATTAGGTCTTCTCAATTCTCCTTCCTCCATCTCTTGTCTTCTCAGCCACAACAATCTCTCCCTCCCTCTTGGGGGTCTCTTCCCACCCCAATAGTGTGCTTATTTCCTTTCTTTTCTCAGCCTTTCTCTCCATCTACATCCTCCTTTGGGGGGGGGGGGCGGCTGTTGTATTAGCTGCTGTACAGACACGCAATACACAGTCTCTTTACCCAAAATCTTATGTTCTGAATAGGCAAAGCACAGGGCGGGAAACATGAAGACTATGTCTAGAATGCAGGCTTCTTTTGGAAGAAGCTTTTCTGGAAGACATCTTCCAAAAAACTTCCAAAAGAGAGCATCCACACTGTGGAAGTGCATCAAAAAAAGCGATCTGCAATGGATGCTATCTCGCATGTAAACTGTGATTTACCACCATCGGAAAAAGCTCTCCATTGTTTCAACTTTTTGTCAAAAGAACGCAATTGCAATGTGGATGCAAGTATTGTTTTTCTAAAATAACGGCCATTATTTTGGAAAAACTCTGCACTGTAGATGTATCCAAAGAGGTAAAATATTTTGATAAATCTTTAAAAATCTTCTTAAACTGCAATAAAATCACCATTTCACTAGCTTTCTCCATTTCTGGATAGGCGAGCTATTTACTAAAAAGTGTTTCCTTCACTTAGCGGGATGAAGAATGCAAACGTTCAGGGAAAGCCACTCTCTAAGAATATGAACTAAAATGACTATATTTGTTCTAATGTATAGGTCTCCTTTTTCATAGAATAATAATTTCTTATGGGCTACATCTAGATTGCATCCCTTTTTCATAAAAGAGATGCAAATTAGACGTATCGCAACTGCTAATGAAACGGGAATTTAAATCTCCTCCACTTCATTAGCATAAAAATGGCTGCCGCTTTTTTTCGGCATGGAGCTTTGCCGGAAAAAAGCGCCAGTCTAGACGCAGATCTTTCGGAAAATAAAGCCTTTTCCAAAAGATCCCTTATCCTTCTTAAAATAAGGGATAAGGGATCTTTCGGAAAAGGCTTTATTTTCCAAAAGATCTGCGTCTAGACTGATGCTTTTTTCCGGCAAAGCTCCGTGCCAAAAAAAATTGGTAGCCATTTTTATGCTAATGAAGCAGGGGAGATTTAAATTTCCGCTTCATTAGCAATTGCAATACGTCTAATTTGCATCCCTTTTATGAAAAAGGGATGCAATCTAGACGTAGCCATGGGGTCTAAGAGCACAATAATACTCTGATGAGAGATTCCTTTTACCTGTGGCTTGCTCCATTTTTCAACTATATGTTCTTATGAAATTCATATCCCATGCTTTTAAATGCATTTTCTAAAGATGTTTGCCGTTTCTACGGTAATCAGAAACAGCATTTCAGCAAACTGACTAAAGTGTTTTGACCACATCACATAAGTCTGTCGAAACTATAAAGTATGTATAATAACTAACGGCCCACTACTGCTCCCTTTGAGGCCATCAGAACAGCTTTTCCACTGAGATCAACTGCTGTAGCATCAAATAGTTATTATTTCCTGTTATACGAGGCATTTTACTGTGGAAACTTTTTTAATTAAATATGAAAAAATAATCTTCCATGCAGATACCTTATTTTAAGTTATCAAATCCAACTCATTTATTTAGTGGTTGCTTGATTAAGGCTTGATTAGATTTACAAAGCATTTAGGCACATGCTTAATCTTAATCTTATTCAGCAAATTGCTAAAGATGAGTGTTTGCTTTTGTAATTTCCTGTATAGGGATGGACTAAAGTAGGTGCTAATGTACTTTGTGAGACAGTCCTGCTCCTATTGAAGTCAATGGCAAACATCGCACACATCAGAGGGAGAATGGGCCAATGCTGAATAAAGATGAACATCATGAAGGATAGATCAGTACTCAGTGTATCAGTACTTTAGCATTTCATGGGAAATGGAACAAATGCCAGCACCTCTGCATTTTACCTTTTTCATTTGGGCTGTCCTCCTGAATTCAATGAGTCTATGCCTGTAAGTTAAGGCTATTCAAAGAAAATTTGCAGATCTAGTAGTATATGCCAGTGGTAGGCAGTTGAGGTCAGAGGATTCATTCCCTGGGCTACCTTTTAAGCAGTGCTCCAGTAATACAGCAGTTCATTTGTGGCCAGAGTGGTCTAGAATGCTGAGCCAGCTGTGTGGTTACACCACCACTGACATCTGATGTGTCAGCCTCTCTGTACAGAAGGAGTAGTAGCCAAGCCAAATCCCTGTGAATGGCATTGTGATCTGGCAGGCACACACCACTGCAACTCTACTTGGATTTAGCCTGGCTGCCCCTCTGTTTAGATAGGATGACTGACCCAAATGGTGTTGAGACCTAGCTCACAGGAGTCTGTTCCTATATAATGTTTTAGAACCCAGCCCATGAGTAATCCCCTATGTGAGTCATCAACTGGGTTCAGAGGGGGTTCTATCGTGTCCTGGGACAGGCTTAAAAGTATGACAAGTTATATGGAGATAATTTGACTTATGTAACATTAAATGAGCCAGAACAACTGATTAACTGTCAGGTATTCACCTGCCAGTTGGTAATAGTGTTTCCAATTTGCTAACTAATTTAACCTTCATCAGTTGCTAGGATGACCTTGTTTGTTTCTTTGCAGCCTGGATATTGCAAACTTTTCTTTCCAACACGAACTTTACAGCCATGACTCACTTCTCCCAGCCAAAATGTGTTCAACTTGAGAACATAATGCGTGTTTTACAGTAATGAGTTCCTATGTATGCACCGCTTTAGGTAGTTGCGTGGCTTTAAGGCACAACCTATTGGTCACAAAGGCCCAGATTCTCAAAGAGACCTAGGTATTGCTCAGTTCAATGTTGCAACTCCTGATCTTGAGGTAGCCTTCCCCTGGTGGAATCTTCAATCCTAAGCTATGTAACTGGGCTTCCCATGCAATGCACAGGGAAATTTAGGCAATATTTCCATTTGCCACACTGGAGATCAAGCTTCTGCCATTTGATTTATTGGGTCTAGTAACAATCCAATAAATCAAATGCTGAGGGCATCCCTGGTTGGTGCCCGTGCTCCTCAATTCACGAGGAGTAAGGGAAGCCAATGGAAACATTTGCTTCCATTGAACTCCTGCTGTGGAGACAGCACCAAACTCAGCTTAAGGTATTTTGACTTCAGCTGCGTCACTTATTTAGCTGGAGTATCCGACCTTCCAGATCTAGATGCCTTAGATGCCTAAGCAAGGGATCCATAGAAGTCAACAAGATGATCAGGGAGCTGCAAAAACCAACCAGGAATGAAATGCCAATCACAGGGGCAGGAAGACAAGAGGGGTGTAGGGTCTGGTCAGCCATTTCAGTAGCCCATGCCCTAGCAGCCAAAACCACAAAGCTCTCATTCTCTATATTTCTGATGTACACTCAATACCTCGCTCATGCTCTCCCTACACTTCCCTGTGCCCTAGCTCTCTTTTGTGTTGTCCTCACCCTTGATAGTGGTCTATATCCGGCACTCTGCTATGCCATCTGACTGATCTATTCAGAGAATGCCTACAGAATGGAGGCCCACTGTCAAAGTAGGGATTCTGCCATCTTATTTGAAAATCCCACTTCAAGTTCTCTGGGGCTTCTGTTTGACTGATGGCTCCAAACTTTAGGGCAGCATCAGGGCTCATCTGGGTTTCTGAATGCCAACTGGCTGAGACTTAGGCACTTTGAGATTAGATGGCAGCTGAATGACAGTTTTGAAAATGCTTCAGAGGGGGGTAGCCGAGGATCTAAAGAAGTGTGTTGCACCCACGAAAGCTCATTATACCATCTACATGTTTTGCTAGTCTTTAAGGTACTACTAGTCTATTTGTTGGTTTTAAGTTTTGAAAATCTCAGTGGTGCCTAAATGGTGCTTTTGGATAATCATTAAATATTCACCTTTCTCTTGTTTTAAAATATTCAGCCATTCATTCAAGAGGCAGAAGCAACATCATGTGATTCAGGTGACTAGACATACACTGTGAAGGACAAAGGGAAAATCAAAGCAAACTATTAGGAAAAAGATAGCATAACTCTACCCTGTTTCCTTCCTGGGTTACTTAGGAGCAGGCTACATTCATCCGGGTGCCGAGGTAACTGATGTTGTTGACTGTAAAGGAGATCCTGAATATCCTACTGGTGATGTTGGATAGGTGGGAATCCTCTATCCACTGCTTTGCTCCAGTCCTTTTACTTGTAAAGAAAATTAATCTTGGCAGTGACTTCGCCTCACTGGGCCTGTACACACTCACCAGAGTGCCTGGGGAGACTCCAGAAATAAACCTGAGCTAATCTATGCAGTGGCTCTACTCCAAAAAAACCAATCTTCAATATACAAGCTATACACTCTTAGACTACTGTTAACACACTTTTAGTTAACAATTTAGGAAAACATGGTATAAGACTGAGATTAATTAAAATGTCAAAACCATTTTGAATCAGTAGAGGACTCTTCAGTAAATCAATTAACAAATGCAGTTTACAGTAGTAAATGAAACAATCAACTTCCATATACACTAGCACCATTTACATCACTTCTGAGTATGCACACCTCTTATTTCAGGGAGCAAAATGCTTTTGTGGGTGCCTTTGAAGATCCTGAAGATGGGTCAGTACTGAGCTGGTACAATAAAGTAGTCCAGCCTTGGAAACAAGGGGGAGAGCAATTGTAACCTGGGATCATTCCAAAGTTCATGACCACTTTGAAGACAAGGGTTATTATAACCACAGGATCCTGATTAGCCAGTAAGACCAATTCATCTCTTCTCAGACTGAGATAAAAGCATCTTTGTTTCCCCCTTTTCACTGAAAGCACTTTTCTAAACAACAAATATGGTGGTTACTCTCACTGCCTACAATGTTGGTCACTGCAACAATCTCATCCCTGGCTCCAGTGAAGCCCAACAATAGCCTCCCTTGAGTCCCTGTTTAATCAAAGACCCAGCAGTTTCTTGGTGGAAGATGCCTTCTCCAAGGCATCATGGGAGATGTAGTCTCCAATACTGGACTGCAATACTTGGATTGCAGTACTGGATCCATACATCTAGATCATTCCCAAATAAATTCAAAGGCCCCTATAATAGTCTAAAATTCAGAGGAAACCTGTTATAATTTGAAATTGATTTGCATAATCTATTTAGTGCACAGTGTTACCAATAAACTTTCATGACTGGTTCATGAATGATTCAGAAACACAGAAAAGGGTTAAATTTGTTGGATACTTTATTGACAAAAATGATTCAACCAGCTGTAGTAAAAAATGATACATATCTAAGATAAAAATCATACCTTTTGCCTGCTCTGGAAATGTTCAATGCAGGAACTTTTTCCCGGAGAAAGAACCTTTGTCACTGTCAAAAGTAAAATGGATTTATATTTTAAAAAAATCTTAGGATTTGGTTTGCTTTCAAATGTAAATCACTTTAAGTATTGAATTCATTATAGAAAACAAATGAGTAAGCACAGAAGAAAATCCTTGAAATATTGAACTAATTTTTAAGCTGAATGAAATTGCATATTGAACTACTTTAAAACTGAGGGCTATCTAAATTTCACTAAGTGAAAATGTAACATTGCAAAAAGGTAAGTTTAGGAAAAACAATATAAACAAAGAACAAGAAAGAATGTTCTCAAAACTGTACAAATTTGCATTGAGACTGTCAGTTGATCTTCTGGGACCATGAAAACACGAGTTCAAAAAATATGGTAATTTTGTGGTTGATATTCTGTAAGCAGTAGATTTGACTTGTTTTTTCAGGATTCTTCTTATACTGTACATTGTCTAGATTGTCTAGATTTGTTATACTCTTTATATCCAGACATGGGAAATGTATTGAATTCAGGTTCTCAAGTACAATGTTTATTTCTTTTAGATTTAACCAAAGTTATTGTATACTAAGTGAAGGATTGCTGGCAAACAAACAATTTCTGGATCTAATTCTAAATTTACCTAAAGCTGAGTGTTTTCAGCAGTAACTATAGAAGTCAATAGTGTTACACTGAAAGTTAGCAGTGTAAGTGAAATCAGGATTCAGACCATTGAATTTTAACAACTCTTTATTAAAAACATAAATTGTACAAACAGTTTGTTCGTTCAAGGTACTAGGCACCTGCCCCAGCAATGTGCTTAATAACATAGCTAACTTTTAATCATGTTAGTAGTCTCATTGATTTCCAGGACACTACTCATATGTCTAGCATTATGCACACGTTTTACTCCTTTTCTAGGTGAAGACTGCTTACATCCAGGGGAACCAAGCCTACAGTCCAACAGAACCAACTGCTTCCACAGTCCCCTAGACAAGGTGGGAGGCAGTTTTGTGTTCCCAAAAGGGGAGGGGATAAGGATGGAAGGTGCAGGGCTGAGGGCAGCCAGCCCTCAGCGCTGCCCAAAGGGTTGCACACCCTCGCTCCAGCCCTTAGCACTGGACAGAGTGCCTATTTAGGTGTTGACTAGAGCCTCAGACCCCTTTGAATCACAGGGCAACTGATCCCTTTGCCCCTCCCTGTTGTGGGCCTGCTATAGTCCCTAAATCTGAGTGATGGATTCTCTGGATGACCATATAGCACAAGGCAAGCTGAGCTGTGCGTCTACAGTCGGGTGACTACATAGCAGTGTGAAAATTGGGGCTGGGAGGACCTATGCAAGACAATGCTCCGAATATCGGGCCTGTCTCTATAAAATCAGAATATCTGGTCACCCTAATCTACAGCGTGCTAGCTTGTTGTGCAATAACCATCTCTATGAACCCTGCTACCATTCAGAGATAGTGAGCACTGCTGTTTCAAAGTGAAGTAGGCTTGTTGAGCACAAGGGAATTTTTAGTGATTGATAGCAAGGTCCCCTGGGTTAATGCACAGCAAGCTAGTGTAGGACAGATTTCCTCCCCTGCCTGCCTCAGGTTGCCATTCACTGATTCACTTAATCTATGCCTACCCCCAAGAGCTTGTAATAACCAATTATGTGGATATAGACCCAAACAAAAAGCTCAGATTTGTAGAAATCTCTCACCAGGATTGAGAAGCCAACATCCATCCCCTTCCATGAATAAATCTCTACCAAAACAACTGAAGACAAAACTCTGCCCTAAGCAGATTTTTTACCAAGAAAAGAGAGACCAGAGACCCTCTGACCAGAGACTTTACTATTGTTATTGATTTGTGGTAGACAGTACTCAGAGACTGCAGGGTTAGGCAGCCATATAAAACCCTCAGTAAGATAACTGCTGATGAGGCTGATTATTGAGGTGCCATACCGTTATCATATAGAAGTAAACTGTCAGAAGGCCAGCCTTACAGCCTTACAAATCTAAGGCTTCTTTCAGAAGAAACTTTCCCGGAAGAGATCTTCCGAAGAAACTTCTTCCGAAAGAGAGCGCCCACACTACCCAGGTAAATTGAAAAAATTATCTGTTTTTTCAAAAGATAGTGTACAATCAGTATGGATGTTATCTCACATTTCAGCTGTGATTACTATGGATGGAGTGGCCACCAGGGCACCTGTGCTTTTTCCTCTTCCCTCTTTTTCGAAAGAACTTCCTCTCACGGTCCACATTCGCCTTTTTCCAAAAGAGCTCTTTCGAAAAAAGGCTTCTTCCTCATAGAAAGAGTTTTACCAAAGTCAGAAAAAAACCTCTGCTCTGTCAAGGTTATTTTGAAAGAACGCGATTGCAGTGTGGATGTAAGTGAAGTTTTTTTGGAAAAATGGCCGTTTTTCAAAAAAAACTCTGGAGTGTACACATACCCTTATTGCAAGGTACAAATCTACAAGGTTTGCTTTCTTCAACCTTGTAAGCGGAGGGAGCTGCAATTACCCAGGTTTATGTCTAACTCATTTTAAAAGCACAAAATGTATATCTCAGAGGGAAGTGGTGAGGCCATTGATGTGTTGACAAAAGCAATTGTAAATCAAAGCAAGCCTTTTAGCTCTTCTCTCCACAGGACAATGGCTTTAAGAAGACTGGTGACAAGACTGAAGATCAGGTCAAGACATTTACTACTTTGTTCATAACAAAAACAAACAAAAGCCAACCTAGTAGACTGCTCTTCAAGACTGCTGCTGGATTTGTCTTAATGCTTGATAGAGGTTTTAAATAATTATGGGTCACTAGAGGTTACTGGGAAGGGCTGGCATAGGGCAGCAGCACTTGCTCCCTCACCCCACTGGCACTCTCCACAGGGAAGCGGAGCACACTTGGGTAGCACACTCTTTCTTCTTCCCCACAGTTCCCACTGCTACAGGGAGTGAGGGGGGTTCAAACCACGGCTGCAGCCCCATGCCAGGCCACCCCTTTATGCCCCAAGACCATGTCCCAAGGGAAATGGGGTGCAATGGGGAGGGAGAGGGCAGGGTGGTGGAGGAAGGGATTTGAAGGACAGGAACAGATGCATCCCAGCCACTTGGCCTCCCAGGCTAGATTGTGAATATGCTCCAACCCACAGATGATCTTGGGTGGTAAGTTTGAGACCCTGGCCTATAATACAGAAAATCTCCACTTGAGATTCTGCAGCCTTTTTATGACAAGACTGGCATACAGGAACAGGGGAGGGGCCCAGACTGTGACACATTATTTTATCAGATACAAGATAAAAGATAATAGGATCAAAACATGAATTGCAAATTGGCATGGTCCATACAATGGTACAAGCAGCCATTGGCCACCTTGGGCTTGCTTACAGTCTTGGTTCACCAATATCACCTGGTCCAGCAAACTCCCTCCTTTGGGACTGGTCAGGTCCCCAGGGTGCCAGACCAGGAAGGTCCAACCTGTACAAAGCAGCTGCAGTTTAGGCCCTCAATATGCATCAAAACTTCACTCAAATATTAAATCCATTTGTCCATCTTGAAACTGCAATCTTTCCGGAGAACTTTTAATATCCTTCATTTCGTGCAATCTGATACAGTTCAGAAGCAATAGGTATTTATCTAAAAACAATTAAGCTGCATGTCTTATGTAAAAAAATAGCCTTCTGGTTGCATAAAGTATGCAAGATCACATAATTCTATATTATTACAGTTCCAGCTTTCTCAATGAGTTAACAATGAACTGCTGATAAATAACTTATCTCTTACCCTCCTGCTAATTGGTGCAACAAGAGATAACCCATTAATCTTTTATTTTAATCCTTCGGTGTTTTTCAGGAATCCACTTCACTGCAAAATTATTCACTGTTATAAACTGATTCCATATTGCCATTCTGTTCACGAGCTAACTTACAACAGAAAAACCACTTTGGCTCTTTCATGTGAGACCTCTATTGTGATAGTTCTTATTATTAGCACTACCCTGCTCATAAATTTTCAGAACATAGTGTGCTATCCACATGAAAGCAAGCTGCACTGATCCTGCATAATTACAGCAGCCTATACGTTCTATAGTTTTTGACTAAAAGCACAATCAAAAGACTGACTGTTGATAAAGATGATTGAACATCATAATTGATTGTCTAAGGAAATGCTGCAAGCAAAATCAACACACACATTGTCAGTGTTAGGAAGATACTGTTCAGGAACAAAAATCCAAGGTGCCACTAAATCCATAAGGGTATGTCTACACTACCACCCTAGTTCGAACTAGGGTGGTAATGTAGGCAACTGGAGTTGCAAATGAAGCCCAGGATTTGAATTTCCCGGCCTTCATTTGTATCTTGCCGGGCGCCGCCATTTTTAAATGTCCGCTAGTGCGGACTCCGTGCCGCGCGGCTACATGCGGCACGGACTAGGTAATTTGGAATAGGCTTCCTATTCTGAACTACTGTTACTCCTCGTTTCATGGAAGCGTAGTCCAAACTACCTAGTCCGTGCCACGTGTAGCCGCGCGACACGGAGTCCGCACTAGCGGACATTTAAAAATGGCGGCGCCCGGCGAGATGCAAACGAAGCCCGGGAAATTCAAATCCCGGGCTTCATTTGCAACTCTGGTTGTCTACATTACCACCCTAGTTCGAACTAGGGTGGTAGTATAGACATACCCTCTGACATAAAGTTGAATGCAATTAATTGGAAACAAAAATATGTTCTGACCTTAAAAACTATAGGTACTTGACTGAGAATAAACATAAGAAAATAAATATCAAATAGCTAATTAGGGTCAACAAACTCAACAAATAATAGTGTAATAAGAACACAAAGTACAATTAGGGCTGAATTTTTAAAAATAAATAAAAATGGTAAAAAAATTGAAAATGTTAAGATTGTTTCCATTTCAAAGGTTTGAAAATAATCCTCAAATTTCATGTTAAATTGTTTTTTTCAAAAGTCATTGCAAATTGAAATGTTTACTTACTCAAAACCATCCTTTCCAATACATGAAAAATTGTTACACATTTTAATGGTTTCAGTACTATTTTTAATTTAAAATTTTTAAATGTCATAAAAACGCCTCTAAAATAATACTTTTTTCAACTCCATTTTTAGTTTTAAATTTAATTTTTTGAGAAATTTTTTGTTTTCCTAAACAGGTAACTTTTCAGTAAAACAAATTTAGTGAGAAAAATTTCAACCAGCTCTATAGACACATATTTATGTTCCAGACAGTACCATTCTGAATTATCTGCTTAACTTTAGATTGAAAGCATCTTTTTCACTTGCAAAAAGAAAGTAATATACAGCTTGGATCCCACAAAGGGAGTAAGAAGTTGTAGCTCTCAGTGTTGCAGTGCTCAATTTTTAAGCACTTAGAAATCAGAGACACGACAATGAAATTCACAAGGCCTGTGTTATGTGCCTAAATGGCCTATACAATTCATAGGGAGAGACAGGAACCTAAGAAAGGGATCCACAAGCATCTGCACAATTGGGGCATGTATACACTATGAAACTATTTTGAAATAACTAAATTTGACTTAATAACTCCCAAATTTACAAAATAGCATGTCCACACTACAGGGAAGCCTCAAAATTAGTCCAAGGCATGTTCCATTAATGGGAACACACTACCTCAACTCAGAGCCTCAGGAAGCACTGCAGAGTAATTATTACAAATTACTCTTGGGAGTAGTTATTTCAAAATAACAGCACTGGCGCATCCACACTACCGGTATTTTGAAATAACTATTTTTCAAGCAAGAGTACAAATTTCAAAATAAGTTGTCCATTATGTCAAAATAATGGGCTTGGCTTATTAATTCAACCTAAAGGAGGTTATTTTGAAATAAAGCCCTAGTACAGACTAGGGCTAGGTGAGGTGCTGCCTTATATAGCCAATGAGATAAGCCACTGAGAGCTAAGACCTGTCCCTCTCACAAGAGTTAGGTGCTTCAGTCTGGGCTGCAGGGAGGTGCCTAGCTCTGCTTGCAATCAAAAGCCTGAAATCCCCTTCCAGCACAAGCAAGCATAGGCAACTAGGCATAATTGTGAAAAATACTTGAGTAGGAGGCAGTGATGGCTCCTTTGTAACTTTTAGTCAAGGGGTCAGAGAACTGACTCGTGATGAATTCCCTCCTCTTCTAGAAAGAAATGATCTGAACAGGGGCAGTCTACCTGTCAGAGAAGTAATGCTCTAATCACTCGGCTATTCTGCTTTGGCTGTCTCTTAATTTCTCCTGTTAATGCTGTTCTATTTTGGAACCAGTAGGCTGGTCCCTGGGGCTATGTCTACACTGCAGGCTTCTTGCACAAGAACTTTTTGTGGAAGAGATCTTCCACATAAGGTTCTTGCACAAGAGCACGTCCACATTGCCATGTGCTTTTGCTGAAGAGATGTGCTTTTGCACAAGAGAGCATCCACACTGCCATGGATGCTCTTGGACAAGAAAGCTCTGATGGCTATGCCATCAGAGCACCTGTGTTTTTTCTTGCGCAAGAGCACTTGAACAAAAAGGCTTATTCCTTATAGAAAGAGGAATAACTCTTGTGCCAAAAGCCCTGTCTTCTGATGATCTACTGTATTTTTTCTTGCGCAAAAACATGTGAGAACGCACTTGTAGTGTGGACGCTCTGCAAGTTTTTGCACAAAAACTGCAGTGTAGACATAGCCTGGGTCTCCCATCATCTAAGTTGGTGCCTAGAATTACTCACTGCTAGGCTCACATATAGTCTCTCTGGCCCAGTGACTAATTATTTACAGTAGAACCGCCTTCATAGGATAGACAGAGGGAGACTCACATCAGAATAGCCCATAACTGTGTATTTGAAGCAATCCCCTAAAATGGGGGTAAACCCAAGTTCAAATCTTTTCTCTACTTCAGGCGAAGTGAGCTTGGGTCTCCCACTTTTGGGTGCATGCTCTAATCATTGAGGGTATGTCTACACTTGCCCCCTAGTTCTAACTAGGGAGGCAAATGAAGCATACCGCGGTTGCTAAATAATTAAATATCCCACGCTTGATTAGCATATTTGCAGCCAGTCACCATTTTAAAATGCCGGTAGCCCGAATTAACTCACTGTGTGTCGACGCGGTAGTCCGATCCAAAACCCTTCCCTCGAATTAACTGTTACTCCTCATGCAATTAACACGCGGCGAATTAATTCGGGCTACCGGCATTTTAAAATGGCAACCGGCCGCGACTATGCTAATCAAGTGTGGGATATTTAAATCCTGTGCTTCATAGCAACCTTGGTATGCTTCATTTGCCTCCCTAGTTCAAACTAGGAGGCAAATGTAGACATATCCTGAGCTAAACATTCTAAGGGAGAAACCTCCTCTTTCCATATTGGAGTTTGAATGGGGTCCCATCCACTAACCAGGATATAAGAGTAGTTATTTATTATTGGTGGCAGCAAAGTTATTTGTCATTTTGTATTGGAATTATTTTCAATAGGTGGCATAATTAAATCTCCTTAAGTTCCCCAATTAAGGTGAAAATTGGTAACTTTGCCCATTATTAATTAGTTGTCTCTTTAAAATTGTTCTCTAAAACAATTTTGCTCAAAGAGCATTTTCTCTCCAGTGTTGTTTATTTCAATATTTATTTGCTTCTATTCTATATCCAAAGGACTCCTAAGGCAGGGGGGACATTTATATACAAATATTGAGATTGGTGCCTAATTGTACTGGTGATAGAAGAATAATTAAGAATGTGTAATTATTAAATAATTAGAATTGGCATACATGTTTAATACACTGACTTAAAACTGAGCATTTTCCAAATTGCCCAGTTTTGTGTAAACCTCATTGTTTATGCCGGTTGAATGAGAGAATCAAAAGGCCTGTTGCAGCTGAGGACATCCTTCAACAAGAAAAAAATGTGTTCACTACAAAGCACTTGTGTTTCTCAGCAACAGAACCAGAAACAATTATCAGGTTTGGAATCCAATTCTATTGGACTAAATCTTAGCTCTCTTGCAAGTGCCAAAGATCAGAAATTAGCTATGCAAATAATGGATTTCTTTTTTGTTTAGGAGACCAAATTAAAAAAATACAAGGGGGGAATGCAGTTTGATTCAAATACAAATTGATTTTGTTTAATTACATCACATCAAAAAGCTCAGGTTTTTGTTTTGCTTTATTTCAAGTCAACCTAAATATTTTAGTTGAATTTGACCCAAACTATTGAATAATTGCATAGCACTAAAAATGTGTTTTTGATTAAGTTTCTATTTGCTGAAAAAAAAATCATCTTACTTTACCTGAATTATGGTGAATAATTCATGTTCTTCATGAGGACACCGAAAATTAGACCCAAGGAGGACTCTGGAATCTTCTGCCCCATAGAGCAATTATCTTAGTGGTTCTCTCAACAGACAATGGAAAAAGGGCAGGGAAAAGGCTGGTGGAGTGGTCAATAGGTCCACATACAGAATGTAGGCCCAAAATGTAATGTATCTCCATCAACTACAACTCCTCACGCTTAGGAGCTGTGAAAACATATGGCTGTGCAGAAGCACCAAGCATGGTGTGTATTTTGAGAGGAGGATGAGTTTAAATGTCCCAAGTATTTTCCTCACACAAAGCCCCCTGTTACTCAGTCTTTACATGAGAATTAGGATTTGACTTAATGCAACTAACCTTCCAAGTTTTAGCATGTGACAATCCTTGAGCTGCTACACTGATATTAAGGGGAAAATTCCAGATACTGAAGAAAAGGATACAGCTACTTTTCCTTCAGGAATGACAGCAATTGTTGCAGAAAATATAGAGGCAGATGCTTGGAAAAATCTGGATTTCCTCTAAATATGTTTCTATTCAGAAACAGCTGATTTAAAGTAATATTGCTGTACCAAATTCAGAGTGGCTCTAAATGTTGTTTCTCCATCAAATTTGCTCCATAATGTCCAAAGCCTGCATTACATCATGAATTTATTTCACAGTGAACACATATCACCTTTGATGTGCAATTGCCTGATTCCCATAATACCTGAAACCTCTTTTATGTATACTTTTGTTTTAAGTAGAGTACTAAGTCTTCCATGATCTTTGACTCCAACATAAAAGCATTGCAGGAAAATCACAGTATCCCACTGCAACTCGTTTTCTTTCTAAATACCAGGATATTTAAAATGTAACCACATACCATTTATGAAAGGACATAAAAGACAAAGATTAAGGTAGATGAATACTAAGTTAAACAAAGTGATACATGTCAGTTTGACTTGGAAAAGAAATCCTTCAGCACCACATCAATTCTTAACACTCACGGATTTCAAAATGCCCTGATTGCACATGCAATGATTTGATAACATATTGCTTAAAAGGAGCAGAAGTATAAAGTTGTTACAATTAATTGTGCTAGCTATGCTAAATGCTATGGCCTGTAGACATTTAATTTAATTTAAATAAAATAAATGGTGCAGAGTTTTCAGTTTCATTCTTTAATTCTCTTTTTCTAATGCTTACATTTATGTCAATGGTTGTTGGAAATTTGGAGCCTCGTTCTCCTCTGACTTACACTCATGTGCAGTGAATCTCCTCTCACACTAGTGTAACATCACTGATTTCAGTAGAATTACTCCTAATATGTAATGCAGGAAATGATGGAATAATCTATTGCTAAATGTCAAGTCCCTGTTAGGCTGATGTTTGGATAGGAGGCCAGGCTTGACCCTGGGATGTAATATCAATGTTGGGAATCTATAGAAAAGACCAGAGATATAGCATGAGTTGGTAAAATTATGTATATTTTGGGGGGAATTAAAAACTTGTAACACCTCTTACAGTAGAGTAAATGGTAAATTCAGAAGTCTGAAAGATATATAGAACTTCAATATGAACATCATCCCAGGGAACAGTAATGACAAAGTGATGTTCTTTCCAAAAGCTGAGTTGCATTTTTATTTGTTACTGATGGCAGGAGGCAAGGCTTTGATCTCTTAATAGCCTTTATTCAGGATATGAAATAAGTGGTAACAGCACATCTAGCATTTGCCCATTCACTGGAAGAGATGTACTAGATGTTAGATCTTTTCCATCACTAACCTCTTTGATTTCTTTGGATGGACAATTTTGCCATTTTCACATGGAAAAACTGCTTCTATTTTTCATATCTGGGAGTCAATTTAAAGGGAATTGACAATGATTTTCACAATTATTTGAGGGAAGCATCACTTCAGATAATATATTTGCAACTGAATACAGTCATAGAATCATAGAATCATAGAATAATAGGACTGGAAGGGACCTCGAGAGGTCATCGAGTCCAGCCCCCCACCCTCAAGGCAGGATCAAGCTCCGTCTACACCATCCCTGACAGATGTCTATCTAACCTGTTCTTAAATATCTCCAGAGAGGGAGATTCCACCACCTCCCTTGGCAATTTATTCCAATATTTGACCACCCTGACAGTTAGGAATTTTTTCCTAATGTCCAATCTAAACCTCCCCTGCTGCACTTTAAGCCCATTACTCCTTGTCCTGTCCTCAGAAACCAAGAGGAACAAATTTTCGCCTTCCTCCTTGTGACACCCTTTTAGATATTTGAAAACCGCTATCATGTCCCCCCTTAATCTTCTTTTTTCCAAACTAAACAAGCCCAGTTCATGAAGCCTGGCTTCATAGGTCATGTTCTCTAAACCTTTAATCATTCTTGTCGCTCTTCTCTGTACCCTTTCCAATTTCTCCACATCTTTCTTGAAATGTGGCGCCCAGAACTGGACACAGTACTCCAGCTGAGGCCTAACTAGTGCAGAATAGAGCGGCAGAATGACTTCACGAGTTTTGCTTACAACACACCTGTTGATACAACCTAGAATCATATTTGCTTTTTTTGCAACAGCATCACACTGTTGACTCATATTCAACTTGTGGTCCTCAGACCTCAGACCCAGATTGAGCAGACCATGCATGTTTGGTGAAGCACTTAAACTCATGCCTAACTTTCAACACATGATGAAATCCCATCAGGTTTAAGCGGTTTGCAATAAGGAGGAATTTAGCTACAAACTGAATTGCTCTGCTGACGTGGGGCCTTAATGAATACTTTCTTGATAATCTTGACCTAATTGATATAAAGTGATTACCTTTTCTGGGGATTACTGGTAGTTTAGTTAGATTATGCTGTTTTCTTGTACAGATGCATAGTAACATCCAGTGGAGACTAAATTTTAGGCATGAACAGAAGTCCAAGATAGGAAAACCGTATGTACTCTGTCACCCAGCCTCGGGCGGGGGGGCATATAATGCAGTTGGTGTTTTTTGAAGTTCATATGAATTCAGTGAAATTTCCAGCATGCAATTACTACCTCCTCTTCTTTGAGCAATTAGTTTCTTGGCATAAGCCACATTAATAACAATCAAAAGAAGCTTTGAAGCTTGTACTACAAAGGAAGTCCAGAAACAGGATTCACAGTTTAAGAGCTAAATAACACAAAAATACTTCCCAATGTGTTGCATTTTTGCTTTTCTGGTACAGACCCAGCAAGTTCTGTCATTCTTTCCCCAAGAATGTTAAGTCTTTCTTTTGGTGGATGTATACCTTTGTGTTGATTCTTACAAAAGGAAAAACAGAAACTAAAGCAAATGGAGCATTCTATTGCATATGTTCTCAAATATTTGCAAATCAGACTCATGCCAGTTGCGCCATATGGTTTCATAAATTGAATGAAACAAGTTGGATGAGAAACCCTAGAGACAGGTTTCTGAAATGGGTGAAATCCTCTTTTCTGCACCAGTCTCAGTAGCATCCACTCATGTGAAAGGAAAGACAGCATCTTTGCACTCTTTTTGGTCATCTACAGAGCAATACAACAATGATATAGATCTACAGTAATGTCATCATTTTGCTGCTTCTAGGTTTTTAAATTTGCTTTATACATAAAAATACATTTAAAAGATAAAATCTTGTGGCCATGTTGTGACATGATAACTGGGGTTATATCAGCAGATTTTACAGCAATTACCTAGCTAAAATAATTTCAAACAGTACTTGAGCTCTCTCCCACACATAGATACCTTCTTCCACAATTTTTATGACATTGTCCATATCCCTGCAAGTCTGGATTTAAGCCATAGCAACTGAGAGGAAAACCATTTGAGAAGAAAAGCATATGCAGATCTGAAAAGAATAGCTAGTATCCAGTGGGTATTTAATTCAAACACAAAAGAACTATAAGATCTGGAATTGTTTAAAAACATTAATTCTCATCTGCAACCAGTTGGCTGTTTAATTTCAACCAGTAAGTATATAGGTGATGAACACACATGTAGTAAAATCCTGCTAGTCATCTATCAAACATACCAGCTACATCACTCTTTGCTGATCTATAAATCCTTTGAGAAATTGATTTTCACAGGAAAGATACTGGGTGTGGGAGAGGAAGTAAGGGAAAATGCTTAGGAACCAAAGGTGGGCAACTGGTTAAAAGAATTGAAACCTAATAAGTCATCTTTATGGAATTTAGACACAGTGATAAAGTAAAATGGAGCGCATTCTCTACTTACTGCCCTATATCTATGTAACCTTTTGCAGTTGTATAAAATTAATGCAAATTAGTTGTGAAATGCCACCAAATCAGATAGTGATATTTTGCCACCATTTGCCCAGTTTATAAGTGCAGTTTTTAAGTATACACAGTGCAAAAGAAGGGAGAAGTGACTGGGTCAAAGACTCTCTTTGACTGAATTAAACAGACACAATGATACAACATGATTTTCTTTGCCTGGCAATTTCATATTGCAGCAATAACTCAGGCATGGCTCCACTTACCATTCCAGAGACTGATCTTCTGACATTCAATTTAGCGGGTTTAGTAAGGACCCACTAAATCAAATGCTGAGGGCACCCCCAGTAAGCACCAGTGCTCCTCAACTTCCGAGGAGTAAGGAGCCAAGCTTGGTTTGAGGAATATTGACTCCAGCTATGTTATTTACGTAGGGGGAGTTGCGTACCTTAAGCCAACCTTCTGGATCTGGTTTAGACTAGGGGTGTGTCTAGACTACATGCCTCCTTCGACGGAGGCATGTAGATTAGCCAGATCGGAAGAGGGAAATGAAGCCGCGATTAAAATAATCGCGGCTTCATTTAAATTTAAATGGCTGCCCCGATCTGCCGATCAGCTGTTTGTCGGCAGATCGGGAGAGTCTGGACGCGATGCCCCGACAAAGAAGCCTTTCTTCATCGACACAGGTAAGCCTCGTGAAACCAGGTTTACCTGTGTCGATGAAGAAAGGCTTCTTTGTCGGGGCATCGCGTCCAGACTCTCCCGATCTGCCGACAAACAGCTGATCGGCAGATCGGGGCAGCCATTTAAATTTAAATGAAGCCGCGATTATTTTAATCGCAGCTTCATTTCCCTCTTCCGATCTGGCTAATCTACATGCCTCCGTCGAAGGAGGCATGTAGTCTAGACACACCCTAGGGATGTAAGCAACTAGTTAAGTAGTTGACTAGTCATTCGCACCCCCCTTGCTGCCTCTGCTGGTGCTGGAGGGAGCTGCCTTATGGACCAATCGAGTTAATGGAAATTCCATTGACTACTCGATTAGCTGATTAATCAAAATTTGACATCCTAGTATAGACCTGGCTTCAGAGGGGCTCACAGAAAAGGAACCCATTCCAACATGGATCATTTTTCTTCCCATGTGGTTCTCCTTTTTTTGTCAAGAATGAGCCTCAATTTTGATTATGGACATGATTAAGGTTTGAAAACAGATAACTGAGAAAAAGATAACTGGGGTCCTTTGTACTGTCATTGTGCTAATGATCTGTATAGATCATAATTTGCATTAATGTCTGGATTTTATAATATAAACATATGTTTAGTAAAAAGAACTTGGGACTAGATGACAAAGGGGACTAGTAATGGGACAAAAAGTAAAGTTATGAAAAATATTCAGCTATATTCCAATCTCTATGACAAAAATCAGGGTTTACAGTTCTAGTGAACACACAAATGAGAGTGGATGCAGAAAAGTCTTTTGGATATAAAGGGTCCCCAGTCAAGCTGCCTTTCCTCTTCATATCCTTTGAATACAGCAATGGTGAGGAGGCTCCTTAGGGCCTGGGAATGTTTAGAGTAGAACTTCCAATTAAAGCTGTAATGATGTGACTCCTAGGGGAAACGAAGTTTTCTACATAAAACAAAACCTGAAGTGTGCTTTCTGTTTTATTAAACATAGCTGTTCACTTCTAGATCACCAGTTTAAATTCAGCCTAAGTTGGTAGACGTGACTGAGCACTAATAGCCACTAATATGTATTTGATATTCAAATGAAGTGGTCCATTCTCTGTCCATTCTTTGGTTCTTGAACATCTATGGTAAAAACATCAGGTTTGGCCAAAAAAATTGCACTCTAATTGGCATTCAGCAATATTTACTGGGACTTAACTATTACTTCACTTCTAGAGTGTCATCCTGGTAACTAATATAAGGCTGAATTCTATAAGGGGCTTGACACTCTGGCCTGATCTATGAAAGCACCGGGCACATGTTTAGCAAAGAACATGTGAACTATTCCCTTGGAAAAGGAGTAGACTTGAGGTCAAGGTAACTGCTCATGGGAAAATAAAATATTGTTCTTTAGGTAATAAAATTTTATAGCAATGGAACTTCTACCCATTCCTTTTGGGAGACTTCTCCACAGTCTAAAAGATTTAACCAGTGGGACCTTGTTTGTGAAATTTACTCTAAATTTACCTTGTACATGCTTTTTATTTTATATTTCTAGTTATATCCTTTTGGTATTTTTACACTTTACTTACTTGTGATCAATTTCCATTTGTCAGCTAATCCCCTTAGTCATCTTTAGCCATGCTGAAATATTGTATATTTATAGGATAAAGTTTAAGTGTGCTTTCTTTCCAACTTCTAAAACAGCTGTGGACACACATAGCCTATCACAGGAAAAGTTCAGATGTTTAGTCCCCTGTTCACTTCTGATTTTGAGTGACAACTGTATTATGTCATTTAGGGTGGCAATTCTGAACAATAGCCCAGAAAACACTAAGGGTATGTCTACACTACCCCGCTAGTTCGAACTAGCGGGGGTAATGTAGTCATCCGCAGTTGCAAATGAAGTCCGGGATTTGAATTTCCTGGGCTTCATTTGCATGAAGCCAGCCGGCGCCATTTTTAAATGCCAGCTAGTTCGGACCCCGTGCCGCGCGGCTACACGCGGCATGGAGTAGCTAGTTCGGATTAGGCTTCATTTGAATATCCTGGGCTAATTAGAAGAATAATCTGAACTAGCGGGGTAGTGTAGGCATACCCTAAGGGATTTTATGTGTGTGGGAAAGAATTGAAACACAGAGCTCAGAGCAATAAAGATACATTTTATACAAGACAGAAAGTATGGGAACTTGAACACAAATTATTTACAGAAATTCTGAAACTTTTTTCTTTATTTCACATATTTTTTCAGTAGAAATGGCTAACAATTAAATGTATATTTTAACCAAAAATCTGTTTGCCAAAAACTGTGAAGGTTTCACTTAAAAAAGTGATATACAAAATTCGGTTTTTTCTTTTCATAAGAATAGTCCACTGGAAAAATGTCATTCCTGACTACTTCTATTTTATATCCATTTAAAAGGGAACACAGACTATTAAGAAACTGTAAATCTTCCTGACCACTTGGAATCCAGGGCAAATACAACTGAAAACTCATCTATGCAAGATGAAGTAACCTGACATATCAATAATATTTTAATGAATTCATAAGACTTAGTAAAATTGAATTAATGTACATCATATTTAGACATTTCAGCAAATATTAACCTGCAACTAGGAAGAGCCTTTATGTCAAAACTTTTGGGTGATTACCAATCTAACTTTTTCAGCAGTTTCTAAGAAAGTACCACACACACACAAAGAAATTATGTGGAATGACTAGCGTGAGACTCTTTGATTTGAGATTAATAAAAGCTGTCTATGTTTCAGTTAATTAATGTCCCTGCTGCTAGCCATTTTTTTCCAGTGTTAAAATTTCATTAAAGTTCTCATTCCTATGTCAATGCTATATTATGCTAATATTACAGTAATCAACTGTGAAAATTCCCAGATGTATCGTGGAGCAGAAAAGGAAGCCTTTTATCAAAAGCCAGTTCCTGCTTCCTGAACTGTGGCACAAGTTCTCAAGTTTCTCTCCAGATAATAGAGTGCAGTCAGAATTCAGGGCATGGAAGAAGGAAATCACAGGTGTGCATGCATGCACATACAAACACACATACACACATTCAAGCATTGTACAATTCCTTTATATAGAAGTGGAAGTAGCAAATTAGGTGCAACAGCTAAATGAAAGCTAAGTCTGTAGCATAGAAATATTACTTCTGGAAACAAGAGTGAAATGTATTTGCGTAAACAAACCATCAAAGGAGCAGCCATCAAAGTCATAGCAGTATTGAACCTCTGTACAATGGTTGCACGCGTGGTAAGTTTGAAGGTCAAAGAGATGAAAAAAAAGAGAGTTGAACTAATCTTGGAAATTGTGTTCTGTTCTCTGCCAAATACTCTAATGGGGTTTCAATAAGTTCAGTTGTCTCTGAACTCTCCTACATAAAATTAGATACATATATCAATAAAGAAAATGTATGACTTACTATTATTTTTTGCTATGCCTTTTCCCCCCCACTTTTATTCAACTCACCTCTGAGACCTAAAATAAACTCCAAGCAGAGACAAGAATAGCAAATCATTTACTTTTAATTACTCCTCCAGGAAATCAGTTAATGGAGGTTCACTCTGGGTCATATAAAACTTCTATCACAAATCTTTAAGCCATAGATGAACTAGAAGAAGAAAGCAGTCTACTGTGTGTGGTGGGATATCAGTGTAATTCTTTCCAGGTCCCTCTTTCACTAATTGATAAAGAAACATAGATACTTTAACATGGCAGAAATTTGACCTAGGAATTGTTACATTTCCCTACTAAAGTAACTCATGCTGCACACTTTCAGTTCTGTAACTCCATAAAAATCCAAATTAGTACACATAAAATGGATTAAACACAAGCTCACTGTTTTCTTATCCTGTTTATTTTCTGACATAGATATAAAAAAACCTTTCCATCCCAAATAGGGACCATAAAATCAATATCACAAATGTTCATGAACCAAAAATAAAGACAACCAAAAATCCATATAGATTAAAATTTCAGTAATTTTGAAATATTTAATTTTGATTTAGAATTTTTTTACTACATTTATTACAAATTTAAAACCAAAATTGTTTTGACTCAAATTTTCTGGATGGAAAATGGGAAAAACAATTTGGAAAAATTTTGACCAAAAATTTTTTTACTCAGGAGATTACTTGAAACCAACAGTGTTTCACAAAAAAAATATTATTTTGGTGAATTAGCATTTTTCAGGGGAAAAATAACAACTTGTCAGAAATTCTTGATCACATCTACTCAAAATCGTAAATGGAGAATTGTCACCAGACATATGTGTTCCTAAGGGAATAAGCTAGGAGCTGATTCTTGGTCCTATTCTATTCAATATATTTATCATTGATCTGGAAAAAATGTAAAATCACTATGGATAAAGTTTGTCAAAGAAAAAGAATGGATGAGTGACAAACAATGCAGAAGACAGGGTACTGAAAGAGAACAATTTGATTATTAAATGAATGTAGTACCCATCTTGTTAAATAAATGTAGTACCCATCTTGAAAAATGAAAAGAAGGAGAATCCAGGGAACTACAGACCATTCTGCCTCAGCTCAGTTCCTCAAAAAATCATAAAGTAGGTCCTCAAAGAATCCATTTTAAAACACTTGGAGAAAAGAGGGTCTTATCAACCTAATTGCCTTCTATAATCAGATAGCTGGCTCTGTGGATATGGGGAAAGTGGTGGATATGGTATACTTTGATTTTAGCAAAGCTTTTCATATGACCTCCCACAATATTCTTGCCAGCTCCGTTTTGAAAAAAAGTGGTGGCCATGTTTATGCCTGCTTCATTAGCAATTTCAATTTGTCTAATCTACATCTCTCTGTTGACAGAGAGGTGTAGTCTAGACATACCCTCAGTAAGTTTGCAGATGACATTAAACTCTGGAGGGAGGTAGATATGTTAGAGAATAGAGATAAGGTCCAGAGTGACCTAAACAAACTGGATGATTGGGCCAAAATAAATCTGTTGAAGTTCAACAAAGACAAATGCAGAGTTCTGCCTTCAGGACAGAAGAATCCCATGCATTGCAACAGTCTGGGGACTGACTGGCTAAGTGGCAATTCTGCAGAAAAGGCCTGGAGATTACAATAGATGAGAAACTGTCATCAGTGTGCCTTTGTTGCCAAGAAGCCTAATGGCATACTGAGCTGCATTAGTAAGACTATTGACAACAGATCAAGAGAAGTGATTATTTCCCTCTGTGCAGCACTGGGGAGGCCATATCTTGAGTATTGTGTCCTGTATTGGGATGGGAGCCTGCTATAGAAAGGACATGGACACATTGGATAGAATCTAGTGGAGGACAACAAAAATGATTAGGGAGCTGTGGCAAATGACTTATGAGGAACTGCTGAGGGAACTGCTGGGATTATTTAGTCTGCTGAAGAGAAGAATGAGGAGGGATGCGATAGCAGCCTTCAACTAACTGAAGGGGGTTCCAAAGAAAAGAGAGCCAGGCTGTTCTCAATGGTGGCAGATAACAGAGCAAGAAGCAGTGGTTTCAAACTGCAGTGGGGGAGGTCTAAGATGGATATTAGGAAAAATGGATTATTGAGAGAGGCCTTGGAATCTCCATCCTTAAAGGTTTTTAAGGTAAGGTTTGACAAAGGCCTGGCTGGAATAATTTAGCTGGGGTCCATCAGTTACTAGTGTAACTGCCATATGAATACTGTGAAACAGTTAAACTAGGTCTATACTATAGGGGGTTTTTTTTGGAAAAAGCTATGCAAATTGCACTCTGCAATTTGCGTAGCTTTTTCTGATCGCTTTTCTGGAAGAAGCTTTTCCCCATTTGGCCCAGTCTAGACAAGGCCAAATGGTAGAAAAGCCTCCTCTTTTGGTGGAGGTCTTATCCCTCGTAGAACGAGTTATGCAGGGCTCCCCAAAAGAGCATGTTTGCTCTTCCACAAAAAAAGCGGAAGAGCAAATGCATTCCTTGGATGCAGCGGTATTTTTCTGGGATACAGGAGGTATTCCGGAAAATCCCCGCAGTGTACGTGTACCCGTATGGTGTCCACAATTAAAGAAGGAATAAAATGAAGATAGTTCAGAGAAGAACCACCAAAATGATTAAATGAAAAATATGCTCATAGCTCAATCTGTTCCGTTTAACAAAGACCATGTTAAAGGATAATTTGTTCACATGCTACGTGTACCTATAAGAGAAACAGAAACTTTGGTAATAGAGGGCTCAACAGTTTTGCAGCCAGATGTATAACAAGTTATAATGGCTGAAAATTGAAAGTACACAAATTCAGATTAGAAATAGACATAAACCCTTAACAGTGAAGGTAATTGACCTTTAGAACAAGGGATGCAGTTGATTCTCCATCACTGAGGCTACGTCTACTCTGCGATGCTATTTTGGGATGCTGGAGTATCCCAAAATGGCTATCCTGTGTATTCATAGCAAACCCGTTATTTTGGGCTATTCCGATGTCCCTGTAAACCTCATTCTATGAGGAGAAAGGGACATTTTGGAATGGATCTTTATTTCAAAATTTGGCACTGTGTAGACAGCACCAAATGAGGAAATAAGCTATTTTGAACTAAGATACGTGGTTTGTGTAGCTCAAATTGCATATCTTAGAGTTATGGTGCAGTGTAGACTCATCCTGATGGTTTTAAAAACCAAGGTAGGATGTTTTTATAAAAGATATCCTCTAGTGCAAGCTGAAATAAATTCAGGCATGTTCTATGGACTCTGTTGTACAGGAGGTCAGATTAGATGATAGTGGTCATTTCTGGCCTTATAATATATAACCCTTGCAGAGATAAAGTGGGGGTGCTAACATTGTTTATTGGATCATCTTCTGGAGCTTGAAAGCTTGTCTCTCTTATTGACAGAATTTTGTCCCATAAAACATATTATCCCACCCACCTGCCTCTCTAATATCCTGGAATTGACACTGCTTCAACAACACAGCATACAAACTATGAATCTGTGGATTATCCTTCCTTCACAGTTTGTCTGGCTCTTCTGTAGTTCAACAGATTTATTTGTCTGGAGTGAAAAAAAAGGAAATCAAAGCACCCACTGAATTAATCTGTGAGACTCCCTCAGTGAAATATATTTTCATTTAACAATAAATGAAAAACTACAGTAAAGGAGAGAGAGGAGAAGAGAGATCTGGTTATATGGGTCAATCACAGGATGACTGTGAGTGACCCATCTGATCTGGATATGAAAAAGGAAAATTTAGGTTGTATTAAGCAAGGCATTTCCAGTACAGATAGAGATATATTCACGCCGTTGTTTAAGGCACTGATAATAGCTCATTTGAAATATAGTGTATAGTTTTGGTCACCCATGTTCAAGAATAATGAAGAGGTGCATATAAGAATTACTATGATCAGGATGAAGTTACAGGAGGAGACTAAAAGAGCTTGGCCTGATTAGTCTAGCCACAAATAAGGCTGAGATGTTTTTCTAGAACATATCCTCTAGTTCAAGCTGAAATTAATTCAGGTGTGTTAGAGTTTGGTGTTTACCCAACTCGTGTATTTAGAAAGAGTATGATTAGTCTTTATAAATACCTGAGCTGGGTAAACACCAAGAAGGATGAAGAGATATTTAATCTAATGGACAATGCCAATGCAAGAACAAATGGATATATGCTATTCATGAACAAACTGAGACTGAAAAATAGATAAAAAGATTTGTAAGCATCAGAGATCTGAGGTCCTAAAACAGCCTCCCAGTAGTAAGGGCAATTATGAGGGCAAACAACTTAACGTGTGTTGGAAGTAGTGCATAAATCAGGTCTGCCCCAAAACAAAGGATTGTGGATTTATCTAGCTGACAGGCTTGATTACAGGAAGAGACAATGAAAGTACATTCACTGTAAGGTAAGCAAAGTAATCTACCTAATAAGCCATGAAGGAGACAATTTAGTGAGTGCATCAAGGATTTGAATCTACATACCCAGGAAGTCACCCTAGTCCTTGAGACAAAGAAAATGGACATGGTGGATTCTCCAAAACTGACATTTTAAAAATCAAGATGGGATGTTTTTCTAACAGACATGCTTGAGGGATTATAGCTCTATGGCCAGTAATAGGTCAGACTAGATGACCACAATTGTCTGTAGAGGTCTTAGAACCAATGCATAAGGGAAAGCAAAAGGGAATTGTGGTTATCCTTATCTTAGGCTAGGTCTACACTGCAAGGTTTCTGCGCAAAAACCCATGGAGCGTCCACATCTCAAATGCGATTTTATGCAAGGAAATGAAGAATAAAATGGCAGAACAGAGGGCTTTTTTCCACCAGAGGTAAACCTCCTTTTACAAGGCATAACTCCCTTTTGTGCAAGAGTTCTTGCGCATAAAGGTAAGTGTGGACACTCCTATGGGAAAAAGCACAGGTGCTCTGATGCAAATGAAGCATTGAATAGCATTTTGTTGTGCTTCATTTGCATAATCTATTGGAGCCATTTTTGCGCAATGGGTTTTTACGCAAAAACAAGCAGTGTGGATGTTTCCTTTTTGTGCAAACCCCCCTTTTTGTGCAGAAAGAAAACGTTCAAACTGCTAGTTTTTGTGCAAAAACCTCTTGCAAAAAAATGGTTTGAATATATCATGCAAATGAAGCACAACAAAATGCTAATCAGCACTTCATTTTCACACTCTGCCGGTAAAAGCCGGCAGTGTAGACCTAGCCTAACACTTTTAAATAAATTGAAGATATAAATATATCTGCCATGAGTAAGAAGACAACTTATATGGATCGATATGCTCCATTCACAGGGACATTAAAACCACTTGGGAATATCATAAATCTACAGATTAAAGAAGGGTCCTCTGAATTCAGACACCATGGAATTACAATCTTAAGAAACTGTGCTGTGTTCTTCAGAATAAAAACTTAAGTCAAAATGAAGTGTTCCTACAAAGCTATCTTTTTTTGTATTATGGACAGGAGCAAGATAAATGATGCATGGTTGTTCTGACCTAAAAGAGCATATCATAGCCACATAGTCATAGAAAGAAGATTCACTATCCAGTTATCTAAGTGGTGGGGGGTTGGCATTATAGAATTAATGTATTTTTATTTTTCAAATTATAAAATGTACCTATTAAGCATGTCTCCCACATATTTAACACGTAAGTTAAATACAAATATTAATTGACCAATATCAATCAGTGGTTTCAACAAAAATCTTTAAAAAATGTAATAAAGATAGAAGAATCTAAGGGCATGTCTAGACTACATCCCTCTTTCAAAAGAGGGATGTGAATTAGACAGATCGAAATTTCAAATGAAGCCGAGATTTGAATTTCCCGTGCTTCATTTGCACAATGGCAGCCACGCGTTCTTTCAAAAAAAGGCTTTTCAAAAGTCTTCCGCTGTCTAGACAGGATTCTTTTGAAAAAGAAAAAAAAACTTTTTTTTTCCACTTAGATCCTGAGGAGTATAGGATCTTTCAAAAAGTGGGGAGAAGGGTTTCAAAAAAACTATGTCTAGACAGTGGTTTCACTTTTGAAAAGCCCTTTTTTGAAAGAATGCATGGCCGCCATTATGCAAAGGAAGCGCGGAAAATTCATATCCCGGCTTCATTTGCAATTTCAATCTGTCCAATTTACATCCATCTTTCGAAACAGGGATGTAGTCTAGACATGCAGCCAAGAGGAAAATACATTTACTTTAATAAATATTGATGTGATATATGATATGCATGCATATTTGATAAGGCATACGCCAGTTACTCTATTATGCTTTCCCACAATTCTGTTCATCCATGTTAGGTATCCCAAACACTTTGCAAAGCTTAAATCATCTCTAGCACTATCAAATGCAAAACAGGTCATACAGAAGATATGTAAATGTTCTGCCAAGGTTTCCTCTAAGCTGCATGACAGCACAGTCCCACAGCTGTTTAGGTGGCTGAGCATGGAGCTGCTTGGCTGGGAGCGAGGCATCTATCCCTCAGCTACAGCAACAGCTCTCTGCTGAAGAAAGAGCAGTGAGTCTCTCCCAGCCCATACAGTGTCCAGACTCATCTTTAAACAGCCACACTTGTGTTGCATACTTAGGTTTTCAAAAATTCAGTAATAAAACACTTTCTTTTCATCTGCTTGTGCTATTCCTAGGGTGCCCCTTCCAGCTTGAAGAGATTTGCTGCTCTCTCCTCAGCAAGTAGCTGATGCTGTAGCTGAGGGAGATGTGCCTCTCCCCCAGCCACGCAGCTCCGTATGCAGCTCTGTGCACAGCAGACTTGAGCCCATGAGCTTCAGGGACGTGTTGCCGCACAGCTTAAAGGGCACCTTGGCTTTGCCCTGGTACAAGCTGGGATGGCTTCAAGAGTGACAGGTTTGGAATGAGGTACAGGTTGAACCTTTTTAGTCCAGAATTCTAGGGTCTGTTTTGGTACCTGTTCTGTTCAATATCTTCATCAACAATTTAGATATTGGCATAGAGAGTATGCTTATTAAGTTTGGAGATGATACCAAACTGGGAGAGGTTGCAACTGTTTTGGAGGATAGGGTCATAATTCAAAAAGATCTGGACAAATTGGAAAAATGGTCTGAGGTAAACAGGATGAAGTTTAATAAAGACAAATACAAAGTGCTCCACTTAGGAAGGAACGATCAGTTTCACACATACAGAATGGGAAGCGACTGTGTAGAAGGGAGTACGGCAGAAAGGGATCTAGGGGTTATAGTGGACCACAAGCTGAATATGAGTCAGCAGTGTGATGCTGTTGCAAAAAAAAGTAAACATGATTCTGGGATGGATTAACAGGTGTGTTATGAGCAAGACACAAGAAGTCATTCTTCCGCTGTACTCCACGCTGGTTAGGCCTCAGTTGGAGTATTGTGTCCAGTTCTGGGCACCGCATTTCAAGAAAGATGTGGAGAAATTGGAGAGGGTCCAGAAAAGAGCAACAAGAATGATTAAAGGTCTAGAGAACATGACCTATGAAAGAAGGCTGAAAGAATTGGGTTTGTTTAGTTTAGAAAAGAGAAGATTGAAAGGGGACATGATAGCAGTTTTCAGGTATCTAAAAGGGTGTCACAAGGAGGAGAGAGAAAACTTGTTCATCTTGGCCTCTGAGGATAGAACAAGCAGCAATGGGTTTAAACTGCAGCAAGGGACATTTAGGTTAGACATTAGGAAACAGTTCCTAACTGTCAGGGTAATCAAACACTGGACTAAATTGCCCAGGGAGGTTATGGAATCTCCATTTCTAGAGATATTTAAGTGTAGGTTAGATAAATGTCTATCAGGGATGGTCTAGACAGTATTTGGTCCTGCCATGAGGGCAGGGGACTGGAGTCGATCAACTCTCGAGGTCCCTTCCACTCCTAGTATTCTATGCTTCTATGATTCTAAGATGGAGAAAAGGAAGCTATAATTTTCACAGCTTTTTACTTTGGAATACTGAGGATCCTGGTTACAGATAGAAAGCTAGAAGAAGTCATATATTTAAACTTAAAAAAAGCCCAAATAGTTCTACTTCATTCCCGGTGAGTGAGATAATAGCTTTCATTGGAACAAATTCTCAAGAAGAGCTTTGTATACGTTTGAAAGCTTTTCTCTTTCATCAACCAAATTTGGTCCAATAAACATGATTACTTCAACCACTCTGTGCTTCTAATACCCTGGGACCAACATGACTACAACAGATAAAATGATATATGGCAAACAGGTAAAAACATATATGAAAACACAGGTTTTGCTCTAAGCTGCAGATGAATTTCACACAGCAATGTGTTTTCTGTGATTATCATAAAGTATACACAAGAAATCAAATATTATCATAAGAAAAGTGATATGCATGTTCCTACTTGTGTTGTTTATCAAAAAGCACTGCCATTTTGTTGTTTTGAGTAAATTTTGATCTTAATGATTGCCATAATTATAGTTTAAATATTGTGACAAAGTCCCTTGGTAGCTCCCTGGGTGGTTCTGTGCTTCTTGGTGGTTACTTGAGCACCTCAGAAACTCACAGAGCCCCCTTTGCTGCCCTGAGATTTCCCTAGAGGAAAGGGTCCCTATGTACCGAGTCATTTTCATCACAGGCCAGTCCTTGGTGTTCAACATTGCCTTGCCTTGCCTTGCCTTGCCTTGCCTTGCCTTGCTCTGCTCTGCTCTGCTCTGTGCACCTTCCAAAAACTCCCCCCCTGCTGCCTGTGAGGAATCCTTTTATAGGAACCCCAGAGGTCTTAATTGGAAACTGCAAGCTGCCTCCTAATTAGGCCTCTATTTTCTACCTTGGGCACTGAGCTGTGTTCAGGTGAGGCTAATTTGGAAACAAGAAAGCATTAACCCACTTTCCACTATGGCTGCCTTCTATAGGGCTATGGCTACGCTCTTGGCTTCTTGTGCCAGAAATATGCAAATGAGACTAAGCGTGGAATATCGCTGAGCCTAATTTGCATGCCTAATGAGCCGCCATTTTGCAGAAGAGGCTCTTGTGCCAGAAGGAGCTGTCTACACTGCCCCTTCTTGCACAAGAAAACCCCTCTTGTGCAATGCCGTTATGCCGATTATTTTCAGGAATAACGGCATTGCGCAAGAGAGATTTTCTTGCACAAGAAGGGACAGTGTAGACAGCTCCTTCTGGTGCAAGAGCCTATTCTGCAAAAATGGCAGCTTATTAGGTATGCACATGAGGCTCGGCAATATTCCACGCTTAGCCTCATTTGCATATTTCTGGTGCAAGAAGCCACAAGTGTTGACATAGCCTAAGAGTTTTGCAGTTTGCAGGCTATGGTCTGTCACAATATGAATATATAAAGTAAAGAAATTGCTTGAATTATATGAAATATAAATTGAGTGAGAAAATGTAGTTTGAAATATTTTTAGATATGGAGGTTTATACAGCCATTTAAAATATTACCATAAAGGAATATATGCAAACACTGGTAGAACCCTAAAGCAAAGTGTTCCAGATACTGGAATCTCAGAAACTGAATCCAGCAATTTAGTTCACTATTAACCAGTTTCTTCACTGTTAGATTTTGCACTTGGAGTTCTGAATCAGTGGAAAGATTTTTAGAAAGCTATGCAGTAAAACAGCTTATTAGTTACATATCTGAGGAAAGCTGTATCTATAAACTAATTCTTCCAAATTCAGCTATAGTTTATTATTACTAAACTGGTTCTCTTTTCATCAAGTGCAACTGGCAGCATAGCATAGGGAATATTAAAGGATTTTGCTATACAAATCCAGCTGAGAGAAACTGCATCCCTTCCAAAATTGCAATTATCAGAAGACTGAAGAGCCTCATTTTGTATAGGCTGGCAAAAGAGAAGCTGGTTCTTAGTTAAACCCAAAGGTTGCTGTAAGACCTTCTCACTTAGTTCATGAACTTACAGATCCCTGAAGTACCATCCTTCTCACTTTGAAGACAATAATAAAACTGATAGAAGTATCATAAGATGATGAGGTGCAGATTATAGGTCCACAAAGAGAATTTGGATTTTTGTATGATCCCCAAGTGCAAATGCCTAATGAAGGAACATCCCTGAGTACTCTGAGCTGTGTAGATCTCTCTGACGTTATGAAACAAAATCTTTCATTTGATTATACAAAAGTCAGCTACATCATCCTTGCCTTAGTCCTGTGACTTCAATTGGTGAACTCCCAACAATTAGGTTAGCAATGAACTAATATGTAGGCTCATCATTTATGTTACAGTTAGTAATCGTACTTTTGAGGTGCCTCTTTCTGTCTGCAAATCCTAGGACACACTCTGAAGTGAACTGGCTTCAGACTGATAATCTTCCTAAAATCATGTAGCATTTAATAAAAATGCATACTTAGCTCAATCCTTCTAGACGCCGAATACCTTCAGAGAAGTACTGATGAACACTTCAACAGCCACTGTTTCCCACAATAGTTAGGATAGGCTTTGCTTGCTCATTTCAGCTTTATATGAGGCAGTATTTGTATGTAGAAAGCATACTTCTCCAATGATTTCCTATGTTATTATTAAACTGACAGACCTGCTGTTGATCATACAATCTTTTCCTGCTTGCAAAATCAAAGATAATATAGATTATCAAAAAGACACCACAGTCCTTCAGTGCACATAACAATGTTATATGTAATTTTAATGTATCTAAAATAATATACTGGAGATAGTAGGCTGTTGTTTGCACATAAATCTAAACCATAGTTATGTAAATCTGGAAATCACGGAGCCAAAACAAACATGTAACCTCATGCTACCACTTTTGCATAAAGACTTAAAAGTCAAATTACACTTTAATGCTTACTCTCATACACACTTCAGTCTGTATCATTCTCTAGTCTCAGGCAATGGCTGCTATCAGTGCTATGAAGAGTGCATCAGAAAATCTATCAGTTCTAACTGAGTTTATTGGAACCGTGCTTAATTTCTGTCTGATTTCTCAAACACAAAATGTATTTGAGGAGGGTGGCAGGATTTCACATTATCTGTTTACCTTCATCTGGGAGCAATTATGAAAATACTAAAAGAATGTTTGTTCAGTCAGCTCCTAGGGCATGAGGGCTCTTTGAATAGGTAACTAAAGACCAAAAGAACTCTTTGAAATGCTCATGGAAATGGCAGTTTAAAAGATTGTATGTCAAGGAAGACTGGATTTGGTAAAGTATTTTCTGATTTGGAAAATATTATTGTCATTCCATGCTGAGTTTAGTCTTGCTATTCATGTTAATGTGGACTTTTAACTATTATGATTCCCTGAAACTTATTCTTGTAAAGAAAGAAAGTGATTCATTTAAAACAAAATAGTAACTGACTCCATGTCTGCATGTTGGGACAAGTTGCTAGCAGCCCCATGGAAAGGAAATGGATAGATTATTGGAGCTGTGGACTGGGAAAGTCAGGAGCTGATATTATCTTTTCAAAACTATTTTATGTTATGAAGTCTATCTAATCTTTATTTGTTGTAACTAACCTTTCTAATCCATTCTACAGTAGTTTCACAGTTTGCAATAGCACTGGATGGAAAATTTTCATTTACATTAAACTACAGGTTGAACCTCTTTGGTCCAGGACTTTCTGGTCCAGCAACAAAGAGTCCCTGAACCAGAGAACCTCAGCTTGGAGCAGTGGAACCTGGCGCCCCAGGGCAGCCTCAGGACAGCAGAGCCCCAGAGGCCTGGAACAGTAGAACCCTGAAGCAACTGAGCCCCACAGCAGTGGAGTAGTGCAGCCCCAGAGTAACAGAGCCTCAGTGACCCTGGGATAGAGGAGCTCTGGAGTAGCGGAGCCCCAGCAGCCCTGAGCAGCTGAGTCTGGCCGCCTTGGAGCAGTGGAGACTCGCAGCCCCAGGGCTGGAAGAGGAGCTGAGAGCCCAGTGGCCCAAGGACACGGGAGCCTGGCAATTTGCTCACAGATCCCAGGAGAGCACAGGGTCTGTCAGCAAAGGGGCTGACCTCCCTGGGTACAGCAAACTCCCTCCTTCAGACCGGTTAGATCCTGAGGGTGTCGGACCAGAGAGGACCAATCTGTACAAGAAAAACCACTGAACTGTTCACAACAAATCTTATATTTTTCCCATTTTCTAATTTGCAACTTGGTGAAATTTAAGTTTAATCGGTTTTCTTTATTTTGGTTAGTTTTTTACCCCTCTATTTCTTTAATAACCATTATTGCATTCAAATGCAGCTAGAATTCAGATCTGATGTAATGTCGGTGGAAAAAAAAACCCCTTGAATGACTATTTTTGAGGACAATAAAGTATTATCTCAGGAGAACAGAGAATGGGTAGGGTTACTAGCCTATAGGTAAACCAATGTCATTAACAGAGACCTGGGAAGGAAGGCATTTGTTTCCTCCCATGCAAGGTGCTAGAGATGGTGGATGAGAATTTGTATTGGCAAAGAACTTTGGGTGAAATCCACACCTAACTTTTAGGTATCTAGAAAATTAGGTAGACAACCTCACCAATCCATATATCTCCAAGTTTAGTGCGTAGGTTCCCAGTACAATGAATGTGCAGAGATTGGCATCTAAGAATGTGATTGCTAAGGGTGTGTCTAGACTACAGGGTTTTGTCGACAAAAGTGGACTTTTGTTGACAAAACTATACCTGTGTCTACACTGCCGCTGAGTTCTGTCGACATAACGTCAACAGAACTCAGCAGTTTTATTGACAGCGGTAAACCTCATTCTACGAGGAATAACACCTTTTCTTGACAGAGTTCTGTCGACAGAAGACATTATTGCATCTACACTGTCCTTTGCGTCTACACTGTCATGTCGACAAACCAAGCCGCTTTGTCGACAGAACTGGATGTTGTCTAGACGCTCTTTGTCGACAGAAGCTTTGCCGACAGTATCTTTGCCGACAAAAGCCTGTAGTCTAGACGTACCCTAGAAGTCTACATGATAGATAGGAAATTGCTTAAGTTTGCAAGAGATGTTGCATAGAGTGGGAGGCTGCTAAGCCCCACCTTTTCCCAGAGGTAGGTGCCTAAATCCAGGCTAGAGGGAAGTGTCTAGCTCTGCCATTGATACAGAAGCAGAAACTTTTGGAGTAGTTTTTTTGCAGGAATGAGTGAGGCACCTACCTCACTCCACACAAAAAAGCCAGTGGAGAAGGTGGTGCCTACCTTATACTTGTTAGGCCAATTGTTAGAATATCCACTTGGGATGTGAAAATTTAACCTCCTTCCCCCTTTCTGGCAGACTATGGAAAAGGATAAAAAGAGCTGGGTTATCCTATCTCTCAGAAGATTGCTGTAATCTCAAAGCAAGGGGATAGTCTAATGTGAAGTGCTCTGAAGATCTCCTGTTGAATCTGTTCCACTGTGGATTGATAAACAAAGAGTGAAAAAGATGGCGGGAATTATATTCTATAATGCAGTAGTTAAAATATCCCTCTCTGGGTCTAATTCTCCTGAGCTCTTCCATTATTTAGTCACAGCTTTGCATGAGAGATGGACGGAGTCCCATTGCTCAGTGGCTACAGTTGGAAACATGCCCCATTGTGATCCTTTCACCCCCCTGCCAGAGAGGAAAGAGTTGAAGCTGGATCTCCCACATCTCAAATGAGTGCTATAATCAATGGGTTACAAGAGCTCTCTGTATCAATAGGCATCATCTCTGGCACTGGCTATTTTGAGTAAGACCTGATCCAGCAGATGCCCCCCTAAATGCATCTACTGGACTGGACCCTTGCAGCAAGTTTTCTGGCTGAACAGCTGTCTTCCCCTGGCTTGTGAATCACTCTGGGGCTTTGGCAGATGACTGAAGTCCTGGCATATACAATGCAGAAATACGACCAGAGACAGAAACGTAAGCTTTAGGGAATTATTATTGTAGAATACTTAGGTGCCTACAGGGTTCATTGGGAGTTTTGTGGATAGCAGCAGGGGACTAAGGCACCTGCAAGTGTGATTTAAGTGCCTAAATCTGGGTTTAGACAACTAAATAGCTTTGTGGATTCCACACCCTGTGATAGTGAGGCACGGTGAAACACTGCTATCAATACAGCCCCCCTCCATGACAACATTGCAAATATGACTGTGATGCAGCTGCTCCATATGCTCCTTCCCTTAAACCGGTATAAAAGTTATTTGTAATTTTTAATGAAAAACTGATGTGTGAATTTATCAGAAAAATTCAGTATCATTATGAAAAGCGGGGAATGTGATACACAGTAACTTCCAAGGTAAAAAGGAAATTTATGTTTCTTGATTCCACAATACATATGACCTGAAACATTAATCTATTTATAACCTTTTCCAAATGAAATTGGGATGTATATCACTGTTCAATATCACAAGTTTAATCGAGGTTCACTAATAGCTAATGACGTGACAGTGTCCAAGCAGTAAATGAGCAACTGTTTCTAATGATGAATAGTTATTCTCAAGGGGGGGGGCATGTGGGAGGGTAGTGCCATGCTCCTGGGTGAGAATCATAGAACCATAGAACACTAGAACTGGAAGGGACCTTGAGAGGTCATCAAGTCCAGTCCCCTGACCTCACGCAGGACCAAGCACTGTCTAGATCATCCTTGATTGATGTCTCTCTAACCTGCTCTTAAATATCTCCAGTGATGGAGAGTCCACAACCTCCCTGGGCAACGTATTCCAGTGTTTAACCACCCTGACAGTTAGGATGTTTTTCCTAATGGCCAACCTAAACCTTCCTTGCCGCTGTTTAAGCCCACTGCTTCTTGTCCTAACATCAGAGGTCAAGAAGAACAATTTCTCCACCTCCTCCCTGTGACATCCTTTTAGATACCTGAAAACCGCTATCAAGTCCGCTCTCAGTCCTCTCTTTTCCAAACTAAACAAGCCAAATTCCTTCAGCCTTGACTCATAGCTCATGTTTTCTAGATCTTTAATCATTTTTGTTGTTCTTCTCTGGATCTTCTCCAGTTGTTCCACATCTTTCTTGAAATGTGGTGTCCAGAATTGGACACAATATTCTAATGAGGCCTAATCAGCGCAGCATAGAGCAGAAGAATGACTTCTCGCGTCTTGCTCACAACACTCCTGTTAATGCATCCCAGAATCATGTTTGCTTTTTTTGAATCAGTATCACACTGTTGACTCATATTTAGCTTGTGGTCCATTATGACCTCTAAATCCCTTTCTGCAGTGCTCCATCCTAGACAGACACTTCCCATTCTGTATGTGTGAAACTGATTGTTCCTTCCCAAGTGGAGTACTTTGCATTTGTCCTTATTAAACTTCATCCTTCATCCTACCTCAGACCTTTTCTCCAGTTTGTCCAGATCATTTTGAATTATGACCCTGTCCTCCAAAGCAGTGGCAACGTCTCCCAGCTTGTTATCATCTTTAAACGTAATAAGTGTACTCTCTATGCCGATATCTAAATTGTTGATGAAGATATTGAACAGAACTGGTCCCAAAACAGACCCTGCGGAACCCCACTTATTATGCCTTTCCAACATGATTGTGAACCATTAATAACTACTCTCTGAGGGTATGTCTACACTACCACCCTAGTTCGAACTAGGGTGGTAATGTAGGCAACCGGAGTTGCAAATGAAGCCCGGGTTTTGAATTTCCCAGGCTTCATTTGCATAAAGCCGGGCGCCGCCATTTTTAAATGTCCGCCATTTTTAAATGTCCACTAGGTAGTTCGGACTAGGCTTCTGTGAAACGTGAAACGAGGAGTAATGGTAGTTCGGACTAGGAAGCCTAGTCCGAACTACCTAGTCCGTGCCGCGTATAGCCTCATGGCACGGCGTCCGCACTAGTGGACATTTAAAAATGGCGGCGCCTGGCTTTATGCAAATGAAGCCCGGGAAATTCAAATCCCAGGCTTCATTTGCAACTCCGGTTGCCTACATTACCACCCTAGTTCGAACTAGGGTGGTAGTGTAGACATACCCTGAGACTGGTTATTCAGCCAGTTATACATCCACCTTACAGTAGCCCATCTAAGATGTATTTGACTAGTTTATTGATAAGAATGTCATGTGAGAGGTGGGGCATATGCAGAAGGGGCTTCACAGAGTGGCCTGCCACCCAGACAGCACTCAGAGACTTCCATAGTGCACTGCCAGATGCTCCACAGGCAATTTAAAAGGCCCACTGCCACAGTAGCAGCAGCAGTGGATTGGAGCCCTGGGCTCTTTTGAATCTCCGGGCTCCAGGGAAATTACCCCTTTGTTGCCCCCTAATTTTTAGGATTGGTTATTCTTGAACCAGTTCTTAAATGAAGCAAGTTACTAAATCTATGAAGCTCTCAGGGGGCTGAGTCACAGCTGGGGTAAGTTGTCATAGCTTCACTGAAGCCAACAGAGCTGAGGATCTGCCCCTGAGGCTATGTCTACATAGCAGTGTTATTTCGGAATAACATAGTCTGCATCTATACAGCAAGCAGTTATTTCGACATAATGTCAAGCTGGACGACTTCTTACTCTGACTCCTGTAAACCTCATTTTCCGGCAAGTAAGGGATGTCGAAGGAAGAGTGCTCTTTCTCTGACTTCCTGCTGTGTAGACAGAGCCAAAAATCAAAATAAGCATTTTCAACGTAAGCTAAGCAATTGATGTAGCTCAAGTTGTGCAGCTTATTTTGGCTTTAGCCCTGCTGTGTAGATGAGCCCCGAGAGTGTTTGTTTTCAAATAGTGTATCCTGCTCCCAAATGCTCTGACCATTTTGTTAATTTAAAAAAAGCATGAAGAAAAAGAAAGTGGACCTTTTCCTGATATCATATTGAATGGTGGCAAACTAATGACTTTCTTTTGAATATTTTAATTAAAATCAAGCATAGCATAATGCACAGGAGTTGTGGCTTTAAGGAATGGAGCATAACCATAAGCTAGCTAGTGTTAGCAATAAACACTGTGGTTTCAGTGAGCTAATAGGTCCTATTATTAACTGTGTGTAATCAAGCCATATTTTAATTAAACATAAATAAACAAAACAATATTCTCTGCTTTTAGAATGAAAATCATTCCTAACCATAGGATAAAAATATTTCTCTCCCTTAGAACACCATACACTGGTTTGAATAAAGCAAAATTCCATGCAGTGGCCCTTACTCTCTGCCAGGAATCTTCAGAGCACAGTCTCCTTTACTTTCTGATGCCCCTCTTCTGAAAAGGACACAGATGTGATCCGATCCGATCCGATGTCCGCCTACGTAATAAGAATTGTCACACAAGTTCATGGATTTTTGCAAGGCAGGGCAGAACAAAGCAGGGGTGGTGAGCAAGCTTTACCTCCTGCAGACTCCAAGCCCTTATTAGATTGGCTCAAAACACTCAGAAGCTCTAATAGGGTGTGTCTATACTGCATTCCTTTCAAGAGAGGAATGCCAATGTAGCTGAGCGAAATTGCAAATGAAGTGCGGATTTGAATTTCCCGTGCTTCATTTGCATAATCATATCCGGCTGCTTTTTCAAAATATCCTATTTCGAAAAAAGAAATGCTGTCTAGACGTGGTTATTTTAAAAGAAAACCCTTCTTTTGAAATTACCCTAAAACCTCATTTTGGGTGTGTCTAGACTACTGCCGTGTTCTTTCAAAAGTAAATCAAAAGAAAGCGGCAGTTTTTTCTACCGCAAAAAACCTTGTTTTACGAAAAAAGAATGCCTTTTTTCGAAAGTGCTCTTTTGAAAAATGGTGCGATGTCATGCAAACTGTGCTTTTTTGAAAGACAGCATCCAGACTGCCTGGGTGCTCTCTTTCAAAAAAGCGGCTTGCTTTTTCAAAAGTACTGGTTGTAGTCTAATCGCTCTTTTTCGAAAGAGGCTTTTTTCTCTTGCTGACTAGACATAGCCTTTATAAGGAGAAAGGGTAATTTAGAAAGAAGGGTTTTCTTTTGAAATAACCATGTCTAGACAGCATTTCTTGTTTCAAAATAGGGTATTTCAAAAAAGAGGCCGGACGCGATTATGCAAATGAAGTGCAAGAAATTCAAATCAACGCTTCATTTGCAATTTCACTCAGCTGCATTTGCATTCTTCTCTCGAAAGACATACCCATAGAGCATTCCTATGGCCTGGCCCATGAACCCAAGTTTCTCAGGGGAAACAAGGGCACCCTATCTAGAATTACAAAAGATTAAAGTTTTCAAAATTGCTCAGGGCCAGATTATCAAGTGCTGAGCACCTATAGAGGAGGCAAAATTTTTAAAAGAGCTCAATATAACTCACTGTGACACTTAACGGCTAGAGTTTCAACTGAAATCAGAGCTCAACATGTTGAGCTTTTATGACCATCTAACTCAGGGGTGGCCTTCTGTGGTTTGCCAGGGTTAGTCCCAGGCAGGCCACCAGATATTTTGTTTACCTGTGTGTCCACAGGTATGGTTGCTCACTGTTCCCATTGGCCATGGTTTGCAGTGGCCAGCCCTTGCCATTTCTCATAGCTTTCATTGGCTGGGAATGGCGAACTGTAGCCAACTGGAGCTGTGAGCCACTATATTTGTGGACTCACAGGTAAACAAAGCATATGGCTCCCCATGTCCATCCTGTGGGCCATTTATTGCTTACCTCTGAACTTAAAGGAGTCAATTTGTAAAGGACAGAGGGTTCCAGTCAGGACAGGTGCACATCTGTGCAGCTTCATCTAGAAATTATTTCTTAGCCATACAGCATCACCTTTCATCTGTCTCTTGTGCTGTGGCCCCTCTTTCCCTCTTTATGATTCAACCCTCTGACCTCAGTCACTATAAAGTCCCCTTTTTAAGTGTAACGAGTCCAGCTGAACAAGCTGTCCAAATGGTCTTCTATTCCAAGTCTCCAGCTTCTGTGGCACTTTCCCAATAGCTGGCAGGAGAATCTGGGGCTGCCCACAACTCTGAGTTCAAACCCAGGGAGCCTGTGACTAGAAATCCTGTACCTGTTTCCCTGGGCTCCTTCCTATCCCACCACTCTATCTTTTTACCTGTCTCTGGTTTTACCACTAGAGATTCCTCTGTTGTCCACTGGCTATTTCAAACTTCTTGATATCTTGCCAGTAAGCTCCCCAGAGCTTACTGTTCAACTGGATCTCCTCCTTGTCCTTGCAACTCCCTTCTTTCTAGGGAGAGGTTACTAGATTTCTTCCCTACATCCCTGTCCTGGTTCCACTTCCTGGTTTTATTTATTGCAGATCTGCCCCCAGATGAGCTTCCTCTGGGCCCTATTAATCTTTTGTTCCCGTCCTGGTGCAGCATCTAAGGGAATATCATATGGGACATTTTTGGAAATGCCATTGGGAACTTCATTTTGTTTCTTCCCTGCACTCTTACAAATCATTTGATACACTGCAAATGCATCACATGCTAAGCTTTGGTTTTGGAGCTTATTAAAAAGGATCCAACTCAAAAAATTGCTAATGTCCAGCAAGGTGACACATGGATTCTCAGGGTGCGCCTACACTGCACTCTTAGCTCAAAATAAGGTACACAATTTGACCTAAGCAAATTGCTACACAGTGCCATATTTTGAAATAAACTGCTATTCCAAAATGTCTCTTAATCCTTTGGGAACAAGGTTCACAGAGATGTCGGAATAGCACGTCCATTATTTTGAATGATATTTTGAAATAACGGGGGCACTGTCAAGACATGGGATAGGTATTTTGGGATACCACAGTATATATGTTCCCTCAAAGATTACAGACCACCAAATCTTACTTCAGTTTGAGGGAATGACTTAGAATATTAAAAGGGATAGAAAAATAAAACCTAAACTGTGAAACATCCAATTCCACGTTCAATGAACACAGAATCAGCTTTGATTAGTGCTTCACTTGTAGTCATAAAGCATCAACGGATCACTTGTTTATTGCTGTTCTTCACGGGGATATGCATTATATAAAAGTTTGACTTCTTATCCTGTGATAGTTATATTTTGAAAGCTTTGACAGAGTTTTGCTTTTTACATTAAAATTGCAAAGGGAAACCTCTTTCTTTTGAATATTATTTGGTGTGTTGTTAGAGGGAAGCAGAAGTGTTTTTGTATTGAGCTAAAAAAGTGAGAACATCTGCTAGTTTCCAGAATGACCTTTTGGCTCCATACCACAATGGGAGACCTTACAGGGTAAAATCTCCACCCTCGCACCAATGGAGATTATTGCTATCAAATGGAATTATTATAGCTGTTTCAAAGACAATATGGATAATCTGGTCATTAAATAAATATTGTGGGATATATTTAATTGAACATAGTTCAAGGAAGCAACCAACTTGGTGTCCAGTCCTGCTGTAATTTTCATCTGATATATTCTAGCTCATTTTGTCTAGAAAAGTTATATTAGGTTATGGCTTCTAAGCATAAAATAATGTTATAATACCAGCTATTGAGATTGTTAGAAACACAAGTGCAACTATTGTTGTATGGTTTGACAGTACTCTGACAGCATATTGTATTTCATAACTAAGACCAGAAGTGCCAGGAATGGCTATTGAGCCAAGTACAGGTCAAATAAACTTTATAATGCTGGTCTTCTGGTCTTCTCCAGATGTGCACATAGTGGAAATGTAAAACATTTAGAATGATGTTTGCAATAATTTTTTTTCTCCTTTCTAGCGGTTTCTTTTCCTGCAGTTGTGCCAGAAAAACTTCCAGATAATTGAGTCATGTGTCTTGTCTCTAATTTGCAGGTGCAAGCCAGTGTTAATTCAGAGAGAATCATTTTGGAAAGCATATTGATTAAAAATATTATTGGTTTATTTTTCTGTTAATGTTTAATCAAGTTGTTCACTGATTGCAGGTAATTATCTATATGAAGTGAATTAATCTAAAAAAAGAGATATCTGAACCAGAGTGATTTATATACCACATTATTTATGTCTTACTTTTTACATTTAAACATTCACACTCCACTTGCCAGAGTACTGAAATTTGGCTAAAACGCCAGCGTTGATGCTTTTGTTTTTATAACAAAAGCAAGGAGATTCCATTATAAAGCTGGTTCTGGAACATGAATACTTCTACCCTCTGGCTCACCAACATCCATGCCTGAATCAACAAGGTGTTTCCATTCAACTACGTTCTGTCCTGACTCTGAGATCTCATGAAGGGGCTGCAGGATTCATTTTTTTGTGTGTGAATTTTAAAGGACTACTCTGTGTACGAATGGGGATGAAGAGTATAAATTCATCCTCGCAACATTTCCATTCAGAAGGTAGGGGCCAGTCAAGGTGAAGATTCCTTTGCAGCAGAACTTTGCCAGAAAAAGCAAATATAGGTTGAACCACGTTCATCTGGGACTCCCCGGTCTGGCAATATCCAGGGTTCAGCGGGATGTTGCTAGATCAGAGAGTCCCAGCCACAGAGCTTGAGAGTGGAAGCCATCTGATTGATGGCAGCCTGCAGGGCCAGAGACCTGGGAACCAGGGAACCCTGGGAGCAGCTGCCACCTCACACAGGGCTGGGGGCAGGGAGCAGAAGAGCCCCAGCAATGGGCTAGGACCAGCTGAGCCAGGCAGGTGAGCTGGAAGAGGTCAGGGTTTTCCTGGGGAAATAGCCAGGAGGGGAGTCCCCAGACAACCCAGATACCTGACTGGCAAATTCCCTTGTTTGGGACCACTTTGGACCCAAGGATGCTAGACCAGGGAGGTTCAACCTGTAGTATAACTAGCATCAGTGCCAAACACATCACATGACCAGTTTGGCTATAATGGAAGCATGATGTCTATGGCCAGGAAATATACCGGAAGATGAAAAAGGAAAGTGGGTGGGGGGAGGGGCTAGAAAATGTGTAGAGTGGGGATGCTGAAATCCATTGAATCAAAACTGTAACCCCCTTATTTGATGGAATCCACTTGAAGCCAGGAGGTTCCGCAGCACCTCTAGATCTAGCACCTATGAAAGGAGGGAAGGGTTTCCAAAGCAATGAGGCAAAAATAAAGTAAGCATAAACAATCCTTGTGACTTGAACCAAGGAGTAACATACACATTTAGACTACAAACCAATGGAACATGTCAAAGCCCTCTGAAATAAATGCATGTAACTGCCCTAGGTTCAATAAACTCTGGATCCTGCCCCATTCTTCTTACTTCCTGTAAAACTCCAATGCCTTTCAAAAATGAATGGGCAATTATCTCTTCAGGGCAGTGAGAGGGCCTTCATAAGCATTTGTAAAGCACTCAGATTAAAGGGGGAACCAAGCCTAAGAGGAGTTTCTGGGTGATTTTGTAACAAAAAACATAAACTCATTGTTTGTTTAATAGTTTCTTTGTCTTTGCTGCTACTGATAGGCATGAGCCAGCTTTCTTTACTCAGTCAGAATATCACATGAATTCAATAGGAATATTGTTTGAATAATGACTGCATGCATTTTGCCTTCATTTTGCATTAACAAGCTGGAAAGGTCTTTCACACTGAACTTCAAAGAACTTATTTAATTGTAAACTGAAAGGGTACGTCTAGACTACAGGGTTTTGTCGACAGAAGTTTTGTCGACAGATACTGTCGACAAAGCTTCTGTCAACAAAGAGTGTCTAGACTACATTCAGTTCTGTCGACAAAGCAAGCTGCTTTGTCGACAAAACCCTGTAGTCTAGACACAACCCTACATGCAATAACACCTTCTGTCGACAGAACTCTGTCGACAAAAGGCGTTATGCCTCGTAAAATGAGGTTTACCAGCGTCAACAAAACTGCTGAGTTCTGTCGACGTTATGTCGACAGAACTCAGCGGTAGTGTAAACGCAGGTATAGTTTTGTTGACAAAAGTCCACTTCTGTCGACAAAACTCTGTAGTCTAGACACACCCAAAGAAAGGAGGAAACAGCCACAGATAGACTTTTGCCCTTGCCTGAAAGCATCTTGCATGCATTTGTATTAATACTCTTCCAATTCTGCTTACTATTACAGCACCTGTGATTGTGGCAGACATCAAGTTTGAAGGATGTATTTGAGGTAAAGAAAAAGAGAATGAGATTTTTATTAGCCTTTAAAAATATCTTCTTTCTTGCAGGCTAATGAGTATTTTGCATTATTGCTCAGACACAGTACATGTACATCTCCCCTTAAGTCTGGCTTTGAAATGAATTAAATTAAGCCTGTCCCATTTTATTTCTGATGATTTACAAGCCACAGTGTATCCGATAATGCTTTAATAAGGTTATTAAAAGACAATACTCATCTTCCAGTGTAAATTATTCTCAAGTGCATTATTAGCTAATGCCTAATGATGGTGAGGCTCTGTAATATCTTTTCTGTAACATTCTGTCTCAGACAGATAGGAGATTTAAATATAGTGTTGTAACTACAGCATGTTACCCATGCAGGAAAAATTTCTGTTTATCTTGCACAACAGCAGGAAATCCCTATTCAATTTTCTTTCCAAATTTCTAAAAGTGATTTGAAAGACCTGTAACAAAGAATTCCTTTGGGCTCCAAAGCTAAAAAGGCTCATTCTTGCTATATTTCCATATTAATTGCTCTAGCTATTACAAATAGCAGTTCTAATTGGCTTTTGAAGACTTTTTGAACTTTAATAATTAAGTCCACAAGGTACTCTTAAAATTGTTGGCTCTAACTTGCTGTCGTCTCCTTGTCTGCCCACACATTGGGTAATTCATGCAGAATCAAGACTCTGTACAGTCCATCCCTTTACTACCAGTGCAGTCTTTGAAATCAATATTTCTGTCTTTCATAAACAGGTCTAAAAACACAGAAAAATCCAGGGAGGATTAGGATCTGGAGTTGGATTCATATCTTGGGCCATCTATTCAAAAACATTTTTCCAATGTTTTAATAACTGTCTGCCTCTCTCTTCCAAATGATTGATCCTTTTCTTTTTCCTTGTTAGTTTTGGTAGAGCTATGTAAAATGTTTACAATGAAATCCCAAACTTCTAGTAACACATTTTATTACTAACTCAAATCCCAAACCGAGCATGTCAAAAAGTTTGTTCTCTTGAGCCAATCAGGTCTGATTTGTATTTTTTCATGGAACTCGGAAAATTTGGGCTTTTGGACCCCACTCTGTCTATCTGCAGCAAAGCACACAAGCAAATGCTTTAGTTTGATACATGCTTAAGTCCCACTGAGTTCAAGTGCTTTGATGAATGGTGATTAATCTAAGGGCAGGGTTACAATGGGATCTATTGGGAGATCAGTGCCTCTGCAATAGATCCCCCAAGGGTCAATTTTAGTGAGTCTGGTAAAGCCCTGCTAAATTATCTGCTGTAAGCTCTCTCAGGGATGTCTAGTCTACATGGCTCCGTCAACGGAGCCATGTAGATGAGTTTACTAGACATAGGAAAATGAAGCGGTGATTTAAATAATCGCCTCTTCATTTACATCAAAATGGCCACTGCACTGTGCCAATCAGCTGTTTGGTGGCACAGCGTGGTAGTCTGGATGCTCCATGGTTGACAACGGAAGCCTTTGTCGACCGCTCCGTTATGCCTCGTGGAATGAGGACAGAGCCATGTAGTCTAGACTTACCCTTATTGACTCTGGTACTCCACTGGGCCAAGAAGTATAAGGGGAGTTGAGGGGAGAGTTTCTCCCGTCCACCTGCCCACATACACAGTGGAGACCCCGTGGCTATTCAGTCTAAGGTATGGTGATGCTAGCTATGCTCTTCATGTTGCTGGAGTTGCTTACCTTAAGTCAACATTGCTTTTTAGTGTAGATATGCTCAAAATCTGTGCTTAAATGTTTGTTGACTTGGGTCATCAGATTGTTACAATGTAAAATCAGGTAGAACTCGATAGCTTTAGTTATATTTGATACTGGCATTATGGATTTCTGCAGTTCTGTGAATGTGAACTCAAGGAGATAAAGCCAAAAAAAATGTGCTGTAGAACCTGAGGAAGTAAAACCCAATTTCTGAGTTCTGTATAGGTCTCACTTGAAGTTTTAGGGTGGGAGGTAACTTTTGCTGCAATTGTGACTTACTGTTTCAGGACCAAATTCAACAATTAAAAAAATGATGTGACCTACAGCACAGAAATATAGAAGAAGCAATGCCACGATTTTTAATTTTTGCTTTAATTAAATCTGGTCTCTTGTTTAATATGGAAGAATAAAAACTGATCTGAACAACTACGTTTATAAGTTAGCCCCAAATGATTTTCTTTTCTTTGTAAACATATTTGTAGCAGTGGATCTAAATCTGTAGGTATACCTGTGACCTGAAAAACTGCCAGAAGATGTCACTTTGTGACAGACACAATGTAATAATTCTGAACCACTTTGTGGAGCTCACATTCATGTTCATGAAATTTATTCATGGAAGTAGTCCCATGGAAATGAATAAGATTACTTATTTTAATAAGAGTTCACCAACATGAGCTAGAGTTGCACATTCTAGCCCATTATGAACAACACTTTCTGGCATAGAATCAACACTTTCTCACTTTGCTCATAATTTTCATTAAGAAAGGTACTTTTTTACAACTTAAATTCTGGTGCCTTTTACCTGAAATGTTCAAGGTGATGACTAGTAATGGAGGAAAGGAGAAGTTCTTGCAGCCATTCTGTATGTGCACCGCATGTACAGGTAGAATGGTATAGAGCACCTCAAATAGCTCTTGCAGAAGCCATTTTACTTTTGAAAGAAAAAATGTGAGAGCCTCCACACCTAGCACTGACTGCTAGAAATAGCAAGACGCCTGCCCACATTACAATCATGCCAATCACATGGCTGATCCTGCTCCTCTTGAATTTGATGGCAAAATTACCATTGATTTGTCCATGGCAGGATCAAGCCCCCATGTTGTGACTTTGAATCTAAGCAGGCTTCCTAAAGTAGCTTAGGATATGTCTACACTACAAAGTTAATTCGAACTAACAGCCATTAGTTCGAATTAACTTTAATAGGGGCTACACATACAAACTGCTAGTTTGAATTCAAATCGAACTAGCAGGGTACTTAATTTGAACTAGGTAAACCTCATTCTACGAGGAGTAACGCCTAGTTCGAATTAAGTAGTTCGAATTAAGGGCTATGTGGCCACTTCTTCAAACTAGTTGGAGGCTAGCCCTTCCCAGGTTGCCCTGGTGGCCACCCTGGGGAAACCAGGGAAACTTTTCTGACCCCTTCCTGGCCCCGGAGCCCTTAAAGGGGCACGGTCTGGCTACAGTGCCCATGGTTGAAAACCTGCCAGCACCCAGCCAGCAGACCCTGCACCTGGCCACCGGCTGTCACCCAGCCCTCCGCCTCTTCCTAGGACCAAGCTGGCAGCTTCCAGGAGCCTGCCCGGGGCTGCAAGAGGCGGGCGCCTGCCTGGTCTAGTGTGGAGATTGTGGACCTCATCAAGATTTTGGGGGAGGCCTCCAACGTCCAGGACCTCAGCACTAGACACAGGAATGCGGCCGTTTAGGCAGAATAGCTGCCAGCCTGGCCACCAAAGGCCACATGCGAACTCAGGAGCAGGTTTGCATGAAAATCAAGTTGGTCCAGTGAGACCCCCGACCTTGAGCCCTGAGCTTAGAACATAAAAACATAAGAATGGCTGTACCGGGTCAGACCAAAGGTCCATCTAGCCCAGTAGCCTGTCTGCTGACAGCGACCAACACCAGGTACCCCAGAGGGGATGGAACGAAGACAATCACCAAGCGATTTGTCTCATGCCATCCATCTCCAGCCTTCCACAAACAGAGGCCAGGGACAACTGTTTCTACCCCCTGGCTAATAGCACTCCATGGATTCAACCTCCATGAATTTATGTAACTTCTCTTTAAACTCTGATAGGGTATGTCTACACTACAAGAGTTAGTTCGAACTAACGGACGTTAGTTCGAACTAACTTTCATAGGCACTACACTAGTGCTCCGCTAGTTCGAACTTAATTCAAACTAGCGGAGCGCTTAGTTCGAACTAGGTAATCCTCATTTTACGAGGATTAAGCCTAGTTCGAACTAGCTAGTTCGAATTAAGGGGTGTGTAGCCCCTTAATTCGAACTAGTGGGAGGCTAGCCCTCCCCAGCTTTCTCTGGTGGCCACTCTGGCCAACACCAGGGAAACTCGTCTGCCCCCTTCCTGGCCCCGGACCTTTTAAAGGGGCACGGGCTGGCTACGGTGCCCGTGCCAGGTGCAAGCCTGCCAGCACCCAGCCAGCAGACTCTGCACCTGGCACGGCTCGAGCCAGCCACCCGATGCCCCCCAGCCCTCCCCCTCTTCCCGGGACCAGGCTGGTGGCTCCTGAGAGCTTGCCCGGGACCGCAAGAGGCGGGCACCCACCTGGGCTAGTGCGGACATCGTGGACCTCGTCCACGATCTCCGCACTAGGCACAGGAAAGTGGCCGTCTAGGGCAGGAGAGCTGCCAGCCTGGCCATCCAGGAGCAGGTGTGCAAGAGAATCAAGGGGGTCCACTGAGACCCCCGACCCTGAGACCTGAGCTTACAATGACCATCCTGGGTCAGACCAAAGGTCCATCTAGCCCAGTAGCCTGTCTGCCAACAGTGGCCAACCCTAGGGACCCTGGAGGGGATGGAGCGAAGACAATGACCAAGCCATTTGTCTCGTGCCATCCCTCTCCAGCCTTCCACAAACCTTGGGCAGGGACACCACTCCTACCCCCTGGCTAATACCACTCCATGGACCCAACCTCCATGACTTGATCTCACTTCCCTTTAAACTCTGTTCCAGTTCTAGCCTTCACAGCCTCCTGCAGCAAGGAGTTCCACAGGTTGACTCTTTGCTTTGTGAAGAAGAACTTTCTGTTACTAGTTTGAAGCCTGCTACCCATTCCTTTCCTTTGGTGTCCTCTAGTCCTTCTTTATGGGAACTAATGAAGAACTTTTCTGTATGCACCTTCTCCACCTCACTCGTGCTTTTAGAGACCTCTATCCTGTCCCCCCTCCATCTCCTCTTTACTAAGCTGAAAATTCCCAGTCTCTTTAGCCTCTCTTCATATGGGACCTGTTCCCAACCCCGATCATTGTAGTTGCCCTCCCCTCTCCCAGCCTCTCTCTTCCCCTCTCCCACCTCCTTTTCCCAGTCTCCCCCAGTTTTGTTCAATAAAGACCGATTCCATTTTTGAATACAATTGTCCTTTATTTTGTACATCAAGAAAAGGGGCTAGGGAAGGGTTAGTGGAAGGAGGTGAGGGAGGAAAGGGGTACAAACTCCTGATGGGGAGGACTGGGCTGGCTCTGTGGGTTTCTGGGGGTGGAAGCTCTCCTGCAGCCCCCCAATTGCCCCCTCTCCCCAGATGGCAGCCTGCAGCAAGTGCAGCCGGTCTGATGGCCGAGTGCTGTTATGTGCCCAGTGTGGGTACTCCGGGCACTCCAAGCCAGGACTGCTTTGCAAGCGGGGCACCCCTGAGAACTGTCTGTCCGGGGTGGGGGTCGGGTCCCTTTAAGCGCAGCCCTTGGCTAGCCTGAGACAGCATCTCCACGCTCTAAGTCCTACTCTGATGCCCTGCTGGCACTGCTTCTGGCCATCCTTAAGCCCGGTTCAGGGTCCACTTAATGTGGACTTGCTAGTTCGAATTAGCAAAATGCTAATTCGAACTAGTTTTTAGTTCTAGACTCATTAGTTCGAATTAGCTTAGTTCGAATTAGCGCTGTAGTGTAGACATACCCTTATAGTTCTAGTCTTCACAGCCTCCTGTGGAAAGGAGTTCCACAGATTGACTATGTGCTGTGTGAAGAAGAACTTTCACTTATTAGTTTTAAACCTGCTGTCCGTTCATTTCATTTGGTGTCCTCTAGTCCTTATATTATGGGAACTAATGAAGAACTTTTCATTATTCACCCTTTCCACACCACTCATGATTTTATATACCTCTCAGTCTCTTCTTTTCTAAGCTGAAAAGTCCAGTCTCTTTAGCCTCTTCATATGGGACCTGTTCCAAACCCCTAATCATTTTAGTTGCCCTTTTCTGAACCCTTTCCAAGGCCAAAATATCTTTTTTGAGATGAGGAGACCACATCTGTATACAGTACTGAAGATATGGTGTACCATAGTTTTTTACTTCTCCTCCTTCTTCTTCCCCTGACTTCCCTCTTCCAGATCTCTCCTCCCAGGTTTCCCCCTCCCCTCTTCCACTCTCTCTCTTGCACTCTCCCACCTCCTTTTCCCAGTCTCCCCAGAGGTTAATCCCTCCCCCCTCCCGTTTTGTTAAATAAAGAGAGTTTCTATTTTTGAACCCACATGTCCTTTATTTTTTACATCAGAAAGGGGGGTTAGGGAACAGTAAGCGGAAGGAGGTGAGGGAGGAATGAGGTACAAGCCCCTGATGGGGAGGACTGGGGTGGCTCTGCGGGCTCCTCAGGGTGGAAACTCTCCTGAAGGGTCTCCTGGATCCTGACAGCCCCCCGATTGACCCCTCCCGGCTGGCAGCCTGTGGCAAGTGAAGCCGTGCTGATGGTTGAGTGCTGTGAGGTGCCGAGTGTGTGCACTCAGGTCACTCCAAGACAGGACTGCTTTGCTGTCGCTCATCAAGGTAGACAAGCAAGCGGGGAACCCTGAGAACTGTCTGTCCGGGGTAGGGGTCGGGTCCCTTTAAGCGCAGCCCTCGGCTAGCCTGAGACAGCAGCTCCACACTCTAAGTCCTAACCTGATGCCCTGCCGGCAATGCTTCCGGCCAGCCTTAACTTCGGTTCAGGGTCTACTCAATGTGGACATGATAGTTTGAATTAGCAAAATGCTAATTCGAATTAATTCTTAGGTCTAGATGCACTAATTCGAATTAGCTTATTTCGAATTAACTAATTCAAATTAAGTTAGTTCGAATTAGTATTGTAGTGTAGACATACCCTTTGTTAGCACAGCTCAGTGCTCTAGGAAATACTAGACTTAAATTCCTGGTGTATATGGTATGGGCATACTCTAGGTCTAGTCTAGAGTTTAGGAGGAAGAAATCCTCTGCATTTTTCTTCAGTCTATGATGTATAGTATTTCAGTATAAGCTATAATTTAGATCTTTATTTATAATTTCAAATAACCAGGTCTGATGGATTTGGAGCTGCCTGAAATAACTCATGAATACTGTACCTTGACCAGATTATTGCGATGTGTACTATATGCATATATGGACGTGATTCACTAGCAGGGTTGTAAGGAAACATTCACAGGAAGTGGGAAGTGGCTCCATATACACCTTTCTGAGCAAACGTTTAAAGTAATGCAAGAGGTATTTGCTCTGATGTTCTGCCAGAGCTCCTGAAACTGGCTTTGGGCAGCAGGTCCAAGGTGTGAGCAGAGAGAACAAAGAGTTTTGGCTAGATTTTCAGACTGCCCTTCAAAGACAGAGGGGGGAAGAGCTAAGGTGAATTCAGACTATGGAGATTAGGGATATGGTAGGCTTGCTTAGAACTTATGGTATGAGTGACATGCATGGACACCATTCATTGTTTTCAAATCTTTTTTCTCGGGTGCTTTTATCTTTGCTTTGTTCTTTTGCTTCATAATTGATAAGATTAGATAATATATTTTTTTAAACTATTTGGCACTGTAGTCACCACAAGTCAATGCTGGGAAAATAGCAAATGCTGAACCCAGACAGACCTGCTTGAGTACTATAGCCCAGGAAATGGTCTAAGAGTTGGAAAGTGTAGGATTCCACCTCAAGAAAGGTAAAGGCACATGGAATGAAAAATGAGAGTGCATGTACAGAGAGCATAGAGGGGTCAAAGATGCAGCTATCCAATTAACTGTGACCTATTACCCAGTTAAAGAAGATAAAATAAATGAATGAGATTCAATCACTGCTACTGGACAGAATGAAAAAACTACTAGAAAGGAACAGATAAATTCACTGAGATCAATTTGAACAGATTTTTTTTCACATTATTTAAAATTATATGAAACTACTTTTCTATTCCAATTTATTAAATTCTTTAGTTCAAACCAGGAACCTTGCTTCACTAACCCAATCAAGAAATATAGGGTCATACTCTTAGTAGCAGCCTAAATATGAATCAAATGGAATTTATGCTAATTTCCTCTCCGAATTTTTATAATCCCTCTTGTAACAATAAAACACCCCTCTCTCCATAGGAATTAAGTCACATTTCCTAAAACTTTTTATATCTCTACACAATTTTAACCTAAGTAACTCCCATCTATTCAGTTCAGGGATTGAAGTAAAAAAAGAGTGTATTTGGGCTTTGGAAGGTATATACAGGATCATTCTTTAATTTATATCTGTAAAGCCTAAGGCAAATGTATGATACTTCAAATGTGTTTATCAGTCAAAATATTACACATTTTATATCCCATCTATGTTTGATATATAAATAGTATATTCAATGACATATAGAAATGTATCTTCATGTATGCACTGTACCAAGTTATAACATAATGCAAATTAAATTAAACCTGGCTGAATAAACCCTTGAAAAATGGGTTAATACTGAAAACATTCCAATATAAAAATATAAATATTCCAAACATAATCTGAAAGATTGTACAAATTAAAGACTATATTCTCAGCTGAATGTAATTTGAGGCCTTTGACCGAAATTTAAGTAAAACAGGAGAGGAAAAAAACACAAAGAACTAAAGGGGATATTGAACTATTGAAGTATATTGAAGCAATTATATATTTAATAAAAGGTGAACGGAAAATTTTTGTCCTTTCTTCCACCCTTTTACCTATTTATTCCCTGCTCATTATTTCAAAGAAGATAACATAAAATGTGAGATTAGAGGAAGCTATTTTGTTTTATTTAAATTTTATTCTCTTTATGTAAACCCTGGAGATTTTTGCATTGATTGAAATAATGTGAAGCAATAAAAGCAGGAGAAACTGAGGCAATAACTTTGTTGCTGGCAAATAGTTTTAAGATTTGCAATCCAGGATCCAGCCAAAACAGAGAGATTATAGAACCAGAGTACAGAGATTTGTGTGCAATTGTTCAGAAATAACTGTTAAATTATTATCTAGTGCAAGGGTAGGGAAACCTTTTTTTGGATTGGTTGCTGCTGACACAAAAAAATCCTCACTTTTATGACTCCCAACTGAGAAGGAGAAAAACACTGCCCACATTTCCCTCATACACCAGAACCTAGTGGGGCCCAGTCTAGTAGATTTTGTATGCTCCAGCCCCATGGAGAGGTAGGGGGATGGTGGGCCTGGTGCACCAGTGCAGGCTCCCCAGTGCTGAGGGGGAGCCCTGAGCCTTGGGGGCTGGATCCAGGCAAGCTGGGGGCCACATCTGGCCCGCAGGCCAGAGGTTCCCCTCCCCAATTAGCACCAAGCAATCTAATTAGTAACTGTTTGACAGCCAGAGTAAAGGGATCTGAATATTGTAGAGTTGTAGGGAAATAATCTCATAGAGATTATACAAATCAAACTCTCAAAAACAGAGTGCAAGCAATTTCATAAAAATAATACATAGATAAATATTACCTTTCAGCTATAGATGACTAAGCTTTATACAAAAGTCGATGAGTATTATTACCTCCAATTGTATATGTGGGAAAATTTTGGCACAGTAAGGTTAATTGACTTTCTGGAAATCATTTAGCATATTGGGGAAAAGGGCATTGAGGGAAATCAGGAACAATAGACCTTTTACTCCCATTAGAACTCAGCTACACTTGTAGGCTGTGTATAGACTAGCCAGTTTTTCCGGAAAATCAGCCGCTTTTCCGGAAAAACTGGCCAGCTGTCTACACTGGCCGCTTGAATTTCCGCAAAAGCACTGACTTCCTACTGTAAGAAGTCAGTGCTTTTTGCGGAAATACTATGCTGCTCCTCTTCGGGCAAAAGTCCCTTTTGCGCAAAAGAGCCAGTGTAGACAGCTGAGATTTGTTTTGCGCAAAAAAGCCCCGATCGCGAAAATGGCAATTGGGGCTTTTTTGCGCAAAAGCGCATCTAGATTGGCCACAGACGCTTTTCCACAAAAAAGTGCTTTTGCGGAAAAGCGTCCGTGCCAATCTAGACACTCTTTTCCGAAAATGCTTTTAACAGAAAACTTTTCCGTTAAAAGCATTTCTGGAAAATCATGCCAGTCTAGAGGTAGCCGTAAAGTGTTAAAGCAGAATTAATGCTGCTCTCCTACTCCATGACTGGATGAGACAATTTCATTGCACTAAAGTATGAGCAAAATATAATCTCAGTGTTACACATTCACTGTTAGCTGAACGCTGTGTGTTTGCATTGTCCATTATATAAATTTCCATAATTTAATAATTCTATATGCCCTGAACTAATCCCACCAGATCTCATTCACTGTCTCTGTCATCTCCACTTTCGGATGCTGTTGAGAAAGAAGCGTTACTCTCTCTTCTGGAGCTGAATATGCTCCTTTCCAGACTCTGCTTGCTCAAGAAATGAGAAATGTGTGGTGAAATCCTGGCCCTGCTGAAATCAATTGCAAAACTCCCATTGGCTAGAAATGAAACACAGTTATTAAATTTCCAATCCAGCATAACACTGACATTCACTCTCAACTTTAATCATGTAAGTAGCCCTAACGAATCCAAGATCAGAGACTAAGGGTTAGATGTACAAAAGGGATTTATGCATTGCAATGCTCAGTTTTGCACTGATTACTTTTCAGTCACCTGGCCAAATAAAGGAACTCACCACCCTAAGCTATATGCCCAGGCTCTCAATATAAGACAAGGGGATAGGCAGCACACTGAGTGGAGTGCCATTTAAGGTAGTCAATAGCAGATGTTGAGAAGAGTGGTGTGTCCTAAGGCCTCTCCTCCTTTCTTCCCCCTCCCCCTTGATTTACAGTACCAAAAACCTCTCTTGGAGTCACATGTGTAAGCTGTTTCTCAAAAAAAAAAAAAAAAGCCAGTGATATACAGACATCTCCACATAAAATAATGAGGTAGGGTAGAGGAAGATGTACAATGATAAAAAGACACCTATGCCAAGCTCCAGACACCTTGATGCCTTTATTATTCATATGATTTAATGAAATGTGAGTAGCACTGCAATAATTATTCCTGCAGGACTATGTCCAGCCAGACACTCACAGAGAATCCTTTCCACTCCTTCACTGCTATGGGAAGCATACCCTCCATTCTCTCTAAAAACCCTCTAAAATAGAAGCCTTTTGCAGCATGCCCAGAAGGTCATTAAATTGGGGTTATTTGGGACATATTACAAAGCTTCATGTTACTTTAAAGAATGTGACTTTTCTATGTGAATAAGAATTAGGCTCTAGGAAGGAAAATTTTAGAACTACAAAAATAGAATCTACCGTGAACCCAGGGCAGGTATACTTCTGAAAGTTAGTCCCCTGCTCCCTTTTATCCAGGACATTGACAGTTGGTTGGACAAATGGCCTCAATCCATGGTTCCACTTAGCATTAGCTCATTGTTAATTTTAAACTTTCATTAGGAATACATAGTGCTTGCAAGATGAAAACTCTCTAAGGCAAGTAACTTTTTTATTAAATATAAGTTGATAGTCTGATCTAATTGAAAATAATATGTCTTTAATATTTCATATGGCAATGGCACAAATAGAATAGCTTGTTTGTTGTATCAACTTATTTCTGGGATCAATGCCACATCGTGTGTCTGATGAATTTTTGTCATTTGTGATAGATCTGGGAAAACCAATACTATTTACTTGTGAAATAATTTATCAGCACATTGTCTAGCAAGTTATAAAATTCAGTCTCTGTCAGACAACACACAAAATCTGGCAAAAACACTCTAAAGCCATTTCATATTTTCTGGAGGAGAAACTAAAGACATCATCAGACATCATGGAAGCAAATACTGAAGCCCTTTGGAAAATGGCAGAAGGTTTCTTGGGAGGCATTTTCAAAAGTAATAATGATAGGAGTTATCATCAATAGCTAGATATTTTTAAACATAGTTTAAAGACTGGACAATGTAAAGCATGATAACCCTGAATAATAAATCAAACAATCTTCATAGAACCAATTCAATAATACAAATCCCACATAATTTGCTTATATTTATGACATCAAAATGTTACTATAAATTTAACAACACAGGACAGAGCTCAATGGAGTTCCGCCTGGAATGAGTTTAATTCATACATTTTTATCTGTCTAGAAGTAAAATGATTTGAGATAGATAGATAGATGTGAACTCAAGGTGTGTACTTTTCTTTCCCTCTCTGACAGTGTGGGGAAGGAGAAGAAGAGCAAGCAACATCCCAGTATGAAAGGCTTTAGCGCCTCCCTTCCCACCATACCTAAATGTAACCCTGAAATGAGAGACTGGCATGCAGGTGTATAAAGCTTTGCGGGATTGGATCCACAAAAGTTCAAAGACACAAAAGAAAGCCAGTTCTTACCATTAACATTAATTCTGACAAAATAACCAATGGCCAATAAAACAAAGCTTATTTCATTTAGAGAACAGTTTCTCAGTAACAAAGAACTGGATACTTTCTGGCCAGGTCAAAAGATTGTTGATATCGTGGAAGGTGAATAGATATATCTGATGACAAAATAAATGTTAGGGAATTAAAAATGGAACAAACTGTGTTGTGCAGGAGGGAGTAGAAAAAGGAGGTTAAATACTGGCTCCATTACATTCAAGGGAAGTTTTCTATTGACTTCAGTGCAGTCGGGATTTCACCCTTTAGAACTCCAGTGCAGAGATCAATATTATCGGAATAAAAGGGATATCAGAGGAAAAGGAATAAAGAGGCTAAAGATTAATATTCCATATTAGGGGAATCTTAATTGTTATTTGACACTGTGTTTGTTGACACTGAAAAATGTTTGCCAAAGGTGATAAGGATTATCTATTCACACAATAAATGGCTTCATTTTGGTAATAAAAAATCCATTGAATGTTAATCCTCCTCCAACCATCCTACCGTACACTCAGGACAGATATTTTTCCAAATTGATTGAACACAAAATAAAAGTTGGACAAGCCTTTCACCAGTGGCCTAACAACCACTATTTTGCTACCACAGCAGATATTGGAGAGTTTAGCTTTAAAGATACTCATCAAGCTTATATTAAGAGGAATACAACGTCCAAAGTTTAACTTTATTTCATTATTGAGGCATTTTTGACATAACGCTGTCCCATGAAAGACATAATTTCATGGAGATGATTGGTTAGGGATAGTTGTTGCCAAAATTTGTGGTCTTTAAATCCTTTCAAAGAATTATAACAAAAATGTTGAAGGTGAATAGATAAATCTGATGACAAAATTTAATGTCAGGGAATTAAAAATGGAACAAACTGTGTTGTACAGGAGGGAGTAGGAAAAGGGGGTTAAATACTGGCTCCATTACATTCAAGGGAAGCTTTCCATTGACCGAATTAACCTCGTTATCTCTAGCCTTATTCTGGCCTGCATATTTATACCTGCCTCTGGAAATTTCCACTACATGCATCTGATGATGTGGGTCCTTGCCCATGAAAGCTTATGCTCCAATACATCTGTTAGTCTATAAGGGTACGTCTACACTACCACCCTAGTTTGAACTAGGGTGGTTAATGTAGGCAACCGAAGTTGCAAATGAAGCCCGGGATTTAAATATCCTGGGCTTCATTTGCATCCGGTAAGATGCAAATGAAGCCCGGGATATTTAAATCCCGGGCTTCATTTGCAACTTCGGTTGCCTACATTAACCACCCTAGTTCGAACTAGGGTGGTAGTGTAGACATACCCTCAGGTGCCACAGGACTCCTTGTCGCTTTAACAAAAATGTAATTTATCAATGAATTTTGTATTTAAATACTTGTCACTACAAAGATGTTTATTTTGGAGCTTAAAATAAAAGGTCATTAATACTGGCCCTGCTGATATTATGATAAAATAGAAGAATTTGTGGCAGTAGCTCACACAGCTTCTCATGTTTGTATATTGTTACAAGCAGAAAAATGTTCTGACTGAACAGGAGTAGAAAAAATAGGGGATTGAACATATTATGTCTTGCTATTCATAGAGCAACACTTAACAAAATTGATTTATGTTGCTTTTGATTCCATAGAGGAACCACTGTACATACAGTGTGCATTGTCTTTAGTCGTGTTAGGTATTTTAGGTGTTAGGTATCGGACTTTATCAAAATAACCTAAATTGATAAGTTTGAGCTACACTATAGAATCATACTAGTGAAAGCAGTTACCCTGCTTTATGATTATGGAATTAAATTTAAAAAAAAACTAGTAGGGACTTCTTCCAATTATATTCCCCTTAACTAAATATTAAGATATGGCAAAACTTCTGCAATTAAGCATGAATGCATGGTACAACTTAATCTCTTTAGAATACAAATTTGAGGTTATAATTGAGAAAGAGATGTAAAATTCTTCAACAAATGATGTAAGGAGGGTTTTCTGTACACTTATTAAATCTTGGGGTGGGGAGAGAATTTGTTGGTGCAAACATAAGAAAATATTTTCCCCATGGAAATTAAACAAAACATTTAAACTCTTTTTGAAAAAGTTTGAAAAAATGTATCTTAATTTTAATCAACAGAAAAAAATTGTTTATTTCAAAATGTTTCTTACTTTTTCAGCCAAGCATATTGAACATTAGCACCTACATTTTGTCAACACATCTGAATTTTTATAATGGACGATGTCGTCACTAGGCACATAAAAAGACAACTTCAGAGTTGATGAAAGCAGATTTCAGTGGAGTCATATTTGCTTTCAGTTAGTCTGATTTTTGTCGCAAGAATTCTTCACATAGGAATTGAATTTAATTCCTCAAATAGAACATTACTTTAATTAATATAATTTTCAAATGTCAATTTTCATTCAGATATTAATTTTAAATTCATCTGACCTGAATTTACTGAAGTTCAATTCAGCTTCACCACTTGTCTAGCTAACAACAATGGATATGTGAAGATATGGGAGGTAGCACATTCTGGGGACCAGACAAGTCTGGTTGTATTCTTCTTGCTCACACATGGCATTGTTCTTCCAGGATTAAGTGGATACTTTAGCTGGCCACACACTGAATTGAGGGAAAGCATGGTGATTTGTAAATCCAAACATTATATGACGGACACAGTGAGGATTACACGAACATCAGAAATGAACTTCCAACAATAGATGACTGAAGAACATACTCAATCTTTCAGTCATGGACTTAGACACTGAAAAGATTTGGGCAGTATATCATGGTGACTGTCCCCTTTAGCTTAGTAGGGCTCATAGTTAATCAACACCTGTTCTGTAGTGGGTGTTCCTTTCAGATTCCTGGGACTTTTAGAGCAGAGGGAGATTCAGAAAAGGCAAGAAGTCAGTGCTGGGAGAAAGGAAGATGGTTCTCAGAGAACAGTCATGGCTTGGGGAAAACTTCACTACTATTCTTCAGTAATGGAGGACATTGTTGATGAGGAAGAGGAGGAGGAACATGGTCAGTAGGTGAGCAGAGCACCCAATAGCACTGACAGCCAGGATTTTTTAAAAAAATTGCTGCCAGATCCTGGTGGTGGGGAGGGCACTTCTGGTGCCTACTCAGCAGGGGCTCCCCCAGAACAGTTTGTTAATATGTCTGGAGATGAAATGGGAATCCTCCCTGCACATCTCCATAAAGCTCTCCTAAAGGTACTCTCTCATCCTTCTGAAGAGGCCTGCCTTATTCTGTCCTCCATGGTAGGACTCCGTTCCCCACCAAGCCAGTAGTAAGTGATCTGGCTTGCAGCATAACACACTGCAGCATAAGATCCAGGATTCTGGCTACATTCAGTCAGCATCCACTCTTTATCATTCTGTGTGGTTCAGAGAAGACTGATATTGTGCCTGGCAACCTCAATGAAGCAGGGGAAGTGATGTAAATGATGTCACTGAGGCAGTACATCTCCATTTGCTTATCCCCAACAAAACATGGTTTGCTGACTGTGTGAGCCCCTGTCCTGCTGCCATGCCTGGCCCCCCTTTCTCCAGCAGTCTCCTATGAGAAGGGGAAGTCACACTCTCATGGTAAATGAGGATTGCTGAACACATGGTGACCATGTGAGCCCTGCCACCACACTGCCCCTCCCCCTCCAGCAGGCTCCTGTAGGAAGGGAACATTGCACTCTCCCAGTAAACAGGCGTACTGAATAAACAGTGACTGTATGAGCCCCGGTCCTGGAACCATGCCCAGCCCTTCTTCCCCCAAAAGGCTCTTGTGGGAAGGGAAAGTTGCACTCTGCCTGCAAACAAGGGGTGCCAAACATATGGTGACCATGTGAGCCCATGCCCTGCCACCATGCCCAGTCCCCTCCCTGGCAATTCCCTCTCAGCTATGGCCCCCCTTTGCACATGCAGACATTTGCCTAGCCATGAGAATTGCTATTTGCAGGCATTGTGTCACACATGCTTTCAAAGCGGGAGGAAAAGAGTAAGCCCAACCTGTTCCTTACCATACCTACCACCAAAGTGAGTCCAGCTATTCCTGTAAGATATGTGCACTATACCTGTTGCCTAGTGGGCACTTAAAAACATAACTTTGGTCTCGTACATAACATGTGCCTGTTGTGTTTGACAGACATTCTTTCATGGTAAGAGATTAGCTTCTGTGTTCTACAATGTATCTCCTGTAAAGTCTGCCCTTCACTTCTTTCATTACAGAGGGATCAACAGTGAATCTGTTGCTCACTCTCCTGGCTTCTCCAGATCATCAGCTAGCATAGATCTGAAGGCACACACACACAAAAAACCCTGTAATCAGGATGACATGTTCAGTGAGCAACTGCAATTTGCCCACACTGACAGGGTGCAGAATACTGGAGCAAGAGTTGTGAACAAAGCACGAGGAGAGGAGATTGTGCAGGGAACATGAAGCCAAGACACAGGAGATCTCGAGACTTGCAGGGAAGCAAACAGAGGTGCTGACCCACTTGGTAGAGGCACAAGCAAAGCAAATGGAGTACATAGTCCCCTTCCAACCTGTGCTGAGCCATCTGCCCTCCTCACCAAGTTCCATAGTCTCCTTTCCCAGATGCCCTAGTAGTGTGGTGGGGGCAGTGGAGGGGAGAGAGAGTCAAGGACAGTCTTCCACTCATCTCCTAGGAATGTCTCCTGGAACAGAAGGTTGTCATTTCCCCAGCTGTGACTTCTGATAAGGGGGATTGTAATATGCCATTTGCCCTTGCTCCACCCACCCTCCACGCCCGGAAGCACCTGCCCTAAACTCCTTTTCTGTCTCTGCTTCTTTGTATTCCCTAAATAAAAATGCATGATTTATCAACAACAGTTTCTTTATTGCTCATGTTACATGGAGAGGGGGAGGGTATTTACACCCAGAATACTTAATGCAGGGGTACCTCATTAAGAGCAATATACAAAACTGTCATCTCACTCCCATATTGATATTGGTGAAATGGCCCTTGTGATCCATCAGCACCTACAATCCCATCAAGAAGTACCCCTTGTGGTGTATGTACTCTTTGGCAATGTTGTCAAGGTGCCAAGATAAAGATGTGCATTCCACCTAGCACTCCACCACAGCTAGGGAACCCCATCATGGCAAGGCCATCCGCTATGTCCTGGACGTTTCCCAGAATCATTGTCTTTGTAGCAGAAGAGTATTGATTGTCTTGATTACTTGTCTCATAGCAGTCTCCACTATAAATTTACTGACTGAAATGATTTCCAGCTGACTGGTAGCTGTCTGGCATTGCAAGCTTCCACAGGGCTATTGCCACTCACTTCTCAACTGTCAGAGCAGGTCTCATTCTGGTATTCCTGAATGCCAGGATGGAGGAAAGCAACTTGCAAAGTTCCATGAAAATGGCCTTATGAATGCAAAAGTTTTGCAGATACTGCTGATTGTCCCATAGCTGCATGACTCTGGAGACCCACCAATCTGTGCTTGTCTCATGGCACCAGAACCAGCATTCCACTGTGTCAAGAGTATTAAATGCCAGTGACTCAACTCAAGTGCTTTGCAGAAGAGTGTGTTTATGGCTTTCTGAGATTCTTCCTCATTCTGGTGGACCTTGGATATGCTCTGGATATACTCGAGCATAAGGTGCACAATGGTTAATATGACTGCCATAGTACTTTGCTACTGAATGAGTTACATGCTGGTTTCCTTGCTTACCCTGCTATGGCATCTGCAGAGATGAAAAAAGGTCATGAAAAGACTGGTTGCTGTTGCTTTCAAGCAAGGGGGAAGGACATGAGTTCATTATGGGAGGCTGATGACAAGTACCCAGAACCACCTGCTGCACTATTTTCGTCCCCTCAGGCATTGGGAGCCTAATACAGAGTGCAAAGGGGCAGCAGGATGGGCTAGCTACTTACTGTGCATCACTGCCAAAGTCAATGGTCGCCACCCTGCTAGGGATGCACTATGTTGAACTCTTGCACACAGTGTAGACATGCGCCTTTGACTTTACAAAATCAGGTGCTAAAAAGTGACTTAATAAATTCAACCTAATCTTGTAATATAGTCATGGCCATAGTATATATAGACTTCTCCCTAGAGCTAGTCCTGGTTGGGTTCTGGTCCTAAGAGGCTAGATTACTAGTCCTAGCCCCTTAAAGAAACAGCACCTTGGCTCTCCCCAAATATTAACACCTATATCTACATTTTCCTAGATATTACTACATTACAAAAGTCTGAGGAATCATAGAGGAACACACAATGGAACAGGTGTTGACTCACCACTAGACCTTACTACCCTTATGGGAACAATCACCCTACTATAGGCAAAATACAGGACTATGTAGCACTTTAAAGACTAACAAGATGGTTTATTAGATGATGAGCTTTCGTGGGCCAGACCCACTTCCTCAGATCAAGTAGTGGAAGAAAATAGTCACAACCATATATACCAAAGGATACAATTAAAAAAATGAACACATATGAAAAGGACAAATCACATTTCAGAACAGGAGGGGGATGCGGGGGGGGGGGGGGGAGGAAGGAAGGTAAGTGTCTGTGAATTAATTATATTAGAGGTGGGGAGAGTTAGATGTCTGTGAGCTAATGGTATTAGAAGTGATAATTGGGGAAGCTATCTTGGTAATGGGTAAGATAGTTAGAGTCTTTGTTCATTCCTTCCCGGAGAGTATCGAATTTTAACTACATAGTCCTGTATTTTGCTTCAGCTACACCAGACTAACACGGCTACATTTCTATTACTATCCTTCTATAGGCAGGTAGTAAAGAAACAGAAGAAGATTATTTCAGGATCACTGCAATGATCAATGTGACTTTTAAAAAAACATGAATGCATTGGGGAATAAATTGGTACTATATTTATATTGCCTCTGATTGTTTGGGCCACCTACCATGAGTAATTGCAAGCAGAATGGATGACCAACCTTAGTATCCCCGGGTTAATGCACTTGTAGTCAGGTAGTGAGATACCTTGCTGTAGTTGGAAAAGCCAGTGTGATTGTAAAATGCAGCCACCTTAGGTGGTGGAAGTAAATGGGATTAAAAGGGAGAACATTATAGCTGAGCATTATTGCCTACCAGTGAAGACTCTATAAAATTCCCCTGTGTGTGTGAAATTGGCCACACTCTTTTCTCTGCTATTTTGCAGCCTGCCTGGATACATATCTAGTTCTCTGAAAGGGACTACCATGTTGTACTCACAGAAAAGCATATAGCTCCTGTTCCATATTATTAGAAAACTTGGCCCATTTTGAACCAAGGTATCCTTGCAGAGAAAGGAGAGCCCATTCTAAACTCCTATTTCACTTTTGTTTTTCTTCCCAGGAAATTTTAATTTTAGTCATAAGCTGTATATTCACAGTATTCTTTATCCTTCTTAACCTAAATCCAGTCAAAATAAGCTGGGTTTTAATTAAGAAAGCTGCAAGCAACCCAATCATCTCTGGTAGGAAAAAAAATAGCACATGACGGTTGTGTAACTATAAGAATGTGCTAGGATAGAGACTGAATCATAGCAGCAACCTGACGCTGATTGTCCCTCTGTGGGTTGAATGAAATGTGAAAAAATAATTTAATGCAGGCAAACCCTGGACGTGGATTCCCAAGTGGATTTCAAAAAGTGAGGTACTTTCCTTAAAAATAAATTATCTTTCAGTGTTTCCACATGTGTACCAATTTGTATAGACATGTCATCCTAATATAAAAACAAAGCCTTAAAGCCTAAAACAAAATATAGGCCTCTGAATAATTCACATGTTTTTTTGTTGGTTTTATATTATGTATCATTTTTAGTTTGATAAATATGCAAATAATAGAGTATTATTTATCACATTTATTATGATGGTGCCCCTAGAGCAGGGATATACAATAGGAGTGTGTCTACACTGCACCCTTACCTCACAATAACTTATTTGTCCACACAGTGCCAAATTTAGAAATAAAGCACTATTCCAACAAGTCCCTTAACCCTCGTGGAGATAATCCCTGTGCTAATGAGTTTATAATCTAAAGAGATAGTATGGACAAAGAGTAGGATAAGGGATGCTGGAATAGGGACCTGCTATTTTAAAATATATTTCAAAATAATGGGCATGTTTAAAGACGTGGAATTGCTATTTTGGGATACTTCTGGTATCCTGAAATAGCTCCACTGTCTAGACAGCCTAACTTTTGATGGAGGGCCACTCCAAGATTTTGGTAAGTGCCCAAGGTCTGCATTTTTCTATGGAGCAGGTGCTGGGTCAGGAATGGGGTTGACCTGCAGAAAGGAATTCAGGGTACAAGATTCGGTATAGGAGGGGTTGTGGAGTCTAGGAGAGAATTTGGGTGAAGGAAGGTGATGTGACCTAGGTCATGGAGTTGGGGTGCAGGATGTAGGAAGGAGGTTGGATTCAGGAGTGGATTCTGATCTGGGAGAGGGGTGCAGGAGGCAGTGCAGAGGGTTTGGGTTGTGACCTGGGGCAGGGATTATGGAGGAAGAAGAGGGTGGGTTGCCAGATGCAGGTTCTGTCTGGGAGGCACTTGCCATAGGTGGCTCTTGGCCAGAAGCCCAGCAGGATATTTGGGCAGGTTTCCTGGCTACACATGCTCAAAGAGGCCGGCTGCTGGGGCCAGCATGTGCATCTCTGCACGGCATGCTATGGGGGGGGGGCTCCTCAAGCTGATCACGCTTGCAAGCACAGTCCAGGCAACTCCCATCTGATGATTTCCAGCTAATGGGAGCTGCAAGACTTGTGCTGGGTATGGGGGTAGCTTGAGCCATCCCCTCTATGCACATACCATGCAAAAATGGCCTAACAGCCAACCACTTCGAGCAGCTTGTGGGATGCAGCAGGCAAAGACACTTCCCCAGGGTCCTTCTGGGCCACGTGACTGTGGCAGATCAGAGGATAGCGGTGGGCTGCATCCAAAGCTTTGTCAGGTTGGATCCTGCCCTTAGGCCATATTTTGCCTGCCTCCGGCCTAGAAGCTAAAACAGATTGGGGCCACATTATGCTAAGCACTGTACAAAGAATATGAGATAATACCTGTGCTAATGAGTTTATAATCTAAAGAGACAGTATGGACAAAGTGGAGGATAAGGGACAACACTCAGGCAGAATGAGAAGAGTGATAGTTAGCAAATGTCATGTTACTGCCATGGTTTTTCCTTTTTTTCTTATTTATAGTTAAATATAATTGTAATATGCCATGCATGTTCCTATCGGCTTATTTATCTTTTTCTTTCTCTTACAGGCAAAACTTCCCCCAATTTAGGATAAAGAAAGATATACCAATATTGTGAGGCATAATTATAATTAGTTATTAAGCCATTATCCAGCTTCTTTAACCGATGCTGGGACTAAATAGAGAGTCAGTGAGTTGCCCCCCTCTCTCTCACACACACACATACACACCTTCAATTTTCAGATCAGAGGTTAGGGAGAGATCAGAATAAGAGCTATGGACAATATCTGAGGGTACGTCTACAGTACAACGTTAATTCGAACTAACTTAGTTCGAATTAGTTAATTCGAACTAAGATAATTCGAACTAACGGATCCAGACTAAAAAACTAGTTCGAATTAGCTTTTTCCTAATTCGAACTAGGATGTCCACATTAAGTGGACCCTGAACCGGGCTTAAGGATGACCGGAAGCAGTGCCGGCAGGGCATCAGATGAGGACTTAGAGCATGGAGCTGCTGCCTCAGGCTAGCCGAGGGCTGTGCTTAAAGGGACCCGACCCCCACCCCGGACAGACAGTTCTCAGGGGTGCCCCGCTTGCAAAGCAGTCCTGGCTTGGAGTGCCCGGAGTACCCACACTGGGCACATCACAGCACTCGGCCATCAGACCGGCTGCACTTGCTGCAGGCTGCCATCTGGGGAGAGGGGGCAATTGGGGGGGGCTGCAGGAGAGCTTCCACCCCCAGAAACCCACAGAGCCAGCCCAGTCCTCCCCATCGGGGGTTTGTACCCCATTCCTCCCTCTCCTCCTTCCACTAACCCTTCCCTAGCCCCTTTTCTTGATGTACAAAATAAAGGACAATTGTATTCAAAAATGGAATCTGTCTTTATTGAACAAAACTGGGGGAGACTGGGAAAAGGAGGTGGGAGAGGGGAAGAGAGAGGCTGGGAGAGGGGAGGGCAACTACAATGATCGGGGTTGGGAACAGGTCCCATATGAAGAGAGGCTAAAGAGCCTGGGACTTTTCAGTTTAGAAAAGAGGAGACTGAGGGGGGATAGGATAGAGGTCTATAAAAGCATGAGTGGGGTGGAGAGGGTGCATCAAGAAAAGTTCTTCATTAGTTCCCATAATAGAAGGACTAGAGGACACCAAAGGAAAGGAATGGGTAGCAGGCTTCAAACTAGTAACAGAAAGATCTTCTTCACAAAGCAAAGAGTCAACCTGTGGAACTCCTTGCTGCAGGAGGCTGTGAAGGCTAGAACTGGAACAGAGTTTAAAGGGAAGTGAGATCAAGTCATGGAGGTTGGGTCCATGGAGTGGTATTAGCCAGGGGGTAGGAGTGGTGTCCCTGCCCAAAGTTTGTGGAAGGCTGGAGAGGGATGGCACGAGACAAATGGCTTGGTCACTGTCTTCGGTCCATCCCCTCCAGGGTCCCTAGGGTTGGCCGCTGTCGGCAGACAGGCTACTGGGCTAGATGGACCTTTGATCTGACCCAGGACGGCCATTGTAAGCGCAGGGCTCAGGGTCGGGGGTCTCAGTGGACCACCTTGATTTTCATGCACACGTGCTCCTGGGTGGCCAGGCTGGCAGCTCTCCTGGCCTAGATGGCCACTTTCCTGTGCCTAGTGCGGAGATCGTGGACGAGGTCCATGATGTCTGCACTAGACTAGGCGGGTGCCCGCCTCTTGCGGTCCTGGGCAAGCTCCCGGGAGCCGCCAGCCTGGTCCCCGGAAGAGGGGGAGGTCTGGGGGGCATCGGGTGGCTGGCTCGATCTGTGCCAGGTGCAGGGTCTGCTAGCTGGGTGCTGGCAGGCTTGCACCTGGCATGGGCACCGTAGCCAGCCCATGCCCCTTTAAGGGGCCCGGGTCCGGGAGGGGGGCAATAGAGTTTCCCTGGTGTTGGCCAGAGTGGCCACCAGGGAAAGCTGGGGAGGGCTAGCCTCCCACTAGTTCAAATTAAGGGGCTACACACCCCTTAATTCGAACTAGTAATTTCGAACTAGGCTTAGTCCTCATAGAATGAGGTTTTCCTAGTTCGAACTAAGCGCTCCGTTAGTTCGAATTAAATTCGAACTAGCGGAGCGCTAGTGTAGCGCCTATGAAAGTTAGTTCGAACTAACGTCCGTTAGTTCGAACTAACTTTGTAGTGTAGACATACCCTCAGTTACTGAGTTACTTTTATGTATGGCCATAGCAACCATCAGAAACTTCCATTAAAAAAATAGTCTAATCTTGAACATTTGAAATATAAAACTCAGACAGTAGCTTATTATAATATTAGAAGTGAAATCCTGTCTCTACTAAAGTCAATGGGAAGCATGCTATTGACTTCACTGGAGCCATGAATTCCCTCAAGCATCATACAGATAATATGACCACCTCATAAGCACAATCAGAGCGCATTTAGTATTTTTGCCGCTTCTAATGCAATGTTGCAGCATCTGTGGAAACATTAACTTTGGCTCTATAAATAAAGGGACGTTCAAAAGCTCTCAGAAAAAATGCTGGTATCTAATTTACCCATTGATCTCTTCAATGGGAACTCATAGTTAAAGCATTGCTTCAAGCACTGTCTTTGCATTAATCATATGTAATTGTAGAACAGACTGTTACATGAAAAAGTGTACAAGCAGAACCAGCATATTTTGGAGGTACTGGAGGAATTAATGTTGCTAAATGATATGGCTTTTCTCTTATGTTCAGGAATGTTAATTGGATCTACACAAGATCTCCCATGTGCAGCAGCACACCTCTTTGTTTCTTTAATTTCTGTCATTTATTGTTCCTTTTTATAACTCATGCTGCTGTTTTACATTTCGCACATGAAAAGTATTCTTGCAATGCAATGTGAGCACTCTTTCAGTACAGCTAGAGAGACATAGTTCTCTAATTCCAGTTTCCATGGTGCCCTCATCACCTCTTGAACAAATATACCAAGGGCCCAACTGAACCAATGGAAACCTGGGCAAAGTTTTCTTAGCTGTCGCACAGTAACAGCACTTCAACAATCAAGACAAATACTACTGTCTCTGCATGTGAATTTTGCTGTAGGAGTGATTTCCAGAACCACACAAAACTATAGCTAGCATTCGTTCCATATTTGGGGATAGACTTAAGAATGTTTTGTTGCTCAGACTTCCTCATAAAGAAAGTGATCCTGAAATACTGCATATAGAATAGCCACATTGATGGGTTTAACATTATCTGAAACACTTATGTGTGTGGTGGATGATGAAGACCAGAGCAATACTTTCAAAATACTCTCCAAAGGGGAAAGCAAAGCAAACTAAAAGTGTTTTCAATTATGTGAACACATTTTTGGTGATTTTCAAAGCTCTCTCCCTTTGTACTACTTTATAAAACAAATATAAAATTAAGGGCCCTCCCACCCCCTAATGCATTAGGTAATTTATGGACAGACCCTTCATCAGCTATCTGGGGATTCTCTCAAGCAGTGCACCTCCGGAGTGATATTACAGGTCATCTATGGCCACTGCTATCCAGCAGTATATAGAGAACCCTCAGAACATCTCCATCTTTCCTTGGCAACCAAAGATGGAGCCTGCTGTTCTGGGGAACATGTTAAAGTAAATGTGGCTTTATTGCCAGTTTTATTCCTCTGTTCGTCTGATCTTACAGCGACCTCAGCTAAACACCAAGTATACTTCCCTGGATTGAAGAGAATTACCTATTTTTTTCATTAAAAATGGTGTAGAATCTGATTTTATAAAGCATGGAATAGAGCCACATTACTCTTCCACAATTGGGAATTCACTCTCCTCCTTGACACAAAAACCCCACATACTTCAGAATTTTCCATCATCAAGGGATCATTAGTTTTCAAGAAAGCCAGCGCCAACACCCTGGGTAGATTGCCTTAGCACATGGAGGTCACATCTGCTTTCTCTCTGCAGCTTCCCATTTCTCATTCCTTCTGTTGCACTGCCACTTCCTACCCCAACAGACATGAAATTTCCTCCATATGTCCATAGGCCCATGCACTGGAAAGTAGAGGAGGGAGAGAGCTAAGGGCTCATTACCACTAGCACCATGTTTTAAGCAAGCAGACCCTACCTATCAATTCATAGGGATGCTAAATAAAGTTTTGCTGAGAGCTGTTTTTGATGATTGTATTATTGAGTCTTTTCTTTTGTCTGTCAGTGTAAAATAGTTGGGCAAAAATAAATTGTCTTAGCTTTTCAAGGTTTAAAATGAAGACTTTAAGAGTGAAGTCATAGAAATTTGTGTCTGCTACCACTCAGCATGTATTTTTGTCTACGTTTATCAGAGGATAGACAACTTTTTTTTTTGGTTGGGGTTTAATTCAATGACAATTTTCACTTCTCTTATTCCCTGTTTAGGGATAAGTATGGAGGATATAATCTTCCCCATATCTCAACACAATGTATGAGCTTGCCTGAGGTCACCAGAGCTGAAGGTGGTGAGGGCAGGCTGATGATCTCTAGTAGGCCTCATCTCTCCAATATGCTGACCACTTCAGATAGGTGGGGTCTGCAACATACTTTGAAGTAAGTTCTCAAGTTCAGTGACAACAGAGAAACTGAGTGTGTGAAAGCCACACTTTTTGTGAACCTTTATGTGAAAGTGGCTTATCTCTGCCAACGCACTGGAATGATATTGGAGTTATGCCAGGGACATGACAGGACTGAACAAGAAGGATCATTTCACAGTTATGTCTTCCTCAACCACTTATTTCTCTATGGCAGTGAATATAAATATATTTTTAAATCAGTTTTCCTTTATACATACATTTGCTGTCAGTCATAATTATTCACTTTGTGGCATTGAAGCCAGAAGCAAAAAGATGAAGAGTGAAGAGAAATCACATTGTGGTTAGATGCAAAAGTACACCCAAGCACACAAAAACAGTCTTTAAGTCCTTCACTGTCTCTTCTGGAGTGTGTTTAACAGAACATCTCTGTGTGGAATTTCTTAGAGGAAAGCCTTTGTAGCACTTGCTCCCCAAAGAGAAAAAGGAACTGTGGGAACATTCAAATGCTTTTTAAATTAAATTATTGAATTATTTAGGCTCTACCCTCCATCTCCTTAAAGATACAGTTCAAATTTCCATTCTAAACATAAAGGTTTTCTGGGCAGACAGGAAAACCTAGTGCACAGTTTAGAATATTATGAAACATCTAAAGGCTGTTCTATTATTGCTAGAGAAATGACAATATCAGAGTTTACTGAAATGCAGGAAATAAATGGATACATCATATGAAAAGGAAAACAAAGTGCTCCCAGTGCATGACTGCTGATTGTAAACAGGTCATTAAAACATAATTCCTACTTGTTTGGCTCGGGATATAATACCCTTAGCTCCATTTTAAAGCATATTAAAAGAGGGCAAGGAAGATGTTCACTTCACTGCTTCTTATTTCAAAAAGAAATAAAAGTTGCTGCTCATGAAAGATCTTGTAGCATCAGACCTTGTTAGCTTCAACTGTTTTATATATATATATATATATATATATATATATATATACTGTATATATGAATTATTACATATGCATCTAACTTCAAAGAGAACCCTTCTAAAGTCACAGGACTGCAGGTTAGAAAATTTGGCTGTCCAGACTGGAAATTTCCAACATGATTATATTTCATCCATTTATACTATATAGTAATGCAACAAAACACCTCAGAATGACTTACAACAGTACTGCATGCTGGGATCCCCTCAAATTTCACGAGCTAAACAGGATTGGGTCAAGACAGTATTTGGAAGACATAAATGCTTTAGCGTGTTGAGTTGATGATTGAGTTGTTCCCTTTGGGGTCAGATTGTTCTCGGCCTTTGTGTGGAGCAAGAGGGAGAATGTATAAACAGCCTTCCCTTCTCTAAGTATGCCAATCATGCACCTGTGCCAAGGTAGGTGCAGTTCCTGCTCCCTCTGAGGCATCCTCATTGTAGGAAGGAGAAACGGGCATGGCTGACATCTCTTGTCTCATGGTCCCAGTAAGAACCACAAGGCTTTCCTTTCCCCCTTCCCTCTTTCTCTCTCCATCACATTTCTAACTTCAAAACTGCTGAGGCAATTTCCTTCCAATTTGGCACATTTTGTACAGTTCATCACAGCTCAACTCAAAAATGTGAAAGGAACTTTACTCAATTGTCCATAAAAAAATCATTATGGATGTAAAATCAAAGCAAAAAAAATCAGCCCAAAAGATTGGTGGGTTTTATGATTATGAAACTGAAAAAATGGATTTATAGTGGAAATTGCTCTGACACCATAACTATTTCAGTCTTTCCTACCAGACAGTATGATAGATAGCCTTTCTTCCTTGTTAGCAGTAATAATAAGCTAAATAACAGTATTTTCTTCAATTTAGTTTCTTTTGGTCTTTTTTTCCCCGTGCCACTTTGCAGTTTCAATTTCAAGTCACTTGGACACTTTTTTCCTTTTTACATTTAACATTTTCAAGGTGACTCAGAGCGTTATCCAAGGAGGTGTAGTTCTGATTGCTCTAATTCCTTACGCTGGCTTTCTTTTCAGCCTTGCACAACACCAATCACCAATCACAGATCATTAAGCTGAAGAAAATGCAATTTAAATAATGATTGCTGTTACGTTAACCATCTGTGTGGTAGTGGGTCCACAAATTTGGATCCTCTAGTAAAATGTTTGAATTATAGTAATAAAAAAGAAATTGATTTTCCCTTGTAGTTCATTTGATAACTAAAGACACATATCACGCCATCAGCTTTTCTTCCAAGTACTATATGCAATTTTGTGTGATATAAATTACTTTTTTAAAGAAAACTTAAATTTGGAAAGTGAAAAATTTCGTAACTAGATTTTATTAAGAAAAATCTTATTGTTGAATTGTTAATATAAAATTGTACTTTACACTTCTATGCACATTAGTTGCCCTACATACACAATAGCAGCAACATGAAATTATTCAATACTGCTGTAATGAATTTAATTTTTTTTAAAATGTGTTTATCCTGCAAAATTCAAAGCTGTTTGAATTCTGGGTTAAATGGATCTGCTTATTTTTACACATAAAACCCAGCTGTAGAATATGGATCTCGGTTCATATTCGAAATCTCCCTGGCAAAGCTGAGCACTTCAGCAGATATCAGCAGTCTCAATGGAGCACAAGAGGAGATGTGGTCTCTTAACATGTGTCTAACATGTTTTTGGTAGTGTGTAGAAGTCTCAGAGGGGTAGCCATGTTAGTCTGTAACTTAAAAATAAAAGCTTAAAAAACAAGTGGTCCTGTAACACCTTAGGGTATGTCTAGACTGCATCCCTCTGTCGGCAGAGAGATGCAGATTAGGCAGGTCAACACTGCAAATGAGGCAGGGATTTAAATATCCCACACCTAATTTGCATAAAAATGGCCACCGTGTTTTGCCGACTCAGCACTTTGTCAGCAAAAAGCTGCAGTCTAGAGGGGGATCTGTCGAGAAAGAAAGCCTTTTTTGACAGATCCTGTAAACCTCCTTACAGGAGGCATAAGGGATCTGTTGAAAAAGGCTTTGTATCTCGACAGATCCCCCTCTAGACTGCTGCTTTTTGCTGACAAAGTGCTGAGTCGGCAAAACGCGTTGGCCATTTTTATGCAAATTAGGCACCGGATATTTAAATCTCTGCCTCATTTGCAATGTCAACCTTTCTAATCTGCATCCCTTTGCCAACTGAGGGATGCAGTCTAGACATACCTGAAGAGTACGTCTACACTACAACGTTAATTCGAACTAACTTAGTTCGAATTAGTTAATTCGAACTAAGCTAATTCAAACTAATGGATCCAGACTAAAAAACTAGTTTGAATTAGCATGTCCACATTAAGTGGACCCTGAACCAGGCTTAAGGATGGCCGGAAGCAGTGCCGGCAGGGCATCAGAGGAAGACTTAGAGCTTGGAGATGCTGTCTCAGGCTAGCCAAGGGCTGTGCTTAAAGGGACCCGACCCCCACCCCGGACAGACAGTTTATTAACAAGTTACGTTAGAATTAGGAACTGTTATAAAACATAGAATTGTTCAACAACTGTTAAAAAATAAACTTTTTTGGAACTATTAACCTGTGTTTATAACTGTGGTAGGAGGGGGAATTTCAACCTGGAGGGAGGGAGGGAGAGCAGACAACTTAAGGATAATGGCGGTATTGCCTGGGCCGCAAGGCTTGCCACCTCTTGCCTGTGGACCCTGCCATCCTCAGGCTCCAGTCGGGGCTGCAGATGACTCTGCTCTAGCAGGGTGGGGAGCAGGGATGGAGGGGTGGCAGGGGCTGAGGGAGAGGAAAGGCACTGAAGCTGGATGGGCAGGAGGAATCCCCAGGGGGAGAGGACCTGGCACAGCTAGGGCCTCCCGGACAGTGGCACACATTGCGCTCCACTGCGGGAGGAAGTCCTCAAGCAGGCAATTATGCCAGCGAGCCTCCTTCCTGGTTCTTTCGGCCATGGTCTCCTGCATTTTGGCCATTTTCCCTTCAATGTTCTCCATCACCTCCACATACCTCCGCAAGAGTCATTATAGGCCCTCCAATGCCTGTGGGTGCTGTGGGACCAGGTGGGTGGTGGCACAGGTGTCACTCAGCGGTCAGCAGCAGCAGGTCCAGCTGTAGAGGAGAAGAGGGACAACCGATCAGTATTAGGAATTCACACACAAGTCCTTTCAACAAGGGATGGGAATGTTGTTACTGGTAGGCCACGTCTGGCCCTGCCAGCCGCCTCGGCTGCACAGGGGCCCCATTGTGGCTAGGACAATGTCCACCTCCACCTCCTACATCCTCCCCCTCTCCACCATGGCTGTCCAGGCCAGATCAGTGTGCAGCCACAGTAGGACAGAGACCTGCAGCACCTTGGGTCTCCCATAGCTCCCACCTACATACCCACCACCTGCCCGCCAGCTTGCACATGCACAGAGAGATGCAAGCTGTCCAGGAGGACCAAGACGTGAACATTGCTCTGCATCCTCTCTGCTCCCACCTCCCCTGTTCTGTGTCTGTGACCCTGACTGCACTCACCTGATGTTCCTTCACCAGTGTCGGAGGATGCCTGCGAGGCTTCCTGGGTTTCCGGGACAGGCTGCAAAATCAGGGTCAGGATGTCTTCCATCCTGTCCTCCTCCTCCTTCTCCTCCACATCTTCCCTGGGGACCATCTGCCGGCTCTGCTGCACCGCTGTGTGCAACCCTGTTTGCACGAGCACCAGTGCAGTTATAGTTTCCTGGCCTCCCAGGATGCGATCAAGTTCACTATAATAGGCTCAGTGCACCGTGGCTGCACCTGATGCTGAGCTCTGCTCTCGAGCCTTCACGTATCCCTGCCGAAGCTCTTTGACTTTCACCCAGACTTGTTGCAGTGTCCTGGGGTGGTGCCCTTTATCGGACAACCCCTGAGCCATGTGGCCTTAGATGCTGGTGTTCCTGCACCAGGTGTGCAGGGCCTGGAGTGCTTCCTCCTCCCCCCACAGTTCAAGTAGTGTCAGGACCTCTGGACCTGACCAAGCTGGGGCTCTCTTTTTCTCTCCTGAGAGAACTTGGGCTGGCTCCCTTGAAGATCCTTGGGGGGGCCTCGTGGCTAAGGAGCTGCACACACGGCCACGTGCACATGAATCTGGGAGAGGTGTGTGCTGACAGGGTTCCTTTGTGGCCAGCTTCCTGTCACAATGCCTGCCAAGGATGTCTGTGCCTTTAAAATATGGCTACAGACAGGAACAAGAAGTGATTTTTCCTGAAACCACTGGGGGTTTCTTTGGAGGTCTTTTTCTGTCGACAAAAGAAAACTCCGCTTCCAGACTGCCCTTTTTGTCGACAGAACTCTGTCGAATAAGGCGTTATGCCTCGTAAAATGAGGTTTACCCGCATCGACAAAACTGCTGAGTTCTGTCAACGTTATTAGCCAGGGGGTAGGAATGGTGTCCCTGGCCTCTGTTTGTGGACGGCTGGAGATGGATAGCACACGACAACATGACAATTGCTTGGACATTGTCTTCAGTCCATCCCCTCTGGGGTACTTGGTGCTGGCCACTGTTGGCAGACAGGCTACTGGGCTAGATAGATCTTTGGTCTGACCCAGTACAGCCATTCTTATGTTCTTATGTCCTAAGCTCAGGGCTCAAGGTCGGGGGTCTCACTGGACCAACTTGATTTTCATACAAACCTGCTCCTGGATTCACATATGGCCTTTGGTGGCCAGGCTGGCAGCTATCCTGCCCTAGACGGCTGCATTCCTGTGCCTAGTGTGGAGATTGTGGACATTAGAGGCCTCCCCCCAAACCTCAATGAGGTCCACAATCTCCACACTAGACCAGGTGGGTGCCAGCCTCTTGTGACCCCGGGCAGGCTCCTGGGAGCCGAGCCTAGTCCTGGGAAGAGGTGGAGGGCTGGGTGGCAGCGGGTGGCTGGCTCATGCTGTGCCAGGTGCAGGGTCTACTGGCTAGGTGCTGGCAGGTTTGCAACTGGCACAAGCACTGTAGCCAGACCGTGCCCCTTTAATGGCTCCAGGGCTGGGAGGGGGGGCAGAAGAGTTTCCCTGATTTGGCCCAGAGTGGCCACCAGGGCAACCTGGGAAGGGCTAGCCTCCAACTAGTTTGAATTAAGCGCTCCACTAGTTCGATTTAAATTCGAACTAGTGGTTTGTATGAGTAGTCCCTATTAAAGTTAAGTCGAACTAACAGCTGTTAGTTCGAATTAACTTTGTAGTGTAGACATACCCTAGGAGAGCTGGTAGCATAGGGTCTGAGGAGAATGTCAATAAAACTGGATAATCTAGCTATAAGTGTGCCAATGCCTGAGACTATGGGATGTTTGGGATTTCCAGGTTTCTGGATTTTGGATAGCAGATCAAAAATCCTTGGTCAGGGATTTGGGAGTATGTTTGTATAAATTTGGTCCCATGTTGTAGCAGGGTGTTTCATGAGCAGATGGTGTCATTTCTTTTGGTATTCTTTAATGGGGTCAGAGGAAAGAAGCCTGTAGAATCTGGTGTTGGTGAGCTATCTGTCAGCCTCCTGTTCATAATCTGTTCTGTTCATGATGATTATAGCACCTCCTCTGTCACTCTCCCAGATGATAATGTTAGAATTGTTTTTGAGGCTGTGTATAGCATTGTGTTCTACATCGCTGAGGTTGTATGTCACATGTTGTTATTTGTTAACAATGTCAGCCCATGCACCTTTGTTGAAGCAAACGATGTAGAAGTTCAGATTGTTGTTACAGCCATCAGAAGGGGTCCACATAGAGGCCTTCCTCTTGTGGGATTGGCAGTGGATGGGATTCTGAGCATAGTGTGTAGAGTACAGATCCTTCATGACCAGCTAGCATGGGTATAACCTCCAGTGTAAGCGGGGAAGTACAGCTTAGGTACATAAAATAGAACAGAGGAATGTATATGCCTGAATCAAGTGCAGTGGTCCCCAACGCGGTGCCCGCGGGCACCATGGCACCCGCCGGGGCATTTGTGCACGCCCGCCAACAACCTGGGCTGGCCCCACCCCCGGCGCGCGGCGCACTGGAGGCACCGGCCCCAGGCGCGTGACATGCACCGGCGCTTGGTGTGCGGCACTCAGGCAGCCCCAACCCCGGGGCACATGCGGGCATGCGGCACCAGTGCTGGCCCCAGGCACACGGCTCGGGCGGCAGCGCCGGCCCCGGGCTCATGGCACAAGGCGCTCGGGCGGCCCCGGCCCTGGGGCACATGCCGGCGCCGGGTGCAAGGGCATCCCCACACCTGGTGTGCCCTAGGATGCATGGCCCCGCCCCCGGGCGCCCGGCACGTGAGTGGCCCCGCCCCCGGGCGCCTGGGAGCCTCTAAAGGTTGGAGACCACTGATCTAGTGTATATACACAACATGGCTCTCTGCTTGCACAAGCTATGCTTCCCATGTCTACATGGCTATTTTTAGCAAAGTAGGGTCCTGCTGCCTCCCCACTACTGGAGCCCTTAAGTATGACAAAGAAAGGCTCTGGCAGAAGGGAAAGGCTGACAAAGGGGAAGCAGCAGAGAGGTACCTATGCACTGCTTATCTTTTATGCCACTGCAAGTGTGCTCAAGGTCACAGATAGCTAGAACCCAAGCCATATCGTCAAAGTCAATGTCCTGGATTTCTCCCTTCCTGAAGGAAGTACAAGCATAATATGATCTTGGTGACTAATATCACTGACAGCCAGATTCCACCTCAGAGGAGAGCCTACTCTTTGTATGCCCTGCATAAGGATCTAGCAGAATCACAGCCCTCTGCTAAAGGAAATGTGGAGACTGTGCCACTACAACTCTTTAGTGTCGCACAGGGAAAGGGAAGATGAGAAGGAACCACAGCCATGGTACCACCAAGCATTCATACTCCACTCTTAATACATTATTCTTCCACCGTGTCTCTTCTCACCATTGCTGCATGACATCTTGTGTATCTGCTATACAACATTTGAAGTGTTCATTAATAATTGCAAAGTAAGTATCAGGTAAATAGTATGTCACATTGCTCATAGTTATGTGACCCTCTAATAGAAAGCTTGATGCAGCAGAAAATAGCCACTGATTAGGGAGTTTTGAAAGTCCAATAAGGCTAAGAATCTTGGTTACAGGATAAAATAGGGAAGGTGGGTGGGAGGGAAAGTGTCTGGATATAGGCACTAATACCACAATAAAATAGAAATATAAGAAAAACTATGGAAGACAAAAGAAACTTAACTGATGTATATTTTAATACTGATAGAGATACTTCAAGGGTCCACAAGACCTCATTTTAAAAGATGGTGTTTCTGAATATAGCAATGAAACAGAATTTATTCCATTTGAGACTGCATACTGGATAGTATCAGGCTAAACTGATCCATCAAATTAGTCTTAATTCTGATTAACACTTTTAGCTTGCAGAGAAAATCTCTAATTGCTTATTTGATTAAAGAGCTGCTGTCAAGTAGCTTAGACTACAAGGTTAGCTTTTGTGTTTGCAGAAAATGAATGATGAAGAAGAAAAAGAGGAAGAGGAGGAGGAAAAGGATGGTATAAAAATGTTCTGAATAAGAGCAAGAGAGATGTGTTTCATTTTGCAAATAATTTAGCAAATATATCATCTTTTTTCTTTCATGAACATTCCCTCACCCCCAACCATCCCCATGAAATCATTGCTGAAGATAGTGAACTTCATTTAATAACAGAACAAATTTAGAGTGGAAATAAAGTAGTGGGCCCCTTAGAATTTATTTGATGGGGAATGAACAGATCAGAAGAGACAGTAGGAGTTATGGAGGAAAGAAGAGAGATGGAGGCTGCAAACGAGTATCAAATGGAGAAAATTTGAGAACTAATGTGCCTCAGAATTGAAAACATAATCAAAACTCAACTCCTTTTTCTGAGAATAAGAGTGAAAATAGCTACTGCTACTATACTAAAGCCTTGTCTTCACTACATGGAGGATTGTCGCTGCTGTAATCGATCTTCCAGGGTTTGATTTAGCGAGTCTAGTTAAGACTTGCTAAATCAAACTCAGAGGGCTCCCCTGTCAGCAGACAGTACTCCTTTCTTTTGCAAGGAGTAAGGGAAGCCGATGGGAACATTTGCTCCCATAAGCTTTTCACTGTTGAGATGCCACTAACCTAGGCTTAAGATAAACCAACTCCAGCTGTGTATTCTACATAGATTGAGTTTCATACCATAAGTTGAATTGTTGGGCCTAGTGCTGGCTTTACTGATCCTATGGGTTCGGTGTAGCCAATCATTTAACTAGAACATTTAACTAGGTGGATAGAAATCTGGCTAGATTGTTGGGCCCAAGTGATCAATTGCTTGATGTCAGGTTGGCAGTCGGTTTCAAGCAGAGTGCCCTAAGAATCAGTTCTAAGCTGGTTTTGTTCAACATATATATTAATGACCTGGATGAGGGGATGGATTGCACCATCAGCAAGTTTGTGAATGACATAAAGCTAGGGGAAGAGGTAGGAAGGTAAGGATAAGGTACAGAGTAACCTAGACAAATTGGAGGATTGGGCCAAAAGAAATCTGATGAGGTTCAACATTGGAATGGAAGAATCCCAAGCATTGTTACAGGTTCGGGACTGACTGGCTACGTAGCAGTTCAGCAGAAAAGGACCTGGGGATTACAGTGGGTGAGAAGCTGGAAATGAGTCAACAGTGTGCCCTTATAGCTAAGAAGGCTAATGTCATATTAAGGTGCATAAGGAGGAGCATTGCCAGCAGATCTAGAGAAGTTATTATTCCCATTTATTCGGCAATGGTGAGGGCACATCTGGAATATTGCATTCAGTTCTGGGCCCCTGACTATAGAAAGGATGTGGACGCATTGGAGAGGGTCCAGTGGAGGCCAATGAAAATGATTAGTGGGCTGGAGCACATGACCTACAAGGAAAAGCTGAGGGATTTGGGCTTATTTAGTCTGCAGAAGAGAAGGGTGAGGTGGGATTTGATAGCAGCCTTTAACTTTCTGAAGGGAGGTTCCCAATAAGATGGAGAGGGGCTGTTCTCAGTAGTGACAGATGGCAGAACAAGGAGCAACGGTCTCAAGTTACAGTGTGGGGGGAGTCTAGGTTGGATGTTAGGAAAAACTATTTCACTAGGAGGTGGTAAAGTACTGGAATGGGTTACCTAGGGAGGTGGTTGAGGTTTTTAAGTCCTGGCTTGATAAAGCCATGGCTGTGATGGTTTAGTTGGGGTTGGTCCTGTTTTGGGAAGGGGGATGGACTCTGTGACCTCCTGAGGTCTCTTCCAGCCCTACGATTCTATGATTCTATGAACATATACTATATGGTTATGTCTACACTCACGGCTTCTTGTGCGAGTAATATGCAAATGAGGCTACGTGTGGAATATTGCTGAGCCTCATTTGCATACCAAATGAGCCACCATTTTTTTCAGAAAAGGCTCTTGCACAAGAAGGAGCATCTACACTGCCCCTTCTTGCACAAGAAAAACCCTCTTGCGCAATGCTGTTCTTCCTGAAAAGTAAAGAATTGTTGGTGCTTAGATGTCAGTGAATTTTTAGTTAATGGAACTTGGGTAACAGATAGTCATGACGCAGGAGCTTAAAATAGATGTGTTGTATTACCAAAGTAAACCAAAAGTGAGAGAAAAAAAATCATTAAACCAAAGACATTTCAAAACCTAAACCTAACAAACCCAAACAAAATATGGATACTGAGGTTTGTACTTTCAGGTTAGAAATTCTTGTTTAAAACTCATCAGAACTGGGAAGTGAGTAACCCACAAATATTTCTGTAAGTGGGATATAAGTTTATAAAGTAGGCTTGAATATGGTCATCCCCTCCATGTGTGAACAACCACGCCTCAGCAAGTGACTCATGTTTTCCTTTTAAGTAATTAGTGTGATACTTTACTTGGCTGACCATCTGCCTTTTTTTGGTGAGACATTCCACTTTTTAAGCCATATCCTGGATGACCATTTTTTTTCTGTAAAAATGGGCATTTGTCCCATTTGCTCTTGCCTACTGCTCATCCTTATGGCATTGTTAGTCATTTCTGTCTATGCCCTGGATCCTTGGCAATCTGGGACACCGAGTCCTGAGCTTCTCTGCCATTGCTGCTGTAGTCCTGGTTCCAGCCACCTAGAGGATCCGTGAGGTGTTTCAGGGGAAACAGCTCTAAACTGCTTACTCAAAAAGCTCGATTGAAATTCATCCCATGTAGAGCTGGTGTTTTTCTCTTGCAAACTGCCAGAACAGCACTTTCTAGAGCCAAATTTCTTTGACACTCACATGATGTGAAAAATGGAGAAGTAGAGACAGTTTCTTCCAGTGCAGCAGCCATATATTTTTGTAAAGAAGAGTGTGCACATTCGATTCACCCTCCATAATTGTATTCATACTTTGAAGTGAGAATATCTGCTGTGCCAGCAGGAAAAAAAGATCTGAAGAGTAAGAAAGTAAAAGGCTGTTTTGTGGTATTTTTTCCTTCTACTATGCCTTTTTTTCCCTTTTATTGACCACAATTCACAATGCCAACTCCCAGATACTGCTAGAGGTAGTCAGTTGATAGACAATTGGCTGGTTGGAACCAGGATTTTGATTCAGTAATGTTAAAACAATGTGAGACAACTACAAAACTGATATTGACATCTGGATCTCAGATTCTCCTAAGTTTAAGAGGTTCATATTTGAGGTTTTTAGATGGATCATCTCTAATCCATATGCATTACGTCTTGGTATTTATCTTTCACTGTGAAGTTCACACCTGAATTCATATTGTGAATTTCCAAAGTGATATATTTTTCTGGCATGATAAATCCCAAAAATGAGTTATGAATTCCTGGGTAGCTGTGATTTATCAAAGGTAATGAACTTTATACTCTTCGGAATACTAAAATCTACAAACAAGTAAATTGTTTTTTATGACAGCGGTGTTCCACTTACATCTGGTACATTATTTTACTGTTGAATTAAAATTAAAACAAAAAAGCTTTGTTGGATTTGTAAGATGGAAAATATGTTTTTCTAACCTTTAGCTCATTTCTCCTCTTGTGCAAAAACATCTTGTGCATAAAAATTTGGCAACGAGATCTTAGTCTTCTCTTTCTAGCAACTGAATTGTAAATGATTTTAGCACTTCATAGTTTAGAAAATTGTTTTCTTACAAAACTTTTGAGACAAAATTAATTCCTTGAAGCTAAGCAAATTCAAATAACCTTTTGCCAAAGTAGCCATCTATTCACTTATAGTTATTGGAAGAGTAAGGAGCTTTGAAGGCCTCCTGCTGCAAGAGTGAGAGCAAATAAATTATGTTTATCTTTAGTGATAATGGATTATTTCATGTTAGGCTTCATAAGAACTCTATTTTTCCATATTTGTACAGTGATCTTCAAAATTCTAATAACTTAAGCAAATCTCTGATGCTGTAGACATTACTATTCTAAAGTACCTGATTTTAGCTTGCCATAATGAAGTAAAGTGTTCACCACCTTGCTCCTTTAGGTGTCTTTGAAACTCCCAGCCTAACGCTTCATTTGTATGTGTGGATCAATTTGCAGTTACCGTTGTTGACTGTGTTCTGAGCTATCTTAGCTACTCCATGAAGACCCCAGATCCTATGGCTGTTCATTGGACCCAGTTCTACATTCATTTCCATGGTGGCAACTTCCATCGCTGAGAAACTGCACTCTTGTAACTCAAGGCAAGACTGGACCCCTGGTCTACTGAAACTTGCCCATGGCAGAACCTACTATATGTACTGTATGAGCAAGCACAAATATCAAACAGTATTGAGCATTGAGTTATTTGTATCCAAACAGGGTTGATATGGAAAATACATACCGGTAAAAGTATATGGGAATTCTTTATTATTTAAAGTATTTTCCTTTTTCTGCATCGTTAGCTGCCACATATGTAATTCCATTGTGTAACATGTTGACAAACAAGTTTCTTTACTTGAGAGCGAATGTTATTAAAAGAGCATGACTGTTATTCTTATTAGTAGCAAATCAAGAGAGACATTCTCTTCTGCCGACTAAAACCGATATGCATTAGCGCTTCTTATCTCTACAGAAATGTCTGCAAAATCACGTCTGTGGCATCCACAATACCTTCTCCACTATGTTGGACCATTACCGTGTTCTCTATGGACCTGTAGCTGCAGAGAGTGGCTGCCCTCTGAAAAGGAACTATGTCAAAACAATGCTGTCTTACATAACAGATCTGCTCCCTGGGAATATTAAGAGTCAGATCTTCTCAGTTTAATTAAAAATAATTCCATTAGCACTTCAGAGTCAAAACAGACATAAGATCATTAAATAGTGTCTATTCCTTTTTTTTTAATTTAAAAAGAAGAGCTAACAAAGTTGCACCTGTAGGACAAAATTTAGTCCATTGACAGATCTGTGCGATGCTGTGCAGGACAATGGACTTGCACAGCTACAAGGGTATGTCTACACTACCCCGCTTGTTCGAACTAGCGGGGTAATGTAGGCATACCGCACTTGCAAATGAAGCCCGGGATTTGAATTTCCCGGGCTTCATTTGCATAAACTGGGCGCCGCCATTTTTAAATCCCTGCTCGTTCGAACCCCGTGCCGTGCGGCTACACGTGGCACGATCTAGATAGTTCAGACTAGGCTTCCTAGTCTGAACTACCGTTACTCCTCATTCCACGAGGAGTAACGGTAGTTCAGACTAGGACTCCTAGTCCGAACTACCTAGTTCGTGCCGCGTGTAGCCGCGCGGCACGGGGTTCGAACGAGCAGGGATTTAAAAATGGCGGCGCCCAGTTTATGCAAATGAAACCCGGGAAATTCAAATCACGGGCTTCATTTGCAAGTGCAGTATGCCTACATTACCCCGCTAGTTCGAACTAGGAGGGTAGTGTAGACATACCCCAACTGAGGCACAACAAGGCTGCACAAATGAAATTTAGGATTAATTTTAAGGCAGTTCAATTTTACACCCATATCTGAGGCCTATTAGTTTTATTCCTGATTCAGCAACTGATTTGTATGATCTTGGATAAGTCAAGTGCTAACCACATCGTGTCTCACTCATGTCAACAGATATACTGTGAGAATTAGCATTTGTAAAGGATTTTAAGGTCTGTGGATAGGCTGTGTTATAGTGATATAGGTTGAACTTCCCAAATCCAGGACTCTCTGGTCCAGCAGAGGCCAGCAGGACCAAAGAGCCCCAGAGGCAGGAGCAATGGAGGGGCTGGGTAGGAGTAACTGGTGGGCCATGCAGCATCTGGGGAACTCCAACCCCAGCCAAGGAATCCCCAGCATTAGAGTGGCCAGGTGACTGGGGAGTCCTGACCCCCACTGGGAAACCCCTGGTTGCAGTGGAGCTGTTGGTGGTCTGGTGGCCCCAGCCAGGAAACCTGGCAAACCCCCGGTGGCAGCATGGCCAGAGTGACTGGGCAGCCTCTGTTGGGGAACCTCCTAGTTGAAGAGGGACTGGCAGAAACATCAGCCAGAATCCCCAGTTGCAGCAGGGTGGCTCTAGCAGCAGGGTGGGGCTGCCAGATGCCCCAACTGATGAACCCCCTACAGCAATAGGGCCAGCAGCAGCTAGATGGCCCCAGCCAGGAACCCCAGAGAATACTCTGCGGCAGCAGCCAAGCAGTCCCCACCAGGAGACCATGAGGCAGTGGACAGGCAGCAGGGTGGGTAGCCATGCTGGGCCAGTGTTGGGGAGGGCAATGACACAGCAGAGAGCCCCAAGGAGAGGATCCTGGGAACAGGATAGGCAGCAAGGGAGTACTGATCTCCCCTGGTTGAATAAACTCCCAGGTCCAGGACAGCTCAGGTCCTGAGGGTGCTGGACCAGGGAGGTCCATCCTGTATAATTCTTTTAAAATTGTATAGGTATACAGAAAGGTTTCATAAATGTCTTAACTCTGAGGAGGGAACTAGCACAATGAGGAAGAGAAGGTCACTCACTCAAATATCTAAAAAAGGGAGTTTACTGCGGATGTACTATGCAGAGCAGCATGTTAGCATCCTCATATAGGATGATGGGTTTCTCATAGGTTAAGTTTCTCAGTTCTTAAGTTACATGTTTATTGACTACTGCCCGGCACCCTCAAGACCACAAAAGTCCCGAACCAGAGAGTTTGCCAGACCAAGGGATGTCAATGCTTCTCTGCTGGCCACATGGCACACCTAGCTCCTGTCTGGGCTGTGGGACTCCCTGGGGCAGGGTCTCTCCAGTCACCCCGGGTTCCATTGCCTACTGGAGTGGGCAGCTCGCACACTGTTCCTGCACCCCAGGGGTGCTCTGTCCGGCAGGTGGGGATAGCAGAGGTAGCAGATCATGGCGGGGGCAGAGTCTTGTGGTCAATTGAGCAGTTGCTGCCATGGCACAATGATTTCTCTGAGTGACACATCAGGCCTGGGGACAGAGAGACGCAGGAGATGCTGCAAGTGATGGGGCTGTCATTGGCCCTCGCTGCCACCAGGGGTTCCCCAGGTGGGGCCCAGCTCTCCGGGATGCCCTGATGCCAGAGGTGGTTTCTGGCTGAGTCTCCCCAGCCAGACCTGCTACAGTGGGGGTTCCTCGTAGGCACTCCCTAGCAGCAATTGGGGCATCCCAGAGAGCTCCAGTCCCACCAGACTCTGCTGCCACCAGCTCTTCAACTGTAATAGAAAATTAATTTCAGCCTTAACGATTGAGTGACTGTTGTTGCTCTGTAATCTGAATTTAATTTCATCCATTAAGCCCAGAACTTGAGTCATATCAGAACACTCAAGAGCACCATTCTTTTATTTTAGGAGCCAGAAAGACATTCTGATTCTTCCATTATCATCAGTTAGCCAATCCCCAGCTCACGGCTGGAGTGCTGAGAGGTGGCAGAGACAGGAGAATGTGGCGGCGGGGTAGGGTGGGTGAGCAGGTTGCACGAGGGGGAAGGCACAGGAGAGGGGAGGGTGAGGGAAGACCCAGGGGGCTGAGGGAGGGGTCGGTGTAGTGCAGCGGGCAGGGACTAGCCGCCAGCCCCATCACTTGCAGCATCTCCTGCGTCTCTCTGTCCCCAGGCCTGATGTGCCACTCAGAGAAATCATTGTGCCATGGCAGCAACTGCTCAGTTGACCACAAGACTAGCCGCCAGCCCCATCACTTGCAGCATCTCCTGCGTCTCTCTGTCCCCAGGCCTGATGTGCCACTCAGAGAAATCATTGTGCCATGGCAGCAACTGCTCAGTTGACCACATGCTCTGCTACCTCTGCCATCCCCACCTGCCAGACAGAGCACCCCTGGGGTGCAGGAACAGTGTGCTAGCCGCCCACTCCAGCAGGCACAGGTTTGCATGGTACCACTGCCACAAGCTCCTGCTGCACCTGCTGGCCACTTGCTGGGGAGGTGCTGAGCCCCACTCGAGCCCCCACCAATGGCAGCCCCAGGGGAGGGGCCCTGGATGCACTCATCACTTCTCACTTCGCAAGTCTTCTCAAATGTTCTCTGTGACAGATATCGTGATGGACACCTCTCCTTTTGTAATAGTATAGATGAATGATAGTTCTAGAAGTGCATCCCAACACTTCTTTTTGGGGTTAGGATTACTGCACAGTGCTTGAGCCTATTTTACTTAGCTCAGTTTAGAGATTCTCTTTAGAGGAAGGGAAAGTACCTAATTACTCATAACTCCATATATTCTAATTTTGGGGTCAAAAGAGAGCTTTCGAGGAAGTCACTGTGCACAGTAAATCAAGTTGTTTCCTTTGCCTTTCTGGATATAAAACCTTCCAGCCTAGATGTAGCTTCAGATCCACCCAGGTGAGATGGCGGTGGATTAAGATCAAAGGGATGGAATCAGAGGATGTAGGCTTTCCAGGGTAGTTCTCGCAGGTGTTGTGGAGATTCGTTACCTAAATTAATCATTCTTGTGTGCGCTAAACTACCAAACTCCCCTCAACCAAAGAAGATTCTGAAACTAGGGTCTAGAATGCAAGTTCATAGTACCCTGAGTCTATCAAAGCCCTTCTGAGACTGATACAGAGGAAGGTCAGTAGGCATCATGAAGACTTAAGTCTCCCATCCTGATGAAATCGGATCCTTCCGAGGTCTGCAAATTCCATGGGCATATAGGGTAGGGAGAAGGTATACTGGATTTGTCTTACGGTATATTTTCTTGTTTGGGTTGGTTTGGTCCAGAATCTAGATGGCGTGTGTGTGTGTGTGTTCGAGGGAGAGAGAAAGAATTGATAACACAGTGCTGATCATACCTTTGTTCAGCTTGTGATTGTTTTAACTTAATGAAATCCATCTGGGACGGGAACCTGAACGTTTGCGTACATCTGGGCACAAATAGCATGTTGCTATAAAACTGATTAATAATTGTATTTAGAAGGTCATAATTAGCTTTATTTACATTCTGGTGCCAGTAGGGAAGAAAAAAATGAATATTTATCATGCCTTCATTGTGTTAATATGAAAAAGATGCTAACCAAAGTCATATGCTTTGTGTACAGTATTTTCTGAATATATTAATATAAGAGCTCTTCCTTGTTTGTAAAGAACAGAGGGCCCATCAGCCATATCCAATGATTTCCCCCAAAAATGCTTTAAAGTCTGTTTATATTTGTACATTGACAATATAAAGGAAAAAATGCAACTTTGTACCATGGAATGGGTCAAGTGTGTTTCTTGTTAGCAAGTATACTGCCTTCAGACTAAACGTATGTGTTGTGGTCAATGTAATTCTAGTGGAGTCTAAACAAAGGGTAGGTTCCCTCATTGAACCAGTGTAGCTATGCTGGAGTCACTTAGGATAATCTGTTTTATTGTACAGATCTGGCAAAATAGCAGCACCATATGAAAATTCATTTACATGTGGAATAATATGCAAAAAAATCTACTTTTAAAAAGGCAGCATTGTAGAGCCTTTTCAATGGCAAAAGTGGAAAGGGCAATGTTACCTTGTGTGTATGCTTAGCTCATACTTGTAAACTGAAAAGAATGAACTTCAGCTATTATCGTATGTATTGTGTCGTTATTTTTATTAGTGCACAATTACTATAGAATGCTGCCAGTCTGATCTACATAGGTCTTCTGACTATATAAGATGCAGAGCAATGGGGAATCAGTTAATCTGACTATGTTTGTTATATACATGTAATGATGAGCAATTTTATAAATTAGTCCATTGAATTAAGATCAATGCTTAAATGTTTTCATAGACTTTAAGTCCTGAAGGGACCATCATTATCATTTAATCTGACCACCTGCACATTGCAGACCACAGAACCCTACTTACCCACTCCTGTAATAGACTTCTAACCTCTAGTTGAATTACTGACATCCTCAAATCATGATTTAAAGACTTAAAAGTTACAGAGAATCCACATTTCGCTCTAGTATAACCCTGCAAGTGACCCAAATCCCAGGGTACAAAGGAAGACAAAATACCCAGAATCTCTGCCAATCTGACCCAGGGGGAAATTTACAAAATTACTCATCGCTACATTTAAAACAAACACAGATCAGCTGATTCCAAATATGCTGCTCAGTTTTCCCCTGAGAATTTCAGCAAGACTCAACAATCAAGGAATTTCACTTGAAACTTCCCTCCAGCCTAACAGTTCACTTTTAAGTACAACCCCTTGTAACTTCCTGTTTAACCAGGACCTTCTTCATCTTTCAATTTTCCCACTAATCCTCATCATCTCCAATTTTTACTAATAATTTTCCAGTGAAACTATATCAAATACTTTACAGAAATCCAGGCAGATTAGATCTACTCAATTTCTTTTGTTCAAAAAAAATCAGTTATTTCTCAAAAGAAAAAGAGCAGGTCGGTTTGACACGATCTACCTTTTGTGAAACCATGTTGTATTTTATCTCAATTACATTTATCTTTATGTTGTTAACTACTTTCAAAATTTGTTCCAAGACCTTGCATACAGCTGAGGTCAAACTAAAAGGCCTAGAGTTTTCTGGATCACTTTTCCCCCTTGCTTAAAAATAGGAACTATATTAGCAATTCTCCAGTCACATGGTACAACCCCCAAGTTTACAGATTTATTGGCAATCCTTGCTATTAGGCCTGTAATTTCATGTGTCAGTTCCTTTAATATTCTTGGATGAAAATTATCTGGCTCCCCTGATTTAATCCCATTAAGATGCTTTAGTTTGTCTTCCACCTCAGATGTAGTAATTTCCAGTGCCAGATTTCCATTAGCTATTCTGCCACTAACTCTAAGCCCTTATTAAAAATTTAGGCAAAGTATTTGCTTGGGTGTTGTACCTTGACTAGATTATCTTTAATCTCCAGCCCACCCGTAGTGTTTAGTAGTCCCACTTCTTCTTTCCTTGTTTTTTTTAAATGTATTTATTTATATGGCTATAGAACCTTTTACTCTTGGTTTTACTTTCTTGTGCACATTACAACTCTGCTTGAATTTTACCAGTTCTCACTTTTCCTCTATACTTTCTGGCCACAAAAAGGTAGCCTTTCCTGCTGATCCATCCCATTTTCCATTCCTTGCAGGCTTTCTGCTTTCTGTTAATAACCTGTCTGAGATGCATAGTCTGCACACCTTCACTATATTTTTTTCCTCTTGCTTGTGATGCGGGCTTCAGATAGCTTGTGCAACTTTTAGCTGAAGTAATTTCAAGTCCCCTCTATACTCATATTCTTGAGATCCTTAATCTAGTCCTCTTCCCTTACTAGCTCTCTTATCTTTTTAAAGTTTGCCCTTTTGGAAATCAAGGATCCTAGCTGCAGATCTATTTTTGGTTATCCTTCCATTTAATTTAAAGTGAATTAGTTCATGATCACTGGAACCAAGTTTCTCTCCGACACCTAGCTCTTCTATGAGATTCTCACTACTCACCAGTACAGTCTAAAATGGCATCACCTCTTGTAGATTCGGTAAATGTTGGTGAAGAAATCTGTCAGCTGTCATGTCCAGGAAGATATGTGCCCTACTATTATTAGTGGCAGTAGCTCTCCAATGTATGCTGTGAAGTTAGTGTCTAATAATAAAAAAATTCCCACTAGCATTTATTACATTAAAATTATTAACTAGGTCTCTCTCTGTATCAGATCCAGGAGATCTGTAGCATGTCCCAAGCACTATTTCAGGGGAGCTTCAGGTAGCTTGACTCCTTTATCTATTTCATCATTTCTAATTTCTTCACATTCTAACCTCATCAGTAATGTGCAGGGCTACATAACTGCCACTTTTCAATTATTCCTTTCTTTTCTGAACAGTACCAGCCCTCCAGTCATGACAACTATTGCCCCTTATTTCTGTTATCTCTATAATATCTGAGGGTATGTCTACACTACCCCGCTAGTTCGAACTAGCGGGGTAATGTAGGCATACCGCACTTGCAAATGAAGCCCGGGATTTGAATTTCCCGGGCTTCATTTGCATAAACCGGGCGCCGTCATTTTTAAATCCCGGCTAATCCGAACCCCGTGCCACGCGGCTACACGTGGCACGGAGTAGCTAGTTCGGATTAGGCTTCCTAATCTGAACTAGCTGTACTCTTCGTGGAATGAGGAGTACAGCTAGTTCGGATTAGGAAGCCTAATCCAAACTAGCTACTCCGTGCCGCGTGTAGCCGTGCGGCACGGGGTTCGAACTAGCCGGGATTTAAAAATGGCAGCACCCGGCTTATGCAAATGAAGCCCGGGAAATTAAAATCCCGGGCTTCATTTGCAAGTGCGGTATGCCTACATTACCCCGCTAGTTCGAACTAGCAGGGTAGTGTAGACATACCCCAATTTTAACATCCCACAGGCTCTCTATGTTTGTCACACAGGCTCCCTATGTTGGTGTACAAACAACTTAGTTGTTTTTGCTTGACTTTTCCCAGATTCCTCACCCATTTGGTATAGTCAATCTATTGCCAGTATTGCCTAACAACTGTTAGCTTCATTCGTATTGGCAGTATCTCTCCTCTTAATGTCCATCGCAGTTCCTGTCTCTATTGCTAAATTCTCTCTTGATTTTCCTCCTGGTCAATATTGGAATCAGTCATGGAGATTACATTAGAATCTTCCAAGAGTTTTCCTCAAGGTCATAGTTTAAACTTCTTTTAATCAGTTGTGCCTTTCTTCATGTGATAAGCGTATTTCCCTCCCTACTCAGGTGGAGTCCATCCCATAAGAAATGTCCTCTTCCCATGAATGTTTCCCAGTGGTTGAACATCCCAAAGCCCTTCCTATAGCACAGCCTAAGTCATATGTTGATCACTAAAATCTTGTCTTGCCTTTATTCTCCTCCTCTAAATATAGATAGAATTTGACTGAAGATCACAGAGACCCCATGTTTTCTCTTGTGTCATTTCCCTGGAGGCATTACAGAGAGAATATAGCAGTACTGGGTTTTTTCCCCCATATGAACAAAACACATCCTGCTCCCTTTGGGATCCTTTTCATCCTTGGGTCCATTTCCCATATCTTAGATTCTGTTACAGTATACCCTTCTGGGTTTTGGTTCAGCTCTGGTGAGAGGCCTGTCTGTTCTTAGTGGGAAGTCACCAATCAAATTGGCCTGATGTTGGTCAAGAACTAGGAGTCACCAAATGAAATTAATGGTAGAAGGTTTAAAACAAACAAAAAGACGTATTTCTTCATGCAACACACAGTCAATCTGTGGAACTCCTTGCCAGAGGATGTTGTAAAAAACAGGACTTTAACTGGATCCTGTAAAAAACTAGATAAAGTCATAGAAAAGAGGTCCATCAGTGGCAATTAGCCAGGATGGGTGGGAATGGTGTTCCTAGCCTCTGTTTGTCAGAAGCTGGGAATGAGGGTATGTCTACACTACCCCACTAGTTCGAACTAGCGGGGTAGTGTAGACATACCCTGAGTGACATAAGAGGGATCACTTCATGATTACCTGTTCTGTTCATTCCCTCTGGGGTATCTGCCATTGACCACTCTCAGAGGACTGGATACTGGGCTAGACCTTTGGTCTGTCCCAGTATGGCCATTTTTTATGTTCTTATGTTCTTTAGACTTCCTACTATTCATAATGGTCTTTGTTATTGGGTAAGAAAACTGAAAAAGACCAAATCTCTTCAGCTGCTATAAATCTCAGAAGTTTTTTTTTAAATCACATTGCCCTATATATATCTATCATACTCAAGTCAGAAACAAAGAGTTGTAAGCTCAATGACCCTTTTCAAGTAACATAATCTATAAAATGAGAGTTTTTAAAGAAATTATTACCCAGTGCTATTATCCTATGTATTTTGGAGAGACTTCTTTCATAAATGCCAAAACCTAACACCAGGGATAAGTGTTTCCTATTATCATATATATGAGTGTGTGCATGCATGTATATACAGTTTTAATTGAAAGAAGTTAAAATAAAAAATACAGAATGCTAGGTATGCTGCAGAGGACTAATTATGAATAATATACAATTATGCAAATCTATCAAGACATTTATTAAATGTATTGGAGATGGATAAATAATATAAACATGTCTGCCAATATTCACTCAGCTTAAATTATTTCAGATGTGTCTGCACCAATTTTGTTTTCACTTTCCAAGAACAGTAAAGTGATCAAATTTTCTAGTTCAAACATTTGCAGATGGCACTTTCCCTAGTTGTGGATGTAAGTATTTCTAATGGCAATGTTGACCTTTGCTTACACAAGTATTAGTGTCAGGATTGCTTGCGGGCTCATTCAATCAGGAAACAGAAGCAGGATCATATGGCACAAATTATGTGACAATGGCATAAAGGCACAAAAACATTATCCTTAAAATTATTCTCTCTCTCTCTCTCTCTCTGTTTCATCATGAGCTTCTGTCTAGAACCTTCACCAGTTTGTCCTTTCTGTTCTCCAGCTCTCAGTGTTGGCATCACTTCAGGAAGGTGCTTAAGCATGAGTGTAACTTTAATCAAGTATGTCTGTTGAAGTAAATGACAACAATTGTATTAAACCTAACTGAATACAAAATAACTACACTCTATTTAGTTTAAACAATAAATTAATATAAATAGAGAAAGTTCTGTAGTACTTAATTGTGCAAACTCCAAGTACATTAGGGAATCAAATTATTCAAGGCAATGTGTTATATACTGAGCATGTTCCTCTGTTATTTGGTTACTATACATAGGGGCAGTGTCTACATTGGCAAGATTTTGCACAAAAGCAGCTGCTTTTGCACAAAATCTTGCCGCCTATCTACACTGGCTGCGAGTATTTGCACAAGAACACTGACGTTCTAATGTACAAAATCAGTGCTTCTTGTGCAAATACTCTGATGCTCCCACTCAGGGATAAGCCCTCTTGCGCAAGTATTCTTGCACAAGAGGCCAGTGTAGACAGGCAACATTAATTTCTTGTGCAAGAAAGCCTGATGGCTAAAATGGCCATCGGAGCTTTCTTGCTCAAGAGAGCATCTACACTGGCATGGATGCTTTTGCGCAAAAGCACATGCCTGTGTAGACGCTCTCTTGTGCAAATACTTTTAATGGAAAAACTTTTCAGTTAAAAGTATTTGTGCAAAATCATGCCAGTGTAGACTCAGCTAGGATGTTTCAGCTCTTGCTACTGAACTAATCACAAACACAATAGATTAGAAGAGAGATCTTGGTAAAATAAGCTGGTATGCAGTTAGATAGCCATAATAATAATCTTTTTTCAGCACTTTAAAAGCCTGAGTCAATGCCTAGTAAAGATAATGGAAAAAATAATGTTGACTTCAATGAGTCTTAGATTAAGACCCAAATCTCCAATGCTCTTTACATGCATTAACTTTTTAATTCATGCAACACTTCCGTGAGATGGATTAGTGAATTTTACAGATGGAGCACAGGTCTGAGCCATAGATAGATCTTAGACTAAGCCATTTACAGACCAAGAAGTAGAATTGAGGGCTCAAAGCAAGGAAGCCATATGCTCAGATCACTAGAGCATGCTGCGTCAAACAGAATAAACATACAAGTACTGGGGAGGTATATTGAAATAATGCTGTTACACACACACTCACACTCACACACACACACAGCTAACATTCTGCCTACTCCTCTAAGAAATGAAGATTGGCTTTAGTGAAGGAATACAGATTAGTTAATTTATAAGGTCTATCTGAGTGAAGCTATGTTTCTGTGTTTTGTCTGTTGTAGTGTGCATCAGCTCCAGTTTACTAATTATGGACTACTTAGATGCCAGTTTTGTTAAAATTATTACTGGCTTTGTCAGCACTGAATCAAAAAACGGTTGAGAGATATCCCAAAAATTTGGATATGCAGAGGGGATGTTAGTGGTTGTGTTCCCACCAGCGTCCAATACTTCTCATTTTGCGAAGGGTAAGGGAAGCTGGTAGGAGCATTTGCTCTCACCTACATCCCACAGTGCGGACGCTGTCAAGACTCGGCTTCAAGTACACCTATTCCAGCTACGCATTTTACATAGCTGGAGTTGCATACCTTAAGCTGACTTTCCTGGAATATATATATAGATCAGGTTCAACTGGCATACATCACATTTACAGATTTCTGAAAAAGCTGCAGTTCAAGAATAAGTAGTTTCCAGTCTACATTGGAAAAAGTGAAATAGAAGAGTCCATAGATTGTCATTATGATAACTAGCTTTTCTGCACTTGATAAACAACCAGAATAGCTTCTCCAGTATAATTAATGTGTATTTGTAGAGATACTGGAATAAAAGCACCCTTCTTCTGATTTAGGGAAATTCAGTTTGGAAGTGGAGGCCTCAATATAATTGGAATAGTTTTCAGAAACTTACTAGTATCCAACTATATTTCTTTATTTGAAGTGCTCGTGAAAGTGCCAGAAGCAGCAGCAGCCCAGAGGCTTGCAATGGCATCAGCATCTCTACTTCTGAGCAGCCGACAGCTCCAGATGTCTGCATTGGTTCACTGCAGTAGTGTGATGAGATCAGGAGGAAGGCAGGAGAATTCCCTCTCCTAATATGTGGTTGGAGGAAACACTGCATTTCCAAATTCAGTATGTCCTGTGAGGGGAATACCTCCCTCATAATCATTAAGAAGGATACAGGATTAAGGTACTGACTATGTGCGAGGATGGGTGTTGAGAGAATGGTAAAAACCCAGGTGGGGACTCCTCTCTTCAACTAAGTAACAGAAGTTCCTTCAACAGAATTCAAATATAAGGGAATGCTACAAGACACGGTAAATTGGGAGATTTTGGCTTGTAAACAGGCGCCTCCCTGACATAATAGGTGACTTGGTCAGTATGATATTGGGTCAGGACAGTGTCCCCTGTGATTTAGCACTGGAGCATCAGGAGAGAGGCGGTTCATCCTGTCCCATTCCAGCCTCATGACTCTCCAGTAGGTGTAAAGCCTCTTCAAGTGAGTAACCAATTGTTTCAACGGTAATTCAGATATTATAGGGTGATGCAGAACATGCACTGCCAGAGTGGGGAAATGGTCTCTCTTTAGGAGTGAAGAGGAAGCATATGAGATGAGAAACAGATACTGACTCTGAAGGAATGAATGAGTCATGTTAGCAGCAAGCAGTGAGTGAGGGCCAGAAGGATTCAAGGCAAAGATGATTGGGGAGATCATGGAGTTGCACCTAATGGGCAGCCGTGGGCTGGAAAAGGATAGGATGGTGCAAGCTGGGGGAAGGGTCCTGGTTGGAGAGGTTGACAGGTAGAGTAACTGTCAGCTAGCATGGGCTCAGTTTTGGAATGCTGGAGATAACCAGAAAATTCATCCCTCAAGCAATGGGGTAAGAATAATTACTGTGAGGGGGCTGTAGGTGACCAAACTACTAGTCACCTCCCACCAGGGAATGTAAATACATGGGAAGAGATCATTGCCCAGAGGATTTTTGGGGAGCCTCAAATATTGTGAGTTCTGTGGCAGTAAGTTGGGAATAATTGTGAGTACCAGATCCCATGGGAGTGCACTTTCTGTGTAATTCTAAACCGTACATGTTCTGTTTTTGTCATGTTGACATATTTTCATTGCTGCACAAGGAAAGCCTGACAGAAAGTAAGCTGGGACAGGACAAGAAAGTCAGTAAGAAATCAAAATAATTTTTAGGGCCAGAACTTGGGAGATTTGGGCAGCCACATTTTTATTTCTGTCCAGCAATATCAATGGGTTGTACAGTATTATGCTCAGCATAGGAAAAGCTCACCATAATGCTGCCCTGGACAGTGGCCTGGGAGTCTGGTTCCCAGTGGGTGGTCCACTCCTTGGATGACCTCAATGAAAATGATTTAGAAACGTGTGAGAGATTGACGTGATTATCCGAGCTAAGAGGGCTTAAGGGCAGACCAAGGATTTGCTCTTACGGGTGATTATTTGGTCTGAAATGTTGCAGATGATGGTATGGCAGGGAGCCATGAAACCTCTACAGTCTGATAAGTCCAGAAGGTATAAAAAAAGAGAGATGGCTGAATGTATATGTAAACAAGGGAGATTGGTTCTAGCTGGACATATCACATTGAACTATTCAGGAAGGACAGCGCACACCTATCTGACTGGAGAGAGGATATATTTTTGTCAGCTATTAAGGAAAGAGCAGGTAAATATCTGGGAACCTCAGACGATGAGACGACCACTAGTGGATCAGGAATTTCCGAATGAGAAAGCGGACCTTCCTGCAGCTGTGCACCTGGCTCACCCCCGCACTGCAGAGAGCCACCACCCGGCTGCGGGCACCCATCCCCATTAAGAAGAGGGTCGCCATTGCACTCTGGAAGCTGGCCACACCTGACAGCTACCGCTCGGTGGCCCAGCAGTTTGGGATGGGAAGATCAACCGTCGGAGTGATCGTCGTGGAGGTAAGTCCCAGGGGGAGTGGGATGGGGGGAGGGTGCTGCACTCCAGGCCCAGGGACAGCCAAGACTCCCGGCTGGGTTGCCCAGGGGTTTGGGCTGCCCCTCCCTTGGACAGGCCCGGTGGGGGGGCACACTCACCCCTGCCATATGTGATGTGTTCCCTTGTGTTTCTCTGCACCCTTCTGCAGGTCGTCCACGCCATCAACGACGTCCTGCTCCCGCGAATCATCCGCCTGCGCGACGTGGATGATACCATGGCCGGCTTTGCTGTCCTCGGGTTCCCCAACTGCGGGGGAGCCCTGGACGCTACCCACATCCCCATCCAGGCCCCGGAGCATCGAGCGGCCCATTTCATGAACCAAAAGGGGTACTGCTCCATCGTTCTGCAGGCCCTAGTGGACCACCGGGGCTGCTTCGTGGACATTTACGGGGGCTGGTCTGGCCGGGCACACGACGCCCGCATCCTCCGGAACTCTGGACTGTATTGCAGGTTGGAGGCGGGCACCTACTTCCCCCGGCGGGACTTGACTGTCGGGGATGTGCCTATGCCCATCTGCGTCGTCGGGGACGCGGCCTACCCCCTGATGCCCTGGCTAATGCGGCCCTACACGGGGCAGCCGGACCAGAACTGGGCCCGGTTCAACGACCGCCTCAACCGGGCCCGAAACCCAGTGGAGCTGGCCTTTGGACGTTTAAAGGCCCGCTTCCGTTGCTTGCTCACCCATCTCGAGATGGGTGAACAGAATGCAACGGAGGTCCTGGCTGCGTGCTGCGTGCTCCACAACATTGTGGAGTGCAGTGGGGCAGCCGAGGCACACACCTTGGAACAGCCCGACACAGCTGTCGTCCGCCAGGCGCACCAGGATGTGGTGCACATCAGAGAGGCCCTGGTGGACATGTTTGCCCAAGCCCCGTAGTAGGGTCGCGTGGGTCTCCCCAGACTACTCCCGCCCGTTCCCTACCCTTCCTCACCCCCTCCCCTTAGTTCCCCCCCAATTGTAAAGCGTCGGGTCAAAGCATGTCGGCCGTCATCGAGTCTGTTCGTTGGGTGCGTCAGGCTTAGTTAGGGTTTTTCTTTTTAGCTTAGGCTAGGGTTTAGGCCACCATCGCCTGTCCCAAAGAACAGCCACGAGGGTTCGTGCGGAAGGCTGAAGTCAGCGTACCTGATTCCAGTCATCTTCCGTCGAGGGATCTCCTGGCTGTTCCTCTCCTGAGGCCCGGAAGGACCAAAGGATTGAGGTGGCCAGCAACACCACAATCGTCCTCCCTGCACCTAGACTATGTTTAATTATCTGTTGTGTGCATCTTGTAACCGTTCTTGCTAGTTTGTTATCTATGTAAATATAGTTTGTGGCTTACATTTTACTGAAAAGTGTCAGCATTTATTTCTGCGCCACAAACCACTGACCACTTACGAAGGCCCCCCCCCCAGTGATAGAGTACAGATTTCATTCTCCACAGTTTGCCACCATGTTAAATTTAAGTGGCTACTTGGCATCTCACATCATTTCGTACACTACCTAGAGTTACACAATACCCAACACAGGAATGAACAGCAAAATAGAGAACTGTTTATTTACAAGGGGTGGGGAGACCTTCAACTGGGACAGGAAGTGGGTGGGAGACCTTCAACTGGGACAGGAAGGGGGGGCAGTTACTGGGACGGGCAGCCCCTGCGAGCACTCCTCCGGAGGCCAGCCTGCCCACGCTGGGCAGACCGCGTCGGGGCAGGCTGCACGCGGAGGTGGCCAGGGGCAGGGGCAGGGGCAGGTGCAGGAACAGGGGCAGGAGCTGGGATAGGAGGAGGGGCAGGAACGGGGCAGGAGCTGAGATGGGAGGGGGCATGAGCTGTGCTACGGGAGGGATGGCGGGGGCCTGGGCTCCGCCCATGCCATAGTGAATCGCATGCACAATATGTGCCGTCACGTGTCCATTGTGGTGCGCATCCCTCGGCATTCATCCAGGAAGGCAGCCCAGCCGTCCTGCTGCCACTGCAGGTCCCCCTGCACCCGCTCCGCGATGGAGGCCTGGATTGCCTCCACGGCATTGACGTGCCGGCAAAGCAGCTGGTCCCTCTGGCGGAACCTGTGCCTTTGGGATTGGCCTGCTGGGAGTGCCGCTGTTCCGCAGTGGAGGGTCTGGTGCTGGGTCCCACTGCAGGGAAGAGAAGAAAGGATGGGTCAGTCAGGCAAGCCGTCCACTGTCCCCACACCGCATGCCCTCCACCCCTGAGCCCAGGTGACCCCACAGTTGTGTAGCTTGGGCCCACTCAGTTCCCCTCCTGCTCCCGTGTTGTATGTTTGCAAGGAGGACCGCCCCTGGAGTAGGGTCCCCCCTCCAGTACTCTAAGCACCAGTCTGTATCCTGACCCCGTGGAGGGCGGGAGGGTGCTTGTGCTGCGTTCACTTGTGGAATTCCCTGCCGGTGGAGACTGTGAAAAGCTTTGGGCTAATCACTGGTGTTAGACAGGGAGTGAGATGCATCCCCATGCAGTGCCTGGGAGCACATCTGGCAGAAGCAGTCTGGGCTCTCAGATCCCCTCGCATAGGATATCTCCTGGATGGAACCAGAAGAATTACTGGGTGAGGCGATGTTCCATCCTTGCAGCAACACTCAGGGACCCTTCCCCCTCCCACTATCCCTCCCACAAGCCCGGTAGCCCAGGGACGTGTGTGGGACTTCCCTCGGGGAGGCAGCCAAGGCACCGGGAGCAGGCGAAGGGCTCGGTGGGGGTCCACGGTCACAGGACCGTGACGCTGCGGTGTACCCAATAGCAGCTGGCTGTGCCTCACAGCGAGGCATGGGACAGTGTGCCGTTCTCCGTGCTGCACCCTTGGCGGAGCTGCGGGCTCTGGGCTGAGTCCCTGGGGCCCTGGCCGGTTCCAGCCAGCATCCACCCTTTCCCCTGATCCCACCGAATGTGTGTGAGCAGCACGATCCCAGGCGTGCCCTGCAGCTGCCTGCCGCGGCCACGTGCCGCTCGGTCACCAGGCTGCACGTGGTTGCACGTGCTGCTTGCTGCCTCATGCGATGCAGCGTGCAGCTCACGTGGCCTGAGTGACATGCTCTCCCCCTCCTCCCTCCGGACACCTGGCCCCCCCACCGCCCTCCGCCTCCCGCCTGTTGGGAGTGCAAACTGCACAAACTCAACAGTGGGTTCCTCCCCAGCCTCGGCCTCGGAGGAGCTGCTGGAGGGGGCTTGCTGGGTGGTGGCAACGCTGGCCTCCTCACTGCCAAACGCGCTGATGCTGTCTTCTCCCTCCCCCGGCTCGGTGGGACGGTTTATGGGGGGGCGTTGGCAGGTGTCCACAGGTACAGCTGGGGCTTCCGGGGCTGGCTGGCCCAGAAAAGCATGGAGCCGGTCGTAATAGGGGCAGGCATCGGGTCCTGCCCCCCTTCTGTCGGTGGCCTGCACATACCCCAGCCGCAGCTCTTTTACAAGCGGGAACAGCGTAGGGTTTCCGGAATAGCCGCTGATTTTGTACAGTAGAGCGTCGTTGCTTTTCCGGAAATTCAAGGGGCCAGTGTAGACAGCTCGTAGCTTATTCCGGAAAAGCGGCTCCTTTTCCGGAATAAGTGGCCCAGTGTAGACACAGCCCATTTGTTCACAGATTCAATACAGAGGGAACAGATGCTCTAAGACATTTTCCTACACTTCACCAAAAATGCACTTCATCACTACATGGATGGTCACCTGCACTGAGAAGATCCCCTGGCCATTCATTCTATGATCCCTCTGATAGCAATAGTAAGGGTGCAAAATCAGTGTCATCTGAGTTGAGGCTATATAATAGGAACTTTGTCCATTAGAAACAGGACTAAGCCTCCCCACACAGCTGAGAGCTATTTACTTTTAATCGCTTTCAAGAAGGGCAACATTCAAGCAGGGACATAGAGAAAAAGGTTGTTCATATCTGGTCCCCATTCTGACACAAGCAATATTTCCAAACCTGTGAAGAAATATCTCAGGGTACGTCTACACTACAGCGCTAATTCAAACTAAGCTAATTCGAACTAACGCGTCTAGAACTAAAAACTAGTTCGAATTAGCGTTTTGCTAATTCGAACTAGCATGTCCACATTAAGTGGACCCTGAACCAGGCTTAAGGATGGCCAGAAGCAGTGCCGGCAGGGCATGAGAGGAGGACTTAGAGCATGGAGATGCTGTCTCAGGCTAGCCGAGGGCTGCACTTAAAGGGTCCCGACCCCCACCCCAGACAGACAGTTCTCAGAGGTGCCCCGCTTGCAAAGCAGTCCTGGCTTGGAGTGCCCGAACTACCCACACTGGGCACATCACACCACTCGGCCATCAGCCTGGCTGCACTTGCCACAGGCTGCCATCTGGGAAGAGGGAGCAATTGGGGGGCTGCAGGAGAGCTTCCACCCCCAGAAGCCCGCAGAGCTAGCCCAGTCCTCCCCATCGGGGGCTCGTACCCCATTCCTCCCTCACCTCCTTCAACTTACCCTTCCCTAGCCCCTTTTCTTGATGTACAAAATAAAGGACAATTGTGTTCAAAAATGGAATCTGTCTTTATTGAACAAAACTGGGGGAGACTGGGAAAAGGAGGTGGGAGAGGAGAGGGCAACTACAATGATCAGGGATTGGGAACAGGTCCCATATGAAGAGAGGCTAAAGAGACTGGGACTTTTCAGCTTAGAAAAGAGGAGACGGAGGGGGGACAGAATAGAGGTCTCTAAAAGCAGGGGTTGGGTGGAGAGGGTGCATACAGAAAAGTTCTTCATTAGTTCCCATAAAGAAGGACTAGAGGACACCAAAGGAAAGGAATGGGTAGCAGGCTTCAAACTAGTAACAGAAAGTTCTTCTTCACAAAGCAAAAAGTCAACCTGTGGAACTCCTTGCTGCAGGAGGCTGTGAAGGCTAGAACTAGAACAGAGTTTAAAGAGAAGTTAAATCAATTCATGGAGGTTGGGTCCATGGAGTGGTATTAGCCAGGGGGTAGAAATGGTGTCCCTGGCCTCTGTTTGTGGAAGGCTGGAGAGGGATGGCACCAGACAAATGGCTTGGTTACTGTCTTCGGTCCATCCCCTTCAGGGTCCCTAGGGTTGGCCGCTGTCGGCAGACAGGCTACTGGGCTAGATGGACCTTTGGTCTGACCCAGGACGGCCATTGTAAGCTCAGGGCTCAGGGTCGGAGGTCTCAGTGGACCCCCTTGATTTTCATGCACACCTGCTCCTGGGTGGCCAGGCTGGCAGCTCTCCTGCCCTAGACGGCCATTTTCCTGTGCCTAGTGCGGAGATCGTGGACGAGGGCAACGATGTCCGCACTAGCCCAGGCGGGTGCCCGCCTTTTGCGGTCGTGGGCAAGCTCCCAGGAGCCGCCAGCCTGGTCCTGGGAAGAGGGGGAGAGCTGGGGGGTATCGGGTGGGTGGCTCGATCCATGCCAGGTGCAGGATCTGCTGGCTGGGTGCTGGCAGGCTTGCACCTGGCACGGGCACCGTAGCCAGCCCGTGCCCCTTTAAGGGGTCCGGGGCCGGGAGGGGCCGGGAAGGGGGGCAGACGAGTTTCCCTGGTGTTGGCCAGAGTGGCCACCAGGGAAACCTGGGAAGGGCTAGCCTCCCACTAGTTCGAATTAAGGGTCTACACAGCCCTTAATTCGAACTAGTAAGTTCGAACTAGGCTTAATCCTCGTGGAATGAGGTTTACCTATTTCGAACTAAGCGCTTCGTTAGTTCGAATTAAGTTTGAACTAACGGAGCACTAGTGTAGCGCCTATGAAAGTTAGTTCGAACTAACGTCTGTTAGTTCGAACTAACTTTGTAGTGTAGACATACCCTCAATGTGTCAAGTGCACTGACTTCCATTTACAAATAATGAACCTAAAAGCATAAAGAACATAATGGCACAGGAGGGGCATATAAAATCCCCTACCACATCATACTAATCGCTTGACTCTCTCCCAAAGGAGGGGAATAATCACCTTTTCTAGGAGGATGATCAGGACACAACATTTATGCAATGTCAAAAAATGAACATCCTGGAAGAAACTTGAACCCTTTCCACCCTGAGGGTATGTCTACACTAGCCCTCAGTTCGAACTTGGGAGGCTAATGTAGGCATTCAAAGTTGCAAATGAAGCCTGGGATTTAAATATCCCAGGCTTCATTTGCATCTTCCCGGGCGCTGCCATTTTTAAAAGTCCCTTAGTCCGAACTCCGTGCCCGGGGCTACACACAGCACGGAGTAGGTAGTTCAAATTAGAATCTCTAATTCGAACTACCATTACTCCTCGTGGAACGAGCTGTACCGGTAGTTCGAATTAGAGATCCTAATTCGAACTACCTACTCCATGCCAAGTGTAGCTGCGGGCACGGAGTTTGGACTAAGGGACTTTTAAAAATGGCAGCGCCCGGGAAGATGCAAATGAAGCCCGGGATATTTAAATCCCAGGCTTCATTTGCAACTTCGAATGCCTACATTAGCCTCCCTAGTTCGAACTAGGGGGCTAGTGTAGAAATACCCTGACATTGTATCATTCGTGAACAAAGCTCTGCCATCCCTATCTATCCTGGGATGTTCTTTTCATGTCCTCTGTGTTGTAAAGTCCCATAAATTTTCCCTCTCTGACTTGTGTAGAATGAAGGGATTCTTACAGTTGGTTCCTTTTGCATGTTTGTCCAGTTGTTCAATGGCCTATGCCTTCATTGCATATGCCACAGCAGACACTGTGGTTTCATTCTTTGCACTTGACCCAGATATTTCCATCTCTTTTTTGTTACTTTGGAGATAAGGGATTCCTGAATGTTGGAAAATCTCAGCATTTGTTATACATTCATTTAATTTAATACCTAATATTTTTCTAAAGCATTCAATGCATATAGAAAATCCCATAGCAATGTTCCATTCATGTTCACTCTACTCCCATGTGAAAATCAAAGATCTTTAGTATGAAAAACTGTTTTTCTTGGCTGTAAACCTCTCTTTCTAAACTAGACACCAAGACAGCAATCTTTCTGAGATCCCTTGTAGACAATTTTCATTTTACCTTCCATTTTCTATCTCTTTCCTGCAAGCAGTATATTTTCCCTGCATGCAGTATGCTCTCTTTTCTTTGCTGTATATCAATTATATAGGTACTCAATGGCAGCCTTCTTGCTTTGAGCTTGCATTTTTGTGGGATTACATTCAGTGAAATAAAACAGACATAACTAAATGGAAATATAGGACTGTGTGCAAACAGAACCTTGAGATATTGTATCAACAATCTAGAAAGTAGGGCATCGTTCTAAAGATCTGTTACTGTAGTTTGGGATTTACATTATGGGAATGAATGAATGAATGAATGAACGCTCTAAAAGCTTTTCGTCTATTTTAGACGTTTATTTAAAAATGTGAAATGTTCCGTAAAAGTTTATTTTTTCAAATCAAATGTTTAATCTAAATAAGCATAGTCAAGTATTATAAGAGTAACTTCAAGGAAAGTCAAATCACTGAACTTCAGTTTCAAGTGAAATAGAGGTCAGTTGATTGTATCTGGTAACACTTTAAGTTCCCTTAATTCAGTAACAACATTATTACACATGGTAATAATCAAAGGCAATGATTTACAGTGAATGAAAGGGTCAAAACCTATTTTCAGATTTTGAAATTCTAAGACTGAACTTGTATCTGGTAGAGTTAGTCTGTTTTCTGCAATTTACGTACCTTTTTTGGGGAAGAGGTTTTTCTGAAATTTGGCCCATCTACACTGGGCCATTATGGAAAAACCTTCTCTTTCAGAAGAGCCCTTATTCTTCATGAAATGAAAAATACAGGGGCTTCCGAAAAAACTCTGTAGTCTACACATAGCCAGAATGTCCTCTCTTTTCTTAATACATACCCCTTAACAAGGAGGAAGATAGATACAGAGTGGGAGATTTTTACATCTTCAAAAATACTTACATGGATATAGAAGATGTAATCAGATTATTATAAATCCTGTTCCATTTCCCCTTTTTTCCAGTCCCCTTCTTGCACAAGATTATTACCACACAATTGCAATTCTAACACAATGTCTGCAGTATATGGAGCCTCTGTCCTAATGCTCCTCCATGCTAAGTCAATTCTATACCATATACAGTCAGTCAGTAACATGAAGGGAAACTTGTGTGGCTGAGTCTATACCATAGCGTCACCACTGGACTGGCAGCACAGTAAAAACTTTAAAAAAAACATTTGTTATTTAAATGAGCATTCTTGACACCTTGGGTGCATCATGATGAATCAGTTGAAACCAAATTCTCAAAGTACAAAAAAGAAGTTCAGTTAATCAACAAAACTGGATTGTCTATAGCAATTATACATATCTGTCTATAGAAAGTGAACACCAGTCTAACCTGTCTCTGTGTGGAAGAAGAATCTCTTCAGGCTGTTCCACCACTTTTATGGTCCATAATCAAGGGTCTGGTGTGTAGGAGTCTGCAGAATGTATCCTACAATCGAATGTGTGTGGGAGATAGTGGGTCAGTTTGGGAACAGAGAGAAAATACAGGAAAACGAGTCTTCTCTAATGCTATGATGGTAGAACCTGTCCTAGATGCACATACTGTCATTTACGTATTAACGTTGGCAACATTCTTATGTCTTTTCACACCAATGTACAAAATTTTCAATTTGAAAGTGAATTGGCTAGCCTTATATACCCATTATCCTTTTGTGTCAGATCTTTCTACAGTAAAGTCAGTTCATTATTCTCCAAGGCAGGTAACAATATTATCTTGCTGTATGATAACTCCTGGTCCCACTGGGAAAGAAAAGGGAGGTCCTAATTTCCAGGAGAAAATCACAGGGCAGGCCATAAGCTGAACTTGCAATGTAGCTCCCTCCCCCCCCCCCCCCCCCCATCCATCAAAGCCAGTATGAAGACAGATAGACAGACAGACAGATTTTAATCTGAGTCCCACTGGTGTACTTTCATAATGGAACCACTGAAACCAGTTGAATCACTTGAGATTGCAATATTTTAACAGAGATTAGAATCTATCTGGAAGTCTATGGTTGTACAAAACACAGGGGAATATGTGTGAATTCTCCAGTAACCATGTCTGAATTTGTGGGTGATACCTTAGACCTGCTTTCTAGAGCAAAGGAAAGAAAAGAATTAATGCATAATAGCAACTGCATTTTGGGGCAACTTCCAGATTATTTATGGTGTGTTTGAAGGAGCGTTAGGGCATGACAATATAGATCAGGTTCAACTGGCATACATCACATTTACAGATTTCTGAAAAGGCTGCAGTTCAAGACTAAGTACTTTCCAGTCTACATAGGAAAAAATGAAATAGTTTTCTGACATGGCAGCTTGTTTTAGCTGTCAAAATGGTGTGCCTTCTTTGATAAATGTTAACTGGAACTCAATCTGTTTATATCTTTCCGCATGCACAGAATAATCCTATATCACTTTACTTCATGCATGTTTGGTCATTCTTCATTCATTAGATCTAGGTATTACGTAATCTTAATAAAACATATTGATAAATATCCTAATTAATAGTGACTAAACATTACATGAGGGGAACCACAATTCCGGTTCACAGTAACTTTTGGAATTTGTTTTTGCTCCATATTAGAACAAAACCAAAACCTTTCAAGCAGTTTGGTTAAAATGGAACTGTGTGCTATGTGCCCATTAAGTTGTTAGAGCACTGGTAACACAAGTTCATGTCTCTACTCTCCCTGATTCAAAGCAGACTTTTTCATCCCAAATGACTCCAAATCAGGAAGAGCAGAGAGTAGAAGGTAGGTTTCCTGCAGTCTACCCACTACCCTAACTACCAAGCTATAAAATCTCTTTTATCTTTTCCATCCCTCTTAGAATCTCCCCAATATATCCCACAAAGACTTATTTGATGAACTCTGTACCAAAATATTTGGAAGTTGACAGCACAACATAGTTTGCTGAAATTTCAAATGTTTTAACATCCTAGATATGCAACTTTATTTTGCAGTTAGGCATGATAGTTACAGCTGCAGGTTGAACCTCTCTAGTTCAGCATTGTCTGGTCTTGCAACACTCATGGTATGGCATGATTTTAGTTAGCTGGATGTCCACTTATCATGGGCATGGCCAATTTTCCTGTAGTCCCCTAAAGTTTGCTTATAGAGCATCCTGGCTCTTGGAAGACATTTAGGGATAAATTACAGCTTAATAACAGCACAGACTACTAAGAGCCCAGTAAGCAGTGGAAATGTTGGTAATGGTGCTAGGCAATGTTGACCTCCTGTGGTTCTGCAAATTCTCTGATCTGGCATCGCTCAGGTCCCAGGGTGCCAGACTGGAGAGGTTCAACACTTAATTTTCAAAAACAAAAAAACAACTTAGTTCTTGTCTGTACTTTAGTTACAATAATGTTAAGTATTCCAGTTATAACACAGTTGAGTCCTAACCATGCTTAATCACAGTTTGGTTTGGCTTTATATCACAGGTCAAATGGTTTTTATACAATTGGAACGAGTACCAACTATTCAAGTACAGAGCCTTAACATGCTTATAATTTCATTGCATTGTAGATGAGTCCCCTAACATATATGGTTGCCCCTGTCACGTTAACAAGTTCTCATTGGGGAAAACCATAAATGTTAAGGTTTTCATAAACAAAGAGATAAATAATTCCACATGAGCTTTTCCAATACAAATTTGTGGAACTGAGCTAAATATTAGTGTCCTTTCATTCCTCATGCTAGTTGTATAAACTATAGAAAGAAAACTGGAAATGCTTGACAGTTAAATCAGATTACCCTCTTAGTAACGCTATTGTGTTAATCTGAGGTTAATGCTGACAATAAGTTGTCATCACTGCATTTTGACAGGAGGAGCTAAGATTCAATAGCTTTGCTGGACTCCTCATAATTTAACTTACTGGGTGTAGTTGCACAAAGCTGAACCAGTCTCTGGTTCACATTCCAGTCAGGTTAATAGGTCTTCAGACATTATTTAACATTGAGTTTTCAGGCTATCATAAATTTTTAAAAATAACTCTGTGCTGACAGTTTAACAGTCAGATAAGCAAGGAGCTAACTTACTTTAACATCGAAACCTTTTGACTGTTCTTTGAGGGCCATAATAATGAAATTTCACCATGAATTTGTTTGATGTTGTCTTTTGGATTTGTACATGCTGCAATGTCTAAACAGCTGTGCATGTTTACATTACAGAGCTTTCAAATATTTTGCTTATTGCTCTCTTTTAATGGCTCTTAAGAGGGTGGTAAAGTGAGCAAAGATATTCCCCCTATTCCTCCCCTGTTTTTGTAAGTCAGACTTCAGATTCATCTTATGCATCTTCTGAAGGAAGGGAAAGTCCAGAAGGTTAAGCCTCTAGCTTTGCCTTTGACTGTTGTCAAATTGCTGCTGTCGCTATTTTTACTATTATTATTATTTTAAATGTGTGTGATGGACTTGAAACTATTCACCAGAATCCCAAAAGCAGAGTCAAAGAATTAAATCATTCCATTCAGGATAGAGAAATGTCAGCTCCCGATTGTATGGATACCCTTCCCTTAGACTTGTAAACACTTGAATTGGCTCCTTTCCAACAAAAATGCATTACCCTCTTGACTTGGTTGTACCATATGAAGTTCAGGGGGGGAAAGCAGCAATGTCAGTATAACACTGTTAATAATAAAGGGGAATAGTTCAGTTTTTCTATAATAAATGAAGTCTCTATTTCTATTGATGTTTGCTTTTTGTTTCATTATCCTATGCAGGTTGAACTTGTCTGATACAGAAGGATGCCAGATGTTGCCAAACTAGAGAGCCCCTGGATCAGAGAGCCCCAGTTTGGGGCAGTGGAGTCCTGGAACCCCAGGCAGCCTCGGGGCTGCAGAGTGCCAGCAGCCTGTGGCTGGCAGCTGAGCTCTAGTGGCTCTGGGACAGTGGAGCCCCAGTGGCCCCAGAGCAGCAAAGCCCTTGTGGTCCTGGAGCAGCTGAGTCTGGCAGCCTTGGGGCAGTGGAGCCCCAGCAGCCCAAGGGCTGGCCAAGGAGCTGGGAACCCAGTGGTCCAGGGGCATGGGAGCCTGGTGATTTGATGACAGATCCTGGGAGAGCCCAGAGTCTGTTAGCAGAAGGGCCAACCTCACTGGGTATGGCAAACTCCCTCCTTCAGACTTGTTGAGTCCCAAGGGTGCCAGACGAGGAAGATCTAACTGGTATTATCTTGCTTTAAAAACAAAACAAAAATACAAAAACAAAAACAAAAAACTCCCTTCCTGCATTATTTTAATGGTTTCTCAAATCATTTCCTGCCTCAGTTTTAATGTCATAGTTTGTTTAGCAGAAACGTGATAAATTCTGAGTAATACTCAGAGGATCTCAGATCTTTGGTGAAAAATATGTAGGGAATAGTTATGCATGATCCATGATCAATATTTCATATTTTGGCCACTAAAAGAAATGAAAATCTTTAAGAAACACTGCAGAAAATATGAGGTCTGTTTCATCATTTTGTTATTTCAATTGAAATCAATGGAATTACCGCAGCATAAAACTGCAGTACTGGTGAAGCAACTCAGAGATCTGAAATATTCAATATATGATAATCTACATGTATATTTTAGTAAAAAAACTTTCCCCTCTCCTTTATTCCTAAACTATTGGAAAATGGTGATCCTAAATGAAAATGTATCAAATCTAAAAGCCCTAGAAACATGCTGAATTACCCAGCTGTCTATTGTTCTCTACACTGGGACAAATTTCACCGATAGGAATACAGGAATGCCAAGAGAACATGTCCACTTTTTTGGAAACCGTTCTGAAAAAGCAGACGCATTCCAGCGGTATCCCGGAAAAGCTCTGCATTCTATACATAGCCTGAGTTGCAATACAAGACACTATTATATCAGGGGTGGGCAAATCAAAGAACCACCAACTTAAATGTTCAAGGCAACTCTAATAGGATCCAAACTGACAGTCTGGTGAATTGTTTTTAATGTTCTGATCATTTAAAAAAATGTTTTTCAGCAGTTTGTGCATCTGTTCTGAGTACTTCAGTATATTGCTGTATCAGAGCTGAAAGTATTTCTGCCTCTGTCAGAACTCAGAAGCAAGAAGTACTAAAAAGCTCAGGAGAATCTTATTTTGTTAGCTTTCTATTCCAGTTGTACAGACTCAGAGTAAAAACTCAGATGAGTACCCCAAAGACATATTCTTTAATCATACTGCAGTAAGGGCCAAATATTATGTTCTCTGTAGAAATGTCTAGAAAAAGACAGGGTCCCTCAGGAAGAAGCTTTGCAGGTGTTGAGTTTAAGGGAAAGGCCTGCAAATCCTGGCAAGCATACAAATCCTGGCCCCCCATGTTGTCTGCAGATTGACCCTTTCCTGTGGAATTGTGCTCCCCTTAGATGCCCACTCCGCCCCCCTCTCACACATATGCACACTGGACTCTTACTGGCTCCCACAGAGAAAGGCCAGGAGAAATCAGAAGTTCATGTTGCTCACATCAACATGAACATCTGCTTAGGGCAAAAAGAAAACAAACAAGAACCCCAACGCACACCATCACTCACACATAGGTTTGCCAAGTGTCCGGTTTTTGCCAGGACTGTCTGTTATTTGGGTCCTCCATCCAGTTAAAAAAAACAGGAAATACCAGACATGTGAAAAGTCCGGTATTTCCTGTTTCCCTCTGATGGAAGCCCGGCGGGGAAAATTTTCCCCTGCCACTTCTGGCGGGGGTGAGAGAGTGAGGAGAGCGGGGCCATTTAAAGGCACAGCATCTTTTTTTTTTTTTTGCTCAACAACTTTGTTCTGCCCCCCCTTTTTTTTCTCAGCAGAATTTTTTCCTGGTGTTTTTTTGCGGGGGGGGAGGGAGGAAGCTTGGTATTTTTTGTTAAACCATCTGGCAACCCTACTCCCACATAGAAAAAATTCTATCACAGAATGACTGGAGGCCATTCCACCTGGAGACTACCACTTCCATGAATAGTCCCATTGAAATCAATGGCATGAAAGATGGTTTAAGTTATTACTCAATAAGAATAAAGGTACCAAAGGCTGGCTCTTTAGTGTTATTTGCTCTCTATCATGCCACAGAGTTCAGGAGCTAGGACCCTGTTATTACAAAACTTTCTAGACTGACCATTTATTCTGAGAACTTTAAATAATAAATACTATTTCTTAGCATATAATCTCTTTAGAACTCATTTCTATTTCTTTCTCATACTTATGCACACCCTCCATTCTAATAACATTCTCTGCAATTTCTGCCTCACATATCACACAAAACCTGTAGCTCTTGATATTTAGCACATATGCTAAATCTACTTTGTCATCTTATATTTGCCCTGAGTATGACAGCTGATAACACAAGGACCCAGAACTAACATTGCAAATGTCTCTCTAATTTAAAATATACCAATTAAATATTTAATATCAAATTATTGAAAGACGAAACTGAAACTCTCCTGAAGGAAACATTGCTCCTGTCAGTGCATGGAATTGTTCGTTTGTTTGCTTATTTGTTTTTATCTTCTCTTGTTTTTCACTTCAAAGGGGCTGCTGGGAGACCATTGTGGTTCCCTCACTCTGGGCTGCTCAGCCCTGGCACAAGCTAGGGTTGCAACGGGACAGCCCAAACTTTTACTATAGGAAGATCAGGCATAGAAGAGCTTTGTTGCATGACGTCTTCTTCCCTTCTTCTCCCTGCAATGCCCAAGACAAGCCTTTTCCTTCCCCTTATGTAGGGGATTGGAAAGGCAGCTGACACAAGACAGCAAGAGAGACACCTCTGACAATTTTGACAGCAGAGGGTTCCCTACAGAGGGGGATTAGCAAGAGCTGTAAATCCACTTTGCACCACCTACAGCCTAGCTTTGCCTTTATTTTATTTCTGGAAACAGAAATGTATGTATGGACTGTTATTCCCATGTATCCATGATAAAGTGTCTGCTAATATGAGTACCAAGTCATTTCCTAAAGTATTCACCAAACTTAACACCATCGTTATAGCCTGGTTACCAGAAAATTATTAATATCTGTAAGGCCAGTACAAAAGACTGTCTTATGAAGTTTTAATTTTTACTAGTCACCTGGCCAAGATGAATAATATACTATATCTGTATTTTTAGCTGCAGTTTTAAAGGTGACTATTCAGTAAGTACCAAGTCACACATATATTTTAGCAGTTATTCAGTATTTGTTGTAGGAAATGCCTTCTTTTCTTCTAGCAAAAAAAAACAAGAGAGAGAGAGAGAGAGAGAGAGAGAGAGAGAGAGAGAGAGAGAGAGAAAGAAAGTGCACGTGAAAATGGGACATTCTTATTTCTTAGTACAGCTTGGACCTCTCTGGTCTGGCATCCTTGGGACCTGACTAGTCCCAAATGAGGGAATTTTCCAGACCAGAGGAAGTCCTCAGCTACCTGCTCCTCAAACCACCTTCCCTTCCTGCTGCTGGCCCCAGCTGCACCGCCTCTCCCCCCCCCCCCCGCCCCTCCAAGCCAGGCTGCTGTGCTGCTGTGGCCCCAGCAGGTCAGACTGCCCCAGCCCTGCTATCTGGGCTGCTGTGTCCTTGGCCCTAGTCCCACTATTGCGGCTGCTGCAGGCTGTGTCTCCAACCCTGGCCCCACTACCACAGCTGCTGCAACTGCCACATCCTTGGCCCTGCTTCTGGGGCTGCTGCAGCCTCTGCTGTGCTACTGGAGCTCCGGCACTGGTCCCAGCACAGCCAGGCTCCGAGACACCAGCCCTCTTACCACCGAACTCCCAGCCAGGACTCCCTGTCTAGGAACACCAGTGGTTCTGCCAGGCCACGGATGTTGCTGGATGAGGAAGTCCCAGTTTTGGGAGGTCCAACTTGTAGTATCGAATTCTTTACTACACAAAAACACACATGAAATTGTCATACAACAATATAGCCACGGATGAGCACACTCATTCAGTTCAGGAAATGGTAGGGCACTATGGAAAGGATAGGGTAGGGGGTCAGTCAGAATTACCAGGAGGGAATGTGGCTAACAGCTATTTCTTCTGTCAGGCGATATATACTGATTCATCAACTGCATAACCCCACAAGGGAAGGAACTAAATAACAGAAGCCAGTGCCTATGATCTGTGGCATATGAACATTATACATGACACTCACCATTGACAGGAGCAGAGCAGGCCCCCCCCAGAAGTGGCAAGGTGGAGCACTGTCCACTCAGCTAAGACCCTCAGTCCTCTGTCATGGTGAGTAAGAAGCAAGTCTAAAATGGACTGAGTGGTGCCACCACCTGGTGCAAGGGGCTTGCAGTTCTACTCACTCATGTTTGGTGCCAACCCCCAACCTTGTCGTGATGGAGGGGCAGCAGTACCACGATTGAGTGGGCAGTGGGACACTCAGCATTATTCTTCTTGACATTACCTATAGTTGGTTCATGCAACAGGATCCCCCTGGGAGCCTGTTAGACCTCACCCCACTTCCAGCAGCCCGAGTCCAACAGCAATAGCCTCAAAAACTGCTACATGGAAAAGGAGTTGCAGTGAATGCCCAGATAGAGAAGCCAGCTGGGAGCCTTAGATGGGGACAGTTAGAAGGGGATTTTGCCTTAGACCCAGTGATGGCTCTTCATGGGTGGCTCCATTTTGCTGTCTTGCTCATAAGCAGGTGTATCCCCAGAACAATGCACTGTGTCTCCAGGGGTTCTGACACAGCATTTCTCCGTTTTGTTGGAGAGGAAATTCTGGGCCAGAATCCCAAGAGGTGCCATGGGCATCATGAATGACATGTGAAAAATTTCTGGTTACTTTCCTGCTTATGAAGGCCTAATCCACAACCCTCAAAATCATTAGTACTCTTTCTATTGACATCTGTGGGTCTTTGAATCCAGCTTTTCCACCTCTGTGAAATAGGGAAAATGTCATAATACATATCTAACTCACTGGTGAAATGAGGGGATGTTAAATAGTTGGACAGTGCTTTGAGATCCTTGACTAGCAGGTACTACAAAACTGCAAAATATTATTGTTTCCACAAGTAACATCTTCTTTGGATCCCTTTGATTGCAAAGGGAATACTTGTCTACTTAAAGTTAGAGACATGTTAAGTAGCCTTAGGAATGAAGGCCATTCTCTGCTCTCTTGGTCTACTTTCTTCTCTTATCCTTCTATATTACAGAACTGGAGTCCATAAATGCACATTTTTGGCAGTACAATACTGATGTTACATAGATTAAATTAAAGTTGTGTATTGTGTCTGTTTCGATTAAATTGCAAGGAAACCTCAAAACCTTAGGCTTAGCACGTTTTTGGTCTTAAGCAAGAGTCCTTTCATGTTGAACAGCTTCTGAAGGTGAAGTAGGTTTCAAAACAATGACCTTTATCATGATGTTTGTCTTTTACTGAATCCCATATAAGCCTGTTGCTAAGACATAGTTGTTGAAGGACATTGATGGATGTCGCTGAAATATCAAATACATCAAGTAAAAATGTCAAATAGGTACAGGAAGTGCTTTTCTGTATTCTGGTCAATAGACTGGCTGTCAGTATAGCTAAGAAATGGGCAACACATCAGTGAATCAAGGCCTGTTATTAAATGATGAAGCAAAAAGAGGTCTGGAAGAAAACAATTTTTGAAATGCAAAATAACAACTCTGTATGCCTTGTTGATTTGGGGTTTTGTTCTTTTATCTAAAGATCATTTTAATTAAATACACCTACAGGCAAAGCATTGCAGAAACGGGCAAGAGTGCCTTTAATATCCTATCAATGTATTTCAGTCAGGATTCCTTGTGTCAGAATCTCTTTTTCCACATAGCATTCAGCAAACTGTTTCCCATTTTCAGAAGGGAAAACACTGATAATTGCCCTCACAGTGTAATTAATCCTCACATCGTCTCCAGCAGTCATGTCTGAAAGACACACACAGATTCCAGTGATAAGTGCCACAGAAATGTTTATAAATAAGATAGAAAATATAAAATTTCCCATTTTTAATTTTCATTACGTTGAATAGAAAAACTAAATTGGCCCTGTTCTTCATTGCTTTATGATTTCATTATGCTGAATATTTCTAACTACAAAGCAGGTTACATTTATATATAAAAATGTAACATAGATGATCACAAATGAACAAGCTCGACACTTGTATAGGTAGTGGAATTAAAATTCTGTAAGTATAAAAGGGAGTATTTTTAACAAAATTGATCTAGAGTAAAGTTACTATTAATTTTGATTATTGTTCAGATTGATATGTTCAAATGAATTGAGGCCAATTAATTCATCAGAAGGATGCTACTTTTTATTTTATTGAAATTTTAGTATTGATTTGATACTATGGCAATATAGTTTAATTTTCAAAATAAAAACTATTGTTATTTAAAATTTTAAAAATATAAACCAAAACAACTGCAAAGAGTAATAGCAATGTTTACTGCTGAATTTCCAGTTAAATATATAACGAAATAGATCTTCAGCTGAACCAGATAATGTGCAGTGCAGCAGCAGCAGAGGGTGGGGGGAGATGGCCTTATGTTTTATGGCAATCGGTTGCACTCCTGAGACCACAGGTATCGGGTTGCCGTAAATTGTGTGTGGCTTTTCATAGCTCCTGCGGACTCTTCAAACAAATGGACAGTGGCACAGATTGGAGTTTCAAATACACCCATTTCATCAAGAACATAAGAATATCCTTATTGGATCAGAACAATTGTCCATCTAGCCCAGTTTTCTGTTTCCAACAGTGGCTAGTCCCCAAAAAACGCTATTATTAAGTGATCCATCCACTGTTGTCCAGTCCCAGCTTCTGTAATTCACCAGGTCAGAGACACCAGGAACATAGGGTTGTTTCCCTGATTACCTTGCCTAACAGCTATTGATGAGACTATTCTCATAAAAGTGTCTAATTCTTCCTTGAATTCAGTTACACTATTGGTCAACATCTCCTGATAATAAGTTCCACAGGTTGACTATGCATTGTATGGACAAGTGCTTCTTTTATTTATTTTAAACCTTCTCCCTGTATTTTCAATGATGATCCATGGCTCCTGTGTTCTAGGAAGGGGGTAAACATCACTTTTTCATTCTCTCCATACGCTTCACGATTTGATAGACCTTTGTCGTGTCTCTTTTTAGTCGTCTCTGTTTTATGGGTATGTCTACACATCAAAGTTAATATGAAATAACAGCCATTATTTCGAATTAACTTTCCTAGTGTCTACACAGCCAAACTGCTATTTCAAAATAAATTTGAAATAGTGGAGCACTTATTTCAAATTTGGCAAACCTCATTCTACGAGGAATAACGCCAAATTTGAAATAGCTAATTCGAAATAAGCGTTATGTAGAAGCTTATTTCAAAATAGGGGGCCTCCAGCCCTTCCCAATGTGCCCTGGTGGCCACTCTCGGCCAAACCAGGAAAACTCCTCTCTTCTCTCCCAGCCCTGGAGCCCTTAAAGGGGTAGACTCTGGCCACAGTGCAAGTGCCAGCTCCAAGCCTGCCAGCAGTCGCTGCCCCTGACCCAGTGGCCACACAATGGCACTGGGCAGCCAATGCCAGCCATCCATCCACCGCCCAGTCCCTCAGCTCCCAGAAACCAGCCAGGGGCTGGAAAAAGCAGGCACCTTCCTGGACTAGTGTGGAGATCATGGACCTCATTGAGATTTGGGGGGAGGCCTCCAATGTCCATGATCTCCGCACTAGACAGAGGAACACGGCCATCTACGGCCAGATAGCTGCCAGCATGGCCACAAAAGGCCACATGCACACCTAGGAGCAGGTACACATGAAAATAAAAGAACTACGGCAGGCGTATGCCAGGGCCACACAGAGCAGCTCCCCAACAGGGGCAGACACCTGCTCCTATTTTGATGCCCTGGACCACATCCTAGAGGGCGGGATGGTCCGTGCCACTCCGAGGGGCAGTGATCCGGGAGCAGAGGGCCCTGACCAGGGCATGGAGGAGTGCCAGGAGCCACAGGAGCCGAGATGGAGCAGGCCACGCCAGCAGCCTAGTGTGAGCACGTGCTGTTCCACCTCTGGGCAGGTGGCTCCAGCTGGCTGCCACACAGGGGCCTTGGCCTGTTAGTCACATGCATGTGTGAAGAGAGATGACATGTCCTGACCCCAGGGTAGGACTCAGCAAGTCGCCCTCCCTCCACAAGGCCATTCTACACAGAGGCAGGGGACATCTCCCCCCCACCTCAGCCGCACTATACACAGCACAAGGGCATGGGTGCAGTCTCGGGGCTGTTCCCACTCCCAGGGATAGACGGACATTCCAATCATGGCCTCTGTGCAAGCACATCAGCTCTGATGGTGCAGGGAACGGTCATCCTTACCTTGCAGAGGGGGGCTGGGCTTCATCCACTGTGTCCCCAGGGATAACTGACCACTTCTCTTGTTTCTCCACAGCCACACCAGCTGTGTGTTCAGGGTGCACCAGCCTGCCTGAGACATGCTCCCACACCTGAGGACTCCACAGGACCACCGAAACAGTTCCTTCATAATTCTTAGATGAATATCATCTCATCTGGTGACTTAGTACGATATTATTTATCAATTTATTTCAATACCTCCTCTACTGACACCTCAGTCTGAGACTGTTCCTCAGATATGTCATCAAGAAAGAATAGGTCAGGTGTGAGAATTTCCCTCATATCCACATGAAAACCCATGCAAGGAATGAATGTATTGCAGTGTTTTATTGCAGACATAAAGCAGCATGACCAAAATAGAAAGAAATCGATTCTTCTCAGTCTTCATCCCATCCCTTTCCTCAAGTTCCTACACACACACACACCTCCATTCTCTTTTCCTCACACAAACACACTCTTTCTCCAACTCAACCTGCACTATAATCTGCTTTTTTTTCTACTTGAAAAAGGAGTAAATAAATTTATCTTTAGCTACAAAAAACAAGTACAAACACTTTCCAAAGAATGACTCTGAGAATTACTTAAAACATCTAAAACATACTTAAAATGCTTAAAAAATTACTTAATCCAAGATACTCAAATCTGGAAATCGTGGATGACCCATCATCTCAAGGACTGGCACACTGACAACAGGATTATCTGGCTTTATTGACTCTCTCCTCAGACCCTATACTACCAACACTCTTAGCTATCTTCAAGACACCACAGACTTCCTGAGGAAACTACAAAACATCAGTAATCTTCCTAAAAACACTATCCTGACCACCATGGATGTAGAAGCTCTTTACACCAACATTCCACGTGAAGACGAATTACAGGCTATCAGGAACACCGTCCCCAATGACATCAGTGCACACCTGGTTACAGAGCTCTGCGACTTTGTCCTCACTCACAACTACTTCCGATTTTGGAGACAATTTGTATCTTCAAGTCAGTAGCACAGCCATGGGCACCTGCATGGCTCCACAATATGCCAACATCTTTATGGCTGACCTTGAACAATGTTTCCTCAGCTCTTGCCCCCTAGCATCCTTACTCTATTTATGCTTCATTGATGACATCTTCATCATGTAGACCCATAGGAAAGAGACCCTTGAAGAATTTCACAGGGATTTCAACAACTTCCACCCCACTATCAACCTCAGCCTGGATCAATCCACATGAGAGATTCACTTCCTTGACACTACAATACAATTAAATGATGGACAAATTTCCACCACCCTAAACTGGAAACCTATCGACTGCTACACTTACCTTCATGCCTCTAGCTTCCATCCCAGACACTTTTCTCAATCTATTGTATACAGCTAAGCCCTAAAATAAAACTGGATTTGCTCTAATCCCACAGACAGGGTGTGCCTAGACTAAATGGCTCCGTCGATGGAGCCATGTAAAGTAGTTTATTCAACATAGTCAATGAAGCGGGGATTTAAATAATCCCTGCTTCATTACAATAAAAATGGACGCCGTGCTGTGCCAACAATCAGCTGATCCGGCACAGTGCAGCAGTCTAGACGCAGAGTGGTCGACAAGAGAAGCCTTTGTCGACCTCTCTGGTAAACCTTGTTTCACAAGGCAACAACATCAGTCATTATAACATCAGTCACTACATCAGGGGCTCATTTAACTGCACATACAGTAATGTGATCTATGCCATCAAATGCCAGCAATGCCCCACTGCCATGTATATTGGCCAAACTGGAAAGAATTAATGGACAGAAATCAGATATCCATAAAGGCAATACAAAGAAACCTGTGGGAGAACACTTTGACCTTCCTGGGCACTCATTAATGGATCTCCAAGTCACCATGTAGTTTAAGGCCAACAGGGAAGGATTGGAACTTAACTTCATTTACAAGTTTAATTCTTATGCAAATGGAATGAATAGGCACATCGGCTGGCTTGCATGCTATCTTCCACATCCCAATGACTTAACCAACCAACCAAACAATGGAGGTGCCAATTGTTCCTATCAGCCTCTTGTAATGACTTTGAACAATCTACTCACTGTGGCTACATGTACACTAAGAATTTTCTCAGTAAAAATATGCTAATGAGGGACTAATTTGCATGGGTTGTGATCTCATTTGCATATTTTCTGCAGATCCATTTTTGCACTGGGGATTTTGCACAAAAACAAGCAATGTGGACATCCACACTGCTTGTTTTTGCGCAAAAACCCCAGTGCAAAAATGGATCGGCAGAAAATATGCAAATGAGATCACGATTCATGCAAATTAGTCCGTCATTAGCATTTTTTTCCGAGAAAACTCATAGTGTAGATGTAGTTTGTCTCTTTTTTTCCCTTTTTTCCCTCCTACCTCCCCCCCTTTTCCTTTATTTATTCTTGGATCTGGAGTTCTAATACTCCAGTCATCTCATGAAGTGGGTTGTGCCCTTGAAAGCTCATGATACCATCTACATCTTTTGTTAATCTTTAAGGTGTTACTAGACTCTTTATTGTTTTTTAAGTTTTTCCTGTCACAGACTAACTCGGCTACCCTTCTGAAACTTTTAAGCCATCTATGTCAATGAAAACACAAGTTCAATGTGATGAACATTTGCCCACTAAATATAAATAGAATTAATAATGATTTACACAAAGAAAAAATATTGTCAATGGAAAATAAATGAACACTGATTATTAATTCTCTCAATTCCCTCCACCTTCAGTAAAATTACATTTAATCAGGAAAAGTTCATTTATTTATGGCCCGAATGCAATAGCATGTAATTCCATAAGCATTCCCACCTCATTAGTATTAATGAATATCAGAAGTATTGCCCCTTGGCTGCACAATGATTACTGATAGGGGGGATACTTTGCATACAAAAGCGTTGTCCCAAGGGTCATGAGTCTTTGGGCTGGCAGTATAATGAATGGAGTGTTAATTGGTTTAGTAATGTCCAGTCCATGATATCATCACTCTGCACATAAAGAAGCCAGAAGAAATATGTGAATCTCTAATAAGAATCATGGAATAGTGAAGAAAACGTGTTGAAGTGGAAAAAAGGGGATATGAAGAGACCCAGACTACTGAAAGGGATAAAGAAGAAATATTTCTAAAAAGGAAAGTACAAGGATGAATATAAAACTGAAACCAGATTCTTAAGAAAATAAAAACATCAGTTTACTACAGGAAACTCACAAGGAACATCAAACGCAGCAATCCCTACAGCAACTCCTTCAAAAATAAATACACCTGCAGACAGAGGAGTATAAAGACAAGATGAACCATCTTCCTGAATTAGGAAATATGTATTCTTAAAAGAAAATTCATTTCATTTTCTATTGTTATGCCACTTCATGGGTAGCAACGCAATCATGTTTGGGCCCAGCTGAAATCAGCTCTTTCTTTTTTACACTCGTGCTTGGAAATGACATTTCTTTGTGTTTCCAGAGCATTTGTCTCTTCTTCATACTTCACTATATTACAGCATAGCTATCCATGCTAGAAAATAAGATGCTCTGCCTACATGCTGTTAACATTGCATATATACTTTGTGATGGGGAGAGCATACTCTGCACTGAAGAGGGGGAGGCTAAGACTCTGTGGGCAGAGGAAGTCCCACCCCTTCACCCAGATTGGGCATGTTCCAAGTGCTGGAACAGTATAAAAGGCAGCAGAGCAGCTTAGTCTGGGCTGACCAGTGAAGGAGAAAGACCTCCTGCCAGAGCTCCTGAACTGCTGCAGCCAGCCACCCTGCCGGTGAGAACAGGAGTTCCAGGAGATAGCCACAACGCAACCACCATCGGATTCCAATTTCCAGGAGAAGTGGCTGATGATCATCTGGAGGACCCAGCTATCACATGGGACGTTGATCCAACCACAGCGGTCGGAAGTAACCCAGGGAAGGTGCAGGAGCAGCCTCTGCCACCCAGGTATTCTCAGCGTGTTTTGGCTGGATTCCCCACTGAGGGAGTAGCAGACCGTGTGCTGCTCACAGGGCCCTGGGTTGGGACTCAATGGAGCATGGTGGGTCTGTGTCCCCCGTCCAGGCATTAGCCCCAACTGCAGTAACTCTGGCCAGTAGGCCATACTGCTCTGGACTAACGGCTACAATTTACTGACTATTGCCAATAGGCCATACTGTCCAGGATCGAGGGCTACTATTCACTGACTCTGGCCAGTAGGCCATACTGTCCTGTACTGAGGGCTATTTATTGACTCTGGCCAATAAGCCATACTGGCCTGAGTTGAGGGCTACTATTCACTGACTCTAACCAGTAAGACATACTACCTTGAACTGAGGACTTTATACCAACTGTCACGCTGCCTGGCAAGCAGGGCCACTTATGGACTCAGATTTACACAAGGACTAGGGAAGTTTTGCAGGTTATAGAGACTGCCAACTGCCTTGGTGACTGAGGAGGCGGCAGACACGCCCCGGAATATGGTCATTCCAGTGATGGGGAGTGCGTGCACCACTACATACCTATTCAATGGAAATCATGGACAAAAAGAGTGAACATGTTGGAGACCCTTCATACAGATTTCTAGTGTGTCACTTGTGTTAGGCAATGCAGATTAATGGTAACAAAACCCCAAGGTTCTGATTTGCTTCTCAAAATTCCATAGTGAATCCCAATAATTGAATTAACTATATCAGTGGCCCAGTGGACCTTTAGAATAACTGTGTGCCCTTGAAATAATAATGGGTGACTCCTAGATGTCATCTTTCTTTGGATTGTACTTACCAGTTCTTTTGTTGTTCAGATGTTCTGAGGCTGATGAAGTTTGAAAAAGATACTCAGTGCTAGTGGAAGAACTCTTAGACTGAACTGGACTGAATACAGCAGTGCTGCCCAACCTTATTACATAGAAATGCCACATAAACCTAAGCACATATTTTAATAAGATTTAAAGTCATGTATATTGAGCTATATTTTATGTACTGCTTCTTTTGTATGTATTTAGATAATTTGTTTCTATGTACAGTTTTATCTATTTACACAACTGCATAAATGAAAATGATGTAAACATGTTAAAAAAGGCTAATGAATTAGCTGTTAAAATTTTGTGTTGAAGCATGCCCTGAGTCTTATGACGTGCTGTGTTGGGCTATAATTCTTGGGGAGTATAGGTTGGGCATGCTTAAAATAGAACATAGCAATTTTGAGATCTCATGCCTTAGACATACAGGAGGTGAAGAAAAGTTTCTTTACCCCTAACAGAGACCCTGATCAGTAGAACTTCTCCAGATAGAATGGTGATCCATTGATAGAGCCAAGTATTTCTTGGCACAAGCAATTCTCAAGTTACTTTGTATGTAATGTTAATCATATCTGGAATGAGCTATCTGCTTCTGTAGTGATGAAATGTGTTCTTGTGCTGGAAGAATCCCCAGAAGACATACAGTCTCTTTGGACTCTGGCCATACACTATCTTATTCCAGTACTAGTATTAGGACAGAAAGTCAGCGGACTGCAAACCATCCTTTCACTCAAAGGCACCTTGGACACAACAGAGAACATGACCCTTACCTTTATAAACAGCTTTATAAAGAGCTGGAAAAAAATGAGCCTGTTTCTTATTTTATGTAAATAATTGTTAATGAGGAGCCCAGATCACCAAACAACGAGATCTTAATTAATCTTTTGTTATTACAGCACAGATATGGGCAATAAAAGGCTGCGGTTCATCAGGGTTATCCATTATATACATTATATTTATCTGCACCTCTGCAGGCAACAGTGATTTGTGGCCAATGGGAGAAGCAATCCCTCGTACCTGCATAGGCTCAAGTAAATACGGCCCACAAGGAGCTAACCTTGTAGATCAGCTCTGGCCCATGGGATGATATTTGCCCATCCCAGTTATAGCATAAAAGGAAGCAACTCTCTTTTTCAAAGTGCTTAGATTTACCACTCATTTAAGTATCATCATGTACAGATCATAATCTTGTTATAATGCTTTTTTCCACTACAAGCAACTCCTAACATTAATTTTTATGAATTCCATCCCTTTAACATTTTTGGCTCAAGAACCGTATCTCAATGGGGGTAGAATATTATGATGTTCAGTGTCTACACTTTATCATTACAGAAAGCATTTGACTTTTTATTTAATGTTTGTAGGAAGAAAATTAAGTTGCATACATTATTGGCTGCCTGGTTATTATCCTGTCATCTGTCATCACACTATACCATTTTCTATTGAAATTTATTTTAGGCTACCTATCAGACTTAATTGCCATAGTCTGTAAAACAGCCTTTGCTAAATAAATATCTATGACTTGTAATGCACTAGGACGTTTCACAGAATATTCAGAGGGGCAATGCCAACCAATCAGCCATGTAAAACCAGCAAATCTATTCTCTCAGTTGTCATAATCTTGAATTATAATACCGAGAAAGTAGATAAGACAAAGCCATGTGGTTTTCAAGCTCCATAAGAAAAGAAGCTCAGAGAATAAGACCAATAAAATAGAATACAACCAGAATGAAAATTTTTTTCAAGAGTATTAAAAACAATGGAGGGCAAAAAGACAAATTATAGTTAAAGCAACAGTTAAGTTTAAATTAAAGTTTTGTCAGAGATAGATTGGGTGGTTCTACGCAGCCCTCCCTTGGGGTCAGCATCAAGCAGACCATGTACACAGGCTGGAACAGACTGCAGCTTGGATAGATTCCTAGTGAACCATGATACTTGTGGATGGATTGTAACACCCTGATTCCCCTGATGTAGAATAGCTGTGCAACATCTCCATTGCAGGTTATTGATCTGAAGGAACTTTCTGGCCCATGACGTGTGAGAGATTACCACAAGGACTATATACATGCACAAGGTATGATGTAGATTGGGATGAGATATTCTTTTCCATCTTGTAGAAAATTTTCCAGTTATACAATGATCCACTATTTTCCCCTCTCCTTTTCCAAATGATTGTTATGCTCTTGACTGTTGTCCAGGACCCAGTAATAATGGACATAATTTTCATGCTTATGTACCAAATTGTGGAGATTGTGCAGTGCAGGTTTCTTGCATACCAATTACGCTTAGTCTATTTTGTCAACACCTAACCTTTAAGACTCTTTGTCACAAAGGCACAAAGATTCTATGAGTATTATGCAAGCATATTAATTTGATTTCTATTTAGTACTGCAAGGCTATAGGCAGACTCAAAGATTAATTGATTTTGCATAATCACTTTCAAAAGCAATTTCAGATAGTGTCAATGTTTTATTTTGCTGATCATTTTATTTACTAATGTCTATCAAAACTGGTAAAGTGAAATATGAAACCACTTTCAAAATTTAAACTTGCTGAGCAGGAGAAAACTATGGAATATAGAACTACTACTATTGCTGCTTTTGTTCTCATTTTCACTGTTACTGAGGACACATAGATCATTAAGAGTATTTCTAATGATGACTTTATGGTGTTGTCAGATTTGCCTGTTGTTTTGGAATATGCTCATGTATTAGGGTTACTCTTCCGAGGAGGGGTATTAATTCTATCAATGTGCTCCTTGTGTTCTCAAATAGAGTATCTCCCTTCTGCCATTTCCATCCTTGTGGAGCTGTCTTACAAGATTTAGGTTCCTCAGAACTGGGTTCTTCCCAACCTAGAATCAGAAGAATACACACATGCACACACACGTACTAAAGGAACAAATCTAAAAGGACCAATTAATCAGCACTCACAAGCTAACTCCTTACATGTCTCTGGACTCAGTAGACTAGGTTGCACAGCAATGCCAACCTGAGATCCTTGTGTGCCCTTGGACTCAGTAGGCTGTGTTTAAACAGCACTTTAAGGTACCACCGACACAAACCCTCAGGTTGAGCACTTCTTTATCCCCACTTTCACCCCACAACAATTTTGCTACTAACCCACTTGATGAGCAAACCCCCACAGGATTTTTGGGAGCTACAGGGATCTTTAGCTTATGTCGAGGAGCATTGTTACAGAGTGTATGGGGAAACAAAAAAAACAATAGCCCCAATGTGGGGAGAGGGAAGAGAGAAAAAAAAGAGAAAGAAGCAACCAGCTTAACTATGAAAGTTATTTATTTCCAGGTTGTAACCATACAAGGAGAGCCAAATAAACAAAACCGTTACAATATTAAATCTAACTTAAATCTGATTACAACTGTTAGGGTTAGCAAACTATAACTGATCACATAAGGTAGGGGCAGGAGAGAGACAGAGGAAAAAAAGTGATCTCACCACTCCATGAAGCGTGAGTCAATGTGGGTTCCCAGAAGGTCATGGTAGCCTGGGGTCCAGAATGTTGGAGGCAGGGAGAGCAAAGCCCCAACATGATCAGTGAGGAGAAGATGAAGTCCCAATGTACCTGATGAGGAATTTAAATCCAGGTATCAAAACACTTTACTTGAGCATGGACAGGGGGATTGGTGGGGAAATAACAATGGGTCAAGAAGGAACTCTAGATTTGTTTATGGGTAAACAGATGTCTCAAGGGACTATCCCAAAGTTGTTAGGTTAGACAATAGGGACTGATCATTCCTGATTACCTGTGATGTTTTTTGGGGGGGAGCTTATAATGCAATTAGACAGCTTCAGTATTTTGGATATAAATAGAGGATTTTACCAAAATTGGTCTGATAATTACAGGTATGGGTGTGAACAGGTGTGGGTTCATTAGCATCTGGAACAGAGATTTCCCATCAGACATTGCTTTCCTTCTTTCTATGTCCCAGTGTTCAATGCAGTCCTTGCTTCGGAATTGCTATTCTCCATTTTATATGCTAATTGAGATGCTTCCCTGTTCCATCTCCGATGCACATGTGGTTAGAGGTGTTCCTTAATCCTAACACCTTTGTCCAGAGAGGCTTAGGGGTGTCTTCCCCTGCCTTTTCATTGCTTTTCTTTATGGGTTTTGGTTCAAGTCAGGGCTGGTGGTGCAGGTGGAGAGTCTTCCATAAGTACTATGCCCTGATTTTCCAAGAACACTGAGGGTACGTCTACACTACAGCGCTAATTTGAACTAACTTAGTTCGAATTAGTTAATTCGAACTAAGCTAATTCGAACTAGTGCGTCTAGAACTAAAAACTAGTTCGAATTAGCGTTTTGCTAATTCGAACTAGCGCGTCCACACTGATTGGACGCAGGGGCGCATTTAAGGGCAGCTGAAACCGGTTCTGGCAGGGCATCAGGTCAGTAGTTGCTTTGTGTGGCTGCTGTCTGAGGCTATCTGAGGCTCATGCTTAAAGGGACCCCTCCGGACAGCCGGTTCTCAGCTTTTCCTGCTTGCTTGCCAACCTCGCGGAGGGACAGCAAAGCGTTGATCTCTGCGCCCGTGTGTGTCGGTGCTTCCCTTCGGGGATGCCGCTGCAGGTGGCAACATGGAGCCAGAACTCGCCCTGCACCTTCTGGTGCACTTTCTGGACTTGCTGCTGCAAGCCTGCCAGCAATGGCTCGAGGCTGCCTGGCACCTCCTGGTACACGTCAGCCCCCTGCCTCTCCACCTGGCCGCCCTAGGGGCCGTGGAGGAGCTGCGGCGGCGCCCCGGCACCAGCGTGCCCCGCCGCATCTGGCGTCTGGACACCAGCAGCGACTGGTGGGACCACATCGTCCTGGAGCGCTGGGAAGACCGACAGTGGACCCAGAACCTCAGGATGAGGAGGGACACCTTCCTGGAGCTCTGCGAGTGGCTCGCCCCTGCTCTGTGGTGACGGGACACTCGCATGAGGCCCGCTATCCCCCTCCAGAAGCGGGTGGCCATCGCCCTCTGGAAGCTCTCCACGCCGGACAGCTACCGATCCGTAGGGAACCAGTTCGGCGTGGGGAGATCCACCGTCGGAGCGGTGCTCATGCAGGCATGGCACTCGTCGGCCACTGCGCCGGGGGGAAGGAGGGCTGCAAGGAGGGGATGGGCCGCCCCAGGGACAAAGGGGGGAGGGAGGAGGCGAAAGCGCCCCGCACTGGAGGGGTCGGTCTGTCCCGGCCGTACTACACGCCGCCAGGGGGGTTGCTTCCAGGAGTGGGGCGCAGGGCACTGCCAGGGCACGAATGCTCCCAGCCACCCGGGCACCCCACTGATTGGCACTTTGCTGTGTCTCTCTCCGCAGGTGGTCAAGGCCATCAACCAGGTGCTGCTCCGCTGGGTGGTCCGCCTTGCCGACCCAGACGCCGTCATCCGGGGATTCGGCGCCCTCGGCTTCCCCAACTGTGGGGGGGCCATCGATGGGACGCACATCCCCATCCGTGCCCCGGAACACCAGGCGTCCCGTTACGTGAACCGCAAGGGGTACTTCTCCGTGATCCTGCAGACCGTGTGTGACCACCGGGGACAGTTCACGGACATTAATGTGTGCTGGTCCTGCAAAGCACATGACGCCCAGGTGTACCGCAACTCCTCCGTGTGCCAGCGGCTGCAGGACGGGACCTTCTTCCCCGACCGCCACATCAGGGTCGGGGACGTAGACATGCCCGTGTGCCTGGTGGGGGATGCTGCCTACCCACTCCAGCCGTGGCTGATGAAGCCCTACATGGGGCACCTCAATCCCTCCTGCCAGGCCTTCAATGCCAGGCTGACCAGGGCCCGCATCGTGGTGGAGGGGACCTTCGGGTGACTGAAAGCCCGCTTTCAATGCCTCCTCACCCGTCTGGACCTGGCCGAGCACAACATCCCTCCCATGGTGGCAGCATGTTGTGTGCTCCACAATTTATGTGAGAGAAAGGGGGAGGCTTTCCTGCCAGCCTGGATGGGTGAGGCTGACCGCATGGCTGGCCACTACGGTCAGCCCCGCACCGCCGCCGTCCGGGAAGCCCAGCGGGGGGCCATCTGGATCCGGGAAGCCCTGCGGGAGAGCTTCCTGGTGGAGGAGGAGGACTGACCTCTCCCTGCATGCCCCACTGGGGCCTTCTTCCACCCTACCCCCTTCCGCTTTCCCCTCCATACCTTCTGTCAAATAAAGACACCTGTTTTTCAAACAAAAATGTCTTTTTATTTAACATAACTGGGGTGGGGCAAGAGAGGAAGGAGGATGGGAGAGGGGAGGAGGAAACCTGGGACGAGGGAGCTGGAAGGGGAGAGAAGGGAGGAAGGGAAAGGAAAGCTCAGGGGTGGGGGTCCGGCTGCCTCTCCTGTCTCGCAACACTGCGGGTCCGGGGGCGTCGGTGGGGAATGGTTGTGGAGGGTGGGGCAGGAGGGACGGGGGGTGTGGAGGAAGCAGGAGCGGGAGCACAGGGATCAGCAGGGGGAGCAGGAGGAGCAGGAGGAATTGGGAAGTGGTCAAGCAGGTTCTGGAGGTGGCCTCGCAGGGCACGGCCCTGCTCCTCCAGTGCCTCCAAGTTCCTCCGGCGCAGCCTCAGGTCCTCCTGGACCCAGTGCTCCTGGATGCGGAGCTTTTGCTCCAGGAACCGGAGGTGCCACCTCTGGTACTCCTCCTGGTTCCTGGCTCTCCTGCTGGCCCGGGCGCGGGCGGCTGCTGCATGCGGGGTGGTGCGCCCTGCAGTTCCAGGTGCTGCGGCTGTGGTGAAACAAGAACAGCGGTCAATTACCCCAGGGGCCCAGGTGTGTGAAACCCAGCTCCCCTCTGCAAGGCCAGGGCCCCTGCAGGATCCCCAGCTGCTGCTCCGTGATGGGCAAGGCCCAGGCGCACGGTCCTTGGGCTCCCTCTCGCCCCAGCCCCCCGTACACATAAAGGGAGCACGATGGTACTCACATGTGGACGCCTCCCCGGCCTCAGATGACACAGGCGAGCGGCTCTGTGGGGTGCCTCGGGGGTCCCGGGTCCTGGGCAGGCTGCCGGCAGGCTCCTGGCTCTCGGAGCCCTCCTCTTCTTCTTCCTCCTCCGTCTCTGGGAGCAGTCCCTCTGCCCCGGGGTCTATCACGTCCCGGGGGGCAGGGACGGCATGAGCCCCCAGGAGGTGGTCCAGAGCCTGGAAGTGGGGGCACGCCTCCGGGTCGGCCCCTGGCAGGCGGGCCCGGGAGTAGGACTGCCGCAGGTCCTTGATTTTCCAGCGCACCTGCTCCCGGCTGCGCTGGTGGCCCCTGGTGGCCAGGCTGGCAGCCATGTGGCCGCATTCCTGTGGCTAGTGTGGAGATCATGGACATTTGAGGCTTCGCCCCAAACCTCGATGAGGCCCACGATCTCCGCACTAGACCACGTGGACGCCCGCCTCTTGTGGCCCCGGGCAGGGTCCTTGGAGCCGCCAGGCTGGTCCCGGGAAGAGGGGGAGAGCTGGGTGTCATCGGGTGGCTGGCTCATGGAGTGTCAGCTGCTGGGTGTGCTGGCATGGGTGCTGGCAGGCTTGCAACTGGCACAAATTGTGTAGCCAGCCCGTGGCCCTTTAAGGGTTCCGGGGCCGGGAGGGGGGCAGTAGAGTTTCCCTGGTGTTGGCCAGAGTGGCCACCAGGGCAAGCTGGGAAGGCTAGCCTCCCACTAGTTCGAATTAAGGGTCTACACATCCCTTAATTCGAACTAGTAAATTCGAACTAGGCTTAATCCTCGTGGAATGAGGATTACCTAGTTCGAACTAAGTGCTCCGTTAGTTCGAATTAAATTCGAACTAACGGAGCGCTAGTGTAGCGCCTATGAAAGTTAGTTCGAACTAACGTCCGTTAGTTCGAACTAACTTTGTAGTGTAGACATACCCAGAGCTAGTGGGTCACAATGGTCCATGAAAGGGAATGAATTTCAGATACTCATAGACTTAAGTGGATGATTACTGCATATTCTTAATCAGTTCTTTTCATACTCTCTTTGAACATGCTTCTCAGGAATAACATTTTTTATTCTTACCTTATTGACAGCTTAATAGTAATTGATAAGAGAAACCTCAGATATTGTGATTTTGTATATTTTGTTTTTGAAAAAAGGTTATTGCAGCAAATAATTATTGCTACGAGATATAAGGACTGCTGAGCCAGCTAGGTTTCCTCAAACCTGAATCCAAAGTGAAGAGTCATGAAACTTAATTTTAAGCTATATAGAAGATTTCCTGTTGAGTGTTCTGCCTACATCTATACTTCACAGCCTTGCCAAGTGATTAATTTAGCTTTAGTGCTGTTTTGTAGAAAAGGTAAGAAATTTTGTTTCATTTTTTTCCCTTTCAGAACACATGCTTTATCCACCCACATTTTGAAGGCAGTTTAGGTTTGCTAATTAATGTCCTCCATAATCTATACGGGTTCCCGGAGGAAATTGTGAAATGTAAAGCATACAAGAGAAATGATTCTGTTCCACAATTTCCTTATTCTTTAAATCCTTCCTACTTTGTGTATTAATGTCTCATTAATCACTTTGCCCCTCCAGGTTCAAGAGCTCAAGTGCAATGCAATGAAATAAAGTAGCATGTTCTGTTCACTCAATGTGCAATCTTTTATATGGGGTTAATAGGCAATTTAAAAAAAGGTCATTGAATGCATTGTTCTAGCTAGGTTAGCTTTCACTCACACCTTACCTGTTTAGGATTCTATTGAGCCTAAATCTACTTATAAAGCTACTCAACCATGTGTTTCTTGGGCTGTATAGCTGCACAGTGCTAGTCCCCTCCCCATCAAGTGTGTGGGAGTGCTAGTCCCCTCCCCATCAAGTGTGTGGGAGTGCTAGTCCCCTCCCCATCAAGTGTGTGGGAGTGCTAGTCCCTTCCCCATCAAGCTACCCAATTTTGATTGTGATTTATAGGACCACCTCAGCCAGCTTCCCTCTAGGTACTAAGTTAAAGCCTCTACATAATTTCTTTGCTACGGCAATTGTGCTTTTGGTAATTACATTAGACGATACATTGAGCAATTAAAGCAATCTCATCTCTCTAGCCCTCCTACTCTATTTGTTTGTGTCATTTGCCAGACCCAGTTACGGTCATAACCTGAATTTTGAACTCTTTGGATCACGGTGACTATATTTAGACAGTGCCCAGCACAGTAGGGTCCCAATCTGTGACAAACTGGAGAAATGGTCGGAAGTCAATAGAATGAAATTAAAAAGAGGACAAATGCAAAGTCCTCCATGTAGAAAGGAACAATGGGAAATGACTGCTGAGGAAAGAGTACATTGGAAAGAAATCTGAGGTGTCATAGTGAACTACATGATAAATTAGTCAATAGCGTGACACTGTTGCAAAAAAATTAACATCATTGTGAGGTATATTAGCATGGGGCAGGCACAATATAGTTTATGAGAAACATTTGGATTTGGGCTGCCTCAATACTCTGGGCCATCAATGTTCTGTGGCTCAGCAGGACCCTCAGGCAAAGCTACTGTAGCCCCTCCAGACACTCGAAGTGGCTAGCTGTTGGAGCCAATGTGTGTGTCTCTGTGCAATGCACCCCTTCAGGAGAGGTCTTCATGTGCTAACCCCGCCTCCAGCACAATCCTCACAGCTTGGGCTATGCTCGCAGGCATGTGTAGCACATGAAAACCCTCTGCTCCCCCACCCTCAATGGATATGCCACTCAGATGCACACTGGCCCCAGCAGCCAGCTGCTTTGAGTGGCATATGGAGCAGTAGCAGCCAAGGAGCCCACCCAAGGGTCCTGCTGGGCTTCTGGCCGGGAGCCACCTACACTAAGTGCCTCCCAGCCAAAGCCTGAATTTGCACCCCACCCTTTCTCTCCCCCAAGTCCCTACCCCAGTTCACAAATCAAACCATCTGCATCCTCTGATACACCTGCTCCACATCACAATCTTCTGCTGCCCCATGCAACTATATAGCCTTAGTGCAGAGCTTGAGAATGTGTAAGGTGCATGCATGGGCTGAACAGGCAATCTCTGCTCATGGGTGCACAAGGAACATTCACACTGGAAGTGGAAGTGTTTCACCCAAAAGGAGGATACATCTTAAAGATCTACAATTAGTACAGAGGGTGAAAAAATAAAACAAATGTGTGCACATTGTAATTTTCATAATGACACCCTGAATTTTTTATGGTTTGGTTTTGTTTTTATTTCCTTTTGTTCATTTGTTGGGAAAGAAAAATGCAACATAGCGACAGATTTGTAAAAATATAACATCACCAGGCAAAACCTAGCTGTTTTTATATAGACTTTGGAACTTTAGAGTGATCCTAAATGCTGGCCATATGTTAGTTCATTATAAAATTACATAACAAGGAAAATTTAGCTGCATACCCTCACCCACATAAAAGTTATTCTGAAAACACTGGCAACCCACTGCACGTCTCTCTTTTTTGTCGAAGGAATATGAGCCCTATTTCACCCAAACAGTCCATTCCAATTGACCCAAAATTCATTACACAAAAATTGACTCCATCGCTGAGATATACCTGAAGACTAGAATGTTTAGTGTACTGGCAGAAAATAAATGAAAACTTTTGCAGTTCATATGATAATACTTTCATGATATCATTGAAGTTACCTCATAAACCATAATGATAAACAGAAGGCTTTACCATTTTTCTACTGGGAATGCTTTACAGAAAAGAAGTATAATTTCCCTTGTGGTTTGCTGCACCATATGTAGTGTATTTTTATGAATATTTTTAGCAAACTATAAGATTAGACTGGCTATCCTCCCTTTTCAAGCTGCCAAGAAACCATGATATCACCACCATGTTTTTCAGAATTCTATATAGTGATAATATAATGAATCCAAATATGGGATAATTTTTTAATAGTAGAGCTAGTTATCTGTTCTCTCCATTAGGGCCAGATTATGCCCTGTCTAATTCTCCTATGCAAGGAAGAAAGTGGATTCAAGTGTAATTCATATGTTTATGCTGCAGTATGTGATTAACTCCCAAAGGAATAGAACAAAATGTTGTTGTTGTTCGTCCATCGTATTCGAAGAGGACCTTGACATCTAACAGGTTATGGACTGTTCATGGTGTGTCCGCAAATGGCTGATAAGGCCGATACGGGAACGGAATGTTCTACCACAGGTCGGGCAGACATGTGTGGGCACCACTGTTGCAGCTTTTGCAACTCTGGCTTTACGGAGTGCTCGCTTCTCTTGTGCTATGGTTGTCCTTCTGGCTTCAGATGTTTGACAGCCTTGGTAGATCAGCGTGTGCCATGTTGATCGGTCTTGTGCCAGGGTCTCCCAGCAGGTGGTGTCAATATCCAGGGACTTGAGAGAGGCTTTAAGCGTATCTTTGTATCGCTTCTTTTGTCCCCCGTGCGATCGCTTCCCTTGAAACAGCTCACCATAGAAGAGCTGTTTAGGGATGCGATGATCTGGCATCCTTGCAACATGGCCTGCCCAGCGTGTCTGAGCTTTCATCAGCAGGGTGTAAACTGACGGCAGACCTGCTCTAGAAAGGACTTCTGTGTCTGGCACCTTATCCTGCCACCGGATCCTCAGAAGTCTGCGGAGGCAAATCGTGTGGAAGTGGTTCAGTTGCCTAGCGTGCCTCCTGTATACAGTCCAAGTCTCACTGGCGTACATCAGGGTAGTTAACACTACTGCTCGATAGACTTTAAGCTTTGTAGCAAGACTTATTCCACGGCGGTCCCACACTTTGGTCAACAGTCTGCCGAACGCAGAGCTTGCCTTGGCGACTCTGCAGTTGACCTCGATGTCAATTGTCACTGAGCGGGAGAGGGTGCTGCCAAGATATGTAAATTGGTCCACTGCTTGCAGCTTTTGTCCCTTCACTGTGATGGTGGGCACTTGATGCTGAGCTTTTGGAGCTGGCTGGTGCATCACTTCGGTTTTCTTTGTGTTGATGAGAAGGCCGAAGTTGTCGCATGCTGCTGCAAATTTGTCCATGCTGGCTTGCATTTCCTGCTCTGATCCAGCATTCAGGGCGCAGTCATCAGCAAAAAGGAGATCTCGTAACACAGTCTCTTTTATCTTGGTGACAGCCTGGAGTCTTCGCAGGTTAAACAATTTCCCATCGGTCCTGTATCTCAGTCTGATTCCCAAGGAACTGTTCTGAAAGGCGTCTGACAGCATGGCTGAAAACATTATGCTGAACAGGGTCGGTGCCAGCACACACCCTTGCTTGACGCCGTTTGTGACGGGAAAGGCCTCTGAAGCTTCTCCATCACCCAAAACACGAGCCGTCATGCCGTCGTGGAACTGACGTACCATCAAGATGAATCTGTCAGGGCACCCAAACTTCGACATGATGCGCCACAGACCTTCGCGACTGACAGTGTCAAAAGCCTTGGTGAGATCCACGAAGGTGGTGTACAGTTCACGATTCTGCTCTTGACACTTCTCTTGAAGCTGTCGGGCTGCGAAGATCATATCCACCGTGCCACGCTCTTTGCGGAAGCCGCACTGTGTCTCGGGTAATAAACCCTGTTCCAGGTGGTTAATCAGACGATTCAGCAACACTCGTGCAAGGATCTTACCTGCGATGGAAAGCAGTGATATTCCTCTATGATTATCGCAAACTTGTCGATTTCCTTTCCTCTTGTAGAGGTGTACGATAGACGCGTCTTTCAGTTCCTGAGGAATAGATCCTTGATTCCAGAAGGACTGGAACAGCTGAGTGAGTTTGTTGACAAGCACTGCACCACCACCCTTATAGACTTCCGCTGGAATCGCATCAGATCCTGGGGCCTTGCCACTGGACAGCTGGCTGATGGCCTGTAAGGTTTCAGTCTCTGATGGTGAGACATCCAGGCTGTGGTTGATATCCGCCTGGGGCATTCTATCAATCGCCTCGTTATTGATGGAAGATGGGCGGTTCAGTACGGATTGGAAGTGCTCAGCCCAACGCTGTAAAATCAGAGCCTTCTCAGTAATGAGAGTTGCACCATCTGAGTCCAGTAGAGGGGAACTCCCTGAGGGCTGAGGTCCATACAAGGATCTAAGGGCTTCGTAGAACCGTTTGGCATCGTTTCTATCAGAAAACTTCTGGATTTCATCTGCTTTGGCACTCAACCAGGAGTCCTGCATCTTACGAAGCTTGTTCTGTACGATCCTGCGAATGTTGTTGAAGGCATTTTTCTTAGCTGTTGACGATGGGTCATTCTGGTGAGCACGGTGAAGGCGATGCTTTTCAGCAAGTATGGCCTTGATCTCTTCATCGTTTTCATCAAACCAGTCCTGCTGTTTCCTGTGTGAGGGTCCAAGAACCTTTAGTGCAGAAGAGTGCACAATATCCCGGAAGCGTTCCCAGTCCTTCTCAGCATTTTCCTCTAATTGCAGCTCTAAAAGTTGGTTGCCAAGATCTTCTGCTAGTAAAGTTGCTGTGTTGGGGTTCCTCAGTCTACTGACATTGATCTTTTTCATCACAGCTTTGTTTCCCTGCGGACGTCTCTTTGGCTTGATGCGAAAGCTTAATTTGGAGATGATAAGTCTGTGGTCAGTCCAACAGTCAGCACTCGGCATGGCCTTGGTCACCCTTACATCCTGTCTGTCTTTCCTCCGCACAATGACATAATCAATGAGATGCCAGTGCTTAGAGCGTGGGTGCATCCAGGACGTCTTTTTGCGAGTGGGCAGGCGGAAGATGGTATTGGTGATGATCAAATCATGAGCCGCACATGTCTTCAGTAATAGTAGGCCATTGCTGTTACATTTACCGATTCCATTTTTTCCAATGACGCCATCCCAGGCAGTGTGATCAGATCCTACTCTCGCGTTGAAATCGCCAAGTAGAATCAGCCTGTCAGTGCGCTTCACGGATAAGAGTAGGGCATCGAGATCTTCATAAAACTTGTCCTTTACTTCATCCGGATTCGTCATTGTGGGCGCGTAAGCGCTGATCAGTGTGGCTTGCTTTCCTCTCGGTAGTGGAAGATGCAGTGTCATGAGTCGGTCATTCACGCCCTTGGGAAGACTGGCAAGTTTGCGGACAAGATGATTCTTAACCGCAAAGCCAACTCCAGATTCACGACGTTCGTCACTGCTGCGTCCACGCCAGAAGAATGTGTAACCACCTCCTGTTTCCATGAGCTGACCTTCATTTGCTAGACGAGTTTCACACAGTGCCGCAATATCGATGTTAAATCTTGTGAGCTCTCTGGCGACCAGGGCTGTTCTTCTTTCTGGGCGGTCTGCTAAAGGGTTGTCCTGAAGCGTGCGTACGTTCCATGTGCCAATAGTGAGTGGTGTCACCTTGCATTTTGTTCGAAATTTTATTGTTCGACCGCATGAGATGGGATCCCCTCCAGCCGCGGTAAGCTGGCCAGGGTTCTGTGAAGCAAACAATGTTTAGGGCACCTTTTCTAGCCCCTTCCTCTTACTACGGAGGTGAGCAGTGCAATCCTAAAGAGGGCTGCTCAGTCACTCAGGTAGACGCCGAATCCAGCTGTTGCTTCCACCAGCAAGAAGACGACCATTAGACCTGAGCCGCCTGTGTGCAGGTCCGCGGCTACAGCTCCCAGTGTATCCACACCTGCTGCTTCGTCGCTCGCCCGTCGCCACAGGACTTAGGAGATGTCGAGATGTCAAGACTTGCGCGTGAATTGGATTAAAGTGAGGGAGAAGTGCGCATAGTCAGCCTCACTCTCTCTTCCCAGATTCCATCTTACTCCAATGGCAGGACTAAAGTCGAGACGGTTGGAGATGGGCTGGGCGCAGTGGTTGACCAGGGCATCTTTCATGTCTTGCCGTGCTCTTAGCGTACCACATCGCTTGCAGAAACCACCTTCATGACCGTTGGTCCTATTCTAGTAGGTCTCATCCGCTCGATCCGCCGGAGTCTGTCTTCACATGCTCGGGATAGACAAGTCCCTATCTCACCGAAGGTCGATGACCCGACGGCTACTCTCAACCTGGTTTAGCCAGCCTGTCGAAGCTGTTGCCCGGGGTGTGGCCGCTGCACATGCTACAGCTACTAGGAGCCACAGGTGAGAGTTGAGTGACAAGTGGGGACCAAAGGTGGACAAGCTGCCCTAAAAGGACACGACATGCCCGTACATCAGAGGTGCTACCCCTCCCTGAACACCCCATACACCCCAGAACAAAATAGTGGGAAGGAGACATACATTCAGAATCTGAAAGCAGAATATACTTGCTTTCCAATACCTGTACCACAAGCTATATGTTTCCTTTCTTCCATGAAATAGAACAGTCAGCTATGGCATTTGTACCTAACTATGAGGATCTTTGGACTATTATTTTGAAGTGTTTGGAAATGAACTGAGAAGCTCTCATCCTCCTCAGGTACTGGTGGATCCAGGTGATACCCACAACATTTTAAGGCCACACTAAAGAAAACTGAGAAATCATGTGTCTTCCAAAGTATATCTGCTCTATTGAAACCTTGCACTGAAGTATAAGTGCAAGCAACAGAATGAGAGAAGTCTATATATGGAATACCAAAAGATTTTCTGCCTTATTGTTTTGTTTAATAACTTATTTAAAAGTAATCCAGAGATGGGGGAATTAGACCCTGAACTACAACTCCCATGAAGGAATGTGTCACAATAGAGACAACACACTTTAATGTTGAACTGACTTGAAGTTAAACGTTCGTTAAGTGTTTCCAAATCAATTCTTTGCAGTGTATTTTTCCATGAGACATTTCAACATTTCAGTTTTTCCTCTTGATTAGAGGTAGCAGCCTGAGATAGATAAAAAGCCTGCAAAGGACAATTATTCCTCTCTTTTGTGCAAGTGTAAAGGTAATGGATTGAACCTTGACTCTAATCCTCCCTATCACTTTAAAAAGCACAGCTGCACTAGTGTACCTAGCAACATAGCTGCACAGTATAAAGCTACTGTATCTAACCCAGCCTACTTCTGGACTACTACAACAACCACCTGCTCCATACATGGCGTTTGTGGCAAAGTTACAACTTAATCCTTACAAGTTTTCAAAAAACAAAACAAAAAACAAGTAATATTAGGTCCAAAATCTAAGGGTATTCTTCCTCTACTCCCATTTTTCATGAGTAAATAGAATTACATTAGAACTAAAGCACATTTTTTAAAAAATAAGCTATTATGCTCAGTACTTTGTTATTTACAATCATGTATCCAGTTGACTGTGATGAAGAAGTGATTTCTGACATCAGATGACAGTGGTGCCCCCCAACATGATGAGTGATTATTCTTTATTGAAATTTATATTAGATAGATAGATAATTAATTATATATTATGCAATTATATTATATTAATTTTACAGAAGTTGGTTTAAAATAGCACACTTTTAAATTCAGGATTAGAAAAGAAATTATGAAATAGCTCTCAAACATTCTCTGTGTCATAAATTTTCTTTATTTCCCTCTTCCCTATTCAGAGAGAATTGGGATGACTTATTCCATGTAAAATTCCATTGAAGTTAATTGGTGTGTTTCAAAAGAGATGGATCTAGTATTTCTTAAATACAGTACAACATGTTGTTAGCTAGAATCATACATGATATCTAATAAAATGAATAACTAATTTAGTGCCAGATTTTCTGCCCAACTCCACTGAAATCAATGCTATTACACTAGCAAAAGATTTAGCCCATCTGTCCAATCATTCCTAATGCTGAAATTGCCTTATTCCCCAATAAAATGCAAAAGGCACAAATCCTGCCTTCAGTTAAAACCAGAGTAACCCACAAGAGGTTTGTGTTGCACAATCCATGACCCAGATAAAACAAAGCCACTCTCATGCTATTCTAGCATTCAGTGTTTTTTCTCTTCTACTGCCTCTGTAGACTGAGGATGGTACCTTGTTGAGGTTTTAGAGCTGTGGTAACATGACAAACTCATTCAAGAGGTATACCATACCTAAAAATCTGTCTAGTTTACTTATCCAGAGTTGTGAGGATCAGTTAAATTAATGCTTAGCCTCCAATTAGACATCTCTAGATAAAAGACATACTCTAAGGCCATTTTTCCATTATAACATTGTAACGTAGACACTGTCTACACTGCAAGGAGATTTTTTGTCACTGTAGAAACTCCACATCCCCAACCAATAGTAGCTAGATCAACAGGGAATTCTTTCATTGACATAGCTGCAACTGCACTGGGGATTAGGTCAGCATAGCTTTAGCACTCAGCGTCTGTGAAATTTTTCACACATCCTTGAGCACGGTGGTTATGTTGACCTAACTTACATGTAAACCAGGCCAAGATTTCAGTTTAATAAAGGACTCACATCCAAGTAAACTTTAATAAATTGGCGCTAAATAACTTACTACTGGAAATTTATACTGTATATTGTTCAGCCACTGATTCAACCTATTATTATTATAAAGGGAAAAACTCATTTGATGAGGAAATTGTATAAATATAGAATTCATTTTTAGTTTAAATTGATTCTAATGGCAGATATATAACCAAGGTCAGAATTTGACCATTTCTATTTTACAGGTAAAGCTACTGAGTTTTAATCTCTTCATGTATAATTGGATTTGAACAGCGTTATTAACTCTGTTATCAGCTAGTCAGACAGCTCCCAGAGTCCATCTTAATTGTAAACTCAGTAGGCTAAAGTTAGACTCTCTGCCAGTCAGAATACAGAGTTGCAACATGGCTATTCTCTCAGTAAGTAGCTCTGAGTACTGTGCACAATCAATTGACCAATATCATTTTTCTAACAAATGAAAATAAGAGCAAACAGCTGACAACAGATATATACGAAAGTGAAGAAACAAACAAAAAAGGGCAAAATTCTAAAAAGAGACAACGAAAAAGGAACAAATCAGTGGAATTCCATATGTAAAATAAATAAAAATAAGCCAGTTATTTACTAAAAATGTGACGTCAATAGAACTAATTGTGTAAAGTTAAGTACCTGCATAAATCTCTTTCTGCAGGATCAAGGCTAAGAAGAGACGCAAAGAGAAAAGGCCCCAGAACATTTATCATCAGGTACTGCCCAAATAATCCAGCTCAAGCCTTAAAGCACCTTCATCAGCATGAGCTTTGAAAATGCTAATTTTGCAGATATTTAGAAAATTGAGTAGATGGTATTGTTTGCTCATGATAAAGAACAAAGAGCTGGGGAACGTTAATGTATGGTGGTATTAGAGTCAAAATCATGCTCTGAAATACGTTATTTATGAAGGAAGATAAGTTTTAGCCTTGTTTGTCTCCACACGTACAATTGTAAGGAAAAATGCCTCTCCACTATGATATTGTTTAGATGTAGTAGATAGGAATTATTGCTGCCACCTTAAAGAACTTCCATTTACCCTATTCACATGCGATGGATCTTTATAAGCCCCTGCAGTGTTTTCAACCACACTGGAGTATCTTCTTCTAATGTCCGTCACCCTGTAGTCACACCATACACACTATAGTAATAATCTTTGTACACAGAATGACTTGTGAGGTATCATTTGAAAAGTTATATTGAGCTAATAACTTGCTGGTCAATAGCATCATGGTAAGATGTATATAGCAATACTATATGAATCCCTGTAGAATGTCACTAGCAAATGTTCAAGACCAGCTGGCCTTGCTTAGGTATTGTTTGTTAGTCTATAAAGTGCTAGCAGGTCAATTGTTGTTTTTTAAATTTATCTGTTAACCAAGCCTATCTGATAGGAAGGAATGTCTGTTTACCTCAATTTACATATAAGCAGTAAAGGGGACCATCAAGACAGCAGGGGGAGGAGATTGCAGGAAACAGAGCAATTTGCATTTTAGCAAACAATAGCTGGTAGGGATGATAGCATGGCTTTTCTTTCACCACCTTCCTCACAGCTGATATAAACTATTTTATGGAATAACCTACAGAAGACTTCATTTCACAGGTTCACTGGACTGTGAAAGAAAGGGGCAGAAACCTCCAAGGTCCTTCTTTTACCTAAAACAAAGGAACCAGTACTTTTGGGCTTCTGGAAGAGATCCTGACCAAGAGTGATTGGTCACCATCTTGCAGGAAGACTGCATTGAGAAAAGTACTCTTGAACAAAATCTTGCTAGATTTTAGAATTTTAGATGCATGTTTTTATTTGCTTATAACTTTTTCTGACTCTATCTCTTATACTTGAACTCACTTAAAATCCTATAGTCTTTTGCTAATAAACTTGTTTTACTATGAAGCTAAGCCACCAGGACTGTGTTTGTATTAAAATGAATATTAATTCCAGTAAGTGTGGCAAACTGGTTGGTTTTGTCTCTTTAAAGGGACAAACAGATTTTATTATTCCTCTGAAAGTTGCAAAGGAGGATAGGACATAGCAGAACTTACTGCTTTGAGACAGGGTGTGAGCAAGGATGCATTGCGGGTCCCTTGCTAACATTAACCACCTATGCACAGATCAACATGTGTCTGTGATGACTGCTGGCTGGCTATTGGATTCAAAGCAGTTGAATCAGAGTGTAGAGCAGGGGTCTCCAAACTACGGCCCGGGGGCCGGATGCGGCCCGCGAGGCCCTCTCATCCGGCCCGTGGAGACCTTTTTGGATTCAAAGGCAGAAGAAGTGAGATTGTTTCAAAACCCATTTGAAGCAGATGTGGCCAGTTGCCCAGATGAACTGCAGCTGGAAGTCATTGAGTTGCAAGCAAATGACCTCCTTAGGGACAAGTTCAAAATAGGACTGGTGGGTTTTTACCAGTTTTTGCCCAAGGAAGACTTTCCTAATGTCAAAACTTTTGCATCAAGGTACCTTTCAATCTTTGGAACAACATACCTGTGTGAACAAACATTTTCAAGAATGAAATACGTGAAGAACAATTTGAGAACAAACTTGTCCGATGATAATCTCAGGTCACTGTTGATGTTAGGGACAACAAATCTAAAGCCAGAAATGTCTGCTATTTTGGCATCCAGGAAACAATTTCACCATTCACACTAATACAGGTGTTCATGTGTAGTGTATCAATGTGTTATTAAATAATAACTGAATAAAATAATATTAAATAAATAATTAAAAACAACATCCATGTTTTGATTGTTTTTTATTTGGACCTCAAGTGTGTAGTCGGCCCCCGAACTGCTGTTTGATAGTTAATGCGGCCCTCGGGCTGAAAAGTTTGGAGACCCCTGGTGTAGAGCATACAAACTTGGAGTGCACATTGGCTGCATGTATGTTCCCGGGAGTCACAAGCAGTAGAGACATTTGTGGGAGCTCAGGGTTACCATACAAGTGGTGACACAAACTCCCACTGATCCAAACTGCACCCCAGAACATGGCAGGTCTAGAGGAGACTGTTTGAAGGGGCTCTTCTCCTACCCTGGGAGCTTGGTCTTTAAACAAAAGTATCCACTCCTTCTGATATCCACTCATGATATCCTGTCTTGGTTACCTCCCTCTAGAAATAATTTTCTTGAAGGCCTAACACCCCTGGTTTTTTTAATAAGGTAACTTCAGACATGCCTTCCTGTCAAGTTGGTATGGAGAGCACCTTCAGCAGTTTCCCCTCACCCTGATACCCTACTAGACCCCTTGTCTTGCTCCTCATTTGTTTCTAACTGAGCGTGCTCTCTCATTAGAAAAGGAGATGTGTTCTAATCCTTTGGTGCCTGGTCACCTGACACCACCACCATTTCCAAACCCATCATATTTGAAGCTAATAACTAAGCACAGGTGGGATTACACAGGAACTCCCTCCTTTTCAGGGGACAGGCCACCTTGTGACAGGCACCTCTTCATTCAATCATTGTTAATCAATGATTATAGCACTCATTGCTGTTTATACTATTAGACGTTTATCTATCTCATATAATGAAGTAGTACTGGACTAATTTTTCTGTATTGCTCTTTTCCTTTCAGAACCATTGGATGATTAAAAGTCTGCTTCTCAAAAAAACAAAACAAAACAAAAAAGACCACCCTTAAAAAACAGTTGCTAGTCCTGTAGCACCTTAGACACTAACAAAAAAAAACTACTCCTCCTAAATATTTACGTATGTTAATGATCTATCAAAAGGGGGGAAAAGAATCAAATGGATATCCATTGCCCAAATTCTTAAGGTGTCTGCCAAGTAGTGTATAACTGTCAACAGGGAAGGAGAAATTAAATCAGAAACCATATTCATCCAACAGAAAAAGAGAGAAATAAATCCACAACAGCTGTTAATTAGACATGGGCCAGAATCAAAACCCATGTGCAAGAACAATAGCAGTTTGTGAGCGTGAAAAATCCATTAATTCCAATGAATTAGTTTCTTCCTGTGAATTTCTGGAGAGTGCTCCAGAATACTAGCTGTCTATTTTAAAAATGAAGTTTCTCTCTATGGGGATGCAGTGATAACCTTGACAATGTAAAATGAAGCACTTATGTCTTTTTTGAGTCTATAGCCAAAGACACTGGAACAGTAGCAATGAGAGTCATGTGAAACTCTCCCATTCATTCCTATAGAGTCGTAAATGTGAAGCTTAATTAAACATGCCAACTGCATTAACCATTTTGCTACTTCTCTATTGTATTCAAAATATCCAGATCATATGCTTATCCAATGTGGCTGAATATAACTGTCATGGTCTGGGGGGAGGGAAGAGTGGGCAAGTTGAGATTCACAAAAAAGGGATGGCTGTTTTGGTCCAGAGACTTTTAAAGAACACCGAATTTGTGGTATTTGTTACTGTGGTACAAACCTGTTCTTTGTTATGCACACTTGATTCTTAAATACAGCTGTCCCTTAATCAAACCAACTTGAAATCTAGTGAGGTTTAAAAAAAAAAGCTCAAAATAATTTCTGATTCCATACATGATAGCCAACATTTATGGTTTTGCCATCATATTTTTCATTTTTTTCAGTTGTTCTTTTGTGATCCAGACAAACAGGAAAACTAATCCTGCTGACAATTAAACATGTGTAATTTCATATGCATGAGTTGTTCCATTGACTTATGTGCGTTTTCTTAAGTCTATGAAGGATCACACGCTATGTAGAAGAAACAGAGTGAAACTGACTATACACAAAATGTTCTCAAATGCATGAAATGGAAAATAAATTAAGGGATAACTGTTTATTAATTTCTTTCATTAATAATCATCTGAGGTGCCGCTTACAGAGGGCAGAATGTTAAGTTGACAGTGCTTCTCTAATGCTTATGGTTTTCAGTCTGTTTAGCACATTTAAAGGGGGTTGATAAAAAGGAAGATTTTGGTTATTAAAGGCATGTTTCATGGAGTGGGAAGCCCAGCCACCTGGGAGGCCAGGTGGGGAGCCTTTTAGGTTCCGCCTGGGTGCCTCACCCCATAATTGTTCCCCCCTCGTGTATAGCCACTATCAGCAGGGCAGTAAGGCCCAGAAACCAAGTCTATAATGACCTCAGTCCATGGGGCAGTAAGGCCCAGCAGCCAAGTGAATAATGTCATCGAGGCACACACCCCCTTTTGGGATTCAATGGGGATGGGAGAGGGAGAATCGGGCCCTCCCTCTCCACCAGGCCACAGCACATGGCCCTGTCAGTGGTGGGTGTGTCCCACTGTAGCCAGACATGAACCCCATCTTGTTTCCGCCCCCCCCCCCCAGAGAGCAAGAGAAAGGCAGTCAGCCATTGATGCCCTGGGAACGCAGGTGTGCTGCCTGTCCCTGACTCTACCATAAACAGAAACCAGACAGTAAATGGGCTAGCTGATGACTGGGAGGCCTCCCGTCACCCTGATGGCTAGTATCAGTAATTGACATGCCTGCACTGTCTCAGGAGAGGAATCTTCACCCATCACATACCAGAGGTGCCCATTGTCCGCATTTTCCCAGGTGTGAATTATGCTTTGCACCCTTCGTGGGAAACTTGGTGTTCAAAGCCATTTTTCCTAATTGGCCACTTGAGACCAGGAAGAAGCCTACGTGACCCAAGGGGTATAAAGAGTGGTTTAGTAGCCCACCCCATTTGAGCTCCAATCACCTATACCTGCTGGCAGGTATTGATTGTCTCCCGAGGTCCGTGGGACGCCCAACCTCACCCTACTTCTTCCCGAGGGATTGAGAGAAAGACGCTGGCCACGCCAAGTCTGGAATGCAGGGGTGAGAATTGTACCTGCAATGTGTTTCTTTATATGTACACTTTAATTGTTACTCTGTTATAAGTTTAGTTACTTTATTATAGTTTCTTAAGGCAAACTGCTTCATTTCTATTGTAAACTGCCTTTGGTAAGGTGATTTAGCTATAAACTTTGGGAATAAGTGGGGTGCCGTCATTCACTTATAAATATATATATATATATTGAACCAAGTTTCTTTTATTTTATTTTCTCTTTCTTTCTCCTATAAATAAGCCAGTGCATGTCAAGCTTCTGACTTGAACCCGTGCTGCTGTACCCAAACCGAACACAAACAAAAGAACTTCAGCCGGTCAAAAGGGACAGGTATAGGAAGAGCTTGGGCGTTTTGGATTGTGTCACTCCCAGGTGACAGATCCATTGGGGCATCTCTCAGCCTCCCCAGGCTGCCCGCTGCGAAGGGATTTCTGTATCCTAGCAGCTAAAATCTGAGGTGTAATAAGCTCTTCTTATAAACTCGGGGCATCTGAGAGCCTGTTGGCTGCCCTCTGCGACGGGACCCCGGTCCTAGCAGTAAAGTCACAGATGTTAAACTATTTTTCGGGGCGCCCTCCAGCCTCCTAGGCTGCCCACTGCAACGAGACTTTGCGTCTCAGAAGTTGAAGACTTGGGTGTAACATATACGCACACGCTGCCCTGACCATTTCAGCTGACACCCACCACTAGCTCAGCAGGGAATCCACCCGAAACACTCTGAGCTCACTGGGTGTTCACCGGCCCTGAGCTACTTCCTACCCTGTCCGAAGGCCGGTATCTTCTCCACCTGCATCCTCCGGGCGAGTCACTGCCCGTGGCATCCACCTACTGTCGTAGCTGCTGCTGTGACTGCTGCTGCTGCTGCTGTGGCAGCGGTGGCTGCTCCTGCTATGGCTGCTGTTCCTGGGCTCCTTCCCCTTCCATGATCAGCCCTGACTGAACTGCTCCCCTGGATTTTATACTAGGCCTGCAGTTGGAGATGCCCAGCAGGGATGTGGGGGAGGGGCCCTCTCCGCCAAGCAGGCCTGGTTAACCCCTCCCAGGCCAGTTTTGGGTTGGTACACCCCATCACAGCATGTGAAAATTGACAGAAAACTCTCACATTGTTCCCAAGAAGCTTTTTGGGGCAGGGACCTAAGTTACCTTCAAGTTGTGCGCCCATGCTGGGCAGATTCTCAGGGCCATGGTGGGGAGACATTCCTCTCACCCAGCCCAGAACCCATCCCAACTCTGCCATGGACCTTCTGCCTCTGAGGGAAATATACCTCTTCCCATAGCCCCAATCTAGCCTGGCCCAGACCTGGTACGGCTCTGGGAGAGGCACTTCCTCCCCCTGTCTCCAACCCAACCAAAGTGCTGCTGCCGCGAGAGAGACCTGAGAGGAATCTTCTTTCCCAGTTGCAGCTCTTGGGCAGTCCACCCTCCAAACTTCTTATCCCCAGTCCAACCTCGGATCCTGAACCCCACTGCAGCCCTTACCCCCCACACCCGAAACCCAACTCTCAGTCCCAGCCTTGATCCCATCATCTCTGGTCCCATCCCAGAGCCCGCATCCTTAAACATACTCACACCCCAACACCACAACCCTCTGCCCCACTCCTTGAACTGCCTCCCATATTTCAAACCTATCTCACCTTTACATTGCTGCAAATAATAAAATTAATTCTATATTTGGGTGAACTATTAATTAGTTCTAAATTAAAGGGAACATAACTATTGCTTTATTCTCTGATTCTATGGCACCTAACACCATGAGATGCAAGGTAAGGACTCCCGGGCACTACTGTAATACAAATCTACTATATATTTGAGAAAGTTTCTCTGTCTATGAGCGAATGAGCCTATCTATTTCCTCAAGAACTCCTCCTAAATAGTAAGCAGTAGGACCACCTAATTTGGTATGCAGCTTCCTCTTATGATAACTTAAAGCAAGGTCAGGGTTTGGTTGTGCCAGGACAATGGGATGTGCCTGGAATGTGATTGTTTCTCATAACACAGAAAGGGAGGGTTCTGCTTGTAGGGAGAGTTATACTGTATAATGAGAACAGGGGTGTTAGCAAGGGGCCTAAGATGGAGAACAGGACAGCTAACATCTCATTTGGACAACAAGGAGCAGGAGTGGAGAAAGGGACAGCTCTCTACTATATATTTGAGAAAGTTTGTCTGTCTGTCTGTCTGTCCCCCAGCCAGGGAACATTCACTCTGCCCTTGGCTGTGCCTGCTGCAGCTGCCATGGAGAGGTGCTCCTCACCTGGCCCCAAACTTTTTGCAGTGAGAGGTGACTGGAGTGGTTGTCTCTCCCATGGTCAGCCTGCATACTGAAACTCTCACCCCACCTGAGCCTGCCACCCCCCAGACATCCTTTAAGGAGGATGAGGAACTGAAGTCCCCCCACCTCCTGATTCTGCTGACCCAAACAACTCCAGGTAAATCTAGTAATAAATAAAACAGTAAAAATGATGGTGAGAAAATAAGACAAGGCTAGTTCTAAATATGTCTAAACTATAGAGGTTTTTTTTGGAAAAACAGCTGTTTTCCCAAAAAAAAAACACCCTTCACTTACGTCAACACTGCAATCGCATTCTTTCGAAAGAAGATCGAAAGAACAGAGGGGTTTTTCTGACATTGGTAATCCTCTTTCTACGAGGAAGAAGCCTCTTTCGGAAAAAGGGGCGTGTGGATGGGGAAGAGGGAGTTCTTTCAGAAGAAGAAGAAAGAGGAAAAAGCACAGGTGCCCTGGTGGCCACTCTGTCCATAGTAATCACAGTTTAAATGTGAGATAGTGTCCATTCAGTGTGGATGCTATCTTTCGAAAAAGCAGGTTGCTTTTTCGATGCACTTTTGCAGTGTGGATGCTCTCTTTCGGAAGACCTTTTTTCGGAAGATCTCTTCTGGAAAATCTTCTTCCAAAAGAAGCCTGCAGTCTAGACATAGCCATCAGTGTGTCCATCATTTGAGTATGAGTGTGATTACAAGGCATGTTAGCAGGTCTGTATCTTTAATACAGTCATTCTAAGCTTCTCTTGTGCAACCGTTATATACTGTACATTTTCAAATAGATGCTTCAGGGCTAACGATATGGATACTTCAAAGTCCATGGAGGAGATAAATTGGTAAGGAGATGGAAGGTGGCATAAGAAGCACTGAGGATCACCATGAGCCATATTTTGCCACCTCTCTCCACAGGAGCTTTGGGGTAGGGAGAGTGGCAAAAAACAGAGGAATAAGGATCCTCTCTCCCATGCTTGGTCTTTGTAGGCCTGGCAGAACTGCAGTCTCTGTGTCTGAGTATGGTCAAGAAAAGATAGAGAGCAAGTCTCTTCTCCCTCTATGTTGGCCAGTGGGGTTGTCTATCCATGTAGGAGGAAAGTGTGCTACCGTCCATGGAGCTCTGGAAGTCATGTTGCCACTGTGAGACAGAATGTCATGCAGTTCCGATCTGCCCTCATAGGTCTGTGCCAACAAGAGACAAATGGCTTTACCTCCATTTCCCTAGCTATAAAATAGGGATAGTAAACTTGACTTACCTCTGAGTACTATTGTGGGTGTCACTTAATTGTGCAGATGGCAAGCACTATGTAAGCGCTACATATGTCTGTTAATGAATCGACTTTTCCATGAGTAGGAGGTACATTGGTTAGCCAAATAGTCCCCTCAACCATCAATTTGGGAATATACTCTCAGGTTTAAAGTATTCAGAGGTTGTTAGCAGAGTCCAACCCCCAACTGTTTTTCTGTACATTTTATTCATCATCCAGGCTAATACAACAGCCACAAGATAATGAGGTCCTCTGACCTGTGGATAAGAGAGAATCCAACAAAAAAATAGAAGTCTCAAGAGTTGAAGTGATCTGAAGTGATGAAAAATTTAGCCTTCAAAACCCATCTCATGGAAAATAATTGTATACAGGAGATGGCATATTGTTATATAGATGCAATACGTGTAACCACTGGCAATGTGCAACACTATCTGTAAGAGATCATTACTTTAATGAACCAGTTCTCATCGCAATTACCATATCTGTCTTTCTAGCTGTAATGAGAAGGTTTTGAGAGAATGTTAAATGAAGGACATCTTGGGGGTATCTTTTTAACTAAAGAAGTCCCTGGATATTTTCTGCAGCTATTATAATAAGAGTCTTCTCTTAATAAGTGTTGCTTATAGAACAAAGTGAAAAACAAAAGTCTGATACTGACAATCAAGTACAGAACAGCACATTTTAATAAAGCCAGTCACAATCAGCTATTTTCTTCCTCCCCACTTTAATTTTCACAGTAACTTTATAACTGGAAAGGCATCCAGTCACATAGAATTACAGGTTAACTGTCTCTTCAGAGTATCATTGCACTTACTGCATGTTCAGAGTTAAATATTCCATCAGTGGTGGTTCATCTGGGTGGGACATAGCTCTTGTTACTTCTGTTCTCATTGTTACTGTTTCCTAGATCATTATCATTCTCTTCATTGCAGGGTGGATGTAATGCTAGGAATTTATTCAGATTCATAAATCTTTTTCCACGCAGGGCTCTATTGTTAAGTCTCCTTTGTGGGGAGGAAGTGGAAGAAAAAAAGTCCAACGATCATCATCACTCTCTTTCTGAAATACAGACTGCTTTATTGTTTCACTGTGAAAGGAGCAGCATTCACAATTAGCTAGAACCAAGTGCTATGGCAGACACTTTAGCAAAGCTCGGTAACTTGCTTTGGCCACATCGCTATTAGCAAAACAGTAAATCAGCCAGGAATAGTCTGTGGTTCAAACTGGCTATTATAATAACATAACTAAAAAACCTTCAAGCATCATTCAAAGTTATATAGTGCTGTTGTTCCCTAAGGCCAGGAAAGTTTTGTTCCTGAGCAAAAATTTGAATCTCATCAGCAACAGCATTATTGATTAGAAACAACATATTTAATATACTGTAGCAGCCAGATGTCACTTGGCTGTTTAAAGGGTTTCTTTAGCTCTGGTTAAACCAAGAGGATAAGGTAGGAATCACATACTACAGGGAATGAATTAAAATATCCATTTGTTCAATCGAGTAAGTGAAGCAAACCACGGTGTTTTAAATGTCCATAGAATACACGGTGTCTCAATAGAAAACACGCAAGCAAACAAACATAAACAGAAGCTCAAGCTATGTTTACTGTTGAGATTCTAGTCAGAGGCAATGCCATACAGGGTATTTTATGAAGTAATTTGCATTAATTCTGCTTCAGCTTTCAGATCATTAAATGCTCTCCATGCTTAGATACTTTTCCAGGTCCTTTCATCTGTCCTCTGTTTAATGTTCTGCTGCTTACGACTTGCAGCCCAATTGAAGTACAGAAGTAATTTCAACTCAAAGTCTTCAATAGACATAAGATTGTCTTAAATATCGCAGGATTTCTAGACTCTATATACTTTGAATTTTGGTTTTCAAGCATTTATTAGTTAAATTTCCAAGCTTTTTCCACAATGGGTAGGATATCTGTCTAGTACTTTGGACAACAGGGTTCATGTCGCTGCTCCATTTCCGGTATGATCCCAGCCAAGTCACTTAACTTGTCTGTGCCTTGCCTCTCCATTTGTAGAATGGGGTTAATAATACTATCCCTACCTCATAAAAGTGTAGGGAGGATGAATACATTAAAGACTGTGAGACACTCAGATACTACAGGAATGGGGACCATATACATACCTAAAATATATAGCACTACATAGGATGGAAACTTACTCTTGGTTTTATTTTTTTCGAATAAAAGCTAAGATGCTCATATATTCACATGACTCCAGGAGCTGGTGCCCGAAGAAAAATACTAAATATTGCAATATCAAAGATAAACTCAGAATAACAGGCAACATTGGCACAATGACCCGCAGTTCAATACTCTTGCTGAAGAGATGTGGTCTGATTTTATAGCCGTGACTCCAGAATCAGGAAATAGCACATTCTATTCTCTCTCTCCTTTTAAATATAAAACTATATTTTATAATTGTAACCCCTCCTGTTGGCTAGCCCAGTGTGAGGTTATTCAGCATAGGGGAAGCCTTGTGGGAGGCTAGTTCTGAGGTAGCTTGATGTGCTTTGCGTTGTGTATATTGTGTGTGTGTGCACCTCAGACCAGACCCACTCAGACAAACCACCAGGAACAGGCTTTATTCTGTAAAAAAAATATAAAACAGGATCTCAGTTCAGCAGCACCTCCTCTCAGCATGCAGACTTTATGCTGCTTCTAGCACAGTCCCTGCTGAGACCCTGCTGGGGGCAGAGGGCACATCCTAGCAGGAACCAGGAAGTTCTCCCAACATGCTGCAGTTTGTAGTCCACAACTTGTAGTTCCCAGGGCTGCTTCTGAAACACACTGGACCTTGGGCTACATAATCTTAAATTTCCTACAATTGATCATAGAAATAACAGTCTAGGAAGGCTTCTTTTTGTAATTACAAAGTTATAGGGGCACCATGGTTATGGAAATATTCCTTTAAATGGCTAGTTTTAAATATATGAATAATGTGCAGGGGAAAATCTTGAGGTCCAAGCCAATGCAGCAATGGAGCTGCAAAAAGGAGAGAGAGTAATGCCAATGAAACATGCAAGATTCAATTAAGAACAGATGGCTTGCATCCAGGCTGATTTCATAAAAAAGGTGTGATTGATATATCTTGTAGTTTTTATGACACTCACTGAAACCATAACCTAAGCTGAAGATGTATTTGACATACAGATCTGAAAAAAGAAAGCCTGGCTTTATATACATATTTATATACCACACACACAACTGCTGGATTATGAAAATGCACCTCTTTAAAAAGTAGGCCTCATCTCCACTGTTGTCCTCAGGAGTACCTGTAAGTGAGATCATGATGCTTGTCTCCCCATGTGACATAGTTTCATGTTATATTCTATAGCTCAGCTCTGTGGATTTCAGGTATGGTAGTGCAACTCTTATATCACCAATTCTTTCACATATGGTACCTTCACATTAGAAACTGGGATATGTAACTGTCAGCTAGTGTTTCCTCTAACATTTTCTATCCTTAGGTGGGTTCAGAGTTTAGATATCTGCAACACTCCAAAAAATTCTGTTAACAGAATTAAAAAACAACAAATAGTCCTGCAGCACCTTTGGACCATTTCCTGTTTTTTAATATTTTTTTCAGTCACAGACTACTAACACGGCTACCCCTCTGAAACTGTTAGAAGAAACTTTTTTTCAAATCTTAAGCCATTAATACCTATAAACAAAATTTGTTTGAAATGTAATCATGTAAATGTCATCCTAGCACATACACACACTAGGCTTTCCCCCACTCTCTCCAAATCAGCCTACCAGAGAGGACTGCAGTGAGACACCCCCAAACAAACTGCCCCCTGCCTCCACCTCAATGCACAGATGCCAGCACTCAATCACTCCCTCTTCCCCCCCACCTATCCCATGCAGCGAGCCCCTTTAAGTCCCCCTTCCTAGTCCAAGAGGACTGAAGAGGCAGCTGGGTTTCTGCCTCTCTCTCTCTCTCTCTCTCTCTCCTATTAATTACTCCCTCCCTCCTCCCAGGCACTCATTGCCTGCTTATCTTCACTGATTGACTTCTGTTTCAAGCACATGACAGGCAGCATTTAGCTGCTATTTATGGAGGCCCTGTCCCCACTGATTAGCTGATCTCCCTGCTTGTGAGAGGAGCTTTGAACCTATGCACGGGGCTTGGAACATAGCTGTGTGGCAGTTCAGCTGCACAGCTTAGAGGGAATTTTGCTGTCAGCATAACTGAGCTATCTGAACCTCCTGATAGCAAATGTCTTCTGTCACAGATGACTCCATAAGAGGAAGTCCTCTGTACCTAGCTCTTCCCAATAGTCACTAGTGCCACTGCTTTCAGCTACCCATAGTGCATTGCTGCTGGTATGAACAAGAAGTCTCAATGGGGTAGCCGTGTTGGTGTATAACTTTAAAAACAATGACTAGTCCTGTGGCACCTTCAAGACTAACAAAAATATGTATATAATATCATGAGCTTTCGCGGGCAAAACCTACTTCTTCAGATGAGATGATCAGTCATACCATCAAGAAGCACTAGCAAGTTTAGATTCAGCAATTCTTGCTCTTTTTCAGTAGCTTTCCAGACAATTGGAGGAAAAAGTCAAGAGTCAGTACAGGTAGATACTGATGTAAATCCCTTTGTGGGTTTGAGAGGACAGGAACTACATAGTCACCCATATCATCCTTCCTGAATACAATACTTGTCTCACCTTGGCTATGTCTAGACTGCAAGCCTCTTTTGAAAGAGGCTCTTTCGAAAGATACTTTCGAAAGAGCCTCTTTCGAAAGAGAGCGTCTAGACTGCACGTTGAACTTTCGAAAAAGCGGCTTGCTTTTTCGAAAGAAAGCATCCAGTGAGTCTGGATGCTCTCTTTCGAAGAAGCCCTATTTACATTGAAGAATGCCTTCTTTCAAAAGAAGAACTTTCGAAAGAAGGCGTTCTTCCTCGTGAAATGAGGTTTACCGCCATCGAAAGAAAAGCCGCGTTCTTTCGATTTAATTTCGAAAGAACGCGGCTGCAGTCTAGATGCAGGTGAGGTTTTTTCGAAAAAAGGCTACTTTTTTCTGCCTCTCTCTCTCTCTCTCTCTCTCTCTCTCTCTCTCTCTCTCTCTCTCTCTCCTATTAATTACTCCCTCCCTCCTCCCAGGCACTCATTCCCTGCTTATCTTCACTGATTGACTTCTGTTTCAAGCACATGACAGGCTACTTTTTTCGAAAAAAACCCTGAGTCTGGACACAGCCCTTGTGTTTATAGCCATGCTGAATGCATGAGCCTTGGAGATGAGGTCAGAGACCTTATACTGGTTAATCAAAAGTACCTAAACACAAGATCATATTTAGATAGTATTTTGGTGGACTGGTTGAAATCAGATAGTTGTCCAGGTAACAGATTGAATCAACACTTCCCTTGCTGAGATATTGCAACTATTATGGAAGTGTTACAGTTTATAGATTTTACAGAAGGAGTAAATTCACTAAATCAGTGCAACATCACACTATAGTTAAACTGGTGCAACACGTATGAGTTGACAAGCCCTTAAAGGAAGAAAAGTTGGAGGTATGACTGACAGGATCAAAAACAGGTGACAAAGGTATCATGGGCATGTATGTTTCCTCATCTCTACATTTTGCTTAGGAATTGCCACTGGCAGTAACTCTTCTGTGCTGCTCATATTTCAAGCATTCACTTCATAAATGTATGATTGTAGCTGAAACGGCATCACAGGTCTCACTGGTCCTGTTTAAAGGTTCCCATAAAGCAACAAGGTTCAGGAGAGACAATTCTAGAAAATTGCTATAATCCCCTGCTCTGAGCTGATGAGATACCATGAGAAGTTCCAGAAATAAATATTTATAGAAAGATGCATCATATAAAAACAGAAAAAGCGTAGATTTAAAATAAACTTGGAAGCTTTTGTGGTGTTTTTATGCATTTATTTTTTGTTTTCCAAGCTCTTCAGAACTTCTTTTTTATCACATTTACTGAAAAATTAAACATTTTAAAAAAAATTTTTTTATTTTAAAAATCCCAAACTGTGACTAAACTGATAAAAAAAGACAATAAAACAGTTAAACAGGCAATTAAAACAAAGCAAAAACCCTCCCAAAAATAAAAAAAACAGAAAACTATACATTAAATTGCCACATTAGCTGTCCTAAGAAATTAGCAAAATATCTATTAGTTAAAAATAAATACATCAATTCATCTTACTCTTTCTATACTCTAGGAAGCATACATCATCTTCCATGTTAAACACACACTGAAAGTGAAGGACACATTTCTAACACTCCTTTCTCTAAATAGAATGAATCTTTTCAGACCTTAATTAATCCTAAGAATATCACTGCTAAACAGTTAAGGAGTATATGTAATAACAATAACTTCACAGAGAAATTAAATGCAACTACTATTGAGACAAAACACAGCAATTATTTAGCACATACAGAACCATTACTCATTGATTTAGGACAAGTAGAGATAAAGGGGACTGTATTCAATTCAAACTGTGAGGATGAGAAATAGAATGTTTTGGAATGTTTCACGAAGATTTTAGATAATCATTCTAAGCTCTTACTGAAATGATCCCTAATAGTCAGCAGTCAGAACATTGATTTTACATTACAAAAAATTGGGAAGGAACATACAACAGCTTATTACAATTAGCTTTCTGCACAGTATCATCTCACTAAACCACTGGCTCCCATTCCTTCCATGTATTGTATCCATGGTCATCACAATTTTCAAGTCTAGTGAAACAGATCTGTTGACTTTCTTTCTTTCTTTCTTTCTTTCTTTCTTTTGCCTTTATAGTAAATTTGTACTGATGACAGGGCAAATATAGATAAAAGCAGATACATCTGAATTTTGAAATACTTGGTTTATTATATTAACATCATATGATATGATAACTACTGTTTTATATTTAACTCTACTGAGCTCAACAGATTTAACAGCATAGTTGAATTTTCCCTTTATCTATTTTTTACCCTTTACTCTTTAAGTTTATCCCTCACATTATTTTCACATATATAGCAGGTTAAATAACTATCATGGGGTACATTATCTACTGCAAAAGATATATACTGCTTTCCTAATATGTTCACTGAACTCTCATTAGTATTAGTGGAAGTTAATGCACATCAAAGGGATATGATACCCCTGAGAGCAGTGCCTGAATGAGGGGAGGAAGTGGGTGGATAAAACATGTCTCCATGTGCTGTCAGCTGGAAAAGGAAAACATTGCAAAGAAGGCAGATTGTATGAAGGGATGCACATAATCTCTTTTCTTTGTTTACATACCATTTTTCTACACCTACCCCAATACACAAACAATTCAACACCTGAATGAAAATACAGAGTGTGCATATTTTTTAAAGGTTCAATTTGTTTTCATAATTGTAGCTGATACTAAAAATAGCAGCCAACATTTTCAAAAGTGATTAGGATCCTGAGCATTCAATCTGAGACACATTAAAGGAACATGATTTTCAGAGAATGAAAGACTGGCACGTTCTGAAAATTAGACCTTTGTGAGGTGTCTTAGGTTGTTTACCAAGAACTGAGGCACACAGAATCATTTATCTTCCTTGAGAATCTTGGCCAGGAAAACTTTTATAAAAAAGATAGTATCTCTACATGATCTAATTATATAGCTTAATCTGACCATACCCTCGATTTAGAAGAGTGTAATGCTAGACATGAAAACAACATGATGGCAATAGACTAAATTTTAATCTGAACTCCTTAATTGTGCCAATAAAATGTATAAGCACCTCTAATGTGTCCATGCAAATCAACAATTACATTTGAAGTGGCCCACTTACATTTGAGTGACCCTGGTGACATTTGCACAGGGAGACCAGTTAAAATGTTGACAAAAGAGTCAGACCTAAACCAACAATGTAATCTGTAAGGGTATGTCTACACTACCCTCCTAGTTCGAACTAGCGGGGTAATGTAGGCATACCGCACTTGCAAATGAAGCCCGGGATTTGAATTTCCCGGGCTTCATTTGCATAAGCGGGGAGCTGCCATTTTTAAAACCCCGCTGGTTCGAACCCCGTGCAGCGCAGCTGCACGGGGCACGAACTAGGTAGTTCGAACTAGGATGCCTGGCACAATTAGGCTTCCTAGTTCGAACTACCTAGTTCGTGCCCCGTGTAGCTGCGCTGCACGGGGTTTGAACCAGCGGGGTTTTAAAAATGGCGGCTCCCCGCTTATGCAAATGGAGCCCGGGAAATTCAAATCCCGGGCTTCATTTGCAAGTGCAGTATGCCTACATTACCCTCCTAGTTCGAACTAGGAGGGTAGTGTAGACATACCCTTAATGAGCAGTATATCCTTTCACAATAAAAGAAGCTATGTAAAATGGACAAATACCAAAGTTATTTTCTATGAATATCTTTTCACGTTGTCCTACTTGTGCTGATATATTGATGGAAGCCATTAAACCCATTAGAATCTCGGAGGATGTTCATAACCAGCCAATTCTGAATTTTAAAATTTAATACCAGAAATCTTACTCCCACCTGTTGCACTCATTTTCTAAAGGGAAAGATGCTGTACTCCAGGACATGTGGCCAATCAAAACCAACCAACACAAGAAGGAAATCCCAGTACTTAAGGTGCTAGCTTGGGATTCAGATGAACTGTATGTAGTTCCCAGCTCCACAAAGACTTCCTGTTTGACCTTGAACAAATCACTTGGACTAAGTTTTTCAAAAATAACATGTGACTTGGGATACAGGGCTCTTCAATGCCCAGCTTGAAGCAGAAAGGGGACTGATTCTCCACAAATGGAACCTCAGCACTTTCTGCAAATCAGGCTGCATTCTGGTTTCTCAAGTCAGTCATCCAAAAATGCAGCTAAAATCCTTAATCTCTTTTTAAAATGTTGCCCTTAGTCTCTCCCTTCCTCAGTTCCCCAGCTGTAAAATCTGTTATATATTTTCAAGTTTCCAGACACTACAAAAGAGAGGATGAGACACCTTGGATCAGGGGCGGATATACGGCAGGGCGAGTGGGGCGGCCGCCCCAGGCCCCGCGCTTCAAAAAGCCCCGCGCATGCGCCGTGGCGCCACCGCGCATGCGCGTTGCGTCACTGCGCATGCGCCATGGTAAAGGGGTGCGCCGCGAGATTATGCTGCCCTAGGCCCCGCAAAACGGTCATCTGCCCCTGCCTTGGATATATAGGTCCAAGACAGCAACCATCTGCTCATAGCTGGCCAGAAAGGAGTTACCCTGGTGGAAGATAACTTCCTATTGGTGCATAGTCAATGGACCTGGCTCCTGCACCACTGCCCCCTTGGCATAGGAGAGGCATATCAAGAGAGCAAGAAGTTCTTTCAGGGGTTGGGTGAGGCAGAGAGATGGTAAATGGGATCTGCTATAACTCAGCTTAAGGCCAAAACCAGCGTAGACTAGGCAGCAGAGTGGGGGAGAACTAACTGGCACTCAAATGCCTGCCACTGCCTGTGCAGGGGGAAATGCTGCCACTAATAACAGTGAAAAGTTGACACACCAAGAATTTGCATTTGATATACAAATGCTAACCTAAAATGTGTTTAAAAGGCTACCTGATGATTCTACCTGTCTGAGAGAATGCTGGGAGAAACAGAGCAGCTCTAGTAATTCCTACAATGCCCTCTTCTGTTCGACTCTGTGGCTGGACAACAGAGACCATAGCCTGGATATTCCTATTCTCTGGTAGTCTCTGCCTGCTGGAACAGCTGCTGGGTGCCATTGGCAGCCAGAATTAGCCAAGGGTCAGGGGTGGCAAGGCACCCCTCTGACTCCGCCATCCGCAGCTCAGTATCTGAACTATTATTTGTGAAAGAAACCTATAATACTTAAGAAGGAAAGAAAACCTTTTGTACACATATTACATTCATTATGTTCACCTTTCAGGCCAGTAACTATGTTCATTGCATTATAGTCCTTCCTCTGAGATATTAATTGCTTCTTTCAAACTGGTGCACAGTTGACCTTTTGCCAGGATTTTGCATAGCAGGAGTACAGGCTGCAAACTATTGTTGCAGAAAAAAGTGGCCGAGTCCCATGACATTCCTGCTAAATCATATCTGAGATCAGAAGCAGGTTCCCTGAGGAAAGTTTTAATAGCTACTGACGAACCTGAGCTCAGTCACTTAACAGAATCCTTAAAATGTGTTTCTACTCTGCAGCGTGACTGAAGATGACAAAGTGGGGGCTCCGTGTTTATTATGGCTAACTAATTCAGTCTTAAACGTGTTTGGTTTGCAAATAAAAAGATAATTTTCTTCCTTGCCACTCCTGATAACTGAGCTATGAAAATCAGTCTGGTTTCTCTGCTATTTGTCTGCAGGCCAAACAATGTTATCAGATATGCCGTTTTGATCTCGTGCTCTTTGAGCAATGCCCTCAGTAACACCGGTGTAAATCCATTGGCAGGTGACTGTGGGTCAGACTGAAACAAATGGCAGCAGTCCCATTGACTTCAGTGGGTTCAAGAGGGAGCCCTATATGCACGCCTGTAGAATCCAGCCTTGCCTGCACACAAAAATAGTGTGGGTTTAACTAAAATGGTTTTTACAGTGAGCTCACTCCCTGAGCCTTAGGAAGCCTTAGGAAGGTGTGGGGGCACAGGACTTGGACCCATGCTGTGCACCACCAAAAATTATACTAACCTGCCTTCCCGGCTTGGGGTTGTCAAGGCAAATGTTCCCATAAGACAATCTCCTCCTACCCCACAAAATATACTTGCAATCTCTGTCAGTATCTTCCACTATCTTCCCCTCTCAGATGATACTTTGCTTCTCTTGTTGGCGATTACATCATGACATCACTCTTTTGTTCTGTTCTCCAGTGAACATTGACTATAGACTTGGACTTACAAAAGATCCTAAGGGAGTTCAATGCACAAATCTCATTTCAAGTGGAGATGACTTCTCCGTTTGAAAATCCTAACTATAAAGAGGAAATTTCTTATGACAGTGGAGCGCCAGCAATACTCAGAGGACTGGCTGACTGGTTATCCTCAGGGGCTATCCTGCAGAGGGACATACAATGAGTTACTACCATCAAACTGCATTCTAGCCTACATTCCTCCACCCATGGAGCAACACATTCTTTTCACACTGCACATATGTAAAGGAATAAATTAGTTTCTCTCCATTATGCAGCAAGAACTGATCATGCAAGGAAAAAAATGTGTATTCTCTACAGCTTTCCCATAAGCTTTGTGGTAAAGTACTTGGGGTAAGATATCTGGAGAATTTCTAATTAAATATAGGTTTATAACGGCAGTTCAAAATTAAGACCAGATAGCTGTATTCAACTCTGGCAAATCCGGTTTGAAATACATGGAGATATTGTTATTTCTTTGGTGTCCACCTAAGGAAAGATTGAAACTTGGCTGTGGAAAACAGGAGGCCCAAGGTAAATCCTTAACTCTTTTGACTCTCCCACTAAACACAAACACAGTTCCCCCATGAGCATCTGACTGCATAGTGCACAATGTCTGGACATAATACTGTAATTAGATTGTCAGGAAAGAACAGCACTCTGAAAATCCATAGTCTTTACTATATATGCACTCATCTGCAAGTTTAAGCACAGGTTGCTATTTTTAAAAATCTGCTCATATGGGTCACTGAAATCACAGATTCCATAATCCCACTTTTTCAGTATCTCTAGGACTTTTATTGTTGCGGAGACATAGTGATCACGCTTCACATTTGCAGCACAAAGGACTACTAAATGAATGCTGATGATTTGGGGGCTTTTAACTCTTTCTATCATGGAAATGTTTCTATATGGCTTAGTTTAAAAAAAAATAAACATCTAAATTTTGGACCTAACTTGAAATTGGACCTAACTTGTTCCTGTAAAATTACAGTAGGTTAGACGAACTATTCATATGCCTTTGTAATGAGTGTACCTCATTCTGGGAGTGAGAGAGCGAGCGCTTAAATACATTCATCCTTCTCCACTTTCTGCGGCTATATATATTTTGAGTCCTTTCTAAATCAGAGACAAGCCATTTCATAGGCTACAGGCATAACAACAAAAACAAATGCACTGGAAAGCTAAACATCGTACAGAAATGTAGAGCTGAATCATCTAATATAGGATGATTAATGTATTATGAATTAAATAGCCTGTAGTACTCCATCTCTTTCTAGTGGGAGTATGGAAGTAACGGGCTAATGCTGGCACATCTGTAAAACTGGTTTGTGCAGAGAAAGCCCAGCTGATGGATAATACAAACGTGTTTACAATTTGCTGCTTCCTAATGTTACACAATTTTTCTTCTAGCTATACACAAATAAAAATAAAGAATGTCTTGATATTTCTTTTTTTAGTTCACACAGTTAGCCATAATTCAACTTGTGTTCTCTGGTCTAATGAGGAGGTTTTGACTGACAAAGGCTTTATACTGCAGATTGGTAGTATCTGGCCTCCCAAAACTGTTGTCTTTCTCAAAGACAGATGGTAAATCTGTCAGCAGTAGCATTCTGCACAACAGCAGTCCAGATGCTTTTAAGCTTTCTGTGTGAAGCTGCTCCACCCCTGAAGAGTACCAATGGGCTACGTGCCAGAGAAAGGTCCCTACGGCAATTAGCTGCCTCTGAATTCAACTCCAGCTGTCTGGGAAGTCAAATGAATGCAGCTTGTTTGGTCATACACCATTTAATGTGAAGAGTCTGCTTCTTCTGTATAATAAAGGCAGCCTTCTATATTTCAACCGAGCTGCATTCTAATAAGAAATCTGTGTGACTTTTACTGTTCACAACAGAAACTTTTAAATCAGTGTCTTTTTTTTGTCATTAAAGAACACGTAATAGACCTAATAATTATAATTTTGTAATTGTCCTATACACATATTTGCCCTGCACATAACCTAATAATCACAGTATTTATGGCTCCCCAGATGCATACTGAAATACAATGGCTCTCAGGGGTGCATTAGACCTTGTACTTGAGTGTTGCAGAATGTCACTGGACCCTTGTTTAAGATGATTAGAATATACCATAAAAGTGATACAGATAATGGAAAGTGATCTCCGCCATTAGAAACAATGAAGAGATTAAAAGAGTTAACTGTTGGATGTGTAAAGAGTCGAATCCTACTCTTAGGCTATGTCTACATTGCAGAGTTGTTTCACAAAAGCTGCCGTTTTTGTGCAAAAACTCACGGAGCGTCCACACCTCAAGCGTGTTTTTGCACAAGAAAATGTACTGTGAATTAACAGAACAGAGGGGTTTTCGAGGTATAGTTATTCCTCTTTCTATGAGGAATAACTCCTTTTTGCGCAAGAGTTAATGCACAAAACGGTGTGTGGGGACAGGCAGTAGGGTTTTTTTTAGTGCAAAAACAGCCTATTGAAACAAGCACAGGTGCCCTAGTGGCCATTGTGTTAAGGGCAATCCAAGCTTTCTTGCGAACTGACAAGTCCATGCAGTCTGGATGCTCTCTTGCTTTTCTGATGTGCTTTTGTAGTGCGAATGCACTCTTGCACAAGACGTTTTTCCGGAAGATCTCTTCCGCAAAAAGCTTCTTGTGCAAGAAGCCTGCAGTGTAGACATAGCCTCAGTCAAACACAGTTTTAGGCATCTTTGAGAACAGACTCTGGCCTAAGGGTGGTTCTATCTTATCTCTACATAAGAGATAGTGCTGTGTCTATTTTTTGTTAATAACTACAGTAGGTAACATTGAGAGTAATTGGCTGAATGATGTTTTGGAATATGAAAATCACTTATGGAGAGCTTATCGATTTTAACATGCTAAAACAGTGTTAAAACCAGATAAACATTATTCGAGGACACCATACAGTTTAAACCTGAAGATATAAAACTGAGAAGGAATAGATTCATCAGATTACCTGATGATAGTCACTACAGAAGCACCATTTTCATAATTTGAGGAATTGTAATAATTTCACAAAGAGATGATAGCTGACAATTTAACATTTCAAGATAATGAGCTGCTTTTAATCTTACTCGCTGGCAACTTTAAAATTTTGCTTCTCATACCTGTAGTCCTGCAGTCTCCAAAGCAATAAATTTAAATGTGTAAACTGTGAAAACAACATAATTCAAGACAAAGTAAGGCTCATGGTCGGATGTTAAAATTGTCTCTTTAGGAATCATTTTTGCAAAAACAATGTATAGTATAAAAGGAATAAAAGAACTGTGCTGGCTGAAACAACCAAAAATGAGGGATGCTTAGGGCTATTGCCCAGTTGAATTCACTACATTTTAGCCTAAGAATCAATGTGTTTGAAAAACCATAGTCAAATTTAAAATAGAGACATGAATGGGCAAATGTAAACCCATAAAATAATTCAAAATAAACTAGAAGAGTATTATGCATAGGTTGCCATGACATAAAACAAACTACTTCCATGTGCCTATGGGTGGAAATTGTGTTACTATGCAAATGCAAAAAGGGACCTGATCTTACACAAATCAAAATCAATGACAGTTGAGCTACTAACTTCAATGGCATTGGAATCAGGCACAAGGAGCCAGGTCTCAAGAGCTGCTGAGCCCCTACAACAGCTACCATAGATAGCCATAATCCAGTTACAAGCCCTAAACCACTAGTTATCTTGCATTACTTATGAACTCTCTATAGCATTAATTCTGGTTTTTCATATCATTGTAACATCAAGGCTACGTCTACACTGGCATGATTTTCCGGAAATGCTTTTAACGGAAAAGTTTTCTGTTAAAAGCATTTTTGGAAAAGAGCATCTAGATTGGCAGAACGCTTTTCCGCAAAAGCACTTTTTGCGGAAAAGCGTCCATGGCCAATCTAGACGCGCTTTTCCGCAAAAAGCCTCGATAGCCATTTGCGGAAAACAGTACTGTGCTGTTTACACTGGCCCTCTTGCGCAAATGATTTGTGCAAGAGAACTTTTGCCCGAACGGGAGCAGCACAGTATTTCCGCAAGAACACTGACGATCTTACATGAGATCATCAGTGTTCTTGCGGAAATTCAAGCGGCCAGTGTAGACAGCTGGCAAGTTTTTCCGCAAAAGCAGATCCCCCTTGTTGGTTCAGCAACCACTTGATGAAGGAATTCATCAGCTATCACATCTAGGAAAATCTGAGCCCTATTATTATTACTAGCACTTGTTCTCCAGTCTATATCTGGAAAGTTGAAATCTCCCATGATTATGCAGTTTCCATGAGTATTTACTTCATTAAAAGCATTAAAGAGGTCTCTATCCATATCCAGATTGGATCCTGGTGGTCTGTAACACACCCCAAGCACTATCCCAGGGGAGGATCTGATAGTTTTCTTCCCCAATATGATTTTTGCCCAAACAGACTCTGTCTTCTCCATTACATCACTCTTTATTTCTTTACAATCTACCTCATCTTTGATATACAATGCAACTCTACCACCTTTACCCTTATTTCTGTCTTTCCTAAACAGCACATACCCTTCAATACCTGTACTCCAGTCATGCCTAGTATTCCACCATGTTTCTGTTATTCCTATAATAACTGGTTTCACTTCCTGGACCAATAGCTCTAGTTCCTCCATTTTGTTACTTAGGCTCCTCGCATTGTTGTACAAACATCTTAATTTTTGCTGTTTGGCCTCACTCACATTCTTTACCCAATTTGGCACGGATGTTGTACCTCCAATATGACTTATTAGACTAGTATCCACCCTACCCTTCCTCATGTATATTCTCTTACCCCCAGCTATAGCCTTTCTTACTTCGTTTTCCTTCCTCTCAGTGTTAAAATCCGGCGTAGAGGTTACCTGGACATCTCCCAACCGTCTCCCCCAAATTCCTAGTTTAAAGCTCTCTTAATCAGTTGAGCCAGCCTCCATCCTAGAAGTCTATTTCCGTCCCTACTTAGGTGAAGTCCATCCCGAGAGAACAGTCCTCTGTCCATAAATGCCTCCCAGTGACCATACATCCCAAAGCCCTACTTATAGCACCACTGCCTAAGCCATCTATTGATCATCATAATCCTGTCACATCTTAGTTGCCCTTCTCTAGGGACAGGCAGAATCCCACTAAAGATCACCTGAGCCTCAATTTCCTTGAGCGTCCTCCCCAGCCTAGCATAGTCTCCCTTAATTCGTTCCAGCGAGAATCTAGCCGTATCATTTGTTCCTACATGAAGGATGATCAATGGATTCCTTCCTGCTCCCTTAATAGTCCTCTTCAACCTCAGTTCCACATCCCGTATCTTAGCACCTGGCACACAGCACACCCTTCTATTCTCTGGATCAGCTCTGGTTACAGTCCTATCTATTTTTCTCAATAAGGAGTCCCCAATCATGTAGACCTCCCTTTTCCTACCAAGCATTTATAAATCTCAACTACCCACCCAGAGAAATAAAAAAGCAAATTGAAAGAGCCAGACGAATACCTAGAAACCATCTACTTCAAGACAGACCCAAGAAAACCAACAATAGAACACCACTTGTCATCACCTACAACCCCCAACTTAAACCTGTCCAACACATTATCAATAAACTACAGCCTATATTGGAACAGGATACCATACTCAAAGAGGCTCTGGGAGACAGACCCATAGTCTCCTATAGACAACCACCTAACCTCAAGATGATTCTTACCAACCACCACAGGACATACCACACTAATACCAACCCTGGTACCTTCCCTTGCAACAAACCCCGTTGCCAGCTTTGTCCACATATTCATTCTGCTGATACCATTATTGGACCTAACCAAGTGAGTTATAAGATCAAGAACACATATTCCTGTGCATCCAGAAATATAATCTATGCTATCATGTGCCAAAAGTGTCCGTCTGCTATGTACATTGGACAAACATCTCAGACACTTCGCCAAAGGATTAATGCCCACAAAACAGATATCAGACAAGATCACAAAGAGAAAACAGTTTCTTGCCATTTTAACCAGAAAGGACACTCTCTCAATGACCTGACCACCTGCATTCTGCTACAAAGACCTTTTACATCTGCACTTGAAAGGGAATCCTCTGAACTGTCATTCATGTTAAAATTCGACACTTGCTAACAAGGACTTAACAAACATTTGAACTATCTCACCCATTACCAAGACAGTTTCCCCAATTATCACCTCTAATACCATTAACTCACAGACATCCCACTCTCCCTACCTCTAATATCATCAATTCACAGACACTTACCTTCCTTCCTTCCCCCCCCCCCCCCCCCCCCCCGCATCCCCCTCCTGTTCTGCAATGTGATTTGTCCTTTTCATATTTGTTCATTTTTTTTAATTGTATCCTTTGGTATATATATTGTTGTGACTACTTTCTTCCACTATTTGATCTGAGGAAGTGGGTCTGGCCCACGAAAGCTCATCATCTAATAAACCATCTTGTTAGTCTTTAAAGTGCTACATTGTCCTGCATTTTGCTTCAACTACCCCAGACTAACACGGCTACATTTTTATCCCTTTTCCTAGTGATAGTGCAATTCTCTGGTCTATCTCTTGCTTCCTCTGGCTGCAATTTCTTGCCATTCCTGTTTTCCCTTGTAATCCTCTTTAACCCATCCTGTATCCTCCTGATGCTCATTATTGGTGTTGTCTCCATTAACTCTTCCCCTTTATCTATGGGACTAGCCACTCTTCTCTTCTTCCTTACCCTTCCATCTTCATTATCTTCCTGCTGTACCCCTTCTTCATTCTTCAACTCCACATACCTGTTCTTGAGCGCTATTTTTCCTTCACTGACCCATCTTTTCCTCTGCCTGGTTCTCTTAGTCACATGCTTCCACTGTCCATTTTCTTCACCTAGCAGTCCCCCCTCTGAGGCCCTTGATCCTGCTTCCATCTGCATATCTAAGCTTTCCCCTTCAGCCACATCATGCCTTTGCTCCATCATCTGCTCAAACCCCCTTCTAAACTTGACCAGAGTTTCCACCTGCTTCTCCAGTCCTCAGATCTTTTCGTCCATCAGCTCTATCAGGCGGCACTTCATGAAAACAAAACTCCTTTCAGGTAACCCCTCCAGAATCATGTACATACCGCAGCAACCACATCCAATCATCCTCTTTGTGTTCTCTACTCCTTGGGCCATGGCCACTACTGCCTCTGTGTTTTATCTTCTTTCTCACCAAAATCCTATTAGTCTGGTGAACACAAAAACAAACCAAAACACCTCCTCCACAGCAAAAATAAACCCCAAACAAGTCCCAATATCCAAACTCCCTTTACAAACTCCCACTCAAACTCCCCTGTTTACAGCTCTGTTTGCTGGCTTGTTCATATACAGTAAGTTATATTGGTATAAGGCATAAGTATACCAATATAACTGCATTCAAACTAGGGCTAGCACTAGTATAACTATTTTGGCAAACAGTAACTAACTAACCAAGTTATACTAATACAAAAATAGCATATACTTTAACAGTTTCAATTCTTTCTCCCCAGCCACTCTCACAAACCAAAGTTATCTGCAACCCAGCTAATGGGTAACAGGAAGTCCATTACTGCTTTAAGAATCTAATCTTGCTCCTGTTAAAGTCAGTATTAAAACACTAATTGACAGCAACTGTGGAGGATCAGACAGTACTCACCAATGACACTCGCAGATAAATGGGTAAAGTGATGCACACAGGCACATTATATAACAATATATCAGCACCACAGGCAAGAACCAGCTAAAATCAAAGAGGAAGCAGACTTTGGAGGAGATCCTCTACTAGTATAAATGTTTCTACTTCTTGAAACCAACAGGACTACAGTGATTTAAAACCACCTGAAACTAAAGGTCTTACACAATGAATGACAGCATTAAATAAAATCTGAAACAAAGAGTTGGATTACAAAAAAAAAGATATTCTAATTACTTTAAACACATATTGGTATTATTGAGATGAACTTTGTGAGATGAAAGAATTGGTAATAGAAAATGGGGAAAAAATAGTAATTCTGCAGGCAGCGAGACAGAAGATGTTAAAAAAGAGTGCAGCTTGGTCATGCAGGATATAAGAAATACATATAGAGAATATTAAAGAAAATGCATTTTGGAAAGAAATAACAAATCATATAATCTCAAACTCCCCCCTCCCCAACCTTTTATGCTAAAACGACAGACCAGTATAGTTAAAATTCTCATGGTGGGGAGGGGGCAGGGAGAGATGTTCAATGATCTTGAACTACCAGCAGTATCATATTAATTCTGGAACAGACTTGCTAACATGAATTAGGAAAGAGTATTGACTCAAAGTGGTCTCTTTTTCTGGACACCAGTTATTATCTAAATAGGTGAAGTTGTGAATGTAAAATCTAAAAAAAAGTGTTATTTAATATTTGTATAAATACTATATGTTGAAAAATTCAAAGTTGATCATACATGTGGCCACCTTTAGAAAAATGAAAATCAGTTCCTCTTTCAAAACTTTCAGACAAAAAAATGTTTCATCTGATTTTTCTAGCCAGCCATTTTTCTAGAGACATTAGTGGAACTTGTGCAGAGAATACAGCACCTCTCAAGATCTATTCTAGCCAATAAACATTGTAACATTATAAAATTTTACTCATAACTGATCTCTGTGCTGTTTGGAGTGATTGGAAGGATTGTTGATGATTTAATCACCTAGAAAAATATTTTCAAAGATGGTAATGACAGTCATAAAAATTAGAAATGGAAAAGATGTATTATAATGATCATCTTGGCCTTCTCCCAGCCAAGGAAGAAATTGTTCTACGTGGTGTTTTATAAAACCTACATTTAAAGGGTTCAAAAGAGAGTTTTGACCACTTCCTACGGAAGAGTATTCAGTAAATTTGTAAGGTAACCTGAGAAAACTCAGGATAACAGCAAAGAATGTCACATAATCTCATCAAAATAGCACAGATCACTTAACAGTGGATAGCTTTTAATGATTGATTTATACAATCTGAGCTTGTGAATAAGGAGATGTTTTACCTATTAAGGTAGAAAAGTTTTCTGTCATTAAAGGGAGGATCATAATTTCTCAGCCCATATTGTTGGGATGATTTCCAGTCTGCTTTGCCAGTTACAATTAAAGGTGTTAATATAGTGGTTAAAGGTTATGGATTGCTCATGACTAATACTCTCTGCCTGTCTTATACAATGACAGTCAGGAAATTGCCCTGTCATTGCAATTAGAGGTGTTGCTACATCAATTAAGAATCATGAATGCCCCAGTTGAATGCAAAGTATGGCAGAGACATGTGGTTAAATTACTAAATTATGCAGACAAAAAACACCAACACGAAGGCTGGGTCTACTAGGCTATCTTGCATCCACTGGAAGTGGTTTAATTTAAATTTGACTCCTGCTGGTGTAGGTGCAGGTCAACTGAAGTAATTAGTGTGACACAGTGACAGTGAGACTCTGCATTGCTTACTTCCCCGCCCCCTGGAAATGTCATATTTTGGGGAATCTGGCCCTAAAGGAGAGGGGCCTTTAGATTCTAGCATGGATAAAGGATAGAAAAAGGGGTTCAGTAACTCCCCCTCCACCCTATCTCAGAGAAGCAACTCCCCCTCCTCATATCTGGCATACACAGAGGAGGGGAGAATTCAGGGCTGCCCTATTCTTCCCTACTTCTCCAAACAATCATACTCATGTACCTCTTCCTAGTGTCCCTCTCCATCAATTCCCTCTAATCACACTTCCTCTCTCCCCAGCACTTACATTCCTCCACTGATAGAAAATAATTGTGAATCTTATGGCAAAGTGTGTGTCCCATTCCCTTCTGGGAGCTGGCCCACATACAGACTAAAAGCCTACTACCACTGGATTCTGAGTTACATCAAGTGGCAGTGGAGCTAAAAATCCTATTCTGCTGATAGCACATTTGGGGGTCAATATGGTTCCACAGGATGGAAGCTCTGCTTTTTTCAGATTGCTTTCTTACATATATGAAACTACATATGAACATATGCATACACTTTTTTGTACATAATTGAATGTAATGATGAGCAGGCATCCATCTCTCATACTGTTGGTGCTGTATGCATAATAAGCACAAATGCATCTGTCCAAACCAGTTTTCTACAATATCTCTTTGCCCATTTCTTTCCTTATCCAGTGAGGTCCAGACTAGATTGATTCAGAGAGATACACTGTTCTGATGCCTGACAAACCTACAGCTCTGGATACCTATAGATGCAGAAAACCCAACTGAAAAAGGAGAACCGGAAGAATTCTGGGGTGAACCCTGTGTCTCAGGACCTGGTAGGCTTAGGCTAAGCCCATGCAGTGGCTCTACTAAGGATGGAGTTTCATTATCTATATATTCACCTCGAAACCCCTCACCTCCCATTCCTTTTGTGGTGGGAATTGTTCTGGAACTAGGAAGAGAGGAGCTGGGGGCTATGTAACTCTTCATGTGTTTCCAGAAGGCCAGTGATACTTTGAAAAATGGTTCTCCATAGATGTAAGCACTAATCAAATTGGTCATTCTCCTAAAGACCTGATAACATGTGTCTTATATCAAAGAGACTTTAACACCAGATAGAGGGAGACCTCAGAACTTTTATTTATGCTAAAATTCGACACATTGTGAATTGGCTTTAATAGAGATGATAATTATCTCACACATTACAAAGACAGCCTCCCCACCTTTTGATATTCGTAGTGACCCCAGATTAGCCACTTAATTGGCACTTACAGTAAGCAATTTCCTCCTTCTGTTCTATGGAGCTGATTTGTTAGTTTGTAATATTTTTTTCCTTCTTTCATTGTATCCCTCTATTATAAAATGGTCATACCTATTCACTTTCAGAATCTGATTTGAAGAAGTGGGTCTACCCCATGAAAGCTCATCTATTTTGTTAGTCTTTAAAGTGCTATATGACTGCTTTTTTGTTTTACCAAGATCAGACTAACACAGCTACCTCTCTCAGACTATTCATCCCTGTGAAGTGATCAGAGAAGATTCAATCTGGAAGAATGGACAGCTGTCAATGGGTAGATGAACAGGAAAGGCACATGGTGAAGAAGAGCTTTTGCATCCGTGTCTCAGGTAAGCTGAAGGGGAAATGAATGGACATTTCTCATCAAATAGTAAGCCCAAATTCTCTAGAGGGAGCAGAACTAAAGTTTATTATTAGAAGAAATTCAGATGAAAGACGAGGAGTTAAATATGAAGAAAAGCGAAGTCATGTGAAGAACAGGATTTGCTCTCAGGGCCTGAGAAGGGGAGCTGCTAAATTCTTTCTGATAACAATTCTCCCTGAGAAAATGGATCTGAATTATTTTCCTTTGCTTCTTTGCATCTTTACCATTGCAGAGAGGCCAAAAAGAAAAACCCCAGGTCCACATCCCTAGAACTTCGTCAGAGTTGAATTAGAATCTGACCTCTTCAACAGAACTGAGCTGGTATGTTTGTACCGTTTTCTGATCAAGGCCATGGTTTACCTTGGACCCTTTAATCTGCCTGCTAATTCTGCTGCCCACAAATCCATAGGTCCAGGCTTACTGCATCTGAGGGTTCAGAGGGAGTTGGCAAATTTCATTGAGGAGCCTTTGGCCATTATCTTTGAAAAGTCGTGGAGATCGGGAGAGATCCTGGAAGATTGGAAAAAGGCAAATTTAGTGCCCATCTTCAAAAAAGGCAAGAAGAACAATCCAGGGAAATATAGGCTGGTCAGTCTTACCTCAGTTCCTGGAAAAATCATGGAAGGGATACTTAAGGAATCCATTTCGAGGCACTTGGAAGAGAGGAAAGTGACCAGGAATAGTCAGCATGGATTTACAAAGAGCAAGTTGTGCCTGAACAATCTGATTAGTTTCTATGATGAGGTAAGTGGCTCTGTGGACATGGGAAAATCAGTGGATGTGATATACCTTGACTTTAGCAAGGCTTTTGATACGGTCTCCCACAATATTCTTGCCAGCAAGTTAAGGGAATGTGGATTGGATAAATAGATGGTAAGATGGATAGAAAGCTGGCTACAAGGCCGGGCCTAACGGTAGTAATCAACAGCTCGGTGTCAGGATGGCGGTTGGTTTCTAGTGGAGTGCCCCAAGGTTCAGTTCTAGGGCCAGTTTTGTTCAATGTCTTTATTAATGACCCAGATGAGGGGATGGATTGCACCCTCATCAAGTTTGCAGATGACACTAAACTAGGGGGAGAGATAGGGTCCAGAGTGACTTAGACAAATAGGAGGATTGGGCCAAAAGAAATCTGATGAGGTTCAACAAGGACAAGTGCAGAGTCCTGCACTTGGGACGGAAGAATCCTAAGCATTGTTACTGGATGGGGACCAGCCAACTAAGTAGTAGTTCTGCAGAAAAGGACCTGGGGGTTACAGTGGATGAGAAGCTGGATATGAGTCAACAGTGTGCCCTTGTAGCCAAGAAGGCTAATGGCTTATTAGGTTGCATTAAGAGGAGCATTGCCAGCAGATCCAGAGATGTGATTATTCCCCTTTATTTGGCTCTGGTGAGGCCACATCTGGAGTACTGTGTCCAATTCTGGGTCCCCCATTACAAAAAGGATGTGGACGTATTGGAGAGGGTCCAGCAGAGGGCAACCAAAATGATTAGGGGGCGGGAGCATATGACCTACGAGGAGAGGCTGAAGGAGTTGGATCTGTTTAGTCTGCAGAAGTGAAGAGTGAGGGGGGATTTGATAGCAGCCTTCCACTTCCTGAAGGGAGGTTCCAAAGAGGATGGAGAAAGGCTGTTCTCAGTAGTGACGGATGGCAGAACAAGGAGCAATGGTCTCAAGTTGTGGTGAGAGAGGTCCAGGTTGGATATTAGGAAAAACTATTTCACTAGGAGATTGGTGAAGCACTGGAATGGGTTACCTAGAGAAGTAGTGGAGTTTCCATCCCTAGAAGTGTTTAAGTCTCAGTTTGACAATGCCCTGGCTGGGTTGATTTAGTTGGGACTGGTCCTGCCTAGAGCAGGGGCTGGACTTGATGACCTTCTGAGGTTTCTTCCAGCTCTATGCTTCTATGATTCTATGATTTTTGTGTTGAAAGTTTTGCAATAGTTAACAGTTCATGGGACCTTTGGGGAGTAATGTTGAAATATCTAGATCTGACCCACGTGCAGTGGGTGTACGTTATATACGTTATGTGTGGTGTAGATTGAAGCTCCCCTGCTTCAGGAACAGACAGGGTGGCAAGGAGTCACTCATATGACAGGGCCAATAATCACTTTCAATGTGTTATATATATAGTATATAACACACTCCCTCTCAGGAGTGTCCTCTTTTTTGATAGTTCAAATATGGTAACCCACATAATCACTCAGACCCATTGCAAAGGAACAGGATATTTTAGCAGAGTGGACTGGAAAGGAGAGGTTTGCAAGTACCCAAAGAACAGAGGGTTACAATGTAAGGATACGTATACAGTACAGAGGAAGATCAAAGCTGCCACTATTGATCTTCCAGGGTTCGAATTAGCGGTCTAGTGAAGACAGCTATTTGAAGTGAGAGGGCCACTCCAGTTGATGCCAGTAACCTTGCTTTCATGAGGAGTAAGGGAGGAAGAGTGTTCTTCCTTTGACTTCCTGCAGTGTAGACAGCACCAAAAACTGAGTTATGCTACTTCAACTTCAGCTATGTAATTAACGTAGCTGAAGTTGTGTATCTTAATTCGACTTGTCACATAGTGTAGACATACCTTTACAGTGAAGAATAGCTGTAAATGTCTGGGTCCTTTGGGCTGTCCAATCAAGATGCAGAGATAGTGCCTGGCAAGTCTCTGTGCATACCTGCGTGATACGTGGTCTCTCAATTTTGAAAAGAAAAGACCATGATTCAAGGGTTGCTTTCCAAGGGGAACGGTGTCTAGAATTCTGAAATAATAATCCTAAAATGTTGAAAATGCAAGATCATCATATAAAACAGAAAAGACCAGAATTTACCTTTCTATTACATCTTTGTAGTAGCATAATTGTGACAGACATGTGTATTCTTCACAAAACTAAGTGAGGGATACATAATTCAGGAATGGCATAACGCAGCATTATGGTATGGTACACTTCAAACAACTGAAATGGCCTGATTTAATATTGCCCTTCCTGGTGTTAACTGTCAAGGTGTGGTATTTCAGGAATAAATTCTGCTGTAGCCAGTAATAATCTGGCATTCAGCCTTTGTAAACTGGGGTCTTTATGTCACATGTAGGAAGAAAAGGCATTCAATATAGAAAATAATGTGTGTAGTGAATAGTTATTACTACAAGAATGTAAACTGTAATTTTAACTGTAGCTGTAGGATTGAGTGAATGAACTGGTATTATAGAAGAATTGTTATACCAAACTTTTGGTTCAGCAGACCAAATCAGTGTGTTGTCTTGATTTGCTGACATACACATGTTGGCTCTTTTTAAAAAAATACACTAACTATAGGGTTGCATCACCTAACCTAACAGATATATTGGACTGGATTATGCCTAGAGACTAATACATACAGTCATTTTGGATTTCAAAATACCATTTTAAATCCAAATATATCTGTTGGCACCATGAGCCAAAGGTAGGCAGAACAGTGAGTTATAATAGTTAACACATTGGAAGAGTTTTGGAAGGGATAAAAAACTCTAATGTTTAGGATATAAACTAATCTCCGATGTTTAGGAATTAGGGTGAGTCCTTCACATGGAGCAGATTAACACCAGAGCTGCCTCCAAAGGGATTCTTGCATCTGCCTCTGAATGGTGGCCCCCATTAGAAACAGGAGAGCGGAATAACTGGATCATAGATCTAATCCAGTTTTGTAATTTCTCTGGTCCTAATTCATGGTTCAGCTCCCACCACTAAAATGTAAAGATAATTTTCCTCACATCTGAATTCCAACCAACATCTAAAAAATCCCCCTGAGTTCCCTGTGGCAGGAAGCTTAGGAGGGCTTCTGGGAAATGTGCTATGAGAAAGCTATCCAATGAAGCAGAGAGAGACAAAATAGCTGAAGTGATAATATGATTTCTTTTATTCCAATACGGCTCCTGACTTAGTACTAGAAGAAAGCAACTCCATTTGTGATTCTTAACAGTTTGTATGAGACATCTAGACTTCTTTTATATCTTGTGGCTCTTGTCACAGCTTCAGGATGGCTGCAGCTATTACTCTCCTATGTTAGTCCACTCTAGGAGTAGCCATCTTACAGGCCTTCAGCCCTCATCTCTCTCTGGCCAGCGATTCATGTGCCTCTGTCCGTGGTGTAAGATGATTACTACTCTCTACTATGATATCCCCAACCAACCAGTCTGCCTAGCAGCTTGCTCCTGTACTTTGTTTCCTCTCTGAGGACCAAGAGCATGGTCTCAGCAGTTGCAAGTTACTGCACAGCTCTTTCTCAGCAGAGTACATTTATTTGTAAGGCAAAAACATCATAGAAAATTTATTTAAAAAAACAATAAAATGTCATATATAATTAAACATGTTAAATATGCCAGAAATCACCCTTCAGGCCAGTGAGCCCTGCTATGCCAAAGTTATTTCCCTACTGGCTTGGAGAGACTCATTGTTCTGTCCTCAGCATGGAACCGCTGCTGTCACTGAGGGACTCCATGCGCGAGCCCTGAACCCTTGGCTTGATGGGGCTCATTAAGCAGCTGTGGGGCTGTGCTGCTTAGAGAGAACACTGCTCTGGGCCCCCTTGAATCTCTGAGCCCTGGGACAATTGCACCTTTTCCCCCACCCCCCCCAACTCCCATTAACAGACCTGTTTACAGACTACCTCAGCGAAAAGAACTTGTATTATATTAAATCAAAGTTTATAGCACTAGATACATACAGAATACTATTCTGAGAATAGTGACATTAACATGCTGTTTCTTTAAAATACTCATGTCTCTTTGAAATGACCTTTTCATTCTTTCTGTTCATCACCATGAAACTATTTTCATTAACGACAATGGAGTATTAAATTCTAACACCTTTATTATACTCACACTTTGAAAAATTACCTGAAAAATGATTCAGGTAATCTCATCTTGAAGAAGTGATTAAGAAACAGAAAAAACTACTCTAGGAAAGTAATGAGGGGCTTAGCTGTCCTCTCATGTATCCTTGGAAGACTTTATCTAAGCAATGTAAAATGAAAACTGTATTCCAGAAACTGACAGAGGTTAAAAACCAACAAAACAAAACAACCCAACATAAGAACAGCCATAATGGGTCAGACCAAAGGCCAGTCTAGCCCAGTATCTTGCCAATGCAAAGTGCTTCAGAGAGAGTGAACAGAAAAATTAAAGTTGTTTGGATATGCTGGGGGGGGGGCAACAAATATTTGGTAAGAATTACAAGGTGCTACTTCTCTTCTTGAAGAAGAAATATTCACAATTCACCACTGGACAAACAAAGGAAGATCAATTAACTGCACTACTTGAAACCCAGGATGAATTGGAAGTAATAAGACATAACACAAAAGAGAAAACAGCAGGAGGCTGTGAGTTAGAATAAGTCCCTTAAAGAATGAAGAAACTGGTGGGCAGGAATCTTTCTATGAAAGATAGGCAGGAATCACTTTGAAAAGGGCACTTGAAGTAGTGAGCACACATAATAGAAAACAACAAATGAAATATGACAGCCATCCTAACCTCAGGGCAAGATGAGGAAGACAGTCTTAGAAGTTGATTTTACAGATTTATGGAATATTACCAATGTACTGTACTCAGTAGGGTGTCGTTTCAGCTACAAAGAATTGCTCAAAACAAATTCACACTGCAGCAAATATCCTCAAATTCAAACAAAGCTACTACACCAGAGCTTTACCTTGCAAGTTTGGACATGGTGTACCACAAATCAATATGTAATGGTAAATGAAAAAAATTAAGCTCCTAGGTAAAACAGCTCTCAGCATATTTTTTTACTTGCACATTCTAAACCATTGCATGTATTTTTTAATTTCTTTGACTAGCATAACAAACCATACCCAGTTCTCACTCTTTCCACATTTTAACAAAGCAAAAGATGTACACAAACTTACTATGGTTATATAAGCCAATAATTCTTGTAGTGCAGCATTATGTTTCTCATATACCATTAATCAAGTAGGCTCACTATGGAGTTCTGAAATTTCCTTAAATCATTCAATATTTGCCCATCAGAACCAAAGGAAATATTTCTTCCTGATTCTAACTATTGATCAACCTACCTTCTGAAATATGATTAATACCCCTTGTAACGTTACCCTAGTAAATGTGGGCAAATACTTTTTTTTTCATTAATATAATGATCCAGTTCTCTTATGAAATTCACTAAGCTGTTTGACTCCCTAATATCTTGGGTCAATTAGTTTGAAGGATTATAAATATGTGTAAACATTTTTCATTGTAAAATTAATTTTGCTTTAATGCTGAATGACATTTTATTCTTATATTGGAGGCAAAGGTGAATCGGAACAATCAGCTTGTCTTTTTACTCACCTTCATCATCTTATATTCCTCTCTGCAGTGATTTATTTATGAAACTCCAGGGATGGAAAAATCCAACCCAATGTGCTTGAATCTGAGAACCCATTTAAATACAAAGACATAATGGATGGAATTTTAGAAAGTGTTCAGTGCTGACCTAATACTTCTCTCTTGAATGAGAGTGTTACAATTAATTCCAATGGGAGCAGTTGAGCCAATGTTGAGCATTTTTGAAAATCTCACCCAATATATTTGTCAAATCATAATGCAAGCCACAGATGAATATAGCAAGGAGTCATGCCCTGAACCAGCAAACAGATCTGTTTGTTTACTGAAAGGGGCAACAATTTCCTGAGTTTCTAGCCTCCAAAAAATTACTGCCCTTTATTACTTAAGTGTTTATTCTTCTACTTTACACCTCACATCTAGTTCACTTGACAATCCTTGCTTTTAGTCCTCTGCTAATCAGAATGCCTCTCTTTATCCCCCAGCTGAGCTCCTCTTCTTCTTCCTCCCTGTCCCCCACCCCAGGGAGTTAGCATGATAGCTCTGGAATTGTATATCTTCTCTTTATCTCCAGGGGACCATATTCTGCTATCACAGATGACTTATTGGACTGCTCACATGAGGATGAAATATGTATTTGGCTCAGAATAAATTTCCTATGGGCACCAGCACTGTAAACCGCTCCCACGCTGCCCTACCAATGTAACTTACTCATGAACTGTGGCACAAAACAGCTCTGAATTCGCACCCTACACATTATTGTAATATTTTTTAAATGACTCTTTGTAAAGTATCATGTGAAAACTCAGAATTTGCTGCTCAGTATTGCCCTAATAAGATGTGTGTCAACATTTTATGTGAAGCTATAAGATTCCACTCTATGGGGCTATTATTCCATGTTCTAAACCCCACAACTCTCCCCAAAAGAGAAGGCAACAAACTGGTCTATCCTAAAGAAAGAAATGTACGTTCTGCTTAATCTTCATTTGAGTACTAACAGATCATCAAGCAGAAAGGAAAATAAGAAAGCTCAAACAGGTGAGAAAAAAGCAGCAGGGAATATCCCTCCACAAAGACTGTTAGTCCAGTAGTGCCTAACTGGAAATGTTTTCCAAGAGGAGGAATTAAACTATAGAAAGGAGGGACAAACACCCAAGGGTCACCATATCTCTCTCCCTGCTAATCTCATTCACTGCTCCTGAAGCAGCAAAGAAAACCTTCATTGGATGGGAGGAAAAAACAGTCTTGACTTACCAGGTTTGGCCAGTGAGACTGCTGAAAGCATATGGTGAGAAACTTTGCTTGAATCTGCTAGAATGTGTTAAGTTAGGTAATAGTGAATGTCTTAACTTCAATTTTTGTTGCCATTTCTGACTTTAATGCCTCATTGCTTGTACTCACTTAAAATCTGTCTGCTTATAGTTAATAATCTTGTTTTATTTTATCAAATACAGTATGTTTAAATTGAAGTTTCTGATGAAAAGTTGTTTGCATACTATTCTCTTTAAAACAATGTACTTAATAGAACTTGCATTGTCTGAGAGAGGGCTGGGAAGTATAGAATGTACATTGCTAGAGGGTCATTTAAAACTTGCAGTGTATTGGGGTCATGCTGCAGTATAACCTGGGCTGGTGAGACCCAGGATGTAATCCAGGTATTGCTAAAAGGCTGTAGTTAGACACAGATATTCAAGGTGTGGTATGATGCTGGAAGACTATTTGTGAGTCACCCAGGTGGGAGTGGCTTCAGAGAGCTATTGTAAAGCATCCAGAGTTGTGAGGCAGGAATAACACAGCTTCTCATTAGTCTGGATTGTATTTTGGTATGTCACAATCATATTTAGAAATGAATGGGTTAGTTAGGTCTTCATTCCCATTTTGCTATTTAGCTGGGACTGCCAATGAGGTTTTCATTTAGTTACATTTCTAATGTTGTTTTCTTTAGATGCTGTAACATTTCCATGCATTGGAATATGGACATGAAATTTGGCAAAGGGGCAATTTTGTCCCTGAAGTCAGAAATATGCTATTTCATTTCTGTGAAAATCTGCCCTAATTTAGCCATGTTAATACACTCTAAAAAAAAATCCCAGTGTACGTGTACTAAGAAGACACATGTTTGAGTTTGGCAACCATATTATACAAAGGTTCCAGGGTGATTCTCAATGTTCTGAGTAACATTAACAGAGGGTACAATAAATTATTTGCGATACTAAAATGTTAAGCTGAGTTGCAAGGCTATGCACAGCTACCAAACTCACCCAAATATATTTACTTTAACTTTTAGTTTTCTAACAAATATTGCTGAGTTGTTTTATAAAAAATGTTGGACTTTTGTGAGGCTTTAGAAAGAAAGAAATAAAGCCATAGTCATGACTACAAGGGTTAATGTGTAAAGAGAATGGTCCCTATCTGGGCAATTTTTCCCGTATGTGCTCTGTGACTTTAAAGATGACAACGGACTAGAAATAATATCCTATGTCTAAATCTGGGATCTCAGACTCCCAGCCCACAGGCCATCCCTGGCCAGAGCAGTTGTATGATCTGGCCTGGGAGTCCCAGCAGGCTGAGTAGGGCCTATCCATTCCTGTCCCTCAAGCCCTGAAATTGCTCTGCCCTCCCCCCCTCACTCCATGACACCCCATTAGAACACGAGAACATAAAAACGGCCATACTGAATCAGACACGATCCATCTAGCCTAGTATCCTGTCTTCCAACAGTGGCCAATAACAGGTGGCCTTAGAGGAAATGAACAGAACAAGTAATCATCAAGTGATCTGTCCCCTGTCACCCATTCCCTGCTTGTGACCAACAGAGGCTAGGGACATCATTCCTACCCATCCTGATTAATAGCCATTGATGGACCTAACCTCCATGGATTTATTTTAACCTTGTTAAAGTCCTGTTCTTCACAACATCCTCTGGCACAGAGTTCCACAGGCTGGCTGTGTGTTCTGTGAAGAAATGCTTCCTTTGTTTTAAATCTGCTACTTATTAATTTCACTTGGTGACTCCCAGTTCTTGTGTTGTGGTAGCATATACATAATTTTTCCTTTATCTACTTTCTCCACACCAGTCACAATTTTATAAACCTCTATCATATCCACCCTTAGACTCATCTTTTTTAAGGTGAAAAGACCCAGTTTTATAAATCTTTCCTCATATGGCAGCCATTCCAAGCCCCTGATTATTTTTGTTGCCCTTTTCTGAACTTTTTCCATTTCCAAGATATTTTTGTTGAGATGAGGTGACCACATCTGCAAGCAGTAGGATTTAAGTGGCAATAAGTGAGAACAGGCAGATCAAAATAGGTTACAAATCAAAAGAAACAAAAATGCTTGGCTAATTCTACACTGAAATCTCAGTACAAACTTTTCAAACTCACCCTAAAACCTCTTTTCCGGCTTCTCCTCCAAGCCAGGGCTGTGTCTTCTCACCCTTGAGTATTTGGCTCCTTCCTTCAGGTACAGCCCAGCCAAAAGACCAAATCCCATGCTTTCCTATTTTTTTTAAGGAATTGAGGCCACTTCCTACCAACCACTGCTCAGACTTAAGGCCAAAAGAGATTGTTTAACAGTTGTTTATCAAGACATTGAGCGTAATGCTCTCAGTGCTTCTCATTCACATATTTAAAACCCACAAAATATTCCTCACTTCATATATCTAATTTTACACACAAAAATGATACCTACATCAAAAGATAAACAGAACCAGTGGATCATGACATGAAGATTAATAGGTTACATGAAATAGTTTGTTCAAAGCAACTTTGAGTTATGTATATTCATGTCCCATAACTCCATTTCATAAAAAATGGGGAGGAGGTCTGCCACAGGCAAACCATGGATTTATATACAGGCAATAAGATAGTCCCTGTTTTATTTGATATCCCTTTTTAAATGAATCCTAACATTCTGTTTGCTTTCTTGGCTGCTGCTTTGCATGGAGTGGATGAATTCAGAAAACTATCCACAATGACTCCAAGATCTCTCTTGAGTGGTAATAGCTAATTTAGTCCCCATCATTTTGTATGTATAACTGCGGTTATGTTTTCCAGTATGCTTTACTGTGCATTTATCAACATTAAGAGTCATCTGCCATTTTGTTGCCCACTCACCATCCTTTTGAAGATCGTCACTGTCTGCTTTGGACATAACTAACTTAAGCAGTTTAGTGTCATCTGCAAATGTTGCCACCTCACTGTTTACTCCATTCTCCAGATTATTTATGAATTTGTTGATTAGGATTGGTAGGAGTACTGACCTCTGCAAGACACAAGTAGCTATCTCTCTCCATTCTGAAAAGTGAAAACTGACCTTTTATTCAGACCCTTTGTTTCCTATCTTTTAACCAGATATCAATCCATGAGAGGTCCTTCAAATTCCTTATTGGCCGTCCTAATTATATTTGTACACTTCATTTGACAGAGTTTATGTGCCTTTCTATTTTCCTCACTAGGATTTAATTTCCACTTTTTAAACAATGACTTTTTATCTCTCGTTGCTTCTTTTCCTTGGTTGTTAAGCAACAGGAGCACTTTTTTGTTCTCTTAGGATACATGTAGACTGCGACGGTCTATAGGAAAAAGATACGCAAAAATGCTCATTAAAAACGGAAGAGCAAGTGCATTCCTTGGATACAGCAGAGTTTTTTCAGGACACTTGGATATCCTGAAACCCCCCTATAGTCTAGCTATTCCCTATCTTTGTTGTTGGTTGTTGTTTTTTTTTATTTGGGGTATACATTTAAGTTGAACCTCTATTATGGTGACTGAAAAATTCCCATGCAGCTTGCAGGAAATTTACTTTTGTAGCTGGGGGATTACCAGGGTGTGTCTGACATAAGGTGGCAGCGTAAATCAGCCCCCTATCCCCTCTGCACGCTCTCCCTGCCCCAGCAGGAGATCACTCTAATCCTGCAGCCTCAGAGCCAGGAGGAGGTCACATCTTCCTGCCTGTGCCACCAACAATTACTGAGGGGTGTGCACCGCTTGTCTCCCTTCTGCATGTCCCCTGTGGACGAAAGACCATGAGCTACTCTTGCGGTGGGGGGGGATTGTTTTGTTTGTGATTTTTCCAGCTGCAAGTGGGTATCAGCACCAGAAAAACAATGTGAATTGTCTATCTTTGCTGTTCTTTTCTTTCCCTTTTTTGTATGTGTCTTGGTTTGTGTTCTAGAACACAGGTTTAAATTTTAACAATAGCAAAGACAAGAGCGGCAGCTCATCTCAATCAGCTTCTCTTTTCCCCAATAGAACAGTTGCCATCATCTTTTACTACCATCAAAAATACTTTCATAGACTGAGGGTTTTTCCCCTCATAGAAACTCCTCACAGTGAAATCCGAACTCAAAACTTAATGCTTTAGCTATTTTCTTTTACTGTATCATTAATGAAAAGTTTAAGAAATTTTCAGTGGTGTGTCTGCTATGCAGGCTGAGGTCTCTGCATACCAAACCCCAAACCTTATAGAGTTTGACAGTATCATATTAACAACTTTGACTCTTTTACCCTATTTATTCCATACAAATTAATACAACACTGCCATTTAGGGCTGATATTTAACCATAATCAGAAGAAACACTACAAAAACAATAAGTAGTCCTGTGGCACCTTATCCATGGTCTACACGAGGGGATAAATTCTAATTAAGATACACAACTTCAGCTACATTAATTGCATGGCTTAATTTGAAGTATCTTACCTCAAATTTTGGCACTGTTCACACTGCAGGAAGTCAAAGGGAGCACACTCTCCCTTCAACTTCCCTTATGCCTCATAGAAGCAGGACTATGGCATTGACAAAAGCGCCCTTTAAGGTCAAATTAGCATGTCTTCACTAGAAGATTTTCTGTGGCTGCTTTGATCTTATCTGTAGTGTAGAGATGGACGCAAAGACTAAAACAAATATATAGTGTTATGACCTTTTGTGGCCATTCATCAGATGAGTATGAAATATTTCACCACAACAGGTAGTTAGGGTTTTCCATAGGTAAACAGGAGGTGGTATATGATTCACTACAATAGTATAAATGGGAATTGCTATAAAGAGGAAAACTTTGTCTACATTACAAAGTTTTTAGCGACTACACAGCTGTGTCTCTAAATATCAGGCAGTGAAAACACTGTTTGTCAGCACATTTGCTGACAAAAAACATCCATCCCCTAGGAGCAGGGTTTGCTTTGTCTCACTCCTGCTGACAAAACATTGTTTATACTAGTACAGAGCTGGGGAACATCAGGCTGGGTGGGGGGGGCGGGGAGGGGAGGGATCCAGCCCCCAAGGCTCAAAGACCCCCCCCACACACACTGGAAAACCCATACTGGTGCTCCAGCCCCTCCGCTGCTCCACCACTGGGCTGGAGCACACAAAATCTATTAGTCTGGGTTCCCCTCCGACCCCGACTCTGGTGTGTGAGGGGAATGTGGGGATTGTCTTTCTCCTTTTCAGTCAGTTCTCAGTTTTTGGTTCTCACTTGTGTGCAGCCCCAACTGATTTTTCTGTGGCCACTGACCCAAAAAGGTTCCCCATCCCTGCACTAGTACTTGCTCAGGCAAAGCTGTTGTTGTTCAGGGAAGGGGTTAAGCACCTGTGAAGGACAAAAGATTTGTTGCTCAATTGCCAATGTAGACAAAACCTAAAAAACTTCTCTCTATATAATACATCAGAAAACCTGCATGATCAATTTTGGAAGGATAGCATTATGTGCCATGTAATCCATAAACTAATCATGTCTGCAGGTAAACAAAAATCATTTTAACTGGATAGAGTAAATAAACAATAAAAATACAAATAAAACTAAATGGATCAAGTAAGAGAGTCCTTGATAAGCTGCTGTCCAGTCCTTATCTAGGCTTAGCCACTGTTTCATCTGTCACTGGCAATTTAGCAGGACATAGTGATATAGATTTTAGAGGTTCAGTAACCAGATAAAGGCACCCTAGTTTGTTGGAGCTACGTATGCTACCAATAGTTTGGAAGCAAATTTGGGCAGAGAAGCATATTACTTCATTTGGGCAAACTCCCATCCCTTAGTATTCATTAGCTGCATAAACTTAAGCGAGAAGTATCGAATGGCATATCTCGTGACAGTTTGTTTGAAATGAAGCATTGGCTTTGTAAAGCACAGTACTGTAAACTGTAGAATGAATATTTGTACTAGATTTATTAAATTTCCTGGCAATTCATATTTTTCCTTCACATTTAAATTTGACACCGTGGGTTTAAAATACAATCCCAGAATAATGTTTCATTATTTGATTTTTAGACAGTGCAGAATATAGTTTTAAAATGATCAGCCAGGAAGGCTTGTGTTTGCATTTATTGAAATGTCTATTCAGCTCTGGATGGATACATTGGTATGTTCAATTGTGGCTCTCTTTGTGCATATAAATTGGCAAATGTACAAACACAATTTATTTGAATGCTTATTTCCATAAAACTTGCTTCAGTGAAACTATGGCAACCAAATAACAATACTCTTATTATTACTATTTCATTATTTGTATTACAGAAGTATCTAGAGACTCCCACCACAATTGGGGCCATATTGTGCTAGGTGTTGTATAAGTACATAACGAGATACAGCCCCTACCTCAAATTATCTAAAATACAAGTGCAAAGACTCCCACTGGTTCTGAATCACTTCTAAATAGACTAGACAGACAAAGGGTTGAGAGAAAGAAAATATTGTCTCAGTTAATCTTTCTCAAGGTCACACATGGTGTCGGTGGAAGCGCAGGGAATTAAACCCATATCTCGAGTCCCAGTCCTAGCTTTATCCATGAGACTAATAAAATAAGGTATCACAGGAGTACTCATAGTTTTTAAAGTTACAGACTAACACAGCTACCCCCTGAGACTTTTTATCCATGAGAAAAATCCTTCTTTAATAGCATAGCCAATATGCTAAATACAGCCAGTCTTATCTAATTGGCAAGAGTTCTGAAAGTTTTATTAGACCCGCATAATTCTGGTGTGGAGGTGAGTGAAAGGATTGCAGTTGTGGCTGGCCTCTGTGTTGGAGGTTGTGAGGAAGCAGTGGCTTTTTACATTCTTCTCCTTTGTAGCCCCAGGGGTGGCATACATATAATCTGCCTTTTAGGTTTATACAGCTGAGGCAGTCAGAACACTGGCTTATTTTCTTTGAAGAATAAAAACTCATTAATACATTCAAATTTGTAATGTCATGAAGCAATTGTATATGTATTGTAATTTTAGTGTAACATAATTTGTATGCATATGAATATTTCTTGTGTAGATAAAGAACACAATCATTTCCTGGTGCCTCTCACAGGATCTATCCCAGGCATAGATAAAATATGGCCCATAGGCCGGATCCGCCCACCAAGCCACCAGATCCATCCCACGGAGGCAGTGAGGAGCCCCAGACAGGTTTCCCTGCTTGCCCCGCAGCCACACGTACAGTGCAGAAAATATGGCTGCCTGGCTTCCTTTTCATTTCAAAACTAGAGGGGAGAAGGGAAGCTTCAGAAGGCATAAGCTTTAAGCTCTGCAAGCCTTAGCTCTGCAGGCAGGCAGGCTGGTTTAGGTGGCCATATCTATCCAGCCATAGCCAGCTTCTGGACCCTAGCCCCACCCTACCCCAAACCTCTGCCCCCCCCAACATACCCAAACACTCTGCCCCCCTCTTGAACCCATACCCCCTCCCAGATCTGGCACCTCAATCTCCTGGCCCAAATTACAATCTCCTTCTACCCTACGTCACAACCCAAATCCCTGCACTCCAGTCCCCTGCCCAAGGTCACAACTGCTTCCTTCACCCCAACTCTCTCCCAGACTCCAGTCTCCCACCTGCAGCCAAATCTCTTACCCAAAACTCCCCTTTGCACTCAACCTCCATCCCAGACCCCGCAACTCCTCCATTTATATCTTGGAAGAGTACGTCCCTCAACCACTTTATAAAATCTGGGCATGGCCCCCCCATCAAAAATTATTGCCCACCCCTGATCTATCCAAACATACCTGCTTCTGAGAGAAAGAAGAGGCTTCCCATGAATAAGCAGACTAAAGGGTCTGTACATACCAACTAAGATAATCAGTAAGTTTTTATTTGCCACAATTTTAGCCAACACTTTTTTGGGAAAAGTTACTCAAATCTAGTGAAAACCTCACAGGTGAAGAGATTTGCTTATATTCTGGAAAGCTCACTTCGAGGAAAAGGTCTATTTCCTTTTTTAAATAAGGAAATTTATGGGGACATAGGAAGAGTGGCGCTTGCACAGTTTATCATGTCACTTGTGGAAGTTTTATGGAAATAATTTTTAACAAAGAAAACTTTTCCACTCTGACATAGTAAGAGCATTCTAGCTTTTTAATTCTCATGGATGACAGGGCACACAAACAACATTTGTTATGTTTATATCTTTGGGTTTTTTAGTTTTCATTTGAACAAAAAGAATTTTCAGAAAGTGAATCTAGAATCAGTGTCTCATAACTCAAAAGTAGATTGTCCACTTAATATCAAAATGTTTATTTAAAAAATACCTTTCTAGACAGAAACGTGTCATGAGAAAATTCCACTAGAATGGAGTTGCTTTTCAGAAAAAAAGGGGGTGGGATCATAACTTACAGCTTTAACTGTTTATCTAAGTAAACATCCATTACTATGAGATCCACATTTTTCTAATGTGATTCAACATTAGGGGCAAATTTTCCTATAGACTGGTCACTGTGACTACATAATGTGCACTCATAAATGCAAATTAGTAAGTACTCATTGGGTTTCTTTTAGAGGGTATCAAGCATCTATGCAAACCAATCTGCTCTAAAGCAATCCAACCTACAATTACTGTTGCCCCTTTATAGCCAATCTACATGCAATAATGTTATTGCACTTTGGACTTGGCAGGATAGGAAGGTTTGACACCTCAAACTGTCAGCCAGCTTTGGAGAAGCTGGCCAACAACACCTCACTGCACTCCAGGGTTGGGCGACCAGAACTGAATTAAACTGAGTTCTGCAAATACAATTTCCCCAAGACATTTGTAGTGGTGATAATTTAATATGCCCTTTCCCTAGAGCCCAGGATTAAAGGCTGACCTTAGCTTCATGTAAACTTTACAGAGCTGATGTTTCACTTGAGTCTGAGGCTGTAGTTATGTTTTCCATCAAGTTACTATCCTGATCATTCACATCATAACATCACTGACCAACTTAATATTTTCCCCTGATGTTATACTTTGGTTTCATTTGCTGGCTGTTGGGGATATTTTGGGCTCTCTTCTGGCTGGCTAAGGTTGGCAGATCAATTTCAGAAGTGATATGTGAGGTTCTGTAAAATAAAACCTATTGCATTCACTTGAATTACCTTATTCCTGCTTATACCACTTCTCAGAACATAAATTATTGTAATTTTTATGCCAAGGAACTGGAAAAAAGGCATAAGCTAAGGTAGTGCATTAATTTACACCTTCTCCTGGATTTCTATCATGTAAGATCATTACCTCAGGTTGCTTACTGACAGGTAGAGTTGATGGAAATAGGTCTCAGGTTGGTGGAAGAGAGTTTAAGGTAGACTTACAGAACTTGCTGCATCCCTGCTGAATTCAGCCGATCTGCACATATTTGCAGTTAAGAAACAAGTGTCTTGTTTAAAAACTTATAATGAATTGTTCACCAGAGACTTAACCTCTGACACAAACACAGTTCTTAGGCCATGCTTGAAACAGGAGAGTAGTCAGTTCTCATTCTGTTAATTTACCTGTTAATTTCATCCACAAGGGATTCAACTATAAAGGAGAAAAAAAGACTGTGATGCTCTGTGGTAATTCAATGAGCCAAGTAAAGGTCCCAGTGGCATATGTGATCTGGAGTATTGGTGAGAGACTGAGGATAGCATGGCTGCGTCTAGATTGGCATGATTTTCCGGAAATGCTTTTAACGGAAAAGTTTTCCGTTAAAAGCATTTTCAGAACAGAGCGTCTAGATTGGCATGGACGCTTTTCCACAAAAGCACTTTTTGCGGAAAAGCGTCCATGCCAATCTAGATGCGCTTTTCCGCAAAAACGCCTCGATAGCCATTTTTGCGATTGGGGCTTTTTTGCGGAAAACAAATCTGAGCTGTCTACACTGGCCCTTTTGCGCAAAAGCTTTACACAAAAGGGACTTTTGCCTGAATGGGAGCAGAATAGTATTTCCGCAAGAAGCACTGATTTCTTACAGTAGGAAGTCAGTGCTTTTGCGGAAATTCAAGCGGCCTGTGTAGACAGCTGGCAAGTTTTTCCAGAAAAGCGGCTGATTTTCCAGAAAAACTGGCCAGTCTAGACACAGCCATGCATGGGTCAGGGGTGTGGCTAAACAGGAGAAACAAACAAAGATTTCTACATGTGGAAGCTGATGAAGAGTGGGAAGAGTGAGAAAATAAAATTGGAGTGAAAAGGTGCTCTGAAAATATATTGTCATTGCATTTGTTGAGCAATCTCAGAGAAATCTTTGAGGTACCTGATGACTTAAAAGCTATTGGAGAGGATGAACAGGAGAAGCTCATGAGTTCAAAGAACTCTATTAAGGAGGAGAAGGGTAGATTGCAAACATGAGCATTTGCAAGTTTTCACTGCTCTACTATTTTAATCCTGTCTTTTCTTATTTCCCCTAGGACATCCTTGTCTTTCTTACTCTTTACTCTGACAATGCATGCTAAACCACCAAATTACTTACAGGAACTGGAGTCTATATATTAATAGGTTGTTCCATTTTATTTGCTACAGCAGGTAGATGAGTTTGCAGTAGCTTTCACTGAAATCCCTTTGTCAAAAGGAGGACAGCAAGCTGAAGCCTTATTAAAGACGCTCTGTTACATTGGTCCGGCTATAATTGGTTCAACTGAAGCAAAAGAGGGTTACAGTATTAGGGATCAATATTTGAATACTCAAACATATAAAAGAACAAATGGGTCCCTGACTTAGCAGCCCAAAAATTAGTGCACTGTGCTTTTTTTAACAGCACTTTGTGTCATGCAATTATAAAATGAAAACTAAAGATCCCAAGCCTGTTAATAATTCTTTTTAATGCATTCTAAATGGTTCAAGTGGGAATTGCCTTAACTGAGTTCTCTCATTGGAATATTTATGGAAACAACCGGACTATTTTACATCTTGTCTTGAATAAGAAGACATTTGAGTATAAACTGAAAGCTTTCCACTGCTTAAATCAGTCTCCCTTTGGTTGTCTCAGTCCACTTCCATTTTAACAGTCAAACAATAGATTAATGAAGGAAGCTGTTGTGATGCCCATTTTGTTGCTCTAGATTTTTAGCCAAGCTGGAATGGCTGACTGGCTGTATGGGTGTTGGTAGCTGGATCATGAATGCAAGTACATTTCTGGATACGTGTGTTTATATCTTAATTGAGGATCAAAGCATAAAAAAGATTTCCAGACTCTCAGCCTCCAGCTCCATTCCAGTACATGACCGAACGCTGGTGCGCTGTCTAAATGTTTTTCTGGGTTATTATGTTTGACAGAGAAAAAAATTCCTTCTTTAAGACTTACAGGAAAAAGGTGTTTGTGTGCATTGTGATTTCTTAACTAATCTGCTATCTTCTTTAAATCAAATATAGTCTCTTGCCTGAGAGTACAGGAGTGGAAAGTGCAAATCAGAAAGTAACAACAGACATTAATGAGAGCTGACATTATGTGTACAAGGCAGAACTAGAATTTTGCAGAGTCAACATGATGAGAAATTAAATCTCCTTCACTGACTTGATTGTGTTGATGTGAAAAGTCTACTTGTCATTTAGACATAGAAGTATGGTGTTAATAATCCTGTCAATCACACTTTTTTTCCCTTGGCACACATAACCCAAAGATAATTCCATATAAAACAAGTGTGACCATCTTATATCTTGTAGAATCTATATATATATGTTTGCTCTCCTCCTTTTCAAACATTTATTATTTCCTACATAACTCTCACTTAGTTTACCTTAGGGGAAAAAAGGACACCTTTACATAGTCCAATCTCTAATCAGTCAATCAATGAACTCTGCAGTTATTTTTCTATGGCAGATTGTCCATAATTGAATTTGTGTCAGATAAGATGTACTTATGCACCCACGGGGAGCAGAATAAAAATATGAATCATAAGGTATACAAAGATTTTTCTGCCTTTTAATCTTAGTGAAACAGATGCTATTTATTTTTAGGACTACTGTGCAGATGTTGAATGAGGGTCTAATTGTACCTGACTTTTCTATCTCTTCATTGCACCAGCTAAGAGTAATAAGGCCAGGCCATCCCAGCTCATGAAGATTGTTACCAATATTTTCCTAATTTATGTTCTCCCCAATGGTAAATTCAAAAACTAAGAATAATTGACATTAATAGATGAGCTAACAATGGATTAAAGTGATCATGTCAAGTGTTCATTGTCTGGAACCTTATCCAAAGTATTGCAACCTCATGAATCAGCGAGAGCAAATTGGACATTACATGAGAATAGATTTCTTTGCTAGTTTTCTGGTACTTTCAGCCTCCCAGGAAGAGGTCCAGCGGTGAAAATGTGTTCTGTTCATTTTTTGAGGAAACAGACATGATGTTAATCAAATAGACAATCCTCAAACCCAGGAGGGATGACCAGCAAGACTCTTTGGAAGATGAGCAGGAGGAGGACAGTGAAGAACTATCCCTGAAAGGCCACAAGCTCTTTGAGATTTAGGATTCTGAAAGCAGCCTGACAGAAAGCAAGATCAATTCCTATTATACAGCAACTGAGTGTAATTCCCAGCCAGGAATCAAATCAGGGTCTGAGGAGCCAGCTCCTCTTGAGAGAACCTCATCATGTATCTATTTTTACAATTAAATTGAACCTGCCTGCTTCTACTATGCATCCCTCAATGGAGAGTGAGAAAAATCATGGAGTGCACACAGCTCAGCAGGAAAGCAAAGGGCTATGGGATACCCTCTAAGAATGCCACATGCTTAGTATGCAGCAAGCTGCCACTGTTGTACACAATGATACAAAAAGAGACACAACTGTCCCATGTGCACACGCCTAGTGGTTCTGACCTGCTGCTGTGAGTGAAACTGTGTATGTCAAATCAATCTGGTTTAACACACTTCCCTCTCCCCTCCCCCCCCCCCCATGTAGAGAAGACCTCACATTTTCCAAGCCAGAGATGCAAAAATGAAATGTTATTTTTAATAATTAGAGTGCCAGCAGGTATCATCTGAATACAGCATGCTCCATTCACACCCCTACCACAGAGGCAAAAGGCAGAGTTGACATTGATCCAGCCACTCTGGCTCAATGCCAAAATAAACTTCCCTGTGCTAGGAGACTCTCCATCTGCCCGTTTATCTCAGCTTTACAGCCCCTTTGCAGTGCTCTGGAAGTGCAAAGGGGCCACAGAGCAAGCAAGGTATTGGCCCTTTGTCAAAAGATTAAGTACCCCAAGAAGGGAATAAAACTAAAATACACACAAACTCAGAAAACCAGAAATGAATGGGCACATCATTCCACTATGAAGAAAAATAAGACAGCATGAGGAATAAGGTCTAGGATATCCGTTTAGTGGCTCAGTTTCAGATATAAAAATAAAAAGGATTTGACAATGTCTCATTAAGACTTATCTACTCAAAATAGTTAAAAAGTTTAAAATTCAAATATATTTTTCCTTAGTAAAAGCCTCCTCCGTTTTACAAAGCCAATCAAATTAAAAGAACCTTTTTCACGTGGCTTACAAGAAATTACAATCAGGCTCAGCCGTTTCAGTCAGAAAAATCTTAAATGTCAGAAGTAAACTGTAAAGCTTAACAAAAGCTCAAAATTTTCACAATTCAAAAGGCCTGCTTTCCTTTCTCTTAAAGTGACATAAACTATACTGCACTGGTGTAAAACTAGTGAAAACAAGAGAAGAATCTGGCATTTACGGTCCAGCCACACGGTGCTGCTGCTTGGAATATTATTACCCTTTTTATTTCAACCCTTGCTGACCTAAAATGCATTTATGATGAGATACAACAATTAGAATCGTAAGAATATACATTATAGTTGATGCCTGATTGTCCCTGAATAGATTCTGTTCCAGTCTGTATTTGTTCACATCACTTGTTTCTTTCTGTTTTCAGAAATGCGATAACACATGAGTCATAAACAAAGAATCATAATCTATTTGTGCTAAAATGAGATTTCTCTTCACATTGAAGGGGAGTGGAAGCTATTCTCTTTTCAATACACTAAAAAGCTTCACGTTTAAGACCATACATACAAAGAAAAATATATAAACTCTTTGTTTTCCTTTCCTAGTAAGCACTACAACATCTTTTAAAATTTGAATTATTTGTAGCTCCTACCCCATACTTGTTCTTTAAAACCCTCTCCCAAATTTAAATGCCAAGTGTTGGACCAGATTATGTCTCTAGTTGATTTTGGTGTGAAGGGGAAACATATTGATGGTATTTTTTAAAAATCTGGTATTTTGAAAAAAATTATATCAGATTAATATTATTTAAATTAAATACAAGTATATTTTTAAAATAATTGTTGACATTATTTTAAATTATTTTTTAAAAGTAGCTAAGGCCTAAACATAAGTTGTCAATTTCACATTAAGTTATAAATTGGTATATTTAAAAATATTTTAGGTTTATTCAGTTAGTTCAATGTGATGAATACTGCATTGAAAGTTAAGAGCCTAACTGAGAGATAGAAAAGCAGAAAAACTTTTTTTCCTGTTACCAAACTATGAATACAAAAGTTCTAAAGTCTTAAAGGAGAAGGTGACCAGAAACAATCAGTTCAATTAATTCATTAATAAGATAATATAGTTAATAGAATATGCTGCAATTTTACTGCCTCCGAATATTGCATAACATTCATGTCTTTGCGTATGGGTATTATAAAGAGAATATTAGGGTCTAAGCATTTGATTAAATTGACACATTTTGCTATTCACTTGCTCTGCAACACCAGTTGAATATTAAGTACTTTTTTGCTATGGGATTAATCTTCATTAAGCTAAGGGCCATTAGAGCACTCAAGTACCCAGAGTAACCCTATTAGACATTACCAAGCTCTATAGATTTAACTAACATTACCACAGTGTAAGTATGTAGGCCATGTTTAACAGCCACATGTCATTACAAATGTAGTCAAATCTCTATGCCCCAACCATGATTTATTCATTTTACAAATATACTAAATCCACCACAGTAGACTGCTCAGGAGATTTCCAAAACACATTAGGTAGTTGATTGATGAGTTCAGAATTAATTTGTTCACTGAATTTGCTCACATAAATTGTCACGTTGATGGAGATGATGCTGACACTTAATCCTTTAACCTTAGAAAACATTGTTGATATCTTTTTCCTGAGGCTTACAGACCCCATCACAGTCTGATCCACATCTTAATAGAAATACTGTCTTGTGAACATGTCTCCTCCCATCTACATTTACCTGGACCACCTCCACAGTCTGAGAAGTGATCAAATAAAATTCCTATACCTATATTAACAATTGCTTACGTGGAGAAATATCAGGAATGGGTTTAAAAGAAGCCCAAAATGCATTCATGTTATTAACTCGTAGAATTGGAAGTAACCTCAAGAGGTCATTAAGTCCAGTCCTCTGCATTCATGGCAGGACCAACCACCATCCTCTAGACCATTCCTGACAGGTGTTTGTCTAACCTGGTGTTACAAATCTCCAATGATGAAGGTTCCAAAACCTTCCGAGGCAATTTATTCCAGTGGTTAACCACCCTCACAGTTAGGAAGATTTTCCTAATGTCCAACCTAAATCTCTCTTGCTGCAATTTAAGTCTATTGCTTCTTGTCTTAACATCAGGCGGTAAGAAGAATATTTTTTCTCTCTCCTCCTTGTTGCTTTTTAGGTATTTGAAAGTTGTTATCATGTCCCTTCTCTGTCTTCTCTTTTCCAGACAAAAGAAACCCAATACTTCAATCTTCCCTCACAGGTCATGTTTTCTAGAATGTTAATGATTTTTGTTGCTCTTCTCTAGATCTTCTCCAATTTATCTACATCTTTTCTGAAATATGGCACCAGCAATGGACACAATACACGATTTGAAGCCTAATCAGTGAGTACTTCTTGTGTCCTGCTTACAAAACACCTGCTAATACATCCCAGAATGATGTTTGCTTTTTTTGCAACCGTATTACCTTGTTGACTCTTATTTAACTTGTGGTCCACTATACCTCCCAGAGCTCTTTCCACAGTACTCCTGCCTAGATAGTCATTTCCCAATTTGTATGCGTGCAGCTGATTGTTCCTTCCTTAGGCCGTGTCCAGACTCAGGGGTTTTTTCGGGAAAAGTAGCCTTTTCCCAAAAAAACTTCCCCTGCGTCCAGACTCAAGCCGCGTTCTTTCGAAATTATTTCGAAAGAACGCGGCTTTTCTTTCGATGGCGGTAAACCTCGTTTCACGAGGAAGAACGCCTTCCTTCGAAAGTTCCTCTTTCGAAGGAAGGCGTTCTTCAATGTAAAGAGGCCGTCTTCGAAAGAGAGCATCCAGACTCGCTGGGTGCTCTCTTTCGAAAAAGCGGATTTTTCTTTCGAAAGATCCGCGTGCAGTCTAGACGCGATCTTTCGAAAGATGCTCTTTCGAAAGATGCTTTCGAAAGAGCATCTTTCGAAAGAAGCCTGCAGTCTAGACATAGCCAAAGTGTAGTACTTTGCATTTGTCTTTATTGAATTTTACCATATTTAGTTCAGACCATTTCTCCACTTTATCCAAATCATTTTAAATTTCAATCCTATCCTTCGAAGTATTTGCAATCCCTCCCAGCTTGATATTATTTGCAAACTTTTTAAGTATATTCTCTATGCTAGTTTCTAAATCATTAATCAAGGTATTTATGATACTGTTTATGGGGAAACAAGAAGGAGAAAGCGTACCATGTAAAAGGTATCCTTCCATGGGTCACCAGCAGGTGCTTCACTGGCAGTTCATGGGTCACCACTGAGGCTATGTCTAGACTGCAGAGCTTTTCCGGGATACCATGTTCAAGGAATGTGTCCACTTTTTTGAAACAGTTTCTGAAAAAGCGGATGTGTTCTTTTGGCATTCCTGTATTGCTCTCATGAGATGTTCCGAAAGAGGAGTTTTTTCTGAAATGTAGATGGGCCAAATTTCGGAAAAGCCTCTTTTGGAAAAAAAGTGGGAAAAGATACGCAAATTGCAGTTCGCAATTTGCATATATTTTTCTGACTTTTCTCTGCAGTGTAGACATAGTCTGAGTTAGCTGCTGAGGTAATTACAATAGAAGCAAGCACAGCTGGTGGGATTTTAAAGTACACCTTGGTAAGTGACCAGCCCCAGTGACTTGCAATGGGAGGCAGACTCCTAATTCCTGTAGGTATTTTTGAAAATTTGAGGATAAAAATAAATGGGAATGCCTATGCCTCATGTATCCGAGTAAAGAGTGCAAGACAGAAAGATTAATATACTGTGTGCACTTTAAAATGCCATTACATCAATTCTCTATTCTAGTATTCTCATGGATATTACATTTATCTAGCTCTCTGTTTTTCCCATCTAAGCAAGAGTCCGATTTTCTATTATTTTCAGTGACCTTCATGGGTAACAATGCTCTCTTTCCTCGTGCCACATGTCTCCTGGAAGTGATGAGTTTCCCTGAGCATGTGCTCTTTTGTATCTGGGGTTAATAAGACAACTAATTCTTTATTAGAAACAATCACTTTTGCTTATCTAAACTTGATTTGTGATGTGTCACATTTCCTGAGACACATTTTGTTCCCTGAGACTGTAGAATTCTTGTATATTTCTTCCTGTGTTTCTGAATCAGAACTATATCAAACCTTGATACTGTTAGCAGGGGTGGACTGGCCCAGTGGGATACTGGGAATTTCCCAGTGGGCTGTCCTCTGAAGGGCCAGCTGGTGGCTGCTGAAGGAGGAGGGGGATTGTGACAGGGCGCCACAGCTCCACACTTTAAATTCCCCAGTGCCAGCCATGTACGGGGCACGGTGGGGCCAAAGGAGCGCATGCACAGCATGCTCAAATGCTGCGCAACAGCTGAGAGGGGAGACGCTCGGGCGTGGCGTGATGTCGCAGCCCGGGACTTTAAAACTCCCCTGCCCAGAGTTGCACCATGCAACCCAGCTCCAGGCCCAGCAAGTGGTCTGGAGCCCTGGAAGGAGCTGGGGCTAGATCGCAGACTCCAGCACTGCAAACTGGAAGGCAGAAGGTGGGGGAGGGGAGGAGAGGGGAAGGGAGAAAAATTGGGGGAAGGGGTGGGAGAAGAAGGGGCTTATGCTGAGGGGAGTGGGGCAGGTCAGGAGAAGAAAAGGGAAGGCACCAAAGGAGAGGGTGGAGGAGACAAATGCCAGGGGGCAAAGTGGAGACAATGAGGAAAAGGGCAGGAGGAGAGGTGTTAGTGGGAGGGGGGACAGGGTTATGCTGGAAGAGGAGAGGGTAAGGGCATTGGGAGCTAGAGGGAGGAGAGGGAGGTACTGGGAGAAGGCTTGAAAGAAGGGGTGGGCATGAGGAAGGTTGGGATGGAGCAAGTCATGTGTGAGGCCAATGAGGGGAACGGGGGCAGAGGGTGGTGAGAAGGTGGGCATCAGGGAAAAAGAGGGCAAAGGGGGCAGGGGCAGTGAGGGAAGGGGAGCCCTAGGAGGGTGCAGGGGTAAGGGAAAGTGAAGGTGTCAGGGGATTCTGGGGGTGAAGCAGAAGGACAGACACCTACAAGGGAGGGACCAGAACCAGAGAAGAGAGGCAGGGCAGGTGTGTAGAGGGAGGTGTTAGGAGAGGGGATGAAGAGGAGTATCTCACATTATCAAAGTGGGGATACTGGAGGAGTGGGCACAGGGGGGAGAGAAGGGCTGGTGGAGGGGGGTAGGTCGCAGGAGGGCTGAGGGCAGTGAGAAGGGCAGGAGTCAGGACAACAGAAGTGGGTGAGGGGTTGGGGGGCAGCAGGCACCAGGGGAGCTGATGGAGTAAGGGGAGGAGACATGGCAGCAGAGGGAAACAGTAGAGGTTTATAAAATATTTATTAATAACTTGGGTGCCGCAGTGGCACATCCAAACAAGCCACATAAACTCAGTACTGGTGCACAACACAAAATTCATTCTGCTCATGGGAGGAAACTCTTAGAGGGAACACTTCCCCCAGCCTCTCTGCCCCGAGTTAATGTCACACACATTGGGTTAATGCAATTGCAGGATAATTGCATGAGAGCGGGGTTGGGGGGGGCCAAACTAATCCCTATTGGTAGGAGGATGATGGGAAAAGTCCTTAGAGAGGGGTCACATGACACCTTTTGATTCTGGTCATGTGTCCATCTTGCCCCAAGAGTGTTACCTCCAGAGGCCTGGCTAATGGGAGTCAGGGGGTGTGGCTAATGGGGGTCAGGGGCGTGGTTAACGGGGTCAGCAGTGTGGCTAATGGGGTCAAAGAGTAAATTTTTAAAAAATTGTTTGATGTGAAAAAGTTTGCCGTTCTCAACCCATTTTCCGGGCCTATTTTGATTGCCAGTCCACCCCTGACTGTTGGGCTACATCTACACTACAGATTTTGCCGGAAGAGGCAAGGCAAATGAAGCACTGATTAGCATTTTCTCGTGCTTCATTTGCATAATCTCTTCAGATCCATTTTTCCCCAAAATCCCCTTGCGCCTCGGGGAGACACGGCCACACTGCTTGTTTTTGCGCAAAAATGGATTGGAAGAGATTATGCAAATGAAGCATGAGAAAATGCTAATCAGTGCTTCATTTGTATTGCCTCTTCTGGCAATACCCATAGTGTAGACGTAGCCTTAAGGTATATATTATGCACTGTATATGATTTAATGACACCACTTCACAAACATTTTTAGAGTGGTCAGGAATGATCAGTTTTGACTGTTTTTACGTTATAAAACTCATTATAAAAACCTCATGACCAATATAAACATGTCAACAATGATATAAACAATTGCTGTGCAGTAGCACCGCATTGTTATGAACACCCCAGGGATGGAGGTTATTTTTGACATCTTTAACTCTGAACAAAACATTATGGTTGTTCTTGCAACAGTTTATAACTGAACATTAACTTAATACAGCTCTTAAACTTTATTATGCAAAAATGAAATGCTGCTTTTAACCATCTTAATTGAAATGTAACAAGCACAAGAACAGTTTTCTTATCTTGCACAAGAACAGTTTTCTTATCTTGTCAAATCTTTTTTAATTTTCACTTTATTTTTAGTAGTTTACATTTAATGCAGCATTATATTGCATTTGTTTCTTTTTTTCTCCTCTGTGCTACTGCCTGCTTGTGTACTTCCAATTTTAAATGAGGTATATGGTTTACTAGTCCATTTGTAACTCTGGTGTTTTTAACTCTGAGGTTCTGCTGCATTTGATGTATCTTGTTTAATCATTATGTCTACTGAATATAATATTTTCCTATTAAAGTTCTCATTAACAAGGATCTATGTATTGCCTCAATTCTTTCACATTAATTTCTCAAAATTCAGAATAAGTAAAAAAGGCAAATTTCTTTCTTGCAAAATTCACAAATAAATAACTGCCAGGTCTAAGTCTGTTCTGTGGGATGTTCCCTCTCTTCTGCTGTCTGAAGGCAGAACTCTGACTGGTTTTCAAAGTTGAAAAATACTAACTGAATATATTTATATGTTACCTTACTTTACCAAGTGAATCTTGTAACATAGCTTTAAAGAATCAATGATTATTCCTTGATTCAAACATAATTTTTCTTCTCATATGAGAAAGCAGAGGAGAGAATGAACAGCTTTCACCTTGAGGTAGGCCAGGCTGTCAGAAAGGTAAGACAATGCTTACCACAGGACTATACTTATCAGTAGTGTGTGGTAGGCTGTGTTTAGACTACACAGTTCTTCTGGAAAAAGATAGGCAATTGCAAACCACAATTTACATATCTTTTTCCACTTCTTTTTTTTGGAAGAGGCTTTTCTGACATTTGGCCCATCTACATTGGGCCCAATGTTGGAAGAAAAAAACCCCTTTTTCGGAATATTCCTTCTTCCTTGTAAAACAAAGAGCAAACGTGTTCCTTGGACAGGGCAGAGTTTTTCCGGGATATCCCGGAAAAAACTCTTCAGTCTAGATGTGTACCCCCAGTTTAGCTCTGCTTGCCAGAGAACTGGTTCTTTAGAGCCAAAGTTCTGCATATTCTTTGCTGCACTGCATCCAGACACGGAGAAGGTTCATGTACAAAGTCCCTTCTCCTATGTGTCTCGGCCCAAAGTATGGAAGTAAAGAAGTAAGAGAAAGTTCTTAGTGGAAGGTTCTGTAGACAGAAGTACATGCTTAGTATTATTAAACGTTTGTTAAGATCTTGATTAAGCTGAATAGCTTACATTAAATTCAGTATATATCAAATATAACGAAAAGTACCTCCTTTTCTGAACTTTATATTATTTAGTGTTATCAGAATATCTTGGTAATTGTATTCTTGAAGTTTATAAGCCTACACGTGGCTTCCATGGAAACACTGAACAGGCAGCAAGAAAAAATAAAATATTTTAATGCAAAAAAAATTAAAATATTAAAATACAAGACTCATTTTAATACAAAACAAAATTGGTGGAGTTTTTTTCTGACACAGCCATATGGTATTTAAAGTGAAATACAATATGTTAATATATTTTCAATAGTTAGGAGTGATCATATGATAAAATGTACCATTTTATTTATCAAATGCATAAATAATCACTGCTTTTCTTCGTTCATCTTTCAACAGCCTTCTATAGAAGAACTCCTGACCTGAAATGTCTGCAGTAAGCCCTGTTGTGATGATTTTACATAAGCAAAACTCCCATTGAAGACATTTGGGATACTCCGCACAGGGACAAATCATCTCTGGTGTAACTTGGCATGAAGAATATGGACTAACACTGGAGATAAATTTGATTCAATGCTTGCTGCCATTATCTATCCTGCAGAAAAAACCCACGATCATACTTTAAGTGAATTCCTGCACAGACACAGAGGTCTGCTGATTTATCTGGGGTAATTGCAAATACAAGGTGCATCCATTAATTAGGGCCAGCTTCATTAGTAAATGAATTTCTAAAAAGCATTGAGTAGCCTCAGCTCTATGCTTGCAGTCTAAACATCCTGCAGGGAGTAGGTGAAAGATCAGAATATTACCACACTTTAGGAAGCATATTTTATTAAACAGGTGATGCAGATGTTCAGTCAGGATATGTCTACACTACAGCATTATTTCGAAGTAAGCTATTTCGATATAGTTAATTTGAAATAGTTTATTTTGAAATAACGTGTCTACACACAAAATGCATTTCAAAATAGTATTTTGCTATTTTGAAATAGCACGTCCACACTGAGTGGATGCTGAATCTCATTTAAGGCCGGCCTGAACCAGGTCCGACAGGGCATCAGATCAGGATTTACTTTGTGTGGCTGCTGCCTGAGGCTATCTGAGGCCTGTGTTTAAAGGGACCTTCTCTGGACAGCCAGTTCTCAGGTTTTCTTGCTTGCTTGCCTACCTCGATGAGTGACAGCAAAGCATTTTGTCTCTGCGTGCTCTAGTTGCCCTCACTCGGGACACCACAGCACTCTGCAACATGGAGCCAGAGCTGCCCTTGGGCTTCTCTTGGATGCATTGCTGCAAGCCTGGCTGCACTTTCTGCAGGCTGCCATCTGGGAGGTCCATTGGTGGGCTGTCAGTATCCAGGAGGCCCTGTGGGAGAGCTTCCACCCTGAGCACCCTGAGCTTCCATCCTGACCACTAAGAGCCTGCCTGGTCTGCCCCACTGAGGGCTTGTGACTTATTCCTCCCTCAGGTCCTTCCACTTAACCCGCCCCCCCGCCAGCCCGCTTTCCTGATGTAAAATAAAATTCACGTTTTTTCATAAACACAAACTGTCTTTATTTAACAAAACTGGAGGGGTGGGGAAATGAAACTCTGGTGAGACTGGGGAAAGGAGGTGGGAGAGGGGAGGAGAGACGGTGGGAAAGGAGAGGGGGAAACCTGGGAGGAGGGAGCTGGAAAGGGGAAAAAAGGGGAAAAAGGGGGAAGAAGGGGGAGAGGAAGCTCAGGACTCAGGGGTGGAGGGGTCTCACTGGACCAACTTGATTTTCATGTAAACCTGCTCCTGGGTTCGCATGTGGCCTTTGGTGGCCAGGCTGGCAGCTATCCTGCCATAGACAGCCACGTTCCTCCATCTAGTACAGAGATCATGGACATTGGGGGCATCCCCCTCAAACCTGAGTAAGGTCCATGATCTCCACCATGGACCAAGAAAGTGTCCACCTTCTCCGGGCCCTGGCAGGTGCCTGGGAGCTGGAAGACTGCTCCTGGAGAGCGGTGGAGGGCTAGCTGCCGGTGGCTTGCTGGCTTATGTTTTGGGGCCACTGGGTCAGGGGCAGTGACTGCTGGCTCTGGGCTTGGAGCTGGCACAGGCACTGTGGCCAGAATCAACCCCTTTAAGGGCTCCAGGGAGGAGGGGAGGGAGAGGAGTGTTCTTGATTGAGGCTGGAGTGGCCACCAGGTCACCTTGGGAAGCCTGGAGGCCCCCTATTTTGAAATAAGTGTCTACACAGCACTTATTTCAAAATAGCTATTTCAAATTTGGCATTATTCCTCATAAAATGAGGTTTACCAAATTTGAAATAAGTGCCCCACTATTTCGAATTTATTTTGAAATTTATTTCAAAATAGCCATTTGGCTGTGTAGATGCTAGGAAAGTTATTTCAAAATAACAGCTGTTATTTCGAAATAACTTTGATGTGTAGACATACAGGCAGTCCCCGACTTACGTGGATCTGACTTACGTCAGATCCCTAGATACGAACAGGGTGAGGCAACACCCGCACATGCGCAGCAGCATTCCCGGGGCTCGCTCACCTGGGTCCTAGGATCCTCCTCCTCCTCGGGCCGGCTCTGACTGAGGTCCCGCAGAGCTGCCGGGCAGAGGAAAAGTGCCTCCCCACGCCCGCTGCCCCCCCGCGGCCTCGCCGCCTGCACGCCCCCCCCCCCACCCCCCTGCCAGCAACAGGCTGCCCCCTCCCCTGAGCAACAGGCTGCCGAACAGCAGACAAAAGCAGCCTCTTTGCCCCTCCTCCCCTCTATACATGCTGGGCTCCCAGAGCGCAGCAGCATCCCCGGGGCTCGCTCACCTGGGTACTAGAATCCACCTCTTCCTCCTCTTCGGCCGGCTCCAACTGGCCTCTGCCTGCAGCAGCTGGCCACAGGGACAGGGATCCCGCAGAGCTGCCGGGCAGAGGAAAAGTGCCTCCCCACGCCCGCTGCCCCCCCCCCCCCGCAGCCTCGCAGCCTGCACACACCCCCCCCCCCCCGCCAGCAACAGGCTGCCCCCTCCCCTGAGCAACAGGCTGCCGAACAGCAGACAAAAGCAGCCTCTCCGCCCCTCCTCCCCCATACATGCTGGGCTCCCTGGGCAAACAAAGACTCCACCAAAACAAACAAAGTGCGTGGCCTCATTGTGTTAGCAAAAAAAGGACCCTCTTCCTAGAACCCTGGGTGGTGTGTGGAAATAAAGCTATTAGCTCAAAGCATGGTGCAGAGCTGTTTGGTATTTGATGAGTTACTCCTTTAGTCCTGAGTTTGTCACAGGGACAGAAATAGATGTGAAATCTTCTGAACAGGGGAACAGACAGCAAAACAAACATTAGAGGGGAGTTAACTTTTCCCTATGCTATCCAAAACTAAAAAAAATGTTTGGCTAGAGTTTCCCCTACAATATGTACCAGTTCTGACTTACATACAAATTCAACATAAGAACAAACCTACAGTCCCTATCTTGTACATAACCCGGGGACTGCCTGTACTCTAAGTCAAGACATTTCCTATATTATGATTACACCCAAAGTCAGAAAATACTGCTATTGAAATATCATAGGAGTTCAAAAATGAGATTTTCAGTGGTGCATTTAATTTGCATGTTCTGAGCACAACCTTAAACCAATTTTTGGATAAAACCATCAACATAATACTTAATATGATTCCAGTATGAGTGAGGGACTATTTGGCTCCTTGCAGATCATAAAGGGATCATATCCCAGATTTAGGATTACCAACTTTGTTTGGATGAATTTGTGGAAGTTTCAATACATAACATTACCTTGAATTAAATCTGTAAATTCTGGAGACTCCAGGACAATCCTGGAATGTTGGCAACCTGACCCAGATTTCATTAGATTAGTAAAATGAAAAAAAGAATATGAACATTATATGTAATCTAAAGGAACCCTCCAAAATCAATAGACTACAAGCTAAATAATCATGCCTTTTTATTTATTTAATAGTTTTTGGTCAAGAATTACATTTTCTATCACAGCATAGTAGAACACAAGCCATATTGATGACTCATTATAAACATTTTTTTCCTATAGTTTTATACAAATAAATTGCAGAACTGTTACAAAGTCTTTATTGCTGCTCTGCTGTGAAGGCTCAAGCATGGAAGAAACAGTTAACAATACATTAGTGTCTACATGTATTGTTGAGCCATCAAACAGTTGATCGTACAGACATGCTGGATTAAATAAAAGTAAGGCATCACCAAAGGCCAAATTCTGAAGTCCTTTCTTGGAAGTCAATGGAATTTAAAATACTCACAATCAGCAATTTGTTTGCTTAGCATAGTTTATGCAAAAATGTATTTGTAATAGGGTTAGGTTTTTTTTTACTGATTTATATTAAATTATTCATTCTTGCTTGGAGAGGTGGATTGTTAGAATTTACAATTTTATGCTACCTACATGCCTTTCAAATGTCTTTCATTTCAAAGGATGTCACTCATTTTAGTCACAAAACTACCAGTGTTCCCCGGGTATCTGATACATGCTTTTATTGTTGAAAATAATTTACATCAGAAATAAAGAATCATGAATCAAAGGATGTGAAAAGAGTTATTTACATTGTATTAATACTTCCTCCTTGAGGACATGACAAAACACTATGCCCGTCTCTTGCGGGCTCTGGATTCTCACTCAGTCTATCAAAAGACAACAAAAGTAGGGCCTGTTGACAGGCTGAGTACTGATTAGGTTTTAGTTTTGGACTTATGCCAGTACTGTGTTCCACTGATCCTACCATATGGCTTTAGGAAGTTGGAATACATTTGGAACATGGTTTCTCTTGCAAATAAGCAGAGTTTTGGTTGATCCCCAAATATCTGTAGAAGCCAGAGTCATCCCCACAAGAGACTTGTATCTCCAAACTGGCTTTTCGGCCATTTCGTTTCTTAAGAATGTAGCTCCCATTGCAGCCACAAAACCAGGGAATTCCCTGTTCCCCTCTAGAAAATGGTCAAAAGGAGAATTCAGGTAAGTTACAACTAACACAGCAGACAACATTAACTTATCCATAAAAGATTCACAGAGTTGAGGAAAACTGATGCAGTCACTTGCACAGTCATGCAGCAGGAAAGATAATGGAGCAAATAATTAAGGAATCGATTTGTAAACATTGAGAAGATAATAAAGTGATAAGTAACAGTCAGCATGGACTTGTAAAGAACAAATCATGTCAAACCAATCTGACAGTTTTCTTTAATAGAATAGCAAGTCTTGTGGATATGGGGGAATCAGTAGATGTACTATATTTAGATTGTAGTAAGCCATTTGATTCAGTCTCATTTCCTTCTTTTCATTAAGAAACTAGGGAAATACAACCTACATGTAACTACTATGAAGTGTGTGCATAAATGGTTGGATAACCATTCCCAAAGGGAAGTTATCAATGGTTCACAGTCATATTGGAAAGGGATAACGAGTGGGGTTCCACAAGGTTAAGTTTTGATTCTTTTTAATCGATGCTCTACATCATCAATGACATAGCTAATGCCAGAGAGAGTACTCTTATAAAGTTTGTGGATGATACCAAGGCAGGAGGAGTTGCAAGCACTTTAGGGGTTGGGTTTATAACTCAAAATAATCTGATCAAATCTAAAAAATAGTCTAAGGTAAATAGGATGAAATTCAATAAGGACAAATGCAAGGTACTCCACTAAGGAAGGAACCATCAGTTTAACACATAAAAATGAGAAATGACTACCTAGGAAAGTGTACCGTGGAAAGGGATCTAGTAGGGTCATAGTGGACAAGAAGCTAAATATGAGTTAATATTGTAAAAAAAAAAGGAAACATCGTTCTGGTATATACTAACAAGAATATTGTAAGCAAGACATGAGAAGTCATTCTTCTGCTCTGATCTGCATTGATTAGGCCTCAATTAGAGTACTGTGTCGAGTTCTGGGCAACACATTTCAGGAAAGATGTTGACAAATTGGAGAAGGTTCAGAGAAGAGCAACAAAAATGATTAAAGTTCTGGAAAATGTGACCTGTGAGGGAAGAATGAAGTATTGGGTTTCTTAAGTCTGGAAAAGAAAAGATTGAGAAGGGACATTATAACAGTTTTCAAATACCTAAAATGTTGTTACAAGGAGGTGAGAGAAAAAATATTCAACTTGACCTCTGACAGGGCAAGAAGCAATGAGCTTAAGCTGCAGCAAGGGAAGTTTATGTTGGACATTAGGAAAAGCTTCCTAACTGTGAGGATGGTTAACCATTGGAATAAGTTGCCTAGAGAGGTTTTGGAATCTACATCATTGGAGATTTTTAAGAGCAAGTTAGGCAAACATCTGTCAGGGGTGGTCTAGATGGTGCTTGATTCTGCCACGAGTGCAGGGAACTGGACTTGATGATCTCTTGAAGTCCCTTCCAGTGCTATAATTATATAATTCTATTATTATTGTATAAAATGTGTATTAATTAACTTACATGAGGAGGGCAGAGGATTGTCAATCATAGTAATTTAGAAAATGTGAGTTATTATATTTAACAATGTGTACTGATTACAATATCTTATAATTAAACATAATATACTACAGTAGTGATGCCCCTTATTTAAAGGAAAATCAATATTTTAAACAGCCTTTACTTATGTAGTAGTTGAATGCTGCTGAAATAAGCATCCTTAGGGAGCTTTTCCGCAAATGTGTACATTAAATGTGATTTATCTGTAATGCATGTGGCAAAGTGACTATGGACTAAAAGTATTGAGCTTGTAAGAATGATGCCTCAAAAGGTAGACCGTGATATAAGGGCTCAATCCAGCAGTCATGACATAAAATGATCTGCCTTTCATTTATAATTATTTGTAAATGTTACTTATTCTGTCCCCTCAATACAGCCTATAGAATTTCGCAATCTGAATACCACGACTGGCATGAAAAAGTCAGTTTTGCCAACAATTACTGTAACTTCTCACACAAGATTTCATTAGGCCTCAAATAGACAATACCTATGTTTTATCAGATACCTTTGTGTGGTATCTTTTCATAACTGCTGATTTTAATGCCAACTGCCATATATTCGGCACCACTGGACTGTAGCCATTGGTGTGCATTTCAAAAATGTTGGTAAACGATAGGTACAAACTCTATCACTTAAAAAAGCAGTCTGAGATTCCCCGTAAGCTGAGTGCTTGAGCAGCCTCCCAGGACAGATTCAAATCCTGTCCAGTTGATTAGCACAGTGTCCACAGGGGTTGAATGTGTTTCTACTGGGGGTGCACATCCTCACATGCCTCAGGGCACATACCAAATTTATTCTGCACATGGATGGAAAAAATTAGTGGGAACAGTGATCTTGACTCTCCATCCAAAACAAATAGGGCCTTCCTGTTCTCACTTGAATGTAGGAGTGCGTGTCATTCTGTAAAAATCAGAATTTACATGACCTTTATTAATTTCTTTGGCATTCTCTGAAGCTCTTTAGTCACCAAGCCCTCAATTATTTGAGGTGCTAGTGTCCTCTGCTTCCTTTTGCTGTTGATGAGAGATCAGATTTTTCAGCACTTCACAGGATGAGGCATTTAATTCTCACAGGTTTGGAGACATTCCAAAATGTGTGAGATTTCTTAAACATGTTCCTGGTCAGCCACACATAAGACCACATGTAAAAGAGTCCCCTGAGGATCTGACCAAACCCATTTATTTATACTGTGTGGAACCAGCACAAGTCCCAGTTCCGCATTACTTGAAAGAGGGTCCTGCCTTTTGAAGATATTGTTAAGCCTCTCTGGATGGAGGATCAAAAGGAAAGTCAAATAACTCCACACTTTTGAAGATACTCCTTTCTAAGAGCCCCTCAAGGATACAGGGGAGTCCATGGTGCTGCCAACAACACAGCACACACAGGGGAGTGAGACATCTGTCCGTTTTAGCTGTTGAGTTGGGTTGATCCTGGGAGTTTGCTCCATTCTCTATTGGATAGGAGTGAAGAGTTTCCTGGCTGGGAGTTCTCTCTGGATATGTCTACACTAGCCCACTAGTTTGAACTAGGGAGGATAATCTAGGCATTCGAAGTTGCAAATCAAGCCCAGGATTTAAATATCCCACGTTTGATTTGCATCTTCCTGACCGGTCGCCATTTTTTAAATTTACAAGTCCAGACTAACTGCCCGCGTCTACACATGTCAGGGACCTGGTAGTTCGAATTAAAGCCCTAGTTCGAACTACCTGTTATTCCTACTGCAATGATCAACAAATCTGAATCCAAGTATACATTGTTTTGCCACACTGATGGCTGAAAATAAGAAACGTCTTTTCATATTTTCATTGCAGCTTTCCCTAATTATAGCTCCCGTAGCCAGACATATGTATGTTGCTTCCAGCACACATTTCTGGTACTGGTACTGCATCCAGTATGAAAACCAGTCTAAGCAGAGTCTGTAGCTACTAAAAATCCAAAGCCTGCTGTGCTCATATTGCTTTTGTTACTGTTCTCACTAATCAACAGGTCAGTCACAAGTTTCACCTCATTGAATTAGTTGTATGATTGTTGAAAGCCAGAAAGCACCACTTGGCTCCATTTCTGTCCAAACTGCTATATTACATTTGCCCGGTCCTTAAAAGATGATTCATAACAAATGTATTAATCTGTTCATAACCATTTTAGCAAAAAGACAGCTCTATACAAAGAACTTCCACTATCTGCAGATCTATAGCTCCACTGTAATGAGATGTCTACACTGCAGAAGAAATACCCATTTTTTTTTATGAACCCATTATTTGAAGCTACTGTATTTTATTGTGGTAACCTGAATGGAAGAAATATTGTGATTTTATTTTTTTTATCTGCACAACTGAGAGACACATCACCCACAATGCAAAGCTTCTGGCATCGCCAGTCTCTTCCTTTTGTACTAGAAAAAGTGTATATTACAAAACCTATTTTCAGCTAACTGCAGCAGGAAAATATCATCTCAACATCAGTGTCTTTCTTTTCTTCTGTATCTTTTAAACAATATTTCTTGGAGTAATTGCTGCCATGCTATTTTGGTTCTCACAAGTAAATTAATATCTCTATATAAATAACAGGACTTATGCAGAGGAGAAGAAATTACACCTTGTCCGCACCAGTAAAACCCCTGGTATCCAGTGGAAGTAAGTATGTAGTCACTGCGGCCTCTGTAGCACCTTTAACTTACTGGCTAGGGCTTCAGTCATGTAGATGGGGTATGCCTACCTACATGAACACCTCTCTGCAGGTTAAAAGAGGTTGCACCACTAAAAGTTAAAGTGGATCAAGCTTTATATGTACTGAATCTGACCCACTATATTTCAGTTACAAATTTGCCATAGTAACATCCCAGACAGCAGTCAAAAAGATTAGCAGATGGACTGTAATAAGATGAGTAGATTTTCTATTAAATCTTACCATGTCTGGTGTTTGGCAGTCTGCTTCAAGTCTGCTACTATCCATCCCACAGTGGTAAAAAGTCACTGATCATTTCTAATGCAAGAAGTAATCCCTAGCTGTTTCCTGGACTAATCACAAATGGGGGGAAAATGCATACAGTCTGCATTTGGAGAGATGTCATCGCTCACTGTGCAAATGATTACAGTGTAGCCTTTCCCTCTGTGGTACCCACGCAAGGGACTCTGGCCAAGAGCACAGGAAATGGCTAGCAGGGCAGTGTCAATGATGTTACCAGGAACTGAGTATAATATGTTTACTTTGAAAGCTGTTAATCCTAAGCACTAGAAAATAGTATGACATATTGAAAGTCAAGCAATGTACAATTCTGTATCCTCATTATAGGACTTCTTATTTCCCCTGATCACTTTTTGCTGAAATATTCCATTTGCTCCAAGCCCACTCCATATTTGCCAACATCTAATGAGCAAAAATAAGGAGGGATCGCCTTCCTGGAATGTCTTCCAAGTTACATAGAACTCCCTGCTCGAGTTACATGAGGGTTGGTGCCTCTTTGGTTTAAATTTATTTGGTTTAAATTATATTGCTCACCATGTACCCTTATATGCTGTGTTATTGTAGCCAAATTTGTCCCAGGATATTAGCGAGACAAAGTGGGTGAGGAATGAAGAAGAGCTCTGTGTAAACTCACCGGCTTGTCTCTCTCACCAACAGAAATTGGTCTGATAAAAGATATTACCTCACTGACCTCATTCATTCCTTACATGGATAACCAACAAAGAAAAAGATATAACAATGGGGGCAAGGGAAAGAGAAGATGAAAGATAGAAGAGGAAAGATCACTGAAGAGAGGACATGTCAAAAAAGAAAAAAAATTAGGTGCCGTTTCATCCATTTTTTTCCTGTTCTCTCCCATCTCTCTTCTTAACCCCCCTTTTTCTGCCCTCACTTGTTTTCCTCTTCTCCACATTGAAGGCCTGATTCTGCCCCTCTTTCTCAGATTAAATAGTATTTTAGTTAGTAGTGGTGTGCTCAGTAGCATAGCCACTAGTACAATGGGGCTATTAAAATGTGAGATACCACTTGCCTTGAATAAGGGTAGCACATTGCCAGGTGTCCGGTTTTCACCCAAAGAGTCTGTTATTTCTGGCCTCTGTCCAGTAAAAAAAAAATCATGGGAGGCGTGGGGGGAGAGGGAGCCCAGGGACCGTGCGCCTGGGCCTTGCCCACTATGGAGGAGCAGCTGGGTGTCATCCAGGGACTCTGGCCCATTCCCCACACTCCAACCTCACCTTGCAGTGGGGGGCTGGGTTTCACCCACGGTGTTCCAGGGAGAACTGACCACTGCTCTTGTTTCACCACAGCTGCAGCACCCGGTCCAGCAGGCACACCAGGAATCTGGAGGACTACCAGTGGCGGCACCTGCAGCTACTGGAGCACCAGATCTGCATCCAGGAGCACTGAGTTCGGGAGGACCTGCGGCTGCAGCAGCAGAGCTTAGAGGTGATGGAGGAGCAGAGCCGTGCCCTCAGAGGTCACCTCCAAACCCCCGTGGACAGGTTCCTGCCTCTTCCTGCTCCAGCCCCTCCGGCTGCCCCAGCTCCCGCTCCTCCTCCCACCCCTGCTCCCCCTCCTGCTTCCTCCACACCCCCCCTCCCTCCTGCCCCATCCTCCACATCCACTCCCCCCCCCCCCGGCGCCCCCGCACCCACAGTGCTGCGAGATGGGAGAGCCAGCAGGACCCCCAACCCTGAGCTTTCCCTTCCCTTCCTCCCCTTCCACCCCCTTCCAGCTCCCTACTCCCAGGAATAAAAGATCCTCCGGAAAAGGGCTTTTTTCCGGAGGATCGGGGCCAGTGTAGACGTTCTTTTCCAGCTTTTCTAAAAGCCGGAAAAAAGCGGCGGACATTTTTATTTAAATGCCGCGGGGGATATTTAAATCCCCCGCGGATTTCCCTATTACAACCTGTGAAATTAGCATGCCCCTTTCGGAAAAGGGGCCAGTGTAGACGTAGCCATAGACTTTAAGGTCAGAAGGGACCATTATGATCATCTAGTCTGACCCCCTGCACAGTGCAGGCCACAAAATCTCACCCACCCCTCCTAGAATAATCCTCTCACCTTTATCTCAGATATTGAAGCCTTCAAATACTTTGAAGACCCCAAGATGCAGAGAATCCTCTAGCTGTGATCTATACCCCATGCTACAGAGGAAGGCGAAAAACCTCCAGGGCCTCTGCCAATTTACCCTGGAGGAAAATTCCTTCCCAACCTCAAATATGGCGATCAGCTAAACCCTGAGCATGTGGGCAAGACTCATCAGCCAGACACCCAGAAAGTTCTCTATATTAACATTCACAGATGGGAAACTGCATTAACAGTAGTTATTACAATGTATAATTTAATGAATGCATTGCTGTTTGCTATGTTTGGGGCAATTATGCTTTCCTCAACTCTGTCTCTATAGATATTTAGATCTGATAGGAAGAAAAATTGACATAATTTGACTGCACGAGGTGGCAGGATTCAAGAAGTCTGTAACAAAATCTTTACCAGCGCACCAGGATACATGGGAGGCACAGTGAAATCAGGCCATTGTGTAGCCAGTAGATCTATAACTTCACAGATCATATGGCCACATTCCCCAAGTTTTAGGATTCAACAAGCTCCAGGGTTGGAGTAACAGCTGCAGAGCTGCTTAGATTATTGTATATGACTTGGAGAGTAGGATTCTCGCCCACCACAAGCCCATCGGAAATCCCCTGACCACAGCTTTTGTACTTGTGACCCTACAAGGAAAAGAGAGAAGAAAATGAAACAGTTTGGCCATGTTAGTCAGTCGAAACATTTTAGATGATTTTGTTTTACTCTTTTGATTTATAAGAAGGCCTCAGAAAAGTTTCAGTGTTGCCAGTTTGGAAGTGTTGTTGAAATGTTTACGAGATTTATGAATTGGGGCTTCTGGCTTTTGACATTCATTTTTCAAAACAAATTCAAGTGGTATTTCTGAGAAAGTAAGAGCAAAACTGAAATAGTCCATCTTGCTCGCATTTCTCAGCCTTTTTTTCCACTTGAATCCTCTGCTCCCCTTCTTGGCCTGAACCCAATAGAGCTCTGAAGGGAGAAAGCAAGAAAGGTGTGAAAATGTCAGACTTGTGAGGTATGTTAACAAAATGGTTTCTTTGTTGGCTTTGACAAACCGTGAACAGTTACTAATCCCTATCGTCACCTCCACCTCTTCAGAGAAAGAAAGCAAGAACTCAGTGCGTCCAGTTGAGAGAAGGGTAAGTAAGAACATGTCACCTCAGCATCATAGAGGCTCCCCATCATGCCACATAGCTAGGGAAGCAACTCACTACCCCTCATTGCCCATTTCCTTAACCTTGTGGGACTTTTATGGTTAAGTTAATGCTGTCTGTATCAGTGGTAACTTATCTGGATTCTCCCCCCCCCCCCAGCCATTTTTAGGGGTAATTGCATGGGCAGCAAGAATTCCCGAGTTGTGTGTATCCCCAATGGGAACCAGACTTTTAAGGAACCAGAGGGACAGGAAGAACCTAACAGAAAGTTTGGACACATAAGGCCTTTGTGGCTATTACTCTGGCTTCCCCAGATGTTTCAAGATGAGCCTAAAATCTCTGTGACTTTGCAAGAGAGAACACAGTCCAAATGTAGCTCATCTTCCTAAAACTCTATGCCAATATCAAGTGCATACATTGCCGACACAAATCCCAAACTGAAACTAAGCCCCCCCCCATCACTCAAAATATCAACAAGCCCCATTTTTGTCATCTTCTGATGGGCTGAAGGAGGAGCCGATTGCTTACAAGAAGCTGACAAAATAGTTGTGTGGGAAGAGGGCAAATCTTTCCTTTTTGAAAACGTGACAAAATCCTAATCCTGGGAAAGGTGCATTTCCATATATCTCCAGTCTAATCAATGAGTTAAGGCTGCACACAGCATCTCTCAGGACCTTAGCAAGATTCATTATACAAAACATAAAACTGCTGGCCTGGCACCTTGGTATTGATATAAAAAGGTATAAAAGGAACCATAAAACTGTTCTCCCTGGGCAGCTGAGGAATTCCTCCAGCATTAGGTAATCATTAGCTCTACATCGCCCCTTCTTGGCACTCCCTGGGCCAGGGGTGTGCTGGAAGGTAGGTGGGGGCAAGGTAGGTAGTAGCTAGATCACAGTGCATTCTGATGATTCTGATCCAACATTTGGCCCCTAGGGAGCCATTGCAAGCCACTATAGCTTAGAGTAGTCCGGAAGCTACTGTAAATTATCCTGGGGACAACTCTCCCCCCAGTTTCCTGTTCATGTGCCAAGCACAGTTCAGCCAGACCTAAAAATGGAGCCATAGACTGTGCTTTGTAAAAGAACCTCATATAAATTGTATTTATCATTGCTTCTTAAGAACACTAGTCAAACTGATACAGCAGTCTTGATTTGAGTCAACACACTGTGGTGAAAGCCAAGGAAAAATGTACAGCACTTCTTTTACAAAACCAGGTTATTTTGCTTAACAAAAATATCACCTATATTGCTCCTCCATAATACACAGTCACTTTACAATGCATCTCATTATGAGGAAGATGATTGCTAGTGATGGAGTAGACATCTGAAGACTTGGAGGTCGGTCTGAATTTGGATAAGCTCCTAAAATATGGATGTTTATCTGAAGCTTGCACCAACGTCCTGAGTCAGCCAAATGTGGCAGGAAATCTCAGTCCAGTTCCAGCTCTGGCTTGAGCCCAGAAGTATAAAGGTATGCAAAAATGATAAATGGGAGAAGTAGGGAAAGAGAAGGAAATCAAACATTTCAGGACCTACAGAAAGTTTAGTTCTTGTACTGTAAATCCATACAGGCGTTGGAGTGACTGTGTGATTTTGTTTCAACCAGTTTGTAGTCATATTTTGGGGTAGGTGATAATGTGAACACAAAAAACAGAGAGATGGGGAGGAGGGAGCATAAATGTTGACTGTATTCGCAGTTAATTAGGAAAGGGAAATACCGTCTTTCAGAGGTAAAGCAAGGAGTCAAGTTTAGAACTCAGTAGCAGGTGTTGTTTTTTTAAAATTTTGCTAGTTATATTAGCTCCCGTATGTCCTAGGACATTTGAGCTCAGGAAGGATCCAGACCTTTGAAAATGTCAACGTTTTGCATAATGTCTGAGTCATTAGCAGCTTGAAAAAGCAACTGAAATCCTCATGGAGCATTGTAAGAATTGACTGATTATTTTCTCTCTATGCATAATCTCCCTTACATATTTATTTAGTAAACATCCAGTTGATGGATATTGTAATATCAATCATTTGGCGTCACAGAAGTACTTCTCTCCTCAGCAATGCAGGTTACCACAAGTACATTAATTCTGTTCCCCATTGTCCACTTTGGCTTCCCATACAATCGCAAATTAAGTTCAAGATCCTAGTCCTTAGTGTCAAGGTGCTTAATAGCCTGGGCCTAAAATATCTCAGAGATCTCTGATAGCTCCACAGGAAGGATTGCATTCAACATCTCTGTTCCTCAGGAATAATGGACTTTCCTTTCACAAGGATAAAGCTTGCCTGTTCAGGAGGGAGACCCTTCTTGTAGATGGGTCCGAGACTGTGGAATGAATTTTCATGGGAACTATGTACCATCACACATTTTGAAAAATTGCAGACACACACAGTTAGGGTATGTCTACACTACAAATTTAATTCGAACTAATGGACGTTAGTTCGAATTAACTTTGATAGGCGCTATACTAGCGCTCCGCTAGTTCGAACTTAATTCGAACTAGCGGAGCGCTTAGCTCGAACTAGGTAAACCTCATTGTACGAGGACTAAGCCTAGTTCGAACTTACTAGTTCGAATTAAGGGGTGTGTAGCCCCTTAATTCGAACTAGTGGGAGGCTAGCCCTCCCCAGCTTTCCCTGGTGGCCACTCTGGCCAACACCAGGGAAACTCTATTGCCCCCCTCCCGGCCCCGGACCCCTTAAAGGGGCATGGGCTGGTTACGGTGCCCGTGCCAGCTGCAAGCCTGCCAGCACCCAGCTAGCAGATCCTGCACCTGGCACGCCTCGAGCCAGCCACCCAATGCCCCCCAGCCGTCCCCCTCTTCCCGGGACCAGGCTGGCGGCTCCCGGGAGCTTGCCCGGGACCTCAAGAGGCGGGCACCCGCCTGGTCTAGTGCGGATATCATAGACCTCGTCCACGACCTCTGCACTAGGCACAGGAAAATGGCCGTCTAGGGCAGGAGAGCTGCCAGCCTGGCCACCCAGGAGCAGGTGTGCATGAAAATCAAGGTGGTCCACTGAGACCCCCGACCCTGAGCCCTGAGCTTACAATGGCCGTACTGGGTCAGACCAAAGGTCCATCTAGCCCAGTAGCCTGTCTGCCAACAGCAGCCAACCCTAGGGACCCTGGAGGGGATGGACCGAAGACAGTGACCAAGCCATTTGTCTCGTGCCATCCATCTCCAGTCTTCCACAAACTTTGGGCAGGGACACCACTCCTACCCCCTGGCTAATACCACTCCATGGACCCAACCTCCATGACTTTATCTAACTTCTCTTTAAACTCTGTTCTAGTTCTAGCCTTCACAGCCTCCTGCAGCAAGGAGTTCCACAGGTTGACTCTTTGCTTTGTGAAGAAGAACTTTCTGTTACTACTTTGAAGCCTGCTACCCATTCCATTCCTTTGGTGTCCTCTAGTCCTTCTATTATGGGAACTAATGAAGAACTTTTCTGTACGCACCCTCTCCACCCCACTCATGCTTTTATAGACCTCTATCCTATCCCCCCTCAGTCTCCTCTTTTCTAAACTGAAAAGTCCCAGTCTCTTTAGCCTCTCTTCATATGGGACCTGTTCCAAACCTCTGATCATTTTAGTTGCCCTCCCCTCTCCCACCCTCTCTCTTTCCCTCTCCCACCTCCTTTTCCCAGTCTCCCCGAGTTTTGTTCAATAAAGAGAGATTCTATTTTTGACCACACATTTTCTTTATTTTGTACATCAGGAACGGGGGCTAGGGAAGGATAAGTGGAAGGAGATGAGGGAGGAATGGGGTACGAGCCCCCGATGGGGAGGACTGGGCTGGCTCTGTGGGCTTCTGGGGGTGGAAGCTCTCCTGCAGCCCCCCAATTCCCCCCTCTTCCCAGATGGCAGCCTGCGGCAAGTGCAGCCGGTCTGATGGCCGAGTGCTGTGATGTGCCCAGTGTAGGCACTCAGGGTACTCCAAGCCAGGACTGCTTTGCAAGCGGGGCACCCCTGAGAACTGTCTGTCCGGGGTGGGGGTCGGGTCCCTTTAAGCACAGCCCTCGGCTAGCCTGAGGCAGCAGTTCCACGCTCTAAGTCCTCATCTGATGCCCTGCCGGCACTGCTTCCGGCCAGCCTTAACCCCGGTTCAGGGTCCACTTAATGTGGACATGCTAGTTCGAATTAGCAAAACGCTAATTCGAACTAGTTTTTTAGTCTGGATCCGTTAGTTCGAATTAGTGCTGTAGTGTAGACATACCCTTATATACTTTCATTTTTCCTTTGGACACTTGGTAACTTTTTAAAATTTCCTCCATTTTTCTACCATGCAGAAACTTCCCAAAACGTGGGGATTTTTGAAAATATTACAATGTGCAAAAAGGAAAAAAATCAACCAGCAAACAAATCAACAAATCAACCAAATCAACCAGCAAACAAATCTTAGACAGGATTTATTTTATTTCACTCTCATCATAGAAAAGAAAAAAAGAGAGCACAAAAATAGTGGGAAATTCCCACTTAAAAAAAAAGTCAAGACAATTTTAAGAACAAAAAAAAATGTGCCATTTCAGATGCCATGAAACAGAAGCAACTTTGAAATTTCAAATTTAGAGGTCTATGGACAGAAAGTCTTTTTTATGTCACTTGTTTGATGCCAAGCACAATGTTGCTTTGATGCTAGGAGGTAGGCATCCCCTAGTGGTACGGTAACTGTAGACTGTAAAGCCTATATAAGTATTTCATTTGTTGCCCCCAAAGACCTACCAGGGAACTAAAATATTTGTAATTATAAAAGCAGGATGTTTTTTAAATTCCTGATTTTTTTTTCCTCCCCCATTACCAGGGCCAACATTTCCTTCACCAACAATTGTCTATGTTTACAGGTGCTGCTATCATCCACAAAACCAACTTTGGAGCTTTGTTCATTTTCTAGAAGTTTGGGGACTCTTCTTTCACTTATTACTGGAGCAGCAGTTTTCTTCAGTTTCACTAGTCTTAATGAAATGGTGGGACAGATCCTGCCTAATCATAAATAATATTCAAAATGGATATAAAAATATCTCCCCATTATCATCCTACGTACTATGCAAGATCACATAACACATGCAGGACAATCCAAATTACATTTCCAAACTTCAGTACCCTTTCTTCTTTTATCAACGCAGTCATAGCACTAAAACTTCATAGCTCCCCTTATTTTTTATAGATGGAGCAAGGTGAGGGAGGACATTCTTCATGGAAGCCTTGGATACTCAAATCATCATACTTTTTTCAGACGGCTCTTTACCCTGAACTTGGCTGCCTGTTTCTAGCCAATTGTCCAAAATTTATGGGCTTTGGGTAGCTCAACAAATCAATCTCTGGATGGTTCCAGAACCAACCAAAGCCCAGGAATCCCATTTAGCTATTTAAGACATTATAGAACAAAGGGGAAAAGGAAGCCAGAGGGGAGCCAACAGGGAATAGGGCTTTCCTTTCTGATTTCTCAGGGGAAAAAATAACACTTTTAAGACTTAATGCAGCCTGATTGGCAATGTCAAGACACTCAAGTCAGTACCAACTGTTACATACGATAAGCCTGGCAGCAGCTAATTAATCTATTTAGGAGAAAAAAACAATTTTGTTTTACTCTCTCCAATTGGATTATGAATTTGGGCCAGACATAGGGTTGCCAAATGGTTTAACCAAAAATACCAACTCCCCTCCTCCCCCAAAAAACCACTGTTGGGGAAAAAAGGGAGACCCCAAAGTTGTTGAGAAAAAAAAAGAAAGGACCCCAACCCCTACAGTTATTAAGCAAAAAAAATACAAAAATACAAAAATAACAGCATGCTGCTTTAAGGCCTTTGTGGCTTTTTTTTGTCAGTGGCCATCTTGGTTTTTTACTCTGTGCCAGAAGAGAGCTCCCCTGTGGAACCAGGTAAGCTGGGGGCAGAGGAGGCAGGGGGTCCAAGAGAGGCCCCGGGGCTGGGCCTAGTTGCTGAGTGTGTAGGGTTGCCAGGTATCTGGTATTTTGGCCTCCTGGCAGGGAAAAAAAGTCAGAAAATACCAGACATTTTACCAGACAGGAGGCGAAAATACCAGACTCTCCAGGGCAATACCAGACACCTGGCAACCCTAGCCAGACATTTAAAAGCTGACCATGATGAGTAAAGATTGTGTATTGACTACTGTGCTTACAGAACTACTTTATTATAGACATCTATCAAGGAAACAGTTAATTACAAATCTACTTCTTCTTTTCTTACAAATGTCTGGTTTTCCCGAACATCAGAGTACTTATGTATACAATGCATTTCCATTGTAAGAAGGCAACACTTTTTATTTAAGGAGCCCCAGTTATGTTAGATGCAGATGATTAAGACAACATTGCATATTTATTGGGATTTGATGACAATTTATTAGATCATTCTTTAACCACAGTAAAGAACATATTTAATGCTTTAGTGTGTGACTCTCAGTATATCTGAAACAATCAAGTATTCTGTCTTGAAAACTGGTGCACTAGGGGGAAAGACAACACAGGAAACTCTCACATCTCTAGTGCAGGAAGGCCAGGCATGACCTGGTTCCCAGCACACACCAGCGGCCAACTCGTACTGTTGGCAGTAATAGTGGCACCAGAAAGGGAATTTCTGAGCTGAGCAAGGCAAATCTATTGCCTCACCCCTCCTTGAACATTGGATGATTGTATCAATCTATAACCAGGACTGGGGTTGTGCCAAAGGCAGCTCTGATTATGCTGTTGCAGTAGAAGATATCGCTCCTCACAGGCCACTTCAACTGGTATCTTCAGTTACAAACAGTTTGTCTCTTTCCACTCATCAGCACAGCTTTTGTAAGGGCTATAATTGAGACACTAGCCTTGATTTTCATCCCCCACAACCTCACTCGGATTTAAAGAGTTGCACAGGGTATAAGGTCCCAGTACACTCAATGAACATAGGACACAGGGCTGATAGACATCTACCGGGTTATCAGGTCTAGTCCCCTGCCATCACAGCCAACTCAGTTATATAATCTTGTTAATCAACTAAAACGTGTTAGGTTACTCTTCTTGGAAATCTGTTGCACCCTGTCATTCCTCTGATGACTATCAATCTTCTTCTAATTTCTAGCCAAAATTGATTCATGGACAGTTTATACCCGTTTGTTCTTGAGCTAACATTGCCATTTATCTTAAATAGTTCTTCTGCCTTCCTGGTGTTTATACCCAAAAGTAGTTAGCGAGAACAAGCATATCCCCTCTCAGCCCTTATTTTGCTAAGTTAAACACAACCCAAGATATTTCATTGCCTTGGTCATTCCAGTAGCCCCTTCTCTGTACCTGTTCCAGTCTGCATTAAACTTTCTTGAACATGGTTAAGTGGAATGGTACATGATGTTCTAAATAAAGTTTTACAAGTGTCTTGTACAATGACATGAACTACTGAAAATACCTACACACAGATATGTTATCTGCATCCAGGACATGAAATAATATCATTATGTCCATGGTCTGCTTGCTCATCCAGCCCAGACCTTTCATCTAGGATCAGTGGGTTTGCCTATATCACTTCCTGTATCCACGCTGGTTCTTGCCTACATCTGGGAAGTAATAGCAATGTTATTGCTGGCCACCTCTGTCACGTTGATTCGTTCAACACAGAAGTTTTGCGCACAAAGTCTTGGCTATAGCTTAGATGCTGTTCCAGGAGATTCTGTACATCAGCTCTGGGCAAGTTAGTAAATGTTTCTACATACTGATATGTCTAATGATGTGTCTGGTTTCCCCATCCTGAGCCATATACTTCAAAAGGATAATTCATCCAAACCATATACTTCAAAAGGATAATTCTTCATCTGCAGAGACAATTTCAATGAGACTACTTCAAGTCAAGCATGTGCTTAAGTGCTTTGCAAGATCCAGGTTCAGGTCACGGCAGAATTTGGTCCCAAACTTTTCAATTGGCATTCTCCAAAATCAGATATAACTTAGAGGATAGATGTAAATCAGTAATTCTTTCCACATAGCCAACTATTTTTCCTGTCTTATAACCAAGTAGAAAAGTTTAAGATCACTACATTTTAATGCAAAATCTCTTAAGTGTTGTTATGACCTTTTGAGTCACTAACAATTCTGAATGGGGGGGAAAGCAAAATAGATAACGGAACCTGCAGATGTAAAAGAATTTTTATTATTCCTGGGAGACATTATAAAAAATGTCAGGCTGGACACCTACGGAAAACTGCTGCAACTGATGTTTCTCTAAAAATGTCACTGCTAGCTCAAAATAAATTCTGCAAACTAACTGGCTAGCAGCCTTTAATGTGTGTGTGGTTTTTTTTTTTTTTACTTTGTATTACCGTTAACCCTGGTGATTATTTTCCAAAGATCTGACTGAACACCGCAACTGATGCTTTTCTATAAATGTCACTGCTAGCTTAAAATAAATTCTGTAAAACAACTGGCTAGCAGCCTTTTAATGTGTTCTTTTTTTACTTTGTATTACCCTTAACCCTGGTCATTATTTTTCTCAAACTTTGACTGAACGAACATTGCATTTATAAAGTGCTTTTCATCCTGGGATTCCAAAGCATTATCAAAATATTGTGCTGCTAAATTTATGTGCTATAATCACAGAGGTGGAAAAAAGATACATATTATACAACAGAAACTTCCCATTGTTGTGATTTTTCATGTAGGTTTTCTTCTTCCTTCTCCACTTCCCTTTATTTAAAAAAAAAACCCTGATGTAATGGAAATTCTAGCAGTAGAAGAATTTATTTCAAATATACATATCCTTGGCCTGACTCTAACCCAGCTCCCAAAGGTGAAAAGAAAAAGCTTTAATCACTATCCTACCTATCCTTGTAAGACACGTAGAATTAATAGTTTAAAAGCCCACAGGGCTCCCTAATTCATAAGTCAAGAGTTGCAGCTCTTAAAACAGTATTAACATTACTTTTAGTAATGAACAGAATCTCAAGATCATGTTGAAAGATTTAGGTTCCATTCTTCTGTGTATATTCTTATATCAACGTGAGTATATTTACATGTCTAACTCTGACCCACTGTACAGAGACACTCCAAAGAACATTTATATCCTTGAGATTTTATAGTTTAATATTATTATACATCTCCTTTCCTTTGTAATAGCCTCTTTTTCTCCCCAACATCTGCAGTTTCTAGTATCTGTCTAACAGAGATGCCTAGCTGTTATGCTTAAAGAGGTTCAGAATTCATCAGCATATCTATTTGCTGGATTGAGCAATCTGAATAGCAGAACTCACTGAAAACTTCACGCTAACAAGAGTATTGCCTACCATCTTGAGCTTAAACTGCCCTGGCTAGCTTTTAGGGAGACAGGGTTGTATTTGAGATAACCTGTATAAGCCTCCTTTTGAAAGAATCATACCTGAGCTCTGTCAGATGATCTCATTGCTGCTTTGTCAACTCCTACGCTGTGGAACTCCTTCCTTGTGGACATGGGTCTCAGAGCAATGCTCACTTCTTTATAAAGCAGTCCGAAAAAAATTAATATTCCTCAAAGGAATAAAGTAAGTGATTTTTAAATGGTTAGTTCTTGGTTAAGATATATATCCATAGATGTACATATTAAGTAGTGTGTGTGTGTGTGTGTGTGTGTGTGTGTGTGTGTGTGTGTGTGTGTGTGTGCGCGCACGCGCTGGAGGTGGGATGGGAATCCTTTAACAGTGGGGGTATGTCTAGGCCTAGGTTTTCCGGGTATGCCTCTGGTATCCCAGAAAAACTCCGCTGCATCCAGGGAATGCATTTGCTCTTCTACTTTTTTTTTGCAGAAGAGCAAATGCGCTCTTTCTGGGAGCCCTGTATACCTCGTTCTATGAGGACTTCACTAAAAGAGGAGGATTTTCTGCCATTTGGCCCCATCTAGACAGGTCCAAATGGTGGAAAAGTCTCTTCTGGAAAAGCAATCAGAAAAGCTACACAAATTACAGAGCACAATTTGTGTAGCTTTTTCAAAAAAAAGAGTGTAGTCTACGCCTAGCCAGGGTGAGTGACTTAGTTGATTAAGTCCCATTTTCATATGGGTAACAATATCTAAAGGATCTAAATATCACGGTAGTGGGACTTAACTCTTTAAGTCATTTATTCTTAATTTTATTCTTAACTTTCAATGAGAGTTGGTCTCCAAAGTGCTTTAGAAAAAAAGAACTTTGGTTTTTACCTTATTTAGGTCCTTTTGAAAATTGTATCTATGGAGACTAAAATTAGGTTCCTGTTTTTTGAAAGAGTTGGTAATCTCTCAGGTATAAATCAGTAGATAAAAAGGGAGTGAGTTAGAAACAGAGAGCTTAATTCTGTCAGATGAAATATTACCAACTCATACAGTCAAAAACCAGCAGCCTAAACTCTAAAATAGTACGATTAATTTTAAAAATTATGAAGATTTTTAAAATGTGGGTTTATTTTTAATTTCCTTCTGATTTCTGTGCCTTTAGAGTGCACCCTCTTCTCCTGCTTCATATTTTCAAGCTTTAATCTACAATCATCGGCAATAAAAACTTACTTTAAAAAAATAAGAGCAGAAATTTTTGTATGAATTGAAGTCTTGATTCCAGCAGCTGAAGCCTTAAGAAAAACACTAACAATCACGAGATCACAGATAAAAATCATGAGAATTGTTCAAAGTGCAGATGCTGAGTGCTGAAGTCATTAAGAGCACATCTATATTACAGAGTTATTTTGAAATAAGTTATTTCAGAATAAACTCCCAAAGTAACTACTTCAAAATAACAAATCCCCATGGAAATAGTGCATATCCATAGCAAAATAGCACGTCCACACTGATTGGAGCCTAAATCACATTTAAGGCCCCCCAGAAGCACTCTGAGAAGGGCATCAGGACAGCTTTCACTTCCTGAAAGTGCTGCCTGAAGCTAGATGAAGCTTGTGCTTAAAGGGGCTCTCCTCTACAGCCAGCTCTCAGACTCTTCACCTTTGCCTACCTCCTCAAAGGACAGAAAACAGCACATTGTGTGCTTTGGCTGCCCTTGCAGATGCCACAGCACCCTCAACATGGAGCCAGACCTGCTGCAAAGCAGTCACCAGCTCTTAGACCTGCTGCTGAAACTTCTGGCTCCGTTTATGCAGACTGCCCTCATGCACTGCTGGAGGACAATGAGCAGATTGGAATGGGGAACTCCCTCACCCGGGCCTGGATGCTCCTCATGCACCACAGTCCCTCTCACCACTATGAGGGAGCAGAAATACTGTTTTCTTCTGAAGGAATTGCTCTGGCCAACACAAGAGTCTTTAGGCAGGATGAGCACATCAGCTCCTTCTTTGTGCAAGAGCAGTATTGTCTGCCAGTTCATGCTTGTCGAGATAAAATTTGTTGCTCATGAGTAGGCTAAGCATGGTTAGATTTTGATTAGTCAATGTTGATAAATGTCGAATTTAGCGTACACACACAAACTTGAAACATTTCCATCAATAATAATCAACATTTACAGATAGGCAAAGTGAAAAATGTGCTGCTTGAGAATAAACTTCTTAGAGTTTAAGGCTTTGTATTTTTTGCATATAATGCTGGCAGTGTCTTTTAATGGTTATAAGGCTACAGTTTTTTGACTCTCGATGTCTACTGTCATTTTGGGTATGTCTACACTACAGCACTAATTTGAACTAACTTAGTTCGAATTAGTTAATTCTAACTAAGCTAATTCAAATTAGTGCATCTAGACTTAAAAACTAGTTCGAATTAGCGTTTTGCTAATTCGAACTAGCATGTCCACACTGAGTGGACCCTGAACTGAGGTTAAGGATGGCCGGAAGCAGTGCCGGCAGGGCATCAGATTAGGACTTAGAGTGTGGAGCTGCTGCCTCAGGCTAGCCGAGGGCTGTGCTTAAAGGGACCCAACCCCCACCCCGGACAGACAGTTCTCAGGGCTCCCCGTTTGCAAAGCAGTCCTGGCTTGGAGTGCCCTGAGTGCCCACACTCGGCACATCACAGCACTCAGCCATCACCCCGGCTGCACTTACCGCAGGCTGCCATCCGGAGGGGGGGGTCAATCAAGGGGCTTCAGGAGAGTTTCCACCCCGAGGAGCCCGCAGAGCCACCCCAGGCCTCCCATCGGGGCTCGTACCCCATTCCTCCCTCACCTCCTTCCACTTACCCCTTCCTAGCCCCCCTTCCTGATGTTCAAAATAAAGGATGCGTGTGTTCAAAAATAGAAACTCTCTTTATTGAACAAAACTCGGGGAGACTGAGAAAAGAAGGTGGGCGAGGGGAAGAGACAGGGTGGGAGAGGGGAGGGCAATTAAAATGATCAGAGGTTTGGAACAGGTCCCATATGAAGAGAGGCTAAAGAGACTGGGACTTCTCAGCTTAGAAAAGAGGAGACTGAGGGGGGATAGGATAGAGGTCTATAAAAGCATGAGTGGTGTGGAGAGGGTGCATAAAGAAATCTTCTTCATTAGTTCCCATAATAGAAGGACTATGGGACACCAAATGAAATGAATGGGTAGCAGGCTTCAAACTAACAACAGAAAGTTCTTCTTCACAAAGCAAATAGTCAACCTGTGGAACTCCTTGCTGCAGGAGGCTGTGAAGGCTAGAACTAGAACAGAGTTTAAAGAGAAGTGAGATCAAGTCATGGAGGTTGGGTCCATGGAGTGCTATTAGCCAGGGGGTAGGAATGGGGTCCCTGGCCTCTGTTTGTGGAAGGCTGGAGATGGATGGCACGAGACAAATGGCTTGGTCATTGTCTTCGGTCCATCCCCTCCAGGGTATATAGTGTTGGCCGCTGTCGGAAGACAGGCTACTAGATGGACCTTTGGTCTGACCCAGTACGGCCATTGTAAGCTCAGGGCTCAGGGTCGGGGGTCTCACTGGACCACCTTGATTTTCATGCCAACCTGCTCCTGGGTGGTCAGGCTGGCAGCTATTCGGCCCTAGATGGCCGCTTTCCTGTGCCTAGTGCGGAGGTCGTGCATGAGGTCCACGATGTCTGCACTAGACCAGGCCGGCGCCCGCCTCTTGCAGACCTGGGCAGGCTCCCGGGAGCCGCCAGCCTGGTCCCGGGAAGAGGCGGAGGGCTGGGTGGCAGCAGGTGGCCGGCTCGAGCCGTGCCAGTTGCAGGGTCTGCTGGCTGGGTGCTGCCAGGCTTGCACCTGGCACGGGCACCGTAGCCAGCCCGTGCCCCTTTACGGGCTCCGGGGCCGGGAGGGGGGCAGAAGAGTTTCCCTGGTGGTGCCCAGAGTGGCAACCAGGGCAAGCTGGAGAGGGGTAGCCTCCCACTAGTTCGAATTAAGTGGCTACACAGCCCTTAATTCGAACTAGTTAATTCGAACTAGGCGTTAGTCCTCGTACAATGAGGTTTACCTAGTTCGAATTAAGTGCACCGCTAGTTCGAATTAAGTTCGAACTAGCGATTTGCATGTGTAGCGCCTATCAAAGTTAATTCGAACTAACGTCTGTTAGTTCGAATTAACTTTGTAGTGTAGACATACCCTTTATTATCTGAGGGCTTGTCTACTCTATGGAGAAGATTGACCCTGAAGGGGTCTATATTCTAGCTTTCGATTTAGCGGGTCTAGTGTAGACCCCAAATTGAATAACGAAAGCAGCCCTTGCTGGCACTGTGAACTCCTCATTCTGTGAGGAATAAGGGTAGCTGACATGAGCATATGCTCCTGTCAGTGTCCTGCAGTATAGACACCTTGGTGGCTTGGCTTAAAGTAAGCCAAATCCAGTTACACACTTTGCACAGCTGGATGGCATACCTTAAGTCAACCTGCCTGGTTTAGTGTAGACAAGGCCTGAATGCCTGTCCATAATTTCATGCAATCTTGAAAATTTAAATTTAAATCAATTAAAGTCCATTATTATGAGCAAATATGAAAACGCAAAATCAAAAATAAAGAACAAATTATCCACCAAAATTATAAAAAAAGAATTACAAAAATATCTGTCTTGAGGAATTAGCAGAATCTCATAAGTCACACACTATGACTCCATGGGAATGTAAGTGTGCCCACTAGTGCATTAACCAGCTTTCACTACTAACATTTTCTTGAGCATGTTAGAATTTGCAGAGAGGAAGCGATTCAGTATGCCCTGTTGCCCTACATTTGTACACCAAAGTAACATAAGGCAGGATTTACTTTAAGTCACTTGCCAGTCAAATAAATTGACAGTGACATTCAGGAAGGGAAGTTCTCGTATCTGATGTTCCATTTTCTACATATTCAGTGTCCCCTAGGAGAAATTTCACACTGTTCTCTATTCTAGGCATCACACAACCTCCCTTTCCAAAGATCACAAGAAAGCAAGAAACTGCCTTTGTCTGCCTGTCTTACTTTTTCGAAAACAGACGTATCACACAATTCAATGCAATGAAAAAGGAAACCTAAAGTGCTAGTTAACATTTGAGTTGTTTACTTGGAAAAACTATATCCAGCCACAAAGAAGTCGACTTCAATTTAAAAAATACCCTCCAAGAATCCAAGGAATTTGTTGTTTGTTTAAAAATACTCTTTCTATCACAAAAATGAAGCTGTGCCAAAAATGTGTTATGATTTCAGAAGATTCTAAAACATTTGGGAGAAAACTTGCACCTTTTAGGAAATTACAAGAAATGCATCTACAGCTGGTGTTTCTTTTTCTTAAATACTTAAAGTAACATAAAAGCTATTTGTTCTTCAGTATCAATCAAAAGTGATAAAGTATAATAAACACAAGGATGTTTCCCAGATAAGAAACACCATAAATGCACAATTTAATGTCTATAAAATGCTCTGTTTATGTGTAGAAATATTATCAAAGAAAATGACAGGACCTGCAGTGTCATTTTGCATCAGATGTAGACATAGCAGAGAGCACAAGTGCCCATGATGATGTAAGGGTCAAATTCAGGGCTCTGTTACATCCCCAGAGCTCCTCTGAGTTCAGGGAAGGGAAAATTGTGGGCCAAAATTGCTGCTGAAGCTATTCTAGTAAAGCAGCATCTGAGCAACCTTGCTGGGAGCCTTAGTACAGATAGGGGTCAGCTAATCCATTTTCACCACATCAACAATTAAATCTGCTAGGGGTGACTAAAGTCACAGCTTCCATCTTAGCCAGCATACCAAGGACTAAACAAGAGCGCTCTAAAGATGCAAAGATAAGCTGCTACAGTTTGAGCTAAAGCAGTAGTAGGAGCTGTAACAACTCCTATCCTTTTGTGAATAACAGCAGAAGGGGACCTGTAATACACACTTACCAGTGGGTTACTCTTCCTGCTGAACTGGAAGAAGTGAGGTCTCCCAGCATTCTCTCCTTGCATATGCTTTTGAGGTGTAGCTCCCCATAACTAACATAAACAAAGATTGTTTGGCCCTTATGCTTCTATTAATCTGTGAAAGGGAAAGAACATTATTTTCCATCAACGTGAAGGGAGATATAATTGAAACAGGAGTTTCAGGAGCTAATTAATATACATTTAAATAGAATCCTAGGGTTGGAAGAGACCTCAGGAGGTCATCGAGTCCAACACTCTGCCCAAAGCAGGACCAATCACAACTAAATCATCCCAGTCAGGGCTTTGTCAAGATGGGACTTAAATACCTGTAGGGATGGAGATTCCACCACCTCCCTAGGTAATCCATTGCAGTGCTTCACCACCCTCCTAGTGAAATAGTTTTGCCTAATATCCAACCTAGACTGTCCCCACTGTAACTTGAGACCATTGTTCCTCGTACTGTCATCTGTCACCGCTGAGAAGAGCCTTTCTCCATCCTCTTTGAACTTCTCTTTTATAGACCAAACAAGCCCAAATCCCTCACCCTTTCCTCATAAGTCATGTGCTCTAGTCCCCTAAATAATTTTAGTTGCCCTCCACTGGACCCCCTCTAATGCGTCCACATCCTTTCTGTAATGGGGGTGGGGCGGAGAATTGGACACAATACTCTAAATGTGGACTCACCTGTGCCAAATAAAGTGGAATAATCACGCCTCTAGATCTACTGGCAATGCTACTACTAATGCACCCCAATATACCATTAGCCTTCTTGGCTACAAGGGCACACTGTTGACTCATATCCAGTTTCACATCCATTGTAATTCCCAAGTTCTTTTCTGCTGAACTGCTGCTTAGCCAGTTGGTCCCCATCCTCTAACAGTGCACTTGTCCTTGCTGAACCTCATCAGATTTCTTTTGACCCATACCTCCAAATTGGCTAGGTCACTCTGGACCCTATTCCTACCCTCCAACCTCTTCCTCTAACTCTACCTCTTCCTCTAACTTAGGCTACTTCTACCTCTTCCTCTAACTTAGGCTACTTCTAGACTTCAAGCCTCTTTCGAAAAAGAGCGTCTAGACTACAACCTGTACTTTCGAAAAAGCAAGCCGCTTTTTCGAAAGAGAGCACCTAGGCAGTCTGGTTGCTCTCTTTCAAAAAAGCACAGTTTGCATTACATAGCTCCTTTTTTCTAAAGAGAACTTTCGAGAAAAGGTGTTCTTCCTCGTAAAAAGAGGATTTCCACCATCGAAAAAACTGCCGCGTTCTTTTGATTTACTTTCAAAAGAACGCAGCAGGAGTCTAGAAGCAGGGGAATTTTTTTTAAAAAGGACCACTTTTTTTAAAAAAAACTGTGGTCTAGACACACCCCAGGTGTCATCCACAAACTTGCTAAGGGTGCAATCCATCCCCTCATCCAGGTCATTAAGGGTATGTCTACACTACCCCGCTAGTTCGAACTAGCAGGGGTAATGTAGTCATCCGCGCTTGCAAATGAAGCCCGGGATTTGAATTTCCCGGGCTTCATTTGCATGAAGCCGGCTGGCGCCATTTTTAAATGCCGGCTAGTTCGGACTCCGTGCCGCGCGGCTACACGCGGCACGGACTAGCTAGTTCGGATTAGGAAGCCTAATACGAACTAGCTAGTCCATGCCGGGTGTAGCCACGCGGCACGGAGTCCGAACTAGCCGGCATTTAAAAATGGCGCCAGCCGGCTTCATGCAAATGAAGCCCGGGTAATTCAAATCCCGGGCTTCATTTGCAAGTGCGGATGACTACATTACCCCCGCTAGTTCGAACTAGCGGAGTAGTGTAAACATACCCTAATAAAGATGTTGAACAAAACCAGGCCTAGAACTGATTCTTGAGGCACTCTGCTTGAAACTGACCATGAACCAGACGTCGAGCTGTTGATCACTAGCCGTTGAGCCCAACAATCTAGCCAGCTTTGTATCCAATTTACAGTCCATTTATCCAATCCATACTTCTTTAACTTGATGGCAAGAATTCTGTGGGAGACAGTATCAAGAGGATCACTGAAGTCAAGGTATATCACATCCACTGACTTCCCCATGTCCACAGAGCCAGTTACCACACATAGGAGGCAATCAGGTTGGTCAGGCATGACTTGCTGTTGGTGAATCCAGGTCTATCAGATAAACTCAGAATGAAGAATTTCAGTTGCATTAAATATGAGTAAGAATCAATGCAGTAACTCTTCCTATTAGTTATTCTGATAATATAATCAATATGTATTTTGCTGTCTCCACATATGCAGTCTTTAATACACTTGCAATCAAGACCTAATGGTTAGGAAAGAACAGGCTACTCAGAGGCTGATGGGATAGAAGGGCACCTTTATTGCTGATATTCATTCTATCTCAGGACCTGGGATGTAAGTGAGCAACAAATTAACCCTACATACACCTTTTTGTCTTAGTATGTAAATACGTGTGTCAATTACATCACCCTTTAAGCCCTAATTTAGTAATGTGAACATCCATATAATGCATAATCATAACAATGTGATGAATATAATCATACTCACCACTGTTTACTGTTTAAAACTTTTTAGCTGATGTCAGCTGTTTTCACATCATGAAACTCCTTGAACTTACAAGGGGCACAGGATATGTCACCCTGAATGTATAATTCAATGTGGATAAGGAGGTAAGGAAGATAGAATTGTCAACACATAGGCCATTCATTAAAAAGTTATACCTTGGGTACAGTTAAGTGCTTGTCAATCTCAAGCAAGCATAGAAGATGGATTTAAAACAAGTCTGTAAATCAGTAGAAGTAGAATCTGTCTGTGTCATGCCCCATTACCATACTCGTATCTACCAAGACCCCTTATCTAATCCTTATGTACCCCAACACTATTTACATTTAGAAGCTGTTTTGCTGGCACCTAGAGACTTTCGCCCCTGGGACTTTGGGCATCTGAAGAAATGTGGAAGGCATTTTGGGATTGTGTAATAAGCCTATTAGCTGGATGCTGCTGCTGAAACAATCAGCTCTGAAATAGATAATGATGCTGGCATTGCATCACCATTAGGTTTCATGATTAATAGTCCTACTGAGATGAATGGGAGAAGCTTACAACTATCAGAGCTGTTGTTTGAGGTTGTCCAGAGGCTCAGAAAGGCAGGGTAACATTGCTTACACTTGGTTGATGTTTCCAAGATTTTTCTTTGCAATCTTAAGTGCTAGAAACTTCTTTTTCTTAATGAAAGCTCAGCTGTTTGGAGTATAAATCTGTAGTAAGGGATGAATTCTGAGACAAATGTAATGGATCCAGAACAGCTAAATTCATGGGCCCCTGTATATATTACATAAGAATAAAATGTATCTTAGTTCACATTGTAGTATTCTATTTTCTTATATATGGACCCCACAAGGTTTATAATGGTTGCCTATTTTAAAAGGTGAAACATCATCCTACTATTGATGCAACAGGGTAGCCATACTTGAAGGGAGAGGAACTCGCATCCTTTATGCAAAATAGCAACACTTTGCTGTTTCAGGGAAAATCTAGGGCAGTGTATCTTAAACTTTTTAAGACCGAGGAACACCAAACAATATTTTTTTTAATGAGGAACACCAGGGATTTTTTGTTAAGAAAAAAAAGGTTGGGGGGGGGGGGGGAAGGATTGGGGGGGGGAGCTATTGAGAAAAAAAAGGATTGGGGGAAAGTTTTTGAGCCAAAAAAAAGTCTCCTGCCCCTTTAAGGGTGGCCATTTTGAATTCTGTTGTTCTCCACGGCATACCTCCAACTGCCTCATGACACACCGGTGTGCCGCAGAACACAGTTTAAGAAACACTGATTTAGGGGAATCCATAGTTTCATGGATCCAATAGCCAAGACCCACAATCTAAGGGATACAGAGGGTCTTCGGATGCTAACATAGCCATATGTTAGAGTAACAGCCAAGGAAAGGCTTCACAGTCAGTCTGCAGGTTGTCTGAGTTCATTTCTCACTACATCCTGCAAATGGATCCATGTGAGCAGATATTTGTTTATAGATATCTGTACTGAAGTCAATGGAATGGTGTACATTATCAGAAAGTGCCATTATTTTTCATATATGACAAATGAAATTTTAAAAATGTATCAAAAGTAAAAAATGGCCTTGATTGGTGATAAAAAGAGAATTTAGCTAACAGCATGGATGTTGACATAATGTCTTTTGTAAAAAACTCCAGCCTATGTTACACAGTATAGTAAAAAAGGAAATTTGAAGATTACATAGGTAGATACACGGAAGGGTTAGAAAAGTCATAATTTAATCAATTATAATTTGAAAATGCTTTTTTACCTAACAAAACCGTAATGTCTTTAATTTTTTTAACTCATCAGTAGTCTCTCAACTATTAGCAGAGCTGAAAGAGCATCTGGAGCTGGTTTAATAAGAGATTCTGTTGGGTTTAATTGAGGTGGAGTAATAGAAACTATTAATTCTCCTGGGGGTTGTTTGGACTGTGTGTGTAGAATGAAGAAGATAGCCTAATTATTTTGTATGGATAGTATATGTGCCTCACTGTGCCTGTTTGCTATAATTCTGGCAGACTGCACAGAGTTATAACAAAGAGGGTATGTAAGAAAGAGGAAAAGAAACAGTTACAAAGTCCTTCCAGAGAGACTACCAAATGGTCTTGAGAGAAACAATGGGTGACCTAGTCACTGAAAAATCCCAAGTTGCCTATCACTATAAGGGGAACTTGCCTTTTACTTCAAGGCCATAGACAAAGACCAGAAGAACATTAAGCTGTTAAAATCTTTGCATGGAGGCAAAGGAGGAGGAATTGGATAGCAACTTATTGGGAGAGAGACCAATAAAATCAGAGTATGCAATTGGACTGTGAAATCAAGGCAGAAGTTTTGCATAGGCAGGCCACTCATCCAGTTTTAAACTGGACAGTCCTGATTTTGTGTTGTTTGTCTCCTGTCCCAATATGGCTTTGTCCAGTATCTGACAGGAGGTTTCATTAACGAAGAGTGCTCCACATCACCCCTGCTGGCATAACCTCACATAAATGTTGGTGGGGGGCAGGCCTATGCTACTCCAGAAAGCAGTACCATAGCTGGTATTCCAGGATTGTGCAAGTGGCCACCCTATTTCTTCAGGGTGTTCCTGAGACAGCTCACCTCACCTACTCTTGAAGAGAAGGGATGAGTTGCATGCAAGCCCAGTCCTGATGTGGACTTTTTTTCCAGTCTGCTGTGTACCTTTGGGAAAATGGACAATCTGTTGGCTTGAAAGGGGCTGCTCTGAGTCGTTTTAAATAGCTGCTGGCCATGGACACCCAGAGAGGAGCGTCTTGTAGGGACCAATTTCAACTGGGCCTGTTGTGTGATTTTGATTGGAAACCAAGGGACTGTTGCCTCAGGGTCCAGTCAAAGAGAGGTAGAAATGCAGGATGACACCCCGACAGAGAGGAAGGTGGCAGAACTAGCCACCATAGGGATTGCATGCATGAGGAACACAAGGGAATGTAAGGTACAGCTCACTGGCACTGTATCTATTGCAGTCAGTGGAAGTGGCAGGACTTATAGCCAGTTGATGGAGTGATCTATGGAGTTCCACTCTGGAAAGAGTCCAGATTGATGCCTGTCACTTGGGAAGAATGGCCATGGGAGAACTGGGAAACCATGGGAAGTCAGCGTTGCACTCTGCTTGTGACAAGTGCTGCTGACTGTGCAAGTCTAAGAGCCTCAGGGTATGTCTAGACTGCATCCCTGTTGGCAGAGGGATGAAGATTAGGCAGGTCGACATTGCAAATGAAGCAGGGATTTAAATATCCCGTGCCTAATTTGCATAAAAATGGCCTCTGTGTTTTGCCGACTCAGAACTTTGTTGCCAAAAAGCGGCAGTCTAGAGGAGGATCTGTCAAGAAAGAAAGCCTTTTTTGACAGATCCTGTAAACCTCCTTGTAGGAGGCATAAGGGATCTGTTGAAAAAGGCTTTCTCGACAGATCCCCCTCTAGACTGCCGCTTTTTGCCGACAAAGTGCTGAGTAGGCAAAACGTGGCAGCCACTTTTATGCAAATTCGGCACAGGATATTTAAATCCCTGCCTCATTTGCCATGTCAACCTGCCTAATCTGCATCCCTCTGCCGACAGAGGAATGCAGTCTAGACATACCCTCTGTGTGCACTTAGGAAAGGCACTGGTATGGTTTTGTCTAGGGAGGCATTCCCAGGATGTATTTTCCCTTTCAGGGCTTTTGTCAAGAGTGGTATCCCGAGACAAAATCATTTTCTTCACTGAAAGACTAATTAAAGGTAACTTGTGGGGTTTTTTTCTTTCATTCACTTGGGATGGACTGACTAGTTTGCCCCTCACTGCAAATGCTTGACAGTTTTTGTTTTCAAAGTAGTTAACAAATAATAGTCCTTCTAAAACTCCCTGATGGAGGAAAACAGCTGTTAATAGCCCTGTTTTGCAACAGAGGAAACTAAGCCAGGGAATTTTAGTGATGTGGGGGAAAAGTTATAACTGGCATAAAATGGACAAAGCACATAAACTCAGGAAAGAGACACTGAAGTGGGGAATTAATGACGAGAAGTATCTGTTCACCCCAGTGTAGATTAAAGTGAATTGGTTACCAAAAACACTAATGCTACATCTACATTGCCCCGTCTTGCACAAGAACATATGCAAATGAGTCATGGCAATGAATATTGCTGCATCTCATTTACATAATTAATGAGCCACCATTTTTTCACTGCTCTTTCTTGCACAAAAGCCCTTGCGTGAAATGGTGGCTCAAGTATGCAAATGAGGTGCAGTGATATTCATCACCATGCCTCATTTGCATATGTTCTTGCACAAGACTGGGCAATGTAGACATAGCCCTAGCTGTATCATTCAAATGGACTAAGCAATACTATTTGCCCAGTGCTTTGAGTGTCTGAACTATATTGCACTGAATCCTTTCTCTAGGTGTAATGTTTGTCCAATAAATTGGATTCTACTGTATCATTCCAGCAGGATTCTTCACTGAAGAAACAGCTTTAGCAATTTCAGCCTTATTATCGAATCAGCAAAAAAAATGCAAGCTTGTCCAGTTGTCCTTTCTGTTTCACTCTCCCTTTCATACACCTGCTTATGTGCCGGAGTGCCACCTTTCTTCATGACTTCTATTATGGAGAGGTGAACAGGGAGCGTGCTGCAGTGGAAACTGAATGAGAAATTCTGGATGGCATAATTAAACTTCCTCTTGGGGTGCACCCAGAGCAGTAATTCTACCATCCCTTGAAAGGGTGAGTAAGTGCTCTTCTCACAGCTCCCCTAGGTAGTATGAACGTGGGAATAGATTCAGCAGCTTCCCATTATTGGGCAGCTACTTTTAATGAAGGCATTGATCCTGAGCAATAGCTTTGTGTTGCACTTTGCTTGTGACTCTCCACTGCAGAGTGTAGGGGGTGTAAGCTCCTTATACTCCTCGTTCTCTAGCAGAGAGGCTGACGCAATCTGACCCTCAGGTTTTTTTGTAATTCCTTTTCCATGAATTTTCTCATATGGTTTTCCCCCTCCCCCATCCTTTCTCGGTTGTAACCGAAGCCACACGCTTAAAAGGCAAATCTGTTCATTGCAGTAAGCCAGCAACAAAGAGGCAGGATGTCCAATGTGCTGTATGCGTGTCCAAATGAGAGCCATCCGGAGACAGACAGCAGGATGCATGCTGTGCAATATGCCCTGAAGCACATATCAGGTTATTTTTATTCTGTTTAAAAATACCACTTTTCTAAATGCACTGTTGTTTGTTTTGAAGAAAAATGAAAAGAAGAGATTGTGCAGAACAAAACAATTTAGTTAGAAAACATGCATCAGAAGGGTCGCATATGTGTCATGCTGCAAAACACATTTTCCATCAGCATATTTTAAAAATTACAAGGAACATGTATTACATACTAATCAGTTTCTTTAAAGGAACTATGCCAAGTAAGATTTATATTTGGTTAAAACAGATCCTTACCTCTTAATCCGTAGATATGTGACATAGCCAAACCAAACATCTTAAGTGGCTACTCATGTGTAATGAGCCATGCCAAGCTCTGAATATTAGTTGGGTTTATCTGTCCACCCTCATGTTCATAAATTGAGTTATGGCACCAAATACCAGAGAGTGCATCTACACAGCACCCTAAACTCGAAATAAGAAACGCAATTCGCAAATTGCGTATCTTATTTCAAATCTATTTCGAAATAGTTTATTTTGAAATTTGGTGCATCTACATAATGCCAAATTTCAAAATAACATGCTATTTCAAGACATCCCTTAATCCTCGTGGACTGAGGGTTACTGGGATGCCAAAATAGCATGCCTGTTATTTCAAAAAATATTTTGAAATAATGGCCTGAAGCACATATCAGGTTATTTTTATTCTGTTTAAAAATACCACTTTTCTAAATGCACTGTTGTTTGTTTTGAAGAAAAATGAAAAGAAGAGATTGTGCAGAACAAAACAATTTAGTTAGAAAACATGCATCAGAAGGGTCGCATATGTGTAGACACGGGGTAGCTATTCCGGGATACCTCCGGTATCCCAAAATAGCCATTCAGTGTAGATGTAACCAGATTGACTTCCAACTGCTTGTGTAACCCTGGAGTATTAACATACTTTCTTCCTATTTACCTCACTTGCTTCCACAACATTTTATGTAATCTCTGTGAGCTCCTGTAACCATCTCTTTTAAATACAGTTATAGAAAGAATTGCACAAATTAAAGTCTCAGTTCTGCACTTCTCACTCAAACAAAACTCCTGTTCATTTCTTTCAGCTAGATTTTGTACAGAGTTGGTTTCCATTTTGCAATTGACTCAACTTAAACAGTGAAAACAGACTAATCAGTGTCCCTTACTTGTTCTCAGTCACTAGTACAGTGTCAAATATTTGATTTCTAAGTACTGTTATTGGATATTTAGACCAAAACAGAGTTTAGAAAGTGAACAAAATCTAAATGTTGAGGTCAACCCTATAGGCACCTGCATGGAACCTGGGGAAGTTGCAGGAGGAAAGAGTTTGGAGAAGCCTCAGGAAGTCAATTTTTGTACACATCACTACAATTCTAGTTGCAGATGCAGCACCTGAAAATATGAATGCTCTTAATAAAGAGACAGTTTAGTTGTACAAGCATGGGCTCCTCTCATGGTATTACCCAGTGTTACATGAAACAGGTAGTCACACCATTTGTCCAGTATTAAACTGGATAGTCCTGCTTTTCTAGGATTTGTGCCTCAATCTGGTTCTCAAAGCTAGATGTGGGTCTGTGCATTGTAGAATAGGGGATGTCTGGCCTCCTCCCATGTAGAATGGCCTTAAAGTACAGTGCTTAGGAAATTGTACTGGTGAGAATGGGGAGGGGGGAGAGCTTTTAAAGATGCTGACCATCCTGCAATGTGACCTTGCATGATTCTGACAAGGTCATAGACACATCATTCCTAGAAGTGCCCAAATGTCTGGTATTGCAACTATGTGTGAGCTGTCACCCTAGAAACATGGTGTCAGAAGTCAATTCAATGAGAGCCACAGCGGCATGTGATTACCAGGAAAATAAAACAGCACCTGCAAACAGGCAATGTGAAGGGACTCAGGCCACTAGGGATGTTTCCACGCAAGATGCCTTTTAGAAGCATGAGCACAAGAAGTGAGTCTATATTTGAAAACGCCCATGAGAGGGATACATTTTAAGATTAAGATGAAGCTTTTTTACTGTCTTATTGGGGGAAGGGGGGGAAATGAGCAATAAGAAACAAAATGACCAAAAATAAAGGCCAAATAGTGAAACAACTGATACAGTTGTTTGATAAGTACTGTGATTCCAAACAGAATGAGACTCTAGAGGTATTTTTACTTGTGTGGTTTATCTGAAACTAAGAAGCAGAAAAGAGACTAGATATTTACATTACCAACCTGAGAACTCCAACATCCACATGTAACTATGGAGATGTAACAGATTCCTGAATTGGAGGTAGAATTGTTTGTGTCACACAGGCTTCCAGTGTATAGGAGAGATTATTAAGAGAATCTAATAAGAGATCTAACCTTAGAGAAGTTCCGTCAAGTACCAAAGGTGGCCAAACTGTCAAGAGAGAAAGTCAAAGTACAACAGCAACTAGTGCAGAACAAATACAAGATCAAGGAGCCCAAGGAGCATGAGGGATCAAGAAAGCAGGAATCATGATCCAACATACATTCTGCGGAAAGCAATAAGAAAGTCAGAAAGAAAAATGCCCAGCCTATTGACACGGGTGCCAGGAGAATAGGAAATAGAACCACTTCATGTCCCAGCAGCTACCCAAGGAGAAAAAACACCCCAGCTGCATATGCAGTGACTGAGGTTGAAAAGTCTTCCAATGAAGAGAAGTGTGTCAAAGTGTGACTCTAACAGATCTAAAAACTCTGATTGTGTGTGTACTGCAGAAGAAGGCTGCCAGCCAGTCAAGTGCCATATTTTCAGTTCTACTGTTAGATCAACTATTGATTTAATTCCAGCTGGATTGTGATCCCAGTAATATTGATAAATAATATTACGCTGAAGAAATAAGGCCAAGTGCAATTGATACATAATAAAACCATTGTGAGGCAAGCAGACAAATGTAGGCTGTGGAAAGAAATTACCCTCAGGAGACAGTATTACTTGGAGTTTATTCTAATTGACATAAAGAAATACTGTCCATTGACAGTCTGTAGGGAAATGCAAGCGATGGATTTCACTGTAGGGCAACACCGGGATAGCCTCATCAGAACCATATCTAACATTCTAACAATTTAAGGACATAGTTCAAGCATAAGAATTCCTAGAGGGCAAGTTGAACGCAGAGATTTAATAATCTCACAGGTGTGGTCTGTGATATTATTAAAACACAGAGTTCCATTAGCTCTGGTGTCATCACTGAAGAAAGAACGGGCAACCCTGCAAATTAAGAGGTATCATTACATCCACTGAAACCAGCACAAAGTAGATCAGCAGCCTAGAAAAAATTTTAGGTAAACTGAGGTTCTGCATTACTTAATAGTGTATTTAAAAGAAGTCACTATCCTATTACTAAGAACTGAGGAATGTATCCAGAGGAGAGCACTGTGTGCTCACAGAGGAGGACATATCTTCCACAACCTAGACAGCTCAACAAAACTGGATATAGTCTATCAACATCCTACAATACTTCAAATCTCTCATTGGAGACGCCAGGCAATTCAAGAAAACATTAGAATGGTTTCTGGAATATTGAGTGAGATGAGCCACCCAGCCACCTGGCAACATTTGTCATACCTTTTACTAGGTGTTACTGGAAATAAAGGCCTATTGACATCAACCTGACCCCAGAGGCATTTATTGAAAACTGAAATAGAAATCAGAGAAATTTCCAGGTATCAGGAACATAGTGAAGCACATTCTTATTGAAGTTGGAGATGACAAGGAAAAAGTAATCAAGGACCCTGGTACCATGTTGTGACAACTCCCAAACAAGTGCCAGAAGCAGAGTATTGCGCTGAATGCAGATAAGCTGAAGCTGGAAAACACAAACAAATAATAGAGGTCCCGTACACTGTACTTCTGCTAACCGCTGAGGGACATCATGAGATTCTGAAAGCCATTATGGAAATGTTCAGATCAAAGGATGTAAAGGAAGTCCAGCAATATATAGGAGGGCCAACTATCTTTCTGGATCCTAAGGATACCCACTAGAAGTCCATGGACCCTTCATACAATTAACACACAGTGATGAAGCATGGGAAATGGTCAGAGACCCAAGAAGAGGAGTGTGAAAGAGTAAAGAAAAACACAAGCAGAGCACCAGTCCTGAAGTACGACAACCCTGCAGAGCTGTAGAGTTACAGAATGATGCTTACCAGGAGACCTAGGAACATCACTTAATGCAAAATCACCAGGCCGCTGTATTTGCAAGTAGGGTCCAGCCAGTCACAGAAAAGAGGTAGATAGAAAATAAGGAACCAACTGTGTGCTCTTTGGCATGGAACAATTCCATCGATTCACCTTTGGGCAGAAGGCAGATGTGCAGTCTGATCACAAACTATTAGAAAGCATCATGAAGAAGCCACTGCTGAGTGTATTGAAGCAAATCGAATACAGTTTACTGAGACTCCAGTACTATGATATGAGGAGGATACTACTGATGCCATACCTGCCAGAGTACAGGACAAATGACCCTGTGGACACATTACTATGACTTCACATCTCCGATTGGGGAATCCAAGAAATCCAACAAAACACCGAACAGGGTAAGATGCTACAGACAATAAAGCAGTTTGTATTCCAAGATCACAAGGGCTGTGTCTACACTGGCAAGTTATTCCGGAAAATCAGCCGCTTTTCCGGAAAAACTTGCCAGCTGTCTACACTGGCCACTTGAATTTCCAGAAAAGCACTGACGATCTAATGTAAAATCATCAGTGCTTTTCCAGAAAAACTATGCTGCTCCTGTTCGGGCAAAAGTCTTTTTCCAGAAAACTGTTCCAGAAAAGGGCCAGGGTAGACAGCACAGTAGCGTTTTCTGCAAAAAAGCCCCGATCACGAAACTGACGATCAGGGCTTTTTTGCAGAAAAGCACCTCTAGATTGGCAACGGATGCTTTTCCAGAAAAAGTGCTTTTCCGGAAAAGCGTCCTGCCAATCTAGACGTGCTTTTCCGAAAATGCTTTTAACGGAAAACTGTGGAATAAGTGGCACAGGAAGTTACCTTCAACTACAAGGTAAGAATTAAGATGTACGTACAAGAAAATATTTTATTGAGAGGGGGGAAAAGAAGTAATTCCAGCAGATTTGAGAGCTGACACCATGAGTCAACTACTTCATGCCTCAGGATAGAGAAACAACCTTAATGAAAATGAAAATAATGATAATTCTGTATTTATGAATTAATGTCTTTGATTAAAAAAAAGCAAGATAATGTCACTGGAACTACTCATGAAAATGTGAAAGAAGAGAAACAATAAAAATACTATGTACATTAATTATAATGTTTCAAGTAAAGCATACCTGCTTATGTCACTGCTGATGAAGTCGGATTTGCCAAGAACTGATTCATTGTGAAAATATTAAACCCCCTCGGCAATATTTGCACCCCTCTGGATCCAAAAGCAGATGTGAACCACATCTGTTGGATCCTATCTGTGGCACTGAAATGGAAGGCATGCCAGCTCTGTGCTTTGCCCCCACACTCTCTGGAGACCCACAGAAGCTCCTCCTCAAACTCCATTGGATCGTCATCTAAGAAAGGAGATTAAGGAAACAGATAGGAAACAGCAGCTCTCCATAGTGCACGTTCTTCAACATCCCATAGATCTACATTTGGAATTCAAATCAGTTCTCAATCCCACTTAAGACACTGTTAACATCTGTAGTAGGCACTCCCAAGGTGGCTATTGCTGTATCTACCAGTGTGTTAGTACAGCACAAGCTATAGTGTGGTGCATTCAGGAACAGCAAATAGGAACATAACGTTTCTTTCTCTGATGCTTGTAATTCAGTTGCTTGAAAATCACAAGTCTCATTCTCAACACAAAGTTCAATTAACCACTCCAGGACTTGGGAAATTGGGAGTGGAACTGGGCAACTAAGACATTATGTTTAACTTGATTCTCTGGTCGTGGCCAAATGTTAGAAAACAAGATGACAAAACTACACACTTACTACACAGAAGGCAAGGAATGTACACTGAAACATATCACTCACAATCCACCTAGGGAGTTTTAGCAGTAGCACCAAACTTATGACCATAGGTGGGTTAGGCAGGTGCTCTATGCTACATCTTTATGATTGGAGTCCTCCTAGCTCATGTCTGTGTTCAGTGTTCTGGTCCATTTTGCTAGGTGCTGTAAAAATACACCCTGAAGAGCTCATGCAGGACCCTAACTATAAAGATCGTACCTAGAGAAAACGTAGCCATTCATCTGAGCCTAAATTGTTTCCTTAGGTCTCCAAATCAGGAGATTTTTGCAGGAACAGTTCAAAGAGCAGCTAAAAGGAGATTGAGTGGGTGCAAAGTGTTCCCTGGAGAAGCAATGTCTAAAAGGGTACCAAATCAAGTCGCTAATGGGCCATTTTATAGAGAGTTCCTCTCATTTTAAAAAACATTCAGTCTGTGAGTAACATAACTCTGTAACCTCAGAAAGACCCTTGAAAACTGCTAATCAACAGAACTGAGCAAGCTATGCCATTCTGGGCTTTCTTTCCATAACAAGTAGTCACAACAGGTGTATAAGTTAAAATGACTTTCACCTTTAACACCTTTCGAATAGTTTAAATCTTCAATTCAGAGCTAGATTCAATACAACATCTCTTCCCTGCTTTCTTTGTCACATGAACTTATTGCATCTTGTTTCAAATGAAATTGCAAAGGTTGTTTCTAGAAGCGTGGGTCTCTAAAGGTACGTCTACAAAGCAGCTTTATTTTGAAATAATTTTGAAATAATAGGCATCTTATTCCAAATTCTGTAACCCTCATTTTACGAGGAATAAAGTCTATTCCAAAATAGTTATTTTGAAATAAGGTGTGTGTACATGGGGCAGTTGTGGTTATTTCAAAATAAGTGGCCTCCAGGGCTTCTCACAGGTGCCCTGCTGACCGCTCTGCCCACTCTCATCAGGACTCTATAGTTCCCCTTCCCCTGCAGGCTTAAAGGTGCAGCCTCAGGGGAAACAGTGTGTGGCACACAGCAGGCCCTGTTTGCACCATGCCACACAACAACGCCCAACTCTGCCAACCCTGCTGCCATGGCAGATCACAGCACTGCACCTGAGTCCCCCACGGCTACCAGCACAGCTTCAGGCAGCTCCCAAACCCCTATACAGGGGACGAAAGAGGTGGACACCCTCCTGGTCTGATGCAGAGATCCTGGATCTCATTGAGATCTGGGGAGAGGAGGTGACCCTCCAGGTTCTCTGCACCAGATGCAGAAATGTGGACATTTATGGCCGGATTGCCAACAGCCTGTCAGAGGGGACACATCTGCAGCCAGGAGCACGTGTGGATGAAGGTTAAAGAACTCAGGCAGGCCTATGCTAAGGCCAAAGAGTGTAGCTCCTGCTCAGGGGCAGCACCACAGACCTGCCAATACTACAACCAGCTCCACTGCATTATGGAAGGGGGGTCAGTGCCTTCCCCTCTCTCCAGTTGTGGAATCTGGACAGAAGATACCCATTGTCATCCTCCCAGAGGGCAGGTGTACATGGAACTGCACCACATCACCTGGCAGGAGCTCTTGCAGCAGGCCCGGACCATGTGCACAGCTGACATTGCTGCAGTTGATTGCCTGCTGGCTGCTCCTGCTCCAGCTCCTGCCCCTCCAGCTTCTCCCCCTAGCCGTCTCTGTGGCCACTGAGGGCCTTGCACATGAGGCAGTGGGACCATTCCAGATGTCACTCCCTGCCCAATTCCTGAGCCTCTCCTGCTTCCTTCCCACTCCCCCATTCTTTCCCCGGTTACATTTACCCCAATTAAAGCAAAACTAGTTTATTGTTTCAAAAACAAAAGGTCTGCTTTATTATATCAATAGGGAAAGGGAAGGAGGGAGGGAGAGGGGAGAAAGGAGGGCAGAAGAAGGGAGGAGTGGGGAAGTAAAGGCACAGAGGGGCACTACACGTGCCCCGGGGGGAGAGGGGGGCTTGGGAAGAGTGTCGCTGGGGTCCTTGTGTGAAACTCTTCCTCAGAGGCATTCAGATGTGCACAGCCCCTTGAAGGGCATGCCCAATGGCAGCCATGCACAGCTGTTCAAAGCACCCTGGCAAGAACGTCTCCCCCTTGTTCTCGCATATATTGTGGAGGACAAAACAGGCCGCCACCACTTGGCGACCACTCTGCTCGCTGAGGTTGAGGCAGGTGAGGAGGAAGAGGAAACTCCGTTTCAGATGTCCAAAGGTGCCCTCCATGACAATGTAGGCCCTGCTGAGCCTGGCATTGAAACATTCCTTGCTTTGGTCTAGGTGCCCTGTGTAGGGCTTCATAAGCCAGGAGAGCAGAGGATAGGCAGCGTTCCCCACTATACACATTGGCATGTCCACATCCCCGACCCTCATGGTGCATTTGGGAAAAAAAGTGCCCACCTGCATTTGCCTGTAGAGGCTGGAGTTGCAGAAGACACAGGCATTGTGCACCTTCCCTGACTACCTGACACTGATGTCCATGAACCAGCCTCAGTGATCCACAAGGTCCTTCAGAAAGATTGAAAAGTACCCTTTGCAGTTGATGTATTTGGAGGCCTGGAGATCGGGGGCCCAAATGGGGATTTGGGTACCATCAATGACCCCCAACACACACACGCATACAGTTGGGGAAGCCAATTGCATCAAAGCCGGTGTTGATGGGGTGCACGTCACCCAGGTGGACAAGCTAGCACAGCAGGTTGGTGTTGATGGCCTTCATCATCTGTAGAAGGAGACAAACAGGGTGCCAGGGCCCTAGGGAGGTCCCTGAGGCCAACTCCCCACCTTGACACACCAGGGCCAACCCCCTACTTATCCTACCCTGCATTACCACGACCAGTACAATCGATCTCCCCATACTGAACTGGTTCCTGATCAAACAGTAGCATGTCTGGCATGGTGTGCTTCCAGATAACAATTGTGACCCACTTCTGGAGGGGGATGGCAAGTTGCATGTAGGTGTCCCATCATCTGGGGGCAGGAGAACGCCACTGGCAAAGCTCCATGAAGGTGCTTCCACATGCAGAAGTTCTGGATCCACTGCTTGTCATCCCACCACTATATGACAATCTGGTCCCACCAGTCAGCACTGGTGTCCAGTTGCCAAAAGCAGTGGTGCCTAGTGTGCAGAGGGAGGGAGGAGTTGTACTGCATGATCAGTGCATGGAGAGAGGAGAGGAGGTACCTCACAATGACCTGGGGGTCCTGTTCCTGCAGAACCATGAGGGCAGTTTGCCATAACTGCAACAGGAGGTGCAGGATGGGGTCTAAGAGCTGTTGACTGCTTGGAGGCAGGCCAGCTCCATGGCTGGAAGTGCTGTGGTATCCTCAAGGTCAACCAGAGCAGGCAGTAAAAAAGCTTTGCTGTTTCTCAAGGAGGTAGGCAAAGGAAAGGAGCCTGAGACAGGGCTGTACAAGGGGGTCCTTTAAGCACGAGCCTCAGATAGTCTCAGGAAGCAGCTGCAGGAAGTGTACTGATTCTCTGCCTGAAGTGCTTCTGGTAGGCCTTAAATGCGATTCAGTGTCCAATGCGTGTGGAGGCTCTTTTTTAAATAGCTCAGTGCTATTTCGATGGGCATTTGCTATGTAGACGCACTATTCCGAAATAAGCTATTTCGGAGTTTGTATTCCAGAACAGCTCATTCCAAAATAAGTGTGCAGTGCAGATATATTCTATGGGACTTGTCACAAAGGAGCCTTGATTATCACTGGGTACTACCAGAGTACAAAGAGTAATCGCCATTAACAACAACTTTAGGTTCAAATATTATGTTAGGTCATGTTTGGGGAAAAAATGTGGTGGCTTCATCCTAATTCATAGGAACAGTGATCCACATCACAAACTAACTATGTGTAGTCTTTGTTCAGAATGCCTGCTTGATGGATGCTGTGGCTGACATGCATTGGCAGACATGTTTGCAGAATCTTGAACAGCACTTTCCCGTACGGCCTGACTCTGTCCAAGAGTATTAGTCCAACATAGTCACTAAATTCAGAGTTCTATTATGGTATTGAGAGTATGTTGTAGTTTGTGTAATCCTAGCTTATCCATATAAAATCTTTGAAGTTCTTGTATCACTATGCTGTTTATTTTTTAAATGGATAAAAGAGATTTAAAATCCTAAAGGGGTTGTATGTGTAAATTTGCAAAGAAGACATCATACTTTTCAAAACAAATCAGAGACTAGTCAGAACTTTTTTATGCTGCTTCTAAATAGTATAAATAAAAAACAAACAAACAAATAAATAAATTCTTCAGCGGGGTAGCTGTGTTAGTCTGTTGCAGCAAAGCAATGAGGAGTCCTGTAGCACCTTAAATACTAACAGCTTTATTTGGGCATAAGCTTTCCTGGGCTGGATCCCATTCCTTCACATGCATGAAGACATGTATGAACATGCATCTGACAAAGTGGGGTTTTGCCCCCAAAAGCTTATACCAAAAATAAATGTATTAGACTTTAAGGTGCCACGGGAGTCTTAGTGGTTTTTAAATACATGCTATAGTTCAATAAATTCAATGCACAATAATACAATTATTAATGCGGCATAGATTTTTGAAGGCTAGAACAGAGGTTAATTTATAGAGACAGATCATCAATCAAGCCCATCAGTGAGAAGATTTCAGTAGTAGCATACATTAGGAATCAATAGCAATGCATAATAGCAACAGCATGATGACTCATGGCAGATAACATATTTGCTGGTCTGTGCAAAAAACTGAAGGAAGTAATTCAAATAAGACCTTGGATTTGGATTGATGAGATTAAAGGCAGATAAAATTGTCTAAATAAAATGCATTATCAGTTTAACATATATATTTCAGTGTATTATGGTAAAATGTTTAGAAACAATGTAAGTCTTGAAGACAGACAGAAAGATTCTTCCTTAACTTTTTTGCATGTTTTCTGCCATAGCTTCAGGCATCAGACATAGAACAGTATCAGAATTACATTTGGGAATACAAATTGCACCTTTTACAATGATCTAATATATCATAATACTTAGAAACTGTACAGAGTTTCATATCTTTAATTATCATTATCAACATTTGCTATTGAATCCATAAAATATTCCTGTGAGATGGATAAGAAAATACCATCTCTATTTTACTGGAAGAACCTGAGGCAAAGATATTGTAGGCTCAGTTTGGTGTGTAACAAAGCCCACTGCAGAAGAGGTGTGGGCTTCACATCTATCCTGAGACCTCTGGGGGAGATTGTACCTGAAGGAGGAACAATGGTTACCAGGACTGCTTAGTTTACATGGGGAGACACACTAAGCAACACCAAGCCCTGGTTAATTGTCCCAATCTAGCTAGCATGAAATAGGTGATACCACAGCGGTGCCTCCCTCCTTTCCCTTTCCAATGATCTCCAGACAAGAGCTCAAAGGGACTGCTGGTACATTCTATCCTTACACAGACTTCAAGAAGGAGTAAGGATAGTGTCTTGCTGGTGTGCGCCCACATGTTCCCCGTACACCTACAAAAGGCAAATTGCAATTTGCCCCCATACAATTTAAACTAAGACCAGGGGAGGAGGCAGTGTCATGTCTGGGATTAGAATGCAGGTGTGCTGGTTCTGAATCCTTGCTCAGATCAATAGACTATTTCTTTGCCTTTGTAGACACGATGTATAGACCTTGAATCAGCAGACAGATCTGTGAGTATTTGCATGCCCATAAACGTTAACCTATTTAGCAATGCACTACTAGATGTGTGTGCACATAATCCCAGTTTGTGAGCATACTTGGTCACATCAACCATCAGTGTGCACATATCCAGTATCAATGCATACACGTGCATCACTGCACCTGCCAAGTTTGTGTGTGTGTGTGCACACGTGCAAAAATGCACACATGCATGCTGAAAAATCAAAACTTCATTGCATAGTAGATGTTACCTACGTTTTACCACGATGCATGTTGCTTCAATTATATCTCTCCCATGCAGACCAACAGAGTTGTGTATTGGACAACCCAAGTACGGCTTTAAAAATGTCTGCACTTATGATGGGAGAAGCTCTTTTTTATCATGCATTTTATGCTATAAATTTTGTGAACATCACACTCCAGCATTATCTTCTTTTTTCCCCTCCTTTTTGAGATGCAGCTCATTAAGCACATTTCTTCCTGGGTCTCACTGTACTCATTCAGGTTCATTGAGCCCTTCAAAGCAGTAAAAAGCCGCCAGGGCATACTTACCAAAAACAAACCTGAAACTCTAAAGAACATCCATTTTGCTTTACGTATAAGCATACTCAGTTCAATTTGTTGTAGTGATATTAACATTAAACAATGATGAAGCAAGGCATTATGGAGCTATGGTTGCATCGCACCTACTTGAAAGGTTCTTCTATTCCAAAACGTAAATGACCCTTTTATTGTTTTGTAATAAAAATAAAAAACAATTGGAATAATTCACTGTAATATAGTGAAAATTGCTGAACCATGCTTCTTACATGATTTCCTACAGCCTTGGGTCTATAATAGATACAGTGAGCTTTGAAAATCAGTAACTGGTTAGAGAACCCACTTACAGCAGACGTATGTTATAAATCATCTCATTAATAAAAAAAAATTACCCCTCGGTATAAACAAAGATAGTGAAGCAGACATCTGGTACTAACCAAGTCTGTGTTATCATAATACGTTCTGAATCTGTAAAACTTCTGGCCAGCTTCAGTTTTTATTGGATTGAAGCTAGGAGATTAATAGATGGTACAACATATTGGAGGGTTCTTTCCCAAATTGTCTTGTGAGATGGAGTTGCCCTTCATGACATCAAATTCTATAAATCATTTTGCAAAAAGAAGGGGCCATGTTCTTGAATAGTTTCTATAGTTCAGACCTTGAATGGAAAAAAAAGGCATTCTGAAAGAGATTTAGGTTATATGTTTAAGGACTAATCAGAGAGGATGCAGAAGTAGGAAAGATGATATTGGTTAGGAAAGGAGGTGGATGGTCTGGAGGAAATAATATGTTTTCCAAATGTTGTAAAATGGTGGAAATGACCCATACCTGCTGTGTGTAACTTAAATCAGTTCCTAAGCCACTGTTATCTACACCAGGCCACAGATTTTGATCTGAATGGTGCACCTGCCCCAAGTGAAGGGGGGAAATTTGAACATGCCATAGAATCAGTCTATGTTTCTACACCTTTTCAGTTGAGATCTTTAGGTTCATGGGTGATCGGTACAGCTGGGGCTGGGGGAGGCAGCCCCACCTACATTCCTGCCCTCTCTGTTAAGGCCCTGCCCCACCAAGGGGAAGGGAGGAGGTGAGGCAGCACACCAAGCATGTGCACCCACCCACCATCACAGGGAGGGGAAGAGAAGGGAGGGGACACGTGTGTGCATGCGCCCCAGCCTGCCTGGCCCCTGGAGCATGGGGGAAGGAGGAGGTTGCGCAGCTGCAGCCTCTGTGCCCTGGAGCAGAGGGAGGGTGAGTGCTGGGGAATGCAACACTCTGCTCCCAGAACACTTACAGCAAGAGTTCTGGGGGTGGAGCCACGCCTGGCAGTTTGGAAAGGCAAAACCTTCCCCTGCCTAGACTACCAGACACCCACATTCAGGTTTTAACTCCTTTCCACACCTGGAAGTGGAGTCAAACCATGGAGCCTTTGCTTTTTACTTTGTTTTTATTCAATCCAAATCCCATTGTAGTCAAAGGTGCGAGAAGCCAGGTGCAACTGCAGTCCCTACATGGTTCATGCACCATCTGGGTGCAAAACACTTTGGCTACGTCTACACTGGCCCCTTTTCCGGAAGGGGCATGTAAATTTCACTAGTCGTCGTAGGGAAATCCGCGGGGGATTTAAATATCCCCCGCGGCATTTAAATAAAAATGTCCGCCGCTTTTTTCCGGCTTTTAAAAAAGCCGGAAAAGAGCGTCTACACTGGCCCCGATCCTCCGGAAAAAGTGCCCTTTTCCGGAGGCTCTTATTCTTACTTCAAAGTAAGAATAAGAGCCTCCGGAAAAGGGCACTTTTTCCGGAGGATCGGGGCCAGTCTAGACGCTCTTTTCCGACTTTTTTAAAAGCCGGAAAAAAGCGGCGGACATTTTTATTTAAATGCCGCGGGGGATATTTAAATCCCCCGCGGATTTCCCTACGACGACTAGTGAAATTTACATGCCCCTTCCGGAAAAGGGGCCAGTGTAGACGTAGCCTTTAAGAGAATCAACAAGTTGGAGTTCATAACACCCTCCAGTGCAGTACCTCTGAAGGTATCTAGCAGCAGGTAATGCCTCTCACATACCGGGAAGCTCAAGATGGCAAAAATCCCCTTTTAGCATATACCAGACATATGTTTGTGCCCAAAAGCATGACTGAGGCCTATTCCTCCAATGTACAGTAGCTCAGAGTCTTCAATTACTGCACTAGGAAATGTTGTAAAATTAAATGGAACCTAACACTGTACATGGTGCTGTTTGCAAACACTGTATGGAGTATTGTTGTTATTATTTTGTCTTTTTCTGATGGTAGAATCTAAGAGAAATTATTATGAGAGGAGGTGGGAGGAGGAAGACCTGACATGGCTTTTAAATTAGCTCCTTCAGTGCTGACAGAGACTTCCTATTTGTATATTTTATTGTCACAGCATATCTGAGGCTAATTCTACAGATAGGCTTTGATGGGTTTCTTTGTAAGTTTCAGGAATACCTTTCATAAATTTGGTATACTGATTCTAAATTGGTTATTTGTAAATAGCACTATTAACAGGCCACACTGTCTACCCCTCTGAAGCTTTTGATTATAAGAACACAGGATATCATGATGTGTGACTATATAGTTGAATACATTTTGGACAATAAATGTAACCAGGTAATAGATAAAAAGGACAGCTCACCATTAGCAGGGAAAATTAATCAAGAATAAATGATTATTGCTGCTATCTCCTGCCACTGCCACATAATTCTCAAACCAAGCTGTGAAGGGAGCATTTAGTTGTGATTTATTTGTGAGTATCTTCCACACTGATATGCACATGCACTGGCAACAGTATAAATGGGGTGTGTTGCATATTGCTTGGCTTATTATGTAAGTCTCTTGAAAGGTAAGGGGATGATGCATTCTAATCAAAGGATTGTTTCTTAAGGATCGAATCCTGCATATTGTGCAAAGCCAAAACCATGGCCTGATTCAAAGTGCACTGAGATCAATGTGAGTCTTTTCCATTGACATTCAGTGGATTTTTAATCCACTCCTACATGCAAAGTGGTGGAACAGGGAGCTTGGTGAGGAACAGAATAAAGCTTCTTGAGACAAGGAGCAGCAGGTGATCCACAAATATCCCCACTTTAGTTTTGGGCTGCAGTAGCTGTAGCAGTTGCCACATGCTCTTCTGTAGGATGGACCCAATTGAGAATTGGAATGATCATGTGCTGGTAATGAAATGGACTGAATGACTTAGTTAGGCTTTTCCATTACTAGCTTCCATTCCATTAAGCAATGGGCATTCACAGAGCAATTTATCTGCCCATCCTGTGGCACAAAGTATTGAAAGGACAATAGTGGGGAGGCGGTAGTTGCAAGGTCAAAGTACCAGAAAGTGCAGCTCCTACACTATTGTAAGTGGGGCATCTGGCATTGGCCACTGTCGGAAGACAGGATACTGGATTGGATGGACCATTGGTCTGACCCAGTATGACCGTTCTTATGATTCCCCACCCACACTCTGAACCCCCCTCTTCCCCGGCTCCACCACAGAACCCTAATCAGAGCCCTCTTCCACACTTCTTCACTCAAACCCCTGAAGCCAGCCAGGTGAGTGAGTGAGTGAGTAAGTGATGGAGAATGGTATGAGTGGTTTGAGGGCTTCAAAAAAGGGTGGGGAATAGGCAGATCCCAGATGAGGAACAGGGCAGAGGGTGTTTGGTTTTATGCAAGTAGAGAGTTGGCCACTCAAGTGCAGAATACTAAACACATCACTTCAGAGAGGTTTGTAACTTTAATAAATCACTAAACCTTTTTTTCTGTGTTTTTTTTAAATCTGCCAGTAGAATCTAATCTCCATAGCCCTGAGCAAGGGGTAGTATGTAATCTGCACCACATGAGAGTTCATCCTGGAGGTGCTTAATTTACTCACACAACCCTAAGGTACAAGTCCCTCATGCTTTATGAATGGGGAAATAACAGCTTATTGCTGGCTTATAACAGCACCGAATTGTGACACCCTCTAAGCTTGGCCAGTTGTGCTTGTCAGTGTATTTGGGAGAATTGCTGAAGCAGTATTCATTCTTTTCCAGAGGGGAATGCAGGCAAGCAAAGAACATTCACTTATTCAAGCATTCCTGCACCCAAATTCCAAATTTATACAAAAAACAGAAAAACATCAAGAATTTCAGCTACACCAGACTAACACGGCTACATCTCTATCACTATCCCAAATTCCATGTAGCTCAGGTAGAGGTTTAAGGGGGAGTCTCTCTCCTTTACTGCCCTGTGCTGAACCCAATCAATTCTTTTAAGTTAGTACAGGACAGTTCTTCCTCCCAGAAGTTCACTGATGTGTCCTATTTGTGGAGTGCGCAAATGCTGTGGTAATGAACATAGTAGAAATGTGCATAAAAATAATAACAATACTATTCTTTGCAAATGGCATAGTTCCAAAAAAAACCTGCACTGGCAGCATGAAATTCAAAAAAAGAGTTCTGATTTAAAATAAAAATGCCAGTGTCCTCTGCTCACTACAAAGTTTGAGGATTCAAAGTCCCAACTGTATTCTAGTTTCTTCCACCTATAAAAATTATTAAAATAAATGTTTTAAAAATTGGTTTGGTTTTTAAAGATTCATTATTCTTTTCTTTTTTTGCCTGCCAAGAGACTTCTGAAGAGTTTTCCAAAAATGTGATAATACTTAAATTATTATTTATTCTAGTCTTTCATTTGGCCTAAGATTCTATCTAGCTGAACCAGTTTGGTTAAGATGGGACTGACCAGACATTACTGTTCATCTGGTTTCTGTATGAGCAACCTTTTACTACATTGACTATGGATTGAAAAATAGTGTCCATTTTTCCATGTCACTGGCATTATACACAGAGGCAGGGCAAAGTCTCTGAAATCAGTTTTTGGCAAAAACAAGAACAATTACCATTTGTGTTATTGCCTGAGCACACAAATTGTTCAGCTGCCCTGCCAAATGAAGCCTCTGGCTGCTTTTGTACTTGAAGTGTTGGCAAGTGTTATAGGAGACTTCCATATTTAAAACACACTAAATACTCATTTCAGACATGTGGTTACACTTATTAGTAATAATGCCCATAATCTTTGATTAGCAAGCTTAAACATTATCCAATTGATTCCAGTTTATGCTGAACTTGTATAGCTTCAATGACTCCCTGTAATATACTTGGAGAATGTTAGTATCCCTTTTTTTTTTTTTTTTTTTTTTTTTTTTGAGGCTCCAGAAGAAAATAAGTTCTGATTTAAAGAGTTTTCCTTGAGCATAAAAATTAGATTTTGTACTTTGATTTTTGTTTGTTTGTTTTCATATACTGAAGGAAAACAATCTAAGTTCTCACACTAAGATGCTTGCAAATAAATGGCACCTGAGTTTGTCAGGTGATGAGCAAAAGTTTCAATTCCATAGAGAACTGTCTGAACTCCTCTAATAACATTAGCAATGGAATTTGAAAACACTAAATTAATAAGATTTATAAGATATGCATATGAAAATGACAGAAAATAAATACATTTCTGATATGTTGTGAAAAACAACAGATTAGAGATTCAATCTTTCCATTGCCAGAGTACTTATGAATTTAATAAATTCTTGGATGAAAGACCCAATACATGTGCAAAATATTACTACTATTTTTCTAGTCATCACATTTGTGATCCATGTGTAAGTGTGTAGAATGACTGAATACCTGTACTTGGACAGTCCTTAGATGAAGAACAAGAAATGGAAACCATTTATAACACTTGACCTATTTCTTTCTCAGGTGTTTAGGTCTAGTGCGGAAACCTTTGAAACTTAATAGAAGTAATTACAAGAAAGAAAATTTGGGATAATGGTCTCCAGTACTTATGGCACAATGGTGTGAGGTTTCTCACACATTGCACTTGCTTTCATTTCACATATATCTGGCAGATGGAGAAGAATCAGTTGCTTCAAAGAGAATTTTGAGGGGCACTATGGCCAGCACAAACATACCTTCCTTATCAAATATTTCTCAGGACTGGAACTTTTAATAATCTTGTCTGTTTTTATCATAAAAAACTTAGAACTGCCTGGAAAAGTTCCCATGCCAAATGCTAAATGATTTTCAAATACCAGCAGTCTTATTTCTTGCTTAAACTTTAGAGTGAGAGCACAGGAAAAGGACCTGCGATTCTAATCTTGGTTCTGCAGATGATTCTCTGTATCAGTGGTTTTCAAAAAAAATTTCTCGTGACCCAGTTGAAGAAAATTGTTGATGCCCATGACCCAGCATAATTGTATTTTTTTTATTAGAGTGCAGGCTCCAGGGTGAGGCCATGGAGATGAGGCGTTTAGGGTGCAGGGTGAGGGCTTTGCCTGGGGGTGTGGGCTCTGGGGTGAGGACAGAGATGAGGGGTTTGAGGTGCAGGCTGGTGGGGTAGAGCAGAGGAGTTCACTATGTAGGTGCAGACTCTGGGCTGGAGCCTGGGGTCTGGGTACAGGGTATGCAAGCTATGGAATTGTGTTGGGGGTGAGGTGTTTGAAGTGCAGGGAGAAATTTTGGAATTGGAGGGGCTCCAGACGGGAATAGGGGATTATTGGGTGCAGGTTTACCTCTGGCAGCTCCTGGTCAGTGGTGCAGCACAGTGGATCACACTGCACCCTAGAAGTGGCCAGCAGCAAGTCCAGCTCCATAGGCTGCCCCCAGCCCAAGCTCAGACTCCACTCTCCCATTGTCTGGTTCCTGCTTTGTTGCCAAGCATTGCCAAGCAAAAAAATGGATGAGGCTCATTTAGGGCTTGTTTTGAAATGGGATTGGCTGCATTTTTTGGTTTGCTTTTTTATCTTGTGATAACTGGCCACCTAGGACCTGGACCTGCTGCTGACCGCTTCCAGGGCACAGCATGGTCCACAGTGTCAGAACAGACAGGAAGCTGGCCTTATTACCCCACTGGTCACCTGGTTACACTACAGCAAGGAGACCCAGGACCTGACTTTCCATGACCCAGTATTTTGAAAGTCATGACTGTACTTTGAAAATCACTGTTCTATATGACAACGGACAAGTCATTTTATCTTGTTTACTACTCTGGAAAATTAAAAATGGGCCAAAACCAGAATCTTGAATCCAAGCCTTTTCCTTCCTGAATTGAGTAGGGGAGGATTCAAATTCAGATCTTCAGATCCTAACTCATCTATAGCCCCACACCAGAGAGCCACATAAGAAAAAAAGCAGGATAACCATCAGCCAAGGGCACTATGACTCAGATCCAAAGTCTGCTGGCGTCAGTGGAGACTTTCATTGACTGCACTAGGTCCTTGAGCAGAGCTTGTTCTAGCATCACCAAAAAGTCTTAATTACCTTAACACAGATATCTTTTAACCTTAGTGAGGATCAAGGGCAGGGCACATACAGTCAAGTACTTTAACAATGCTGCCAATTTCAAAGTTCAGTCTGTTTTGATTAATTATACTGTACTTTGTTTGTGGTGAAGTGCATGGAACTGAAAAATCAGGCTCACTCCAGAAATGAAGTGTCAAATACTGTTGGTATGTAAAGTCTTACATGATATAGATCTAGTCCACAAGTCTGTGTTATGACGACCCCAACAGCAGCACAGCTGTTTTGACAGAATAGAAAGAAAAACCTTCTTCTTCTGCAATGCTGTTTTTAATATATCTACATTTGTTGTATCCTTCATATAAAAGTATTAAGGATTTTTTTTCCCCTGTCTACTTATATGTGGGTGTATAATTATATTTGGTGCAGTAGGATGTAACTTAGAGTGTTTTATGTTTATTGCACCGGTTCCGAAATACATTGGGCTGTGCTATCTTTTTTAATTAAATGTGTTTTTAGCTGCTGGTGTTAGGCACTGAGATCTATGGACATAGATACCTTCTTAATAAAAATATGATATTATTTTCTAAGAATGCCCAGATCTTGTGGCATATATGAAATATTTACTGACCAAATTATTTTGCTTGACGACCTACTGGGAAAGAAAAAAATATGACGACCTACTGGGAAAGAAAAAAATACTGCATTCCTGACAGAAACCAGGATGAAAGACATAACTCAAAGACACAGTTGTGGTATCTCTTATGGACATGAGATAAGTTTGGATGCAACATGAAACTAGAAAGATACCCCATGAGTGGAGAAAGATTTGTATTTGTATGACGTCAGTTGAACGACACAGAGAAAATATATGGAACTGTGAGACATTAAGCAAAACACTTTCACAGATTAAGCAAAGTGGCAGTAATGGTTGTAATATGGTAATGTTGAAAAAATGTAACTAATGTATTGTTTTAAAAAGTGTTATATGTGAGTTCTAATAGGAAATTATTTTTAGTATAGCACCTTACCAAAGATAATGGCAAGCAACAATACTTTACATTAGTGAATAACACAACAACTAAGGGGAAAAGAAATTATAAAGTATACTTCATGCAGAATTTTCTTCCTACTCAGATTTTAAATGAGCTAGAAATGTAAGACAATGGAGAGCTACAGAAATACTGTTCCATATGGCAAGAGTTATAGAGGAAAAAAATATTGTTCCATCTACAACCAGGCAGTATAAATATTGGAACTCAGAGCTAGCAGGTGTAGTTGAGTGTTGAGAGAAATAATGAGGGTACATGAGGTAGATTAAAGCAAGTCTTTAGAGAATTTTGAAAACAATGAATTTTTTACTTGGACCTTAAAACTCTTGATCCTTGTTCAGTTTGTGTATGCTGGACAGAGGTCATTTCTTCCCTGTTGCATTAATTTACATTGAGACTAGAAAAACAGTTTTCAAATTTGGGTACGTAAGCAGGGACAAACAATTTTCCATATGAAGGATGAAATCATTGCTTATGTTCACAAACTCCCATGATAGTCACTTATCATTAAGAGTGCTCAAATCAGCACAAGAGTGGAAGGCAGCATGACTGAGAAGAATGGAACGGAAATTGAACTGTGTTAACTAGCTAACTCTGTTGTCCAAATTTGAAAACTGGGTTTTCAATACATACAAGAGCTAAAAATGAGAGCAGGGATGGGGATATGAAAAATGGTATTAATTACAAGCTTTTTGATCTACCAGAAGGGTTCCCAACTTATTAACAAAGAAAAATGAATGTTAACAGAAATTAACTTGTGAATCATCACCCATCTCAACCCCGGGCATGCTGACACCATTCATAATTGTACCTCATTCCTGTGACAAATACAGAAACTGTTTTCACATAGAGGCAATTTTAACAACACGATATAATGCAATGGTTCTTTTTTGATAATAATATAAAAATCAAGAACATTTACCCTTGTTCTGTGGTCTAGAAGGAGGCAAGAGGCTGACCAGATGAAAGTGTCTTGGTGAAGATAAAATGAAAAACAAAAGCAGAGTGGATGTGACAGTAGGGAGCATCTATAACCAACAAATTAGGACCAGGTAGGAGAAGAGACATTTCTAGGGGTTGAAATAATGAAAACACAAGACCTGGTAGTAAAGAGGGACTTCGACTACCCGGACAGCTGTTGAAAGAGTAACATGGTAATACAAAATTTCCAGTTTTGCAAAGTGTTGGGGACAACTTGTTTCATAAGGTGGAGAAAGTAAACTTGATTCTGACAAAAAGAGAGGAATTAGTTACAAATCTGAAGGTGGACAGGTAAGAGTGGATAACAGTGAGCATGAGGCTTTGTAAGTCTATGGAAAGCAGGAAGGGAGAACAACAGAATAAGGACAACGGACTTCAAAAAAAAGTAAACTTAAACAAATGTAGGGAAATAGTAGGTAAGGGTCCATTGGAAGAAAAATCTAAGGCAAACAAAGGCACTCGGGACAGCTGGCAGTTTCAAAGGGAGCAAGATTTAAGGCACAACTGCAAATAATCCCAAAGTAAAGAAGAGACAGGAAGAAAGGTAAAAAGCAATGTGGCTGCACCAGGAGCTTGTTAGTGACCCATCATGGACAGATTGTTAAGGATGAGTACTAAAACAGCAAAAGCATGTAGGAACAAATTGGAAAGGCTAAGGCACACATGAGTTTCACCTAAACAGGAGAAAAAGCCTTAGGAAGAATTTCTACAAATACATTAGGATCAAGAGAAAGATGAAGGAGAGTACAGGTCGACTACTTTAGATGGAAGGAGAGTTAATAACAGGTAACACTGAAAAGATTGAGATGTTTAATGCCCATTTTGCGTTGAAGGTTCTTTCTACCTTTACTAGAAAAGTTAATTGTGACCAGATACTAAACATAATATTAACAGACAAGGGGAAAGGAACATGGACCAGAATAAGGAAGAGGAGTGATCCTAGCAGTTTTGCTGTCAAGGGAAGAAATGGTTTCAGCACCTGCCCATTCCACCTCCATCAGTTGAATGATACAGTCCTCCAGAACACCTTTGAAATTGGCTCCTAGGGTAAGCACACTGCTTGCCTGATCCCCAGAACTGGCCCAGATAAGGACAAAACAGGATAAAGAATATGTAAATAAGTTAGATGTATTCAAGTCAGAGGCTCTGATGAACTTCACCCAAGGGAATAAAGGAAAAAGATTAAGAAACTAACTGAAGCAATCTCAGCATCAATAGTATTATCTCTCAGAATTCATGGAGGATGGGTTTAAAATAAAACCAGATTTATCCTGTCAGGCTGCTGATTGAGTATCTTTCCTTTTGGTTACATACAAAATTATTTCTAAGCCATCATAAAGCTGTATTACATACCAGAATTTCCATAGTGCAGGTATATTAGTTTCTGTAGTTCTAATGATCATAAAAAAAGGAAGCAAGGCACAGCAAGAGTGCACTGTACCATCTCTTCTTGCCTTTCTGCCTATCTTTACCACTTCCTCAAGGTGCCAGAATGGTGATGTATTTTGCACTGACTGGACTGAGTCATTGATTTCATGTTAGAGTGTTGCTTCTTGAAAGGTTTAGACCAGTCCTAGACTTGAATAATGGTCGGTGTGGCACGTAACACTCACTACATGATGGGAGTTTCAAAAGAGTGTGCAAAACATGTTGCATCAGCACAATAATAAGTTCTGAGCAAACATTTCACAAGCATATAAAAACCAAATATTTTATTGAGGAAATGAAGAGCTTATTTCAGGCATCTAAAAATGAGTTATTGGGATGTAGAGCCATGCCTAGAGGGATGTGGGATCTGTGACAAATCAGTCTGCATGTCCCCCTTCCCCCTTAACATTTTTTATACAAGTGAAATCTGGTGTGGTTAGGGGACACCAGTGCTGGGGAGTCAGGGGTGATGGAAAGTCACATGGTGGCACCTGTGCTAGGGGCAAGCGGACCCCCTGTGCTGGGGTCACCTGGAAAAGGGAGGACAGTGGACAGAGACAACCTGACACTGGTGTGTTCCAGCAGCACAAAAATGCTGGTGGCTGGTGCAGGGGCAGGCTATGCCAGGAGCCAGTGGGGCAAAGCGGAGCAGGGCAGATCATGGTCTCTGCTGCCTTTGCCAGAGACCAAGCCCCGCAATGCTGAATAAAAAAAGAAATACCACATGTGCTTCCCAATGGTGAGTATGAGCCCAACCCCCACTTCCAGCCCTCACTAATCATCTGGAATAGCATGATTAACTCCTGTGTCCTAACCCCATGATCCCTGAGTTGTCCTACAACCCCACGCACAGCACATGTACACTGAAGCATAGGGTTTCCCATTGTTTAGGGCCAGAAGCAGTCATCCTGATTCACCACACCTAAGAGATAGCTCAGCTGGGATGCCTGATGAAAACTGGGATTATTCTTGTAAGCCTGGGATGTATGGTCTCTTCAGATGCACTCGTATATCTGTGAGTGAAATTTATCTCTCAGGAGACTATGAAAAGATGTCCCCTATTTCATGCCAGCATGTCAGTGGATCTCCTTATAATTCTCTTCCCTCTGCATCTCAACTCTGTTTTTTGGATATGGGCTGATTTTGAACAGCTGAACTTTCCCACAACAAAAAGCCAGATTCTGAGCAGTTTTTTTGTGTATCATTAGTACAAGGCCCTATGCTCCAGCTGGCCAACTGAACTTATTTGTCCTATACTTGAGTGTACCATCATAACAGACCTTACTCCTTACCTGCCCACCAAATAAATATTTCTCCTAAACTTCAAGTATCTTTCCATCTGCTCTGATGATTTCAGTTTATCCAAGCTATTTCTGCACCTTATAATTTCAAATGTCAAGAGCAACTTCAAATCACAGAAACAAAGACTGTGAACGGCATTGAAAAATACAGCATACTGTTACTAATCAGTCTCTTCAGAAGTGGCACAACTGGCTAAATCTTCCTCCCAAAACCTTTTATTAGCCCTATGTGCTGTCTGAATTGCATTTTCCATCACTTCATGCATCATCAATGTTTGAGGACAAAAGCAGCACAGTCACATAAATGCAAAATATCTGAAGCAGGCTAGAATAACGGAGAATCCTGATATTTCCCAAAATGAAGAGATGCATATTATCTGAACTGGTCTCAGATAAAAGCATCGCCCAACATAAACACATATAACCCAATGTGAAATAAAGAGCATGCACAATGGCATGGCAGTCTGCAGTCCACACACAATGTACAACGCAGCTTCCTCAACTCAGATTTGGATTCCTATATTCACTGAATATTAGTGTTCAGAATAGAACAGAACCTACTATAATAATAGCATGAGGAAAGTCAATTCTCAATTACTCTGGCTTCCATAGACTTAATCATGCAGTCACATACAGCAAAACGTGGATGGAATGCATGTTTCATATCGTCTATGGTTGGCTTAGCAATACTCTTTATAATTTCAATTATAGAAAGTTTTCGGTTGCACGTAAAATGAACAGGCTAAACAGACAATGAAACCAAGGAAAAAAGACCTCTTAGGATGAGGATGCTCTATTCACATACTAATTATTTTTCCTTTGAAAAGGGATTTCCTGTCTTAAATCTTCCTTCACTCTTTTTGGAATCTAATATGCATTTTTAGTGGTTGATGCTTTACTTCTGTGGTCCTAATTTCTTTATTCTGAGAAACTAACCTTTATACTATTTGGGATTATTAGCTTGTCTGTTACCCACGTAGCACCTGTGCACCTCACATACCTAAACCTCACAACAACATTGTGAGGACTTAAAATTAAGGAAGTATTATTAAATGCTTACCACTTGTCTCTTTTGAAGACCACCTTTCTCCAAGTACTGTTGCCACAAAAGTGGCTAGCAAAAGCACTCAGGTTGAAACCATCTCATTCCTAAGTGCTGAACATTAGAATTCAGGTTCTATACTATAGTTCAGTGTTAACCTTCAGGACAATGCTGCAAAGTCATGGCTTTTGGGAAGAGGTGTGATAATTAGGACTGGTTGGTTAGAGTCCTTGGGGAAAGCAGGACTTTTCTTATGTTTGTCTATCACTTGTTTGATTTAAAAAACTATGGGTGTGTTTAGACGACAGGGGTTTTTTTTTTTTTTTTTAAAGTAGCCTTTAAAAAAAACGTCACCTGCGTTTAGACTGCAGCCACGTTCTTTCGAAAGTAAATCGAAAGAACACGGCAGTTTTTTCTATCACAGTAAACCTCATTTTATGAGGACTAACGCTTTTTTTCAAAAGTACTCTTTCAAAAAAAGGCGCTATTGAATGCAAACTGTGCTTTTTTCGAAAGAGAGCATCTAGACTCTCTTTTGAAAAAGTGGCTCGCTTTTTTGAAAAATCTGCTTGAAGACTAGATGCTCTTTTTTGAAAGAGGCTTTTTCGAAAGTATCTTTCGAAAAAGCCTCTTTCAAAATAGGCTTGTAGTATAGACGTACCCTATGGGTTAGCCTAATATCAGGCCAGCTGCATTTGTTTGCTTTCTCATTTTGCATTATATTCTTCTAAATAATTGTTAAAGTGCCTTGAGCCTGGGATAGAAACTTTTAGACACATTGGAATAATGAATAAAGAAATATGTAAATAAATATCCCCAAAAATACATTTGGCATCTGGCATTGCTTTTACTTCAGATAGTTCTTTGATGCCTGTTTGAAATTGGAGTCTTCCATTTATTTACCATAGCTATTTTTTTTCACATGCAACAACCCCTACACAGATGGGGTACATAGACAGTGAAAACTGCTATTCAGAACCAGGAAGCACCAGGGGACCTGCAAATTCTGTATTAAAACTAAGATAAGAAACTCTTTCTGCTGCAGATCTCAAATCCTCATTGCAGATCTCAGGGAGAATTTTGCTGTAAGCGTGAATTGCTAACTAAGCAGTGGTTTTAACTATATGTAAAACAAGAAAAATGTTTAAAACTTTCAGATTTATTCATGAGCCTTTTGGCACTCGTAAGATGCTATAGTGCAATAAGAAATCCAAATATAGCACTATGTTGAGAAATATGATCTTAACGGGAACATTTTAAGTATCTTCATTTTACTAACCCAGAATGTCTGCCTTCTTGCTGGTTCTGACCATGACCCTGTAATGAAAGTGTCCAGTAAGAACACCATTGGCTGCATCTAGACTGGCAAGTTTTTCCACAAAAGCAGCCGCTTTTGCAGAAAAACTTGGCAGCTGTCCACACTGGCCGCTTGAATTTGCGCAAGAATACTGACGATCTAATGTAAGATTGTCAGTGTTCTTGCATAAATACTATGCTGCTCCCATTCGGGAAAAAGCCCTCTTGAGTAAATGTATTTGCGCAAGAGGGCCAGTGTAGACAGCTAAAAACTGTTTTGCGCAAAAAAGCCCCGATGGCAAAAATGGCAATCGGGGCTTTCTTGTGCAAAACCGCATCTGGATTGGTACAGAAGCTTTTCCGCAAAAACTACTTTTGCTCAAAAGCGTCCGTGCCAATCTAGATGCTCTTTTCCTGAAATGCATTTAACGGAAAAACTTTTCCGTTAAAAACATTTGAGAAAAATCATGCCAGTCTAGACTCAGCCATTGACTTTAGTGGAACTCTGCAAAAAACCAGGGGCTACTAATGTGGACTTCATTGTAAGATCAGGGGGTATGTCTACACTACTCTCCTAATTCGAAATAGGAGGGTAATGTAGTCATACCGCAATTGCAAATGAAGCCCGGGATTTTAATTTCCCGGGCTTCATTTGCATAAAGCCGGCCGGCACCATTTTTAAATGCCGGCAGTTCGAACCCTGTGCCGCGCGGCTACACGCGGCACGGAGTAGCTAGTTCGGATTAGGCTTCCTAATCCGAACTAGCTACTCCGTGCCGCGTGTAGCCGCGCGGTACGGGGTTCGAACTGCCGGCATTTAAAAATGGCGCCGGCCGGCTTTATGCAAATGAAGCCCGGGAAATTAAAATCCCGGGCTTCATTTGCAATTGCGGTATGACTACATTACCCTCCTATTTCGAATTAGGAGGGTAGTGTAGACATACCCAGGGCTAGTTGTCAAAAGCTGCACTAGAAGCTCCATGGTAGCAACTAAGTTTGGGTATGTCTACACTACCACCCTAGTTCGAACTAGGGTGGTTAATGTAGTCAACCGGTGTTGCAAATGAAGCTCGGGATTTGAATTTCCCGGGCTTCATTTGCATAATGCCAGGCACCGCCATTTTTAAATGTCCGCTAGTTCGGACTCCGTGCCCGCGGCTACACGCCGCACGAACTAGGTAGTTCGGATTAGGCTTCCTATTCCGAACTACCGTTACTCCTCGTAGGACGAGGTTTACCGGGGCTGCCGACAAAGGGCTTTGATGTCAGCAGGGGAGCGTCCAGACTAGCGCGCTGAGCCGACAAACAGCTGATTAGCTGTTTGTCGGCTCAGCGCGGCAGCCATGTAAATTTAAATGAAGCCACGATCATTTAAATCGCGGCTTCATTTACCTTTGCTAAACAAACAAATCTACATGGCTCTGTCGACGGAGCCATGTAGTTTAGACATACCCTTAGGGTAGGTCAAGACTACACGCTTCTTTCAAAAGAGATCATCTAGACAGCCACAACTTTTTTTGAAAAAGCGATCCGCCTTTTTTTTCAAAAAAGTCCTGTTTGTGGTCAAGAATGCCTTTTTTCAAAAGAGCTTTTTCCAAAAAAGGCATTCTTCTTCCTAAAATGAGGTTTACCACTGTCAAAAACACCACCTCATTCTTTCAGTTTAATTTCGAAAGAATGAGGAGGCAGTCTAGACGCAGGAGAAGTTTTTTCGAAAGAAGGCCACTTTTTTTGAAAAAAATCTGTAGTCTAGACATAGCCTTAGTGTGTGTATGTGTGTATAAAAGCTGAACATTTCCTCTGCTGTTTTAGTTGTCTATGGCATCCTTCATTTCCCTTAATTGTTACATCATAAATTACCTCTCCAAGGCCACTGATTTTCTGAGGCAGGTAAAAGGAATCCTAGATCTTCAGCAGTGATTTAGAATCTTTCATTATAAAGAGATTGTGTTAAAATGCAAGGCATTATTAGATACATACAGCTAAGAGACAAGAGGGAGGGAAAGTAATCTAGGTTTTCCAAAATTTAAAGTACCAGGGAAAAAGTAATTGATGGAGGTTTCTTGTGTTAAAATGGACACAGAGTAGTAAAAAATAAGATTGATTGAGTACCATATTCTAGTGCCAAAATAACATTTTAAATTAACTACAAATCAGGTATAGGCCAATATGTTCAAAAACATCCAGTTAGGTACCTAAACAGTATTAAAGGCAGCCAGCCTGGGTTGTCCATCTGTTTACAGGAAGTTTCAAAAGTTAAAATATTCTTTATGTCTTTGGCCAAAATTCTTAGCCCACTTGCCCAGGGCATATGGATGCAGGGCCTATTAGTAAGTGTCTTTTTTATATTACACATATGATGTCCTTTCAAGCATCACAGACCCTCCACTGCTTATTGAATTATTTGTATTAGATACATACAGCCCCATTATTCATATTTGTACAAATGCTAAAATGTTGACTCTGAATCAGTTGCTTCTTTTCCCTCAGCCTCCCTGGGGAGGAAAGATGTTCACTGTCCATTGCTAAACACAATTGGTTAAAAACGAGGTGCTTCCTTTAGCTATCAACATGCAAGTCAAGAGGCTGGTAACTTTGCAAATCTTCCTGCATCATTCCAATGCTACTTTAAAAACACAAATCAATAAAGGATATTATAGCTGTCACAGATCTTGAACCCAGGCCTGCAGAGCAGGAGTCTTGTTCTCTGTTTTACCAAGCTGCAAAGGGAACTGCTGCTGCTGATGATGATGGGTGATCATTCGTTGCCGAATATGATCATTTTCCGTGGGAGTTATGGACCCTTAGGTGGCTGATAAGACCGATCCTTGAACCACAAGTTCTATTACAATGAGGACAGATGTTTCCAGGTATATCAGGAGACTGTTGACCATGACTAGAAATCAGTCTCCCCTTCCTCCTGTGCCTCTTCTCCTCTTCACCACGTCAGCGGACAAATTCAAAGTACAGGGAGCCATTGCATAGAACTTAGCTACATTTTGAGTGATCCTGGGTGAGTGTCTCCCAAGTGTCAACAGCAATGTTGCACTTCTTTAACTTATCCTTTAGATGGTTCTTGTAACACTTCCGTTGTCCTCCCACATTACATTATCCTTCCTGCTGAGAAAACAGGACCTGTTTTGGGAGGCGATGGTCTGGCATCCAAACAGTGTGAGCAGTCCAGCGAAGCTGCTGATGGTTGACTATTGTCTTCCAGATGTCTTCCAGATGTTAGTGCACCTGTCTTCCCAGTTGAACTTCATGATCTGGTGAAGGCAGCATTGGTGCTACCTCTCAAGGACTTTCAAATGATATCTGTAGATTGTTCTGCTTTCAGACCCATGCAATAGTGTTGGGAGAATGACAGACTGGTAGACAAGAAGTTTAGTGTCTGTTCGAATGTCATGATCTTCAAAAGCCCTCTGCCATATATGAGCAAAGGCTGCACTGGCACAGCTCAGACAATATTAGATTTCTACATCAATATCTGCCTTGGATGAAATATAACTTCCAAGGTAGAGAAAATAATTGACATTCTCCAGTGTCTCTCCATAGATTTTAATAGATGGGGTGCATGGTACCTCATTTAGAGAGGGCTGATGGAGCAGTTTGGTTTTCTTTATGTTGAGGGTGAGACCAAGACATGCATAAGCATTAGCAAACACAATCAAGATAGCCTGAAGATCTTTCTCGGAGTGGGCAAAAACTGCATTGTTGTCAGTACACTGAAGTTCCATGATAGATATGCTGGAAATCTTACTTTTAGCTTTCAGCTTGCTAAGTTTAAACAGCTTTTCATCCATTCTGTAGATGATTTCAACACCAGCTGTGAGCTTCCTAGCAATTAGGTCGAAAATGAATACAATAAAGACTGCAAACATGCATGGGGTGATGATACAGCCCTGTTTGACTCCTGTTTGTACTTTGAAAGGTTCACTCTGGGAGCCAGTGCTGTTCAGAACAGTTGCTCTCATGTTGTCTTAAAGCAACTTAAGGACGCTGATGTATTTATCAGGATGTCCAATCTTTGAAAGTACACTCCAAAGGGCACAGTGATTCACTGAGTCAAAGGCTTTAGTTAGATCAATAAAAGCTATGTACTATGGTCAGTTTTGCTCCTGACATTTCTCTTTCAGCTGTAATGCAATGAAGATCATATCCACAGTTCCACAACATGGTCAGAAGCCACTCTGTGACTCTGGTAAAATTTCTTCCAACAGGGACAAAAGACGGGTTTCAAGAACCTGTGCCAGAACTTTGCCTGCAACAGCAAAGAAAGAGATACCATGATAGTTTCCACAGTCCACTTTATCCCCATTTTTAAAGAGGGGTAAAAATCAAGGCATACCTCATTTCACTGGCTATCTCCTCCTTTATCCAGATTTTAAGGATAAGCAGGCTAAAATGCCAAATTAACTCTGCTCCACCATCTTTAAAGATTTCAGTGGGGATCCCATCTGGACCTGCTGCCTTATTGTTCTTCATCTGCTTGATGGCATTGTATACCTCAGATAAATTGGGAGGTTCTCTGTGCTCATCCCTAGAAGGTCGTTGGGGGATTTGCTCAAGAGCTTCATCTGCAACCATGGAATTACAATTAAGAAGATCTTCAAAATGTTTTTTCCAGTGAAAATTAATGGCTTCATTGTCCTTCAAAAGTGTGGTTCCATCCTTTGAGGAAAGGGGGTTCATGCCATGATAAGGCCCATAAAAAGCCTTACTAGCACTAAAGAAACCACTTGTATTATGGGTATACACAAAATGTTGGAGTTCTTGAGCTCTGTCAGTCCACTATTTGTTTTTGAGTTCTCTGGTTTTGCATTGGACTTCTGTCTTCATCTTAGAATGGGCTTCTTTCTTTCTATTGCAATTTATATCATTCTGCCAAGCATGAAATACCATTCTCTTCTCATGGATAAGCTGCTCGATTTCAACATCATTCTCATCAAACCAGTTCTGATGCTGTCTGGTGTGGTAGCCAATGGTTTCCTCACAGGTACTGATGATTACTGCCTACAGCTAGCTCCAATGTTACCCAATTTCTTCTGGAAATTCCGATGGAAACTTTTCTTCTAATACTGCTTGAAAGTGGTCACACTTAATGCCGTCCTTCAGATCTTGAACCTTCAGCTTGCACCTGATCTGGGGTTTTTTTGTTGTTGTTTTTTTTTTGCCTCCTCCATTTGAGGGTGTTCTTAATTTTCATTGTGGATCGAATGAGGCAATGATCTGTCCAGCAGTCATCAGCACTTGACATTGCTCTTGTGAGAAGTACGTCACTATGATCTGGAGCAGGAACTATGAGATAGTCGAGAAGATGCTAGTGCTTTGAACATGGGTGTCTCCAAGATGTTTTCAACTTGTCCTGTTGTCGAAAAAGGGTGATCATGATGATAAGTTCATGTTCAGCACACTTGGGCCGTGTCCAGACTCAGGGGGTTTTTCGGGAAAAGTAGCCTTTTCCCGAAAAAACTTCCCCTGCGTCCAGACTCAAGCCGCGTTCTTTCGAAATTATTTTGAAAGAACGCGGCTTTTCTTTCTATGGCGGTAAACCTCGTTTCACGAGGAAGAATGCCTTCTTTCGAAAGTTCCTCTTTCGAAAGAAGGCGTTCTTCAATGTAAAGAGGCCGTCTTCGAAAGAGAGCATCCAGACTCGCTGGGTGCTCTCTTTCGAAAAAGCGGATTTCCTCTATCGAAAGATCCGCCTGCTGTCTAGACGCGATCTTTCGAAAGAGGCTCTTTCGAAAGATGCTTTCAAAAGAGCCTCTTTCAAAAGAAGCCTGCAGTCTAGACATAGCCTCGGGCAGGAGCAGGATTCCATTTGAGTTGCCTTTGCCAACTCCTCCTTTCCCGATTGTTCCTTTCCACAGGTCTGAGTCTTGTCCAAAGCATGCATTGAAATCCCCCAGAAGAATGATCTTCTTTAGGGGTCTGGATAAAATGGTTTCCAGCTGAGAATAGAAATCTTCCTTTACATTCTCATTGGTGTCCATTGTTGGCACATAGGCGCTCACAATTGTTACCTGTTGGTTTCTAGTGAGCCTCAGTCAGAGTGTCATAAGCCGCTCATTGATACCTACTGGCAGCTCAGAGAGGCATCTTATGAGCTTGTTCTTAATAGAAAAGCCTACTCCATACAATCAAGGCTCATCTTAAAATTTTCCCTTTCAGAAAAAGGTGTATCCTCCTTTTTCCTCCCTCACCTGTCCTTTATCAACTCTTCTTGTTTTGGACAAGGCAGCAATATTGACGGTAAACAGATTTGATTCATGAGCACTAACAGCAGTACATCGCTCTGGTCGATCATTGTCTTGAGTTGTCCATCAGGATATGTATGTTCCAGGTTCTGAAGTTGAAAAGTTTCTTATATGTTTGACTACTGGGGTGGTGATCCTTCTGGATGCAGCTATCCAGCCAGGAAGAAAAGAGGCAAGACTATTTTTAGGGCACTTTTTCTAGCCTCTTCCACATGTGGGGTGAGCAGAGTGGTCCTAACGAGGACTGTTCAGTCATGGGTGCAGCAGTTGAGATGCACAACCTGCCTCAGTCCTCAAGCAAGACAACTGAATCCCACATCTACCGCCTGGGTTGGTCTGTGACTAGTAATATCCGGATCTCACTGTCCTGTTCCCATTGCCACTCACAGATCACCACTGAATTTTGACTTGAGCAGGTGTTGTTTTCCCAAAAGTAGGAAGATGCCTTTGAGGGACTTCTTTTAAAGGTGGGATACTAGTACACAACAGTCACCACACTATCCTTGAGAGACAGAGGGCTTGAAACCAATGGCATGGACACAACAATGATTGGAGATCCTCTATCTGCTGCAGCCTTCATCCACCTTCACAGCCTCTGTAACATTACACAACAGTTTCACCTTGTGAAGGGGCTCACTCCCCACCACAGCACCACCTGTGGTCTGTCCTAGGAATTAGCTCCTTCTGGCCAGCTGGGTGCCTTTCCTCAAGCGGCGTCCCCCCTCTACCCTACAGGCCATGGCGTCCTCTTCAGGACACTGCCCTCCAGCAGTGCCCACATCAGTCTCTGAGCCCCCCTTCCTGGGGTTGTTGTTTCTTCAGTGGACTGTGCTTCAGGCCCTGCAGTCTGGGAGCTTGCTTGGCCAGAGCTCCCCTAGCCCTGCCTTGCCTCCCCGGCACTTCTCTACCTCGAGAGCCTCCTACTCCCCCAGCAGCCAGGCTCTTACTCCTCTCTTCTCAGAGCAGCAGCCCATCCTCTTATATAGCTCCCAGCTGGGCCCTAATCAGCTAACTCGGCCTCAGCTGGGGCTAAATTCCCAGGCCCTGCTCCAGGCTGGGCTTTGCCCTTAAAGGGCCAGTGCAAGGCAAGTGCCCTGTCACACACCTCCATTGTGCAGTTATTCTCTTTTTGCTCTGCCGTTAAGGGCATCTGGGATCACACTTTGTCTGAAACCTTACCCATGGCCATTCTGCCATGGGTGACCCTAAGGGAGTACATGACTCGCTCTCAGGGGTCATTGGAATATGCAAGCCTCTCCACCACTACAAGCTGATGATCCATGGAGAGGTGCTGCTAACACTCAACCACCCAACATTACACCTTCTGCCTCAGAAGACTGGTGATTGGACATTATGGGGTATAAAGCTTCCTGCTCTTGCTCTGTCTCCTGTCTGAGCAACTAATTCCAAAGGGTATGTCTACACTACCCTGCTAGATCGAACTAGCGGGGTAATGTAGGCATACCGCACTTGCAAATGAAGCCCGGGATTTGAATTTCCCGGGCTTCATTTGCATAAGCGGGGAGCCGCCATTTTTAAAACCCCACTGGTTCGAACCCCGTGCAGCGCGGCTACACGGGGCTCGAACTAGGTAGTTCGGACTAGGCTTCCTATTCCGAACTACCGGTACACCTTGTTCGAACTAGGAGGGTAGTGTAGACATATCCTAAGTGCCCAGACCTCTGAGACCAACTGCACCTTGTTCCTGTTCTTGTTACAATGCCATGCTCCTGGTTCCTTCTTCCTTGTCCTTACCCCAGTTTCTGACCCTGGCTTGACCCTTGGCATGATCATACCCGGATGCCTGTGTGGGACTTCTTTTAAAGTGGGGACAGTGGTGCACAACAGTCACCTGTCCTTGAAAGAGAGAGGGCTTGAAACCAATGGCATGGACACCAGGAGAAAAGCAGCTCCAATTGGCTGCAGTTCCTGGCCAATGGTTTACTTCTGGCTCCAGCCACTAGGCCAGATAATCCATGTTACTTGCCTTGACAGCAGCTCATCTACTTCAGTTTAAATGTTTGTTTGTTTGTTTGTTTGTTTGTTTGTTTGTTTGTTTGTTTGTTTGTGATATGTAACTGGAATACAGAAAAGTACAAAGAAGGATTATAACATTACTCAGGTCTGTCAATCAGGGGGCAGTTGCTAAAAGGAGGCAACTGTCCAGGAGCCTGCACCATTTAAAAGGTCCCAGGTGGGGAACGGGGTACCTGGCCAGTGCCAGCAATGCAGTGGGGCTAAGACAAGCTTGGCCAGCTGCTGAAAGCATTGCTGTTGCAAGTCCTGCTGCTGGTTGGCTAGCTGCTGCAGGAGTTTCTGTTGCTGCTCCTCCATTTATTGCATCAGCTCCCGTGGCTGCTGGTGCTGCACCCACATTTGCTGCAGCATCTGTTGATGTTGCTGCTGTTGACCCTCAGCCAAATATGTAAAGAATTTATTAGGATCCATCCCTAGATTCCCCCCTTCCCTATCTCCAGGGTGGGTTTTTTTTGGGGGGGGGAGGGTTATGTGCATACTCCAGTAGTCCTTACACCCCTCACTTCAGGGACTGGGTCATGCCCAAGTTCCTCATCATGTGTAAGCAGTCTCACTTAGTCCTGGGCCCTGTCCTGTGCTCAGGCCCTTAGGTAATAGTCCAGTGGCCCCTTTTAGACTGTGGGCCTGGAGGATGGGGCAGGCCACAATGCCTGTGCCAATCCAAAGTCAGTTCAGCCCAGGTCCTGGTTCAGGGTGGGGCAGGCAAACAAGAAGTTTCCCAGCAGGTGGGGAGGGGGAGACTGCTACCCAGTATGTGGGATGGCAGGGGGGACGCGGGTCCTCCCTGCTTCACTGCATCCCACCCCAGGACACTAGTAGTGGCAGCCTTGGTGGCCACTGGAGTCAGTGGGGAATCCAATCCACAACATGCCGACACCCGTCAAAGGGTTATTAGGTCATCCTGACTATCATCTGCTTCCCCTGAGCCACTTCCAAATTCCCCCTTGGTCTGTACCTGGCTCCCGGTCAGCGGTGGGGTTGCACGGTCTGCAAAGTCTGCGTTTGAGGATAGGGTCAAGAAAGTCTCTTCTTCAGTGCCTGGGCCTGGGGCTCCAGGCCAGTCATCGACCTCTGCCAGATCCTCAGGGTCCTCCTGGCATGAGAACTCAGGGTAGGCCTCTGCTTCCTATGGCGGCTGGGCCCCTATTGAGCTCCTGAGTGGGGCTTCTATGCTTCCCGCTCCACCTCCGGGCCTCTTTGTAATTAAAGAGGCAGGCTCCTTCTCGGCCCGTCTATGCTGAGAAAGGGGTTCTTCCTCCTCAGGGGCAGTGAGCAGCCACCCCTGCTCACTACATTCTCTCAATAAAGTACAATTCTAGCTGCAGGAATCAAAGGGTATGTCTACACTACCCCGCTAGTTCAAACTAGCGGGGTAATATATGCATACCGAACTTGCTAATGAAGCCCGGGATTTGAATTTCCCGGGCTTCATTAGCATAAAGCCGGCGCCGCCATTTTTAAAAGCCGGCTACTGCGAACCCCGTGCCGCGCGGCTACACGCGGCACGGGCTAGATAGTTCGAACTAGGTAGCCATTCCACGAGGCGTACAGATAGTTCGGAATGGCTACCTAGTTCGAACTATCTAGCCCGTGCCGCGTGTAGCCGCGCGGCACGGGGTTCGCACTAGCCGGCTTTTAAAAATGGCGGCGCCGGCTTTATGCTAATGAAGCCCGGGAAATTCAAATCCCGGGCTTCATTAGCAAGTTCGGTATGCATACATTACCCCGCTAGTTCGAACTAGTGGGGTAGTGTAGACATACCCAAAGACAGTAAGAGGGACTGAGAAAAAGTAAGAATGGACATGTTGTTCCCCACTCGCTTTCTCACTGATATCTTAGTGAAATGCACTAACTCCATCCTTCCTGAGGTTTCATTCACTTTCCTGTGATTACTAATTCAGTTAATCATCTCAACAATCTAATAAACCTAACCTCTACCAACAGACAAATGTGACCAGTGAGAGCTCAAAAGTAGTAGGGCAAGATCACACTTCAGGAGGAAAATAAAAAGTGTACTCCAAAAAGAAGCATTAGGAGACAACAGATAGACAGATTTGAACAAGTTTAACCTCTTCAGTATTAATCTAGGCCCAGTAAAAACTTTTACCACAGTCACTAACCTACTAGATTTATCAAAAGTTTTGGGATTTTTTTAAAGAAGAAGAAATCTGGTCTAAGAGAAGGACACAATTGGTTGGTTTTAATTTAAATTCTAAATATTTAGTATGACTCTACAGAGGATAAGTTGTTTCAGTCCTTACTTACAACTTAAATATATATACAAAATATATAAATATGTCTGCTTTCCTAAATGTTTAGCTTTGATTGATATATACACATATGTACAAAATGTGTATGTATATAATCTGCATGTAATATAGGCTCCTTTTTGATCTTTTTATTTAGTAATTAGAATATCCTTCCACTAATTAAAATACAAAACCCTCAATCAAAGCATAGACATTTCTGTGTGGAATATATTTCTATATACTATACCATTTAAATGAACCCTTGAGGAACTTTATAAGTAAGCGTGGCAAAAATACTGATTGTGAATTTATTTGTCTTACAATTTGCGTGCTTGCTTTCTCCTTGGATCTTCTGCCATTGGTAGATGAGGGATTTGAGCAATTCTTTCCATAATGATGCCACAGATTCTGAGGTCAAAAGTTTCCCAGGAACAGGCTAAAACCAGACATTAGGGGAAAAAATCAGAATGTATGCAAAAATATACAGACCGATCAGTGATCATTTAAAACGAAAAGCTTTGGAGTGCATGCCACTTAAAACTAAGAGCTTACAAAAATCTGTCCTCTTGTTAAACAGATGTTCCAGAAATCCATTATTAAGATTACAGTACAATATCTGGATTTATTTATATATTTTAAAATAGCCTATTGATTAAGGGCTTAATTGTAGCTTTGTCAGAAATGCTTAATAAGGGACAGTACATAACTGTGGTGCTTCAAGAGTCTTGCAGACAGACTGGTTTATCCACACTATGCTACCTCCCCAGAACAGGGAGACTTCCTCTGGCCATCTCTGCCATAAATTTGCCTTATGCAAGTATGTCAAACAATGTAATTTTATCGTTGGGTTATAGACACTTGGTGTTTTTTCTTAACGTACCAGTTTATGGAATCATTGCTAGAGGAGAATCTCAACTTTTCTTTAAAAAAATAAACATAACATCCAAAAGAAGTCTCTCAGTTGGGGAAAAAGTTTAATTGTCAGCATCATACTGCATATTTATGTCTTAGCACTCCAGTTCATTATTACGAATAAAACCTCTCAGCTCTGGAGGAACGCGATTTAAATCATGCATTTTCCCTAAAGTATTTTAAATAAAGGATTATTTTCTGAACTACATGAAAGAAATTATGTAAACATTTTTTTTCCTGAATTTTGCAGGGTTGTTTTCGTTTAAATATTCCCAGATGTCACTCGTCAGTTAACTCAATAATCCTAACAATTCCTACTCCTTCCTTAAAATAGATTTTGTTCCCCACTAACCATTATTAAAAGAAAGCTATTAGCTGAATTTAACACATAAATCCATGGGAATTGAGAGAATATAAATTCAATATAGAGTTATGAAACCCTGGTAAGAGATTTCACTTTGTGAGTGAGATTCTCATCTGGCATAAAGCTGTACAGCTTCAGAATCCATGTATATGTTGTACAGTCCATAGTAGACATTTGTAGGACTGTAGAGGGAGCAGGATCAGGTAAGCATGGAAGAAATAAGTACAAGGGAATCCACCTTAGCGTAATTGTGTGCCTGTTAGAAACAACTCAGAGGCTATGTCTAGACTGCAGGCTTCTTTCGGAAAAAGCTTTTCCGGAAGAGATCTTCTGAAAAAACTTCTTCCGAAAGAGCACATCCACATTGGCCAAGCGGACTGAAAAAGCGATCTGGTTGACTGGAGAGGGGGAAAGGGGAGGGAGCATGGGCATTGCTTGGGGAAGGGGCATGGGCATTGCTTGGGGAAGGAGCAGAGGCATCATTTGGGGGGCGTTGCCCACGGGAGGGAGCGGTGCCTCGCACGTACAGACATGCCTGTGTGCTGTGTGCAGCACTCCTCTGTGTGTGGAGTTGTGCCTGCACCCTTGTGGCTAGCCTGCTTCCAGCCATGGCAGGTGCTGGGAAGCCATCTCCCTCTCCCCTGGGTCCAGACATGTGTCTGGCCTCCCTTGAGCCTGGCAGCAGCATCCCACTCATACTCAGGGGTTGCCTGCTGAGTCTGTGTGGTGCACACTATGCTGCACGTGGTTCCACATACACCGACTGCAGCACGATGTCCAGACCAAGCAGCCTAAGTGATGCTTGCACCCTGCCCCTGTGCACGTGCCTCCCCCACTCTGTGTGTTTGACAAACTTAGACCACTCACCTCCCCGGCATCTGACAAGGCCTGGGAGACATCATGGCTGACAGGAACTGTCTCAACTGCCTCCTCCTCCTCCGCTGCGGCCTCCGGCTGGGTGATGATGGGGGTCTCAAGGCAGGAGTCCACCACGATGGGTAGAGAAGAGGTTTCCCCACCCCCCAGGATTTGGTGCAGCTCCTGATAGTAAGGTCAGGTGTGGGGTCCTGCCCCTGAGCTCGAGCTGTGCTCTCTGGCCCTGATGTATCCCTGATGGAGCTCTTTCACCTTACTTCATGCCTATTCTAAGGTCTGGGATGGGTGTCTGCACTCCACAAGGGAAACAGCCAGCCAGTCATAAACATCTGCATTGTGGTGCTTAGAGCGGAGATCCTGCAATGTCTCCCCCTCGCCCCACAGCTTGAGGAGAGACAGGATTTCCACCCTGGACCAGGAAGGTGCCTTCCTCTTGGTCCCCCTGGGTGGGACCTGGGACCCCTGGGGCTGCCCTCTGTGAGGGCCAGGGCATCTCTCAGGGGGCCTGTGGGTCCATTATGGGTGAACAGGCCTGTGGCAGTCAGAGTTGCACTGTCAGATGCTGCTCCCAGGCCAGCTTCCTGCCACAAGGCTTGTCCAGGATGCTTGCAGCTTTAAGAGCCGGCAGGAGACAGGAACTAGAGAGCTGTGATTAGTATGGACAGAGTGTCTACCAGGACACCTGTGTTATTTCCTGGAGGCCTCTTCTTTAGAAAGAAATCCCTCCTCCCCATCCACACACGCCTTTTTCCAAAGAGCTCTTTTGGAAAAGGAGTTCTTCCTCACAGACAGAGGAGTACTAATATTGGAAAAACCCCTCTGTTCTTTCGATTTACTTTCAAAAGAGCACGATTGCAGTGTAGACATAACTCGAGTTTTGTCGTAAAAATAGCCATTTTTCTGACAAAACTCCGTAGTGTAGACATACCCTGAGTTAAAAGGAGAATCAAAGCTCACCATCATCCAGAAGAACTTGGGAAGGGATTGTGATTACTACATTCCAGTCTACAAGAATAATTAAGAGCTATATATAAGGATTACATCGTTATTGTGTTCATGCCGTTAGATATTTGACACACTGACACAGGAGCCCCACTGGCTTCCTCTGAGTGCGTGTGAGCAAACTTATTGCTGCTGAACAGTGCTGCGGGGAGCAGAGTGTGCATTAGGAAGTCTTGTTAACAAAAGTCTGCTTACTTGACCCCACCCTACTCTGTGTGGTTCCCCATTTCTGTGAGCAGCCTAACAGGCGGTATATCTTAGGGCAGCATAGCCTAAGCCTCACAGCATGCCTAAAATGCTCAATTTCACTTTCTGAGCATCACCACAGGTGTCTGGATCTGAGCAAAGTCATAAACTTGGATGTGAGGGGGTGGGGTGGGTGAAATGGAACACCTAACTCAGCATTATACAACTTTAGAAGATGGTGGATTCCCTGTTAGAAATGGGATCGGTCTCCATGCGGCGGAGGCTGACATTCTGAATCGCTATGTAGCAGCTGTTTTATATGAAGCTGAAGTGACTTCCAATCTTTAAATGGGTGGGACAGACCCAAAATGTGCATTTCATGTCCCAGTCTGTATGATAGCATTTGTCCTGGAATCCCTGCGATGCCACTCCATGCCTGCCCAATGCCTCTTCCCAGGGGGGAGGAGGAGAAGGCAAAGCTGAGTTGGGCTTTAGCCCCACCCCTTGCCATTAGGCTCCACCCCTGCTCTTCATTTCTCCTCAAGTCTCTGCCCATGGCCAAGTTCAGCAGTAGTAGGAGCTGCCAGAAAGACTCGACCATTCTGAGGAGTCCTGGAATCCCAGACCTAACCCATGCCCTGGATGGTACACCTCAGGGGAGCAGGAATACAGTCTGAGGGCTGGTCTTGGGCACCCTGACCACCACCCAGGACAGGTGGAAGTCCCATGGTCCCTGGGTGGCTCTTACTATTGCATGGCTCCAGCTTCCTAGCCAGGAGGAAGAGGAGGAGCAGGGAGTGGGGCCACAGAGAGGAGGTGGGGCTCCTGCATGTGTCCTGTTTTAGTTTTTTGAAACAGTTACTATACCAGAAGCCCTAATCTAGCATTCTTCTGGGTTCCTGGTAGAGGCTTTTCTGGACTGGATAGAGTTGTAGTGGGCATTCTTCAGGCAGAATGGCTTTTGAAGACAGTGGAAACTATGTTCACTGAAAGTGCAAGACCAATGTGAGTCAAACAAATATACATATTTTCATATTAATTAATTTTTAATGCTAGTGTCCAGTTTGTGCCAGGAGTTTCTCAAGCACTCAAGGAATTCTGATCCTACTCTAAGAATTTCCTCAATCTAAAGTGTCTCTGTAACAGATTTTATGCTGCATTGGGATGTAGTTTACAAAATAAAAACTTAAAGGTGTAATTACAAATTGAGGGTAGGATAGTCCCCTCAGCATCAGAGAATGGGATGTGGGCAGTAGTTAGAACATGGTTTGGAAACTGGGAATAGGAGTCGGAGCTGGAGCCAGAGGCAAGATATAAAGGCTGAGAGCCAGAGTCAAGAATCGGATCCATGAGTCAGAATCAGGTTACCTGGAGCAAGGAAGGGCAAGAGCAAAAGTGGAAAAGGAGATGGCAAAATAAGCATAGAGAACTGCTTTGAGCAGCCAGTGCCCAGCTGCTGCTGATCTTAAGAGCAGGTCTGATGATCTCTTCAGCCATTTGGTCAGTCTGGACAATCAGATGATTCTGCTGCAAGCCAAGTGTGACTGAGCTGTGAGCCTTTGTTGTTCTCTAGGGAGATGAAGCTAAGGAGATGGTCCCAGGTTTAGCTGAACATAAGAATGGCCATTCTGGGCAAGAACAAAGGTCCATCTAGCCCAGTATCCTGTCTTCTGACCATGGCCAATGCCAGATGCAACAGAGGGAGTGACTAGAACAGGTGCTCATCAAGTGATCCCTCGCCTGTCATCTATTTCCAGCCCCTGACAAACAGAGGCTAGGGACACCATTCCTATCCATTCTGCCTAATAGCCATCGATGGACCTAATCTCCATGAATTTATCTAGTTCTTTTTTGAACCCTGTTAAAGTCCAGGTCTTCACAACATCCTCTGGCAAGGAGTTCCACAGGTTAACTGTGTGCTGCATGAAGAAAAATTTCCTTTTGTTTGGTTTAAACCTGCTACCTATTAATTTCATGTGGTAACCCCTAGTTCTTATGTTATAGGAACAAGTAAATAACTGTTGTTTATTCAGTTTTTACTCACCAGTCACGATTTTATAGACCTCTATCATATCCCCCCTTAATCTCCACTTTTCTAGATGGAAAAGTCCCAATCTTTTTAATCTCCCTTCATATGGGACCTGTTCCAAATCCCTAATCATTTTTGTTGCCCTTTTCTGAACCTTTTCCAATGCCAGTAATACTTGTAACACATTACATCCTCAGCCTCCACTGGCCGGAGCAGAGGCAGATCCAAGTTTCCACTCACTATCCACCCCGCCTGTCCACTCTCTTCCTGTATGCATGAGGGGGAGTAGAAACTTCACAGTTCTCTCCCCCAGAAATACATATACCCTGTGTATGACAGCACAAGGGAGTCTTATACCTCATTACTCTGCAGGGCAAATGTGTAAAGCAATCAACAATCTTGTCCATAATACTGACATGGCAGTATATAAATGGAGAGCATTTCTGTCTTTATATTGTCAGTCTAAGTAGCTAGTGTCCACGGTTAGAGGCTCTCTAATCAGATCACTTGACCATGATAGTTTACAATATATATTGTGAGCCAAAGGGTTTACACGTTTAATTTTTTTTTTTCCTTTCTATTTTTAACATTTTTTCCTTTCTATTTTAGCATTCTATTTTATCCAGATATTGGTAACTTCAAACAGAAAAATCTTTTCTCTTTCTGAAATAAAGGTAAACATTCTGCACATTTCCATGTGCTCCTATTTCTAACAGGAGTTAGAGGCATCTAGCAAAAATAACAAACAAGAAAACTTAAAAAAAAAATCTCCCAATTGACAGATTTTGCAATGCAACATCTAAGTACTTGTAATAAAAAGTGGAAGACATTGAATTATGCAATTGGCTAATATGGCCTCTGACTATAAAGAAAATGGAATGTATAGTCTTTATCAATTAATAGTAAGAATTCTGAAAGCAGTAACTCTGGGCTTGATCCTGCTCTTATTCCAGTTAATGTCAAGTTCACACTGATGTCAATGGGAGTGAAATCAAGCTCCTATAATACAAAATAATCCTCATGGCTTGTATTTAGTCTCATTACTTCAAAATGAAAGCAAGCAGAAGACTTCGAATGAGTTGCTTAGCAAAAAGGTATTCCAGGAGCATTGACCCTAATGTAGCTCTATTGACAGGGCTCAAAACTTATGAGCCTTAATTCTTAATCAGAAGTGAGTTGATGAAATTCTGTAAGTCGTGTTTCATTTCCAGTGGGAAACATTAGTGAAACATTAATAAAACATTATTGCATAGATTCCATGTCATGCAGTGAACTCAGATTTGGACTCACCAAACAGGAAGGCTGACTTCTGGACTAAGCTGTTCAGAATTCTCTAGTTCTAACTTTCTGACATTTTATAATGCTAATTCTGCTCTCTAGTAAACCTTGTGCTAATCCAGAGATATGGCACTGAAATAAATGGAGTTAAACTGCATTTACACAGCAGTAACTGTGAGGAGAATTTGGACCTTTTTTCCAGATCTTCTACATTTTCAACCAAGCCATGACAATTTGCACAAGATGAGATTCTAGACTTCTATTTCCATTTGTACTCTTGTTCATTTTAAAATATACATATATAAATATTTTGAAATAACCCCAAAAGCTAAATTTTGTTTCCACTTACATCTTGATTCCTAAGACAGCAGAGATCTCAAGTTTCAGTACAGTTCAGAACTGTTCTTGGCTAGGAATTTTTAAACCGCATCATTTATTTATAACAGTAATTTCTAGAAACAGTAGCTGTAATGTGGTACATTCCAAACAGCTCAAAATTTGACTTCAGTCACTTAAGACACAATTCTGGCCTCCAATTCGCATCTGCGTCCCACCAAAAAGTATAATGATCTGTGCAACTGAGGGGCAAATTGCAGTCTAGCGACTAAACTATGGCTCCAATTGGTTTCTGTTATGCTCCAAAACGTGCTGTAAGACAAATATGCACATCTTCTGTATATGGGATAGGATAGAATATTCCCAAATGGGCATGACCATTTAAAAAGGCAGCATCTAGAATGAAAATTATTCCGTACACTTGTTGGAATAAATGATAAATATTACCTTCCTCAGATGGATAGTCAATAAGGAACTGTCTGCCTACAGGTGATGATTTGACATCTTCCTGCTATCTCAGAGACCCAAAGGCAAATATAGCAACCTGGAGACAGCCTGTGGATTTGTGAGGCTCCCTCAATCTATAAACCAAAGAATGGATCCTGTTCATTTATGTAGCATTTTTGTCTTTGACAGATACAATATGGATAACTTCCAACTATTTCTAAAATAGTCATTTAACAAATCATTCACGTATAACCTAGTATAGATTTAAAATCTAAGAGAACTTACAAGAAATACATTTATATAAAATTAGATTGGAGCATATATGACTTATCACATTTTGACGTAGTACATCAGAGAAAGCCAGTGTGACATGATTTACAGTTTATAGAGATATTCCACATGCTATAAAAGTCTTCAGGCCCTAAAGAAATACCCCTTTTTGACCCAATGAATGGTAGTTATCAGGCTTTATGTCCAGGAACTTGTGAATACACATCATATGTATGTACGGTGGGAGGGAGCTACAGGCAGATTCTTTTCATTGTTGTGTATATTCACTTCTTCATTTGGTTCAACAGAGTAATTTTGTTGAACTTTAAGGCACACTGCACAGCTTTTCAATTCTTCAAGCTTTGGAGAAAAGGGAGGGTTGAAGAAGGAGTAAAGGAGAAAGATTATTCAACAGATGGAAATTTGAGACAGGGATGAGTTATTCATCATTGAATTTATTCTGGGTTTGGTTCTATACTGTACATTCTCTAGTTTATTTAGCAATCAAATAAATAATCTTGGAATGCTTAACAAAGGGCAGCTGAGGATCAGATCTTTGACTGTGATACAATCCCAGTGCTCTGTTTTGGTGGTACACAGGGGCCATAATGATGTATTACTCATACAGCTGAGGATACAGTGGCACAAACCTTGCATAGCTATCACTAGGTCACCCTCTTCTTAATTCCTCCCATCCCACCATATTAAAATCATATTAAAATTAATCTAGCCTCATTCATTACTTTGGGAATAAAAAGTTCTGGGGGCTTATAGTCATCTTCCATTTGACTGATAATGTGTCTTAATTTTGGCAATCAGCATTTCAGAATGCATTACTGCCTGAAGGATTGAGAGATTTTGATTGCAGGTCATCCAAAATGACTGCATCTAAGAAAAAAAAAGCATTGTAAGATGTTTTCAATCATTATTTACTCTTTTAATGCAGGGGTCTGTTATGGACTACATATGAGTTTGGGCTCAATCTGTAACGCTCTGTTTTATATAAGAGAGAGAAACCTACTATTAGAGCTTTGATATTTCAATGATTATGCCCAGCTTCAAAATCATATTAGTTATAAAGCCTTCAGACATACCCCTACTCCATTTTATTACAATATTACTGTATATTTATAGAGAAAAGTCAGGAAATCAAATCAAAGGAAATTCTCAAACTCTTTCCAGACTACAGGCTTAGAAGGATCTACTTTGTCTACATTTTAAATTATAAACCAAATTCAAATACTGTAACTATCCAGGTTTTATTAGTGCACTCTGTGATATAAAGACTGACGAGGGAAGGGAAAGTGAAGACAAGAACTCAAATCTCCTCAAAGTCAAAGGTAAATTTTAAAAGGATCTACACCTGTAGACAAACTTCACCTGAGATGCAGTCTTTAGGAGGTGGAATTTTGAGGGGATAATATGGAATGGCTTGTTCTTATGTCTGTATATTCATGTGTGTTACTTGAGAACATTTACAATTACTATTTAGAGTGGCCACTAGTAGACATATAGAGCACATCTATACTAACCGGAAGTTCAATGTTCCGGCATTCGATTTAGCAGGTCTAGTATAGACCCACTAAATTGAACACTGAGGGCAGCTCCAGCCAGCATCCAGTACTCCTCCTTTTGTAAGGAGTAAGGGAAGCTAGCAGGACCATTTGCTCCCATCAGCCTCCCACAGTGTGGATGCCATTAAGACTCAGCTTAAGGTAAGCCATCGCCAGCTATGCATTTTATGTCACTTGAGTGGCATATCTTAAACTGAATTTCCTGATCTAGTGTAGACCAGGCTATAGTAAGAAGGGGGTAAGCATCTGTGTAAAAAAAATACAAAGATAGTCTAGCATTCACTCTGACCAGTGTCCTATGCCCCTGTAACTCATACCATCCAGTATTGTGTAGAGCACCCTTCCAGAGCAGTTCTACACTCATACATTTAAAACAGCCTCAATCTAATACATTCAGTTTCAATGTAGACTTCAGTCCAGCACATGTTTGATTTTAAATAATCCCATTGAAAGCCCTGGAAATGTTCATATTTCACAAAGTTAAGCACATAGTTAAAGGACTTTGCTGGACTGAGGCCTTAAAGATTGATTTCCACGCTGGGGAAAAATTTAACACCAAGAACTTTATTGAGTATTTGTTTCAATTTATAAAAATATCAATTGTCATTTGCATTTTTCATCATTTTTCTTTCCATTGCTAAGTGTCAACAAAAATTTGGGTTCTAACTAGTGTTCCTTTCCAAAAAGGAACATTGAAAATAGACTGTCTCAGTGCTAAGAAAGCCTTTCACTTTTTTCATAGGATTAGAAAAGGATTACTTTAACCCTCAGGGATGTTCATTGACTCACCAACAGTGCTGTGCCAGAAGCACTGAATTATAGCTTTATCCAGGCCTCAAGGTCTGAGAAGTCAACCAGTACTGTACAGTTGACTTTGTACATTATGATGGGGTAATATTAGTCCAGAACCCTTATGGGCTTGATTACTTTTGTGTCTACTTTCCTGCTGTATGGCCTGTATTTTCTTTCTATTTATCCCATAATGAAATCTAAGGCCTTAGCTTCTACTCTGACTAAGATTTATATGGGCAACACTCCCGCTCTAGTAAATGCAATCAAACCTCCTCACACACTGAATCATTATCCTGCCATCCTTTACAAAGTCAACCTTCAGAAACAGGGGATTCTCCTTTAGCTGATGTGGCATGCACCTCTGGTTTTGAAGGCAAAGATCGTGAACTCTATTTCTAGCTCCACAGCTGCACAGTGAATATGTTGATTCTTGAACAGGTTTAGAAATACACTATATCTTTGAACATGGATCTTAGTGTCGGCAGCTCTTGTGATTTTATCATGCATAATAGGACATGTACTGCTTTTTTTTTAAAAAAAAGCCATCGTTCCTGGTGCTTCAGGGGGCAGCTGAGTTAGTCTGTTACATGAGCTTTTGTGGGCACAGCCCACTTCTTCAGATGACTGGGGAGAGTTATGAGTATGAGTTCCTGGTGTTATGTGACTAGGTAAAAATCTTAACTTTCATTTTGAAATAAAGAGTAAGCTTTTAGATCATCCTGGCCACATAGAGAAGCTTGAAAACATGTTTTAAATGCACTGAAGAGGCCCAAAATTGAGTAAGCAATTAAAATCAACCTCATATTTATTATTACTTTTTTAAAAAATCTTATTTTTAAGCCATTCTCATGATTGCAGTTTTCAGGTATCTAAAAGGGTGTCATAAGGAGGAGGGAGAAAACTCGTTCATCTTGGCCTCTGAGGATAGAACAAGAAGCAATAGGCTTAAACTGCAGCAAGGGAGGTTTAGGTTGGACATTAGGAAAAAGTTCCTAACTCTCTGAGTAGTCAAACGCTGGAATAAATTGTCCAGGGAGGTTGTGGAATCTCCATCTCTGGAGACATTTAAGAGTAGGTTAGATAAATGTCTATCAGGGATGTTCTAGACAGTATTTGGTCCTGCCATGAGGGCAGGGGACTGGACTCGATGATCTCTCGAGGTCCCTTCCAGTCCTAGGATTCTATGATTCTATGATTTTGGGGAGTCTGACTCATGATTTAAGAACACTAGGGATTGCCGATATTAGACTCATGAATATACTCAGCCAATCAGCCAAAATTGGAAGAGAGGGACAATAGGAAAAGGCACAAAAAGCAGAACTTTCATGAAGGAAAGATCCATATGGCTAAAGATAAGGCACATAAAGGAAGTGGACCCAAGTGGCCAAAGATTACATAGACATCTAGGGAATGTCTACACTAGGTAATTATTCTGAAATAACTAAATTCGAAATAACTCCCAAAACTATTTTGAATAAGCTTATTCCTTGAGAAAAACAGGAATTATTATTTTGAAATGACCAGCCCATTATTTCAAAGTAGTAGGCTTGGTAATGTAGACACTCCCCTTGTTATTTTGAAATAAGAGGAGTTATTTCGAAATAACTCCCTAGTTTAGACCAGGGCCTACTGAGAAAACTAAAAATGTTTTTTTCAGGCAAGGAACAAATGATGGCTAAGAAATACTAAACCTGATGAGATTCTGAACAGCTGGATTCCTGTGTTGGTTGGAGGGAATGGAAGACTGTCTCAGAATCCATGCATGTAATATATTGCAATAATCATGCCAAGAAACATAAACTTGCTGGCCAATATTATAGGCAGCACAGGTAGTTCCTAAGACTTTCTGTTATAAGAACCTGTTTTCAATTGCTTATAACTTAGCTATAGGTTCACTATTCAGGTTGAAATTTTCTGTGCTGAGTGTTTAAGGATGAATTTGTTTGGAAACTTTTAACTAAAATGATTCATCTATTTCCAAGAGCAAGGTTTTGGGAAAATATTTTGGTTTGCCCATGCAGAAAGAATAATGACAACCATTTTCTTGAGATGCTTTAGAAACTCCATGCTTTGGAGCAAGGGCTTGAATTTATGCAGTTGGGTTGACTGATGTCAGGGATATGCGTTTTGACAACCCAATGAAAAATTGTCAAATTTGGACAAATCATTATCCTCTGAAAAAAATCAGTTCATACATGCTCAGGAAAGACTTCTTAAAGCTTAGCAGATCGAATTTCTGTAGATTTCATGTAAATGAGTATGTTCCAGCTTCTCACAGGTCCTGTGCATCAACTGGAGTGTGCATGCACTAGCCCATCCCCCCACAGAGTGACTGACTAGGAATACAGGGGATGAACAGGACTTTACTTGAAATTGTTCCTCCTTGTAATCCAGGGGGCGGTGCCAGCCACTAGAATTGACAGGCACACTTTCCCGTGATTTTAGTACAGTAATTCCTCATTTTACACATGCTTAGCATGTTTTTGCGATAGCGCGATTTTTTTTTAGGGAACGTTTTATGAATTACACGACCATCCCCAGAATAACACGATTTCCCCAGCCAGGCTGTTTCCGGCAGCTGTGCAGGGCTTCCCCTGCCTCCCTGCAAGCGACGGAGGGTTCACCACTCGTCACGCCGTTCTCCCCTCGCCGGACGCAGTGCAGGTCCTGGCAGACCTGTCACAGGGGCATACTCTCAACCCAATCCCCCAGGTGATAGGAATGGTACAAGTAGAGCAGGAAGAAACTCCCCATAAAATGAGGCAGTAGCAGATGTGCTTCACCTGGAGTGGTGCAGAAGTAGCCCAACCTTCAACACAGGGGTTTGCCTAGTAGGCTTGATGATTTATAAAACTAAATATGAAGCCTGGACATTTTTGTTGGGATTTAAATTCTGAATAGTGTTTCTTGTTGGGGGGGGGAGAAATTATAAACTATGAATAAACTTTACGTATTAAGTACATTTTCTCAATTAAATAAACTATAACCTGAAAAGTGGACCAAAAGTCAGGATTTTAAATTGGTTGATCAGTTATGTCAGTGGAGAACTGCACAGAAATAGAATGTGATAAATCAGTGACAGAAAAATGGGAATAGTTATTATGGTTCAGACAATGAAGAGGAGATTATAAATACTGATGCTTTGCATGGACAACTTGCTTTCTATTTCTGTGTAACAGCTGTGGATGACCATCTTGTAAAAAGAAACAAAAATAAAAAAAAATCCAAAAACAACCCACAGTTGCTTGCTGACTGGCAAAAAAAAAAAAAAAAATCAGGCACCTGGGTGCCAGATACATACAGCTGAACATGGGCCACTGCTAATCTTTCCATAGTACACTCTGTATGCCAGTTCCCCAATTTATGAAGGGCTGGCAAGGAAATTAATTGGAGAGAAGAGGCCTGTTTCTCCTCAGACTTACATGAGTTTAAAGAAGTAATTCCATTAAAGTTTGCAGAATTATACGCATGTAAAACAGTAAAATTAATAATCAAGCCCAAAGAATCTATAGTGCTGTGAAGGTGTAGTACTTAGTTTTACTCCCCTTTTGACAGTTCATCTCTCTAAAGTTTCTTTAAATATTTCATTTTCACTTGCAAGTGTGCTTTCAGTACTTAATATTAAACAGCCCATTAACTTTTATGTAGCTCTAATATCATTTCCTAAACATCTCACTGAGGAGGAAAACTTTTGGAGTCCTGGCCTGGGAATGTTACTGAAAGTTTACAATAAGATCTAAGCAAATAGTAAGACCAGGTTTACACAACAAACTCACTTTAATATAATTACATCGCTCAGGTGTGTCAAAAATCCACAGCAGTGAGCAACATTCTAACCATGGATATAGTACAGTAACTCCTCACTTCACATTGTCCCAGTTAATGTTATTTCATTGTTACATTGCATTTCTATTAGAGCACATGCCCATTTAAAGTTGTGCAAAGCTCCATTAGAACACCATTTGGCTGCCTGCTTTGTCCACTATTGCAGGGTTTTCTGGAAAAGCATCCTGTCCTTGTGTGGGGCTGGAACCAGGGTAAGCTGGCAACCTCCCATCAGTTCTTCTCAATTCCCTGCAAGGTATGCATCTCCGCAAGACAGATGCCCTTTCCCCACAACTGCCCTGCTTCTCCTGCCCTCTGCCTTGGAGCTGCACCTGGGAACCTCCTGCTTTCTGTGTGTGGGGAGTAAGGAGTGCTGATGTCAAGAAGTTCCCTCTGCTCATCCCTCCAGTCAAGCCTCCCACTCCATATCCCATCTCCACAAAGCGGGATATCACAGCTGTGGAGTCTTGTGTCTGAACTTGCTAGTCTACTTATAAAGGCAGTGTACTTGAAGTGAGGACAACATACTTAAAGAGGCAATGCACATCTCTGCCTGCACGTCTCTGCCTCTCAAACACACATAAACAGGCTAGTCTACACAACTTCCCTCTTCCGCAAAAGCCTATGCAAATGAAGTGCAGATTACCATATTGCCACGTTTCATTTGCATAATTAATTATGAGTTGTTTTTGCGCAAGTGATTTTTGTGCAAAAACCCCCTCTTGCACAAGCGCTGTTCTTCCTCATTATTTCAAGATGAATGGCTCTTGCGCAAGAGGGGGCTTTTGTGCAAAAACTGGACTGGGCCGCGCATGCGCCTTGAACCCTGAGGGCGGGCCCGGGCTTCGCACTAGTGGCCATAGCCAGGCCGTGCATGTGCCGTGTGCCCCGGGGGCGGGCCCGGGCTTCACACCAGCCGCTGCAGGTGGGCCGTGCATGTGCCATGCGCCCCGGGGGTGGACCTGCACACCCTACAGGGGTGGGCCCGCTCCCCACAGGCAGGCCCGCACATGCGCTGTGTGCCCAGGGGCGGCGCCATGTGACCAAGCCTGGGGCGCCAGAATACCTCGGGCCGGCCCTGTCTCCATAGGAGAGAGTGACGCATTCCAGTGGGATAGTGTGGGTTCTTCGTCATGTTCAGTTTCCACAAGAAGCGTTTGCAACCATTGCTGTGTATTTATTGTGTTCCCTCCCTCAGTCCATGCCTCTAGAGTGTGAGGCTACATTAACAACATGTTCAGCTGAGTGCTAGTTCATCAGTTAGTAGCAAGGCATCCCCTGGGAAATATTCCAATCTCTGACTCCACCACCTCAACCAAGCTTCACAAGCAAGCTTTTTACGCTATAAAACTTATACTGTATAGGTATATACTGCCTTTTGTCTTCTGAAAAAAATCCCTGGAATCTAACCGGCATTATTTACATTAATTCTTAGAGGGAAATTGGATTTACTTTACATCGTTTCACTTAAAATAGCATTTTTCAGGAATATCACTGCAATGTTAAGTTACTGTAGTGTTGTCACTGAAGTGGTACAGCTGTACCGGTGTAGTTGTGCCACTATAAGCATTTTATGTGAAGATATGCATATAGTCCTGGCCAGAGTTACTGATGTGGGCACAAAGGGCAGCTGCTTCAGGATTTAAAAGGATACAGTAGCAGGGGTGGTGGCCAGGAGGCTTTGGCCCTTTAAATTGCCAACAGAACCCTGCACAGCATATTTGAAGCACCCCAGAAGAGCTCTCTGACGCCCTGGTCTCTCTTTTGGAATGTTCCGCTATCTTTTCAGAAAGGAGGGAACAGATTTGTTTATAGCCATTTTTCTTAACTTCTTCAGTTACTAATAACATGTTCAAGTTCAACTCCCCTTTAACTATAAATGGATAATTTGAAAACTTCAAACATATGTAATTCAACAGTAATCTATATTCACTTTCTCCAAACTAGTGTCCATAAAATGTCCATAATTTCTGTGGATGTTTAATTTCACAGTAGTGTGTGTAATTAAACAGACATGTGACCATATAGTTCATTTCATGTTACATAGTCCCCTGAAATCCAAAACCTGAGGCAAATCTCAAGCTAAACAGTCAAAGCATGCCTTTTGTGTAAGAAATTGGGAAATATTGTATTCCCATAGGTACTAGATTCTCCTTCAACAATCCACAACTCTGATGCCTTCATAGAACAGTTAACTTGTCCACTCACACATTCTATTTCTTAAGGAGGCGGGCAAGCTTTTAGGCTCCTAGCTAAGCGTAGCATTTCCTAGTGAATGGCCAGTTCATACAATTCTTTCATCAGCAGCAGGACCAGAATTTTAGTGACCCTCAGAGTGTTTCACCAAACGATTTAAATTCCATGACTCATATCTTTCTCTTGCTTCTCAGGAGTGTTTCAAAAGTCCTGCCCAGCTCCAGTTCAAAATGTTCATAAAATAATAGAAAAGCCAATTTCTATTCCCAAAATATATTAACTTGGGAATTAAGCAGTAATGACCAACAGTGAGGGCACTTCCTGGTGATTAACCACTATATGGAGGAGATGAGTTTCTGACTTGGCCATAACTGACAGGAAATGCCTCTGAGTCATAGGTCATTGTGGTCCTTATGAAGTAGGGAAATATGAAAAAATAAAGAAATCATTAATGCCTTTTTATTTGTTAAAATGTTCAAAGCTGGATTTCATGTTGTCAAGGATACAGTGTTTTATTTCCAATATAACAAAAGGGGGGGGATTGCTTTAGTGCTTTAATAACTAAAAACTAACAGGAAAAAGCCCAACCTAGAAGTCATTATTGCTAATAAAACCATGTCAATTTAAAGTTAACCAACTACTGAGAATTAAGTCCTGCTTTTATATAAGTTATTGCAGTTGTCTTTAACTACCAAAGAAAGATCATACCTTCATATGCATGGTAATGTGCAGTTCAAATTTTTCAATGCATAATAAAGTATATTTATTTCCTTCCATTTATGTTTTCAAGGGTTTGCCTGGATTCTGCAGCTCTGCCAGCCAGACATGAGCTGCCAGGAAATGTTAACTCCAAAACTAATTATTATTTAAAGAGTTTGTTCCTGCAAAACTATTATTCATTTAATCTTCCCATTGTCCGTAACTGATATGTCGTCTGTTTTACTTGAGGCTACTGGGTTCAATTTTTTTCAAAAATGTCCTTAACAAAGGAACTGGTTGGCTCAGGAGATTAATAATAGAATGAACCTTCATCACTAGTTCACTTATTAGTTCTAGATTCTGGCTCCAACCAGAGACATGTGCCCAGTGGCTAAGATTTTTAGACAATCATTCTATTAAGCCGTCGCTGTTCTTGTCTGTCTGTCACGGTATTTTCAACTCACCCCTCCTGCGCACGCTCCAACATGACCATCCCGTCACCCCCGCCAGCTCTGGTTCCACCTGGCTTTGTGCCAGCAGCTCCAGCTCCGGCCCCCCTGGCAGGCCATCGACGCAGTAGGCCACTCCCACCAGCTCCGCATCCCGGCCCCCCCAGCAGGCCACCCCTGCCAACTCCAGCTCCCAACTCTCCCAGCCCCCCCAGCAGACCACCCCTGCCAGCTCCAGATCCCAGATCCCCCGGAAGGCCACCGACAAGGTAGGCAGCCTGTATCCTAAGACCAAGAGGGGACAGCAGCCCCAGAGCCAAGAGAGCAACAGCCTCAGAGTTGGGGAGAGGGCAGCAGCCCCAGAGCCAGGGGGGACATCAGCCCCAGAACCAGGTGGGCAACAGCCCCAGAGTGTATGTGTGGGGGGTGGGAAGCCAGCAATCCCAGAGTGTGTGTGCTGGAGAGACAGCAGTCCGAGAGCTGGGGAACAGCAGCCACAGAATGGGGGAGCAGCAGCCCTGGGGGGAAGGGAGAGAAAGACAGCAGTCCCAGAGTGTGTGTGGTGGGAGGAGGGAGCTGCAGCCCCGGAACAGCAGCTCTGGAGCCAGAGGGAAAATAGCCCCAGAAAGGGTTGGGCAGCTGCAGAACCATTGTAACAATAGCTCCCGAGCCGGGGGACACCCTAGAGTTGGGTAACAGCAGCTCCACAGCTCGGGTAGCAGTAGCTCCAGAGCTGGGTACACAGTAGTCCAGAATCAGATTAACAGCAACTCAAGAGCTGGACGAGGGGGAGGGGGGAACAGCAGCCCCAGGACTGCCCTGAGAAGTCAAGTGCTAGTTTTGGACATTTTTTTTAAATGCTGTGTTGGATCAAATCTAGGCAGTGTTTTTCTCTGATTTTTTTAGTGGAAACACACTACATTTAAGACCAAAAAGACTCTCTTTCTCTCTCTCTCTCTATATATATATATATCTATAACTTTTTAAAAAGGGAACTTTTCTAAAAGCGCACCAAAAGAGTAAAAATAAAGTTTTCAGCTACCAATTTAGGAGAAAGATTGGATGGCTAAGTATGATTCAAGGTAGTTGATAACTGTTAGCCATCCAATCTTTCTTCTAAATTGGTAGCTGAAAACTTTATTTTTATTCTTTTGGTGAGCTTTTAGAAAGATTGTCTTTTTAGAGGCCTAATTTTTTAAATTTCAAATTTGACACATTAATGTGTCCTGATTTCCAGAGGAGGAGTTCTCTCAGCAGTTATTTTAAAAAGAGCCACAAAAATCAGTAGTCGCTTTCAGAAATTTTGGCCAGACTCCCTTCATGTCAGGGTTGAGACACATATTAACAACACTTGTTCCGTGGAAAATACTTTAGTCTCTAAGGCTGTCATTATGGAATCTTTTACTAGCATTTTAAGGAAAGTAATGCTCTTAATGTATCCGTGATATTCTGATAACTCAAAAAGCTACCCATAATTTGAATCTCTCAACCTTAGAAGAAATCACTGTACAGCAATTTTACCTTGGTCTAGGGAAATGTAACTTCTGTAATGGCTCATACTTATGACGTTTGTGATAGGCCAATAAACCCATAAAAACAGTCAGTCACATAATTTCAGCTTTCGATTTTTTATCACTTCAATGTTTACACATTTATATGATTTAAGTTTAAATAAACAGAACAGTATTTTGTAATTTGAGGGTGAAACACATAAACTGAAGGAGGACTTGAAAGATAATTGTTTAGCAAGCACGGGCCGAGTTCATTAGTATACAATAGAATTATATGAAGAAAGAATATATCCCAATAATTAGAACTGACAGAATGTTGTGTGTCATCATGATGTATTCATAAGACCTGATACATTCCAAGTTAAACTACATTAATCTTGTATAGCTTTAATTGATAATTATTACTTCTAACTTCTAGCTCTTTCCAGTTATTCAGATTCAGACTTAAGGTAGAGTATTCTTTCTGGGCATATTTTATTAACAAAAGAAATGGGTGTTCTAGGATATCCTAGACACAGGAAAAATAGGCTATATTTTGCATTCACGAATTGATGTTTTTGTTCATTCAAATGGAGCTGTCCATTTTTCCGACTACCATTCCGTATTGTTTCTCGATGTGCAAATAATACTAAGTATATATCACCCTGCAATGAATAATCCATGCTGATGAATACCAATTGCTGATCTACATGAAAGAGTGCTGTGCATTTCCTTATGTCATGGCATGTTCCTATTAGCAACCAGAGATACTGTCCTCATGCAGTTCCTATTTACAAAGTATGAGGGAAATACAATTTATGGGACAGACTCTGCTCTGTTTTAAAGCCATTTTTCATTGCTCCCCCAACACATAAATGATCTGTAATTGTTTTAGCCAGCATACAGGGATGCTTGTGTAATTCTACACTGTCCCCACTCCCTGAGACCAGTGCCAAAGGACAGGGGTCATGTACGGGTTATCCCTGAACACCAGCAAAGTCTGGTTTCCATAACAGTCTGTTGGGCAGCCTAAGGTTATTCTAATTTGTACTAGGGTTCTAGACAACTGCAGAATGATCCAAGGATTCAGAAACAACAGAGACTTAAAGCCACTTTTGTACTCCAACTCTTGAGTAACACCAAATGATACTCAACCAGTGCCAAGGACTGAGGTCTATAGCTTCAAAATTACTTCCCAGATATTATCTAATTAATTTTTGCAAGTCCTCTTTGAGGTAAAAATACATTAGACTCATTTTACAGATGGGCAAACTAAGAGAAAGTATCAAATTTGCTCAGCATAAAAAAAGAGTATTTCCTTCCATTTGATATGGCTATCAAAACTATTGAGAATTATAATTAATTATGATAGATTTGGAAATTAAACCACATGCTTCAGGGCTTGAGACATTCTCTGTTAAATATCAGGATGAAATCTAATGTAGGGAGTGAGTTACCCCCAAATCCACCTACCGTAGGATTCTTGTACCTTGCCTGTAGCAATGGTCATATTATATCTGATCCAGTAGAGCAATCCTGTGTTTTCTGGAGATGCACTCATTAATGACACGGTTGAATGTGATGCAGAAGTGTTGAGTGTTTTCCTCCAGCTCACCTAAGAAAGTCTGTATCAGAGCTCTCCTGACACAGAAAGTCAAAAAACTATGTGTATTTAATCTAGAAAGAAATAATATAGAAAGAAAGAAAAAAAATTCTAAACCAACAACAGTCTACCTTCAAAATGTCTTGAAATCCATACCTGATAAATTCCACAGATTTCTGTTCTGCCAATACTAGTCCCATCGAGTAGTATCTTACTCTGTGAGCAGCACCACTGAAATCAATGTGACTTGTGCAGCAAGCTAATATTCTGTAGGGATAAAGCTAGCAAAATCAAGCACACAAAGTCATCAAGTCATCAACATGCTAAATTACATTTCTAAGTCAAAATGTGTTTCCATGATTTATTCTAGGGCTGAATATCTTGATATGATTTCAATGATAATTCTCCTAACACTCCTATCTCTTAGAAAAGGTCCTACATTCTTAAAGCCTGCTGTTCAGGACTGAGGGTTTGGGGGCTGGTCAAAGAGCTGGATTAAAATACTATCCTTCTAAACCAGAGCTGAGCTATACTGGTATTTCCTCTGTGCGGAGAATGATCTGTCCATAAAGTTGCCATGAGCATAAAAAACAGAAACATCTGGCAGCAGCAGGGTTTCCGAATAACTTGCTAGCTGAAGTCAGCAGAAGTGGAATGACTAAATCAATCATCTCCACCCACACCAGTTGGTGTTACTACATGAAGGAGAAATTAGGATATATCAAGCTATCCATTAATGGAGAACATGGAGTGAGGTGAGGGATTTTGCTAGTTACATCACCTGGCACGATACTTATTCTTGATAGGAAAAATAACTATGACACTGAATTTGTTGATATAGCATTAAACTTGTTGCATGGAGTTATACTGCGTTCACAGAAGTAATTCCATGTAAAGCCACACCTGCACTATGACTTTACTTGGGAATCTGATGAAGTGTTCTGTGATTAAATTGTCACATGGAACAGAATTCCAAGAGAATGTATTTATTTTTCAGAGAGTAAATAAGCCTGTCTGAGCACATATAGGCTGGGAAATCTGTAAACTTTTAGAGTTAACTCATGGCTTCATAAAAATCAAAACTGCCTGCAAAAATCACAGTCATTTTGTACATGGAAATTAAATAGCTGGAATGAAATCGTTACAATAACCTAGCAGAGAGAACTACTACTGTACGGTGAGTCAAAATGTAAATAAAGTCTGTAAACAGAAATAGAATGCTATAGCAGCAGCCCGAGTGTAAACTACACGTGGTAGAATAGTGTCCAAAGTTGTGGGAAGGCCAGTGAGACTGACAGGTCTCAAGTCAAAGAGCTCCAAATGTAACTGACATCAAATCTGACCTATGTTTTATAAAAAATATGCATGCACTGATAGGAGACTTACCCACATTAATGTGTGCTTCATTTGACAGCTTTCTTTTTGAAACAGACGCTGTGTGTGCTGGACCTGAATATGATTTTTAAAATCTCCTTTATGCATATTCCATTTCCTTGTACTCAGGGTTCAAAATCTTCAAAAGCACTGGGGTTGCTTAAAAGAAACCAGATGAAAAATAATCTCTACACAAGTGCTGAATCCTATTTGTCAGTTATTAGGCCAGGTCTACACTAGACTTGGAAGATCTGTTTAAGGTACATAAATCCACTACATAGAATATGTAACTAGAGTCAGCTTACCTTAAGCCAGGCTTGGTGCTGTCCTCACTACGGGAGCAAACACTCCTCACTCCTCATGACTGTGAGGAATACAGATGCCGTCCAGAGCTGCCCTCAGCGTTCGATTTACAGGACTATACTAGACCCACTAAATCGAATGCCAGTATGTCGATCTCCAATGCAGCAAGTGAAGACATGTCCTTTATCTACACACTAGGGTTGTGCCATATCTTCAGCTAGTGAAAATCTGCTTCAGAGATTTGGACCCAGGTCTGCCTTTGCTAAGTCCTACTAGCAGGATTTTATTATATTTATTAATTATTATTATTATTGTCACAGGTTTCATCACCAGTTGACAAGCTGAACTTTCCATTTAACAAAGTCTGTCACTCCCTACTGATTTTAGAGCATATTCAACGAAGAAAGAATTAACAAAGGGGAATTCAACATTCCCCAATATCCACTGGGCAAAGAAAAACTATGCCTTTACAAAAGATTATGTGACAAAAGATAGATTATAATTATTTCAGATTTTCATTGCTGCTCATTGAAGAAATATTAATCATATTTTTTTGTATTCATGTACATACAGCATGCAATTTCATAGGAATTTAGGTACAAATTATTAATTCAATACTTCTGGTTCTACTCATCCCAACTTTATAAGAATTCATGGAGTTAGTCTCAAGGTGAATCTAACACATAGCATTAGATTTTCCAAGTTGTGAGAGGCAAAACGCAATGCAAACTGTACTCTATCTCAACCTTCATCTTGTCTTTATTACAAAAAAATATAATCTAGTTCTACCATTTGTTTCTAATATGTCTAAATGCCTTTACTTGTGTTTGTATATATACACTGGAGTTGTAAGTCCAAAATGCTCATTTTCTTGATAAATCAAACTTCAGGGAAACTAGGAGAGCTTTTATTTGGCTTATGTCATGCCTTGTCAATTCACTTAATCTCAAAAAAATAGACCATCATATTTTAAATCTACCCTTGTATGTTTACTTTTTCTAGACGTTCATTCCTGTTCCTTAAATTTAATGCCACAACTCCAGATTTACAACCCTAAAAAATAATGAAAACTGCTAACATTCAAGGCAAGAAAAAGATTGAGAACCAAGTTCAAATGCACTAGTCAACTTAACCTAAAGCAGCACTATCAACTGACATTTTCAGCCTAAAGTTTATTGCACTTTGCAACAAATCAGATGTTTCAATCAGATCATTCTCCTCCAGTTTATAGTCCAGAGTTATGCTACAGATGGCTTTTCTGTGTTCAAAATCATGATCTGCTATGTCAGTAAAGTGGAAGCACTGTCATAGTACATTATTTTGTCTGAGATATGTCTTACTGACAACATCACAGACTTTTGATTTACATTGACAGGACTTAAAATAAATAAGTGAAATATTCCCCAAGGCATATAATCAATAGCATCTGTTGCAATTCTGGTATTTCCTTTGCCCTGTTTATACCATTACTGTGTCTACTGAAGCTGTATTATTATAAATGTTTCCAGGAACATATCCTGGCATCAGCTCACAGCAATGCTGTTACAGTACCAACAATTCAAAGCCCAAAGGGATAAAGCGGTACTACTATTGTTCCAATACTTTACTGATTGTGATAAACAGCATGACCTAAAGGAATATATTTATTATTGCACTTTTTAGTGCCGTCTTGCTCTGTGCAGTACAATAACATGGTGGCAAAACATCTGTAAATAATGTTAAGGCAATCTTGCTTCATTACAAAATATATTGTTAATTACCACTTTTTAAATTATCTGAAATATATATTAAACTCAGAACAATGTGACTTTACTAATTAGGGGTATGTCTACACTACAAAGTTAGTTCGAACTAACGGACGTTAGTTCGAACTAACTTTAATAGGCGCTACACTAGCGCTCCGCTAGTTCGAATTTGAATCGAACTAGCGGAGCGCTTAGTTCGAACTAGGTAAACCTCATTTTACGAGGATTAAGCCTAGTTCGAACTAGCTAGTTCGAATTAAGGGGTGTGTAGCCCCTTAATTCGAACTAGTGGGAGGCTAGCCCTCCCCAGGTTTCCCTGGTGGCCACTCTGGCCAACACCAGGGAAACTCTATGCCCCCCTCCCGGCCCCGGACTCCTTAAAGGGGCACGGGCTGGCTACGGTGCCCGTGCCAGGTGCAAGCCTGCCAGCACCCAGCCAGCAGACCCTGCACCTGGCACGGCACAGAGCCACCCACCCGATGTCCCCCAGCCCACCCCCTCTTCCCGGGACCAGGCTGGCGGCTCCCGGGAGTTTGCCCTGGACCGCAAGAGGCAGGCACCTTCCTGGGCTAGTGCGGACATCGTGGACCTCGTCCACGATCTCCGCACTAGGCACAGGAAAGTGGCTGTCTAGGGCAGGAGAGCTGCCAGCCTGGCCACCCAGGAGCAGGTGTGCATGAAAATCAAGGGGGTCCACTGAGACCCCCGACCCTGAGCCCTGAGCTTACAATGGCCGTCCTGGGTCAGACCAAAGGTCCATCTAGCCCAGTAGCCTGTCTGCCGACAGCGGCCAACCCTAGGGACCCTGGAGGGGATGGACCGAAGACAGTGACCAAGCCATTTGTCTCGTGCCATCCCTCTCCAGCCTTCCACAAACTTTGGGCAGGGACACCACTCCTACCCCCTGGCTAAGACTACTCCATGGACCCAACCTCCATGACTTGATCTCACTTCCCTTTAAACTCTGTTCTAGTTGTAGCCTTCACAGCCTCCTGCAGCAAGGAGTTCCGCAGGTTAACTATTTGCTTTGTCAAGAACAACTTTCTCTTACTAGTTTCAAGCCTGCTACCCATTCCTTTCCTTTGGTGTCCTCTAGTCCTTCTATTATGGGAACTAATGAATTACTTTTCTTGATGCACCCTCTCCACCCCACTCATGCTTTCATAGACCTCTATCCTATCCCCCTCAGTCTCCTCTTTTCTAAACTGAAAAGTCCCAGTCTCTTTAGCCTTTCTTCATCTGGGACCTGTTCCCAACCCCTGATCATGTTAGTTGCCCTCCCCTCTCCCAGCCTTTCTCTTCCCCTCTCCCACCTCCTTTTCCCAGTCTCCCCCAGTTTTGTTCAAGAAAGACAGAGTCAATGTTGGAAGAAACTTTATCTTTATTTTGTACATCAATAAGAAGGGGGGCTAGGGAAGGGTAAGTGGAAGGAGGTGAGGGAGGAATGGGGTACGAGCCCCCGATGGGGAGGACTGGGCTGGCTCTGCGGGCTTCTGGGGGTGGAAGCTCTCCTGCAGCCCCCCAATTGCCCCCTCTTCCCAGATGGCAGCCTGCGGCAAGTGCAGCCGAGCTGATGGCCGAGTGGTGTGATGTGCCCAGTGTGGGTACTCCGGGCACTCCAAGCCAGAACTGCTTTGCAAGCGGGGCACCCCTTAGAACTGTGTGTCCGGGGTGGGGGTCGGGACCCTTTAAGCGCAGCCCTCGGCTAGCCTGAGACAGCATCTCCATGCTCTAAGTCCTCCTCTTATGCCCTGCCGGCACTGCTTCCGGCCATCCTTAAGCCCTGTTCAGAGTCCACTCAATGTGGACTTGCTAGTTCGAATTAGCAAAATGCTAATTCGAACTAGTTTTTAGTTCTAGACACGTTAGTTCGAATTAGCTTAGTTCGAATTAACTAATTCGAACTAAGTTAGTTCGAACTAGCGCTGTAGTGTAGACGTACCCTAAGATATGTTGGGTAGAATATCTGCATTTAAACTGGAATATGATTTGGGACAATATGAACAACAGAAAGTACAGTAGATTGAAATTTCTAGAGACTAGGGTGAATGTAAATTTGCATTTACCTAGCTGATGTACAATAACCAACATATACTTTCTGTCTTAGTATTAAAAGCACAGTTGGATGGAAAAGATTCAAAATAAGGCATGAAGGTGGTATTTAGGTGGAGAAAAGTATATATTAACTACTGTTTTATAGCAAGCAATGGAAATTAAGTAGACATAGTGTAATAAACTACTATAAGGGTGAGCAGCCAAGTACTGGAGGATCAATGGTATAGTAGAGAGGAAAGAAGCCAAAGGATTGCATAACAGCAGGGAAAGGCTGGGAGGCAAGCAAGGCCTTAGTGTGTGCAGGAAGGGTGATTCTGCCGAATGAAGAAGGACTCTGCCGCTCTATTTTTTGGATGTGCGTGAGCCTTGGGGACAGGATGTGTGATGGACACCAGACTGAGGCTGGTTATGAACGTTTTGCACTTAGTCATATATGTTGCTTAAGGACTCATGAAAGCCAAGGAGCAGTAACCCCACCAGGCTGGAGGCCAAGACTAAGCAGCCACATTTCAGATGTACATTCACCGCTGGTGAGATTAGAGATTGCAGGGGGAAGTGGGGAGAAAGATTTGGGGGCCCTCCTGAGGTGAGGAAAGAGAAGCTATTGTTGCACTGTTGCTACCCGTAACTTTCTAAGTCCCATTTCAGCCCATTGATCTGTACACATTGCCTTGCCTAATATTATTTTATATAAAACGGTCCTTTGTGTGGTCCAATTTGATTTTGGAGGCAGGGGCTTCTGGACCCACAAACAAAAGGGGCAATTACCCCACAGGTAATCCTCATGTGATCCCTCCCCTGTCTCTCACGTCCAGAGAAACAGAGGTTATGGACACCATTCCTACCCATCCTGATTGCATCTATTCATGTTTGGATGGGTAGGAATGGTGTCCATAACCTCTGTTTCTCTGGATGTGAGAGACAGGGGAGGGATCACATGAGGATTACCTGTGGGGTATCTGGTATAGCCAATGTCAGATGACAGGATACTGGGCTAGATGGACGTGTGGTCTGACCCAGTATGGCCGTTCTTATGTTCACTCTACCTTAGAACATCTACCAGCACACCCTGTCTAGCATGGAGTGGAGACCAACTGGTTAGCACAATATTTCAAGTTGCAGTTGTACTTTCCTAGATAAGAGGGGAGTACTCAGCATTCCTCAGATCCAAGCCCTAAAGGTGATAAAAAGAAGCTTACATTTGATGTGATAGCAAATGGGAAGCCACTGGCAGCTTTCATATGGGAGTGACACAATCAAATGGATGGACAAAGAAGGTGATTTAGCAGTGGCATTTTGTATGCAGTGTGAGTAGGAAGGCAATAAGTGTGTCTGGGAAGCCAGAGAGGGGGGACGCTGCAATAGTCAAGGAGGGACATAAATAGGAGATTTTGCCTGTCATTTATCTTGGCTGTGTCCAACTCATTTATGATGGGTTTTGAACATGTCATTAATCTCAGTTGCCTACACGAGTGGATACAAACAGGAGCTGTGTGAAAAATTTGGTCTGTAAAATTCAAAACGACAGGAAGGTGAGGAAGAACAAGTGAATATTATGAAGTAAAAAGCAGGGACTTTTAGAGATATTACCTGTATCTCTAGCCACAATGTTTATTTAAAGAGACTAAAAACTATTTGCATGATTAATGTACATAATTTATATTTCTTTTACATCAACATTATGCTATGCTGAGAGAGCCAGACACTCCTAAGATAAAAATAGGCCCAGTGTTTATCTGAATTCAATTTTAATTTCAGCAATTATTTAGCAAGTGTCATTTTAAATGAGCATTTAAAGTTCTTTTTTAAAAAAATTAAAGCATCCAATTTCACTGCAGTCAAAAGAAGCAAAGATTTCACAAATTTCCAAGTGACAGAATAAATATTTTTGGTGTAGAAAAAAGTGTTTTCATTTTGGGATTGATTTCTTATCCTGTGGCCTGATCCTTAATTCTGTACTCAGGTTACACTGACACTAAAGTCAAAACTGTGTTCGATTGATTTGAACTTGCCTTTGGGTTTATTTAAATCTAGAGAGTGGAAGAGAAGGGGGCTGTCATCATCTCAAAACAATCATTACTTTGAAATCAGTTCATGTCAGCAGCTTTTAGGCTTAGGCCCTAGCAAAGTATTATGAGGTAAAACTGACCCTAGACCTTTTCTAGATGCATTTTAGCATATGTTTTGCATGGTTGAAATATATTTATGCTTGCCTAGGCTCCATCATGATTAGTCTTTGTTATTTACCACATAAGTCAGTGGTTTGTTGCGACAACCGGTACAGTGTTGGGTAAATGATGAATTGCAAAATTCAGAGTACCATTATCTCCAGCTCAGTGCTACTGCAAGGTGACAGCACATCACAGATGTCAGAGACTACAAACAAGTCATGCATGTGTCTGGCTAATGACAAGTAGTAGAGAAAGTAGCTTACCATAGGAATATAAGCAATCTTTTCTTTCAGGTAGATGTGTCCATATTCCCATGAGTGCAAAAATATTACTTAAAGTTTTTAGCAATCCTTTATCTTAGAGCTAACAGTAAGATTGTTTTCTGCTATGACCCAAGACTTCTTAGACCCTCAGACCTATTTTTCTTAGACTTCATCTTGGCAGACACAATATCAAAGTGTAAAAGAAAGTACATGTCAAAAGATAGACGGTTGTGATAACAGCACTGAAGGCAAGTGAATTTAACATTTTTACATAAATTAGCCATCTTGCACATGACATCATCTGGCATCGACAGGAAGTTATAATAGCAATTTATTGTCCTATTATTAATGGAGATACAGATTCATGTTTCAGTCCCTCTCATAAACCAACATGTGGGGGTGTTTATTTTTGAGGATTTAGTTCAGGCCATGTCTACTTCGATTATATCCTCAAAGTCCCCTGAGATTTCCAGTCTTCATCTTTCAACATAATGCAAATCTAAGTTAATCAAAGTCAAAGTCCAGGTGGGACTTTAACTAGCTCCAGATCAATTGGAATGTTAGTGTCTACATCATTGAAGTCCAATAGCTGCACTGAATATTTGTATATGCTGTCTAAATAAGATAGTTAAGACAGGTCCACACTGCTCAAGAGGGCATTTCTGAAGTGTTTCTATTTTGCCCAGAGTTTATTGTGATACATTAATAAAAGGGGTTTGCAAGTGTTTTATAAATGTAAGAAAGGACTCCGAGGTTTAGAGAGTCTAAGAACTTCCCTGGTGCATTTTACAACCACCATCTAGTAGCGCTGGAGAACATCCAGCCTATATGCATTCTAGATATCTGATAATCATTTCTAGGAACACTTTTAAACATACAGGTTCTTTTTCTACCTCATAAGGGAGAGGAAACATCTGAAGTTTCAGTTTGTAGAGTTTCCTATCTCATTCTTCCATCAAACCATGTGGTTTGTCCTTCAACTCCAGATGCTTCATAGAATCATATGTTTAGAAAAGACCTCAGGAGGTCAATGAGTCCAAACAAGGGTTGTCAAGTGATTTAAAAAATTAATTGCGATTAATCACGTGATTAAAAAATTAATCATGATTAATTGAGCTGTTAAACAATAATAAGACTCCAGCTGACCCCAGGCTCTGTGCAATGCTTCCCCTTTGAAATGCTGTCACGGTGTTTCAAAGGGGCAGTGCCACATGGAAATGCCTGTGATTAATACGCATTAAAAATATTAACGCATTAATTCTGTCCTGCATTAATTGAGGCATTAACGCACATTAATTGACAGCCCTAGTCCAGACCCCTGCCCAAAGTTCTTCCTTATCCTCACAGAAGAAAGCTGGTATTATGCTGGAGGAAAAGGGCATCCATACATACTCTGCATGACCTTTGATTCTACTGCCTGGTACCACAGGCTACCACTGCAGTAAGCATATTTCAGGATCTTAACCTACAGCTACCCCAAAAATGCTTTTAAAGATGTGTTCTGTTTCATGGAAGCAGAATCAGAGTAGTATTTTTACACATATTTCTTCAACATTCTGACTGGCAGCTCTGTACTTATGACTGTAAAGCATAGCACAAGGTAAATAATGGCTATTGATGACACGATGTGTCTAATCTCCTGCAAATTTTATGCTATGCAGTTCTCCAGTGGCGAGTTGTTGGGTTTCTTTCAATGTGTAAACTGGAGCACTGAACAAATGATTATAGCAGTGTTTCCCAACTGGTGCTCCGCGGAACCCTGGGGTTCCGCAGAGCAAAACAAGGGGTTCCACAAGGAGCCAGCACTCCCCCGCACCCTCTGAAAAAGAGAGAGAGAGAGAGACGGCTAGCCGGCAGAGGCATGGGCGGCGAGTTGTGTGGGCTCGTGGTGCCCATGCTCCCGCAATATTTGGAGCTGGAGCTGGTCCCAACCCCCTGTGTGCGTCCTCCTAGCCCGGCCCCAGAGCATCTCTCCCCCGTCCCCGGACCCGTTCCTGCCATGCGCAACCTTCCCCGAGCTCCCCCGAGCTGGCTGCTGCCCTGCGCAGCACGCTCAAACTAGTGGGTGGAGAGACGCCCGGACGTGACATAAAGTCACGGCCTGGGATTTTAAACTTGCTGGGTGCTGTGATGCGCCGCATAGCTGAGTTGCGGGTTCGGAGCCCGGGGACAGAGCACAGACTCCAGCCCCACAAAGTGAAAGGCAGAAGGTACGGGAAAGGGGAAGGGGAAGGGAAGGGGCAAGGCTTGTGCAGAGGGAAAGGGGAAGGGCTGGGAGAGGAAGGTGCTTGTGCGGAGGCGGAGGGGAAGGGGGAGGGGAAGGCACCAAAGGGACAGGGGTGGAGGAGAGACAAATGGCAGGGGGCCAAGGGCAGACAATGAGGAAAAGGGCAGGAGGGGAGATGTCAGTGGGAGGGGGACAGGGTGATGCTGGGAGAGGAGAGGGTAAGGTCATTGGGGGCTAGAGGGGTGAGGGGAGGTGCTGGGAGAAGGCTTGAAAGAAGGGGTGGGCATGAGGAAGACTGGGAGGGAGCAAGTCATGTGAGAGGGCACAGGGGCATGAGGGGAATGGTGGCAGAGGGTGGTGAGGGGTGCGCATCAGGGAAAATGGAGCAAAGGGGGCAGAGGAAGTGAGGGAAGGGGGAGGCACCAGGAGGGTGCAGGGGTAAGAGAAGGTGCAGGTGCCAGGGGATTCTGGGGGTGAAGCAGAAGGGCAGACACCTGCTGTGGAGGGACCAGCACCAGAGGAGAGACGCAGGGCAGGTTTGTAGAGGGAGGTGTTAGAAGAGGGGATGAGGAGGGGTAGCTCACATGATCAGAGTGGGGCTACTGGAGAAGTGGGCACAGGGAGGAGAGAAGGGCTGGTGGAAGGGGCAGGTTGCAGGAGGGCTGAGGACAGTGAGAAGAGCAGGAGTCAGGACAGCAGAGGAGGGTGAGGAGTGTGTGGGCAGCAGGCACCAGGGGAGCTGACATGGCAGCAGAGGGAAAAGACAGAGGTTTAAAAATATTTATTAATAACTTGGGTGGCACATCCAAACAAGCCACATGAACTCAATACTGGTGCACAACACAAAATTCATTTTGTTCATGTGAGGAAACTCTTAGGCTATGTCTACACTGGTTGTTTCTTGTGCAAGAACATCTTGAGCAAGTGTTCTTGTGCAAGAACACATCCACTCTTCCATATGCAAGCTGTGCTTTTGCACAAGAGCATCTATGGCAGTGTGGACACTCTCTTGCCCAAGAAAGTGCCGATGGCCATTTTAGCCATAGGGCTTTCTTGCTCAAGAAATTCATGTTGCCTGTCTACACTGGCCTCTTGCGCAAGAATAGTTGCTCAAAAGGGCTTATTCCTGAGTGGGATCATCGTAGTTCTTGTGGAAGAAGCCCTGATTTCATACATGAGAACGTTAGTGTACTTGTGCAAAAACTCACGGCCAGTGTAGACAGGCAGCAAGTTTTTGCACAAGAGCAGCCGCTTTGGTGCAAGATCGTGCCAGTGTAGACACAGCCAAGGGGAGGGAGGAAGGCAGGGCCAGGAAATCAGCGCTGGCTCAGCATGTCTGCATGGTTTGGGGGAAGGTGCAGGGAAATTGAGCTCAGCTGGGTTGCAGAGTGGGGAGGTCTGGGGAGCTGGGCTGGGCTGTGGGGTGGGGTGGGGTGGGGTGGGATGGGATGGGGTGTGTGTGTGTGGAGCTCAGAGCTCAGTTTGACTGCAGGAGGAGGGAGGTGCCGGGAACCGAGGCTAGACTCAAGGGGAGGGAGGGACAGGGAATAGGCTCTTAGCTCAGCAGTTTTGTGGGGCTTGGAGGAGGTGCAGGGAAACGGAGCTCAGCTGTGCTGTGGGGGAGGCATGCAGGGAACCAGTGCTGGGCTCAGCTGGGCTGAGGTGGATGGGGGAGGGCATACAGAACAGACAGGCAGCTCAGCTGGGCTGGGAGGGGCTGCAGGGAACTGGTGCTGCATTCCCTTGGATTGTGAGGGATGGTTTTGGGGGAAGTGCAGGGAACCAGCAGGGGTGGGCAGCTTAGTTCAGTTGCAGGGGATAGAGGTGCAAAGAAGCCTAGTAGGGGAGGGGGATACCAGGAGCCCTGAAATGACCTCCCCTGGTCCAAAAATCCCTCATCTGGGACCAGTCAGGTCTAGAGGGTACCAGATCAGGGAGGTTCAACTCCTACCCAAGTCCCCTCCTCGCACCCTCCCTCGTAGCCAGACACCCTACATCCAGCCTGCTTCTGCACCCTAACTATCTGGTCTGCACCCTAGCCAGACCTTGTCCCCTTCCGCCCCCCAGCTCCCTCCCAGATCCTGCACCCCATCCCTATCCTACTCCTTGGCAGCCCTGCCATCTACCCTAGCACCGCCCTGGCCCCAGCACCTTGCCTCACACCCCAGGACTCAGCACCACCCTGGCCCTGGCCCCAGCCCCAGCACCCTGCTATCCACGCTAGCACCCAGCAGCACCCTGTTCCTTGTCCCAGCACCCTGCCCGTCACCCTAGTGCCCAGCAGGACCATATCCCTGACCTCAGCACCCTGCCACCTGCCTGTCCCAGCACCTTGCCCCAGCACCCTGCCACCTGAGCCAACATCCTTCCACCCAGCAGTACCCTCTCCCCAGCCCCAGCACCCACTAGCACTCTGTCCCCTACCGCCACCAGCACATTTAGGACCACATTAGTGAGGCTTGGGGGGTTTTGGAGGAGCTTTTTTTTTTTTTTTTTTTGCATCTCACTTGTGTGGCCCCAACTGACTTTTCTGTAGGTCAGTGACCTTTGACTCAAAACAGGTTCCTCGCCCCTCTCATATATAAAGACAATGCTAAAACCTTTTGAGTTTGACATAATATTTTATTTAAAAATGAAGCCAGGCCAACAAGCCCCCAATTGGGACCAAACCCCCATTTCACTGCAGCATCATAACACTCCTGCACCACCTGACCCCAAATCTGAGCCTATCATACACTGGAACCCCCTGTCCTGAGCCTCTTTCATCCCCAGACTCCTGCATCCCCACATCCTCAGTCTTCTGCCACAACATTCCTCCACCATCCACACATCACAAATCTGTGACCTGAGCCCATCATACTCACAAACTTCTTGCCCTGAGTCCCTCACATATCCAGCCCAAACTCCTGCACCCTCATATCGACAAGCCCTGGCTTGCTCAGCATCCCAGCCTTCCACCTGAGCCCAACACTCCCCAGCCTAGAGCCCCCTCCCTGAGCCAACAGCCCCTTCTCCTGCATCCAAATTCCCTCCCAGAGCTTGTACTTCTCACCCCTTCCCACACCCAAATCCCTCATTCCCACCCCACACCTCACTCTCACTAGGTTGCGACAGGTATAAGGGCTGGGTATAGCAAGTGATGGAGAGGAGGGGAACAGAGCGGATGAGGCCTCACAGAAGGGAGATGGGGGGGGTCTTGGGGAAGGAATGTGAATTTCATGAATTGGTGGGTCCCTCTCTCCCCTCCTCCCCCCCTTTTTTTGCTTGACAAACCAAGGGGTTCCTTGAAATTTTGAAAAGCTGAAAAGGGTTCCTCAGCATTTTTAGAGTACATAATACAAGTGCAATGCATTGATTAAATGATAAATAAAACAATTAAAGATTTATAGTTCTTAAACCATCCTTACATAATTTTGTTGTATCTCAGTTATGCTCTTGTTGTCAGAACCTTGCTCTAAGCTGACCATAAGAAGAGCTAAGTGGGAATTTGTTGAAAAGTTTCATGGTTACAATTTTAAAGTTTTTTCAGGTAGAAATGTAATGATACTAAAAAGGAGCAAAACTAAACAAGTCAAAATAAAAATGAAGTGTTTTGAAATTATCAAATTTCAATTGACCTGAACAACTGGTTTTGTTTGTTTGGTGATTGTTGTTGGTAGTGTGTTCTTTTTTGTTTGTTATTTTTCTTCAGTTTGTTGGTTTGCAAAATATATTGAAGTTTTGATTTTTTTGGTCCCTATTTGAGATTTTTTTTTTTAATCTTGAATATTCTCATGGAGTAGGAAAACTATTGCCTTCCCCCACACTAGTAATAAACTGGTGTGAGGCATCAGATCAGATAATCAATTAGGCTCCAATAGTTTTTCTTGCAAAAACACATAGGCACAGCCTTTGGTTTGCTGTGATTGTTTCCAGTATTATTTCACTCCTACAGTTACTTTAAAGCATTCAAAACTCTACCAGTGCTAAGCATTCATAGCCTTCCTCAGATGTGGCCCCAAGATACACTCATTTTTCATGAAACTATTCTTTATGTGTAGGAAAAGCACACTGCAGAATACAAGATTACAGACTGCAGAAATATTAGCCTCAGACCTCAAAAAATGATTTCAGTTGGACCACTCTAGCTGTTAGATCTGTAAACTTTAAAATACGGCCACTGCTATTTTGGTATTTCAACAACTAGTTAGAAGAGTCTTTAAAACAGCATTGAATCAGGCATGGGTACATTTCAATGTGACATGTCTGATTATGAAACTGGCTCTTATGTTCCAAATGCAATTATTATTTTGAGCACTGGCTCCACAGGTGTCTCTGCAGATCCAATTTTTCTTGAATATTTACAAGTCCAAAAACCAATTTTCCAGAAAAATTGTGCCTCCAGAGGAGGCATTAAATTAGAAATGAGGCTATTTTAAATTAAGATCGAGTAATTTTAATTGAACTTACTTTAGGCTTTCCCTGCTGTTTTGTGGGCATTGATTCTTTGGTGAAGTGTCTGAGATGTTTGTCCAATGTACATAGCAGACAGACACTTTTGGCACATGATAGCATAAATTATATTTCTGAATGAGCAGGAATATGTGCCAATCTGATAGCAGACTTATGTAACTTTGTTCTCACCGACAATTATTTCCAGTTTGAGAACAACTTATACCTCCAGATCAGCGGCACAGACATGGGTACACGCATGGCCCCATAGTACGCTAATATCTTTATGGCTGACACTTCGCCAAAGAATCAATGCCCACAAAACAGATATTAGACAGGATCACAAAGAAAAAACAGTTTCTTGCCATTTCAGCCAGAAAGGACATTGTCTCAATGACTTGATTACCTGCATCCTGCTTCAAAGACCTTTTAAGACCACAGTTGAAAGAGAATCCTCTGAACTGACATTCATGCTTAAATTCGACACCTTATGCCTAAGTTTAAACAGACATTAATTATCTTACCCATTACAAAGATAGCTTCCCCAATTATCACCTCTAATATCATTATCTCAGAGACATTTACCTTCCCCCTACCCCATCCCTCTTCTGTTCTGAAATTTGATTTGTCCTTTTCATATGTGTTCACTTTTTTTTATTGTGTCCTTTGATATATATGGTTGTGACAATTTTCTTCCACTATTTGATCTGAGGAAGTGGGTGTGGCCCACGAAAGATCATCACCTAATAAACTATCTTGTCAGTCTTTAAAGAGCTACATAGTCCTGTTTTTTGTTCCATATAATGAGAAAATCCTATTTGGTATTGTATTTGAAATGATATAAAAGAGCCCATTTTAGCACCTACAGTAGACTTCCGATAATTCGGAACCTATGGGACCTAGGTGGTGCCGATTATCAAATATGACGGACTATCAGGAGGTACTATACGATGATTATATATATACTGTATACATTATATACTGTATATACTGTATACAGTATACTGTAATGTTTTAGTTTTTTTAAGCCTTTTTTACCCTTTTTGCTCAGTTCAGCTGCTGCTGCTGCTACCTCATGACTCATTTTTTGCCAAAGTTCACTCACTAGGCTCTTGCCATTTTGATGCCGGACTATCAGGAATGCCGGACTATTGGATGCCAGACTATTGGAGTTTTACTCTATTTTGTTTTCTGAGTTTTTAATGCAACAACTGGATTTGATACGAGGCATATAACACTTTCATTATGTATTGAATGGAGGTTCAATAGTTGGGTGACAGTGTGTCCAATGAACACTGGACAAGCAAGTCTTCATAGCTGAAGTGGTGTTTGTTTTCTTTCCTATTACAACTCTGTTATTCAAACATTTCTCCCACAATATTTTCTGAAGTGGAAATTTCATGCTCTGCGAAAACAGGATAAATAGTCAAGGTCATTGATGACTTAAGTGTCTAACCCTGCTACCTTTGAAGTCAGGTGCTGAAGTTATGTCTGTTTCCCAACGTTAGGAGCCTACCATGTGAGGCACTCAGTACCCTCAACTTCCAGGCTCTCAATATCTCACTAGAGCCATGACTGAGCAAAGCATTTAAGCACGTGCTGAATTGTAACCATGTGATTAAGTTCCAGGGACGACAACTGGGCCTAAGTTTGCAACACCTTTAAGTGGTACCAATAAACTGCCTTCAGGACTGCCCCATACACAGCCAGCAGAGTATGTACCACCCCTGTACATTCATGCAGGAACCTGCCATATTCTTGTTTCTAGCAGTATGGAGCTCAAACCATCTGGCCCACCCAGCAGCCCTGTAGTGGTGGTGATTGCCTCTCCCACAGTTTCCTCCCCGACACACATGCTACCACTCCATTCCTGGACTGCTGCCCTGGCTACACCGCTGGTACAAGTGTAGCAAGGGAAACACCAGCCTGCACTCCCCCTCTCCGAGACTCTGAAAGATTTATGTTTCAATTCTTAATCCTTCTCACTACCACCATTTAGCACTGAGCCTCCTTCCTCCTCCCCAGCATGACCCAAAAAGTAAAAGTCACAGCCAAGCCCTTCCCATGTAAAGCTTTGCTTGAAAGAAAGGAAGAACTTTGTAGCTGTGAAGCTTTGTTTGGTGTCCAATCGTTCTTTGTCAAGCGTGTGTTCCTCTTTTTTGCACATGCAAAAACAAAGTGCCTGAGCAGACAGCCTGTGAGTTGTGGTTCCTGTTTAAATGGTGAGAAATGCTTTGTGGTTGTCTCACTGAGCATAATCACTAGAGTGAAACGGAAAAATCTCATTCAATAAATATGCTTCAGTGGCTTTGATGTTTTTATATAATGTATCTGTGTTGCATCCTGAACTTTAAAAAAAGCTTTCGTCTGTCTTTTAGTTCTTATTTTTGGTTATTATAGGCTTTTGGTTGGAAGTGATCTTTGATTGGTTCCCAAATATGAATTTAATTTTGATCTAATAAGACAATTTTTGGGTAATATATTCAATAAATACCAATTGTTTAATAAAAACAAATTCAATGGGAATTAACTATGTACTAGATACATATTTATTGCATGCTGTAAAACCTCAGTAAAAAGGATTTTACTAACCAGCTGGTGTTTCTATTGCATATCCTAACTACTATATTAAATCCAGTTTTTTTAGACCGAATGAGACAGACATGAGCTGCTTTGTAATAATTTCTGAATATTGTAGGTTGAACTTCTTATTGAGGTGTTTAACATACATATGGGACCAAATGCACCGTTTTCACACCCTCCACACTATAGTAATAATCATTGTGCAAAATATGCTTTGTGATGAATCATTTGAACACTAATAATTTGCTGGTCAATAATATGTCAAATGTGTGTAGCAGCATTATATGTAAAATTGTGAGTGAAATGTATTTATCAGGTAAGTCAGAAGAGAAATAAAAACTGTTTCTCAAAGACAACGGAAAAGCTAATGCCTCTAGCCACACATCATCAAAGCTAATAGGCAATCCCCTGACAAGTGGCCACTCTGGCAAAGAAGAGCAGGAATAAATGCATCTGTATTTTATTAAACAACAACATGGAAACTTTTTTCATAAGAGTCCATGTCTCCATCCTCAAAATGGAAAGGAACTTTATTTAGGGGTAGCCTTCAGGAAGATGCATTTCAAAGGGAGACTGAAAGAGGGGCAAAAGTACCCTGGGAATTCTTTCTTTCTTTTTTTCTTTTACTAAATCTCTCTTTCACTTAAGATGACAAAATAACCCACCCTTTCACTTTTGGGGGGGGGGGGAGAGAGGTATAGAATATTGTCTTAAGAGTTTTGTCAGTCATGTTACTAGGAGCATGTAGCAAGGATTTTATCTTGAACTTAGTCAAGTTTTAGTGACTAGAAAGCATTTTATCTTTATTTCTCTTGGTCACCATTTCTGATATTAATACTTTATACAGATAGGATCTCTCTGCTCTGGCACTTTCGGGACCTCAGGAGTCTCAAACCATGGAGTTTGCCAGACCAGGGGAGGTAAAGTCTCCCTCCCAGCTGTCAGCCCTATTCCCCTACCAGCCCTACTGCCTCCAGCCATGCCAGAGCTGCACTCCTGTCTGGGGATGGGGCTGTGCTTCCCACCGCACTGAGGGCACCAAGCTCTGCTATCTCCAGCCCAACCAGGGCTATGCTTCCCACTGCCTCTGGCCCAGTCAGGGCTGCATTCCCCTTCGCTCTGCACCTGCCTTGGCTGGTGCTTCATTCCTTTGTGCTGCCAGCCCCACTGCCTCTGGCCCAGTGCTGTGCTCCTTGCTGTGTCCATTTGGCCAGGGCTATGCTTCCAAGCGCTGGCCCTGCTCCCTGTAGCCCCAGCCAGGCTGCACTCCCTGCCACCAGCCCCAGCTGGAGTCTCTACTCTCCACCACGCGAATCCACTGCCACTAGGCCTACGCTCCCCACCAAACCATCCCAGACCCTGAACCTGGCCAGCCAGTGTGCTCTGATCCAGCGATATCAGTCCATGGATGTTGCTGGACGACCAGCGAGTCCCAGATTTTAGAGCTTTAACCTATATCTTTTCTCACTTCATATCTCTCTGTGTAGTTGAATAATGCTCTTGCTCTATATACAAAAAAGATTTTCCTGCAGGACCCCACAGCCCTTCCCTTCTCAGCCACCTCCTCCCTTCCTCCCTCCTCCCCTGCTGCTAACCCGGCAGGGATTGGCAACCTATGGTTCCTGAGCAGCAGCAGCAGCACTGAAGTAAGCTGCTGCTGCTGGGCTTATGGCAGGGGAGAGGAGGAAAATTGCAGGGCTCTCGTGGTGGGAGGTGGGGTAGGGCCAGCGGAGAGGCCCCTGAGGGGGAAGGGGTGGGAGGGGCCCACTGCAGGAGGAGGGCCTGGACTGGGGGACACTCCCCTACAAGTCTCGCCAACCTGCCCCTTCCCCCCCCCCACCACCACCACAGAAGCACCTCACTTTAAATTGTGGGCCTCTGGCAGTGGTCGGGGGGAGAGAGCAGGGCTTAGGGAGAGCGTGGGGCCTGACAAAGGGCCTGGGCCCTTCCCCCCTCCTTACCAGTGACCAGGGGGAAGAAAGTGGGACCCAGTGAAAGCATGGGGCTCAGCGAGGGGCCTGTCCCACCCCACCAGCAGCCAAGCAGGAGAGCTTGGGGCCAGGCCTAGGGAGAGCGGGCTGGGTGGGGAGAGCACAGGGCTTGGCACGGCCAAGGAGGAGGTGTGGGGAACAGATGGGCATGGAGTGGCAGATGAGGGGAGCCACGAACCACATGGTCTCCCCGCTCACCACGGGGATGGTAGAGCCATGTGGTCTTCCCCCTCATAGGGATGGAGCAGTGAGCTGAGAGCCCTCCCGCCTTGTGGCCAGAGGGAGAGAGCTGGCCAGTCACAGACTCAGTCTAGACCAACTCCCCCTGGCAGCCATGGCGGGGGAGAGCTAGGGCTGGCCTGGTTTGGGGTGGGGCAGCGGGAGGGAGGAAGAGAGTCGGGGCAGGCCAGGACTTCCACTCCTTGGCCTGGCCCACTCCAGTGGCCACTGGGGAACTGGGGCTGCCTGCTCCCAGAGAGAGGGATTGACGAGCATAGCATGCATGGGCCACTGCCCCCTAGTATTCTTTAATCAAAATGTATCTAGTGTTGTCTTTAAACTGCTGGTAATTCTAGTTAAAGTAGCAGAGTATTGCTATTGATCCCTGATAAGAGCAATGGATCTGCACTATCAGAATTGTCCATGGAGAGCTGGGCTGTGTAGAACACGAATTTGGAGGAAAATTTGAACTGGAATGTTTGGGAGTCAGCCTGCTTGCTGGAAAACAGAGTGGGGCTAATGTGTTGCTGACAGGTTGCTGGGGTCAGAGGTGCTAAACAAGACTGCTGCTATTCACAGACATTCGGAGTGTGACTTTCATGCTTTTTGACTTATTGTGAGCAGACCGGGTTGGGAGCTACAGCAACAAAAGCTTTCTGAGGCACTCAAGGCTGCAGGGCAGTAGGTAACAAAACCGCTCATTTGTCTGATTGTACCCCTGCATTTCACAGTATGATTATAACAGGTCAGCTCAATAGTGCTGTTCAGAAAACAAATAGAAATGGGAAACAAGGGCTCAAAATAAATACTCCAGAATTATTAAGAGACAGTGACTCAATTATTAGTCCTGCCTAAGCCCAAAAGTCTACACTGTAATTTGACAAACCTGCAACCCAAGCTAGCTGACACAGACCAACTAACTGTGGATGTTTTGTTGCAATGTAGATATGCCCCCGGGACTCATCAAATCAGCCCAGCTGTCCTCACCAGGGTCTTCAATCCCAACTTTGAGCCCTTTAAATTCAGCCCTTTGCTCAAACTTATAAATCTTCTCCATTCAGGTTTTATGTCACTTCATTTGTGCCCAATGGAAGAACCTGGGCCCACCCACTTCTCTTGTGTTACAACCCAGGGACCTTATAGATAGCAGCCACATACTGCTCAATTCAATTAATTCCTGCTACTTCCCTGGGCCTCTTCCCACCTTATCTTTTTATCTTCACCTTTAGCTCGGGGATGGAGTTCTTAGTTCCGACTCCCACCAGATAGCTATGCAAATGAAATCCTGGCTCGTCCTCAGGCTCCTTTGGCCAGAGAAGAACATTCTTCCCCGTCCCTCTGGTCCCCATCAAACAATGCCCTACTAGGGCTATGCAGCTCCCTTTTTTTGAGCCCGCAGGGGTCCAGCTGTCTGCTGCTAACTTTTGTAGCCCTTGGGGGACTAAGTCTCTGTAGTTTCCAAGACCACTCTAGATAGCCCTCGAGGAGTCATCTTCACTGCTCCTTTCTTCCCACAGCAGTGTTTTCTGGCAGAGGGTGTAGCAAAACCTCCAGGATGGAGTTATGGAGGCCTGTCACATATCCTTAGCAAGCCAGAAATGTTTGGATTTCTAAAGATATGGAAATAAATGTATAGGTCATGCTAAGGTGCCTTCTGACACGAATGAACACAGAAATATCTTCCCTCCTTTGAAATCAGATTTCTTCCCTATGTTTTTTAATCTATAGATTCCTGTCCCAGACGGGGGATAATATAAACTGTCCTTCTGTATAACAGGCCAATAAAAGTCTCCAACATAATTCCTAAAGTATCTCTTTTAGAAAAAAAATCTAATCTTGATTTTAAAATTCTTGATTTTAAAATTCTTTATACCTTTCATATGTTGTTCCAAAGATTACGGTAATTACACTCACTCTTAAAAATTTACTCCTTACTTCCAACCAGAAGTTGTTTAGCTTCTGCTTCCAGACTTTGCACTTCTAGGGGATTTGTTGATTAAATTCTTAGTACTTATTGACCTTCAGAGGAGACTCACCATTCCAGTTATATGATTTGATGATCTGCTGTCAACACAATATCCAGCAATATGGTATTTGCCTTAGAGAAAGAGAAGGTAGGTCATGACTTTATAAAGGGCTTTATCGCATTTCCTCTATTGCTTTATCAGTCAAATATAAACATGAAAAACAGCCTAGTCCAGTATGCTTACAATGGCATATAATGATGATAATCCATGCAATTTATTATAATTCAATCTAAAATTTTAGTAATGCACTATGAAGTTAGGTAGGATTGGACTTTATTTTGGTTTATCCTTAATTTACAATCCTCCATCAGTGCAAACAATGGATTCTTGGCAAACAGCTAACTGATATTGCAGATTTTCGAGCAGAGTTTTATAACTCACCAAAACTATGAAATTATTTCCCCTTAAAGACCCATCCTAAATTATTTTTTCAGAAGATATTGATTTATGTGTTACCTCATTGAGTTTGATTTGCTCTTAGTATTATCACAAGCAGGGCAATGTACCACCTCCCCTCCTCCCCCCAAAATCTGCTGCTTAAAGGCAATAAATATCCATTAGCACCCTTCTGAGCAGAGAATACAATAAATACAATTTTCAGAAACACAAAATGATGGTAATCTCATCACTATGCATTTATAACAAATGGATTCTGAAGCCTCTTAACCCTGTTAGAGCAATTATAATGTGTGATTGAGTCTTCAGTAGCTGCAATCTGATTAAAGGGCTGATGATATTAGTGTTGACCATGGACTCAGTCAATACCTCCTTTTTACTTAGAGTGGTTTTCTTTGTATGAGCAGATTAGACTTTTAAAATCAGATATATCACAGCAGTTGAAATCTGATTAAATGTGTAAATTAAATGTTCAGAGCATTAATGGCTTTCTAATTGCCTTTTTTAAATTTGCTTGATTGCTTAGATACTTTTGGGGGAGGGCTTGGTGTTTTCAATTTGTCACACTCAGGTAGTTCTAGGAAAATGGAAATAAATGTTAAAATGAGCAGCCGTAGCCATGTTCTTCTCCCACTGATTTAAATGGAGGAAATCTGAGTAAAGGATGCTCATCAAAGAGATCCTTGTATTGCTTTTATTACAGGAGGGAGAAAAACTTTTAAAATATCCCAATGATGTTTTAACCCATATAAATCTGATCATTTTAGTGATCAAACCTTCTGACACATACATCAGATGAAATGATAGAAGGTCTATTTCAAAATATGAAGCAAAGCCAACAATTTAAATTGGAAGTATTACTTTAACTTCTGCCTTCCTTTCTTTTATGATTGGCTTGCTCTGAGACTGCGTGTGAGAGATACCATATAAAAGAGGCTGCTTTGTGTTTGATAAGTTTTGAAAATCTCTGCTGCAAGGAAAAGCATCCCCCTGGGACACAGGTCATCATACACTTCTTGCTGGACTGTAGAGAGACAAGAATTCCACAAATAGTGTCAGTCATCCTAGATGCCAACTTCATCTCTAGCCAGGGGGAAGTTGATGTACGCCTTGCTCAACCTCCCATCACCCCACCCCCATTCCACCCCTTCACTCATTCTTCTCCTCTCTCTTGGAATTCCTGAACCCCGCAAATCAGCTGTTTGCTATACTCTGGAAGAGCTGGTAGGGTGGGGTGGAGTTGGTCAGTGGGTCCTCTAGCCAGCAAGAGGTACAGGATGGAAGATGATGTGGAGGGAAGAAGAGATAGCTGCCGGTGGGTGCTCATCACCCATTATTTTTTCTGAATGGTACTCCAACCCCAGAGCATCCATGGAATCAATGCCTATGTCAGTGAAGAGACCCAGAAATTAAAAAACTTTTCTGGTGCTACTGGGTGCAGAAAAGCAGAAACAGTGGCTGTAATGCGCAGAAAATCTAAACTTCACACACTTGAGCAGAAGCACCTGGAACCTGCTGAGATACCTGGAGGCTGCATATTCTATACATTCAACTAGGATGCAGGTGATGGCCACAGCCACTATTGATAAAATTTGTGGACGTCAAAATAGTCAGTGGACAAACAGTACAGCATACACGTCAGCATGGGATATCCACATGTGTTCCAGCATCCCAGTGGTCTGGATTGTTCACAAGTCAGGACTTAACAAGCTATATGGAAATGGAGAGGTTACATTTTTTTTCAGACATCCTGTGAATGAACAACACATAGGACATTGAAAGTCTAGGGTTTTTTCCCTTCAAGAATCTTATCAGACTCATAGAATTTTGATTATGTTAAAACAAGTAATATGAGTTACTTATATGAATGTAAATAATGTTACCGGTTGTATCTCCCTGCTCTGGCACCCTGGGGACCTGACCGGTCCTGGATGAGAGATTTTGCTGGACCAAGGGAAGTCATTTCTGGACCCCTGCCACCAGCCACCCTGGCCCACTTCCTAGCCTCCTGGCCAGGTCCCCACCTCCTGCTGGTCCTGCTGCCCTGCCGACCTCATTGGGCAGCCATCACTGCCATGGCTCTGGGACCCGTCGTGCAGCTGCACATCCTTTACTGAGGATCCAGGACCCTCAGGGCAGCTGTGCGCTGGGGCTCTGGGTCCCACAGGGCAGCTGCATGTGCCACACTGGGGCTCTGGGACCCGCCAGGCAGCCGCACAACATGGCTCCGTGCCCCACCGAGCTAACATGGCTCCCTGCTAGGCAGCCTCGCTCTCTGCTAGGCAGCCTCGCCCCAACCCCACTGGCCTATGCGCTGGGTGGCCCTGTCATCAGCTTACTGACAGCAGCTCACTGCCCTGCCAGCCCTGCAGTGATCCATGTGACTGGCCTCCTCCAGCTGGACTCTCTGGTCCTGCAACATCCATTCCCGGCCATGGATGTTGTCAGACCAGAGAATCCTGGTTAAGAGTTTCAACCTGTACTTGATACATATAACACGGTTTTTTAAAATGGACTGATACCTATTTTAATGCTTTATTTCTCCCCTTTTCAGGATTGCTTAGGACATTTGTTCTCAACCAGGGGTACATATATCCCTATGGATGTGTGTACTGTAGGGGGTACATCCATTCATCTAAACATTTTCCTAGTTTTACATTAGGCTACAGAAAAAGGATTAGAGAAGTCAGTACAAACTAAAATCTCATACAGAAAATGGCTTGTTTATACTGCTCTGTATACTAAACACTGAAATGTAAGTGCAATGTTTATAAACCAATAGATTTATTAGATGATCAAAATGAGAAAGTAAGCAATTTTGTTCAGTAATAATGTGCTGGGACATTTCTGTATTTTTATGTCTGATTTTGTAAGCAAGCAGTTTTTAAGTGAGGTAAAGCTTGGGAATGCACAAGACTAATCCACCTCCTGAAAGGCAAACATAGTCTGGAAAGGTTGAGAGCCAGTGTCTTATGCTGACCAAAAAAAACCCTGCTTGCTGGAAACCACACCAGCTAATTAACCACAAACCTCCAGGTGGTATATTTGGTGCTGAAATATATGGTTTTGTGCGGTGTGATTTTCAGTGGGGCTAAAGGACTTGGAAAATATTAATAATATTTTAAACAACCTGCGTTTTAGCCAAAGTTCAATCAACTGTATCACTCAAGTGTGTTTAGTCCTGGGGGATTCTGCAGTTGATGCATTTGGAGCCATAGTAAATTGCAGAATTCCCCAGGATTGAACAGTGCATACTGAAAGAAGGAGAGTGGTCAAAAGAAACATCTTTGAGGGAGAGATGAGGAAAAACAGGAAACAAATACAAGTGTTTGGTTTGTACTTCTTTCAGAAAATATGGGAGATTACACGTCTCCTCTCCCTGCAGTACCTCTAACCAATTTTAACCACTATGTTGGCGCTTACTGGCCTAAGCAACAAGTATCATTCTAGAAAAAGCACTATATTTCCTTTACGATGGAATGTCCCAACGACCTCCTTCTGGAGACAAGAAACAATGGAGTACATTGGATCAATGAGATCTCTGATTGTACTGGGAATAAGCAATTTGTTGCACCCCTTTAAATACTGTAGCACAGATTTATTATCTCATCTCCCCCCATAGCCAGGCAAATTTGCTGGCCAGCACACAGTGATGGAGTAGAGGGGTGGTTAGACCTATATCTTGCCGCCCTCCCCCCGCCACACACACACACACTTAAGGGAGGGAAACTCAGTAGCAGCCTCGGGGTTGTGGTTCTGTCAAGCTGCTACAATGCAAGGATGTTTGGATGGAGGAAAAGTTCCTTTCGAGTCTAGCCATCATGTAGCCCTAAGCAGGATTTCCAGTGAATGACAACCAGATTTCCGCAGCATTCAGGAAAAGCAGCACTCTCAAAGCTCTATTAGCCATGAAAAAAAATCTTATAATTTCCACTTAGAAAACTGCAGCAGCCTCAGACATATTATATTGGTCTAATGTCCCATTAGAGATCATCACATTTCAGAAAAATAGCATGAATGCAACAGAAGACATTCAACATATTTACAGAAATAATTCTCCTGAGAGCATCAGACTCTATCAGGATGCCATTAATGATAACAATGTCTTTGATATAATATGAGATTCATTTTCCCTAATTCATATTATCTCCTCTCCTGGAGCACCCATAATTCCATGACTGTCGGGGTTCTTTGGTGAATTAATCTCTCTTATTGTCTTTTAGAGCGTATCATCCCTTGGATGGGCCTGTTTGTCTTGTTTATTGTGTACTGCCTGCTCACATTTGTCCCTAGACAATAATACCTTGAAACTTAAAGGTCCCTCTAGAGCAGTGGTTCTCAAGGAGGACTTCATGTACTCCTAAGTTAATCAGAGGTCTTCCAGGGAGTACATCAACTCATGTAAATATTCACCTAGTTTTACAACAAGATGCATAAAAAGCACTGGTGAAATCAATACAATCTAAAATGTAATACAGACAATGACTTGATTATACTGCTCTGTAAACTAGTCCCATATTTATATTCCAATCAATGTATTTTATAACTATATGGTAAAAATAAGAAAGTAAACAATTTTTGTGTACTAGTGTTCTATGACACTTTTGTATTTTTAAGTCCAATTTTGACAGCAAGTATTTTTAAGTGAGGTAAAACTTGGGGTCCACAAGAAATATCAGACTCTGGAAAGGGATATGATAATCTGGAAACATTAAGTGCCACTGATCTGGAGCAGGGTTCACAATCTTTTTTCTGTCTGAAACCTTCCCAACATACTATAAAAATTCCACAGGCCAGCTGTGGAGCAACAGCAACATATAAAAGCCAGGGTCTGGGCTCTGCAACATAGGGAGTATTGTAAAGCTAGGCTCCTCAGGCTTTGGCTTCAGCTTCAGCCTCAGATGGTGGGACTCAGGGCCCTGGGCTGCAGTCCTATGTGGTGGGTCTTTGGCTTTCTGCCCTGGGACTGAGTCTAACACCTGCCATACTTGGTGGCCCCTCAGAAATCTCCTTGCAGCCTACCAGCAAGCCCTGGACTTCATATTGACTACCACCAGTCTACAGTAGTCAGCCGTTCATAGGTACTCACACATCCCATATAAGCATAACACATGATTGTAAACCCCACCTTCGGAAGTCAAGGGGAGATCTATACTCTATATCAGTGTTTCTCAACCAGTGGTACGAGTACCCTTAGGGGTACTCAAGAGAAGTCTGTGGGGTATGTCAACACAACTAAAATCTGGAGAAAACTGAATTTTTGTTTTAAGTTTTACAGCGTTTTATTATTTTTCACTTTTTACACCCAAAAATTTCATCGCCCTCCCAGCTACAATTAAGTTGTTTAAACAAATGCATTGCAATGGTAGAAAAAAAAATTGTGTGTCTGAAAATTGTAGGTACTGGGGGTACTTATATTTTTTAAAGGGGTACTTTATAAAAAAAAAGTTGAGAAACACTGCTCTATATGCTTTGTTCCTCTTATAAATCAACACTACATTTCTTCCAGCCACTGCCTCTATTGCTGTTTCTAAAGACTCTTTTCCATCTTAACATTTCTTTTGTGATATCTTTCAGATTTGAAGCTCCAAACTGCCTGCTCATGAGAGATGTTTGTTGCCAGCTCCTGGAAGATAAGAGAATGGAGGATTATATAATTTATGTATATTGTTAAAGAGATGTTCTTCCAGTGATCAATAGCCATACCAAAAGGAGAGATGATTTCAATTTTCCCTTTGACATATGGAATAAGTCACATTGCCTAAAGATTTTTTTCTTAATCGCACATGTTTTATTCAGCTATCTGTAGTACGTTTAACAACTATATTGTGTCTTATGTGTCTGCTACTCAGAGGTGCCAGCTATGCTTTCATGTTAAGTCTGTCCTTACTCTATGAAAAGTTTCTTATATATTCACTGTCATGTCTGGATTTAAAATCATTGTCAGTACTCAGCCTCCCTTGTCCAGCACCCTCGGGACCCAAGTGGTCTTGAACCACAGAGTTTGCTGGACAAGAGCAGGTCAAAGTGCCCTACTCAGCTGTAGACTCTGCTTCTGGCCGGAGATGCACTCCCTGCTACTGCCCTGCTGTCTCCAGCCCTGCACAGCATCAGCCCCAGACAGAGGATGCACCGACACTTCTAGCCCTCACCAGTGCTGCGTCCCCCAAAGCACTAGCCCAGTCTGTGTGCCTAGCTGCTAGCCCCACTGCCTCCAGCCCTGATTGGGACTGTGCTCCCCACCACCAGCTCTGACTGGGGCTATGCCCCCTCCCAACCCTGCCACACCAGCCCTGATCGAGGCTGTGTTTCCTATCATACCAGCCCTGGCCAGAGCTCGCTCCTGGACACTGGCCCTGCTGCATCCAGCCCTAGCTGGGGCTGCGCTCCTTGGCCCTCAGTCCTGGCTAGGGTTGTGCTCCCCACCATGCTGGTGTGCTAGGGCCACACTTCCTACCACCAGCCCAACCCCAGCTGCACTTCAGAACCTAGCCAGCTGGGGCTCTCTGGTCCAGCAATATCCATGATCCTACTGGACTATGGATGTTGCCAGACCAGAGAGTCCCAGATTTTAGAGGTTCAGCCTGCGGTACACACTTTCTGAATAACCATGTGAAATAGGCTAAGGTGATTTCAGTTACTTGTTCTTTGCTAGAGTGCCATTGACATTTGTGGGAGTTTACTATTGTCAGTAAATTTAGTAAATCTAACAGGTTATGGAAATTAGAAGAAAATTAGAGCCACTTCTTTCAGGTTCTTTAAATTAGACTGAAAATGTATCTCATCAATGCTACTGTTGGGATTGACTAGACATGCCCAAATTCACCTCGTTATCAAAAAGAGTAATAGTAAACTCTGCATGATTTCTAGAGCATCATTTTATGTTTTAAATTTATTCAGTATTTACAACTGTTAAGATGTGAACACAACCTCTATTTTCTTTTCTAAATGCATTACTATTACTTTCTTGAAGTAGCACAGTATGGTCCTAAAATTGAGATCAGTGTCCTATTGTGTTAGGTGTTGTACAAATATACAGTAAAAAGCACGGTTTTTTCTCCAGTGAGGTTGCAATCTAAGTAGTCAAGGCAAAACAGAGTGTTAATATTCCTATTTTATAAATGGGAAAGTGATAGTATAGAGATTAAATGATTCATCCAATATCAGACAAGAAGACAAAACCAAAGATCCTGAGTTGAAATCCATCTTTCAATATATACTGAAAAGGGGATAGAATGGGAAGCTCTGTTTCTTGTTGTTTTTCCCCTGTTGTGGAAAATAATAGGAAGAAAAACTGAAGAAAAAGGAAGTTGATATCCACATGCTAAAATAATCACTGGAATCATCGGAGTTTGGTAGGTTTTACTATTTGTGGGTCTTTTGTGGATGGCATGTTTAGCAAGTTTTCAAATCACATACCCATGTGGTCTGTTAGAAGAAACCTAAAGGAAAACATTCAACTCAACTCTGTCTCTTTTAAGGTGAAGTTAATCCATCTCCTGCAAAAACAAAATCACTGTGGGGTCACAACTGATTTGTTTCCATTTTTATCTGATTAGCACAGACTTGAGCAAGGAGTAACATGCAACAGTAACAAGCTGTTGTCCTCTGTGAACAGGCCACTAGAGAGGGATGGAAATTTTACCAATGGGTTGCACAACTATTTATCCCAAGAAATGTTAGAAATCAGGAATCCTGAGTTCTATTTCTGATGATGCAAGAGAGGGTGGTCTGGTTGTTATAATCATCACGGTTAAGCACACTCAAGCAAAGTCTAGCACAGACAAGCAGAGGGCAAGAGCAAATGGCATTGGGGGAACGGACACCTGAATTGTTTCTGGGCAACTGCCCAGCCATGTACAGTACTTTACTGGGAACTTAGGGGAGCTGATGGGGGGCTGCTGACCCACCTTGGTTTTAAGCCCCTACTGGGATGGACTGCTTTTCCAGAAAATCATACGAATAGTGAACAAAGCAAGAGGAAAAATGACATTATTGGAGAGCATTACAGAAGTTTAAGCAAACATGTGCTCTAATAAATAAGCAATGTAACATTAGCCAGGCCAATGTTAAGTAAGGAGTTACTGTAGGCAGGATGTAATTAGCTGAATCAGAATTTTGTTACAGCATTGGCGTTACCATCCTGACTTCTGCAAATTTTACCATGGAATTGTTCTTGAATATATATAATCAGGACTTGAGTGTGTGCCTCATCCTAAAGATGGTCTGCTCCAGCACCATGCAACATTATGGAGGGACCATAGTTCAACTGAAACTCAAAGAGAAGAATGTTAGCTATTGAAACATAAAGCCACTTCCTTCAGTATCTGGCAGTATTCCATTTGTGCCAACAAGGTATAGTTTGTGCAGTTGACAAGACAGCAACATGAAGTACTCTGTGTGTATTCCATAACATCCATTGTCTCCAAATAACCACGCAATGTGGGACAGCAGTTGTTTGCTGAAAGAGAGTTTTAAGTCACTTGTCCAAGACAGGTATTTAAAAAGAAAAAAAGCATTCTACACATTCGGGCTATGTCTACACTGTGTGTTTTGCAGGAAAAGGCAATGCAAATGAAGTGCTGATTAGCATTTTCTCATGCTTCATTTACATAATCTATGCCTCTCCAGGAGAGGTATAAGAATCTTGCACAAAAAGGGGGTTTTGCGCAAAATGGACACGTCCACACTGCATGTTTTTGCGCAAAAACCTCTTTCACAAAAATGGATCAGACTAGATTATTCAGATGAAGCATGAGAAAATGCTAATCAGCACTTCATTTGCATTACCTCGTCCGAAAAAGCACGTAGTATAGACATAGCCCCAGTCTATGTCTACACAGCAGCATTATTTCGGAATAACTGGTGTTATTCTGAAATAACATAGTGCATGTCTACACAGCAAGCCTTTATTTTGAAATAATGGTGAACTGGAAGACTTCTTACTCCGACTCATGGTAACCCTCATTTCACGAGGAGTAAGGGAAGTTGAACGAAGAGTGGTTTTCCTTCAATTTCCTGCATTGTAGACAGCACCAAAAGCCGAATTAAGCTATTTCAACTTCAGCTATGCAATTGACATAGCTGAAGTTGCGTATCTTAATTCGACTTTGCCCTGCTGCATAGATGTACCTTTAGTGTAGATATGCCCTGAGAGACCCTGTCTTGGACTAATTTTGAGGCTTCCCTGTAGTGTGGACATGCTATTTTGAAATAGTAATTTCGGGAGTTATTATTCTGAAATAAGTTATTTCAAAATAAATTCCTAGTGCAAACATGCCCACAGAAGCAAAAGGTATCCAAATATACCTCACTAAATTTGGACTTAGACTCTTTTGGTCATGTTTACCTAACAAATAGCTGCACCTTTGCATCTTTTGGTGATTCATTTCATGCAAAATGGAAGTGTTTCTAAAACAGATTATTCCTTTTGAAGAAGAAGAAAAAAACCACTTCAGAGCTATCTGATCTGGGCAACACTTCCTGTCAACAACTTTGCAATAAGATCCAATGGAGTGGATGATGTCCAAAGAATACTAATCAGGTTTGTATATAAACTAACTGCATGCTTCACTCCTGTTTCTGGCAGTGCATTGTCCAAACATTTTACTGAAGTACTAAGTGGCTTAGGAAAAAAAACCCTCTTCCAACAGGAACTATCAAAGAGCCTGTGGTAAAAGATAAGATTGCACTTTATCTTTCATGATGTGTTTTTGCAAGTTTGGGCTCAGTTGATGCTATCGAGTAATTGCTCAATTTGTAGAGCTTCACTGTTTCTACTATCAGGACTCAAGACTTTATTTCTGCCCTTTTAATGATATGGGAAATGGTATAGTAGTGGGAGTGGTTTGTGCCTGTAAGCAGTGTAGCTGAGAATGTGTGTGTGTCAGGGGAAGGGGGGGGATTACTTGTCTGACTGTGTTGATATTTGAAATGTCAAGGTGAATGCCAAAACAAATATTAGGACTCAAAGGCTGCACAGTTCACTCCCCCTGTTAAACAAAGGACATTGTACATATTCTCAATAAAAGTACCTTGCTGAAAACCTAATTCTGAACTAGCAAAAACAGAAGCAGTAGCTTCCTCCAACTCAGTGCTGCAATATGCAGATACAGCAGCCAACATCCAGTATGTCCGAGTTGACCTTTGAGCTCTTGGGTTCCAAGAGACACGAAACCTAAGGCATGAAAAAAAAAATCAAAGTGGAACTTTTACGTTGCAAGGTCTTTCCTTGGGTTCAAAAAATTCCCTCAAGACAGTGGGGCTACAAATAGACTACATTCCTCTTTCGACAGAGGAATGTAACTGAAGGACTTCAAAATTGCAAATGAAGCACTGATTTACAAATGTCGCGCTTCATTTGCATAATGGATTCCAAACGCTTTTGCAAAAAAGGATTTTTTGAAAAAAAAACCATGGGCTAGATGCGGTTCTTTCGAAAAAACCCTTTTTCGAAAGAACCTGTAAACCTCATTTTTCAGGCATTAGGGTTCTTTCGAAAAAGGGAGGGTTTCGAAAGAGCTGCATCTAGACTATGGGGTGGGGGGGGAGGTTCAAAAAATCCTGCAAGAATGTTCTCCTCACCTGTCTGCTACAAAAGGGAAACTGGCTCTGGTCACAGAGAGTAGGCTCTTCAGAAGATCCTAAGTGACTTAGAAGCATAGGTCTCCTTGACTGCCAATGCAGTTTCTGCTCTTAAGTTATTGAGGTTCTCTTGAAATCTCCACCATAGACTGTTACTCATCCTCAAAAGATCAATGGCCATGCAAGGACTCTGGTAGTATGGGCCCTGAGAGTCATTGCACCTAACAGTATATCCTGTATAGAATGGAAATTCCTTCAAGTCAAGGCATGAAGGAATTTATGGGTGGGATTCTATGAGCCAGATCTTTGTTTTTCCTAGCTGGTGGCAATGAATGGGGAAGCTAGAGCCTCAGAACTGAGGGGGAATTCCCCACAGAAAGGCAGTTGCCATCTGCTCTTTAATAGGTAGTGCGTGAGGCTCCTTCCCAGTATTGGGGAGCCACAAGGGTGCTCTACCCCGACAGGGCTGGAGCATACAAAATCTCCTGGGCCCCCAAAAGCTCTGCTGCATGAGGAGAATGTGGGAGGTGTCTTTCTTCTTTTCAGTCGGAGACCATGTCAGTGAGGGTTTGTTTTGGGGATTTGTTGTTTCTCACTTTTGTGCAGCCCTTGGCTGATTTTTCTGTGGGTCAGTGGCCCCTAGCCCAAAAAAGTTCCCCATCCCTGGTCTAAAGACCTTATTAAAACATTAGTAGTTGGAAGAAAGGATCGGGAGGGCAGAGATTGTTAAATAACCAAAATTTTACATTGCATGTACTGTAAAATATATGTGGTCTAATTATAATACTATCACTGGTACACAAAATATTTAAATCCATCCACATACCTAGATCATATTGGTTTAATAGATATTTTCCTTATTGATACATTCCATTGCCCAGGCTTGTGAAACCTTCTTGTACAGGTCATATAGTACCACATGTGTTGTAGTGTCAAGGCAAAATCTTCATGATTTAATGAGTGCTACTGCACCCTATTCTCCAGGCTGTATCAGAATCCTAATGAAAATGAACTGGTTATAATGTCTCATGTTATAACAGTACAGTTACAGACAGCATTTGCATTTTTTCAAGACAATCTCCACAAACTTGCAATGACGTTTTCCCTTCATAAACTCTCATCAAAACAACATCATAAAGGCTTCTGGAGATTTGAATCAGAATTCTCAGGACATTACTACAGTAGTATTCATTTACATGGCTATTTAAAGTGTACTGCTGAAATCGTCATCACATCCAGGATAGCAACCAGCACTTTGACATCAATAGGGCCAAAAATAAGCACGTATTTTAAAAGCTTCAGGGGGTAGCTGAGTTAGTCTGTAACAGGAAAAACTTTAAAAACAACAAATAGTCTGGTAGCACTTTAAAGACTAACAAAACATGTAGATGGTATCATGAGCTCTCATGGGTACAACCTACTTCTTCAGATGGCGTGGGTTGTACCCAGGAAATCTCATGATACCATCTACATATTTTGTTAGTCTTTAAGGTGCTATCAGACTATTTGTTATTTTTTACATATTTTAAAGTTAAGCATGGACCAAGCACTGTTTTGAATACAAGTTTTTAGATATGCGCTTACATGTTTTGTTTTGTTTTTTCATTTGGCCACAGTCATTTTCACTCAAAGCACTTGAGTGAAACCTGAATGTTTAATGAACCTTCACCACAGACCCTAGGATTGTCATATTATACTGTAGACATTTTACAGGTGGTAAAATTGAAACTGCCAGAAAAGGAAGGAATTGTTAGCAGAAATGGGATTCGGCACCGATAGGTTCTGGTTTGTATCATAGAAGATTAGTGTTGGAGAGACCTCACAAGGTCATCTAATCCAACTCCTGTCTCAAAGTAGGACCAATCCCAACTAAATAATTTTCAGACAGGGCTTTGTCAAGACCGGCCTTAAAAGGATAAAGAGTCCACATCCTCCCTAAGCAACCCATTCTGGTGGTTCACCACACTCCCAGTGAAACAGTTTTTCCTAATATCCAACCTAGACTTGTTGCACTGCAACTTGAGACAACCTCTTCTTGTTCTGTCATATGCCACCACTGAGAATAGTCTTCATCCTCTTTGGAAACCTGCTTCAGATAGTTGAAGGCTGCTATCAAATCCTTTCCCCCTGCCCCATCTTCTCTTCTGCAGACTAAACAAGCCCAGTTCCCTCATAAGGTATATATCCCAGATCCTTAATCATTTTAATTACTCTCTGCTAGGCTCTCTCCAATTTGTCCACATCCTTTCTGTAGTGAACGGCCCAAAATTAGATACAGTAGTCTAGATGTGACCTCACTAGTGCCAAATATAGAGGAATAATTACTTCCCTCGATCTTCTGGCAATGCTCATACTAATGCAGCCCAATATGCCATTAGCTTTCTTTGCAACAAAGTTAGACTGTTGACTTATATCCAGCTTCTCATCCACTGTAATCTCCAGGTCCTTTTCTGCAGAACTGCTGCTTAGAACCCAGCCTGTAGCAGTGCATGGTATCCTAAGCTCAGGATTCTGTACTTGCTGGACGGCATTAGATTTGTTTTGGCACAAATCTTCAATTTGTCTAGGTCACTCTCGTCCCTATCCCCTATGCTACAGGATATTTAGCCAGCTTAGTGTCATCTGTAAACTTGCTGAGAGTAAAAAGTGAAGTTAGCTTCCCATCAGGGAATTGAACCCTGGTCCCCTGCATAACAAATGGCAATACTAAACCACAATAGTCATGAGGAAAGCCCAAATTTTGAAACTATTAAACTTCACTTTAGTCCCCATTTTGATAGATCCTACCCAAATGCTAAATTTAAACAACTTCCACAAAAATTATTACAGTTTTCAAAAATGAAAAATATATTCATTCATCCCTGCACATTTTCATTTTTCAGCTAACCTTAAACAATTGTTTTCTGTTTTATAACTGAACAAAGGCATATTACATTAAAATAACTGCTGGTTAAAGGAGCTAAATGAAAGACTGGAACTGTTCTGATTTGGATAAAAAGTTCCTGTCTCATATACTTCTGTGGAATTCAACCCTAAAAGCAGGTTGCTAAATATAGTTAAGTACCCTAGAGTACAAAAATATTGCTGTTTTATATAGTAATGTTTAAGTTGGAAGGTAAATGCCTTCTTGCTTCAACCCACTCTCATGCTGCTACATGCTAACCCTTTCTCCCATGTGAGTTGGATTTACATACAAAGACTGACATTAAATAATATATAAATGGATGGATGGATTTTCCATTTATATTACTGTAATAGTACATGAGGTAAAGAACACAACTAAGCAGCATGAAGTCAAATGAGTTGAATAAATATTAAGGTAAACTAGGAGAGCTATTATAAAGCAATTGCATTATTAGACCATAGCATTATTACACGTTAATGTAGTACAAGGATTAACAATTTTCTTTTCTCATTTCCATAAATGAATAGATCCATAATCCAAAATTCAGAAAGTTCCCAGAGACTGTTAAATCAAAAGCAAAACCATACCAAAAATGATAAATATGGAATATATTCAACCAGTATCAACAGTGCAACCCAGATAGACTCTAGCAGGACTTCTCTTGGTGGAAGTGATCATGATTCTAAGGAATAGTAGAAGGAAGAACAGAAAAATCAATTATTTTTGGTCCTAGACATCCAACACTCCGTTCATCTGAAGAAGTGGGCTGTGCCCACGAAAGCTCATGACATTCCATCAACATGTTAGTCTATAAAGTACTACCAGACTATTTGTTGTTTTTTTCAGAAAAATCAAGTCAATGGATTTCAAGAGGGCAGACTTTAGCAAACTCAGGGAGTTGGTGAGTAAGATCTCATAGGAAGCAAGTCAGAGGAAAAATCATTGAAGACATTTGGCAGGTGTCCAAAGAGACATTATTAAGGACACAAGAGCAACCTATTTCATTTCATAGGAAAGAGAAGTACAGGTTGTAAATCTCTAAACTGGACTCTCTGGTCTGGTTCCTGAACCAGAGAGCTCTGAGGTAAGGAGGCCAGTGGTAACCCAGAAGCCTTGGGACAGGAGTTCTGGCAGCATGGGGAGACCCATAGCAGGGAGCTCCAGTGGCACAGCCAGAAGCTCAGAAAGCATGGGGAGCTCCAGCAGAAAGGGGGTCCAGCAGTGCAGCCAAGAGCCCCGGGGCAGAGGGGTCTGATTGCATGGCTGGGAGCCCTAGGGCTAAGGAGTCCAACCAGAGATGGCAGCACAGCTGGCTGAAGATAGGGACGGGGTGGTCAGGGCAAAGTCTTTGGGAGGCTGGAAGGCCCATGAAGAGTAACGTTAGTTTGAACCAAGGGGTTTGATTCAAACTAACACGGTCCGGAGCGCACTTCCTGGTTCGAATCAGATGGTGATCGGAATAGCGTGCGGGCGAGATTATGCTAATGAAGTGCTGGATATTTAAATCCCCACTTTGTTAGCAATTTCGGTCGCCTACATTTGCATCCCTAGGTCAAACCAGGTCGTATAATCTCCATCAGTTGAGATTTTTAAGGGCAGATTAGACAAACACTAGTCAGGGGTGGTCTAAATGGTGCTTGGTCCTGTTTAGAGTGCATTTGACTAGATCTGATGACCTCTCAAGGTTCCTTCCAGTTCTATGATTCTGTGATTCTCTTGCACTACACACAACTCTGAGACAGCAACCCATCTACAATAGAGAACATTGATTTGCTTAATAAAATCCCACAGATCCCAATGAGATTGCTCATCTCAGTAACAGTTTACTAGTGTAAAGAAGGCATTTGCAACCTAGCTTTACAAAAGCTCATATTCATGTATTCTTTCATAAATACAACATATATGGGAATTAAATGAATCTATGCAGTCAATAGTTGGGTTTTGCAGAAAGAACTTGAGAGAGAGGATACATCTGCTGCTTCTTTATAAACTACACAACTATGCCACATCCTGTGAGAATAAATTGCTTGCACTATGTTTCAAAGACGCCTGGAGAAACTGTTCATTCTTGATTATACCTTGTAAATATATGGTAAATGGTTTGGCCACTACTCTTTGTACCATATAGCTCCCTAAATAAGCCCTAACACAGTGAAAACAAAGTGTCTCACTTAGGTAAAATGTAATATGCCATATACTTACACACACATATACAAAATATAATCTCTCTATATAGTATAGTATATTTTACTACAGTGAAAAGAATAGATCTTTATCTTCACTGTGTTAGGGTTCATTTAGGGAATTAGATGGCACCAAAGATTAGTAGCTAAATCATTCACCTTTAAAGATGTGCATTCAAATCATGTGACACTTAGTAACAAAGAACAAATAGTTTCATCTGAATGCTCATTTGTGCTTATTCTACTATTTGGCTCCCTAGTCTCCTGGCAGCATTTCCAGCTTTTCTTGGCTATGTCTTGGAATGCTTTGGGAGAGGGGGGTGGCGGTGAATCCTTGTCTGCCTCCTGACCACCACTAGAAGCTGTTCTTCACCCGCAATCTGGAGGCTGGTTTGCCCTGCTTTAATTTGCACCAGCTGGAACAGCACCTTAGTAATGTTCTTCTGGCTCCAGAATTCCAGATTACTGTACATTCTGGCCACACTCCTTCCTGCCCTGCATGACCTCTACACCTGGGCTGTGTCTAGACTGGCAAGTTTTTCTGCAAAATCATCTGCTTTTGCGGAAAAACTTGCCAGCTGTCTTTACTGTCCACTTGAATTTCCGCAAGAACACTGACGATCTCATGTAAGATCGTCAGTGTTCTTGCAGAAATACTGTGCTGCTCCCGTTAGGGCAAAAGCCCTCTTGCGCAAATCATTTGCGCAAGAGGGCCAGTGTAGACAGCACAGTGCTGTTTTCCGCAAAAAAGCCCCGATGGCTAAAATGGCGACCGGGGCTTTTTTGCAGAAAAGCGCGTCTAGATTGGCCACGGACGCTTTTCTGCAAAAAGTGCTTTTGCGGAAAAGCGTCCTGCCAATCTAGATGCGCTTTTCCGAAAATGCTTTTGACGGAAAACTTTTCCGTTAAAAGCATTTCTGGAAAATCATGCCAGTATAGACGTAGCCCTGGTGTATCAGGAGTGGGTGTCTGAGAACGGCCAGACCAGATTTATGTCACCCAGACGGCCCCCTAATTGAGGTGAATAGTTAAACAAAAACAGACATTTCCATAGTGGATCAGATCCGTGACCTGAATGGTCCACTATCCTGTTTCCAGTGGTGTCCAATTCCAGATGCTTCAGAGGAAAACACTAAAGTCCTTCAGATCTGGTGTAATCTGTCCTTACATCCGCACAATGAGTTCTCCTCCTGATCTCAGGTAGAAATTGACTTAAGCCCTGAAGCACAAAGTTTAATATCCCTCCTGAAGAAAGGTGTGCTGTTATTAATTATAACTACTTCAGTTACTCTGGTTCTTGGTACTGTCTTGGCTTCAACAACTTCCTGTAGCAGAGTGTTCCACAGCTTAATTACATACTGCATAAAATATTTCCTTTTATCAGTTTTAAATTTCAAGTCTTTTAATTTCATTGAACTTCCCATATTTAATGTGTTACAGGACAGGAATAACAGAAGCTCCTTTCTCTACTTCTCCTAACAATGTTAGAGTGTGTCTAAACTACATCCCTCTGTGGAAAGAAATGGAAATTAGGCAAATCGAAAATGGAAACGAAGCGGGGATTTAAATGTCCCACGCTTCATTTGCATAATCGCGTTACAGCAGTCTTTTGAAAAAGGGTATTTAGAAAGTGAAAGCGACGTCTAGATGTGGTTCTTTCGAACCCCACCCTCCCTTTTTCAAAAGATCCCGTACTCCTCAGGAACCACATCTAGACAGCGCTTTCACTTTCACTTGGGGCAGAGGGACCTCTAGGGCAGCTGAAGCCTCCAAACCGCCCAGAGGTAAGCCCCGCTTCAAACCCTATCCCAGAGTTCCCATTCCCCATTCCAGATTCTTCTCCCATTCACTCCCCTGTTGTATGTCCCCTCCCCCGCCCCCTCCCCACACACAAAAGAGTCCTGTTTTTTTTAAAGATGTCTTTATTGGTGCTCTGCAGGAGAGGGGTGGAAGGTGGGAAGGGAGTGTGATGGGGTACAGTCACAGAAGACCCCTTGGGGGTGCTTCCCAAAGTGCTGACAAAGTCATTGACACTTGCCTTGTTGCTCTTTGGAGCTTCTCACCACTGTGTCCTATTGGGCCAATTCACATGGTCTCCCCCAGCCAACACACTGAGCTGAGATCCTCTAGGGTGTGCTATGCCAACGAAGGACAAAAAACTGCTAGCTTTCCATTGTTTTATAGATTCCAGTTTGGGCAGGAATTCCGTTTCTCCTTTCCACCCTTACATGCAAAATTATTTGGTCAGACCCTACCAGTTGGGAAAGTCACATGACTTCCTAAGACCAACCACTGCTAACACTTTTAGGATAAAATGGGCTGTATACAGGTCATCAGACATTTGATGGTTTTCCTTTGCACATTTAAATCCATAAAACATTCCATAGTCCATATCGTTCACTTTACACAGAAGAGTGGTACATACACCAAAATAAGATATACAGCTCCAGCAGATTGAGACATTAAAATTGATAGGTTACATGAGGTATTTTGGCCAAAGCATATTCATGTTATGCATATTGGTATTCATAAGTCAGTTTCATAAAGCATGAGTGGATCCATCACAAGAAGGGCAGAGGTGGGGAGGGGTATGAGATGAAAGGTACACACAGGGAATGCAGGGACCCCTTATGGAGACACAGAGGAGAGTCTCAGAACTGGCCTTGCATAAAACTGTCCTTAAAGGCCTCTATGATGATCACAGCCATTTGCTGTGCTTTCCTGATGGCACTGGTGTCTAGATGCTTGAACTCCCTGGCCAGATGTTAAGCCTCACTCCCATCCCTATCCTAGCAGAAAAGTCTCCCCCTTACCCTCGCACTGGTTGTGGAGCACACAAGAGGCCGCCTCCACAAAGGAGACATTGAGCTTCAGTCATGCGAAGGGACTCCTGAACTTCCTTTTAAACTCCCAAATGCACATTCCATAACCATTCAGCACCTGCCCAGCCTCTTTGCTGGGGTCCAGGCTACCCATGTAGGGCTTCATGAGCCAGGGGAGTAATGGGAAGGCTGCATCATCCAGGATCACTATGGGCATGCCCACCTCCCTGACTCTGAAGAAGCTGTTATGCATCTTTCAAAAAAGGCAGGAGTTCCAGAAGATGCCGGCATCATGCACCTTTCCCGACCATCCAATGTTGATGTTGGTGAAGTGTCCCTTGTGATCCATGAGAGCCTGAAGAACCATGGAGAAGTACCCCTTCCTGGTGATAAACTCAGAGGCACAGTGGTCAGGATGGGCCTGTACATGCTGTCTATGCCCCCCTCCCCACTGCAGTTGGGGAAGCCCATGGCATGATAGTATCCACATTTCCCAGAGTGATGACCCTCCATAGCAGCATGTGGTCGATGCCCTTGGCTAGCTGCAGGAGCATAGCCCAGACACTGGATAAGCAGCATGGTAAACGTCCAGAGAGTGATGGCCACGAGATTCTGCACAGGGGTGTCCTGTCACCTGAGGGCAGGAGAAAGCCATTCACAGAGCTCCAGGAAGGAGTCCTTCTGCACGTGGAAGTTGTGCGGACTGCTGATTGTCCTATCCCTGCAGGATGATGCAATCCCACCAGTCTGAGCTTGTCACCTGCTGCCAGAAGTGGTATTCCACAATGTCCAGAGGATTGAAAGGCATGCACAGCAGCAGGAGCACCAGGGCATGGGTGAGCAAGGCCTGTAGGCCATGCTGGGGTTCGTCCTCCTTGTCCTCATCCTCATCCCACACAGGGGGAGGCAGTGGAGGAATGGCTTGTGAGGAGTAGCTTATGGCTTATGACACACGTAGAGAGGAGCCCCTGTACGCATACCGAGCTGACAACAGGCAGATCCCATTGGCTGGAAACCAGCCAATAGGTTTGTGCTGGGGGCGGAAGCAGCTTGTGAAGGCTCACATCCGTTCAAATGGCAGCTCTTCTCAGCAGCATGCGGGGGCAGGTAGGGAATCTGCCTGATGCTCCCCACTGCATCCATGGGCCGGATCTGGTGGTTTGGAGGGCTGGATCTGGCCCACAGAAGGTATTTTGCCCATGCCTGCCTAAGAGACATAGTGGTGCTCATGTAATTTTTAAGCATAGACCAACCCTTAATAGCTCATCTACTGCCACTGCTTGAATTATATTGATTTCAATGGGAGTTAGGCAGCTAGGTCCAGATCCTAAAAGATATTTATGTGATACAAGGTTATTTACTGACATAACAATACCTTTATATCACTATAGCTACACCAGTATCGCTTCCCGCCACACTTCATCCAGAAGGTGAGACAGGAGCAGGTGGGGAACGCGCAGAAGTTCATGACAATCTCAGAATAAGAGAAAGGTCCCACCTCCCTTCTCAAGGAAGAGGCAGACTCTTTCCCTGAATATGTACAATAAAGGATCATCCATATGCCCCTAAAGCTGTGCAAGTTTTTGAAAAAAGATTCTGACAAGTCATATGTGCAAATGTATGCAAGTTATCTGAAAATGTATTCATATTTGATCTCGGACTTCTCAGTGACCCACAGTCATGTTGAGTTTCAGGTCAAATTTCAGCTACATGGCTTAAGTGAGGGTACAGAGCAGCATAAACAATTCCTGAACTCTGTGGCCAAAATCCTACTCCCAGTTACGCACATTTGATTTCAATGAGGCTGTCTGTGTGTATCTGGCCACAAAACTATGGCCTCTGTGCCTGATATTTTCAAAAATTTTTTGGAAAGTGATTTTGAGTGGCCATGTTAAGATACAATGAAGTGACCCGATTTCTAGGAAGTGCCAACTTAAGGTCCTGGAAGTGTGAAAAACCGTCCTCATAGTATCTTCATCTAGGCCCCCAAAATTACACATTGGGCTAGTGGGAAAAAAAAATGATTTCCCTCCTCCACCCACCCCTGCCCCACCTGAAACCATTTTAAAAATCATGAATGAACTTCTAGTCAAATTGAGAGAGAGAAGCATCCACCCAGAATAACCAGCAATCCAGTGGTTGGAGCACCTGTGATATGAGCAGGGACTTTAACCTGGGAGTCTCCTAACCACTGGGCTATTTGCATATTCTTATTCATACTCATTAATTCTCTCCCAAAAGGCCTCCGCATTGTTCTGTCTAGGAACAAAAACAGATTTTGAAACATGTTTTGTGAAATGAAAGTGTTGTTTGCCACCCTGCCCCAATTACTGGTCATTTCTCAGAATTTAAGCATTTTTATTCACTTGCTTTGAGAAACACCAAATTCACTCAAAAAAAATTTTTAAGGTGGGCTAAGCTTTCTCCAAAACAAACAGTCCTACACAACAAGGGATTTTTTTTCTTCATTATGCTTCATCTTAACAGCAGATTTGCATTCGCAGACAAACTTAGTGCCTAAATCTTGTTTTAGTCTCAGAAGAATTCAGCAGCAGCATCTAGAAGAAATACTCAGAACTGACTAAAGAGGAAACTGTCTTTGCTACTTACATCTACTATCACTGTTCCAAGCTGATTCTAGTTCAGGAGTCAATAGAAGATGCAGTGATGTGTGATCTTGATTCCTCATCATCACAGTGAGCAGTCAGTGATGAGATTTTAAAAATGCTCTCTAAAAGAAAGCAGAATTTCAAAGGGAAAACTTTACCCTTGTTGAGCATGCAGTGGGTGTAGGTTGCAATAAAAAACAGAACAGTGCTCATTCTTGGCATAAATAATTTAAATGCCACAACTACTGTAGCAGCCACTTGGAATGTAAATTGCTAATTCTAGAGACCTAAATCCCCTGATTTCAATGTCAGTCTGTTAAGAGCTTATGCTTGTCAGACCACAGCCAGTTCTTAGATGGTAGAACTCAGAGAAACTAAAAGCCCTTCTCTAGTGAAATGGTAATTGCACAAACTAGATCGCCTCCCCCACATCAAATCTTTACTGATACATGTATAATTATTCTAATAAACAAATAGAATAGCACTGCAATTAAAAGAACACTTTTGACATGTCTGCACAATTAGACCTGCCCGTTTAGCATACATGTTGTCTGCCAGCTTCCATTCCATTGTTTTGAGCAGACATATTACTGAAATCCTCAAGAATCCTCCTTCCTCAAAGAGATCCTGCCTACCCGCAAGAAGGGCAAAACACAAAGATAGTGTGACAGTACTGTTGGGGTGTGTAAGAGTTAAATAAGGGGTCTTGATAGATGCGACCATGGTAATGGGGCATGGCCCACGCAGACCCTGCTTCTATTGATTTACAGATTTGCTTTGATTCCTCTTTCCCAGTTTGCTCAGGATAGATGAGCATGCAGCTGTACCTAAATGTAACTTTTTAATGAATGGCCTATGTGTTAACAATGCTGTCTTCCTTACCCCTTATCTGCTTTCAATCAGGGTCACATAGGTCACATATCCTGTACCCCTTGTACATTGCTGATGCCAGAAGTTTTGTGATCTGGAACTTGCCAACATCGGCTAAAAATCTGTAAGCAGTAACAAGGACAGGTATGATTATATTCACCACATGATTATGATTATGCATCATATGGGTGTTGACATTACTACATTAGGGCCTAAAGAGTGATGTGATTGAAAAGTGTATTTACAAACTAACTAAGACAAAAATGTGTCCTTGGGTAAATTTCGTTGTTCACTCAGGCTGTGTCTAGACTACATGGCTCCATCAATGGATCCATGTAGATTAGGGTTGTAGGCAAAGGGAAATGAAGCGGCGATTTAAATAATCGCCACTTCATTTAAATTTAAATGGCTGCCGCGCTGAGCCGACAAACAGCTGATCAGGCTCGGCGCGCTAGTCTGGACGCTACACAGTCAACATCAAAGCCCTTTGTCGACCGCCCCGTTATTCCTCGTGGGATGAGGTTTACCAGGGTGGTCGACAAAGGGCTTTGATGTCGACCAAGGAGCATCCAGACTAGCGCGCTGAGCCGACAAACAGCTGATCAGCTATTTGTCGGCTCAGCGTGGCAGCCATTTAAATTTAAATTTAAATGAAGCAGCAATTATTTAAATCGCCACTTCATTTCCCTTTGCCCAATAAACAAATCTACATGGCTCCATCGACAGAGCCATGTAGTCTAGACATACCCACACATCCCAGATGGAATGAGTATCAGTAGTAAAGGTGCCCTGTTACCCCCATCTGCCTCTGGGTTAGCCTGTTCTTTTCTAACATCTGGTGCCACCAACAGGATCCCAAGAGGAGAGTTGTGCCTGATCACCACTTCTCAATATGTATGTGATGGGTAAGCAACTTGGGCTTTTTACTGCACCCTTAGTTAAGGTTGTTATTAACAAGTTGGTTGGGAAATGGGGCGAGTGACTTATGTGGTTCCCTCTGGCTACCGTCAAGATTGGTCTGATATCCAGGGGTGGGTAGAGACCTTCCTGGCATCCACGGGTTCCCAGAAAAAGGAAAAAGCTGTGTTGATGCATTCTCTTTGCGAGGTTCTGTCTCATGTTTGTGGGAGAAATTTACTAACCTTAGTAACAGAGTAGAAACTTTGCAGTAAGATGCTAAAAATAGTGCATTGTTAACCAACCTAGTGTGCTGGCAGCCAGAATGGCTGAGAACTCCATGGATGATTTTTAATCACCTTAAATCAGAGAACTTAGCCCTGAAGGATATGTCTAGACCGCATCCTTCTGTCGGCAGAGGGATGAAGATTAAGCAGGTCGACATTGCAAATGAAGCGGGGATTGAAATATCCTGCGCTTAATTTGCATTAAAAAATGGCCACTGTCTTTGCCGACTCAGCACTTTGTCGGCAAAAAGCAGCAGTCTAGAGGGGGATCTGTAGAGAAAGAAAGCCTTTTTAGACATATCCCTTATGCCTCCTGAAAGGAGGTTTACAGGATCTGACAAAAAAGGATTTCTTTCTCGACAGATCCCCCTCTAGACTGCCGCTTATTGCCGACAAAGTGCTGAGTTGGCAAAAATGGTGGCCATTTTTATGCAAATTAAGCATGGGATATTTAAATCCCCGCTTCATTTGCAATGTTGACCTGCCTAATCTGCATCTCTCTGCCGACAGAGGGATGCAGTCTAGACATACCTGAAGAGTCAAGCAAATGCCTTAAAACAAAATTCTTGTTCTCTTTACCCCCTCTTCAAAGAGAGGTGCACCAACATAGGACATTTGAAAAAAAATTTAAGGAAAGAACCAAGAGGTGTGGGGGCTAGTTGAGATGACCTTTCTCTTTGCTAAATTGGAAGTAAACAAGCCTGTGACTATGGAAGGGGACCATTCAGCAAGAAAAAAAGGATCAGGCAGGCCCAGACAAGCTTGCATGCAACAGATGAACTGGCTGGTGGAGAACGGTGAGAACTGCCCACAAGTGGCAGCACAAAGGGGTTGTGAATGGTTAATATACTTGGTCAGCTGTTTGGCTCATATCGTAACCCTCCAGTGGGGAGATTGGCAGGGGACGTCAAAACTGAGAATAAAGGGGAGCAGGTTAACCCTAAGTAGGAAAAAAAGTGTATTCACAGTGCAGAAATCTGGAAACAGATATAAAAAGGGGCTGCTTATATGCATGATGCCCCATCTTTTAATTCACCCAACACCCCAGGATAAATTAAGGCCTATGCAAAGATTTCAGGACAGTATTTAATACACTGGCCTCAAAGACAAATTGTCTAATAAAAGGCATAGTAAACATCCACTTGTAAGAGATTTGATGTTAATGTTACTTTTAGCCCTGGAATGAATGTAATGTTCATAAATAACCCTGTAACAATGTACAATGCATATGATTTTCTTTTGAAAAAGGAAAACCCCTTTAAACATTCTGGAATGGTAGTTGTAAACACTCCAGGTGCGTCTAGACTACATGGCTCCGTCGACGGAGCCATGTAAAGTAGTTTACTCGGCATAGTCAAAGAAGCAGGGATTTAAATAATCCCCGCTTCATTAAAGTAAAAATGTCCACTGCGCTGTGCCGACAATCAGCTGATCTGGCACAGCTCGGCAGTCTAGACGTGGCGCGGTCGACATGGGAAGCCTTTGTCAACCGCTCCGGTGTGCCTCGTGAAACATATTTCTATATTTACAGAAACCAATATGGCAGAAGGGCATCAGATGAGAATTTCACACACTCTTTGGATTCCCCTGAAGTCTACAGGCATGGTACCCCCTTTTTTATTGGACATGTTGTACCACTCCCTTTTGGAATAAAGGGAAATGAACTCTAATTAAACCTCTTCCTCCCCACCCCAGACCAAATTGTCAGTTACACACCTATCTCCATGGTGGTCCACCCATCCCCAAAGGTTCATAATGTATTGTGTTTGCAAATATCTATCACCCAGTTCCCCAGGGACTGCCGTCTTAGCAGCACATGTGCTAACTGTTTCCACTTTACCAAAGTAAGAGAAAACAATGCTGCTGTGGGCAATTACAAACTCGGTGGAAAGGAGCACCCGGAGACAGCGAGCCCTTGTAACTTCACATAGGAAGGTTGGAACTCATTACAGGGAGCAGATTCCACTTCTCAAATGTAATGCCTGTAACATGCTCTAGAATTACTAGATAGGGGTGGGCTATTGCAGGAGTATGCACTTAGTTCAACTGATCACCTGCTGGGGGGGTCATTTTAACCCTTGGGAATATCAGCGAGTTCCTCATTGCTAAACTAGTAAACAGTGTAAAATCATTTACACTAATTAATCACTAACCCTGATTAATCATCTTTTGTCTCTTTTGCAGGATGCCCACTGGGGGTTATGGCTTTCTGGATTGGAAGGGACCAATGACTACTACTTACAGCTGTAGGCCTAAGAAAAAGTACGGTAGAGTGTGGCTGTGCAATGAAAATAAAACAGGCACTAACATTTTGACTAACTTGAAATATACGAAATATACCTAAAAATTATGAAGGCTATTGTGAAAATCAACACTATGTTCTCTGTTGTGTGTCGTGACCTTTGCATTTTTGTTTTGTTTTGTCCTGAGTCCTTTACAATGGTACCAGTTGAAGGAACTTCCAAAATGGTTGGGCACATTCCCTTATAGGTAGCTGCTATTAGTTATTTTACAGTTGCTCTTAAGGATATGTCTACTCTGCAATATAAGCCTGAACTCAAACTCAGGTTTGAGCCTAACCCTTCCTCCATCCTCTGTCTACACACAAATCTCTCACGGCCAGCCAGGATGGAGGTCAAGACCAGTTGGGGCCCAGCGTTTAGTACTACTGCTTTGTAGTGTAGATGCAGACCTATCCCTAACCCCCACCACAACACAAGTTCTGAGAGTCCTCTAAAAATATCTCACAATCCCATGGGCTGACCTTCTTTGTCCTCTCAATGAAGAATCACTGACAGGAAATGAAGGCACATTTCCCCCTTGTTCTAGTTTAGCAGCTCAGAAATCCTTCCATTTTATTCTGGCCACTGAACTGCAAGGACACCTTTGGAGAATCTTCCACACTGGCAATGGCCCCAGGCTAGAAAAAGTATTTTGCAAAGTGCTCTGTTTCATGGTCGGGGAGTATAGCCAGATTTCAGACAATCACTGATGCAAGGTCAGCAGAACAGTAGATTTTCAGTTGAGTACAAGGAATGACCATGAACCTAATAGCCATCCTCTTTGCTATTTGCTATGTTGGAAATTTACCAGACCAGTGACTGGTGCAGGGAGAGGAACATGCAAATACTTGAAACCAAGAACCAGAACTTCACCTTGGGCAATTGCTGACATCTTACCTATTTGGCAATGAGCTTGATCAATAAGGCCAGAGGACATCAGTTCCAGAGGAGGCCTTACCACCAGAGCAGCTGTAGACCATTCTGAGGCCATACTTGGAGGATCTTTTGGGGGCCTCTCTTCCTTGATGAATGGCCCATTTTGGTATTGGTAAGTATGGAAGCAGCAGAAGTTGTCCCACAGCAAGGTAAATTTCTGGCTCCATTGTAATGCGAATAAATATAGGAATTGGAGCGATTTCCATTCTATGAACCTCTCACAAGAAGAACATGGGTGATCAGATCAGGAGTCAGGCCAACACAGGTACCAAAAGTTCAGAGTCCAAGAAAGGCAAGAGGGCAAACTGAGAGTCAGCCGTCAGGAATTAGGCAGAGTCAAGTTATCAAAAGGACAAACCAAAAATTAGTAGTCGGGGAAGATCAGAAGCCAGAACCTCAGGTCTCTTGCAAGCAGTATTTGTAACAAAGAAAAGGAAGCAATCTGATGTTGTTGCTTAGACCATGTCCCTTCGTGGCTTTCTTATTTATATCCTGGTATCAGCCAATCAGTGGCCTGTGTGAGGCCAGCACTTTGGCCCTGCTGGGCAGTACTTCCCGTCAAACCCAGCTTCACAGGATCCTCCCAGCAGAGGCTAGTGTAAGTGTATTGTGGTGAGGCACAGGCATCAGCAACCCCAAATACCCAGTGCTTCGAGGTTTGCAGATTCTAGAAGAAGCTTTTTAAAAGTTATCCTCACCCCCGGTAGCAACATATATCTGCAGATGGTATATTAGTGTTTTGGCATCCCCTGTCCTACCAACATAGTCATGTGAATTTTAAAAAGGAGACCAGGAAATGCAAACAGTGAAAAATGCATTTAAAAGTGATTTTTTATTGGAAAGGCACACAATTTTGCTCGGTCATTCCTAATTATTAAAAATAAGCTTACATTTGCTATCCTTGGAAGTACACTGCTCTGTAACCACTTAACAGCGTACCAAACAGTCTGAAAAGGGCGAACTGGGGGCCAGAGGGGAAGTGCGGAAATGTGTTCCATTTAAAAATCTAGTCCATTTCAGTTAAATGTATTCTATATAGCCTAGAGGTGCCTATATCATTTGTCCCAAATATAACTGGGGTTTAAAACTTTATCCAGAAACATGCCGGGGGAAATGGTTTATGGAGAATGGTGGTGGAGTTCTGTGTGTTTGCCTGCAGTCAAAACAGGCCAAGTCTTGTGGCTGCTAATGCAGCATCCTGTTGAGTCTTTCATGAATTCAGACCCAAATCCGCATACTGATAAACTTTTCCTGTAGCAGATAGTCAATCACATTCTAAGGAAGGATGTATTGTCTGACCAGCCCATTCCACTCACAGACGTGCTGTTTGCTAACTGTACAATCAAATATTTATGTGGCATAAACTGCTGGGTTCCCATTGGCAGCTTAGAATAACACTTCTTTTGTCAGTTGCACACCAGAAGGACTATTATGTCCTCCAAAATGTAGAATGCCTCAAAATGACAGAGAAACTTTTTGTAGCACAGATTTGTGTCCTCTGCCCCCAGCCCAAATTGCTTTGCAATTTCTAGAGGGAAGGGAGGGGAGCAACTATAATTTTTAACTTAATATTGTCTCTGAAACACTCTCACTCTGATTAACCAGGCTTGTCTGGGGAGCTTCTGTGATCTGAAACATGCCTCTCACAACATATTGAAGTTCAGTTTTTAAAAAGTAATATTTTAGATCTTTGAACTTCCTCAAAGATTTTGTCTGTGCACCTGCTCTGAGCTATTTGGGGCAAAAATTCTTGATGTTTTTCCTTTTCCAAACCATTTGACTTTTATAGTTATACTTTTGAAAAAAAACCTTCTTCCGAAAGAGAGCGTCCACACACAAAAGCGCATTGAAAAACCTATCTGCTTTTTCGAAAGATAGTGTCCACACTGAATGAACGCTATCTCATATTTAAGCTGTGATTACTCTGGATGAAGTGGCCACCAGGGCACCTGTGCTTTTTCCTTTTTCCTCTTCTTGCGAAAGAATTCCCTCTTCCCCATTCACACAAGCCTTTTTCCAAAAGAGCTCTTTCGGAAAAATGGCCGTTCTCCAACAAAACTCTGTAGTGTAGACATAACCTAAGAGGAAACATTTCTGTGATGAATTTATGGTTGAAATTCGGGACAGGGCCAACATTATCAGTGCTAAAGATAATGGGACTTATGGATAGAAGACAGGCATGGTGGGATGCAGGAGAAAAGGCTCAGGCTTTCATGCAGCATCACATGGATTGGTCCTGCTTTGGGCAAGGGGTTGGACTGGATGACCTCCTGAGGTCTCTTCCAACCCTATGATTCTAGGAACATATACACCAGAGCCTGAGTCTTCTCCACAGCATACTGTGCTAAGAATAAGTTGGATAATTCCATGTCTGAGTAGACCATAGAATCAGCCCTATGAGTCACTGAGCCTGGAAATTGGGCCCCATTAAGTCCTTGATGCTGATCCATCCCCTGTGGATAGCTCCACCCCTCTCTCCCAAGTGCATGGTAAATACGGAAGGAAGGAAAATCAGAATGGAGGCTAATGGACATGCAATGGTAGGGAGTGTGTGCCTTGTTCATGAATTCACTGTTTGTATTTCTTTATGCACTTTGTTCTTTTACTTTGTAAAGAGGTCCCTCGTATTTTAGTGTGGTGATGGGAGCTGCTCTGTCTGGCAATAGAGTCATGTATTTTTTCTAATAATTGTGTTTAAATAAAGTGTTTTTGTTTTATTAAGCAATGGTTTTGCAATCACTGTATCACATCAGGTAATGTGCCTTTAAAATAATAAACGTAAACGTGATCAGGGACAATAGGGAATTTGTATGCAAACACTATTTCTCTATACAGTTAGCTATATCAGTCTGTATATCAATCACCTCCTTACATAGTTCCTTACCATGAACCAATCTCCTCCCCCTGCTTCCTTTCTTCTTAAAAGACAAGCAGTCAAGCCATTCATAAGTGCATTGTGTGGCAATAAACCCCACACATTCAAGCGCTGAACCCCCCCCCCCCACACACACACACGCAGTCAACCCCCTTCCCTGCCTACAAGCACATTCATAAAGGTATTGTTCTCCTTCTCCCATTAAGTCTTGCAAGTCTAAAAATGTGGGAGCATAAAGCATCCCTGACTTCTTTTAGTTGTGTGCATCCAGCTCTAGCGATGGGAGGGCACTTTCTGGCTGAGTACACCAGGTTCAGTGCCCCCTCTCCCCTTGTTGTAACAGGTCTATTCGACTCACCTCTGGCTTCACACAAATTGTGAAGAACACAGCATGCCACAGTGACATGCATAGCACTGAGGATGCTGCAATCCAAACCAGTCTGTAAACATCTTCAATGGGTGTCAATCTTCCAAAAGCACATTCAACACCTGTTCAGAGTGTAATTTAACCATCTTTTGCCAGGGCTTCTGAAAGCAGGCTATCATTTCATAAGCCAAGACAAGAGGGGGTAAGTGGGCTCCCAAAAAATAATGATGGAAATAGTAATTCAATGTATGATAATGACACCATCCAGCTTCTATATGAACCTAGACTTCCGATCTTTTGAGAACTCTGTCATCCTGAACTTTTCCAGTACAACACATAGATCTTCATAAATTGGCCTCTTTGGTGCATGAGGGCTTACATAATCATGGAATAGGACCCTCTGCCATCTATGTACTCTTGGAGGCAGGCTAATTACAGGCACATGGATTTCATCAATGGCCTGGGACAGTTTGGAAACCCCATTCTCTCAAAGCCAGTGATTACTGGGGTGGCCCACCACTGCATTCCTGATTGCCTCAGAAACCTTCACAAACACTTACCTACAGTTAACTTTCCAACACTAACCTGCTTGGCCATCGACCTGTGAGCACACCAGCATAGCCAGCTTCCCCACCATTCTACCTACCTGGCTGTAGACCTGTGTGACTGTCCTCATCTGTGTTTCCTTATGCTTGAGGGTAAGGTGAAGGCTTCTCACCAAGCTCCACAGATCTAGTGTTCCTCAGGCAAAGGTTCAAAACCCACTGATGGTCTGCAAGACAATGTGAGACCTACCAGTCTGTGCTCGTGTTCCTGCACCAGAAGAACTACTCTGTAGGGGGCATCAGCAACTATCTAGTGTGTAATGAGCATCGTTGGCTAATTGGAATCTGCCATATCTCTGTCCTCTTCCTGCTTCATTATTATATCTGTCAGATGCCTTTGGTGGGTCAGAAAATTCCACCAGCATCTCAGGGAAGTTCAACTTCTTTCCTGACACAGAAGTGGGAGCTTAAGCAAGGGAAGTTCTGCAGATTGCAACTCCTCTATGTTACTAGCTCCACAAGCTGGGAATGCAGTCCAAAATGATGTGTCAGCAAGCTGCGTAGATGGGCTGTGTCGATAGCCATGTTTTCCCACATTGCACCACAAAGGGCTAAAGCAGCCACATTTCAAGAGAGCTCTGTGAAGTCTGGGATATGAAAGATTGGACTTGGGTCTGAGTACTGGTTTTGGATGATGGAGACCCAGGTGTAGGCATGGGTTAGAAAATGTTAACCTAGATTTGATAATAGATCCTCAAGCCCCGGGAAAGAAGCCAGAGTCTACTAACTTGAGTTCCTCTAACCCTGGCTTACACTGCAATGTAGACATACTTTTCATTTCTCAATGACAGATTTTGAAGTCAGACACATAACATGTGCACACAAAAATATAGAAAAGCCTTTTAAACGACAGCCATGTTCTTTCCACAATATGGAGAGAAAATAACTACAAATGTATTAGAAATCACTATAGAGCCTGATGTAGAGAGGCAGTAGAAAGTTCACAGATGTAAGATGCTGCCATTAGTGGTTGTTTTTTTATTTTAAAAAAACTATGCTACAATCTAGGGCAGAGGTAGGGAATCTAAGTCCCGGGGGCCAGATACAGCCCCCATTTTGCCTAGATCCGGCCCCCAAGGCTCTGGGTTCCTCCCCGTTCTCCCCCCCCAGCTTTGGAGAACCCATGCTGGTGCTCCAGCCCCCTGCTGTCCTGGAACTCACAGATCTACTAGCCTTCCTCCCACCCCCAGGGGAATGTGGAGAATGTTTTTATGTTTTTTCTCCTTCTCAGTTGGAGGCCTCCTCAGTGAGGGGTTGGGTTTCTGGGGTTTTTTTTGTTTGTTTGTTTTTTGCTTCTCACTTGTATGCAGCCTCCAACTGATGAGTCAGAGGCCCTCAACCCAAAAAAGGTTTCCCACCCCTGATCTAGGGGTATGTCCACATCACCTGCAGAAGCAACCCTCCTAGCCCAGGTCAACAGACTCAGGCAGCTAGGCCCACACTTGTGCTTTAAAACTAGCTCTGTAGATAACACTTTAAAGTTGCAGCCTGGACAGGAGGTTGGCCTGCGACATCAACCTTCCTTAGGCATCAGAACCTAAGCACCACCCTTAGATGAGCTTCAAATCCTGTCTAAACAGGGCCAAAAACTTTGAGAACCACTGTTATAGTGGCCCAACTATGTTTCAGTAGACTATTATGTGTGTGCATATTGCTGTTCTGCAATATTTTTCTTGCAGTTACCCAGAGGGGCGTGAGGTGTTGTCCTTAATACAATCAAAGCATTTGGTGCATTTTGGATAGCCTACATATTTCCCAGACTCGTCTGCCCCTTTTGTTACCCAATAGAAGCCAAGACCCTCCCTGCAGAGAGTTCAGGTCCCAGAATAGTGAAGAGAGACTTTTTTATTTACCAACAAGCTAGCAGAGAAATGACTAGGATCATTAACTATTACAACTGTTGCCTTTTAGAAAGCCCAATGGATAAGTTGAAGTCAGGGCATCCAAACTCATTGGGGCTCAGTGTTCAGAACTAGATTATCACACATTCTCAGCTTTAAAAATTGTACCAATTTCTTAGAAAACTGAGCACTCAGATGCCCTACTGTGGGCCTAAAAGTCTGATTTGAAAATCCCCCTGCACAGCTTTTAGCGTGCAGACTGTGGTTGAACTATGGGCTCTTAGGAGCTTTGCTGACTATGCTGCAATCAAGATAATGACTAAGTAAACGCACATGTGATCAGATATATAGAGAAAGGCATAACTGTTCTCATCTTCATTGCATGCAGACTTGAGGGAAAAGCACGGGTCAAAGCTCCATTATTTCCATTAACTCAATAATGCTTTGTAAGGTGACTAAAGGAGGGTTAGTCATTAGAATGCATGGGAATACTAGGAAAGGTTTTTCCATGCTTGGAGCTAATTAGATTTGTTTTTGTCAGGAAATACTAGTATGCTTGTATATTTCAATTGGCATCACATGTAAGCACAGGAGGAGATTGGAGAGGGCATGTCACAAAGGCACTGGGGAGAGCCACGATTTCAGAGCTGTGGGGGATGATGATCTAAAGACTATGTGCCAACTGGTCAGTGTGTTTGCTTGTAAGGTCAGGGCAGGGAGCAGCTCCTCTTGACTCAATACACAGTGCCTGGAGTTGCTTGCTGCCCCCCTGCTCAATCCCTTATGAGGCATAGAAGAAAGATCAGGGGGAGGAGGAGACAGACAGATGCTCTGTCAGCAAGTCAGGGTCCCCTTCATCGTGTGTGTAAAAGGAAGGCAGAAAAGCGCCATCCAAGGGAGCCAGGCAGCTGAGCTGCTCCCCAAGTATCTATGGGTATGTCTACACAGCAAAGTTAACAGCTGTTATTTTGAAATAACTTTACTAGCATCTACACAGTCAAAACACTATTTTGAAATTAATTTGAAATAGTGGAGCACTTATTTCAAATTTGGTAAACCTCACTCCACAAGAAATAGTGCCAAATTCGAAATAGCTATTTGAAATAAGCACTGTGTAGACACTTATTTCAAAATAGGGGGCCTCCAGCCTTCCCAGGGTGCCCTGATGGTCACTCCAGCCTCAACCAAGAACACTCATCTTCCTCCCCCTCCCCGGAGTCCTTAAAAGGGTTAATTCTGGCCACAGTGCCTGTGCCAGCTTCAAGCCTGCCAGCCCAGAGCCAGCAGTCACTGCCCCTGACCCAGTGGCCCCAAAACATGAGCCAGCAAGCCACTGGCAGCCAGCCCTCCACCGTTCCCCAAGAGCAGTCTGCCAGCTCCCAGGAGCCTGCCAGGGCCCAGAGAAGGTGGGCAGCTTCCTGGTCCAGGATGGAGATCATGGACCTTATTCAGGTTTGGGGGGGATGCCCCCAACGTGCATGATCGCCACACTAGATGGAGGAACACGGTTGTCTATGGCAGGATAGCTGCCAGCCTGGCCACCAAAGGCCACATGCGAACCCAGGAGCAGGTTTGCATGAAAATCAAGTTGGTCCGGCGAGACCCCCCCACCTCTAAATTTCCCCTCCCCCTTCTTCCCCTTGCTTCCCCCTTCCAGCTCCTTCTTCCAAGGTTTCCCCCTCCCCTCTCCCATCCTCTCTCTTCCCCTCTCCCACCTCCTTTTCCCAGTCTCACCAGAGTTTCATCCCCCGCCCCCAGTTTTGTTAATTAAAGAGAGTTTGTGTTCATGAAAATACGTGTATTTTATTTTACATCAGGAAGGGGGGTTAGGGAGGGGTAAGTGGAAGGACATGAGGGAGGAATGAGGCAGAAGCCCCCAGTGGGGCAGACCAGGGAGGCTCTTAGTGCTCCTCAGGTTGGAAGCTCTCCCGCAGGGCCTCCTGGACACTGACAGCCCCCCGATGGACCTCCCAGATGGCAGCTAGGCTCACAGTAACATGTCCAGGAGAAGCACCAGAGTGCCCAGGGGCAGCTCTGACTCCATGTTGCAGAGTGCTGTGGTGTCCCAAGTGAGAGCAACCAGGCAGGGGCGGCCCATGAGCCTCGGCGAGCTAGGCAGTTGCCTAGGGCGCTGCTGCCATGGGCGCCTGATGATGACATCATGGCCATTGACAGCCGTGCAGGCAGGGGCAGCGATCGCGCCACTCCGCCTAGGGCGCCAGCTGCTGCAGCTGGCCTCCAGCCACTCCTGCAAACAGAGCATGCAGAGACAAAATGTTTTGCTGTCTCTTATCGAGGTAGGCAAGCAAACAGGGAAACCTGAGAACAATCAGTCAGGGAGGGGGGCCTTTAACTACAGACCTCAGATAGCCTCAGGCAGCAGCTCCACACAGTAAGTCCTGACCTGGTGCCCTGCCGGAACTGACTATTTCAAAATGCATTTTGTGTATAGACGCGCTATTTCAAAACAAGCTATTTTGAAATAACACTGTAGTGTAGACATATCCTATGAGTGATACAGTGAATTGAAGTGAGTTTGAGTAGTCATCAGCACTGACTTTTCGACAAAGTTCCTGAGGCAGATGTAGACTCTTCACCATTTCAAGGATTCCCACTATTCAGTCTTAATTCAGTGTGAAGCAGTCCAATATTCTTAGATATGTCTCAACAGCAGGCAAGGAATTTCCCATGGTATTTCTCATTACAGAAGATCTAATAAACTCAGAAGCAGTTTCCTTTCCAAACGGGAATAATTTTCCTGAGCGTTAAAGTTAATAAAATTATATTATTTTCCAAATGTGACATATTTTGGCAATATAAAACACAAGATGTCCCATGACATCTGTTAATTACTGTTTATGGTATTCCAACAGAAAATGAGGACATGAACACGAAGACAGATTATGGCCATCTGCCCTAAATGCTGAGTGGGTGTATGTTGTTTACACTAGGAATACAAAATCCCTTTCATAAAATAACCAATCCATGCTAAAGATTCCATGGACAATTTGGCTCTTGCGTCTGAAAGGTTAGAGCGTTGGCAGTTTCCGTCCTCCACTCCAAATCCATTTGATCATTGTTCAGCCACAGGACAAGTGTAATGGCTCTTGTACATGCCTATGTCTCAAAAACAACTCAGAGCTAAAGAACAGAGAGATTAAAGAAAAAAGATTCTTTGTGGGGGAAAAAACAATCACTACACTGCCACCTTATTTCTGCTAAATCCATCTACACAAACCAAGTCTTTAATTCATATCTATGATTTTAACTTGTATTTTTTCTTATTGCTTTAGCTACTGATCCATGTGTTTTAACTTCATTAAAATCATTAATCTTAAAAGGAGTTGTGCTGCTATTCACCACTGTGCTGAGGGTTTCACTGATTCTCTTAAGTTCTCTCTCTCTCTCTCTCTCTCTCTCTGCAAGCATTTTTCTCTGTCTTGTTTTGTTTTTATTTTTATTTTTTCATTTCCACAGTGAGATATCAAATGAACGAAATGAAGGAGAACTATCATGTCTCATTGCAATTACTTTTAAGAGAACTGCAAATGTAGTTTGTGTGGTCTAAATGCTTAGAAAATAGAATCTCTGTTCATCTGCTCTCATTTGTCGATTCACAACAAAAATTCAGTCTGTCAGTTTTATTGCCTGTTAATAGAAAAGATAATAGAAACAAAATGGGAGAAATTATATCATCTGCTCCTGACAGATGTTTTAACATATTTTAACAATCTGAGTTGATATTTCTTTTTGGGTTACGTATATTGCAATGAAATGGGCAATGAAAATACAACTGAAATATTAATTCTGAAAATTCTGATGATGGTATATTTTCCCATAGATGAAATATGTGAATTCCATAGATGTCAGAGAAGATTCCAGTGTATCAGATCTATGTTCATTGCATCAAGCATTCCCTCAAATATCTGTACTAGAACCTGTACTGTTCAACATATTCATAAATGATATAAAAATGGGGTAAAACTAAGAGGATAACATCTTCAGGCAATATAAAACTATTCAAGATAATTAAAAACAAAGCTGTCTGCCAAGAGTTACGGGGAAGGTGGTGGACATGGTACATCTTGACGTTTGCAAAGCTTTTAATACGGTCTCCACAGTATTCTTGCCAGCTAGTTAAGGAAGCATGGCCCATGGCTCCCCCATGTGCCTACTCACCAGTTACCTCTGCTACTGTGGTAGTAGCGGTGGCTGGAGTCCTGGGCCCTTAAATTACCACCGGAGACCCAGACCACATACTCTGGGTGGCGCTGAAAAGTTAGTGGAAGGAGACTAGCCCCTATCCCTGCCCTTTCCATTCTAGGCCCAACCTCTCCTGGGAGCACAGAGCCATCACCTGCATATTGCCCAGCGACCCAGCAATTTTGTCAGCCTCCCTACTTGGGAAGAAAATGGCAAGATGAAATTCAGTGTTAATAAATTCAAAGTAATACACATTGGAAAATGTAGTCACAACACTGCATAGAAAATGGTGGGGTTAAAATAGCTGTTACCACTTTAGAAAAAGATCTTGGAGTAATTGTACACAAGTCTTTTACAATACATGCTCAATATACGGCAGCAGTCAAAAAAGCTAATACAGGCAGTCCCCAAGTTACGTACAAGATAGGGACTGTAGGTTTGTTCTTAAGTTGAATCTGTATGCAAGTCGGAACTGGCGTCCAGATTCAGCCGCTGCTGAAACTGATCAGTTTCAACAGCGGCTGAATCTGAATGCCAGTTCTGATTTACATACAGATTCAACTTAAGAACCCCAGGCATCCCCAAGTCAGCTGCTGCTGAAATTGATCAGTGGCTGATTCCAGGAAGCCCGGGGCAGGGGCTTCCTGTAGTCAGCCACTGATCAGTTTCAGCAGCGGCTGACTTGGGGACGCCTGGGGCAGAGCAGCTGGGGTGCTGCTGGGTTGGTCCAGTAGCGCCGCCGCTCCTCGGCGCTACTGAACCAACCCAGCAGAACCCAAGCTGCTCTGCCCCAGGCGTCCTGATTCAGCCGCTGCTGAATCTGACCAGCAGTGGCTGAATCAGGACGCCTGGGGCAGAACAGCTGGGGTGCTGCCCGGTTGGTCCAGTAGCACCCAGAGCGGCGCTACGGGACCAACTGGCAGCGCCCCAGCTGCTGTACCACAGGTGTCCGGAGCAAAGCCATGGAGCACGGGGGCAGCGGGACAGCCCAGACGTGTCTGGGCTGTCCGCTGCCCGCGTGCTCCGCGGCTTTGCTCTGCTTTGCCCCCCCCCCCCCCCGTCCCCCTGGTCTGCAGACCAGAGGGACGGGGGGGGGGGGCAAAGCAGAGCCAAGCCGCGGAGCGCGCTGCCAGCTGACAGCCCAGACGCGTCTGGGCTGTCAGCTGACTGCGCGCTCTGCGGCTTGGCTCTGCCTTGCCTCCCCCCCCCCCGTCCCCCTGGTCTGCAGTTCAGGGAGAAGGGGGGGGCAAAGCAGAGCCAAGCCTCGGAGCGAGTGGGCAGCGGACAACCCTGTCCGCTGCCCACGTGTTCCGCCGCTTTGCTTCCTCTCCCTGGTCTGCTGGAGACCAGGGAGAGGAACGGCCCCGTTCGTAACTGCGGATCCGACATAAGTCGGATCTGCGTAACTCGGGGACTGCCTGTAGAATATTAGGACCCATTAGGAAAGGGATAGATAAACAGAAAATTCCACTATATAAATCCATGTTATGCCCACACCTTGAATAGTGTGTACAGTTCATAGAATCATAGAATCATAGAACTGGAAGAGACCTCAAGTCCAGCCCCCTGCTCTAGGCAGGACCAATTCCAACTAAATCAACCCGGCCAGTTCTGGTCACCACATCTCAAAAAATATACATTAGAATTGGAAAAAGTACAGAGAAGAGCAATAAAAAATGATTTGGGGATATGTAATAGCTTCCTTATGAGGAGACATTTAAAACACTGGAACTATTCAGCTTGGAAAATAGATAACTGAGGGGAGATATGGCAAAGGTCTATAAAATCATAAATGAAGTGGTGAATAGAGAAGTGTTATTTCCCTTTCACATAGTGCAAAAGACCCAAGAGTCACCCAAAGAAATTAATTGGCAGTAGGTTTAAAACAAACACACAGAAGTGCTAGTTCAAACAACACACAGTCTACCTTTGGAATTCATTGCCAAGGGATGTTATGAAGGCCAATAAATTAACTGGATTCAGACTTTATGCTCTGCGTGTCTCTAATCCTCTGACTGACAGAAGCTGGGACACAACAACAGGGGACAGATCACTCAATAACTACCCTTTCCTGCCCATTCCCTCTGAAGCATCTTGCATTTGGCTACTATCAGAAGACCAGTGGCACTGAAACCACTAGTGGGGTGCTGAACTAAATCCCCCACACACCTGTTTGCACTCTTAACTGCACCAGGTTGGGGGTCACACCTAGGGCTGACAGCTCTCCTGCACTGGACAGGAGTTGGCAACCTAGCCACAGCTAGAGGCAGCTGCAGAACCCCCAACCGACAGTGGGACTCCAAGCAGCAACAGAGTCTGAGGGGATCATTGGAACCCTGGAAGGACTGTCCAGAGCCTGGAACCTGAGCCTGGTGTCTTGACAATGGGGCTGGCACCTGGCTGGTGAACTCTGGTATGGACCTGAATACAGCATCTGAGAGGAAGCAGCAAGGATGCCCTTAACACAGCACCATTAGAGAAGGGATAGGTAAAGCCTGACCTCCCAGACTTGGCATTGTCACTAAGACAGGATGTTGAAAGATGGTGTTAATGCAACAATACGAGACAGTGGCACAGAGAGATACAATACAGAGACACAGGAGCCACATCTTTTCATGAAAATTACTAGGGAGATGAACTTGCTCAAGAGCACTTGAATTCTGGGACTTTACTAAAACATGAGTGTGTTTTACAGAAGGAGACAGAAGAAAAACGGCACGTGTTCGGCTTCGGACACCCTCTCACACTGTGCTAGGTTTACTTGGTCCTGCCTCAGTACAGAGGCTGGACTTCATAGTCTCTTGAGCCCTACATTTTCTATTTTTTGCTGATAATCCCACTACTGTACACATTTGGGGCCTGTTTCTGATTTCACACTTGTCTTTTTAACAAGGAACTCTATTCCCTTCAGTGGAGTGATTCCTGATTTACACAAACCACATTAGATGGTGGCACAAGTAGGTGGGAAAACTGGGGCAAAAGACGACTGTTCAAGATACTGTGGGGTGGACACCCACAGTTATTGATATAATTGTATAGGTATAAACATACAGTAAATAAGTGTACATTCCGTTATTTGCATAAATGCACTGTTATGCTAGTTGTTACATTTTCCCAAATAAATGCTGTGTTTGCTGTGTTCCTTTTCCTCTTAATGCAATCCGTTCTATTATACAGATTCAGTGCTTGTAAAAGGAAATTTTCTTATTAAGAGCATCCAGGGAAAGTATTTAGTTTTTTCTCTATTTCTGGTCTTGGGATCGGGGGGTCGAGCCAGGGCTTTAATTAATTGTCAGGAGGAACACCTGCATATTTGAACCCAGACTTTTTTCCTGCAAACAGCTGGCAGTAGGGTTACCTACACAAGTGTTCTATTTACAATAATCCATCTCTTTAAGAGATGAAACTTCTGGCTAGATTCTTAATGACACGTCTACCTTTGGGAATAGAAGAGGCTACACTCGCTATCAGTGCTATTAATGAAACAAAAGACAGAACTATGTAGCACTTTAAAGACTAACAAGATGGTTTATTAGGTGATGAGCTTTCATCTCTGTCACAGTGCTATTAATGACATTGAAGAAATAGTGATGGTAATTTTGGCACATACACGCTTTTAGATTTCCAGGACAAATTCAAGCATTTCAAACTTTGACACTGGTTGACAGTGGGTCTCAAAGCCAGTGCTATTGCACTGATGTCTAACTCCTCAGAAGGAAACTGTTTTAATAAAGTCCCAGAATTCAAGTGCTCTTGAGCAAGTCCATCTCCCTAGTAATTGCTGTTTAGTGCGTGACACAAAAGGTATCCTTGTGGGGTAGAAGAGTCTGTTTCCCTCCACATACTCATATCCTGGCTGACTAACTTCAGCCACATTTTAAGCTTTGAAGCTGCTCCAGTAGACTTCCTGGAATATTCCAAACAATTCAGCTTTAATTTGAGGCAGAACATTAGCATCTTCAATGAACTAAAAAATAAAGTCATGTAATTCTCCGTACTCAAGGAGCCAGTATGCTTCAAAGAGCTTTTGTAGCTCCTCTGCTGATATCAGTGGTGATAGGAATCTGTGGTTGAAACTCCTGTCAAGAGAACTGGAATCTACTTAATTTATTTCCTCAGAATGCCAATTCCAGCTGAAGCCCCCAAAAGTGAAGTTCAGTACTAAGAGGCTCGTTAAAGATATAACAGAGTAAATGTCATATGCATTAATAGACAAAGCAAATAGTAATGACTATATTAAATTGGATTTCCTGAAAATGGACCACAATTATGACGATTAACATTGCATCTGATAGTTTTCTAAACCAGATTGTTCTTTTATAATGGACATAATCATATAAGAATGGCCATACTGGGTCAGATCAAAGGTCCATCTAGCCCACAATCCTGTCTTCTGACAGTGACCAATACCAAAAGCTTCAGAAAGAATGAACAGAACAGGAAATCATCACGTGTTCTATTTCCTGTCATTTATCCCCAGCTTCTGGCAAACAAAGACTAGGGACATCTTCCCTGCTCATCCTGGCTAATAGCCTATCCTCTATGAATTTGTCTAGTCCTGTTTTTAACCCTATGCCAGTTTTGGTGCTAGGATACCACAAGGGTCAATGGCTAGTACACTGCTCTTTTTCACATCTTCAGCAATCCTGAATGACTCCTGTGTAGACAGAAGGGCCTAAAAAGCAAAGGACCATTTTACAGATCCAAAGCAAAAGAGATTCAGTTCTTTTAGACATTTAAAACACGGAATCAGATTTTCAGCCACAATCCCTGCAAGCCCTTGGGACAAAACCTTCACACACCTGGGCTTTGTACCTCAGTGCAATTAGCTTTCACCATAATGCCAGAATAATCTGACCCTAAAGTCATCTGAATTGTCCCGGGGAGGCTTTGCCAGTGAAAGCAGGACTTAACATGATGAAGACCAACCCCTCACAAATCTATAGTACAGTCAATGAAGTGCAAAGATTAGCTTTAAGCTAGATGTACCCTCACCTTTTTCTTCCTAATTTGCACCCTGGATCTGGCTTATTCTGTTTTATCAGTAAGGAGGAAGATATTCATAGTGTTGAAGCAACTATGTAACAGACAAAATAATGTGGATGCAGTTTACTAGGGACAGGACATAATATGGTATGCCCAGATCCTCAGCTATCTGATCAGCAAGATCTATGCACAGTTACAGACCTTGGCTGAAGCTGGTGGTTATGCCAGCTGCCTGTCATGCTGGATAAATGGAAAACACCATTACGCACTTTCACAGAGTAAGAGAGCTGAAACAATAGACACCACCTCACAAGTCACTGGCCAGATGTAAGACCCAGCCAGAAACTGAGCCATGGTTTCTGTTGGAGACTGATTTGCAAGCAGAGAGGCTGAGGCATCCATTGGTTGGAACTGATTGTGTGTGTCTGTGTGTGAGACAGGAGCAGAAAGTGAGAAGAAAGCAGCCAGAAAAGATGGGGGAAATCAGAGAAGTGCTGGTAGCATGGCACTAACAGTGTTCTTTTTAGGCGGAGTGCTGGGAGGTAGTCTGGGGTTTGTGAGGAAGGAAGCTACCTTGCAGCCAGCACTGTAGAGGAAACTGTTCCTACTGTGCCAAGGGAAACAGCAGTCTTTGTAAATAAATAGAATTGAAAAAAAGAAATACCTGACTCATATTATCAATTTCTCCTCCTAAAGAAAACAAGCCTGAAGGCTATGAATATTAGCTAACTGCTTAGGACAAAGGGTCAACAATTCTAAGGGGGACTGCTTAAAAGTTCCCTATTAGTATATAGCAGATCAGCATAATCTGCAACTTACCGTATGTCATTTAACATGAGTAGCAGGAAAATCAGAATGATTTGATGAGAGAACTTTCTTGAAATGTCCGATTCAGTAAACAAAAAGACAAATAGGCCCCTTCTTGTCTCAGTCAGTGGGGACCTGCTAAAATGTTTATCAGTCTCTCTCTGGGCCACATTGTTGCTTTGTTTGACAGGAATACAGCTATTTTTGCCAACAAGTTTCTGACACTTTTTTGTTTCTGTCCCGTGACAATGATTTTGAAACAACAACAAAACCAGGTGAAGAACTGTGTGTATCTAAAAGTACATATGACTCATTTTATGTTTAGGGTTTCAAGCAGTATTTGACACGGTCTGTGCAAACCTCAGCATGTTCTTTAATGTTACCCAAATGCAAACCTCATGCTTTTCAATATTATGAAAGTACAAACGTCTTGTTTTTTAATGTTGCCAAAATGCGGAATTAAAATTGTTTGGTGATGAGTTTAAAGTGTCCTCTGTCTTTTTTCCCCCCCAAAACACAAACTCAATATTATTCAGTGGAATTCTCCAGTGCAGGAAATCCCCCAAAGGACAGATGGAATTTGAAGTGTTACAGCAAAAAGTTTTGAGTGGATGACACAATCAATAATATAAGGGGTCAGAAAACCAATAACCTTGTCCTGGTTGGATATATATTTTACCTCATGAGAGGAGACTCAATGGATGTGGCTTGTTTAGCCTAACCAAAAAGAGGCTGAGGGAAGATACAACTGCTCTCAATACTTATATCAGAGGAATACACACCAAGGAGGGAGAAAAGTCATTAAAGTGCTAATATGGACATATGGATATAAACTGACTAGCAACAATTTAGGCTTGAAATCAGGCAAAGGTTTCTAACCATCAAAGGAGTGCACAGCTTTCCAAAGGCAGCTGTGGGGGCAAAAAATCTTCCTGGTTTCAAGACAGAGACGGATAGATTTGGGCAAGAGATGCTATGATGGGGCTGCCTACAATGGCCTGTGGCCCATCAGTGACTGTCATAGCAAAAATCCCCAACAACTGGTGACAGGAGTAGTTGATTTGGGCTTGAATTTTCTATAGACAATTATTTCCTGAGTAGCTGCCTGGTGGGTCTTGACAACATGCTCACCATATTTGGAGTCGGGATGGATTTTGCCCTGGGTCAGATTGTAGCATGATGCATGGGTCCCTTGCAGCTTTAAATTAGTGTAAATTGTGATTTCTCTGTAGCTTGAAATCTGTAAACTATGATGTGATGACTTCAGTAATTCAGTCACATGTTACAGGTCTGTTAGAGGAAAAGGTGGGTGAGAGTCTATGGCCTGCAATTTGGAGGAGTTCAGACTATCTAATCATGATGGTTCCTTCTGACCTTCAAGTCCATGGCTACTTCTAGACTGGCATGATTTTCCGCAAATGCTTTTAACAGAAAAGTTTTCCATTAAAAGCATTTGCAGAAAAGTGCATCTAGATTGGCACGGATGCTTTTCCGCAAAAGCACTTTTTGCGGAAAAGCATCCGTGCCAATCTAGACGCGCTTTTCCGCAAAAAAAGCCCTGATCGCCATTTTCGCAATTGGGGCTTTTTCGCACAAAACAAATCTGAGCTGTCTACACTGTCCCTTTTGCACAAAAGCTTTGCGCAAAAGGGACTTTTGCCCGAACAGGAGCAGCATAGTATTTCCGCAAGATGCACTGATTTCAGACAGTAGGAAGTCAGTGCTCTTGCGGAAATTCAAGCGGCCAGTGTAGACAGCTGGCAAGTTTTTCCACAAAAGCAGCTGATTTTGCGGAAAAACTTGCCAGTCTAGACACAGCCCATGAGTCTATGAGGACATAGTTCTTCATGCCTCATGAAAAGGCAGATTTAGTAATTCCTAATGTATGTGTGATTTTTAGCCTTCAATATCTCCATGGAAATTCCCATCGCCTTCATGATGTTTCTTTTTCCTTCTGTGCAGCTACAGTAGTTTCTCGGTTTCAGTCTCTTTCCCCCTCTTCTCTTTACTATTTTATCTTTTTTGTTTCCTGTGCAGCTGTCCCTCTAAGTTCTCCAGGTGCTCTGAAGTTTCACTTTTTTTAAGTTGCCCTATTCATCGGTTCATTGAATCTGCCATCCAGTTGTAAGTCTTAACAGTCCTGAAACCTTAAAGTTCTACCTTATCCTTCAAGAGGTGTGGTGAATCCCATTGCATAACACTAGGTTCCTGTACAAACGTTACTCTTCTGTTGCAGTACAAATGGAAAGTTAAGGATCTAGGAAGCTTTTGAGAGTCCATCAATACCAGCAGCAATCATGACTCCAGGTAGTTGGAATAAATGTGCAGTTACATTTCTTGTTCTGGCATTACAGATCTTCACGAAAAGACTTAAATGAAGGAGTTAATAACTTACCTTTGACAAGTGTTTATTTGTTACCTCTGGAAGGCAAGACTTCTTGATCTCAGTTTCTTGCCAGGTATTCTCAGCTTGTGAGAAGTCACTAGGTTTCAGCTTGAGAAGTAAATTGCTAAATCCATTAACTGACTTGTTACCCAGTTTTAGGGTGCAAGTCCCCTTTTTCCCACCCACTACATCTCCTTCTAGTTTGTGAACCATAATGGAAATAATCTGAAATAAAACAGAAAGGGGACAGATTCAGGCTACCTAACCCTATGGGCTGTTACTTGGAACACATCTGCTGGTCTCAACTATTGGGCCAGAATGCTTCTAGGAGAGAGGCAGTCTCCATGGTAACTAGTACCCAAAATGTAAAAACTCCTTGCCATCTCTTAACTTTCATCAAACAACTTTGTTTTGTACTCACTGTTAGAGAAAGAATTAAAGTGAACTGACCTAAATTAGCCTGGAAAACAAGAATGAGATCCTGGGACATGCACCTGTGGTGTGAAGTCAGTTATAACTAGGGAAGCTAATAGGGGACTTGAAACTCTCTGTATGGGAGCTTAAATACCATGTTTTGCTATTGTTTGTACCCATTTGAATGTGATATAAGAAAAATCTGAAATGTGGGAGAAGTATTTTTTGGATTTGTGTACCTGTAGTCCTGGAAACTACCATTGTGAAGAAAGTTGCTACTCACTATTTCTGGTTATCATAATTATTAATACTGTTATTGCTAATCATATATCTAATATATGGAAACAATAGCTATGTACATTGCAGCAGGTAGTTTTTTGATTTGTATTCCTCACAATAGCCTGTCACAGTATGATACATGGACCAGCAGACAAGAAAAGCACAAAACAGTTTAAAAGGCATTAAGGAAATGAAAGATTTTGGCACAATTCAGAAAGCATTGATTTTCACCATAAGCATAATCAGGGCATAGAAGCAGTTGGTTGGATTGTTTTCAAATCACTGCCTTATCTCTACAGACCTCTTCATATTAACTTGCTTTCCACTTAATTAAAACCTCACTTTAATTGGTAATTTTCCCTGTGATGGGGTGTATCTACCCTGCACTGGCCCAGCTAGTAACTACTGTGTGGGCTGAAGAAGCCACACCCATTTACCCTTGTTCTGACAGGAGACAGTATAAAGGGGAATGGCTCAGCTTAGTCTGGGTTGATAGGGGAGGAGAATTGCAGGCTCCTGCCAAGGATGCAGTTGGAGTCTAAGGTGCAGGATTGGATTGTGCTGAGGCCCAACCACAGGGTACAGCTGTATAAGGAGTGGGTGTTACTGCCAAAGAGCAGCTGTATAAATCCTGGCCACTAGGCTACACTTCCCAGAAGGACAGCTTCACACATGCTGTCCGTTAGGGCACTCAGCCGCAAAGACAGAGTCAGCTACACTGACCTGGGAGATGGGCCCCCTTTCTCTGGGGACAAGGAACAGTTTGGAGTACCCTTGCCACTTGAGTTCAAAGCACAAACTTTCATCTCTGGACTCAACACACCGTGTTGGGGTGTATTTACTGTGGAATGTATTTACTGTGTTCTCGTGGTTTGTCTTTTCAGTAGTTCCTTTTTCATAGTAGAGGGGATTGGCTGAAGAATTGCAGTCAAAGGCTTGCTGTCTATGTTGAGTGAAAATCTAGAATGGCAGGTATTCATTCAGGAGCTTGTGGGCTACAGGTGGGAAAAAGGACAGGTGTGCAGTTGTACCATTGTCTGCCATGGGGCACTGAAGAGCTCATTTCCCATTCCTTCCCCTGAAGGTATGGGACTCTCCAAACTCTTTTACACTTTTGGTTTAGCTCCTTGAAATTTGCCTAACTGGAGTAGCTGTACAATCATCTCCAATAACATTTGATCTATCCTATTTACAAAATATCCCCTTCGAAATTAACTGATTACTGATTATCTGCTGTTATTACAAACTTCACCACTCATTATTTTTAAATCTCCACTTTATTTTCTGCTGATCCTTCTCTAGGGTGGTTTTTTTTTTGTTTTTTGGGGGGTTTGTTTATTTGTTTGGTCTACAGGAAAAATGATGCTTATTGCCCTTTCTCACTAGTATTAAAAATGTGGATAATAGTAATGTTCTGTGGTGGATTGAGGCCCTTTTATAAATTTGTTGTTAAAGGTAAGTTGTTTTATGATTTCCCTAGAGAGACAGAAACATTTATCTTCCCATCCCCATATTGTTTCTTTTATCCTGAACAAGTATCCCCATATAATTTTGATGTAGACATTTTTTATGTTCCCTATGATCTTTTATTTTCTTTATGTCTCATACACATTTCTGTATATTAAGCCATCTTTCTTTTTACTTGTTTCAGGTAGAGGAAAGAGTATACAATGTGCTAGAATATATCTTTAGAACCCCCAGTGGGACTTTCAAACTACAAATAAATGTTATTTTCTACATTGCACGAATAAATGGGCCATGGTGGAAATAAATCATTTATTTCCACCATAGAGCTATTGATTTAAGCAGTAAGATGTTCCTATAGTACAAAGGGGAAAAGGTCAGTCAGTAGTAACTGACAGATCCCTTGCCCAAATATAACTACAAAATAGAGTTTAACTATTTCTCATCCAGTACTATTGCTTGTCCAAGCATGAAAAGATCTGAAGAAAGTTAAAATATTTTCTCTTTGAAATAAAGTTGGTTTGCTCTAGTGACACCTATAGTTAAAACTCCAAAATGGTCTATTTAAAATACTGGTCTAGATTGTCAATCCACAAGAGTTTCATTTTGCTCCATGAAGAACTGGGGAACAAAGCTGACTTTATAATTCCTTTTTTACTTCCTTGTCCTCAGGCATTTTTAACTCTTGCTGCAACTGGAGCAACTTGAGGGCTGCTTTAATTTGCCTCAAATGCAGTGCCTGCTATCCTCAGTATTATAACTCCAGTTGCGGTTTGTCAAAAGTAACACTGCTTATACACAATTCATAGTACTTTCCCTATTTTACTAACAAATTTCTGTTCATATCAATGTTTGCAAAAAGCAAAAATAGAACCTTTGTTAATATCACCAAAGCAAATTCACTGTTCAGTCAAATGGATGTTCAATAACACTTTAGTATTCACTAGGCTTAGAGCTCAAGAGTAGTCATTTTCATGGTTTAATGTCATTTTAAAATGACTGCCTTGCTCTAAATTTCAATTAATGTTGATTTTTATATGCAGGCTCACCCTGTTTAAGAAAGTATGAAGCTTTTCAATTAGGTATACCATGCTGCACTGCAACTCCATAGCTTGGGTATGTTGGAATGATGTAAACTTCTTTAGCATAACATGAAATTTAAAAAAAAATCCTCTTGCAATATCTTTCTTCATTTAAGAAAGAACAAACGAACTCCTATTGAAACACCCCACATTAAATACTAGACATGCTTGCACAGAAGGCATTAGCACAATTTACTGAGAGCAGGATTGAACCCAAACATAAAAACATTTTATGGAAAGTTGTTAACATTATGAGGCATTAACAGGATAAAAAGGATTGATGGCAAATCTTTCTTCCATTGCAGAAAATAGGTGCCTTTTCTGATGTCCCATTTGGGACTTGTGCTCAAATCAGATCCCTTGGGGAATATAGGTTAACTACCAAGCCTGTGTATTAATGTAATGTATTATATCATTCTGAAATGCCTTCCTCTCCTTTAAATATGTTTTAAAAATTCTTATGTTATAGTATATATATTACTAGCTGGAGTTACCCAGCGTTGTTCAGGGAACTGGAGGAACAAAATGTAGAAGAACAGTAGACCCTTATCTTGTTTTGAATGGTAGAAAAGTTGCACTGATTTCTATAGGGATTAAATTATAGGTCCATGTCATCCCAGGAGGAAGGAGTGCAACCCCAGGTGGAGGAGAGGTTACATGTGGGATGGGCGCCCCAGCTTGCGCCCGGGGCTGCAGGTGCCGCAGGGGGTAGGGCGGGTGCCTGAGGTGTTGTGCACATGGGGGTTGGGGCACCGCATGCTGGCATGGGAGTGGGGGAAGGGTTGCTTATGTAACCTCATGGGCAGGAGGGGGCGAGTCCCGGATGGTGCTAGGGGCCGCAGGCGGTGGGCACGGGATTTAGGGTGGCCCCTGCAACTCAGCACAGCGCAGCAGGTTACTTTTTTATTTTTACAGCTAGAGCTTGGGCCCAACCTGGTCCAAAAGTACCTTAAAACCTTCTCCTGGAGAAAAGGTTATCCCATGCAAAGTTTGCTTGCGGTAGCTCTTATAGTGTCCAAATTATTAGCGCACAAACTTACATTCTCCTTTATATATTAGATAATGAGGTTAATTGTCCAGAATTGCAACTCTGTATTTGCAAGTCATTTATAGATGCAGAGAACATAATGTACACATATGATATGATTCATCAGTGAGAGTATGTCTGCACTACAGCGTTATTTCAAAATAATGCGTCTACACTCAAAATGCATTTCAAAATATCTATTTGCTATTTCGAAATAGCGCGTCCACACTGAGTGGATGCTGAATCACATTTAAGGCTGCCTGGAACCAGGTCCAGCAGGGCATCAGGTCAGGAGTTACTTTGTGTGGCTGCTGCCTGAGGCTATCTGAGGCCTATGCTTAAAGCGACACCCCTGGACAGTCGGTTCTCACCTTTCCCTGCTTGCTTGCCTACCTCGATGAGGGACAGCAAAGCATTTTGTCTCTTCGAGTTCTGGTTGCCCTCACTTAGGACACCACAGCACTCTGCAACATGGAGCCAGAGCTGCCCCTGGGCACTCTGGTGCGTCTCTTCGACATGTTGCTGTGAGACTGGCTGCACTTTCTGTCTCAGGGGGCTGACAGTGTCCAGGAGGCCCTGCGGGAGAGCTTCCTCTCTGAGGAGCACTAAGAGCTTCCCTGGTTTGCCACACTAGGGGCTTGTGCCTCATTCCTCCCTCACATACTTCCACTTACCCCTCCCTAAGCCCCCTTCCTGATGTCAAATAAAATACACGTATTTTCATGAACACAAACTCTCTTTATTTAACAAAACCCAGGTGGGGGGGATGAAACTCTGGTGAGACTGGGGAAAGGAGGCGGAAGAGAGAGAGTGGGAGAGGGGAGGGGGAAACCTGGGAGGAGGGAGCTGGAAGGGGGAAGCAAGGGAAAGAAGGGGGAGAGGAAGCTCAGGACTCAGCGGTGGGCGTCTCGCCGGACCAACTTGATTTTCATGCAAACCTGCTCCTGGGTTCACATGTGGCCTTTGGTGGCCAGGCTGGCAGCGATCCTGCCTAGACAGCCACATTCCTCCTTGTGCGGAGATCATGGACGATGGAGGCATCCCTCCCCAAACCTGAATAAGATCCATGTTCTCCACTCTGGACCAGGAAGGCATCCGCCTTCTCCAGGCCCTGACAGGCTCCTGGGATCTGGCAGACTCCTCCTGTGGAGTGGTGGAGGGCTGGCTGCCAGTGGCTTGTTGGCTCGTGTTTTAGGGCCACTGTCAGGGGCAGTGACTGCTGGCTCTGGGCTGGCAGGCTTGGAGGTGGCACAGGCACTGTGGCCAGAGTCAACCCCTTTAAGGGATACAGGGAGGGGGGAGGGAAAGGAGTGTTCTTGGTTGAGGCCAGAGTGATCACCAGGGCACCCTGGGAATGCTGGAGGCCCCCTATTTCGATATAAGTGTCTACACAGCACTTATTTTGAAATAGCTATTTCAAATTTGGCATTATTCCTCGTGGAATGAGGTTTACCAAATTTGAAATAAGCACTCCACTATTTAAAATTAATTTCGAAATAGCGGTTTGGCTGCGTAGTTGCTAGTAAAGTTATTTCGAAATAACGCCTATTATTTCAAAATAACTTTGCTGTGTAAACATACTCTTATATATGTAACCCTTGTACTTTTGGCCTGACAATTAGTTCTTGGGTGCAAAACTACAGTCACAGTGCTGGAGATCAGGTTAAAGTCTTTCAAGAATTTCAGTAATATTGTCCTCTGATAATGTCTCCTACCGATAACATCTCTGTACATACTAGTTCATGTCTTATGTTAGAGGGCAACTGGGCTGTCCTCTTCTAGAAATCTGTAAGTATTAATGTTTGTTTGACGTTCCATATTGTTGTATTGATGCACTTAAAGTAACTGTGGCCATAGAAATCCTTCAGTGCTCATTGGTAGAGGGCTCATCTTACTAAAACTCACATAAAGCCTGACATAGTCTCTATCTCTAACATGCTATTATCATAATTTTATCTTACAGGAAACTCTTTAGATATTTTATGTTATTGAGACACACACTGGTCCTGAAAACCATTCCATGGTATATACGTGAGTTGTATACAAAGATTTATGTATGGGTGCTGGAAATATTTTCCTAAAATGGGTTTTGGAGGCCGTCTTCCTAGGCAAGGAAAATGTGGATTCATTTTTCTAACTAGTTTGATTACAGGCAGAGGACATTTACATACAAAGTAAATAAAGCCATTAGGCTAACAAGCCACAGCACAAGGAGCTTATTAGAGGACATATTGTGGATCTTGAAGCAGAGACTTTGGATAATATAATGGGAGCAAAGAGGCGTTTTAATTATGCATCTCTTAGGGCATCAGGAACTACACCCTGTCACCTTGTGAAAAGTTGGATACTTTTGACCTGAAGAGGCAGGAGTTGCTGATAACTTGCAGTAAGTGAGAGATGTTTTAGGCAAGACTCTATCGTGCTAGCATTAAGTTTTAGTCACCAGAAAGAGTTGTTTGTTTCTTACTCAACCTTTTTTTTTCCTTCTCCTGCTTGGTATTACTTATATCTGTTTTTGTTAATACATTTATTCTTCTTTTATTCCAAAATCATTGTGCATTTAAGTGAAGTGTGAGCATTCAGCTAACCTCGCAGGGTGGTGTGTGCACTGTTTTTCTGGTGGCAGCAAACTTAATAATGTCTAAACTTAAAAAACACTAGTAACAAAATGGTCTGGTAGCACTTTATAGACTAACAGAACATGTAGATCAGTGGTCTCCAACCTTTTTACACCCAAGATCACTTTTTAAATGACAGACCAAGCCAAGATCTACCGCCCCGCCCCTTCCTTGAAGCCCCGCCCTCTCTCTTCTCCTCCTCTCCATCACTTGCTATCCCCAATCCTTATACTGTTACTTTAAAAAAAATCCCACCATTCCTCGCAGCTAGTCACCAGTGCTGTTGCTCTGTGAGTAGTTGCTCCTCAAATGAGGAAATCTAATGTAAATGTACTGCGCAGGTGCGCAGTTCAAAGAGGACTCAAGAGCTACTCTTAGAGCCTCCGAGATCTACCGGTAGATCTGGTTGGTGACCACGGATGTAAATGGTATCATGAGCTTTTGTGGGCACAGCCCACTTCTTTAGATGACAGGAGTTTTGAGTTTAGGAAGTGCAGATTTAGTCTATAAAGTGCTACCAATCCATTTGTTGTTTTTTAAGTTTATCCTGTACAGACTAACTCAGCCACCCCCTGAAGCTTAATAACGTCTGTTAGGGTATGTCTACACTACCCCGCTAGTTCGAACTAGAGGGGGTAATGTAGTCATCCGCAGTTGCAAATGAAGCTCGGGATTTGAATTTCCCGGGCTTCATTTGCATGAAGCCGGCCGGTGTCATTTTTAAATGCCGGCTAGTTCGGACCCCGTGCTGTGCGGCTACACACGGCACGGACTAGCTAGTTCGGATAAGGCTAGCTAGTTCGGACTAGCTAGTTCGGATTAGTGGAACGAGGTGTACAGCTAGTTCGGATTAGAAGCCTAATCCGAACTAGCTAGTCCATGCCGCGTGTAGCCGCGCGGCACGGGGTCCGAACTAGCTGGCATTTAAAAATGGCGCTGGCCAGCTTCATGCAAATGAAGCCCGGGAAATTCAAATCCCGGGCTTCATTTGCAACTGCGGATGACTACATTACCCCCGCTAGTTTGAACTAGCGGGGTAGTGTAGACATAGTCTGAGAGTCCAACTAGAGGAACTAGCCATTACTGAGAGAGTTCTCTTTGGGTACTCAGGAACTCACTTCACTGATCCTAGGAAGGCCAGGTTAAGAATGGCAGTGTCTCAAGGAGTTTGATGGTGAGGAAGGGAGACTAGTGCAGCAGGTAGATGACACCAGCAACGTTCTCTTTGAGGCAGAGGGGTAATAAACTGACGCACAATTCTGAGTGCCCTGAATAGAACGTCACAGTAACTCTTAGGCCAATGGACATTTATATGTGCACAAATATGGGACGGAACTAGTGGGATGCAAAGTAACTCTGTAGGGCTCCATAGTTCTAAGCTCTTCCTACAAGATCCAGTCCTTCGGGAGCGGAATGTTGTATGTCAGCAGATTGTGGCCTTCCACCTGGCTACAACATATTCAGACATTGGGTCCATGAACTAAAAGGCCCACAGCTCTACCTCACACGTGTTTACAGTCATATAGTGAAAATCTGCAGCTAACCCTTATTTGGCAGCTAATTAGAGGAGCCATAACACACAAGAGACTCTGCCCTTCATCTTTAGATCACAGAGAATTTTACATCGGAGAACCATTTTTTCTCCAGTCACAGTATGAGAAATGACATGACTTTCCCCAGATGACACATCAGGTCAGTAGCAGAGGCAGAAATAGAACCAAAGGCTTCTGATTCCAAATCTAGTGCCGTAGCTAATGGACAGTATTGCCTTCCTATAAATGTCATGAATTGACTGTACATTCTTAAGAGTGACCACATAAAATGTTCACTAAAATGTAATTAAACACATTTTGCACACAAAAAATGCCTTTGGAAATGATACATTTCCATTATTCTTATTTCAGTGCTTCACTTAATTGTCTCACATAATGTACTTCCATTACAATGCACATTTACTCTCTGAAAAGTCAGAATACAATATTAAAAGTAATATATGTGACCTTTAAGTGAGCTTTTCTTTCAATATCTGCATTTTGAATAGAATTTATAACACATAATTGCTGTTCGCTCTGAATCTACTATAATTATTCTTCATAAAAAATGAAAGTGATCAAGGAAACTGAGAAGTACATAGAAATGCATTAAAGAACAAAATTAAAAACATAGCCAGGTATTGAGGAGATTTTTCCTTTTCCAGTATTGCTTATGATATGTTTTAGAGTACAAGACAAAAGGCACATTCAGAAAATAGATCTTCTTATAAATTTCCAAGGTCTATTGTGTGCATATGAAATTGAAGCACAAGAGGAAAACAATAAAGAAATAATTAGTGCATTATATTAGAGCTGTGGGAGGAAGTGAAAGCTGAAAAACACATGGAGGATGAAAATCAGCTGATTTGGGAGAATGGAAGAAGAAAAGAATGGGGAAGAATCTTTCTAGTAAACTTCATAAAAACTACCCTTTTCCTCTTCAATTCCCCAGCACTTTACTTAGTCCTTACCTAGACAAAGATTCAGTTGCCTCAGGAGGAAGTTGCCTTCATTGAAATTGTTCCTCTTCATTCTTCTCTTGTCCAAGCAAGAGGAATTTATTGACTTAGATAAGACAACTAATCTCCACTTTCAAGAATCTCACAGAGCTACTGTTTCTAAGTAGGGTTGCCAGGTGTCCAGTTTTGAACTGAACAGTCCTGTATTTGAGCTTTCTGTTCAGGGAAAAAAATTGAGAAACTATAATTGAGTAAATAAAACTGTCCAGTATTTTCTCAATCAGATCTAATGTCGATGGTGATGTCAAGTGTGTTCAGTATTTTTCTTGAAACCATCTGGCAACCCTATTTCTAAGATACCCAGCCATCTACACCAGTGGTTCCCAATCTGTGGGCACTTCAGGTGATCTGCAGAACGTTTTTAAAAGTAAGGATTAGGCCATCCTTACTCTTCATTTTCTTCTCCCTTCCTCCTTCTCCCCACCTCCCGAGCACAGGGGGAGGCAGCAACCATGTATGCCAGGACACAGCCTGCTTTTGATCCCATTTTCTGGAAGCTAAGGGAGCATGTGAAAAGTGCTTGCACACCATGCATGACTCTCATGCCTGGTTGCTGTGTGAGAGGCATGCATGAAAGGCAAGTACTTTCCCCTTGCTCCCTTAGCGTCCAGAGAACCGGATCAAAAGCAAGACTCGTCCCAGTGCTCACAGCTGCTGTTCTCCCTCCATCCCCCACCCAAAGTTCCGCCCTTTAGGAGCTGGCAGCTCCAGGGCTCCCTTTGGCCATGAGAGCCCCCTCGCTCTGTGGATGGGCAGGGGACAGGAAACAGGATCTGAGGAAGCAGCGTGGGTGAACAGCAGCCAATGGGACCTGAGAAGCTCATTGCCCTGCAGTCTGCACGTCCCTCAGCCCACGCTGAAGCTGACAAGCTGTGACTGTCTTCTGGAGTTGGCATATAAACGGGTAAGTCATTTTTTTCCATTTTTTTGGTCTTTTTTGAATAAGTCACCCCACTCTAACCATTCAAAAGCTGTTAGAGTGGCAGGAAGGGATTAGTTGGCCTAACAAAAATGGATCAATTCGGGGGGGGGGGCGGTCTACAACATTTTAATAGATTGAAAAGGAGTCCGTATACTCAGAAAGATTGGGAACCACTGATCTGCACTATACAGATCAAAACATTTACCTTAACACAGTGTTCTCTCAATTTTTTTCCAACCATGTGCAGAATAAATTTTGTTATGTGCATCAAGGCACATGTGGATGTGCGCCATCATCAGAAATGCTTCTGGCTGTGGACACTGTGCATGCTCTGCAAACTGTTGGGTAGCATTTGAATCTCCCTAGGGTGGCTGTCCAAGCACTCAGATTACAGGGAATACTGCTTTAGATCAACATCCACATTTCAAGTTTACATTCAAGTCTCTTCATGGGCAAGCCTCACTGTAGCTATCATCTCCCATTCCAAAGGAGTCATCTGCTATTGGTGCTCACCTCCAATTGGCCCAAGATGACAGCTTCTGTTGTTAGAATTTGAAATTCTGTTAACATTTCAAATACACACACTGTGCTTTCTTCCATCCTGCCACACGTACTGGGAAAGAATTCCCCACAAGCATCTGGAAAGCAATCACCTTCAAATTCCTCCTGAGAACTCTTCTATTCCGTTTTCTGTAGGTAACATAATAGTTTTGCCACTGGTATGCGGAGACCAATACCCACAAGCTCATCAGTATAGTCTCATTGCTTCTGTAATATAATGGGTTTCTGGGAGCACTGTTAAGAGGGTAAAATCAGGGCAAATTGCTTAAAGACAGGGCTACTTACAGCTCAAGACTGGGAGTCCTCCTCTGTGAGGCACCAAGCCAGTCCCAAAGAGCACTTCTGTTTGCCGCACTGGCCAGCAAGAAGCCACACAAGCAATTCCCTAGACATCTCAGCTTCTCCTGTGCCACAACCAGTACTACTCCTTACACAGTAGAGAGGTTATGAAAACCAATCTCACCAAATCCAGACAGGTTCTTCTGATCCCAATAGAGCAGCCACATTCTCATGTCAATGTACATCTCAGATCTTGCCGAAAAGAGCATGTTGCACCATTCCTTTAGAATCTAAAATCTAAGGCTGCGTCTAGACTGGCAAGTTTTTCCGCAAAAGCAAATGCTTTTGCGGAAAAACTTGCCAGCTGTCTACACTGGCCGCTTTGAATTTGCACAAGAACATTGACGATCTAATGTAAGATTGTCAGTGTTCTTCCGCAAATACAATGACTCTCCCATTCGGGAAAAAGCCCTCTTGCACAAATGCTTTTGTGCAAGAGAGCCAGTGTAGACAGCTGAGAACCGTTTTGCGCAAAAAAGCTCTGATGGCGAAAATGGCCATTGGGGCTTTCTTGTGCAAAACCGTGTCTAGATTGGCACGGACGCTTTTCCACAAAAAGTGCTTTTGAGCAAAAGCGTCCGTGCCAATCTAGACTCTCTTTTCCACAAATGCTTTTAATGGAAAAACTTTTCCGTTAAAAGCATTTGCGGAAAATCATTCCAGTCTAGACATAGCCTAAAGGTTTATTAATAAAAGAAAGAAAGACAAGATTGAGAGAAAGTGTTAAAGGAAACTAATTATATACACAAATTACAGTGTTCCTGGTGCAGGCTTGCAGCAGAGATGGAATAATCTGCTGTTTTATAAATCTCTGGAATACATCCTTTGTTAGAATTGGTTGTAAGTCCTTCTTGGCCCAGTTCATAGCAAAGATGCTCCTGAGGTAATGAGGTGGGATGAAGACAGGAATGAAGACAAAGATGTATGATCCTTGCGCTTGTGGAGGGAATTCCATTTTTGTGTGTGAAAGTGCCAATAAGTTACAATATGCAAACAAACAAACAAATAAATGAATAAATATACAGGAGAGTTCAGAGAAGATTGAAATTGGAGCGGGAGGTAACAGTAGGAAATGCCTTTGTCCTGCAATTGCTGTAAGGACAATGTGAGTGGAGTACTAACATACCTAGTTATAGGTATAAAATTTAAATGCACACATGTGTAAGAATAAACAGCACAAATTAAGTTCAGATTTTTACAACAGTATTTTTTTCTCCTCTTTTTTCTGCCTTCTTTCATTTCTCTTTTGCAAACTCAGCAGCACGCAGGCATTGAGCTCAAGTTCAGAGATGGTGTACATGAAGAAGAAAATGGAACAATGTTAGTTAACACAGATTTAGTACTTGACCCTCGGATTGTGCTGACTGTTCAAAGAACTGGCCTTACATCTAAAAAGCTCCTTTAAAATATAGCAAACAAATCAATTTTTCTGCACTGTCATATATCACTAGAAAACACGTTACAACCACACCCTGCCTTCAGCCTTACAACGTACTCAGTGAGTCTATTAAAAAGGCAATTTTCCAACATCTACACATTATGATGGGAACAACCTGCAATATTTGCAGTGGGTGGGATTTTCAGAAATGCTTAAGGGCTGAATCCTGAAGGTAAGTAAGCACCTAAATATGTTTGAGGATCTGGGCCTAAATGACTGACAAGGTCATTGACTTTCAATGGGAGATGCTCCTAAATGGCTAGGGTATGTCTACATAGAATCGGGAAGTGAGACTCTCAGGCGAGCTGAACAGACTTCCACTAGCTTGAGCTGAACTAACATGTTAAAAACAACTGTGTGAATGTTGTGGCTTGGACAGCAGTTCAGGCTCTCATGTCTACCCAGCCCCCTGGATAGGGTTGTCAGGTGTCCAATATTTTCACCTCCTGTCTGGTAAAAAAAAAAATCAGAAAATACCTGGCACCTAAAATGTCCAGTATTTTCTGATTTTTTTTCCCCTTTCAGGAGGTGAAAATACCGGAGACCTGGCAACTCTACACACACTCAGCAATGGGGCCCAGCTCCGAGCCCCCCTCCCCACTTGCCTGATTCCACAGGGGAGCTGTCTTCTGGCTCGAAGCAGGAAAACAAGATGGCCACCGGCAAAAAGCCTCAAAGGTCTTTCTTAAAGGGGCCATGCTGTTGGTTTTTTTTTCTCGACAGATGGGTTTTTTGGGGAGGAGGTCAGAAATAGGTCAATGGAGGGATGATAGGAATTACTAGAGAACTTTCTGGGTGTCTGGCTGATGAGTCTTGCCCACATGCTCAAGGTTTAGCTGATCGCCATATTTGGGGTCGGGAAGGAATTTTCCTCCAGAGTAGATTGACAGAGGCCCTGGAGGTTTTTCGCCTTCCTCTGTAGCATGGGGTACAGATCACAGCTGCAGGATTCTCTGCATCTTGGGGACTTCAAAGTATTTGAAGGCTTCAATATCTGAGATATAGGTGAGAGGATTATTCTGGGAGGGGTGGGTGAGATTCTGTGGCCTGCACTGTGCAGGGGGTCAGACTAGATGATCATAATGGTCCCTTCTGATCTTAAAGTCTATGAGTCTATTTTCGGTAAAACCATCTGGCAAACCTACCATTGGAACTGAGTGTGATTGGCTAGTTCAAGCCTCCACCAGTGTCATAAACACATTGCTATTCTTAGCATGTAAACTCAAACTGGGCTAGCGTGAGTCTGTGAGCTACCCAAGCCAGGACTCTCCCTCCCATTTGCAGCATTCACATACACCTTAATGCTGTGCTGAAAATAACCTCTTTCATAATAATTTAAGGGAGTTGCGGAGTATCATTTAAAGTGAGGGGACCACAAACTGTCCTCTCTCTCCCCCTCTCCCCACTTGACCCTCCTTGGAGCAACAATTAAGCAGCAGAGTGATCCCTCCAGCCCATAAGCCCTTCAACACATATACCCTCCAAATCTGAGTGAAACGTGTTGTGACCTGCCACACAGTTTCCACTGCCATGCAGGCTTGACAACCAAACACAGGCCATGACCTGGGTGCTCCCATCCCAGCCCCACAGCCTATGTTGAAAATTACACAAACAACAGACAAATATTGAAATCTCAGGGATTTCCAAACTAAGATCAGAACAGAATCGTCACACACACCAAAATGCTGCCAAACTTGCACACTGCAGTTTGAGTTTAGAATGCACCCAGGAAAGGTTTACCAAAATAGCCATGGAGGCACACCTGCAACTTTTGCCCCCATGGTTTGGACCCCAAAACAGATGAAATGCAGACATTTTGATGTTTAACTCACCTCAACCAAAAATTCAAAATGAAACTGCAGTAACAGAGAGTTCAGTGGCTTGACGATTAAAACCGAAAGACAAAATTAGCCAGAACAAAAATAAAGGTCAAATCAAAATCCAAAAATGGCACCAAATAAGAAATATGGATAGAATACTCCATATGCCTTTTCATTTTGTCATAAAAATGCACTTTAAAAATAACACTGTAATTGTATATTATGTCTCCTTTTTAATTTCGCTATAAATTAAATCACCCTTTGCTGTACTGCAACCAAACAGAAGTGAATAGCAGGGGGAAAGACCACACTGAGAACACGATTCATCAAGAAGTAGTAGTTTCCACCACTCTGTTGGCAAATGCATCATTCTTTTGTTAAAAGCAGATGAATTCCTGGTTTCTTTTTGTGCTTTCCTTCACCCTTTTATTCTGTCTATAGAGCATGGTTTGTTTTTCCTGACAGTGTTTGGAGATTTCTGAGCCACTGCAGTGGTGCCAACACACACTGTGCACAGTAAGTGAAGAAGAAACAATCTGGCTGTTGTTTCTATACTTTTCAAATACTAATTTACTTCTTATGCTAACATTTTTTAGCCTGGATACAATGGGCCTGATTTTCAGGAAGTTAAGTATTAATTATTATTATTTTTATGCATGCCAATATTTGCCTACTTTGATGCAGAATTACTGCAGTTGTGCATTCTGTTGAAGAACAAATTCCTGTTGTTGCAGTATAATTGCTATAAGCACATACGCAAATCAGAAGCACAGAAATCCTGTACAGACTGATGTCCCTGACCCACTGATAAAATGTTAGTCAGACTGAACAGAAATGTAGCCCATTGTATCCATGAAGAATCCAGAAAGAACCTAAAGATTTTGAAGGAAAAAAGACCATGTTCTTTATGCACTATATGCCATTATTTTCCTTGAATAACAAAATGGTGACAATGAAATATGTGATAAACTCAACACATATTATAAAATATTCTAGGACATTTACTCTGCTTATTCCATGTAAACATCAGTTTTGTACTGTTAAAGTGATGCTTGCAGAGATCCCCTTATCCCTTCTAGTCTCCATCTACCGGAGTGGAGGCAGGTAGAGCTCAGGACTTCTGCCCTCGAGTGGGGTGATGGAACTAGGGACTTTTCGTTCTCAGTGCTCCAGCCCTGCACAGAATGCCTTCCAGCACTCAGGGCTTCAGAATACACATGCACACCCCAGGGGACAGAAGCTGCAAGCCCTGGCTGGCCCCTTCTGCGTGGGGTAGAAGCCCTGTGTCCTGGATGGCAGCTCCCACATAGGGTAGAAGCCCCAAATCCCAGATGGCACCTCCCACATAGGAAAGAGACCCCGAGCTCTGGATGACACACCTGGCTCTCAAACTTCTGAAAAGTGCTTGTAGTTTTAAGCTTCATCTGAAAAATATGTTCTGATGTTGAGTGACAGCAGGATGGAAACTGTTCTAAAAACCTCTGGCACTTTCAAGAGGGAAGCTAAAAGCCAGAAATAAAGGGAGGGGGGAGCATACATTTCACCAGAAATGAAATAATAAATTATTCACATTGGCTTTGAAAACCCTCACACTATTGTCCAAAAGAAAAAGGGGGGCTATTGCCAGAACTGTCACCAATGAGATAAGATTAATTGTCCAGTATCAAGATTACAGATACTTAATTGTGACAAAAAATTGCAGATGAGCATTCTTAGGCTCTGGATTACATTAAAGATAATCTACGATTGACAAATGTAATTATCTGTACTTTGTCACACCAAGGAGATGCCAGTTTAATTTTGCAAGTGGCTAGTTGCATTTAGAGGAGGACAATGTGTTTTTAAGTACATTGCTATTTGTAGGTTACTGTATTTTAACCTCTTATTTAACATTCTTTTGGTTTCATTGTGAAGGACTGAGGCTACAGCTGGTATCTTTCTACCAAAGACAGAAGATATAATGAATCTTTGCAAACAATTAAGCCATGGTAACTCTAGATTATCTTTAATTAAACCATAGCTTTGGAACACTCCTTGTGATCCCATCAACAATTGATGGGAGATAATCTGGAGGTGGAACAATTAATCTTTGTTCCTCTTGATTGCCTCCTCTTAAGCACCTTAATTGAATCTGTTAACGCTATTCAACTCTTCCTGTGGTCTGGGATCTGGTATTTGGGATAACCTGATTATCTTGTGGGTTGTATTTGTGCTAATGGGGGGCTTTACCAACTTTACTCTCAAGGTGAAGAGGTCTAAAACAAGGCTCTGCACACCACTTAAGTCCTACATTGGGATGCCTTAAGGGGGGATTTTGTCCATTAAGCAGTCAACTAGATTTGTTGCACATTTTATTCATGCTACAAGAAGGTTTTTTTCCTTGCTAATGACACATAAACCTGTTTGATGGCCACATTTTGAGCTGGCTGGATCACAGATCTGCCTTTAAATGGATCCTGTGATATTAGTATCCACTGCAACTGGCATAGAAAGGGTTGCAGCCACTATCCTAGTCAATAAACCATAACAGCAGCTACAGTTATGGAGAGGGGTAGGACCTGTTATATAATGGTCCCTTTTTAACTGGCTTATCTAATAGAAAACTGTATTCCCTTCCACGGAATGGTTAAAAAAATCCTAGAGAAATAGTGTCCTATTTTGAATTCAGTGCAACTAGGTTTTCAGAAACTGAGCACCCTCTGCTCTAGTTAACTTTAGATAGATTTATGAATGCACATTGCTTCAAAACAACTGGCCCTACAGGCTTGTAGAATCATTGCTAGAAAGCTCTCATGCTTCCCCCTCCCCCCAGTCTATTCTTTTTCTAATCCCAATGTAGCCCTTCTGCCAGGTAGTACTGGCAATAGCAAGGGTTGGAGTTCAATATCTAAGGGTTCCTGTCCATCCATCCAACACAGAACTGGCTTGAGTCCCTACCCAGTAACCTGGGAAATTCTACAATACCCCTGGGAACCTCTGAGGGGCAATGCTTCCCCACTCATACGCACAGTGTCTGGCATTAAGTTGGGAAAACATCACAGAGTTAATAACCAAAACCATGCGTAATAGTCCTACCCCAAGTAGGTTGGGCAATGTCCTTTTCCTCTCAGATTCTTAAGTCCAGCAACATAAATGACCCCTTCAAATGCCCAACCTTACTCTGCACCCCACTTTCTGTCGCTGCCCTTGGTCGGGGCAGACCCAAAATTCAGAAGTGCATCCGCAGAGTTCACTTCCTTTTCTGAATGACGGGGAGGTAAGGAGGCATCTTCCTCACTCCAAAAGTCACTCACCATCCATCTGCTCACTGCTCTCTGCCACCAATTTGCTGGCCATTCATCACTGCTGCCACTCTGATGTCTGCTCATTGTGCTGTCACCACTCTGCTGGCCACTCATCGCATCTTCTGCTGGCTTGCAGGGGATTTGGCTCTGGGGCAAACCTAGTGATTTCAGCCCCTGGCCCAAAGCACAATCCAGCCACAAGAAATTCCAGCATCCACCAGAGTAAATTTAAAAATAATAAAAGACTCCTCGTGGAGTCTGCTCTAGTTCTATCATTAGAACAGAGGAAAGAGAAACAGATTGAACCAATTTTGCAGCTCACACTTGTAGGGCATGCAGCCTGCTGATTTAGAGTTCTGCCCTTCTTCTAGTTAACTTCACAGTTTTGTCAGAGGAAGTCTTGTTCATCCAAGGTTCTTTACACTGAGAGTTTCTCTTCTTTGAACCGAGTTAAACACAGTCGGACTTTTCTGTATTCCCCCAACAACTGCAAGCATTGGTGATCATATCTGACAATTCCTGCATTTAATGTTAACACAATTTGTGACCCCACAACAGCTAAATTGTTTATGATGGAAAAAACACCATTCTAACAGTTAAATATCCAGCAGGCCTAAGCAAACTGAGTGAACTGTATTTACATAAATACACCCAGGATTTCTTTTCCAATCCAGCTGGCTGTAATGGAAGCACTGATTCAGACCCCATCATTCCCAGAAAGGAAAAACTATGCCAAATTGAGGTTATATCCTTTAAATTCTGTATTAACTATGAACATCAACTGGTAATGAAAAATGTACTTCATTGATTTCATCTTATTCAATGGGCATATTACTACTGAAACTATTAACAGGAGTATTAGAAGAACAATTAGATCAATGGATGCAAAGTGGGATGCAGGTATTCTAATCAAGATCAGCAGTAAGGGCAACTCATTCTCCTCTGTTTCCAGGAAGTTAGTCCATATGAAGACGGTGGCCTCAGTCCTGTTCCCATGAACACATGTACCCAGCACAGAAACTAACAACTGAATACAGTATGGAGTATGAACTTTGTCTTCATCCCTATGGAGATCAATGGATTTGGAGTGGTGTTATTGAAAATAGACATTGGCCCGTGATTATATGTTGCAGTTGTTTTTTAAACAAAGTGTTTGAACTCTGAACTGTTGTGCTTGTGAAAGGCAACTGAAAACTTATCTTTATCCATATAAAATCCAGGTGCTTGGTCCTGCCATGAGTGCAGGGGATTAGACTTGATGACCTCATGAGGTTCTTTCCAGTTCTCTGATTTACAACACATACAGTTGAAGTGCAAGTTTATCAACTATGGGGGAAAGAAGGAAGGTTGCTCTTGAATTTGGTCACTTGTCTCTGGGATGAAACTATCCTCTTTATTGCAATCGGTGTGGTTGCTAGAAAGTTGACTAAAGGCTGAATTTGGCTGAGTATCTTGTCAATCCATGTGCAAAACATCTTTTGATTATTTTAATGACAATCTAAACTATGGGAAGTCCCCGACTTACGCGGATCCGACTTACGTCAGATCCGCACTTACGAACAGGGCTTTTCTCGCCCTGGAGCTCACGGGCGGCGGGTCGCCACCCGTGTCCTCCGGGGCAAGAAAAGCTTCTCCGGGTCTCCCTGGTCTGCTGGGGGGGTCCATCAAAGCCGCTGGACCCCCCCAGCAGACCAAGGACACCCGAGCAAAGCCGCCCAGGCGGTGGGAATCCTGCTGCCTGGGCGGCTTTGCTCGTTTGCCCCGGAGCAAAGCCGCCCAGGCAGCGGGACTCCCGCCACCTGGGCGGCTTTGCTCCTGTCCCCCTGGTCTGCTGGGGGGGTCCAGCGGCTTTGATGGACCCCCCCCCCCAGCAGACCAGGGAGACAGGAGCAAAGCTGCGGAGCACGCCCACAGCGGGACAGCCCGGGCGTGCCTGGGCTGTCCCGCTGCGGGCGTGCTCCACGGCTTTGCTCCTGTCCCCCTGGTCTGCTGGGGGGGGGTGCAGCTAGTGCCCCCCCCAGCAGACCAGGCTTTTCTTGCCTACCCCTGGGGTAGAGCAGCTGGGGGCTGCCGGGTTGGTCCCGCAGCGCCGCTCCGGACCAACCCGGCAGCACCCCAGCTGCTCTGCCCCAGGTGTCCTGATTCAGCCGCTGCTGGTCAGTTTCAGCAGCGGCTGAATCAGGACGCCTGGGGCAGAGCAGCTGGGGTGCTGCTGGGTTGCTCCAGTAGCACTGAGGAGCCGCGCTACTGGAGCAACCCAGCAGCACCCCAGCTGCTCTGCCCCAGGCATCCCCAAGTCAGCCGTTGCTGAAACTGACCAGCGGCTGACTACAGGAAGATGTTTTCGAGATTCAGTCCAGAAATACCAGAGAGCTAGTTCCCAAACAAACTCACAAACCTATTTTTTTTTTTTTTTTTTTTACAGAATTGGAAATAAGAGATGGAAGGAAACTAATTTCTATTATGTAATACAGTCTCACATGACATCTTCTGCCCTTATAGATATCCCATTGTTCCATGTAGTGACAAATTGCATCAGGCACCTTTAACCTGACTAGGTCCAATTCAACTTTATATTTATAAAGATTGTGTCTTGTTATCCATACTCCTCCTCCACCCTGACTTTTGCGGAAAAACTTGCCAGCTGTCTACACTGGCCGCTTGAATTTCTGCAAGAACACTGACTTCCTACTGTCTGAAATCAGTGCTTCTTGCGGAAATACTATGCTGCTCCTGTTCGGGCAAAAGTCCTTTTATGCAAAGCTTTTGCGCAAAAGGGCCAGTGTAGACAGCTCAGATTTGTTTTGAGCAAAAAAGCTCTGAGTGCAAAAATGGCGATCGGGGCTTTTTTGCGGAAAAGCACGTCTAGATTGGCACGGACACTTTTCCACAAAAGTGCTTTTGCAGGAAAGTGTCCGTGCCAATCTAGATGCTCTTTTCTGAAAATGCTTTTAACGGAAAACTTTTCCATTAAAAGCATTTGTGGAAAATCATGCCAATCTAGATGTAGCCTCTATGTTTAATGTGTTTGCACTGTAACTTCTAGACTGTTGTGTGCCTGGAAGGTAAAAGCATTTTGACCCTTCAAAAGTGTTGCTCCACTTTAAAAAAAAAATTAGGGGGAATTGTTTTGGAAGTACAGAGTGCATTAACATTTATTGAACAACAATTGTAAAAATTCAATGCTAGAAAAATCTCAAAATCTGATATTCTACATTTTCTAAGATCTAGCTAATAAAATGAACAAAATGACAATCATGCATGCAAATATGTGAGGATAATGTTCAAATTTCTCTGACCCATAATCACACACTAAAGCTGAAATCACAAACTACATTTTCTCATTATTACCCTTACTTGCAAAAGTGGAATCCACAGTTGGTTAAGAATTTCATTACTGGCTTTTGTATTATGTAGTACCACCTCATTTGCAAACTTATAAAAAAATGATGTAGTATTGGGAAAAACTTGAATCTTTTGAAGAACAGGCAGACAATACTTTCAAAAAAGTCAAACTGTCACACAACATATCTCTAATGTGATATTTTTAGAAGAAGAAAATCAACTCTGCAACAACAGAGACATTGGTTATTATACCTGTGACAGAAAAGTAACTATGAAAATCCAATCAACTTGAAATGAGAGGCAAAATGAGAAGAAGAAATGGAAATCGCTGTCATGTTCTGCAAAAGTACTTCTTGAACTGTGTGGGATTACTGGGGACTACTTTGAAATGTATTTTTTCTTTTCTCAAATGTTAACATTACACGTGCCAAATGCAACATTAGCATTTTAAGAGTGTAAAGCATACACAAAAGGTTTGCTGAAAGCAGAACCATTTACAGCTGGGCGATTTTTTTCATAAAATTTGTTTATTCATGAAACATGTCATTTGGACTGGACTGAAATGATTTGTGAATTCATGACAAATTGCCAAATGCTTTCAACTGAAACCAAAAAAAGTGGAATAAATCATTCAAAAGTCTTTAGAGCATTGTATAATACTGTAGTTGGGCCAGAGTGTGAAAACGACTATACAGCCTAGTAGTTAGAACACTCACCCAAGGAAGGAGACCCAAGTATAAATCCCTGCTTCCATTCAATTTCATTATTTCATAAAAAGTAGAAGAACATGAAGGGCAGATATTGGGAAAAAGCCACTTTACAGACAATCCCATAGACCACTGTGGGGGTGGGGAATTATCCTGCAATATGGGTTAGCTTTGGAAAATTAGAGGTTTTTTTGTGAAGTGTTGGTAAGCATCAATTTTATATACATAAATGGATGAAAAATGTCCATAGGTAATATCAAAATATATTCATAGGAAACAAAATAAAATGCTTCTTGACAATATGGGGGGATTTTTAAGGTTATGTGATGTTGGCCATTTGAGTTTTAATGATTATAAAACTAAATTTTTTGAATCTCAATGTCTATTCACATTAGGTAATAATTGTCTGACCCTTTTCCCCTCAATTTCCCACCATAGAGAAAATTTACAAAACAGGAAGAGGGGGAAGGAGGGAAACGGTGGTGATGTTTCTGCCTCACTGGTAAGCTGCAGCCCACTGGCTACCTTTGCTTCTGTCAAAATGCCTAAAAGTCTAAACAAAATGTTGGCCATCAAAATAAATCTTTCAAAATTACAGAAAAAAAATTCACCTCGAGGGTTTTTTTTAATTTTTCAATTTGTCAAAAAAAAAAAAAAAAATAAATGTCTTTTTGGGGTTTCTGCCCAAAATTAAAGTCTTATTTTGTTTGTTTGTCAGAATTGCCAGGCAACTATAAAATCCATTATCCACCCAGCTCTAGTGTCTATTCCATCATTCTGGAACCCTTTTGAAAAATATACTGTGTGTCATTATATTTTTTTCCCCTGTAAGTTCCTCCTCTCCCTCTCCCTTCCTCATTTTTATGACTTAACTTTGGAGTCAGATGCAATACCTTTTCAGCCCTCCTTCCTCCCACCATCACCAATTTCTATTCCTAGAACAATCTTTGACAATAAGCTATTTTAGATAACATCATTCTTCTGGAGTAAAAGTTGTGCACTGAAATCAGGCAAAAGTTGGTCCATTGACATGGTAACATCATAGTATTAAGGAAGATCTCATTTGCATGTGAGCATGGCACACCTATTACTTTGGTGATTGAGGAATTTCAGAAACAAGTCTGCTGCTATTGAATGGTAATATACAGGCAGTCCCCGGGTTACGTGGATCCAACTTACATCGGATCCCTACTTACAAACTGGGTGAGGCAACCCCGCACTATCTGCTTCCCCCCAGCAGACCAGGGAGACGCAAAGCTAGGCCTCCCACCCCCAGCAGACCAGGGAGACGCGGAGCGGCTTTTCTCAGCAGACACCTCAGCTTGAGAATAAAGGACTGAGGGAAGTGAGGTGTGGGAGAATAAAACTGAGCTCTGGAGAAATGTTTGGCTAGAGTTTCCCCTACAATATGTACCAGTTCCGACTTACATACAAATTCAACTTAAGAACAAACCTACAGTCCCTATCTTGTATGTAACCCGGGGACTGCCTGTACTCGGTTATCTGTAGTTTGTCTTCCTTAGGAAGAGATGAATGGCTTCCATTCTAGATCATTCAATAAAACATTGGGCATTGGGTCTACCTCACTACAGTCCAGCTTCCAAAATATCATCTTGCTAGTACACAGGAATTATTTTCTTATCATTGCACTGATTCAGAGGACTTCTGTCAGTTGATGAAGAGAAGCTTCTTTGAGAGAGCAAACCAATTACACATTTATTACAATATAATAAAGCAACTTGAATCAACAAAACAAAAGGAATTCACAATTACATCTAGATTTTCATTGTACTTTCATCTGCATTCTGTAAAATAAATGTACCTTTACCTCAACTGAGATGTCTAAGCCTTTGAATGTAAATTCACCTTACAATTAAAATACTCAAAATTCATAGCTTTCACCTCCCAGTGGCGAAGTGGGAATTGTCTGTGCTATATGTCTGAATGATATGCATTGAAATGACTTACTTGACTAGAGAGGCAAAAGGATTAAAATGCTCATAGGGAGAGCAGGAGATGTGTTGTGTATGTGTCACAACTGCATGCACTGACATGAATGGATAATGAAAGGACTAGCTAAAACAGCTCCATATCAAGGGAAGAGCTGGAAAAACAGTGGGAGCTCCAGCAACTGGAGGATTAACACCTATCCACAGGAATGTCAGGCAAGCAGAAGATGTAAACTCAGCATAAGTCAGCAAAAGGGGATAAGAACTAGTCTTCAGAGAGAGAGACAGAGCTTTCACCTGTGAATGACAAAGAGACAGATAGATTCTTCGGCAACTTGGTAAGAAATGCTGATTGGCCAGGATGGACTATGTGTGTCTTTATCTTTGCTTCTTTATGCTAACCTAAGGTCTTCTCCAGGAAGTGCTCTAGGGGACTAATAAACCTCACTTTGTTTTTAAAAGTTTGCCTGGTGTTACCACTGATACTTGCTCAAGTGCATCAGTCCCTGAAGAGTATAAAGGTCTCTGACCAGGAGTCTCATCTGGACTAACTGAGTAGAGTTCAGAATGTGAAAGAAGGGTGCTGAATCCAGATGCTCATTCTTGGAGGCATTGAGATCCTGAGGCCTACCCCTAAGGAAAAGTGAGACCCCTTGGGGTGCCTAGCACCTGAAGGGCTCCAGTGGGACCTAGATCCTGTGGATCTGTGACATGTCTCTCACCCCAACCGTAGTTTGTGCTTGAACACACACACAGATAATTTCACTTCCATAAATTACAGACTTTGATTGTAGCAAAAGACATTTTAAGCATAGATTTCTTTTTCCTAGATTACTTAGCTTTGTCCACTTAATCATGATTATAGTCCTGTTACAATAATTAGGGCTTTTAATCAATTTTCAAGCCACATTGCTCAGTAGACTGTGGAGTGCAGTTAAAGAGGGCCATGAGAGACATTATACTGAAAATGCCTCCAAATAATGCTTTTTTGCAGATGGTGGGTGTGTCTGTCGGGAACAGACAGAGTTCACCTCCTTATCGAGCTTCGGTATACTGTCAGTACTCCACTAAAATAATTATAACTGTGCACTTGACAAACTGAAACATAAATTAGCTCTCCATTGGATACTGTAACACCACTAACAGAAGCTCTTCTGGCATTCAGAGGGGAAATATCTTCCAGTAAATTGTATTTTTCTGAACATATGAAAGAGATTTCCCTTGAAATGAGGCCCTGTTATTATCTGATAATGTGACCTTGTACTGTAAAAACAACACACTCACTGGATTAGTGACCAGCACTGGCTCCACTCCAATGTAGACGTTTGAGAACAGCTTTTCTTTCTCAGTGCTCTTGGTAAATACCTCCCTTGTGTAAGACAGTAAAGCCTCATGGGAGGGAAAAAAGTACACTTGTGTGCTTGAACTTCCCTTTATATAAATATCTATCTACCTATCTATCTAGGTTGTGTGAGAAAAAAAATGGTCTATTGTGGTAGACCTTACGACCTGAATAAATCAGGGGCCTGACTCCGTACAACCACTAACAAAAAGACACAGCTCTCCTCTTCCCAAAGAATGCACAATAAAGTCCTGGCACTTCTGAAATCATCAACTTCAGGGGGGGCACAGATTTCATCCTTGCAAGCTAAGTTGATATAAAATGGAGACAGCTCAGCTAGAAAAACTTGGTGGCCACTGAGATGACCAAGTCTGTCAATTTAATGAAAAGGGTCTGTAAGTGGAAGGACCATAGTGAAACCCTCCTGTTTGAGGTATCATCACTGTACCTTTTAAGTTCTGTCATGGCCATTGTTATTGTGTCTCTGTCTTGGGCTTGTTACCTCAGTTTTATTTGTCAGAGTATTCGCTATTGCATTTGATTTTTTCAAAGTACCACTAGCCAGAGTTTACTGACAGGAGAAATTGGGAGCAAGAATGCTGCCAGAACACTGCCAGAAACAGAGCAAGAACACTGCAAGAACATTGCCAGAAGTATTTTAGTAACTATCTTAGCCATCCAGACATTTTTCAGCACATCATTGCCCCAAACTGAGGGTATGTGATAGCTACATGAAGACAACTTAAGATAAACTGTTCCTACCATTAAAGCTTTGCAATGAAGACTATGTTAAAAAAACAAAGAAAAAAAAGCTTTGTGTTGTGATAAATTTGGTATTCATCTATGACAATCCAGTAACCTCTGAGGGCTTAGTTATGTGCACAAAGTTATCATCTCTTTGTAGCAGGTCTGTCGTACATGTTCATAATAATCACGGTTGCTTAATTTAGCAGATGGTTGGAACCTCTACAATTCCCTTTGGAGAAATGCAGTATGGTTATATTATTCCCAGTGTTGATTTAAAAGCAGAAGTCCAACAACATGTGATGCTACTTCTCCTGTGGAAAGCAATCTACCATTGCTACAGCTTTCTGAATTTCTCTGTGCATGTATGATGGAATTTACATTGTCTTACATTCACATTATCTCTGCTTTTTTCTAGTCAGTTAAGTGGTAAAAAGAAAGGTACATAGAAAAAAATCAATTAACAGTACAAATAATTTATTCAATAATTAGACTGAAGCTCCCCTGTAATTCTCACTTATAGTTCCATGCATTAGACAGAAAAGCTAATTACTTTTACCGTAGGAACGTAGGTTGCTTTACAGGTAACAACAACAAAAAAATTAGTCCTTTCATGACTATACTATAGGTTGAACCTCTCTAGTCCAGCATGATTTTAGTTAGCTGGATACCCACATTTCCAGCAACTAATAGGCATTGAGGCCAGCATGGCCAAGTTTCCCATGGTCCCATAAAGTTTGTTTACAGCCACCGGTCCTGTCTCTCAGTGTCCTGTGCTGTTATTTAGCTCTAATGTACCCCAAATGTCTTCTAAGAGCCCAGTAAGTAGTGGAAGTGTTGGTAAGGCTGCTAGACAATATTGACTTCTCATGGTCTGGCAAATTCTCTAGTTCAACACTGGTCAGGTCCCAAGAGTTCCATACTAGAGAGGTTCAACCTGTACTCTCTAAGGGTATGTCTACACTACAAAGTTAATTCAAACTAACAGCCGTTAGTTCGAATTAAGTTTGATAGGCACTACACATGCAAACCGCTAGTTCAAACTTATTTTGAACTAGCGGAGCGCTTAATTCGAACTAGGTAAACCTCATTCTATGAGGACTAACGCCTAGTTCGAATTAAGCAGTTCGAATTAAGGGCTGTGTAGCCACTTAATTTGAACTAGTGGGAGGCTAGCCCTTCTCAGCTTTCCCTGGTGGCCACTCTGGGCACCACCAGGGAAACTCTTCTGCCTCCCTCCCGGCCCCGGAGCCCTTAAGGGGCACGGGCTGGCTACGGTGCCTGTGCCAGGTGCAAGCCTGCCAGCACCCAGCCAGCAGACCCTGCACCTGGCGCGGCATGAACCAGCTACCCGCTGCCACCCAGCCCTCCGTCTCTTCCTGGGACCAGGCTGGCGGCTCCCGGGAGCCTGCCCGGGTCCACAAAAGGTGGGTGCCCGCCTAGTCTAGTGCGGAGATCGTGGACCTCATCCACGATGTCAGCACTAGGCACAGGAAAGTGACTGTATAGGGCAGGATAGCTGCCAGCCTGGCCACCCAGGAGCAGGTTTGCATGAAAATCAAGGTGGTCGACTGAGACCCCCGACCCTGACCCCTGAGCTTACAATGGCCATACTGGGTCAGACCAAAGGTCTATCTAGCCCAGTAGCCTGTCTGCCGACAGCAGCCAACCCTAGGGACCCTGGAGGGGATGGACCAAAGACAGTGACCAAGCCATTTGTCTCATGCCATCCCTCTCCTGCCTTCTACAAACTTTGGGCAGGGACACCACTCCTACCCCCTGGCTAATACCACTCCATGGACCCAACCTCCATGAATTGATCTCACTTCTCTTTAAACTCTGTTCTAGTTCTAGCCTTCACAGCCTCCTGCAGCAAGGAGTTCCACAGGTTGACTATTTGCTTTGTGAAGAACAACTTTCTGTTATTAGTTTGAAGCCTTCTACCCATTCCTTTCCTTTGGTGTCCTCTAGTCCTTCTATTATGGGAACTAATGAAGAACTTTTCTTGATGCACCCTCTCCACCCCACTCGTGCTTTTATAGACCTCTATCATATCCCCCCTCCATCTCCTCTTTTCTAAGCTGAAAAGTCCCAGTCTCTTTAGCCTCTCTTCATATGGGACCTGTTCCAAACCCCTCATCATTGTAGTTGCCCTCCCCTCTCCCACCCTCTCTCTTCCCCTCTCCCACCTCCTTTTCCCAGTCTCCCCCAGTTTTGTTCAATAAAGAGAAATTCTATTTTTGAACACAATTGTCCTTTATTTTGTACATCAGGAAGAAGGGCTAGGGAGGGGTAAGTGGAAGGAGGTGAGGGAGGAATGGGGTACGAGCCCCCGATGGGGAGGACTGGGCTGGCTCTGCAGGCTTCTGGGGATGGAAGCTCTCCTGCAGCCCCCCAATTGCCCCCTCTCCCCAGATGGCAGCCTGCGGCAAGTGCAACCGGTCTGATGGCCGAGTGCTGTGATGTGCCGAGTGTGGGCACTCGGGCACTCCAAGCCAGGACTGCTTTGCAAGCGGGGAACCCCTGAGAACTGTCTGTCCAGGGTGGGGGTCGGGTCCCTTTAAGCACAGCCCTCGGCTAGCCTGAGACAGCAGCTCCACGCTCTAAGTCCTAACCTGATGCCCTGCCGGCACTGCTTCCAGCCATCCTTAATCTCAGTTCAGGGTCCACTCAATGTGGACATGCTAGTTCGAATAAGCAAAATGCTAATTCGAACTAGTTTTTAGGTCTAGATGAACTAATTCGAATTAGCTTAGTTCGAATTAACTAATTCGAATTAAGTTAGCTCAAATTAGTGCTGTAGCGTAGACATACCCTCACAGATATAACAGAACCAGAGGCAAAAATAGCCACAGACAAAAGAAGGGTTATGAGAACACAAAGGCCATGTCTGCATTTACAATACAGCTGTGCCCCGTGATAATGCTCAGTTAGCCGTGTTATGCTGAAAGTAGAGTGCTCCTATCTACATACTACCACATGCATTCATCTTTCTCCCTTCTATAATCAAGTTCCAGTTTCCAGATATGTAGCTGTATTCTAATACATGCTAATTCTGGGTTTACCCAACACTGTGCTTTCCAGTTAGTTAAAATTTCTGAAGATCCAGATACCCCTAAATTGCTTTTACAATAAGGAGATAAAGTGAATCCTATGGAATCAGTCGCAAATCAGTTTGCTACATTGCCTGCCACACTTCTGTTCTAGCTACAGGACTTCAGAACATAAGAATGGTCGTACTGGGTGAAACCCAATAGCCCAGTATTTAATGGTCTGACAGTGAACAATGCCAGATGCTTCAAAGGGAATGAACACAAATAGGACAATTATCAATGATCCATCCCATCATCCAGTCCCAGCATTTGACAGTCAGAGCACATCGGGTAAGCTATGCAATTTCAACTACCTCAATTGCGTAGCTGAAGTCAAAACAGCTTCACTCGGCTTTTAGCACTGTCTACAAAGCAGGAAGTCGAAGAACACTCTTCCTTCAACTTCCCTTACTCCCTATGAAATAAGAGTCACAGGAGTTGGAGTAAGTCCTCCAACTCATCATTATTTTGAAATAATGGCTTGCTGTGCAGATGTGTTCTTTGTTTCAATTACTCCAAAATAATGCTGCTCAGAGGCCTAGAGAAACCAATGGCATTGGGCTGAATCCTTGACCATCTGTTTTTTTTGTTTTGTTTTGTTTTTTAAAGTTTTGACCTTCGTGGCATCCAGTTATAGTTTTGGCTGTGCACTGTGTGAGGTATTTCTTTTGGTTTAAAACCTGCTACCTATTAATTTAATTAAGCGATCCCTGAGTTCTGTGTTCTGTGATTTAAAAAAATTCCTCTCCTTCAATTTCTAAATGAATTAAAATATCTACCTGAATCTCATGCTAAACTTCAGCTTTAATAGTTTGCATTGCTACAGTAGGACAATTTTTCCTGTTAAGCCAGCTAGTATAAACTTGCATCAAAATTATTTCTGCTCTTCTGCTGCAAACTTCACAGGAGCTCATTTGGAAAGGTATTTTCCAATAAAGGCAGAGTGTTTTTGACCCATATTAATGTCAATTATCTTATATTTTTTGCAGAATTAGCACTGTATTTTGAAAAACAACATGTCCAGCAGATGGAAAACCATATGCTGCAACAAGTTTGGACTATAATGAAGCAATTGGTTGAAAAAGTTACTTATTACATGAAGCAAAAGGTCAAGCCTTTTAATCTGTAACCTATTCTTTTATAAGATCGCTTCTGGAATATTTTTGCTGTCATCTGGCATTTTATTTCTATCATATTTAATGAAGATACACAATATGTTAGCTCCCTTTCCAGTAAGAAAGGGATGCAGGTAAGTAGGAGGGATGATCCTGTAGCTGACTCATAGCTCTAAGTGTCAGGAGATCTGCTTTGATTCTTGGCACTGCCTCAGTTTTTTCAGAGAGTGAAATCAATAGCCTGTGATAAGCAGGAGGTGAGGCCAAAGAAGCACAAACCCTGCTGCCCTTAAAAATCTATGACTCCATAAGTTTTTTCATAGGAACAGGAACTTTGTCCAAATTTGTATGGATTTCATCCCATTTTTTGGGTTAAAAAACAGCAAAAAAAAGAGCTGTGGTTTTTAATTATTATTTAGTGTTGTGCGAGAAGGGGAAATAAGAATCATATGGGCATGTAAGAAGGGGGAAAATTGGGCTTCTGAGGAAGGATTTTGTGAAACTTTAGTTTATAAGGCATGCAACAGGCCTGCCTGCTGTTAGCAGACTAACAAGAAAAAAAAGGCCTTGGAATGTGTTAGAAGAAATGTCCTTTTATCATGGTCACTTTAATTTCTCAACAAAAGGGACCAAAATAACACATGGTCTCTGGCTTTGTCCCAGTTAGTCTTCCCCTAGCCTGGAAACCCCTCCAGCACCTCAAAACCTCATCCCTAGCCCCACTTCACACCCACACCCCAGCTGAAGCCCTCACCCTCCTCCTGCACTCCAACTACCTGCCCCAGCATGGATCTCCCTCCCACACTTGGAGTCCTCATTTAGGCCGTGTCCAGACTCAGGGGTTTTTTCGGGAAAAGTAGCCTTTTCCCGAAAAAACTTCCCCTGCGTCCAGACTCAAGCCGCGTTCTTTCGAAATTACCGCTTTTCTTTCGATGGCGGTAAACCTCGTTTCACGAGGAAGAACGCCTTCTTTCGAAAGTTCCTCTTTCGAAAGAAGGCATTCTACAATGTAAAGAGGCCGTCTTCGAAAGAGAGCATCCAGACTCGCTGGGTGCTCTCTTTCGAAAAAGCGGATTTCCTCTATCGAAAGATCCGCCTGCAGTCTAGACGTGATCTTTCGAAAGAGGCTCTTTCGAAAGATGCTTTCGAAAGAGCCTCTTTCGAAAGAAGCCTGCAGTCTAGACATAGCCTTAGAGCCAAACTCCCATTTAGAGCCCTCACTCTAACCCCTTGCCCCAGCTCGGTGAAAATGAGGGTGGGGGAAAGAAAGCCACTGAGGAGGGGGAATGTAGTGAGAGGAGGATGGAACCTTAGGGAAGGAGAAGGGTAGGGACAGCACCTCAGGGAAAGGATGGAGCTAGGGTGTTAAGTTTGGTGCCAATAGAAAGTTGGCAATCCTACTCTCAGCAGGATGCTGTTTATACACGTAGGCTGTGTCTACACTGGCAAGTTATTCCGGAAAATCAGCCGCTTTTCTGGAAAAACTCGCCAGCTGTTTACACTGGCCGCTTGAATTTCCGGAAAAGCACTGACGATCTAATGTAAAATCATCAGTGCTTTTCCGGAAAAACTATGCTGCTCCCATTCGGGCAAAAGTCTTTTTCCGGAAAACTGTTCCGGAAAAGGGCCAGTTTAGACAGCACAGTAGTGTTATCCGCAAAAAAGCCCCGATCGCGAAAATGACGATTGGGGCTTTTTTGCGGAAAAGCGCATCTAGATTGGCCACGGACGCTTTTCCGGAATAAGTGCTTTTCCGGAAAAGCATCCTGTCAATCTAGATGCTCTTTTCCGGAAATGCCTTTAACGGAAACCTTTAACAGAAAATGTTAAAAGCATTTCCGGAAAATCATGCCAGTGTAGACGTAGCCATACTCTTTCCTATCAGGCTTTGCAACAGGTTAGGACTGTTATGGCTGTTAGAGTTCTCCACTGGCCCTGCTCTTTTCAGAGAATATATCTTTGTGTGGGGGGAGGGACCTCTTAGCTGACCTAAGTCAGCTGGCTTGAGCCTGTAGAATTTGTGCTTTGGGACTGAACAACTGCTATGTAGACATTCAGGCTCATTCTGGAGGTTGGAAGGTCTCAGAACATGGGCTCCATCCCGAGCCTGAATTTCTACAAGGCAACTTTTAGGCCCATAGCTGGAGTCCCATTAGCCTGAGATGACTTACCCAGACGAGCCATGGCCATGCTTTTATCCCATGCCAGCATGTCCATGAGAACTGAAATCTATCTAGGACCAGTCTTGCCCCTTAACACTGAGGCCTTGAAGTAGTACCAGTCAAACTTATTCATGTAAATCTGGCCTTGAGCCCTAAAGACACAGCCAACAGAACGGGTTTGTGATGTTGCATCCCATATTCTTTATGGAAATATGCCTCAGAATATGGATATGACATAACTCAAATATGCTTTATGCAAAATTCTTCATGCAACATATTTTTAAAGTTATTTTGTGTAAAAAGTGTATATTCTATTTTTGTGTATGCATCATTCCTGTATTTGAAGTCAGAAATGTGAAGCATAAACCTGTTTACTGATGTAGAGATGTTAACGGAAGGCCATTAGTTGTACTTAAGGAACTTAATGGCCTAGTATTTGAGACACTGATCTGTAAATAGTCTTGCTTTTCCTGTAAGCCTGGACTATGGTTGGTCCTACAAAGACATGTGACCATGTCATCTGGTATTGCAGTCCATCTTCAATTTTGTATTTTTCCACAAGGTTGTAGGAAATTGAACAAAGACATCCTTTCCCTGGGAAATTCTATATAAGGCAAAGAAAGCAAACAATGAGAATCTTCAGCTGGCTTTACAGACTGCTTCCCCACTTGAAGAGGATACAAGAAAACCTGGAAACAAAAGGACTATAATGACAGGGGTTGAGAACCCAGGTCAAAAAGGAAGCCTATGGCCTTAGAAAGACTTTTCCTGGCATAAAAACTAGGGTGAGAAATTCTGATTTATAACAACTTTTCACAGTGTATTAGGCTTAGATGGCACGGTTTTCTTTATGTTACTTAGTAACTTACTTTGACCTGTCTGTTATAATTTGAAACCATTTTACTCCTACTTTCTATACTTAATAAAATCATTTTTGTTTATTAATAAACCCAGCGTAAATAATTGTTACCAGAGGGGGAGAGGTACAGAAGTCGTGTATCTCGCTCTTTCATTGATAAAGGGAGCAAACAACATATGTATACACTTTATGCATAGTGAGATGGATTTTTACATGTGGTTTTGGTCCCATTTGGGCTGTGCACCTGGCTGTTGTGTCCAGTCCTTTTGACTGAGCCTTCCCAGAGCTGAGTGGATCTGTATCTGTTTTGCTCTGCTGTAGGCAGTGACCCCAACTCTGTGCCATCGCTGGAGGAGACCAGAGGTTCTGGCTCAGCAGGACAGGTGGTGGAGCATCCCAGAGGGCAGGTAGGCAAGCTCAGCACATCAAGCGGCAGTATGATCAGCACATCAGGCAGCAGTCTCAGGAGATCACTGTGTCCCAACTCATCACAGCGTTCTCTTGTGTGAACATTATTTCTCTACCCATGTGAAAGGCAATGTTATTTACATGTTAGCAGCTAAGAATTCTGATTCCATTCATTTCCCTATTTCAAACTCTGCTAGTAGGCAAGATAATTTCTCTATGTACATAACCTAGTTTCCTTATAATTGTGTTACTTGAGGTTTATAAAACAGTCTAGTGATGAGTGATAGAGATATATCAGTCTCTCTCCAAACTCATAAATACCCTTTTTAGAATACAGGAGAAGATCATTGGCAATGAACACCACCACAACAGTCACCACCTTCTGTTGCAGGCTTGACATCCCTTTGATGCATACCTGCAAAGACAACTTTCTTTGTAGCATACATTGCAGAATGTTTTTTAGCTAGCACATTACCAAATATGACTGTGACCTTTTTTTTTTTTTTTTGAAAAAAAATCACAGCTGTCTGATATTAATAATTGTCTTTACTACTGTTCTTGGGTAAAGGAAAATTTTACCCAAAACCCAAAATTAAAACACACAATACCAAATATGTATTGCAATTAAAGCAACTATGAGTAGAGACAAGGCAAATGCACCACTGAGATTAGGAAAACTTAAAAAGGTTAGCACTTTTAATATAAACTGTCATGCAGGTCACTATGAAAAGCACTTATGTAAACCGACTTGAATCTATTTACGAATTATAAATATCAAGAAACGACGACTGCAAAGGTCAGCAATATGTTTTCAAATCCTCCAAATTAACCAAATTCAAGATAAAAATCCACTCTTGTAAGGTCATAATTTATTGACCTTTATATATTACAACCAGTGAGCTTTCTGCAGAGTACATGAGTTTAAAATGACTTGATCATTCTTTGTTCATGCCCAATCAGAACTAAACACTTAAAACTAGTTGTGTAAATACATATGGTGCTGTACAGCATGGCAAATAAAGGTGACCAAAGCACTCGCCGTGTGGTAATTAGTACTGAGGTCTTTTCCCAGCATCATGGAGAGCTAAATGCATTGGGTTAGCATCATGGGTTCTAACTGGAAATGGTATTTCCTTTAAATCGTTTACAATTCTGATATTGAAATATGGCTGCCGATAATGTTGATTTACAGTAGAGTTTAGGTCTAAATGAGATGCAGTGCTGCTCAAAAGCCAAACACATTTTGTTTCTTCATAACTTCTCAGGCCATAAGACTAATGAATTTACATAAAAACCTGGTTCAGTTGAAAAAAATCTGTTTTTTCTTCTAACTATACAGAATCTCAGACGCAAACAGCCTCCCTACCACCTGAAAGAACTGAGAAAATGAACCAAAAGGAAAACAGGAACCAGTCATCCAATAGAATCATGTGAGATAATTGCATATATCATTATTTTCTCAATTTATTTATGAAAAAATAGCAGACCAGTAACCCTTCAAATCAAGTTGAGATCAGTTGCCAACACAACCCTGATGGAGAAACTCTAGCTGAATAGGTGGAATAATAATTTTAAAAGACCAGGCATTGTTTGTACAACAGACTCATTGATGATATAATAAATCTCATCCCCTTTTTTAGTTTTTGTCCCAACACATAGAGCTCTTTATTATTTATTATTTATGCAGACATGCATCTGACGAAGTGGGTCTTTGCCCATGAAAGCTTATGCTCCAATACATCTGTTAGTCTATAAGGTGCCACAGGACTCCTTGTCGCTTTTGCAGATCCAGACTAACGTGGCTACCCCTCTGATACTTGTTTATTATTAGTTTTATGGTTTTTTTAAAAATTCAGCTGTAAGAGGTTTCTTTGTATCAAATCAGTAAAAGAATGGAAGACAATTCCATAAACAATGGGGATAAATGGGACTTTTCTAAACAAAGGAGAAATAAGATTACTTGTATCATTTTAAGATTTTATCAAGTTTCCTCATACATTCCACAGCAAAGATAAGTCTTTCTTGTGTCTCCCTCCCCTTTACACACAGTATATTTACATACAATGTACAAGTCCTAACAACCATAATGGAACGTCTGTTATTTGTGGCTATGGAGAGTAATTTTAGATTTTGTAGGAAAGAGGGCTTTGCAGAGTGGATATAAACTAGTAAAAGGAAAGAACACCACTTTTCTACAATGACAAAAGCAATATATTAATTTAGTTACTGACATACATTCATAAGTATTCTTATTGCAGTTTTGCAATCACCATAAGTAAAAGAAAGGAAACTATTGCATTAAAAATTAATTTCTCACTTCAATAAAGTAAACCATTGGACTTGTGAAAACACTGTTTCTAAGAAAATCAGAGACCAAATACAATCGATCTCTCCAGAAAATTATGAAAAAAATAATTTGTCTGCATGAAAGGAAAAAGTTCTATGCACTCAAGTAATTCCTAAACATTAGTAACAAAGAAACAAAAGAATCTTTCTTCTTGGATTTCTAGCAAGCTAGCTTTATATCTGAGTTTAAATTATTATTCAGATTCATGTTTGACTGTCTCATCTAAGTTTCCATTTGTGCCTACTACAAAACTGTAGTACCTTCTGGCTCAAGCTACTCAACCCAATTCCATGAATGGTAAAATCTCATACACAAAGTTTCTAAGAGTGCACCATGAAAGACACAGCTGTCTCTGAATATAGAAAGTATGTTAACAGATAATAGACAGAAGATAGCACTTCAGAAAACACTATATTTTTCCTAGATTCTCTAGGACACCAACATCTTGTCATTGTTGTGCATTGCAAATGGCTTCCAGCATGAAACTCTTTACATGGAGTTCTTTATAATGGTTTTAGAGGCAAAAATGTGAACTCATGTCTTTCCACATGGAACCCTTAAACTTGCACAAGCAAACATATATGCATACATGCAGAGTTAAATTTAAAAAAAAGGGGGGGGGGAGTCCTGTGGCATCTTAAAACTAATAAATTTATTTGGACATAAACTTTCGTGGCTTGGGGCCCACTTTGTCAAATGCTGCATCTGATGTAGTGGCCTCCAACCCTTGAAAGCAAATACAGCATCAATTCACTATTTTATTATTTTAGCTCTTGATTTCAGGGCTACAGACTTATTTAAGTGTACAAGTTGAATGAAGCAATTTTTGGAGAGTGAAATATCCCCCCAATAATAGAAGATGGATCTTCCAGAGCACTATAAGAAAAATGTTAGATAGCATTTAGGGCCAAATTGTGTTAGGGTCCATCTAGACTGCAGACTTTTTTCAGGATACTGGAGGTCTCCCAGAAAAGCTTTGCTGTGTGCAAGGAATGTGTCTGCTTTAAAAAAAAAAAAATTCGGAAAAGCGGATGCGTTTTGTCAGCATCCCTGTAAACTTTGTTTTACGAGGAAGAAGGAATGTTCCAAAAGAGGGTTTTTTTTTCTGAAATTTGGCCCCATGTAGATGGGCCAAATTTCAGAAAAGCCTCTTTTGGAAATTAATTGGAAAGAGATATGCAATTTGCATACCGCAAATTGTGTTTCTTTTTCCGATTTATCTTTGTAGTCTAGACGTAGCCTTAGTTTTTCATGTGCCACAGGACTCCTCTTTGTTTTTGCTGAAACAAGCTATGTCTGCTAGACTGTGAGTTAAATAAAAAACAAGCATTCCAAGCTTACAAAATCCATTTTAAAATGTTTTATATTTAAAGTGTATTTAGTTTTAATATGTTTTTAAAGACTGTAAATGTAAATGTAAACACTCAAAATATAAATAATTCTTATCTAACATTTTTCTTATACTGCTTTGAAAGGTTCATCTTCTATCTTTTGGATATTTCAAATCTCCAAAAATTGCTTCATTCAACTTGTACACTTAAATAAGTCTGTAGCTCTGAACTCAGGAAAATAATAAAATAGTGAATTGATGCCCCATAAGAGGAAAATATATATAAGATCAGTTTCATCTGACTTGGAACCACAAACACTAAATTTCCTTAATCATAAGCTTTTAGCCATTGCATGGCATCATCCCAGAACACAGTTAATGTTGTATTTGATGTTTTCACTCTGCATTTCCAGCCAAGTTAAGATGTTTCAATTTCTTTTCATTGTAATGTTAAATCTCAGTTTTGTAGGTCCGTAATGCTTGGGTTTGGGCTAATTACAACATCTTTGAAATATTCTTACCCTTCATTTACCAATAGGTACGCTGAGTCTAATTTTTTTTCCTGAGAATTATAATAAATTTCCTTCACCGGTGCTGGAAGAAAGCGACTCTCTGTAATTCCTTACCCTGTCTCATGTGACTATAGCAATCAGCATGCCTTTCAGACATACACCAGGTACAGCACATATTTGATTCCTTAGGACACAGCTTTTTATCATTATATTACCACATCTCAGAGTGATTAAACATTCATCATCAGTGTGAGCTAAGGCAGGCTCTCTCAAGCTGTGGGAGTAGCCAGTTGGTGGGGCCTGGACAGTGTCTGAGTAAGGTTTCAGTCTTATCTAATTTTCAAGATTGTAAGTGAAAAGGGAGAACAAATTTCAACTGCTACATAAGATTCTCTTTAGATTTCCTGTGCACCAGTTCCTGGCTAAAGTCTCTTTCATACAACTCAAAGGCTGCAGTGACTAAGTAGAGGATGTTCTGTAATGTCTCTTGCCAGCTGCCAGGTATGCCCAGGGTGCTCCATGGTTCTCTGTGATCAGTTTGTCCAGCGGTTGTGTAAGGAGAGTGTGGAAGAGGCAATGACTAATAGACTGCTGCCTCAAGAGTTTGCAAGTAGGTGGAGAACAGAAGAATTTGGGGGCTCAATAGGAAGGACATCAAGCTGAAGGAGCTTCGAGGGGGAATGATGAGGGGAGAAGCTGGGAATTCAGGCATTTGTACAAATCCTCTTCCCATGCTAAGGGCTCTAGAGAATTTGCTTTGTGATTCTGAGGTTATTCTCCATTTTTGAGTCATCTGGTCAAGCTATGTGCAGCTAAATAAGCTTTGCTCTCTCACTGAATCCTATTGAGGCCAAGTGGCCATTGCCTGTAACTTACCTCAACGTGGGGCCTGGCCTCACTTGCTCAAATAAAAGTGAGACATGGCAGCCACTGAGCCACCATCCAATATAACAGGGCCATACCCATGAAAGCTTTGCAGACTGTGGAAGAAATCCTGCTCTTAGCCACCTGTTGGTTCACAAGATCTTGAATGCCTCAGATCCAGAAAGGGATCTAGATGTGGGAAAGCTGATGCTCACTGCACTAAGGAGCTCAGCAGTTGCTGGGATGCCCGAGTGGATAGGTTTTTGGCACATGTGATAGAGTATTTCCACTGGCAAAGTCTCCTATGTAGGGCACAGCAGCACCTGATGCAGTTGTGAGGCTATAGTAGTAGCTGTAATATGGTGAAACCATGACAGAAGACAAATGGTGACTGTTTTCTCAAAATAAGGTCATATGGCCATGGGGACCTGTATTTGGCTGCATGCAAACAATCACACATTCACCAACTGGGCCATTAATGATATGTTTGAATATCTTTTAAAAAGTCAGTACAGTGTTGTAGAATGACTAGATCCAATAGAATGACTGTGTTGCTATCCTATCTAGTTGTGTATCACAAAGCATAAAATAAACTTAAAAACAACAAATAGTATGGTAGAACTTTAAAGACTAACAACACATGTAGATAGTATCATGCATGAGCTTTTGTGGGCACAGCCCACTTCTTCAGATGACCAGAGTGGTAGATGTCCAGAACCATATAATGTTACTCATCTACAGTCAGTAAAATGTAGTTCATTTAAGTAATGTTATAGCAACAGATGGAGGCGTGCACAACATGTATTTGTTATCAATGCTTTATTATTGAAAACAAAATTGAAATTTTCTTATCTGGCACATAAACAATTATTTCTACAAAAAGGAAAGCCTACAAATCTCGATAATTTATACAAATAACAGTTTTTCAAAAAATAAAAATTTAATTTAGTAAACTTGCCTTGTGCTCTTATTTTTTTAGCACTGTCTGCAAAAATCCACCATAAATCCCTGAGCAGAGACACATATTTTAAATATGTTTTAAAATGATTCCAAAAGCAGAGAGTTAAGTTCTATGTTGAAAAGTGTTCAGGGACATTCTTGTTAAACTTCCATTCGTTCTTTTCTTTCTTTTCTTGTTTTTTTTAAACAGACAGTTATCAATGCTAGCATGAAAATGTATTCCCTATGAGTGTCACTCTGTTGTGCAAAGAATAACTACGAAACAAGAATGAACACATATTGAAAGGGAGAGACAAAGAATACAGAGAAAAGTCATGATCACCAAAGTTTGATGACTTGCAAAAAATAAAGCTGTAGTATACCACAGTTACCTACTGAATTCAGTCATAGCCTAATATGTAATTTATTTTTATAAATTCTGTGAAACGCAGTGAAAAGTAAAGAATAAATTCCAGACACTATTTTATTTTTACCATTGGTTTCAATGGGTGATGATGAAAAAGTTGAAATTCAACTTTTGAGTACTCCATGTTGCTTTCACAGCCATATCATTATTTGACAAAAGATTTGACTTTTTTTTTTTTTTTTTTTTTTTTAAGCAGCTCTTTAGGTATCCCCATTGTGAACTTAGTCATTAAAACATAGCATTGCTAACTGGAAACAAAAAGACAAATTATTATTACAAATTGTGACTATATCAATTTTGAAATAACTGCTCCTCAATATCCTTTAATACAGATCTAAAACTGTAGTGTGTATGGGGAGAATGTACAATAAATGCAGGTGTTACATTTCCCTTTAAGTACACATGCTACCCACATAAAGCAGCAAAAGCCAAATGAAGATGATAGCGAAAGTTGCAGACTACAGGCTTAGTGAACGAAAATGTTGCTGCAATTGAGTAATAAATAAATAAATACCATACAGCAAACTATTCTCCCAGAAGTACACAACAATGGAATGGTGCTCTACAGTTTAAAAAGAGAAAAATATTTTTCATTATAAAGGGTTTTAACAGATCCTGAAGAAACTTGCTTCAATTAAAGGTGCACTTAATGTTATAGTTACCACTCATGAAATGAACATTGAAGCAGATATCAACAGGTTATTAAATGAAATTTTCTTATAAATTATAATACTTTTTCCAACAAAAGAAAGCAGTAAGCAAATGGCTTCGGAAAACACAGACTCTAAAGCTTCAATATGCTACAGCTTAAAATAAATTATTTTATACTTTTTATGAAGACTAAAACAATAGCTAGCCCAAATAAAAAATAAATCTTTAGAAACATAATTTTGTTGTAACCGTACATGTCACAAAATGGATCCCTAGTATCTGGTTAGAATCCAAGTGGATAATAGTTTTTAAAAGAACACCATTCTAAAAAATACTCTGATTAATTGGCAACCACTCTTACACACACCTCTTGGTCTACAATGTCTTGCAGATTCTCTGCTAGCTGCTAAAAGTCAATCCCTTTAGCTAGTTGCCGCCCCGTCAGCAGAGGACAAAAAGTTCCATTTAAAAAAAATCTGATAAGCTTCATTTGCACCATTTCTAACACTTCCAAACTCACCCTGGTTGAATTCTTGCAAAAATAATGCAAGTTGAACAGCATCTAGATGTTCAGTCCAAAACTGGGCTTATCAACAGTAATGTGAAAGGAGTAACGCACAGTGTTCTATAAGGCCAAAGAGAACTTGTTTTAAGGTTACAGCTTCACCGCACTTATTTGATATCAGGGCAAACATCTGTTTTCTGTGTAAATAGAGACAATTCATGACACTAGTGATAGCTTCCAATTCTTTTATCCTGATCCAATGTCACACACAGAGCTGACTCTTACTTGTTCCATCTAGGATAGGCAAAGCAAATAACTGAGCATCTGATGTAAACTACATCAAAACTCTCAACAGTTTGAAACAGTATGTGTAACTTGTCATTAAACAACTGTGAATATTGTCATCTAACCACAAGTGACAGGTCTTTAAAAAAAAAAGCTGTGTCAGTTTGAAATTGATAAGCAGACGGTACTAAAGAGTGATACAGCAGCATTAAGACAAACTGCAAGCATATTGGATTTAGTATACGTTTTAATGAGTTACAGTGTCAGCAAATACTTTAAGTTAGTATTACCTTTTTTACTCCTATGTGGCTGGGTGAATGCTATACAATTCTCCCTTAGTTTTTTTCAGGACAGTATAATTTTTAAAAACTCACATGAAAATGAGCAATATGGGATTAACTGTGATAACTTCTCAAATATGCCAAAACACCATCCTTTAAGTGCTGTGGTTTAATTTTTTTACTTTTGTGGGGTAATCCTTAAGTCTTTCATGAAGCTCCCAAAGAATTTCCCTTTATTTTTCTAATAAAAAAGTCATGCCAAAAATTAGAACAGGTTCTCCTAGCAGCAATTAAGACCCTCTGACCCAGTCAAGTCCAATGAGAGCTTTCATCAGATAAATTCTTGGAAGTTTTGTTTTGGATTTGTCTCAACTGAAAGAAAAAGAAGTTCCTTGAATTTTTCTGTCATGTTTTAGATGTCTTTAAACCTTGTTTTTCCATGATATTCCATAATTTGCGAAGATTTGACTGTGTGATGATATCATCTGGCTTAAATTGAAGAGCACGGAGGTAGTTTGCTTCAGCATCTTTGAGTTTACCATTGAGATGAAGAATGGCTCCAAGATTCATCAGGGCAGCCGGATACTAGAACAAGAGGAGGGAAGGAAAAATATTGAGTGCATTTTCAATTTTTCTTTTCAGACAGTCTTGATCCACTTAAACAAATTATTCCCTTATGTTTGCAGGCATTTTATGGAAGCAATTTAGCAATTTAAACAAATAGAGATAACAAGAAAAAGTTTTTGAACAGCTGCTAACTGTGTACTTTGTGCTTTAAACAGGACAGGCTCTGGTGTCTTCATGCATAGACTTCTTTCCTTAATGAGAAAACACAGACCCCATAAAAGCTTCATATGTGGTAACATCAGCATACCACAGTTTCCAAAAGAAAATTTAAGTAGTCCAACACCAGAATGAAGAGAGGAATTTAATTTTAATTTGACCCAATGCCAATAAAGAGTTTATAATCAGTGGGAATAGCTAACATATTAGAACTGTCCCTCTCTTTCTTTCTTTTAATAAAATATATCGTCAGATCCAAAGACAAATTTCAAGGACATCCATTTTAGATTCTTCTTCATATAAGTTCAATGTTAGGCTAGGCTTTGAGAAACTCTTTCTTTATGAATAGCTAGATAGCCTTAAAATTATCAGTGTCAGAAAATTGAGTTATGAAGATGTTAATGACAAAGATGTCAAGAATGCATAGCACAATAAATTAATAAACCCTTTACCTTACTATTAGGAATTTTTCATACCTCGTTTTGCTGAGTCAGGTTCAGTTCTTGTTTTAATTTTTTTTAATTGATTACATTATGTAATTATGAAATTAAGTAATTTATAATAGTAGTAACAGGTACTAAAATTTCCTAAAATTGCTCAAAACCAAGAATATTGTGAAAGAAAGTTAAGATTTCTGGTGCTGAAATGAGAGGTGTGTTTAATATGCAGAGTACCTGATCCCTCTACCTCCAAATGTATTCGAGATATCATGGCATCTGGGAGAACATGTCTGGCATCCCTGGGAACCTATCCTCACCACCACCACAAAAAACACTCCAAATACCAGCAGCCACCCACACCTAGGTAGGCCTAACAGGCATTCAGGGCTGGTGAGCAGTTCCCTCCAGTTTACTCCACAGGAGACTGCAGCTCCACCCACAGATCACTAGAGGTATCCCTGGGCACGTGGGGGAACATGCAAGTACCAGTAAGGCATTACATTTCAGTGGGAGCATAGTCATTTCATTCACCACAATAACAGTTCTTGATTTAAAAATAAAAAGAGACACTTGAGCAAGTTCAGCACAAATGGGACAGATCAAACCACGTTTTGGATCTGCCGCAGGAATGCTTGCTTCCCATATTATACCGATTGGAGCAAAGATGCTGCAGTTTTGTCTTTGAGGTAACAGCTACAGGCAGCTAGGAGGGTGCTTTGCAGAATGGGTACACATACACACTAGCTCTGCTTAAGCTCGCATGATAGAAACTGTAATGTGGCCATGGTGGCACTGGCAGCAGCTTGGGCTAGCTGTCCAAGTACTTAACCCAGAAAAGCTTGAGCTTGTGTGGCTAGTTTGAGCTACCCAACCACATTGCTACCCATCTGCGCTTGCTAGGAAACACCTTGCCAGTTGCTGTGTCGACATACCCAAAGAGCAAGTGGTTCAGGATGCTGCTCATCAGCACTGCCCATCAGCCTTCAAAAACGTGTCAAGTTAACTGGAAAACCAGTTTCAGCCATCCCTTGCAGGCACAGTATTTATACTCACTAGAGCAGTGGTTCTCAACCTGCTCTCTCTCTCACTCTGTCACACACGCACACACTGGATAAGATAAGATAACATAAGATATAAAGAGCTGCATGGGTAAATAGGATGCACTAGATGCTTCCTAATAAGGTGGACATCAGACATAATAAGGGAAGTAAGAACATAGTAATAACTGTGTCAGTCTCAGGATATTAGAGAAGATGAAAAATACTAGAGCTCAAAATCTTGTCTCTCTCATCAACAGAAGTTAGTCCAATAAAAGACATTATATCACCCCTCTTGTCTCTCTAAAGAAGGCAAGAGGCAGAAGAAAGCGCTCGCTCTCTCCTACTTGCTACATACCAGTGCTGGTTTCCCAGAGAGCAACCCCTCTGGGATGTTGTTATAGTGGGATGGCATTGTGATCAGGTCTTACATACTTCTGAAACAACTATTCAGGTTCACCAAAGAACCCATCATTTGAATTTTTCACCTGAAATTTAAACCCCTCCCCCCACAGAGGATTTAATTTAAAGTGCTTTTCCTACCTAAAAAAATGCTTGCACTAGGAAACAGATAGTAGCTCACCCTCTGAAATGCATATACTATCTCTAGGCACTACATTCTATGTTCCTCTTCTGTTCCTTCCTGCTTGATCTCATCTGTTAAGAAAACAATCTCAGTAATACAAAAGTATGAGTCAATCTTTCAGAGCCATTAGGATGCAATGTGTTCATAACTGAGCAAAACAATGCAAACATCATGATGCTAACCTAGTTACTTCTGGGTTTGTTTTTTATTGCTCTAACATGTCAAGTTATTTTCCCCCCTGAATGATTTGCCCAGGTCTATATCAAAACCAATCATAGCAGGAAATTCCATTCATACTCAATTTGGAGAAGGTAAATTGATATTTGAGCTCCTGAAGCCAATAGCGATGTCAACATGTAGAAGACTACACAGTTAACCGATAAGCCTGGGTTTATCGATTAATCCTATCAACTACACGCATTTCCCCGGGTGTCTCTATATCAGATTAAAAAATGGGGGGGCAGGAGCTGATGGTACCCACCCTAATGCACTGCTGCCTCTGATAGAGAGTTGAGAGCATTTAGAGTGAGGGAGGCAGGCAGGAGCCAATACAGGCAGAGAGCCAAGCTTTTAAGTTGGCTCCCCATACATGCTAGCTACGCAGACCCACCTGCTCTCCCTTAATGCCTCTTACAGAGGCAGAAGAGGAGGGGAGGGAAAGCAAGTAGGAGCCGGTACTGAAGGAAGCTGGCTTAAAAGCCAGCTCCCCACAGCACCAGCTCTGCAGTGCCACTTTCCCACTTTCCCCCGTGCTATCAGAGGTAGGAGTGTGGGCGGGGAAAGAGGGGTGGAGAAGGCTGTCGCAAAGCAGTCTCTGTCTGCTGTGGGCCCAGGCTTTCAGCCTCCCCTGCTCCCCACCCCCAGCAGCCTCTGTCTGCAGGGAGCTCGGATCCCCCACATACAGGGGATGCTGCCATGCTGCGCTACTGCCTCTGTTTAGAAGCAGCAGTGCGAGGCTGGCAAGGGGCTCCCAAGGACTGGGGCCAGACTGCACTGGCTGCTGCCCCATCCTCGGGGACTATAGTAAAGTAACTGCTAAGAATTCATGCAGTTGGTTGACTATTCTATTACCCAATATCTAATATCTCTGTTCTCTTTACCCTGAGAAAGACGGTGAACAACATGAGCTTACCCTGCATAAAACTTTATGCAGAGTAAGACCGACTTATATGGGATTCAGTGCCCATTGTGGCTGTGCATTTGGGGGGTGAGGAAAGTCCCTTTGGATGAGTATTCCCAGAGCTGAGCTGATCTCAGTGTCTGTATTATATGGCAAAAGGGCTGTGTTCCTAGCTCTGTGTCTGCTCAAGGAAACCTGAGGGCCTGGCTCAGAGTTGCAGGGAAGGTGGCTCTGTGGTATTTCAGCACTTCAAACGACAGTCGCAAGGTATCTCTGTGACCAAACCCACCAAAAATTCATTTTGGATAATGACAAGAATTATGCAGCAGAACAATAGCTGAACAGCTGCATTGTGAATAGATGATTCCGTCAATCATAAATTATCCTTTTTAAAAAATAACTGTTCTGTAATGGAAAGGACATTGACACTGCAACTTGTGGCATATGGGAAAATCCTTGTGCCTGTGTGGAGTCTATTACCTTCATCTGGACTCTGTGCAAATGCAAGGTTCGGCCTGCAAGGACCCAATTACACGATCTGGCCTTAAGATCTCTTCTTAACAGCTCAAATTTTATTTGTTAAGATGTCAACAGAGATTCAGTATAGAGATGTAATAGTGTAGTCGATTAACTGATTAGCAAAAGCTTATAGGTTAATGCTATAGATTACGTGCATTTCCCTTCCCACCTCTCCCCGCCTCCAACAGAGACTGCTGCCGTCTTTATCAGAGGTAGCAGCACAGGGCGGCGACAGGCAGCTGGTCCGCGAGGGGAGCTGTTTTTTAAACTGTCTTGTCTTGCAGACCAGCTCCTGTCTGGCACACTGCACTGCTTCCTCCAATACAGAGGCAGCAGCACAGAGTGGTAGAGGGCTCCTCGGGAGTAGGGCCAGAGTGCACTGCCTGCTGGCCCTGCACCCGGAGAATATAATTTGGCAAAATTATTGTGCTATTATTTATTATTAGTCCTCTTTGCTCCTGATTGAGCATAAGGCACCAACGAATCTTCTCCAGCCTTCACAGTCCTGAGAAAGCCGGCTGACTTCTTCCCAGATCGTGCCCTTCCTTTTCATGTCCTCCTCCACAGTCCTCCTCCAGGTGCCCAACGGCCTCCCTCTTTTACGCTTTCCAGATGGAGTCCATCTGAGTGCCATATGAGGGAGTCTTGTTTCGCTCATCCAAAGGACATGCCCCAGTCATCTCCAGTGTCTCTGCTTGATCTCGTCCACAACATTGTTGATGCCAGTGCATTGGCTTATCTCCTTGTTGGTAACATGCTGTTCCCAGCGGACTCTGAGGATACGACGAAGGCACCATCCTTCAAAGCCTCTGAGTCTGCTCTCAATCTTCTTGTTAGTCCTCCAAGTCCCTACGGCATACAGCAGGACTGAGCGCACATTCGACCTATACATCTTCAGTTTAGTCCTGGTCTACAACAGTGACGACTTCCAAATGTTGTTAAGCTTTTGGAAGGCTTGCACTGCTAGGACAATTCTAGCGGAGATCTCTTGTTGATGTTGCTGTCCGCCGAGATGCAACTACCGAGATACCTGAATCCATTTACTTCCTCTAACTCAACTCGTCAACTCTCGCATCATCAGAGCAAGATTCTTTTCCAGCTACACCAAAACCACCATCATTCAATGCTATGCACTCACCAAACAAGCTACAGAGGAGGAGAAGGACTTATTCTACAGCAACCTGCAAGAGCAGATAGACAAGATACCTAACCATGACGTTTTTATCATAATGGGGGATCTGAATGCAAAAGTTGGGTCGGATAATGAAGGCTACGAATCCTGCATGGGCCCAGGGGGTGTAGGCAAAAGAAACGATAATGGACAGCGTTTTGTAGGTTTGTAGCGATAATGGACAGCATTTTGTAGGTTGGCAAAAGAAACGATAATGGACAGCGTTTTGTAGGTTTGAAATGATAATGGACAGCGTTTTGTAAGTTGGCAAAAGAAACGATAATGGACAGCGTTTTGTAGGCCTGGAGAATGGTCTGGTGATAGGAGGCACTGTCTTTTAACATAAGACAATACATAAGTTGACCTGGATATCTCCAGATAGAAGGACTTGTAACCAAATTGATCACATTGCTATCAACCAGAAGTGAAGAAGATCCATGAGAGATGACCGAGCGCTCAGAGGAGCAGATGCCAACAGTGATCATCATCATCATCTTCTTTGCAAGCTGCAGCTCAACCTGAAACGGCTGAAAAGGACAGACAGAAAGATTGGTGGCCAGCTCTTTGACTCCCGTAGACTAAAACATCTAACAGTGAAGATCCAGTTCACTCTAGAGCTGTTCAACAGATTCAGCTGCTCGAAGACCTGATAGCAGATATCCACTGTGAGGAGATCCAGAAGGTATACCTGGAAACCAGCAAGATTGTACTGGGGTAGAAGAAAAAACAGAGAAGGGAGTGGATTTCAGATGCTATATGGCAGCTCATTGAGAACAGAAAGGCGGTTAAACAGTGCACACTTGCAGGCAGTGATGAAGATAAAATAACAGCTGTACAGGTCTACAGGGACCTAAACGTTGCTGTGAAGAGAAGTGTACGAAGAGATAAGAGAACGTATGTGGACAATATTGCCACGGAGGCCCAGTCAGCAGTAGATAGAGGTGTTAGTAGGACAGTATACAAGATCACCAAGACTCTTATAGGAGACTTTACCAACAAGTCTACTGTAGTAAGAGACAAGAACGGGAAAATGCTGGTGACAGCAAAAGAACAGCTCAGCAGGTGGACGGAACACTTCAGGGAGACTCTCAACAGACCAGACCCAGAGGAAGAGGCTGACATTAGAAGTACGAACCTCCAAGTAGACATGGAATGTGGGGACATCAGTGAGCTGGAGATAGCAGATGCTATCAAACAGACGAAGGGCAACAGAGCACCCGGGGAAGACCAGATCACTGCTGAAAAGCTTAAGGCACACCCTAAGGCAAGCGCACAAGTTCTGAAGGGTCTCTTCAGCAGGGTCTGGGAAGAAGAGAGGGTACCGGAGGCCTGGAAGAGGGGCATCATTGTGAAGTTACCCAAAAAAGGTGATCTGTCCATCTGCGGGAATTGGAGAGGCATTAATCTGCTGTCTGTGCCGGGAAAGATTTTCTGTAGAGTCCTGCTACAAAGTATGCGAAAGGGCATTGAGAAAATCCTCAGGGAAGAACAGGCTGGCTCAGACGTGGAAGGTCGTGCACGGACCAGATCTTTGTCCTACGTACTATAGTGGAGCAGTCAATAGAGTGGAACTCTTTGCTCTACATTAACTTCATTGATAGCATCCACCACCCCTCACTCTGGAGGATTCTACAAGCATACGGGTTCCCTGAGAAGGTCATTAACATCCTGAAGGACCTGTATGCTAAGAATCAATGCTGTGTGCAACATGAAGGACAGCAGAGTGACTGGTTTCATGTGAAGATAGGGGTCAGATAGGGCTGTGTAATCTTACCTGTTATCTTCCTTGTGGTCATCGACTGGGGGATTGTGCTATGGCAGACTAAAATTACTGATTTTGCTTTGTTTGATCTTTTTGATGGCCTCTGAAATTCATTTTTTCTCTGAAATTCCAGCAAATAGGCTTAGCTTAAATACATGTTCAGGCTAAATACATTTTTTCAATGTAAAATGAGTATGAAATAATTCAGACGGAGTTGAAAAATCACGTCAACTATTCTGTATTATAAGTGGAAAAAACCTCAGGTTTCTTAAAGGAAGCTAAGTGCCAACTACCTATCCATTTACTGGATTTATAAGGCATCAATCTCTGAAATATTGAAGCATCAGTGGTCTATTAGAACAAAGGAATTCCAGGTGACTCACTGATTATACAGTAGTGTCATCACACCTTGCCAGATGTAACTGATGGGCTGTGGACAGAGAACTACAAATAACTGTTATAGTTTTTTCCCTCATATAGATTGTTTTTTATTAAAGACAGCTGATGAAACTTTTCAGCACGTTAACAAAGGTAGTTGGCAGCTACCATTCTAATAATAACACTGTCTAACAAATGACACTACCTACTAATTCAGAAACTCAAAAAGAGAAAGAAGCTTTCCTTCATTTCCTTTTAGAGACAGATGCTTTATATCAAACAAGCTGACTGGCAGTTCTATCAGAGTTATTAATGGTGTCTTCAATGGTCTGTTAGAAATGATCCCTTTACCAGTGTTTCTTCTTGCGATGTATTTTCTCCTTAGCTTTTAGGATAGTAACTAATAAATAACAAAATAAAAATCATGCATTTTGCTAGCCAAGGCAGTGGGTATTGTTTATGTTGGTGACAATTCTTCCAAGCCTCCTCTACAACACCATAACAGAAGGAGAATGTTCTATGATATACAAAAACACCACTATAAACAAAACTCTTTTCAGAAATACATTATGGAAATCCAAAATGTTTCCAGTGAATTCTGTGGACTTGCTTCATATTTACACTGAGATAGCCAAGAGCAGATTTTGGCTCCATATACAACATTAACAAGTATATGACAGATGCCCTGGATTTTTTGTTTGGCAACTCGTGTTCACTCCATACACGAATCTTTAGCTCCACATAGAATTAGGTGGCTCATGCAGATCTAAAATAAAACATTTTTACAGAAATATAAGTGTATATGTGATCACTTCATTTACTAACAAAACACACCTGCTTCTGAGCAAAGTAGAAAATTGCACTAGTCAACAGTTTGGAAACAGTTAGTGAAAACTAGAACACCCATTTTGTTGCTTCCATGGAATATCTGTCCACAGCTGTTACTCTTTCGCTAATGATAATGCAGCTGGAGATGGTATAGTTTCAGAATTACAAATTAAATGCCTCGTTTTAATCAAATTCCGAATGTATACTTCAGGAAAATCACTGGTCTGGTTCAAGCTACTTCTGCACTGATTAACCATTTTTAAAATTCATTGAGAAGCTGTTGCCAGTATTCCTCCTGCTTTCCTTCCCTTGCTTCTTCCCTATTGCTCCTGCCTTTAATGAATTTCAGCAGCCTAATTATGTTTCTTATATTTAAAAGCAATATCAGAATTGTTTGCCAAAGGTTGCAGTCAGCATGGCCAACCCAAAGCTGATGACATCACTGCTTTGATAGAGCAATCAAATCCACTGGCTTTCTAGGACTGACTGGATAATGGTCCCTTAGTTTCAGAGGTGCACAGCAAGGCCTTCTAGTTTTATAAGGGCATTTAAGACAAATTAAATTTTTCTTTTAAGCCTTTCTGTCCAATAGAATTTCATCCTTTGAAAAGACACAGAGATGCTGCATGCAAATATGTTATCTTATGCCCTCCTGGTTAGTTGCGGCTGTAAAATCCAGATATTTCAGCTGGAAACATCGAGAGTAGCTTGTTAAAGCCTGAATGATAAACCAGATAATAAACAGAGTTAGTTGGTAGAATGGATCGCTAAGTATGAAAACAGCTTGGTGAGATGTTTCATCATGTCAATGACCATGTTATAATGTGCTGTCATGACTCTTTATCCTCCTACAGTGATGGCAAGGGTTTTCACTTGAACTTCTATTACTGGTGTCACTGCTGTAGTGCAGTGTGCTATTTTCAGAAGCAATCAAAATGTCAACAGCTCTGTTTTTATTATTATTGCTATAGATAACGGAGTACAACTGAATCATTTAAAAAAGTGGCATTTATTTTTAACAGACCCCCAAACGGTACTTCTAAAGTTAGACTGTGATCTAGAAATTGCCCTCACATTTTAATGGTGCTACTTTCAAGTGGGGCTAGATTCTGCCAACTGATAGGAATGCACAGATCCTTCTTCCTACATCAAGTCTCACTTAAGTCAATGACAGTCGGCACAAAAGTAAAGGCACAGGCATGTGGATTTATTTGCAGGATGGAATCCTAGAGTTGCCAGATGTCCCAGTATGTAACTGATAGTCTTACTCTCAAATGTAAACTCCCACATTCCATCTGCCTTACTATGCTATGGGAGCACTGCATATGCAATTGCTAAACACCTGATCCATTCCTGAGACTTGCAGTGCCCCTAACCAGTATCCCATTCCAAGTTGTGCCTGAAGAATATTTGTCAGAGCACTAATCACAAACATGACTAGATGGATGATATCAGAGCCACATACAGAAGGAGAGGTTCAGGAAAAGGAGAGTTAGAGAAGTGAGGTGAAAGAAGCTGATGGGCTGGAGAGGTAGAATGAAAAAGGGAGTGACTAACAGGGGTTAGATAAAATAAGTGAGGATTGTAGGGTGCTGATAAATTCCTGCAGTTCTAATTTGAACAAATATATATGTTCTAATTGACACAATTTTTAGACTGCATTAAAGAGAAATGGGTCCTAACAGCTTAACTTTTGAGGAAGCCTGTCTCCAAACACAAATGTCCTTATTCTGGTATATATATAAAAACTGCAAATAAAAACAAGCCTGAACACTGGGGAAATGCAGATTTGGAGCCAATTTTCATTACTTAAGCCCAACCATAATATTAAGGTAACTGTGATATGCAGAAACACTTCAGCTATTATTCTGCAATCTTTCATTAACAGATTAAGAGCTTCACACAGGATAACACATTTGTCAAAATATCACAAGTAAGTATCTACTGAAATTATCACCTAAATATAAAATAAATATTTTTTTTTACAAAATACCTCCCCCTGGCAAAGCTATAGTTAGCCAGAACACATCATTTGTGCAGTTCAATCAATTCTTTAGTTTCATAAATTAGGATGACATACCAACTTGTAAATGGCAGGAGCAAAGAGCAGCGTAAGTAAACAACTGAGTCATTCCAACAGCTGAAAATAAAATTCACTCACTGGGGGGAATATCTTCAGCTGGTTTAAATTGTCATAGCTCCATTGGCTTCATGGATGTTGGAGGACCTGCTTTTTAATCCCGAATATCAGAATATGTATTGTATGAAATTTTTGTTTATATGGTGTCTGTCCCTGAAGTGCTTTTGAAAGTCCTTAGCTGTGTACTTTTAAAATAAAAATAAGGACACATTCAGGAAACTGTAGCTATAATTTGGAGAAGAGTTCTGGAATTTGGCATGAAAATGGGAAAACTATTTAGTCTATTTGCATCTCAATTACCACATCCATAGGAGAAAACTTCTTAGCATAATGCAATAGCTCCCCAGGCAATGTGAGCTCTCTCTCCATCTCTTTTCCACATCAACCTTCAGAAAAATATCCAGTTTGGAAAAGAACAAAAAATCATTCAAAACTGAACATATATATTATATTTAGTTGGTGAAAGATATCTGCCATAGACCTTTATATAAAGTTATAGAATACTGTATTACATATTGGCAAGGTATGAATGAACAAGATTCAACTATGAAATGTTGTAGATCATATTGACAGCTTGAGAATCCCAAAAGGACATTTTAATTTGGGTAGGTCTAGATATTTTCCCCTAATAGCTATATATGAACTGCTTTGGTACAACAAATTTAAAATAACCTCTCAGTAATCATTCTTTCAATCCATATGGAAACCATGATGAACATTTATAGATAGCTTTTATTAGTGGTAATGAAATGATGCTGAATAGGAACATATGCTACGAATATTTAATACTGCGGTTCTAATTTAAAAAAATCTCTAAGTAAGTTTTCCAGATATCACAAAGTATTTAATTAGAAACTGCTCTTGATTTTCACCCTAAATATTTTCAGTACTGTACAGCATGCAATAATCATATCTAATTTTCTTAGCACTTTAGGATTTCATACAAATACCTTCACATGACTTGACTTTGGTTTATAGAAATGAAGCTGAGCTCTCATGTCTGAAATGTGGTAGTTTTAATATCTAAGAAAGATTGCAGTTTAAGAAGTACAACCTCTTTAGCTTATCTAACAAGAGTAGTCTGTGTATTAATTAGAAGGACTACACTTCAAGCAAATGAGAAATTTGTTAAATGAAAGTGCTGTCTGTAGTGACAAACTGTAATTGTGCACAGTATTTCAGAAACAATATTCCATCTCATTAAGAAAATCTGGAGCTTTTTTTTTTCTTTAAGATTTCACAGAAAACCATATTAGAAATGGACTAAATGTGCATTTGCTCCACATCAACACTATTTTTAAACATGCAAATGAACTTTTCTGCTTTTATTGGGAAGAAGAAAAACAATTTACTGTTATTATCTGAAGGAAAGCAATACTATGCACTATTAATCTATCAGAAATGTGAGTAGCGGCAATGAAATATGACAATATATGAAGTCTGGCATAACATGTGCAAGGCTGAACAGAATGAGTATACACATGCATAAAGTCAAAACTGACTAGTCTCTAAGAGAATTGTAATTTAGAGATAATAGGTAATTATGTATTTAAGTTCACTCTTAAGATATGAATGCAAGTCTCAAGAACTAAAAAAAAATTGCTGTTTTTATAATTAGTATAATTTCTCTAAAAACAAGAAAGGATGGTCACTGAGAGACCCAAGACAAGTTGCTGATCCTTACAATCTAAATAAGGCAGATAAAACCACAAGTAATGACAAGTGATCATAAGTAAAGAGAGGAACAACAGTAAGCTGATGGAAGTGAATATTGTTCTTGGAGGAGCATATTCATGGACACAGGCGATAAATCTCTTTGAATCTATTACTCTACCATATCCTATGTGAGCATGTAAAGGCAGCTGAAATCTGTAAAACAGTGAAAAGGACTGAAATAAACTACTCGTTTATATATATTTTTTCCATTGTGAATCTGCTAATGGGTCCATTCACCAGAAAAAAAAGCACCATTTACGTCCTCTTATCCCCCACCCTCCTCACCTGCAGAAAAGAGGTGCCTGGGTCACTTTGAGTTATGTTGAAGAGTGAAAGGTAGCTTTGAATCTCCAAGTTGGGAATTTGAATTTTTCCAGATTTGGATCTTTAGCTGTCACCTCATCAACACTGACAAAATGATTAAATCTGGCAGGTGTGAAATCACCACTTTTTCTATTGTGAAAAGATTAAATTCCTTGTGATAAACAGTGGCAAAAACCAGTGATTGTCAAAAGAGAGTATCTATATTTAGCACTCAAGAAAACCATTTTGGGCAAAATCAACAGAGGCCCTTATTTTGACTTGCTACTAAATTTCAGTGTTACTAAATCACATATAAAATTGAAATTGTGTATGATTCGTCTTCCTGTTCTTATTGCTGTTCTTGCTTCCTGTTAACAGACACCTATCTTATTTTGTTTACATTTCCAGACCCCCTATTTTCACACAGACATTCAAGGAAAAAGAGCATCCAAGAGGAGCAGTGTGCTTGGATAACGAACATGGATTGATCAGAACTCTCCGATTTTCCAATTCATTATCAGATCAAGTTGAAAGTTCTCTTGGAACCTTCATGGATGTCAATGGACTAAGAATGGAAGAGTAACTCTCACTGCAGTACTAAGACTTCCCTAGGCTGCTGAAGCAGTCATGAGCAGCAGAACTCTCAATGATAAGGGTGAGAGGCCAGCAGGAGAAGACATGACTTTTCCATCAGTTGGCCCACAGCTGAGGAACTCACCACTCATTCAAAAAGAAAAGAGTCTGCTCATGAAGCTGAGCATCTTCAAAACAAAATTAATCCCATTATCTTTGCTGCTTTCCCCCCTTAGTTACAATAATAAAAGGTGTGACCAATTCTTACCAGAGGATTTTATCTTTCACCCCAGACTGTTTTATTAACACGCAGGAGAGAAGAGAGGACAAACCTGCAATTTTCCTGGAGAAGGGGAAAGGGAGAAAGGTACTCTGATCTATGTATAGACTACTCAATAGGTTTATGCAGTGATGTGTGCACATAAGCAGATACAGAACAGTCTCAACATTTCCTGACTTTGGGTGGAGTCACAACAAACTACTGAATTTCCTTTGGAAAAGAGGTTCACATGGCATTTTTGGTCCAGAAACTCTGAGGAAGTTCTATCAGAAAGCTTGACCTTATGAGATTACCAATATTTACATGCTAGAGTTTTAGATTATGAGCTAGATTTATATAATTTGTATTGGTTTGTCATGGTCTTTGGAGTGGGGGGGAAATATACTTGCTCTGAACCCTGTAACAAGTAGTCAGAATCTCACAACATACTGCATTAATTTTACAGCAATGCAAAATGATTGTCATGCTCCCTACATTAGTATACAATGCATTGTATACTAATGTAGGGAGCATGACACAATCATTGCTTAAAACACAGTCACAAGGACTAGAGTGACTAAAAAAAAAAATGGAAAAAATCCAAGATAGCCATGAACAAGATTTATTAATTACTGAAGGAATTTTTAGGCTAAGTTTTGGGCTTCCAATTTACAGTTTGCTTTTTAACTCACTACTGGCAACACTAATAGGACCAGTTCCAATAACAATTTACATTTTCACTGTTGTGCTAGAAAGAAAATGAATTTACAGTTTATCAAACAACGTTAAAATAATATAATTTATTTAGATATTGATCAACAATATCTAAACACACCTCCAAAATGCTAGGAAAAATAACTTCAAATTGCTATAAATTGCACAGCATAGAGTTGCCACGGCAATCCCAAGGCAAAGCTGAAAAATACCCTCCACAACCTTGTTAATAAATACATCTATCTTCAAGATGACCTATAGTGCAAAGAATATTTTTGCCAACAGATACTAGTGAAGTTGTTCAGAAGCACGGAAGGCATAAATATTTGTTTTCTTATGAACTACAAACTGTAATTCTTAAAATGATTTTTTCTCTCTCCCTCTTTGCCTGCCTCCTCTCAAGATCATACAGCTCCTTTTGTCTGTGCTACTAGACTGAACAGTTATCCCTAAAGTTTGTCCTGGTCTCATTTTTACTCATGAGGGACAGGCAGTAAGGAATATGGCACTGGTATTCTTCTTAGGAATTCTGAGAAATACACTTTTCCATGTAACACATATGAGTTAATGTCTCACTTGGCAGTGTGCAACCTGCAGGTGTTTTCAGTGAAGTATTCAGCAAATAAATCAACACTGAACATTAAAATTATGAACTTACAACTTAAGAGTGATTATTTTGTTTTAATACTTGGTGTTTGATGATTTATTAAGGCAATCGTTCCCAAACTGCGGTCCCTTGACAAATAGGGGTCAGCCCACAAGGTGCTAGACAGTTGCCACACACCTTTAAAAAGTTATGACTTGCTCCTGCCAGTGCTGTCTTATTTAACACAATCGATCTGTTATACAGTGTCGTGCACATTTGCAGTGCTATGTAAGTAATATATATCGGTAACCACGAGGGATACATTTTATAATATTGTATAGAATATTAGAGCCACATAAATGTTATTTACCACTAAATGCTAGTTAATGAAGGCCCTGTAAAGCTAATATTCATTTCACATTTCGAATGCTAATATGATTACAGGGCATTTCCCTCTATGACCACTGTTTTCTTTTTAAATTTTGCTTTTTAAAAAAATGCAAGCAGAAGATAGGTGCTTTCAACAGAAGGTCAGACTGGGAATCAAGAGATATGGGTCCAATAACTGACTCTGCCACAGACTTCTTTTACTGCATTGTGACTGGGAAGTTACATAATCTCTAACTACCTCAGCTCCCACTGGAAAAATATTGCCCCACTCCATCTATTTAGAATATAAGTTCTTTGAGGTAAGGGCCATCTTGTACTGTACATGAGAACAGTGTCATGCACAATGGGCCTTTAAGGTCAAGTCTACAGTAGGAAATTATTTCAAATTAACTAAATTTGAAATAATGCCCAAAATAATAACATTGAAATAGCATGCCTCAGTTATGGAGGAGCCTTAAAAATGGACCAAGGCAGGCTACATTATTGTGGACGTGCTACCTCGACTTAGAGCCCTAGGAAGCACTCGGGAATAATTATTTCAAATGACTCTGGGGAGCAGTTATTTTGAAATAGCAGTGGCAGAGCATCCACACTAATGCTATTTCAGAATAACTATTTAAAAATAAGTCTTAACCCCCGAGGAAAGAATGAGTACAGATTTCAAAATAACAAGCCCATTATTTCAAAATAAAAGGTGTGGTAGTCTGGACGCTCCAATTAGTATTTTGAAATCAGGACTAACTGTCAATATAATACAAATACAAACACTACTGAATACTCCTCTTCCTAATAATAACCACAACGATGGAATTTTGACATTTCTGAAATTCTATTAGTTTGGAGAACAAGCCTAACAATCTATGTAGGACGTTAAGGTTGCTTGTTGCCATGTTACCTCCTGTCCCCCAAGAATGTCCAGATGAGTAAAATTCAATTGCTGAAAACCAGTATATAGAATCATAGAATCATAGGACTGGAAGGGACCTCGAGAGGTCATCGAGTCCAGCCCCCCGCCCTCAAGGCAGGATCAAGCTCCGTCTACACCATCCCTGACAGATGTCTATCTAACCTGTTCTTAAATATCTCCAGAGAGGGAGATTCCACCACCTCCCTTGGCAATTTATTCCAATATTTGACCACCCTGACAGTTAGGAATTTTTTCCTAATGTCCAATCTAAACCTCCCCTGCTGCACTTTAAGCCCATTACTCCTTGTCCTGTCCTCAGAAACCAAGAGGAACAAATTTTCTCCTTCCTCCTTGTGACACCCTTTTAGATATTTGAAAGCTGCTATCATGTCCCCCCTTAATCTTCTTTTTTCCAAACTAAACAAGCCCAGTTCATGAAGCCTGGCTTCATAGGTCATGTTCTCTAAACCTTTAATCATTCTTGTCGCTCTTCTCTGTACCCTTTCCAATTTCTCCACATCTTTCTTGAAATGTGGTGCCCAGAACTGGACACAGTACTCCAGCTGAGGCCTAACTAGTGCAGAGTAGAGCGGCAAACTATATGCATAGTTAAGGTTGCATACTTAACTCTGCCCCTTTTCAGGAGTGTCCCAATAAACCCTGTTAATAAGCATACTGTTACTCTGTCAACCTTAAAGTTCCTGAAATGTATAAGCTCATCAATTCCTTTTATAACCCATTCTTTCCTATCCCCAGTATTCCATATAACACTATCGAAGGACAAAAAAGCCCTCACTTTTTTCTTCATTGTCATGGCACACATTCTTTCTTTATGGCACACTGTAGTCCTTCAACACCTGCACACACAAGTGAAGAAGTGAACCTGTTTTAAATATAATTCGCAATTTAGGCTCCTAAAACTATTAGTGGGTCCCATGCACTATTGTGGGTAAAAACTGACCCATAGATACCATTTTGTCCTGCATCACAGCAACTACAGCTCTGACTCCACGCAAAACAAAACTACAAATTTTTTGGAAATAGCTATTTTTCAGCACTTATATCCCTACTCAAATGATCTCAAAGGCAGATAACTAATCCTATCTTGTACCCTCCCGAGGCACAGTGAATTTCAATGGAATCTCATTATGAAAATCGATTTTAGAGGACTTAGAAAAATCAACCTTACAGAAATGGGGATGCAAACTTAACCCTTGTTATGTTGCTGAGACACTACAGTATGAAGTCTGTCACCATACAACCTGAACTTCCCTTCCCCCCACCAGTGCATATATATCAGGACCTATGGAAATTAATTCACAGTAATAATCAATAGTAACCTCTCCTTGGAGCCTCTGTTTATTCTTCAAGAGGAAATTTTTGCTGAACATAAATTTTTCATATTCTTTGTACACAAAGTGTTTTCTTCTTCTATTAAAGGCAAAGTATAGTGCCAAATCTGTGAACCATCAGAAATACACCTGCCAAAACCAAGATTTCCAAACAGAACTAAAGGACAAAGGAGCTACTAACCTTTCAATAATCTCAGCAGAAGGGTTTAAATATACATACAGGTATAATATACATGAAGTTATAGTGCACAAAGGTGGAGGAATCCAATTTCTGCTCCAGTACAGGCCCTATCTCCTCCCTAGAAATAACAATTCAGATAAAATGCCTGAGAGGCACTCAATGTACCCATATATTAATTCACTTCAGATTTTTATTATGGGGACAGGATATTTTTTATTTTTATCTGAGGGGATCTTTTCTTTCATGCTGTAGTTGTTTTAGGTTAATTCCAAACACTTACAGTTCCAGAACTGAAGACAAGTGAACCCAAGAAATAGCAGAACTATCTCAGCTTAGTAATTGTAATTGCTAATTCTCCATTTTGAAGATGTGTTACAAAAATAGCAGTACAGTGGATTATCTGACTCCCGGTAATTCGACACTCTGCTTTATCTGACCCTGCAGCTCCGAGCTGAAGGGTCAGATACAGCGCGGGCGGGGACAACGGCCCCGCTTGCTGCCCCATCGCTCTCTTGGAGCAGCTGCTGCCGCTCCTGCCTGGGACAATGGGGCAGCGAGTGGGGCCATTCTCCCGCCCCGTGCCCTGGAGCCGCTGATGCGGCTCCTGCCGGGGCCACTTCTTCCCCGGGGGCAGCAGCTGTCCCTGTGCTCTCTAGGAGCAGCTGATGCGCTGCTGCTGGGGAAGACGCGGCCCCAGCAGGAGCCTCATCAGCTGCTCCTAGAGATCATGGGGACAGCTGCTGTTGCTGCTGCCAGGGAAGAAGCGGTCCCGGCAGCAGCAACTGTCCCCGTGCTCTGTAGGAGCAGCTGATGGGGCTCCTGCCGGGGCCGCTTCCTCCCCGGCAGCAGTTCCTATCATCCGACATATTCGGTAATCCGACCATGTGTTGATCCTGTTTACGTCGGATGATAGGGACTCTACTGTAATGTCCATTTACATGTGTGCTTTGTGGTCCATTACTGCTGGCTGACTGTAGCAAATAGCATCATGTGTTTCAACTTTTGTGGTCCAGCTTTTTCCGTGGAATGAAGCTTTCTAATAAGGGAATAAGAATTTCCTCTTTCCCCTTCTCATTGTAGCCCCAGAAGATGTACCATATCTGTCTGCATCATCCCCAAAAGAAATGAATATAGTCTGAGACTATAGGGATTTACACACAAGTTCCATGGGACAATGTGTGTGCCTTCCAACATGCCAAACTCCAACCAACCCCTTCCCCAGTGTGGATATTGATATTTTCAGAGAGACCTCTCCCCATGCAGATCTTGGCAGGCACAATACAACCCAACATTAAGGTGATTTTTCATAATCAAAGCCACTTAGAGATGTTCTTTAAGAAACAACTCTGTTGAAAAGACCATGTCAAAATTACTGGACAGATAGAGTACATGATAGTTGTCAGAGCATCGTTATTTGTAGCACAAATGTTCTCAGGAGACCTTTATTGCTCTGAACAAATACCATTGACCCTCATAGCACTATAGTAATAAAGATACAAAGCTCAAGGAGAAAATATCCAAGTAGATATAGCAACCTGCCTCTAGAAATCATTACGAGAGTGTAAAATACATCAACACTGTAGGCTAGACAGAAAATTAGGAAGTTATTTATTGCAAAATACCCTACTGGGTATCTAGAGTTGCTAGGTTTATTTAATGAGCATTAAAATCCACATCCTTATCAACTCTAATTGGATAATAAATTCATCGCATTGTTTCCAGAATCAGTACTGGAATACTCTATTAGGAGAAAACTTGATGGATTTTTTTTAATTGAGTTTAAACAGATGGCTTAATTTCTGAAATGCTAATCTACCACTGTGAGTTCTATATTTCATGGCACTTTATTTTTGATTGACAATGAGGGTTACGTTCACAAGGTGTAGACAATCCTGCTTTCCATAACAAGTGGTATGGGCAGCTCTGCACTCTCAGCTGTATTGCTACAGGAGAAATTTACCCCCCAAATGTTTTGTTTTACATGCATAAGTTTTTTGACAGAAAAAACATTTGTTTTCTGAGGTGCTAAGGAAATCTACTCTACAGATAATAGGATAGATCATAAATTTTCATTATATCTATTACATCAATGCTATGAATTATGCGCTGTCTGAAAAAAAAAATCACACAGTAGATCAGTGAACAGAAATATTCTCCTTATAATTCAAAATATTAAATTATTACTCTTAAAATTCTTAAGGTTAATTGATGGATGATTTCACGATGAGCAAAGGGTTCATTAATATCAAACTGAACAGTCAAGTTATTTTATAATTGCTTGCTTCCATCGTTAAGTTCCCTATTAAAATAATTATTTTATTTGCTGCTTCATAATAACTTTCATAATTACTGTCTAATGCATTTTTTAAAGAAAATATCAATAAAGGGCACGAGTGACAAGGAGTCCTGTGGCATTTCCAGAGGCAGGTATAAATATGCCAGAATAAGGCTAGAAATAACGAGGTTAATTCAGTCAGGGAAGGTGAGGTCTACTTCTAGCAGCTGATCTGGAGGTATGAACCCACTGCTAGAAGTGGGTCTCACCCTCCCTGACTGAATTAACGTCGTTATCTCTACCTGCCTATGGAAATTTCCACTACATGCATCTGACGAAGTGGGTCTTTGCCCACGAAAGCTTATGCTCCAATACATCTGTTAGTCTATAAGACAGTGTTTCCCAATTGGGAAAGAACCCTGGGGTTCCGTGTAGCGAAAGTAGGGTTCTGTGAGGAGCCGGCACTCCCCTGCCCCCTCTGAAAGAGAGAGTGCCACCTAGCCAGCTTCTTAAAGAAGCAGCACACTTGTTTCACCTTTCTCCCTGGCAACGCAGAGGCATAGTGAGGCGGGGGCAGAGGGGAACAGTTGCTCCCATCCGGCACACTAGGGGGTTCTGGACAGGGGTGATCCCAGTGGGGAGGAAAGCACTTTCCCTCTCCAAAGGACCTGGTGCGCGCTGCCTGAACAGCTGGGGCTGTGGCACCCGGTAACTTAGTTCCACGGCCTTTCTGCATGGTGGGGGGGAGGTCAGGAGACCTGGGTCTGTACAGCTCCGACTGTGCAGGAAGCGCTCTCAGTCCCGGGACTCCCCGCACCCTTCCCTTCCCCCTCAGGATGGCATTGTGGATGTAAGTTCAGTCAGCGCGCATGCCAGCTGTTTGGGGAAAGGAAGTGCAGTCGCACACTTCCTGGAACCCAGAGGTGCTGCACAATTGCCAAGTACTGGTCCCAGCTGCCCCTGTCCCCTGCCCAGACCCCCCACACATACCCTGTACCCTGCCCCCACCAGCACTGTCCCCAGCACCCAACAGCACCCTGTCCTCGGCCCCAGCATCCTGCCACCCACCACAGGACCCAGCAGCACCCTATCCTCAGCCCCAGCACCCTGCCACCCACACCAGCACCCAGCAGCACCCTGTCCCTTGCCCCAGCATCCTGCCACCCATCCCAGTGCCCAGCAGGACCACGTCCCTGACCCCAGCATCCTGTCCCAGCACCCTGCCACCTGTGCCAGCATCCTGCCACCAGCACCACCCACTCACCTGCCCCAGCACCCACTAGCACCTTATCCCCACCAGCACAGTTGGGACCACATTAGTGAGGCAATGCTAAAACCTTTTGAGTTTGACATAATATTTTATTTCAAAATGAAGCCTGGCCAACATGCCCCCAATTGGGGCCAAATCCCCATCTCACTGCAGCATCATAACACTCCTGGATCACCTGACCCCAAATCTGAACCTATCATACATGGGAACCCCCTGTCCTGAGCCTCTCACATCCCCAAACTCCTGCATCCCCACATCCTCAGTCTTCTGTCACAGTATTCTTGCACCATCCACACACCACAAATCAGTGTTCTGAGCCCATCATACTCACAGCCTCCTTGCCCTAAGCCCTGCACATATCCAACCCAAACTCCTGCACCCTCACATCCACAAGCCTGTGACTTCCTTGGCACCCCAACCTTCCACCTGAGCCCAACGCTCCCCAGCCTGGAGCCCCCTCCCCGAGCCAGCATTCCCTTCTCCTGCCTCCAAATTCCCTCCCAGAGCTTGCACTTCTCACCCCTTCCCACCCCCAAATCTCTCATTCCCACCCCAGAGCCCACACCTGTCTCAACCCAGTGAGAGTGCATAAGGGCTGGGGATAGCAAGTGATGGAGAGGAGGGGAACAGAGAGGATGGAGCCTCAAAGGGGTGGGGTTTTGGGGAAGGAATGTGATTTTCATGCATTTGTGGGTTGTTCCCCCCCCTTTTTTTGCTTGACAAACTTAGGGGTTCCTTGAAATTCTGAAAAGCTGAAAAGGGTTCCATGGCCAAATAAAATTGGGAAACACAGCTATACGGCATCACAGGACTCCTTGTCGCTTTTGCAGATCCAGACTAACACAGCTACCCCTCTAATAAAGGGCATGATTCTCTTTCAACAGAGGTAAATCAGCAGCAACTCCAACAAAGCAATACTTGTATAAACAAAAGAAGAATTCGGTCCGAAATGGTTAACTGAACTTATGTGATTTACAGCATCAACAGGGAAAACACTTTTTTTATATTTTAAACTGTGTTTCAAAGTAGTTAAGGTTACTCACATGTGACATCCAGCCAGGGTAGCCTCTTAAACTAGGAAATACTAAATTAATCAAGCCCTAATGGCCTCACAACAGGATTCCACTGATTGCTTTAAATAGGCACAGAATTTGAATATGCAATGGTTTTCACTGTTAACTAGACAAGAGTGTCCGCAGAAAGATTTCTTTCCACATGGCAAGAGCTTGTGTCTGTTTTCTTCATTGTCTATTTCTGTTCTCTTAAATTAAACCTGAGAGCAGTCATATTATGGTTCAAAATCTCCCACAGGCGCAGCTCACACATGATGATGGAACACATGAATGTTAGGGAAAGGATCTGCGCATTCCATAGTACCAAATATGGGGTTCAGTTTTTGAGTCTTTGCTTTTACAGAGCTTCTAACCAGCATGAGTATGTGCAGAGCATCGGAGGGATGATTATAAAATATTCTCATGCATTTCCCAAAGGAACTTCAGTGTTTTCCACAGCTGAGCAACTTCCTTTTCAAATTAGACAACTCATCTGTATATACACCACTTCAGTGTGACTGGTAAATATCCAGTTTTACCTATAATCTTTCCAAGAACTTCTGGGAGGTACTTTGTCCCCAGTCAGAAATTGTTCGAAGGAGAGGCATTTTGAATAAAGACAAGAGAAGAGGCACTACTCTTCACTAGTACAAGGGCTCTTTGAGATCAAGCACACCAGCAAGCAGCAATCTTCAGGATCTCTGGCAGGAAACTGTGAACAAGGTACTAATTCAATGTAAAGTTTAATAGGGAGTTGGAATGAACCATCACCTAAAAGCTAAAGGGAAACAGGCTGTACCCCAGACAAACACTTCAAAGCAGGTGTCAGAGAGTGGATCAGCTTTTGGGTTAAAGGTGACCAATTTGAGAGAACTGCAGGGGGTGGAACCGCTACAATTTTCCCTGACCTCTTACCATAAACAGGAGGCAGGAGGGAAGGCATCTTTGTCATGTCTGCTAAGGAGATGATGAGAGGAATCTGCAACTGCTCCTCTCACTGCTGAAGGAGGATGATTTGGGGGAAGTCTCACAGGCAGATGATGTTAGTAACAGGGATTCAGGCAGCTATAAATATGATGCAGGTGATCCTAGCAGCTCAAGCCTGACACCAAGAGTGGAGCACCCACAGGGACATCACTCAAAGAAGAAAAACTAGTCTGCTCTTTCACACAAGAAGAGTTATCTGCAATGCTGCTAGATAGTCACAGTGTGGAAAATGCAGAGTTGCAGCAACTCTGGATGAGCCAGAGACTAGCACCTTGATCCTGGTCCAGGACTGACGACAAAGCAGACAAGGAGTTACACCCCTGAATTTACTTAGACTCTCTTTCCCATCAATGCTTCTCCTCTTGAAGAACAAGTTTTCCACCTTTATGTGCCCAATCAGTAGCAAAAGCAAAGCCAATATAGATGAAATGCAAAAACAAAATTCAAGTTCTCCTTGTAAAAAAAAAAAAAAAAAGAAAAAGACCAATACATTTATAATACTAGAGAAATGGCCAACCCTGTCTTTTGAGATATTTTGCTATAAATTAAAAAATATATATTTAAAAAATATATATATTTAAAACATTAACTATAAGGAAGCATGCTTCTCCTGGGAGGGAGATATAAAAATAATACAAGAAATTGTAGGGATTGCCAGGAATCTAGGAAGACAATCTATTTTTAACAATTAGGCTGTTCAATATCTAGTAGAGGGCTGTTTTCATGATTAAGGCTCTGATATTGCAATAAACTCTGCAATATCATGTATGTTGTTAGTAATAAAATCCGTATCACAAGCATTTGGAAAAAGCATGGCAAACTGCACTTTTAAAGGGTATTTACTTATAGTATTGCACTAGCCATTTGTATCAATCCTTCAAAACTAAGAAATGCTTTAGTTTTACATATCACAATTAAGCTACCCAGTGGAGACTGTGTTTGTTTTGCCTATAGGTGCAGTTCTCTTTACCCACTCATTCTATGCATGTGTCTTTGTGTATGTTGTTACAATAAGATAGTTAATCAAACCCTTTTGAAGTGGTAGAGTGGAAACAGCTGTATCTGACAATGTGCTGATGACATGGGGCTTAAAGCTGTCAAGAACTGCAGATTGCAAGCAGCATTAATATGAGACTGGGAGGGCAGTGGCTTGCAGGTCATAGCATCTTCAGGAGGAATGTAGCTAAACCAATCAGTTCAAGGTAGTGGCTCAAAGTCTCAGGATCTAGTGAGCTTTCATTTAATACTCCAGAGGCCATACTTCAAAGTGCCCCTTCTTTTTAAGAGCAATGGCCAGATGTGGAGAAGGTTTTGGGAGGGGTAAGTTGTTTAAAGTTCAGACTTTAAAAAATTAGGAATTCTACACTATTACACAAATGGTGCCCCAACAAATAAATAGAAGTTTGGGCTTAATCACTATCTTATGTTTTGGAAAAGGATATCAGATTAAAGCAAGTTTCTAGATGACTGATTTTTCCACAACAAAATTAGCTTGACCCACATTTCAAAGTGCCTAACAATCTATTAAAAGAAGTTACTGATTGCAGAACATCACAAAGGATTGGTAACTAGAAATCATCTCTAAGCACAGAACTTTCTTAATAATATTCCTGTTTATATCAATTATGGGGGAATAGCTAAATGCCTAGAAACTCTCTTTTTATTTCTTGTGCAGTAGCATGCATAATTACCAGACTGGTTTACCATTTTTCCAGTCAACACTCACCGAGAAAAACATTACTAGAATTAACAGTCACATATTTATAGTTTTTGGTATACCCATAGTAAAGAGAGAAATAAATGTTTACGCATCAGCTTTGACAGAAAAGAGCATACACAGGCTGGAGGACATGTGCCTTTTTTTAAATACAATTAAAACAAAAACAGCTTTGCATTTTTGTAATGATTACTATGTTTTACAGAAATTCATGCTCTCCTGAAATCTGATTAGATGAAAATTGTTATAAGTGTCATTAACATATCTCTGTTGATATTAGTGCTGACACACGAATGTTCTTAAGATGGAATTTATAACAGCCAGAATGTTTTCTTTCTGTGCCAGGGCTGCACTTCATATTCTACTGCTGTGGGGCTGCACTGTCTCAATTCTTGTAGTCCAGGAGCACATTTAAATGTAGGTTTGGAAGAGCCCTTAGGAGGTCATACAGTCTACCCCTATTAGCTGATATCACCTAGACCTTTCCTGATGGGTGTTCTTAAAAAAATCTCCAGTGATGTGAATTCCACAATCTCATTTAGTAATCTATTCCAGAATTTAACAACCTTTGTAATTAGAAAGTTTTTTCCTAATATCTAATTGGTCACTATCTTCTTTGTAACAGGCATTAAGATTGTGAAGAGGTTTCCCCTTAGTCTTCTTTTCTCAAGACTCACTATGTGCTCACTGGTGAGGTTTTTAAAAACCTTTTACCATGTTTTACTCTCTTCTGGTCTCATCAATTCATGAATATCTTTCTTAAAATGTGATGCCTAAAACTGGACACAGTACTCAAGCTGAAGACTCACCAGTGCTGAGCAGAGCAGCACAATTACATCCCATGCCCTAAAGAAACACTTTTATAGCCTTTTTGGCAATTGCACCACATTGTTGACTCATATTCATTTGTGATCTACCTGAACCCCCCTCCCCCTTTCAGCTGTATTATTGCCTAGATAGTTATTCCTAATTTTGTATTTGTTCATTTGATTTTTTCCTTCCCAAGGGAAATCCTTTGCACTTGTCCTTGTGGAATTTAATCTTGTTGGTTTCAAATCAATTCTCCAATTTAGCAAGGTCTTTTTGAATTCTAGCCCTGTCCTCCAAAGTGCTCACACCTCCCAAATTTCAACCATACTCTTCAGTCAGTTATCCAAGTGATTAATGAAAATATTGACCACTCCTGGATCAAGGACAAACACCTGTGAGCCTTGACAGATACATCTACATTCACAAATTCATTCAGTGATAAAGGCTTTTACTAGGATTTCTGACAGATTTCATTGTACATCAAACTTATCTTTAAGGCACAATCCTATTACTGTATTAGTTTGTCTATTTCAGATTGAGTGTTTCTCCTCTTGCCATCAAACACTTACTCCTTGCCCCGCCTCACTCTGAGCATGGAGCCTTTTTGCAGTAAAATGAATTAGTTCAGAGGCAGAGAGCAAAGTGGCTCAGAATGAATAATTTTATCACAGGCACCTCTGTTGCTTATAGTTGGGCTCTAACCTCATGGCAATGTACAACAGAAGAATAGTTGTGGAAGAAGCAAATGTTCCAAAAGGGAAGAAATACTCAACAAAAATTACAAGTGGTAGTCAAGTAGTGAGTAATTCTAATATATTATGAGACTACCTATTCATTTCTGCCAACAGCCAAATCAATTTGCACAAAACAACAATAAGCCTGAATCTTTGCTTATTCTCCCAGATTGAACAGACCTTCTGTATAATACAGATCTTAAAAAATTCCTGAATTAACTCCTGTAGCCAGTGTCCTTTGCACATTTATGCTGGGGGCAGCTCACCTGTGTTTAAGTCTATGCCTTCACTACTATTGTTACTTGTGCTCATGATGCTAAAGTTAGCACAGGTATGCTTAGTTATGCTATAATCACACCTCAGTTTGTAATGTAGATGTATCCTAGTCTAGAGAGAATAATTAAAACCTAGGAATTGTGCTAGCAATGCTATATAAAATGTAAGGCCGCAAAACTGAGACAGAAACAAAGTAAACAGATATGAAAAAGCTTAATCGGTGTAAGAATTACGGACTGATATCTGCCAAGTGTCACACACTTCTAAGTCTGTCATGCATTGCTGCACAACAAGCACCACCAACTTTTAGCTTTCTTTAGGGGTACTTCATCCCTAGGCCCTGCTCTCCACCCTTTCCACCAAGGCCTCTTCCTTGCTCCGTCCCCTCTCCTGTGGTTCCCCACCCTGCCTCTTCCCATCCTCGCTCCACCCAGCACTTTCCACTGAACAGTTGATTAGTGTCAGGAGGAAGCACTGGGAGGGCACGGGAGGATCTGATTGGCAGGTGGCTGGTTGCATGATCTTCTCTTGCGGCTAGAACATATATAGGGGTTAATGAGTTTATTACTGCCTCTATAGCAACAGGATGAGAACATTAGCTCAAGCCATAGGCATTCACACTCTTAGATCTAGAGGCCCCAGCTTCAGCTGCTTTTGATGACCCAAACAAGGATATCATTACACTTGTCTGTATAGCCTCTTATCATTTATCACATTCTTCTCCAGAGAGTCAGCTAGTTCATAAATAGTTGTATTGCTCTCAGAGGATAACACCATGTTTTTGTGCCAGTTATTCTAATAGCAGATGTGGCCATGGTCTGTGTGGTGTACCTGAGGGTTGTACATTCAAACTTAGTTGTTGAGCTATGCAGAAGGAAAATGTATGTAAGTTAGTAAGCTGAACCAGGAATAATAGTTGAAATGACCTTATCTTGCAAAAAAATGTATTTAGAGGTTAATTTAGATATTCTAATCAATACTAGCTTTATTGATGTAGTTTTAGTGTTTCTGTTTTGGTTAATGGAATGGTCCCTTTAAGGACAAGGTGGAATACAGATAGGTTCATATGAAAAGACAGAGCCGTATGTTGGAGAGGTGGGGACTTGTTTAATAGACCAAAACTTTCCAGAAAGTAATTTTTATGCCTGATGATGCAATGCATTTATTAGGAGGCTGAGAGCTACAGAACATTACTACTAAGTTTCTGTGCCTTTTGCTTGTGGGTCACTAGTATGAATCCATCCTAACTCAGTAGGAATTAAATGTCGTATCTCACTAATGCAAGTTTGGTGGCCCTTAGATTAGATTAGTTTGGTGGTGACATAGTACAAGTGCACCAACATACTTTGCACTGATTGTCAAGCATAAGAGAGAGGCCAAGAACTTCATGGGCCATGCAGGATGAACTAACCCCTGTTACCCTTGCTGACTTTCCCCACCCGCATCAGGGCTGAGGAATGCTGGCAATGCTTGGAAAGCTTTCACTGTTGCACCCAATGGACAAATAGTTCCTTCATTAGGTCTGCATCTAAATCCACATGCATTTGTTAAAGCTGTTTAAGAAGTCTTAAGGTCATATACAAATTATTACACATATTCAACAAAGCTCATTAAATTATTTACATAAAGTAATATTTGCCTAATCCTGTTTTCCTGTTTTTTTAAACCAGGATTAATTGGCTGAAAATAAGGATGGTTACTCAAATTAAACAAAAAAGATAACATGCTTCCAATTTTTCCCCTTCCTAAGTAATGATCTGATTTCCAACACTCTTTCCCCTCCTCCCCCTTCCACCTCTAGAATAAACCACCAGAAGTTTAGCTTTAGTTCTCTCTTCAGTTTTCTGGTGATAAAGCACCATATCGCTGGAATAAAACTAGTGCTCAGTGGAATATCTTTTGATTCTTCATCCTCACACTGTACACTCTAATCTCCAAATTTCAAAAGTCTACAGAAACAGATAGTAGATTTCTAACAGACCTTTTGTGAGTAAAATGACAAACTGAAAATAGAAGAATGGTGGTTTATAACAAACAACTGTGTAACATTTGAGTTGCTTTTCACTATGAAAGATGTTTACAGTCAAAGAAAGGATTAGTACTTCTTAGAAGTACTTAGAGAAAATTCTTTAGCCACCCAAACGGAATTTTACGAAGTGGGATTAAAGTAGGGAATGTGGGAAGCTGGTAATGCTACAAAGAGTGAGCTAAGGATTTGGGGGATATTGAAACTATACTTTTCATAATTTTACATAATTTTGTTTATTTGATGTATTTTTACTTTTGACACAAATTTCCTCAATTACATTTTCTAAAAAAAAAAAACAACCCCATATTGTTGTGGGAATTTTGTTGCTGTTGTTTTTCTCTACAGTTATTGATATAAATTCTCAACAACAGCTCAGCAAAGAGTGTTTGTCTGTGCATATGCTCTCTAGGTTTTCTTTGTTGTATAGCACTAAGCATTAAACATCTTGGGTGAGATCTAGGATGCACTGATGTCAATGGGTGTTTTATCACTGACTTCAGGATTTCACATCTTGTTTCCCAATTGGGAAGGTAATATACAAAATGGGGTAAGTAAATGACAAAAAGAAAAAAGCTCTCTTATTAAATTAACTTTTTATTCAATATGAATTATTTAATGCTGTTCTTATTCCACACAAGTGATGTTTAAGGGAAACTTCTAAGGAGTTTAGTGGAGGCAGAAACAGGATTTTTTTTTAAAAAAGCTTGTGGATAAACAAAGGTACATGTTTCTCTCTAGCTTTCTCCATCTCTCCCACCCCACTCTTTTCTTACCTCTCTTCAAAGTAAAAAAAGTAATTACATTGCCTATAGTGCATAATAATGTGAAGTAATAGCAGAGGTAATAGAATCTTTGGGTCTTTTTAGAACAAAATTTTCATTACATAGGAAAAGGCTGAAAAATACTGTTTAAAGTTTCTTATCTGGAACTCAGACAATCTTTCCATTCTTTATACACTGATGAAAATGTCTGGGGAAAAAATCTCAGACACTTGACTTTGCATGAGTAAAACTAAGCCAACCTCCCCACTCCAAACTTATTTAAAACATAGTACAGGCAGTCCCCGGGTTACGTACAAGATAGGGACTATAGGTTTGTTCTTAAGTTGAATTTGTATGTAAGTCGGAACTGGCTCCAGATTCAGCCACTGCTGAAACTGATCAGCGGCTGACTACAGGAAGCCCTAGGCAGAGTTGCTCTGCCCCCGGCTTCCTGGAATCAGCGGCTGATCAGTTTCAACAGCGGCTGAATCTGGACTCCTGGGACAGAACAGCTGGGGCACTGCCGGGTAGGTCCCCGCAGGACCAACCCGGCAGCACCCCAGCTGCTCTACCCCAGGCGTCCCACAACAAAAGCCTGGTCTGCGGGGGGTGGGGGGGGCGCACTAGCTGCGCCCCCTCCCCCCCCAGCAGACCAGGGAGACCTGAGCAAAGCCGCGGAGGTGCGCAGAGATCCCGCCGCCTCTGCGGCTTTGCTCCTGTCTCCCTGCTGTGCACACCCCCAGCACCAGTCCCCCCCAGCACACCAGGGAGACCCGGAGCAGCTTTTCTCGCCCCGGAGGACGCAGTGGCGGGACCGCTGCACTCTGGGCGGTCCCGCCGCCCACGAGCTCCGGGGCGCGAAAAGCCCCGTTCGTAAGTGCGGATCCGACATAAGTCGGATCCGCATAAGTCAGGGACTGCCTGTAATAAATTCTACTTGATTTTGCAACTTTCGATTAAAAAGACTAGAAAAAATATAGTGATTAGTATGACAAATGAAAAGCTTGATTTGACTTCTACTACTGGCTAATTATTCAATAAAAGTATTCACAGTACAGGCTAAGAGATCAAAGACTCCCACAGTTAGTTTTGCCTCACAGAACCACGGGATCCAACAGAATTGTAAGTTCATCATTTTGAATAACGCTTGTCAGTAAGGAAATAAACACTTACATTAGGTCTCAATCCTGCTGCCATTTCGTAATACTTCTCCGCTGCTTCATTGAGACTTGCTTGTCTATTGGTGCAGAGAAAAACAAAACAAAATTACACTTAGTTTTTCTTAGGTAAATATTGGGAGGATGCAGATGTATTTGCTTCCGCCATTTGAAAATATGCTATTACCAAACACCAGTATAACTATTATTTTATTTTTATACCTCAGAATAAAAAGTCTCTATAATGAAATGCTCTTTTTAGATCTTATTCAGATTTTAATTCTAATAAGACTGTGGGCCAGATGCAATAGATCAGCGGGTGCAAGTTTATGGTTCTCTCTCAGGTCATACCAGCTGAAGATCTGGTACAATTTTGTAAAATTATACTTCAATATATGCCAGAGTTTGGTTTGTAATGAAGTAAATCATGTTTTATTCCATTCCAAGAATACAGGAATATGCAGAAGGACAACCAAACAAGCTGAAGTAATGCCAGGCAGGTTGTCCTTTTCAACATTAACATTTTGGTTATTACAATCCTTAATGTTTGTCAGAAGCTGCAAATGAGTAATAGTGGAGGGATCATGTGATAATTACCTGTTCTGTTCACTTTGGCTATGTCTACGCTACCATTTTTTTCCTGCAGAAGATATGCAAATAGCTCTCTCATTTGCATATCTTCTGCCAATCCTTTTTGCGGAAGAGGTTTTGCCGATAAAAAGTCTTGTGTAAAAGGGGCCATTTGTCGAAAAAAACCTTTTTCGCAAGATCCCTCATTCCTCAAAAAACGAGGTTTACAGGATTTTGTGAAAAAGGGTTTTTTCCCCCTGACAAATGGCCCCGTCTACACGGGGCTTTTTATTGGCAAAACCTCTTCCGCAAAAAGGATCATCAGAAGATATGCAAATGAGAACACAATTTGCGTATCTTCTGCCGAAAAATCCCTGCAGTGTAGTTACAGCCTCCCTCTGGGGCATCTGGAATTGGCCACTGTTGGAAGACAGGATACTGAGCTAGATGGACCTTTTGTCTGACCCAGTAAGGCCATTCTTATGTAAACCAAACATAAGGACAAATGCAGTATGCTTTTTTGTGCTAGGAGTTAATAATAGGCTAATTATAAAAGGAGCTCATGTGTCTTATTTGTAGATGCCTCACTCTTGACAGGGGACTGTTGGCATGTTTGTCTGTGAGGGAGCTAGAGATGCATTCTTTGTTAAGTTCATATTCTTATCCTGTAGCATACTCTCTTGCCACTTTTAGACAATGGAAGAGATAGGGAGAGGAAAAGGATAATATAAACTCAGATTTCATCATTTTTTCCAGATTTCCAATCCGCTTGTAAGTTCAAGTGGCATTATTTAAGTGAGCCCTTGAATCTGCAGGTTTATAAGGTTTTTCAACTGTTTATTGTTCAGGGATCATCGATTGCAGGTGTTAAACCCCCATTCAAATTTCCACTGGAGTTCTGAAAATTAACCACACAATGTGTTATTGGCAATTCATTCCAATCAATGCATTTTGATAGACAGTTATTGGTCTTTGGAGTAGAATGGAGGAAGGAAAATCCTTTTGAAGTTTCACATAGGTTTCAAGCAAGTTGAAACCATTTCCTTACAAACAGTTTGCCAAAGGAAACCCAGTTTATACCCATCAACTGTTTTAAATTACTGTGCACATTTATCAGCTCAGTGGTTGAGTGGTTAGAAGTGAGTGTCTAAAAATATTCATGTAATACACTTCTGAAACACTCCTGCTGGGTTTCAGTCAAAGGGATGTTGTGGCACTTAAAACTTCTGAGCAAAAAGCTAAATTTCACAACTTAGTAAAAGACAAGTAAAACTGAATGCATCACGTAGCTCTCATTTCACAGGTCAGGAAATACAACAATCCTAAATGCAGCAAATTTCTGTACAATGTGCCTTGCCCAGGAGGCAAAGAAAAAAAGCCACATTTCCCTTCTGAAAGAATTGTTTGCATATGAACATTAAATGGATTGAAATTCGTGTCTCTCTCACCAATTGGAAATATATTTGTAGAAGGAAAGAGAGTAAAGTATCTTGAAACATGGATCATTAATTTTCAACTTGAAATCAATTTGAATTTATATTTCTTTATTAAAAATTGTTTTTATAAATGTATTTAATCCATACTAATCTTGTGAG